>NC_133647.1:100457638-101698617 GCF_009905375.1 Apium graveolens
CAACTATAACCAATATTCATCATGCCCGAATTTCGTTCGCGGTAGTCCTACTATAAAGTCCGTAGCGATATTTTCCCATTTCCATTCTGGAATCTTCAAGGGCTGAATTAATCCGCTTGGTCATTGATGTTCTGCCTTCACTTTCTGACAAGTATAACACTTCGCAACCCATTCTGCCACGTCTCGCTTCATATTTGGCCACCAAAAGTTCTTCTTTAAGTCTCGATACATCTTGGTGCTTCCCGGGAGGATGAAAATTTCGAATTGTGGGCTTCATGGAGGATCTCATTCTTTAATTCAGGTACATGAGGAATCCATATTCTGGATGAAAACCTTAGTATCCCTTGCTCATCCCTTTGAGTATTAATCTCCTCTCCAGATAACTGATTCTTCTCTTTCTCCATTACTTCTTCTTGACACTTCTTTATCTTTTCCACTAGTGTTGGCTGAAAAGTCATTGCACAACAAACTTCCTCGACTTTTCCATAAGCACAAAGTTCCAATCCCAATCTTTCGATTTCTTCAGATAACTCTTTTGATGTTATCATCATATTCAGTCTCTCCTTCCTACTCAGAGCATCGGCCACTACATTCGCCTTTCCAGGATGGTAATTTATCGAACAGTCATAGTCCTTGATCAATTCCAGCCATCTCCTCTGCCTCATATTGAGCTCTTTCTGAGTAAAAATGTACTTTAAACTCTTGTGATCCGTGTAGATTTCACACTTCTCTCCGTAGAGGTAATGTCTCCAAATCTTAAGTGCGAACACTATGGCGGCTAGTTCCAAGTCATGCGTCGGGTACTTTAACTCATGCGATTTCAACTGTCTTGATGCATATGAGAACACTTTACTGTATTGCATCAACACACAACCCAAACCCTTATGTGAAGCGTCGCTGAATATTACAAAGTTCCCTTGATCATCTGGAAGTACCAACACCGGAGCTGTTACCTACTTCTGCTTCAACTCTTGAAAGCTATCTTCACATTCTGCACTCTATTCAAACTTTTGATTCTTTCTGGTTAACTTCGTCAATGCCGTGGCGATCTTCGAGAAATCCTTGACGAATCTTCTATAGTATCCAGCCAATCCTAGAAAACTTCGCACTTCCGTAGGAGTCTTTGGCCTCTCCCAACTCATAACTGCCTCAATCTTTGTCGGATCCACTTTAACTCCCTCATTTCCAATGACATGCCCCAAAAATTGAACTTCCTTTAACCAAAACTCACATTTGGTAAACTTGGCATACAATTTCTCTTGTCAGAGTATCTCCAATGCTATCCAGAGGTGCTGCTTATGTTCTTCTTCCGATTTAGAATAAATAAGGATGTCATCAATAAATACCAAGACAAATTTGTCCAAATACTTCTTAAATACCCGATTCATCAGATCCATAAATGTGGCCGGAGCCTTGGTCAGTCCAAACGGCATTACTAGGAATTCATAATGCCCATATCTGGTCCTGAATGCGGTCTTAGGAACATCTTCTTCTTTGATCTTTAATTGATGGTATCCCGATCTCAAGTCAATCTTTGAAAAACATTTTGCTCCCTTCAACTGATCAAAAAGGTCATCTATCCTTGGTAGCGGGTAGCGGTTCTTGATCGTTACCTTATTCAACTCCCGATAATCTATGCATAGACGCATACTCCAATCTTTCTTCTTTACAAACAGAACAGGTGCTCCCCATGGCGACGCACTTGGTCGTATCACTCCCTTATCCAACAATTCTTGTAGCTGGCTCACCAACTCTTTCATTTCTGTTGGTGCCATCCTATATGGGGCCTTTGAAACTGGTTCCGTTCCTGGAGCAAGGTTGATCTCGAACTCGATTTGTCGATCTGGTGGTAAGTCTGGTAGTTCGTCGGGAAACACATCCGGGAACTCGTTAACTACAGGGATATCTTCCATGTTGGGGCTGCCTTTTCCTAATCCACTACATAAGCTAGGAACGACTCACAACCTTTTCTAAGTAGCTTCTTAGCCTGAACAATTGTAAGAAATAGTTGCTCTTGCCTCTGCCCCTTAAATACTACCTTCTCTCCACTCTTCATCTTTAAATATACTTTCTTGGTCTTACAATTAATCTGAGCACTATTCTCTCCTAACCAATCCATTCCTAAAATTATGTCAAACTCTCCCAACTTGAAGAGTATCAAGTCGGCTGAAAACTTATAACCCGCAATATCAATCTCACACTTTGGACAAAATTGATTCACAGGAATCTTCTCTTGGTTCGCAATTACCACATTTACTACCTCACTCATAATCATTTTATCACATTGAAACTTATCAACAAAAGATTCTGATATGAAAGATCTTGTTGCTCCCGAATCAATCAATACTTTAGCTTTGACATTATTGAGTAAAAGTGTACCTGTTATCACCTCCGAATTCTGTACAGCATCCTTCATCTTCAAATCAAATGTCATTGCTGTTGCTTGCGGGGTTGGTGTAGGTGGTGGAGGTAATGCCAATACCTCAGCTGGCACGCTTGCACTGGTACTTGCCACATTCATCAGAGCTTTGACTGGTCCGGTTGCCTTGCACTCCCTAGCTATGTGTCCAGTCTTCCCACACTTATAACACGTAACTCCTGGCTTCGGCATCTTGCACTCATTCGCCAAATGTCCCTTCTGATTGCACCTGTAGCATGTCATGCTCAGCTTATTATACACTCCGGGGTGCCTTCTTCCGCAGTGCTTGCATTCTGGCCTTTGGAACCTGTTTTCTCCAACTTGCCCTTGGCTTACCTGATTGTTCCCCTTCGATTCTTGCCTTTTACCCAAATTTCCTTTCTTTTGAAAATTTCCGCCCTTCTGGAAACCAATCCTCTTTACATTCCGATCTTGTGAACTTCCTGCTTCAGACTTTTCTCTATTACACGAAGATACCGGTCGTAACATCAAGGTCATCACCGATTATAATAGTTTCCTCTAAACCATCTCCCAAAGCCAACACCCAGTCCCTGAACTGGACTTTTTCCCCACGTACAGTAACTGTTGGGACATTTCTTTCAATGCGCATATTTTCTCGCAGGGTGAATACTTTGCAATAATGCCACAACTCTGATTTGATGATGCTTGCTGCAACAATTTCCACACGCCCCTTCTTTGGAATAACCGGCAAAACTTGATGAAAATCCCCGCCCAAGACCATGGTTAAGCCACCAAATGGTAAAGTCCCAGCCTCTTGATTAACCTTGGACCGTATATCTCAGAATGTGAGATCAACAGCTTCAAATACATAACGGTGAGTCATCGGAGCCTCATCCCAGATTACCAAACTTGTGTTGCATATTAACTCTGCCAGATATATATTATGCTTTATTTCACAACAACTAAATTCGTCAGCGTCAATTGATATTTTGAAGCGTGAATGAGTTGTTCAACCTCCTGCAATCAGAACTGGAGCTGTACCAGATGAAGCAACGGCAAGGACTATTTTTCCCTCGCTCCTAATCTTGGCTATGATAGTCGACCACAAGAAGGTCTTTCCAGTTCCAACAGGGCCATACACAAAATAAAACCCCCTGTATTTGTTTCCACTGATTCCACAATGTGGTTAAAAATGATGTACTGCATTTGGTTCAAGAATTATATACCCTCACTTGCTTTTAATTAAAGTTCCTCGCGATCATAAATCATCTCTTCCATCAGTAATTCATTATTACATTTAGTAGGGGAGACAACTCTCAGCTCTGGAAAACCAGGGTAATCGGCCAATTTTTTCCATATTGCTTCAACAACTCGTTAACTACTTCAAGTGCCAGCATTTCCTTGTCAGCATTTCTAATTTTCAGTTTTGCAAAATTTGTCATTTTACGCCGTGTATATTCAATATTGTCAGCCATGTCCATCCAATGGATCGTCCAAAGTTCCAATGGGTTGCTAACTTCACAGAAAACTAACAAAGTGATAAACAAATCGGGAGCTGAGGGGCACTTGCACATATAGAGGCATCAGCTACTGCAATGTGCCATTCTTTTTTAGATTCAAGTAATCCTCTATGAAAGCATGTCTCTTGGTAGGTAGGGTAAACAATTTTGTCAACAGTCCTAATGTCTTCATAGTTTTTGGGCCCGACAACAATGTTTAGCAATAATCGCAAGTGGAAGCATTCATCAGATGCTGGATAGGCATAAACCATGCGCCCAACTACATCAATATTTTATTTTCGGCAAAATCATCGTTTAGAAGCTGCATCCCATCGGAACTTTGTTGGGTATTTGATAAATGTTAGATGTTAACCCAAATCATCATAACGATTATTCAACATCTATTGAACGAATATTGTGCCAACAGGATTAACCCTGTGAATAACTTCTGGCAATGTCTCATTATCACGAAATCTAATCTCCTGTTCATTTTCCAATTGTAAATACATCCATTGTACAAAGGGCTCCCTGTGATGAATGGAGAACTCAAACAGACGCCAACATGCCTCAGTTGTCGATACATATCAACATGAAAGATAGTTGTTCACTTCATCTGAATCAGAACTTTTAAGAGTTGACGATCCTGTATTTTTTGGTAGGGAGTTGCTGGGGACATTTCTCTAATCATGTTGTTGTTGTATCGGGACCCTTGCTAATATACTTGAATACATATTTTATGGAGAGTGACCGATTACACCATTTGACATTTATGTGCCCTTGATATTTCACCAACAAACCATGATGGTACGAGACCACATGCCTAACAAAGAAACAAAGGCTTGGTAATGAAAAGAGATTGGTTCAAACAATGTTATATTGAAAAGTTAAGTGTAATGTAAGTAGGCATTCACTTTTTTAGGGTGGCATAAGTTGTATATTTTTTATTATCTTAATTTAGGTTCATAGGCAACATCCATGATCTCAAGCATATATATGTATATTTATAATTTGTAGAACTGTACTTATTAAAGGTGCGAATTCAACCAGCTACAAGGACCTTGTATTTTAGAAAGGATGTAAGAGTTTGAAGGCAAGACATTAATAGGGGTAAACTATGTACACTTTAAAATGAAAAGTTTAAGAAATATTGGTAAAACAATGTTACTTGTTATCCAACTGTATATTTTTACACTCCACTGTGACTTTTGTATCCCTCCTTCTGTACAAGGCATAGCCGTTAACATCAATAATTGTGTAATCGCTGAAAGGTTTCAGATAAAGTTTTGTGCATCGACCGTTGAACATGCAGGGACACTTAGGATTAACTTCTCCACATGGTCCATGTATCATGAGTTGTGACACAGCCTTGTACCCTTCTGGATCTGCAATTTTATCTGGGATTTCAGTACTAATGACATTATCGATGTCCTCCGTAGTTAGCAACTTGTCTGCATCAGCCAACCATAATACAATATGAGCATGCGACAGCCACCGCTTCTGAAACTCAACCGTGTACACAACTGTAATTTAATGTTAGAAAAGTAAACAGGTTCCTAGCGTCAAACATAATGACAAGCAAATTTGTGCAAAATGAAAAAGCATAAAAATTTTAAATGAACATTCAAAAATGAAGCATTTGACCTATTTTGATTTCCCAGTATCAGTTTACGAGGTGTTTTGTTAGTAGAGTGTGTTGCACAAAAACCAGTAAATTAGATTCTTATTTCCAATAATTTAACCCTTTTTAAATTTAATTTTCAAAGGGGATAAGGGGTAGCTCATGTCTAAATACAACTGTAACTAATTTTTATTTTAATTCCCCTTGCCCAACTTCAGACAATTTTCATAATTTTGGATCATATGCAGATATATTTTTTAAACTGAAAAACATATTGGCTTGAGATAGTTGTGCGCACCCACCAGGATTTCAGTTGAACTCCCGACCCCCGCAAGAGAGTTCACCACCCCAAATTATTGATAGCACTCAAATATCCTATTTTCATGCCTAAATTTACTTATGATATTAGTTCCAATATAAAAATAACTTATAAGCTTTTAACCTTTTAGTTGTATTATCGTTAATTTGTATTATTGATGTATGTGTGCAGTTCTAACATTAATTTTATGTTATAATTTTTCATATCAATGGTCTTGATATCTAACTGTAGCATGGGGCGCTGATATTTCAACAAGTAATCACCGTTGAGTACAAAGATGATTTATTTTATATTTAAGTTTTAACGGCTTTGTCTTCCATAAAATGAATATTAAAGTCATATACACAATAATTTTCAATAACAAATATATTTATACGCAGAAGCAAAAAAAATTATGAATTAGATATGTAAAGCTATGCAGAAGAAGTAATCATAAGGCAATAAAGAGAAACCTGCGAGTAAATGACCCAAGACATGTTTTTTGGTGAAGTCACTGAGCATAGCATCAAGCTTCAATTTAAATACATGTGCTACAATATCAGGACGTACAGAGGCATCATGGGATCCGAAAGACTGGACTGCCTCCTGTATTTCCACCCATTTTGGATTATATATAAAAGTGATAAATAAATCAGGATGTCCATATTCCTTGCAGACAGCCAAGAAATCCTGGAAATTTTGTTACATGTATCGATAGCCACCAGTGAAACTCGATGGTAATATCACACATCTTCCAACCTCTGTGGCATCCACATCACCGCATCTTAGGTTGTCTACAATGTTGTCATAAAGATCTGATATTACGATTGATTGATGTATGTGCACCCATAGTAGTCGGCTACGCTCCACTGAGCACCAGGCGTCAATAATAAGTCGTAGGAATAGGCGTCCACCAAGCAATAAGGTATGACCTTCAGCAATATGATAATGTTCTCTAAATGCATAATACTCACGCATGTTGACCATGTCCTTTTCACGTTCAGAATTATCTGCATTACGGTGTTTAATATTGATTTTATACCCATCTTCCCCAAATGAGAACAACAAAGGGTACTACAGTGACATGAATGAAGGGTGCAAGTCACTAATGTGTTGTAGGCCAGTTGTTTTATATTCAGCAACCACATCTTTAATGCTCGCAAAGTCATTATCGAATACAAGGCCAACAAAGTCATAATTATTCGCCGTAGGGAGGTTTTGAAAACGGCCATTAGAAGTTCGTCTTTCAAACAATCTAAGGCGAACTTCTTCAGGCTGAACACCTATAAATCTTTCCCGTACTTGCTTAAATATATCGACTAAAGCATTCTCACGCTCCAACATTTCTTGCAGAATAGAGATAATTGTGGGATCCACCTCTCCTGTTTTATCTGTAAAGTTAACCCGGTGGTCCACAACAACCTGACCATCATACATATACAGTTGTGCAAATTTTGGCATTCGGCCATTTGGCGGGACCAGAGAGCCGAGACTGTGATATGTGCACCCAGACACTCGAAAGACATATCGCCCCTTTCCATTATTAATTGAATGATCAATATTTCCACCGAGCGAACAAAATGCAAAAATGTTATTATATACTCGTCTCTTGCTGAAGAAAATATTGAACCCCGTCCCTCTAAATCTTATCAATTCGTTTAATTCTGGTGGTGTTTTATGTAACAAAGGTAGTTACACTTTTACCTTCCCACAACATATTTAATACCCCTTAGGTCCCGTACCAACATGTCTCCCTATAAATTCGGCAGCCCATACCCTAGCTGCGCAAAAACTGCATGTTTCTTCTTGCCTGCCAATATTGTGGACTGTATTGCTTTCCACTATATCGTGGCAAGTCAATTGTAAGTATATCATAAAGAACCATTTTTTTTGTATGTATCAAAATAATCATGACAAAACACGGAAATGACGTCTTCCAAAATTCCTTTTTCTTTCAATTTATGGATGTGCGCATTCTTCGTGATTCTGCGAGGCATTCAAACTCAACATATAAAAATAAGAAAACATATCCTAGTACTTTTTCTGGGGGGAGGTATATCTTTTCCCTTATAATTTGCAATCAACCATGATTTAACAACTTTGTTTACTTGGACAACGCATGCCTTTGTATCTACGTAAATATTTCCCGCAAAAGAAAAATCAATGCATACAGGAGAAGGGAAAAACAAAGAACAATACCCTAGGTTGTTCCTCCCCCACTGGAAGAACCTGATCATAGAACTATGTTTCTGCGGACACCTTGTGCAGGCTCCTCCTCTGTTTGTAAAAATTATCATGTATGAACACAATCATAATTTTGATGTAGGAAAAAATTAGAAATAATTTGACACTAAAACTGAGAAATGATTGATAATTTATAAACATAGGCAACTACTTACACTGCCATTTTTAGGAGGTTTTAACGGGTTTTTATTTGTCCTAGATTCCATATTCTACGTGTTCTATTCAGAAAGGGTCACATAGATACAAGCTTCTGTCAATTATAACGGCAGTTATTACGAAATTCCAAACAAGTTTTCACTTGAAAGGTTAATCACAAATATACAATTATTGTTCCACTACCAAATAATAACCACATCATGATGTGGCCTATTGTCAATTTTATTAATGCCTGTAAAACCTAAGAATATTTTCAAGGGCAAAAAGTTACTTATAAGCAGGGCTTAATCTGCCCAACAAAAATTTTAGCCTATAGCTAATATTTTATGTTTTAGTTGGACGTGGATATAGCTCAAATGTAGTATCTGTATATGTTGGTTCAGTGTCAAGAGCTAGAATATCTACTTTAGAAATAGAAACAAGAAGGTGGCATATAAGTATTAGGTTAGGTTTAGTATGCGCACCTGCAGGTGCAGCTTCCTCAGCAATAATTCCTGCAGCCAAAAGGTACAGGCAGAAAAAAAAATTGAGAACAGTCAAGCACAAGCAACCTCTCCAATTATAACATATTTTATTTGGGGGATTACTTTTTTTCCGTGTGATTCAGGACTTGGTCTTGATATGCTCCGCAGATACAAGACGTCTTCAGTTATAATGCCACCAGACCTCCCTCTCTTCCTCGAAGGGTCTTCCCCTTGTTTTGGATAGAGAATAACCAGAAAGTCGTTGAGGTTAACATACATTGTAAGAGTCCATAAATAAATTTGATTCAGGGCCGACTTGGGGGTGTTTATTTGACAGAAGTTGTGGATAAAATAAATTACCCCGACTTGTTCCTTCCCCATTTGTCGAACCTGGTAATGGAACCATGTTAGGCTGACAGCCTTGTACTTGCTCCTCCTCTTCTTGAAATAATTATTAAGAAAATATGAAACTATATACTAAAAAGGGATTCTTGATTGTTATTTCTATAACCAAGGATGGCTATGTTCAGGCATAGAAGCATTAAATCGAATTTAGTACCTACACCGGTAGCCTCGGTAGCATCAGCAAGATTTCCTACAAAAATAATTTATGGGCAGTAGAAAGCTATGAAGATAATCCAGCATGACCAAATTTGTTTATATAATATATTTTATTGGGGGGTTACGTTTTGCTGTGCATGATCCAAACCCGGGTATTGATGAACTCTGCAGATCCATGACATCTTCGGCCAAAACGACCTTAGGCCTACCTCGCTTTCTCGGAGGGTCTTCAACTGGTTTTAGACATAAGAGAAATAGAAACTTGATTATCATTACATACATTGTAAGAGCGGTTGTAAAATTTTGAATGAGTGCAGGGTTGGTGGCTACACCGTTTGACCATATTACGTGGAAACCAGCAATGATGTACCTCATAACTCTTCTATAATAACTTATTTTTTTATGGTAGGAATTAACTCTCTGTCTTGATAATCTTCTTCTCTCCAAAACCTCTCGAGCCAATATGATTTTAGGACGCCCGTTTTGCCTTGTTGGCCCAACCCCATCTCTACCTGTCAAATGCAGATTTAAACCAATTCAGACCTTCCTCATAATTTAATTTAAAATTTTATCCAAAGAACAATACAAGAGTTTGTATGTACGAAACGTGTGTACTTTGAATAGAGTTGATATGCACAACAATGAGTTTACTGAATTAAACAGCCAGGCATTTAATCCAACATATACACAAATCAAAACTATTTTACAATAACTTACTTTGTGGATGGCGGGCATTCACTAATTACCTTGATTCTCTTCTCTTCTCCAAAACATCTTTAGTCACAGTGATCCGAGGACGCCCCCTTTTCCTGGGCGCCCCCACACCATCTTTACCTGTCAAGTGTAGATAAAAACTGTTGGAATAATTTGATAATCAATGTGGAAAGGAGCTCAAAATGTCCACAGATGGGAACTTTAGGCTCTGATTCTATGTTTTCACAATTCTAGAAAGTTTGACAAGCAATTTTTGAACCAATCTGTTCAGATCAGCTGACACAGGCAACACGAGATTATTGCATTGATTGATACCAATTACTATAACTTTACAACATATTAAGATTAAACATCCAACAGGTACAATCACTTTCATTTCCGGCTACCTTTAGCCATTCAGTTGAAACTTGAAATTTCATTACCAGCGTGATTGACTATGAATAATTTTACATATTATTTGTGTGTTCTCTCTGGTGTTTAATATATCTTCGAAATGATTGCAGAAGTTCCATCAGCAATCATATTTAGATTACTACAGGTAAACTCAAAGGAACTCAATTCATTACTCTTACTAATTACCGATAAAAGCACTTGTGTGTGTCATCACACAGTTCACGCCACTTCATAGCTAATATTTATTCAATTATCTGTATAATGCAGGCAGAAGAACACTGGGAAACCCAGTTAGCAAATGAGTTTCTTATCCTGTTGGCCTTATGGTTTCCCTAATAATTTATTAAAAAAATAGCTTAGAAGCAGGAAAGTATATGTAAAATATACTGCATTCGCAGATATTTATATAATTTCTTTATATTTATATAAACTATGAAGCACCTATAAGGAACTCAAAGAATGCTCAATTGAGAAGACATAAAAAACTCATGACACCATATTTTTTCTGCACTGGTATTAATATTAGTCCTTATCCAAAGAAGTTGTTAGCATCACAATGATATTCAATCTGTAAAATATTTTGCTTGGCAATCCACTATTAAGGACTCATGGTGATGTAAGAGTAACATTGATTACCAATGAACCAGTCAGAGATTTTGATATATACCAATCTTACTGCCACTATAACATGATCAATAGGTACTGTTGGACATTAGCAAAGCCTCCATATGGGTAGTAATTAACTAAAGAAAACAGTTAAAATCTAGCAGGGGATTGTTATCTATTAGTAGCTAGTAGACAGCTAGTAAGAAATATGTAAAAGTAAATTAATCTTAATCCCCCCACCCTATTTTTATACTAACTCCACAATAACGGTACATATTTCATCCCACTCTCTTAATCTTAGTATCCATTTTTCGTGTGTTTAATTATTATGATGCAATTTTTTCAATTCAGTTACTTCAATATCCTTACTTTGGAATTAAATAATGAAATAGCTAGCTTGTGATGGCCTCCACCCCGGGGTCAGGAGTTGACGTCACCAACAACAATAATAAACATAATATAATACAAATCACTAATTATACATAATCATGACCCCATTTTACCAAGACCTTTTCCAGGTTTAAGTATGATTTAGGTTACAACTATTACAACACCAACTTACAATAACCATCCTGACGCAACTAAATTAATACAACAACTCAGTAGACCTTCTTTGGTCCAACACAACTACCTCAGAGGAACCTGACACATAAGGAACTGGAACTCTGCCCTGACAACCACGGAGGAATCTCCTAAGAATCTGCAATACATATATGAAATATTCAGCAAAGGTGAGCAATCAATTGCTCAGCAGTACCACTATATGAATAACAAGTAAAAACGATTTAAAGTAAAGCAGTTATACATATTATAATAACACACTCAACAGTTAAGGTTCACGTTCTCGAAAATCGGTTCAGTGTTCATTTTCAGAAAATATATATACTCGTCATTTTATGAAATTAGGATTATTGGTTTTGGCAAAATAGTTCATCACACCGTACAATCAAGTTTCGTATAGAATACATATACATTTATATATCTGCTCGATGTCCCGATAATCACCGGATATGTTCCCGTATTTCCGTAGTTTGATTTCCCGAAAATCGGGCAGCATCTCTTTTGTTTATCGAGCTGCTCGTCGAAACATAAATCGACGTCTCAATCAACCAATCAACCCAACTTCACAATCCAAATAATCCTGAAATGTATTATTTAATAATTACTTTTTATTCGACTAATAATATATGAACTAAATTATTTAGTTTAAAATATTAGGACTCAGAACTGCATCATCACAGTCCACCGCCGACTCGCCAAGACTCATCGTCGACGGCGGTACAATTTATTGGTGCCCGACTTAATACGGGTTTCCAAATAAATTGCGCTGATTAATAAAAATTCCCACACGAAAATATTTTATTTCACAAATATTCTTCAATTATTCTTCCTGCAGAAAATAAGGTAATTAAAAATTAAATTAAAATAAGTCAAACCAAAAGAACAGGACACACGCGCAGCTCCCACCGGCTGCCTCACTGGAACGAAACCGGCAGGCACCAGAGGAGAAAATAATAGGCGGCAAGAAAAGTGGCACACTAACCCAACACGCACATACATATATATATTTACATATATATACATGCACAATTAGGAGCAGCACGGGACAAACCACGCCGCCTCCCACCGGAATATGCGGTGGCGGCGGCGATCGGAAAAGAAGCAAGGATGGCAGCAAGCAATTACCGCAGTGAAAGGAACAGCAGCGGAGAGGATAACAGCAGGAATAAAAGAAAAGAGAGTTTCGAGTGAAAAAAATAGTGATATCGAGAGGAGGGATGAGAGGGGGGTTCATAGGGGTGTATGTATTTGTTTATTATTTTTTTTCTGCTGTCCTCAAATGAATGTACTACACGTGTACTGCAGTTTGTATAAATTGGACACGTATCACATGAAAGTAGATAAGCGTCCTGAATTCCAATTGTTAGCCCGTACTTCACAATTTTAACGATTCAACTGGCGGGTAAATAACACCCGAAAATTCCCGAGCTAATTTTAAAATTCCCAGAATATTTAAAAACCAATAAAATAAAATTTTTGAGATTTTAAAATAATTTTTGAAATACAATTTATACCCGCTTTTTAATAATTAAACGAATCAACGCGCGGTGAAATTAATCCCAAAAATTTCCAAAATAATTTTAAAATTCTCGGAATATTCCAAACTTCAATAAATATGAGTTTCAAAATTTTTAAAGACTTCTGGATAAACGCGGATTTTACCAATAAAAGAAATCAAAAAATCATACAGGGCTAAATAGTTGATGAAATACGGGTTTCTAAATTTTATAAAATCCCTAATAAAAATAATTTTAGAGACAATCCAAATATTTATGCAAATAAATTTGCATTAAATCCACTTTTAAAAGTGAAAACAATTCATACTACTTAATAATTAATTACGTGAACAACCCGGTACACCAAAAATCACACATAGATAAAAATAAAATAACACATAGCTGATGGAAGCTATACACATATTTTATTTATTTACTTATTCAATAATTACATAATTCAAATAATAATAAAAATATACGAGTCGTTATATCCTTTCCTTCTTGAAAAGATTCCGTCCTCAGAATTCGATCTAACTAACCAAGTGCGGATATTTGTCAAGCTTATCTGACTCTAACTTCCAGGTAGACTCTGCTACTCGAGGATTTCTCCAAATACTTTATTTATATGAATAACTCATTCTTAAGGACTTGCTCTTGACGATCTAGGATTTGGATTGATCATTCTATGCAGAATAAATTTGGATAAGAGCCACTTGGCTCATAATCAATGACTTGATTCGAATCAGAAATATATCACTTTAACATTGGCACGTAAAATATACTATAAATTCGCTACAACTGCGGCGACATTATCAACTCATGGGCAACTTCACCTACATTTATCAATACTTCGAACAGTTCACTATATTTAGGACCCAACTTGTCCTTTCTGTTTAAACCTAGCCAATCTCTTTCCAGGTGAAATTTTGTTAATACCAACGATCCTATTTTATATTCACACTCTTTTAATGCAAGTCCGCCTTCTTTTTTTGTCTATCTCAAGCTGCTTCCTTTCTAATCTTCGTAGGGAAATCCTTAAGCGTTCTACACAGACTTTCTTAATCTTCGAATAGCTGAGGATGTTATCAATATATGCAATTTGCTTATCCAAGTACTCCTTATACACTATATTCTTTAAATCCATAGAGACGACTCATACACTTTTTACTCCACATGATATCACCAAACTTGCAACGCTCATAACTCGTTCTAATCGTAATCTTTGATATGTCCTCAGGCTGGATCTTAAGTAAATCCCCAAGAAATTACAAATTCCTTGAATTAGGTCACATAAGTAATCAATTCTTAATAGAAGTTATTTATTCTTATTCGTCGTTTTGTTAAACTCCCGATAATCAGTACACAATATCACAATTCCATCCCTTTTCTCCAATAACATCATTGGTGCACCTCAAGGGACTATATCTGGTATGCTCATTTCCCTTTCCAATAAGTTTTACAATTATCAAACTACTTACTTCGTTCCACTGGCCTCCAGAGAGACTCCAGGGCATTTATTTATTACTCAAACTTCCTCCAAATTAAGTATTTTATTCTTCGTATCTTTACACATGGTGGATTTACCTTATATCCTTAGCTTATTACTCCTTTTCTCGCATGCTTGGAAGAACTTCTTATATTGCCTTTGCACCTAGAAACTTACCTTATTATTGGCTTTTGCACACTTTACAATTCGCTTCTTCTAAAAACCACTCCTTGCCTTACTACAGGACCCCACCCGATCCTAGAATCACCTCAAACGGTTTTAGCTCGAGGGGTGTCAGATCAACTGTAACTACGTTCAACTTCTAAATGCTCAATCTCTTGGTCCTTTTAAAAGTTCTACCTCTAGCTATGCTGGATGTTGGCCCTTGGAATGTAGTATCTTGAGTAATCGTTCTACAACTCCTTGCAATATGCCCAACTTTTCCACAATTGTAACACGTAACTCCTGGATTTTCTGGATTACATTCCGACGCATAATGACCCTTATGACCACACTTGAAACATTGCATATTCTTTTTGCACGAACCACTGTATCTCTTGTCACAGGACTTGCAATCCACTGTTGACTTGACTGACTGAGTTGGAGTAGAAGCAACTGAGATAGTATCAGACTTAGTCTAGGAGAAACTCTGTCTTGTGAATCTTTTACTCTTGTTTCGGCCAAACCGATTCTGAAATTCTTGACTAGATTCTTCTTGATCTACCTTGTCCATAGCACCATCACACTTTCATTTCTTATTATTCTCTTCCTTAACAGCCAACTTCTGGTCACCTTCTATTACCAGGGCGGCCTGCACCATAGAGGAGTGTGCCTTGAGTTGCAATGCCACCACTCCTCTGCGAATTTCAGGCGTCAACCTTTATTGAAACCTCCTTGCTTTCTGAATCTCCGTACTTACATACTCAGGAACCAATCAGGCCAATTCTGTAAACTTGGCCTCATACTCCAACATGCTTCTTTCACCTTGCTTCAAGTCTAGAAACTCAATCTCCATTTGACTCTACACACAATCAGGGAAATACTTTTCCAAAAACAACACAGTAAATCTAGCCCATGGAACAGGGCCTTCTCCTTCTAACGCACGAGTGGATTCCCACCAATAATTTGCTTCATTCTAAGAAAGTAGCTCGCATAATCGGTCTTAAGATTATCACTTACTTGCGTTAGGGTAAATGCCTTTTCAATTTCCTTAAGCCAATTTCTGGCAACAACAGGATCCACTTCACCCCTGAACTCTGGGGGCTTAACAGACTGAAAGGTTTTAAAACTAGTAGTTTTGTTTAGCTCCCTTTGTTGATGTTGCTACTACTGAATCTGTTGGATTAACTACAACTGTTGTTGCTGCTGCTGGCGCAGCAAATCTAGAATTTCGTTTATAAATGGACCCTCCGCCAAACTACTGCAATTTTCTTTAGACTGGGTAGCTTTCTTGGGTGGCATTTTCCTGAAATATAAAGATGAGTTTATTCAAAACATAACAAGAATGGTTGACATAAATATCACCGTTTAAACGGTGTACCTGTATCGGGAAAATGTTGCCCAATAAAATACCCATGTCCATAATATCAGGGTCCATTTATAATAGAGATCCAAATTAACAGCACTAGCAATAATAGCAACAATGACAGTAGCAGAATCAACAACAGTACAGAAAAACTGAAATATAAAGAAACTAATCACCGTAGCATGGCTCCTTAATAAAAACAGCAACTGACTAACTTCCCGTCATTACTCAATTACCATATCCATACTACTCTGATATACTACGAGACTTGGTTGATTATATCAACCACCAATTACATAGAACAAACTTATAAATCAAGTCAATTTAAGGAACGCTAGACTCTTCTAGGCACCATAGTCCAAATTTCAACCAACCATCCTCTAAGGATGATTTCTTATTACCCGCAAGTAATTTACCAACCACTAAATTACTTTTCTAGAGGTTATAATTCCACCGATAGGTGTAATAACCCCCAAAATTTTGAACTTTTTGTAACCCTTATGAATAGTGTTTTTGCTGAATGAGAAAACTTCTCATGCCACACTATGTAGGGGTTCTGTTATGGATATTCTGAGATTTTATTAGTACTTTATATGGTATATAAGTGTATGTAAAGATCGTCAGAATCCAATTCTGAACACTTTGATTTTTCCCGGAAATCCACTAGATACGAAAAGAATTGAGTATAAGGTAACAGGATAAGAAGGATTTAAATTAAAGGATTATAAGAGAGGATCATAAAAAGGAATATAATGTATTGAGAAAGGTTAAGGGAACCAAAGTAATAAGATCCCGGGTATGATCCCTCAAACGAGAAACGAGAACGAAAGTTAAGCGAACCGTATAACAGATCAGCGGTCATTAGGCAAACAATTAGGAGTTAATCAAGGAGGTTAGGGATGATGAGGTCATCCAACCAATGAGAAGAGGGCAAGTAAAAGATGATGACACAATAAGGTGATGTAAGCATGACATAGGGAAGGAGGAGGTGTGGTTGGTTTATAACCACACAAATATAAGGTTAATAAGGTAATTAACCAAAAAACAAAACAAAAACAACCAAGCTAGGAAAAACAAATCAAAAACACAAAAATCTCTCTTTCTTTCAAGCTTGCTCTCGGCTTTTCCCCATTTTCAAGAAGAAGAATTTCAAAATTCAAGTTCCAAGCTTCCTTAATTGGTAAGATAATTATCTAGTACTCCTTATGCATAGATATAGCTATTCCATGAGTTTAAGCTTCAAATTCCTTCACAATCTCTTCCAATAATTCAAGGAAGAAGATGGTGAATAGTAACTTTCAAATAAATAACTTTAGTTTCTTGAATTTTTATGAAAGCTTAAGGTTATACAAGCAAGGATCAAGGTTCTTTAGGCATTCAAAGCTCTTGTATTGTGTTAAGAAGCTTCAAGAAGGTATAAACTCCAAACCCTAGCTTTAATATTGGGTATTTAGGAATGGTTATGAGTAATATAGTATATGTGAAGCATGAAGCTTGTTTGTTTAGAGTTTGGGTTGGAGTGGTAGTGGTATGAATGTTGAATCTTGTTGATTTGTTAAAGAAATTAAGTATAGTTTAAATTCATGATGAGAATAACATAAATTGGAAGAACTTGAGGTGTTGGGGCTGTTTTAGTGTGTTTTGGATGGATGTTGGTTGTATGAAGGAATTGGGATTGATTGGTGATTGATTTGAATTGGTTTAAATTTGGGAAATCGCGTAAACATAGCCGTCGTAATGTCCGATTTACTTTAGACTGCTTTTGTTCATAACATTAGGAACCGAGAACCCCCTGCTAGATTTTGACCATTTCCATGTTTAGATAGTTCATGTTACGAGCTTCGTTTTGATATGTAGTTCGTTTGATTCCGATGTACGGTTTAGGAGAAACGACCGTTTTAAGTAACGGCGTTTCACGAACGAAACATTTCCCCTCGCCTTACTTTGAAACATAGGTTAAAGACCTAAAAGGGTTAATTAGTGTATGAAACAATTGTGTTAAGTGGATTAGACAGTTGGTAAGGTACTCGCGAAAGAATCGCCTTAAAACTCGTAATGGTTAATTTATTAAAAATGGTGGAGCCGAGGGTACTTGAGTGACTTAAGAGAATCAGTAAGCGCAAAACGAGCGTTAGAGTCTAAGTTGGTTAAAGTATAGATTTACAAGTGACTTTGGTTTAATTCCAACTTACTTGTTGTTTATAGGTTACCAGACTCGTCCCGAGCCATTTGTAACCCCCAGTCGCTCAGGCAAGTTTTCTACCCGTATAACTGTTGTTGTGATGTATATGTGTATATGCATGATCTTGCGATAAATGCATATTGGTTATTAGCAAATTCTTGCGATATATTGTAGCATGTGATATGGTATATATGCATGCCTGTTTCATATTCTTGATTATATATCTGTTGGTTCAAATGCTTAGAGTTGCATAATACCTATTGCTAGAGATAAGCGGTATTTGAGTTTACCCTTAGTATAGGGGATCAAAAGGTGAACATATTTCTAAACCGGGAGTCGATGTTCCCGAGTATAATATATATATTTTTATATATATATGGTTATAGTTTTCAAAACTATTAATCGAATAAGGTTTATTCCATAACTTTAACTTTATTTTATTATTGAATATTATTTTGAATATTCATTCGAGGGCTTATGACTCAGTTTATATTATTTAATGATTATTAATTGGATATTCATTTGAGGATGTATGACTCCTTTATTTTATTTAATGAATATTATTTATAATATTCATTCGAGGTATTATGACTCCGCTTATTATTTAATAATATTCTTTATTTTATTAAAGAATAATGTTCGATAATCAAACTTACTTTTGAATATTTAAATAAAGATATTACTTTCGTATAAGGATATCTTTGATTATTTACTATTCATTTCAAGTATAAGTTTTCCAACTTCTACCTCAATTATTCTTTATGGGAATATTATTTAAATAATAATATTCAGATATTTTCTAAATATATTGGGACTGATTTATTTTATTAAATCGGCATTACTCCAAACACTCCTTTAAAGTGTTTTCGAGTCTTCAAAATGATTTTAAAAGTTAGAGCGGATCCCAAAACTCATTTTTTTATATTTAAGATCTTCCTTTTAAAGGGGATTTAAATACTCGCTCAAAACCTGAGGGATCCGGCTCTATGGTGTATTTTATATTCGCAACAAGGTTGCTGTTTTGGTAAATGAATTGATTATTTACCCAACGTTCGGGAAGTAAGTCCATCTATCGAGTCGGCATAAGCAACATGGGCTCAGTGGGCGTCCATGATAGTGTAAGTGGCTCAGTGGGAGTCCATCAAATGCATAAGTGGCTGAGTGGCAGTCCAGCATAAGGTCCTATTGCGGCCAGGGTGATGACCAGTGGGGAATTCGTCCATCTACTAGTAGAAAATGTTACTTATTGGTATCTTTGCCTGATCAGCAAGATATCGGGTTTATGCCACAATTCTTTTTCCTTTCCAAAAATTCATTGGATGTTACAAACTCTGTTCATACCTTACATGACAGAGGTTTTCAGGAAATGTATAAAGAAGATGTATATGTGGATATATATATATATATATATATCAGAACTTAATGAAGTATATCATAATTTCATTTCCTTCAAAATATTTCAAAGATTGAATCTATTCAAGTCTTATCTTGTAGTCTCATCAGTGTGATGAACTTTTGAAACTAATTATAACTTGAACGGTGGTAGTTCAAGTAGTATTCAGAAAAGATATAAGTATATTGGAGTATCTTGTAACTTCATCTTTTAAACTTATATCTAGTAAATGATTATCTTATGCATATGAAAGACTTTCAGAAAAACGTTGAGACAAGGTTAGATATATGAGATCACCTTGCAACGATTTTTTTGTACAGTTATAAACTGGAACTTTGTGTATATTATACGTGGAAGAGGACTTCCAAGATTTTGAAAAGTATATATGTATGTATACTGAATATTTTGCGACTTCATCGCATTAAGATATCAAACTTGGTTCATTTCTTTTGACCAAGACTTTCATGAGTACTATGAGAAGGCTCATATATTGTTAATCATTATACATATTATTTTGGTGGGCTTGCTGCTCACCCTTGCTTTCTTCTTTCATCACACAACAACAGATAGAAAAGATGAACAAGACCAAGCTTCCAATTCGCAAGCGGTTAGGAAACGTTCCGCAGTTTTCTGGAAGCGTTGATGCCGCCGTAGCTGAGGTAGGAGCTACCAATAGGCTAGGCTTTCAACTTTTGATGTACCAGATTTATGTATATTTATGAATTGTAATAATGGCAAAGAAAAAGTAAATTTATTCAGAAAACCTTTTAAGGTGTATTGGCAGATAATTGTGGAATAAAATGACTTGTGATTATTTTTGGATGTTCATCTCTGAGACTATAACTTGTGGTGTGTGTGTTTATTGTGGGGTCACAGTAAAGAGTAGTTGATTAATTATTAAGATTGGGTGTTATTAAGGGAAATGGAACTCGTGACAACCCGGATCCCCGACCCCAGATTTGGGGGTGTTACAGAAGTGGTATCAGAGCTAAGCGTTATAAACCTCAGAGATGATGTGACGTTAAGATAATAAGTTCACTAAGATAATAAGAACTCTTGCCAAGTTCATAGTCGGACTACCTAACGTAGTACTGACAGTTAAAACCCTTACGGGAACCCTTATAAATATCGTGATAGTAACATAGTTCGTTCTCGTATAGGGCAGCGGGGCACCGAACCCTGAGGTTCAGGAGCATCAGCATGAGGATGTTTTATTACAAGTTGTAGATCAAATTATGAATCCGATAGAGTACCCTAATGAGGGACCGAATGAGATTCATATTGAGAATGTTGCGATTGAGGATGTTATTCCGGAAAGGATTGTGGCTGAGGAGGATCTCAGGGAGGATCCTGATGAGAATGAAGAGAGGACCGCTGAGGAATTGATGACCGTAGTCAGGGCGACTACCAGAGCAAGAATGGCCGCGAGGGTGGCACTAGAGGATGAAGAGTTACCAAGGGCACAAAGGTTAATGAGGTCAGAAGGAGTGGGGCCTTCCACGACACCAATTATACCAGTATCAGACCCTCTTCCAGAGGTTCCTGTAGACATCCATGAGGTTCCACCAATTCCTGTTCCATCCCCAGTACAGAGTCCAGCACCTACTGAGGAAATGCCACCTTTATCTCCTGCACCATTGTCGCCTGATACCGTGCTTGGTTATCCATTTGGATCTCCTGGGTCTGCGCCACCTGCACCCCATGGACTGCTAGATGCTACCACTCAAGCTTCTCTTATCGCTGATTATCAGATGACCCTCGGTGGCCTGTCTGAGGCCCGTAATGTTAGGAGTGATCTATTGGATCGACTCACTGCACCAAGGATTGAGGGCGGGGTACTTCTGGCAGGATTAGCGTATAGCATGGAAAGGATTGAGGCTACCACCCGTGTTACAGCTAGAGGCCATCTTGAGGGTCAGATTGATCCAGCTCTACTTGCAACTATCTTGGACCTCATCACCGCTTTAATGGAGCAGGTTAGGGATGTTGTGCGTGCCCGCATTTCTTGATCCATAATAGTGTACAGAGTCTGAGCAATCTGACAAGAATTTCATGCAGCACCGTTTTTGGAGGATTAGCCTAAGTTATGGATGATTAGTTTTAATTACTAGATGATTATCTATGGTAGTACTTTTGGGATAGAAGCGATCAGATCAAATGATGTAATTCTCTTTAATATGTTCAGTTGTTGTACCCTCGAACAAATGGTTATGTATATATTCGTTAATTTCAGTTCAGATCAGTTTGCTTGTGATAAGATCACATTGTTAATTGCACTATTAACACTTAAGAGAGTGTCATGAAGTTTATCGAACTTAAGAATTCATAATTTGCAATCGTGCAAGGACTGAACGAGGGAAAGACTTAAGCAAAGTAAGTAAGACAAATATCCAGAGATTCTCAAAATGTTCCAAGTAATATACCCCCACAAGGAATAAGATTAGGGGCAAACCTTGAATGTGATAATCAGGGAGGTGGCAATTAAGATATAAGGAACCCAGAATATAATAAAGTGGAAAATGAGGATTTTAAATTAAAAGATGACCCCAATTATGGGGAGTAGGAAGAAATATTTAGACTAAGAAAACAAAAGTCGAGCGAGATAAGGAGACCCGAGACGGTACTCCTATACGGAAATTCATGGACCTGTCTAAACAGAACTTATACTTTATTCCCAACCACCACCTTGAGGGAAACAATGTAGTGGGAAATTCTTTCAGGACCTTTAAATCGCTAAGCTCTCAGTGTTCCAAGGAACAAGTTGACCCAGTCGAGGCAAGAGCCTGGCTAAAGGAAATATAGGAATCATTTGAGATTCTAAATGATTGACGAATCACAAAAGACGGTTTTTGTCACTTACCCTCCTAAGAGAGAGGCCACCCGCTGGTGAAAGACCAAGGAAGGCACGGAGCAAGAGATTATAATAAACTGATTTAAGTTCAGTCAATTGTTTTCAGGAAAGTACTTCCCAAGAGTATATAGATAGTGTAAAAGCTTTGGAGCTAGAATAAAAGCGGATGAGTATGATGAATTATGAATCTAAGTTGTAAAAGTTGTCAAGATTCGTTCTGAGGACACGAATCCAGAATGACGGGATGTTTGAAATCAATGCTTATGTTGTGATTGGTTTGTGAAATAATGATAAGAGAAAGGAAAATAAAAAGAAACTGAAGTGGAAAGGAATATAAAGGTAATAGAGTTTGAGGAATGATAAGGGAGTTGGGTATGAGGAAACCCTAAAGACTCATAGCAATAGAAATACAAAAGTATGTAATCGTCAGGATGAGGATGATTCACATGAGTTAAAATTGATGGTTGAAGGCATAAGAGATACATATATTGTACCCCCTTTAAGTTGGGAGGATTCGAGGAAACCCTGAGATAGTTCGAAGGATAAATAATGAGACGCGGATAGACTGAGGAGACAAGGAAGTAAGAAATTAGGAAAATTGAATGAAGGAAGTGACCTTCAAGGATGTGAAGTGTAAGAACGGTGGCTTGATACCCAGAAAGGGAGACGCCAGGTATGAAAGATATCCTAACATTGAGGTGACTGTTGAGATAAACAACAAAAGTAAATAAGGAATTATTAAGAAGAGGTTCACGTTGAACACGACCAATATCTTCCAGAACATCCTTGTTATCGTTACCAAATTAGGCAAGACAAGCGGATAACCGTTGCTATCTTTTGGAGGCCATATTGATTGACCCCATTTTGAATACAAATGTTATTGTGAAATTAGACATATACTATCGAGGTGGGAATGATTGAATAAGACACCCTTATCAGGGATATATGACTTGATTTATCCATGGAAGGATGCAGGTACCTTTTAAAGGTGGAATTAAGGATAGAACATCGGTAACTTAAAATGAATCCTAGGGGAATGCATAAAGGTTGGCATTTCACCCTTAATAGGGATAGTATGAGTTTTGACAGTATGAATTGGAAAGGATTAAGGTAATAACAACCTTTAAGGATCAGTGGAGAAATTTTTCAGAAGTATATAGACAATGATTCTGGTATTAATAAATGGTATCTTGATATGCCCTGTGCCTAGGGTGTACCTGATGAAGGATTTAAGGATAACCTTAAGAGGTTTTACAAGGAGAAAGGTAATATTCAAAGTTCTCAAGAATAGAAATTTTGATGAAGGAAATATGGCGTAATTATAAAAATGCCAGGTGGGCACGTGTTAAACCACGAGAAAGTATGGATCGAACCAGTAAAGGTCAAATTTGTTCCAGGCAATTAGGACCTAAGATTAAAGATGTTCTAAGTATGATTGAGAGTCAGTCGTGACAGTGATTAACCTCTAAAGACTGAGGCAATAACTTATGGAAAAACGGTGATATTTTTTTTTCTCATCAGATTTGAAGGAAAACATCTTCACACAAGCAGTGATGGGAAATGAGGTAGAAAATTAGTAAAAGTGGTTAAGATGACATTGATTGTAAGGAAATTTTACTATCAGGAAAGGCCAAAGAGGTGGCCGACACTTTAAATGTAAGAGGATAATTATAGGCGCTCGTGCGAGAGGAATACAATGATGATGGTTGAAGCCAGGAAGGTTGTATTACGGTTCGAAGGATTGACATTCCTTCTGATGACTGTGCAATACTCAACCGTAATAGTAGTTGGTAAAGGTTTAATCCGTGTAATCTCCATGAGCGGGCTATCTATCTTAGAAGGTACTATCTTGAGATAAGCCAGGACCATGTTTCAAAAAGGACTAAACGAACGTTTGAGTTAAGTCTTCTAATTAAGGCATATGATTAAGAATAGTATTAACCTGCTATCGTTGCTTTGATCAAAACTCTTCTGCAATTTTATCTGCTTCATGTCATGAAAGTACGTCAGAATTTGGAGTGTTCTTCATGAATTATGAATGGTGATTATGTTAACTCCTTAGAAGAATTCGATACGATATGTATGGACTCCGTATGGTTAGCTATTAAGACTTCATGGAAAACGAATGACGATAGTAGGTCAGTGGTGGACCATAGTAATACATCCATGATTCTGCGAGTAATGAGCTGATTACAACCATGAGAGTTGTATTGGAATGGATGTTGAGTTTAAGTACCACTAATCGGGTCATGTTGACGTATAAGTTATCTTTGATAGAAAATCTAGGTCGATTATTTACCTATCGAATATTTATTCCTTCTTATCAATAGAGAGTCGTATTACTATACGAGGAAGGTTGCGGTGCGAGCATAGAATCCTAGTAACGGTGATATATAGAATGAGATCCCAGATTCGATTTTCGATATCGAGGGAGTTTCAAAGGTGATTGTGTATAAGCTCGAGGAAGAGCAAGGGTCCATAGAATGATGGACGGAATAGCAAAATATTTAAGCATGTGAATTGCGATGCGATAATACTTGATATATATACATATATGTTTTGTTCTCCTATGACAAACCTCTATAGTTCAGAGGTAGATTCCAAGCCAGATATTTTATGGCAATAAATTTTTTTTTTACGAATATACAATTCTCTTTAGTTCGTTCTTTTCTCTTCTTTTCATTTCATGTAAGCTGAGAAGAACAACCCTTCCAGAAGGGGAGGTATTGCCGAATGACTATGTATCTGTGTGATAGAAGCCTAGTAAGATACCATCTATTGTTTAATTGCTTGTCAAGTACTAAAGGCTGGCCACCTTCTGTACTAACTATGCAATGTAACAAGTGTTCATCATCATAGTGATCTCTCAACAAATTCCTTTACTTCTATATGATTGATCAAACTTTGGGAAATAGAAACAGCTAAAAAAGGAGTAATAAAGTTGTGGTAGTATTCGGAATGGAAACACATTCGTGATACTAAGGTTGACGTGGTTATTAAAAGGTTATAGAACGCTAACGAGCAAAAGTATAACCAGTATAATATTAGGAACGGAAGGTAGTAGCGATTACGAACTGGAAAAGAATGGGTATTGAGAAGCAAAAGCTCTAATGCTAAAAGTTATAATGAGACTCTGTGCAATAGACTTGAAAGAAATTGGAATGATCACTTAATACGAATTGAGTTTTCTTACGATAATAGATCATATGTCATTATCGAGATGTCGCCTTATGAGATCCTTGAGGGAAGACAATGTCGATCTCCCTTATGTTAGGATGAAGTTGTAGAGCGCAAGATGCTCGGACCCGAAGTGGTCCAAAGGACCAAGGACATAGTGGATCTTATCAGAGGGCAGTTTGTAGCAGCCCAAGACAGACAGAAGAAATATGCAGACCTAGCCCGGAAGGACAAGGAATATGAAGTAGGGGACTTAGTACTGCTGAAGGTATCCCCTTGGAAGGGGTTAATGAGATTTGGAAAGAAAGGAAAACTAAGCCCAAGATACATTGGACCTTTTGAGATATTAAGACGGATTGGAAAGTCAGCTTACGAGCGAGCCTTACCCCCTAACTTGCAACAAGTTCATAATGTGTTCCATGTGTCAATGCTGAGGAAGTATCATCGGGATGCCAGACACATAGTGGAGTACGAGCAGGTGGATATGCAACCAGATTTGACTTACGTGGAGAAAACAGTAAGGATTATAGATAAGAAGGAGCAGGTGCTTCGGAACAAAGTGACCAAGCTAGTCAGAGTGTTGTGGCAGAATCATAATGTGGAAGAATCAACTTGGGAACTAGAGAGCGCAATGCTAGAAAAGTACCCCCATTTGTTTTCTATCTGATTCCGGGACGGAATCCTTTTAAGGAGGGGAGACTGTAATAACCCCCAAAATTTTGAACTTTTTGTAACCCTTATGAATAGTATTTTTGCTGAATGAGAAAACTTCTCATGCCACACTATGTAGGGGTTCTGTTATGGATATTCTGAGATTTTATTAGTACTCTATATGATATATAAGTGTATGTAAAGATCGTCAGAATCCAATTCTGAACACTTTGATTTTTCCCGGAAATCCACTAGATACGGAAAGAATTGAGTATAAGGTAACAGGATAAGAAGGATTTAAATTAAAGGATTATAAGAGAGGATCATAAAAAGGAATATAATGTATTGAGAAAGGTTAAGGTAACCAAAGTAATAAGATCCCGGGTATGATCCCTCAAACGAGAAACGAGAACGAAAGTTAAGCGAACCGTATAACAGATCAGCGGTCATTAGGCAAACAATTAGGAGTTAATCAAGGAGGTTAGGGATGATGAGGTCATCCAACCAATGAGAAGAGGGAAAGTAAGAGATGATGACACAATAAGGTGATGCAAGCATGACATAGGGAAGGAGGAGGTGTGGTTGGTTTATAACCACACAAATATAAGGTTAATAAGGTAATTAACCAAAAAACAAAACAAAAACAACCAAGCTAGGCAAAACAAAACAAAAACACAAAAATCTCTCTTTCTTCCAAGATTGCTCTCGGCTTTTCCCCATTTTCAAGAAGAAGAATTTCAAAATTCAAGTTCCAAGCTTCCTTAATTGGTAAGATAATTATCTAGTACTCCTTATGCATAGATATAGCTATTCCATGAGTTTAAGCTTCAAATTCCTTCACAATCTCTTCCAATAATTCAAGGAAGAAGATGGTGAATAGTAACTTTCAAATAAATAACTTTAGTTTCTTGAATTTTTATGAAAGTTTAAGGTTGTACAAGCAAGGATCAAGGTTCTTTAGGCATTCAAAGCTCTTGTGTTGTGTTAAGAAGCTTCAAGAAGGTATAAACTCCAAACCCTAGCTTTAATTTTGGGTATTTAGGAATGGTTATGAATAATATAGTATATGTGAAGCATGAAGCTTGTTTGTTTAGAGTTTGGGTTGGAGTGGTAGAGGTATGAATGTTGAATCTTGTTGATTTGTTAAAGGAATTAAGTATAGTTTAAATTCATGATGAGAATAACATAAATTGGAAGAACTTGAGGTGTTGGGGCTGTTTTAGTGTGTTTTGGATGGATGTTGGTTGTATGAAGGAATTGGGATTGATTGGTGATTGATTTGAATTGGTTTAAATTTGGGAAATCGCGTAAACATAGCCGTCGTAATGTCCGATTTACTTTAGACTGCTTTTGTTCATAACATTAGGACCCGAGAACCCCCTGCTAGATTTTGACCATTGCAATGTTTAGATAGTTCATGTTACGAGCTTCGTTTTGATATGTAGTTCGTTTGATTCCGATGTACGGTTTAGGAGAAACGACCGTTTTAAGTAACGGCGTTTCGCGAACGAAACATTTCCCCTCGCCTTACTTTGAAACATAGGTTAAAGACCTAAAAGGGTTAATTAGTGTATGAAACAATTGTGTTAAGTGGTTTAGACAGTTGGTAAGGTACTCGCGAAAGAATCGCCTTAAAACTCGTAATGGTTAATTTATTAAAAATGGTGGAGCCGAGGGTACTTGAGTGACTTAAGAGAATCAGTAAGCGCAAAACGAGCGTTAGAGTCTAAGTTGGTTAAAGTATAGATTTACAAGTGACTTTGGTTTAATTCCAACTTACTTGTTGTTTATAGGTTACCAGACTCGTCCCGAGCCATTTGTAACCCCCAGTCGTTCAGGCAAGTTTTCTACCCGTATAACTGTTGTTGTGATGTATATGTGTATATGCATGATCTTGCGATAAATGCATATTGGTTATTAGCAAATTCTTGCGATATATTGTAGCATGTGATATGGTATATATGCATGCCTGTTTCATATTCTTGATTATATATCTGTTGGTTCAAATGCTTAGAGTTGCATAATACCTATTGCTAGAGATAAGCGGTATTTGAGTTTATCCTTAGTATAGGGGATCAAAAGGTGAACATATTTCTAAACCGGGAGTCGATGTTCGCGAGTATAATATATATATATATATTTTTATATATATATGGTTATAGTTTTCAAAACTATTAATCGAATAAGGTTTATTCCATAACTTTAACTTTATTTTATTATTGAATATTATTTTGAATATTCATTCGAGGGCTTATGACTCAGTTTATATTATTTAATGATTATTAATTGGATATTCATTTGAGGATGTATGACTCCTTTATTTTATTTAATGAATATTATTTATAATATTCATTCGAGGTATTATGACTCCGCTTATTATTTAATAATATTCTTTATTTTATTAAAGAATAATGTTCGATAATCAAACTTACTTTTGATTATTCAAATAAAGATATTACTTTCGTATAAGGATATCTTTGATTATTTACTATTCATTTCAAGTATAAGTTTTCCAACTTCTACCTCAATTATTCTTTATGGGAATATTATTTAAATAGTAATATTCAGATATTTTCTAAATATATTGGGACTGATTTATTTTATTAAATCAGCATTACTCCAAACACTCTTTAAAGTGTTTTCGAGTCTTCAAAATGATTTTAAAAGTTAGAGCGGATCCCAAAACTCATTTTTTTATATTTAAGATCTTCCTTTTAAAGGGGATTTAAATACTCGCTCAAAACCTGAGGGATCCGGCTCTATGGTGTATTTTATATTCGCAACAAGGTTGCAGTTTTGGTAAATGAATTGATTACTTACCCAACGTTCGGGAAGTAAGTCCATCTATCGAGTCGGCATAAGCAACATGGGCTCAGTGGGCGTCCATGATAGTGTAAGTGGCTCAGTAGGAGTCCATCAAATGCATAAGTGGCTGAGTGGCAGTCCAGCATAAGGTCCTATTGCGGCCAGGGTAATGACCAGTGGGGAATTCGTCCATCTACTAGTAGAAAATGTTACTTATTGGTATCTTTGCCTGATCAGCAAGATATCGGGTTTATGCCACAATTCTTTTTCCTTTCCAAAAATTCATTGGATGTTACAAACTCTGTTCATACCTTACATGACAGAGGTTTTCAGGAAATGTATAAAGAAGATGTATATGTAGATATATATATATATATATATTAGAACTTAATGAAGTATATCATAATTTCATTTCCTTCAAAATATTTCAAAGATTGAATCTATTCAAGTCTTATCTTGTAGTCTCATCAGTGTGATGAACTTTTGAAATTAATTATAACTTGAACGGTGGTAGTTCAAGTAGTATTCGGAAAAGATATAAGTCTATTGGAGTATCTTGTAACTTCATCTTTTAAACTTATATCTAGTAAATGATTATCTTATGCATATCAAAGACTTTCAGAAAAACGTTGAGACAAGGTTAGATATATGAGATCACCTTGCAACGATTTTTTTATACAGTTATAAACTGGAACTTTGTGTATATTATACATGGAAGAGGACTTCCAAGATTTTTAAAAGTATATATGTATGTATACTGAATATTTTGCGACTTCATCGCATTAAGATATCAAACTTGGTTCATTTCTTTTGACCAAGACTTTCATGAGTACTATGAGAAGGCTCATATATTGTTAATCATTATACATATTATTTTGGTGGGCTTGCTGCTCACCCTTGCTTTCTTCTTTCATCACACAACAACAGATAGAAAAGATGAACAAGACCAAGCTTCCAATTCGCAAGCGGTTAGGAAACGTTCCACAGTTTTCTGGAAGCGTTGATGCCGCCGTAGCTGAGGTAGGAGCTACCAATAGGCTAGGCTTTCAACTTTTGATGTACCAGATTTATGTATATTTATGAATTGTAATAATGGCAAAGAAAATGTAAATTTATTCAGAAAACCTTTTAAGGTGTATTGGCAGATAATTGTGGAATAAAATGACTTGTGATTATTTTTGGATGTTCATCTCTGAGACTATAACTTGTGGTGTGTGTGTTTATTGTGGGGTCACAGTACAGAGTAGTTGATTAATTATTAAGATTGGGTGTTATTAAGGGAAATGGAACTCGTGACAACCCGGATCCCCGACCCCGGATTTGGGGGTGTTACAATAGGGTTTGAACCTTCGATGCCACCCTTATTCTTAAATAACATCCTGATACAGGACTTTCATTCTTCCTGACAGTGAACTCTTATTTGCTTTCAATAACCACGACTGTCTAATTACAAAAGCTACTACAATTCACTACTTCGGGACTTCAATTGAAATTTCAAAGTCAAGGAATTAATGATACAGGGAGGACAAGAGAAGAAGGTATAGGTATGACTGAGAGCAACCATACAAGTACATAAGATGGTCAGTCTTAGTACCGCATAGCTCACAACACATACATCGGTGGCGTCCCACCAGACCCTTTATCATACAGACAAGTAGTCCAATCATATGCGTTGTTTGCCCCAATCAACCGATAGAATCGCCGTGAAAAAGAAACAATGTTTAAAAGGAAATTCACAAATAGGGAGGGAGACAATCTTATTTATAATGGAATCAATAGAATCCTAAGTGGATTACTTCGTGTTCATAACTTTCTCACAGGAAAAGTAAGCAACTTATGGAATAGGAAACAATTACTCTGGAAATAACATACGTTTCAAGAAAGAAGTAGAAGGGTTTAAGATATAACAACAGTACTGATCCCCATACTACCCAAAGCTTGGCTGTCATAGAAGCCACCAACTATCATCATACTATCCGAACTTATTAAGGTCACACACTCGGTCCAATAACATTCCTTGACATAGAAAATGCAATATTTAGAAGTAACATTGGTATCTCTTTAGCTGACACATCCAGGGTCCACTCAAAAGCTGAGCTCTCGTAATCAGACTCGGATTCCCGAGAGGGAAGATAGAAACCTCTATCGGTCATTACTAATAATACATATACGAAGGAAACGTACTCTAGGTTAGGGAAGTTCCAGCCAAACCTCAATAGACATCAGGGTTATGCCTCCGAACCCTTGACTAAACTCAAAGACTCGCTCCTCTGATTGAGTTGCTAATTCACATCTATATGTAAACCATCATGTACTCTTTTAACTGTACTCCTAACCTAAATCAGGGACTCAAACCTGTAGCTCTGATACCAACTGTGACGGCCTTAACCCCGGGGTCAGGAGTTGACATCACCAACAACAACAATAAACATAATATAATACAAATCACTAATTATACATAATTATGACCCCATTTTACCAAGACCTTTTCCAGGTTTAAGTATGATTTAGGTTACAACTATTATAACACCAACTTACAATAACCATCCTGACACAACTAACTTAATACAGCAACTCAATAGACCATCTTTTGTCCAACACAACTACCTCAGAGGAGCCTGACACAGAAGGAACTGGAACTCTGCCCTGACAACCACGGAGGAATCTCCTAAACATATGCAATACATATATGGAACATTCTGCAAGGGTGAGCAATCAATTGCTCAGCAGTACCACTATATGAATATCAAGTAAAAATGATTTAAAGTAAAGCAGTTATAGGAACATAATTCATAACTCGTTTGAAAACAAGTAAAAGATATATAAACTGGATATCAAAACTAGCATGCTCTGTAAAATAATAACATCAGTCGTGTGCTGTGCAAAAATACCAGAGTTCAATTTTAGCATGCTATTCTTATTTTCAAACCTTTCGTCCCATTATAGGAATCATAAATCATCTATCCTGTTACGAGGACCACAAAACTATTTATTCCGTTATTGGAACCACAAAATTACAATCAGATTTGTATTGGATGTTATCTAGGGACGGCTGATCAGGCCTCCACACAAATTATCTAGGATAGTTGGCCAAGCTATCACACAAAATATCTAGGAAAGCTGATCGAGCTTTCACACAAAATAACTAGATCCGCGGAGACTAGCTAGGTCTCTGATTAACTATGCTGGACTAATCGGTTATGAATCGCGTGCAACCAAATTAGCCACTTACGCAACTTTATCCAATATCTGATTCGTTTTATCCAGTTTTCAAATTCACTTTTACCTATCTCTTGTTAAAAACAGTTCTGTCACAGCACAATATTTAAAACCTCTTTTCCATTTTTAATCATATTTTAGAGATAGGTACTTTCAGAAGTTACTTTTCCCACAAAAAGCTATTTAAACAACATTTTCAAACATAGGGGATACGTAACTTAAAACATTTTTGTTCCTGTTCGAAAATAAAACAACATTTCATTCATATATACTGAATCATAAAAGCATGGTCAAGGGTACTTTCCTTGCAGAGCTTACGACTATCTCTGATTGACCTTGGACTGACTTGAACACTCGGCTTTATCGCCTTACTATTAGATTATCCTGGATCTGACTTCCACGCTCGGGTCTTTCGCTTGGAACCTCGCTGCACTTATCGATTAATCAATAGGTTATCTTCAGTTCGACTTCAATTCCTGAGTCCCACGACTAGAACCTACAGAGTCGAAATACCCTACGTTAGACGACCAGGTATGCTTGACATATCATCGCTAACAACCTACCCATTCGATAACAAATCCCGACTCATAATTATACATATTATAATAACACACTCAACAGTTAAGGTTCACGTTCTCGAAAATCGGTTCAATGTTCGTTTTCAGAAAATACATATACTCGTCATTTTATGAAATTAGGATTATTGGTTTTGGAAAAATAGTTCATCACACCGTACAATCAAGTTTCGTATAGAATACATATGCATTTATATATCTGCTCGATGTCCCGATAATCACCGGATATGTTCCCGTATTTCCGTAGTTCAATTTCCCAGAAATCGGGCAGCATCTCCTTTGTTTATCGAGCTGCCCGTCGAAACATAAATCGACGTCTCAATCAACCAATCAACCAAACTTCACAATCCAAATAATCCCGAAATGTATTATTTAATTATTACTTTTTATTCGACTAATAATATACGAACTAAATTATTTATTTTAAAATATTAGGACTCAGAACCGCGTCATCACAGTCCACCGTCGACTCACCAAGGCTCATCGTCGACGGCGGTATAATTTATTGGTGCCCGACTTAATACGGGTTTACAAATAAATTGTGCCGATTAATAAAAATTCCCACACGAAAATATTGTATTTCATAAATATTCCTCAATTATTCTTCCTGCAGAAAATAAGGTAATTAAAAATTAAATTAAAATAAGTCAACCAAAAGAACAGGACACACGCGCTGCTCTCACCGGCCGCCTCACCGGAAAGAAACCGGCGGGCACCAGAGGAGAAAAGAATAGGCGGAAAGAACAGTGGCACACTAACCCAACACGCACATACATATATATATATATTTTTACATATATATACATGCACAATTAGGAGCAGCACGGGACAAACCACGCCGACTCCCACCGGAATACGCGGCGGCGGCGATCAGAAAAGAAGCAAGGACGGTAGCAAGCAATTACCAAAGTGAAAGGAACAGCAGCGGAGAGGATAACAGCAGGAACAAAAGAAAAGAGAGATTCGAGTGAAAAAAAAACAGTGAGATCGAGAGGAGGGATGAGAGGGGGGTTCACAGGGGTGTATGTATTTGTTTATTAATATTTTTTCTGTTGTCCCCAAATGAATGTACTACACGTGTACTGCAGTTTGTATAAATTGGACACGTATCACACGAAAGTAGATAAGCGTCCTGAATTCCAATTGCTAGCTCGTACTTCGCAATTTTAACGATTAAACGCGCGGGTAAATAATACCTGAAAATTCCTGAGCTAATTTTAAAATTCCCAGAATATTTAAAAACTAATAAAATAAAATTTTTGAGATATTAAAACAATTTTTGAAACGTAATTTATACCCGCTTTTTAATAATTAAATGAATCAACGCGCGTTGAAATTAATCCCAAAAATTTCCAAAATAATTTTAAAATTCTCGGAATATTTCAAACTTAAATAAATATGAGTTTCAAAATTTTTAAAGACTTCTGGAATTAAACGCGGATTTTACCAATAAAAGAAATCAGAAAATCATATAGGGCTAAATAGTTGATGAAATACGTGTTTCTAAATTTTATAAAATCCCTAAAAATAATTATTGTAATTATAAAATCATAAAACAAATTTTAGAGTCAATCCAAATATTTATGCAAATAAATTTTCTTTAAATCTACTTTTAAAAGTGAAAATAATTCAGTACTACTCAATAATTAATTACGCGAACAACCCGGTACACCAAAAATCACACATAGATAAAAATAAAACAACACATAGCTGATAGAAGCTATACACATATTTTATTTATTTACTTATTCAATAATTACATAATTTAAATAAGGGTTAAATGCACTTTGTACCATCTTATTTTGTTTCAAAAACAAATGTGTATCAAGAGTATTGGAAACTCAGTTTACACCCCTCTACTTCAACCCGCCAAATCAGGAAGCACCCTTTGACTGTATAATTAAAAAAGTAAGGGGTAAAATGGGAATTTCAGTAAAATATTAACTAAACTAAATTTCTTATTTTTCAGATTATATTAAAAACTGAACTTTATTATTATAACTATAAAATAAGAATTTTAAATTTTTCGAATAATACTATTTAGTTGAGTTTCGAATTTTAGTTTTAATAATAATCCCAAAAATTATATAATTTTACCAAAAATAAATTCAAAATGACTTTTTACATTTTTTTAATTATATACTTAATTTACATCTAATTGTTTCATTTTTAATTTTTTGACATCATTATTATTTAATGTGCATTTAATAAAAATATTTTGATCAATATTAATATTTAATATAAAATAAATCATTTTTATAAATATTTTAACTTATATCTAAAATTCTAACTAAAATTAATTTATATTTTAAAATGAAATTCCAGTTTTACCCCTTATCATTTTAATTATAATCTGCAAAAGGGTGCATACTGACTTAGCAAGTTGAAATTAAGGGGAGCAAGTTGTATTTTTGAAAGTTCTGTTACAAAATTGTTTTTTCAACTTTGTTTGAGGGTACAAAGTGCATTTAACTCTTCAAATAATAATAAAAATATATGAGTCGTTATATAGCTAATTTTGTTATCATGGTTGATTGTTTTACTAGTTCCATTCTAGCTACTCATTTTTTTGTACTAATATTCAAGCTAATCGTTTGGCTATACTTCTCTAACTAATGAATCTCGGGAAAAACAATAAGAAAGCTAATGCTCAAAATATCTGTAATCCAACATGCATTTTAGTAACACAATGTGCATTTAGATTGAACATTCCCTGTTTTTAAATTTAGAAGATTTTTTATACATCATCTCTTTAACATGTTCAAGAGGTGATACCGATAAATTAAATTACAAGCCTATGAGGCGGAAGAGTAAATGCGAGAATTTGGAAAAGAACTCTACCTGATTGTCTTGCAGTGTCAACGGCTACATCCATACCACACCCAGTGCGACGCGACCCTGAACTTCCGGTCCCCAGCCCTTCAGTCTCGAACTCTAAATTGTTGTTTGACTATGCCAGGGTTATTGTCAGCTGTTTGAGTGAGCATGAGAATACGTTGAGACTTGTGGTTGAGAAGATTGGGGGGTTTTGACTGATGATGATCTGAATCCAAAATATATATGGTTACGAGGGTTGACTGTCCGGAGGAAGTGCTTGTGGGTAGCCGTGGAGAATAAAGAAACTGCGGGTTGGGGATTTCAGACAGGCAAAGCAAGAGATTTTAGACAGACAAAGCAAGGGCGAAATGGTAATTTTAATGAGACTTTTAATCTCATCAATATTATGTTCCTGTTCTTTTATTATATATAGAAGAGATTAGCACGTAGCATGAGTATACATAAAACATGTATGTTGTAGAAGAGGACGAACATGAAAAGTTAGTGATAGGATAGGCAATGACAACTTTTTTTTAGTGAAGTGCATGAAACTAAATTCATAATTACTAAGTATTTCTGACATGTGGTAATTAAAAAGATTATACTTGTACCAATTATTATACAAACAAGATACTCATATATACATATATACAGGGGACGCACATACATAGGCATATAATATAAAATACCATCATCAGTAGTATTTGATACTTACACAGTAAATAAAGAGATTTTAAACTTTAAAGTTTCAAAAGGAATGACAGTAGAGCTTCTTGTCCTCGGGCTTGAAAATTGCTTTTTCCTTCGTGTTTTTTTTACACCGTCGAAAGTCTTCTCTTTTTTTTTGCAACTTGTTATCCCAGCAACTTGTCAACCCGCCTTTATATCTAACTTCTATTATCGTGCTGATAACGTGTTATGTAATATATAATATAAAAGTAGAGAGAATAAGAAAAAACTTAAGATTTCATTATTGTTGATGTCACAAGATAATGCATATGCAAGCCTTTTATAGGCTTCTAAATTATAGGTTACTTGAGAAGTGAAAAGTCAAGAGTTTGTGTCAATTAATGGGATAAAGGGGAAAGGCCAAAGGACATCTAGAACGTTAAGAGTCATACAATAATATCATAACAATATCAAATTTTTATATTTTCGGAGGAGTAAATCTTTCTAATCTCATTTAGTGCTCAGAATTATGGATTATTACATAATTTTCAAAATATTTTCGACAATAATTCACTCAACGTAAATAATATATTTTCTAAACCATCTCTATTTGACCGCATAAGCATATTATTTCGAGACAAGGACAAACAAAACTTTTCAGGTAAAAGTACTCTAAACTAACTAGGGGTGATCGCGGTACGAGTGGTACGGTTTTTTCTCAAATCACAAATTAAACTGCATGTGCCATTTGATCAAATTTCTAAACCACACTCGCACCGCGAAACTTCAAAAATAGCATAAACCACATCACGAAAATGCGGTGCGATTTGTACGGTTTATTTATTAAAAAAATTAATATTAACATATAATATAATAAAATTTTAGCTAATAAGAAAGTTAAAAATAATATATTTTTGATAAAAATAAAAATATGTCGGTAATTTATAATACGTAAGCTAGTATTTATAACACAAAACTATACTAAACAAGAACTAAATCTGTGATATATAAATATATATATATATATATATATATTTTATGAATATTATAAATTACAAATATATATATATATATGAAATTGCGGCGCAGTGCGGTTTGAACCGCATTGTTAGAATGTCAAACCGCAAATCGCACCACACCACGCGATTTGTCAAAAATTCAAACCGCAGCCACACTGCAAAAAATTAAAAATCATATTTTACGGTACAGTGTCGGAAGATGCGGGCGATTTGTGCGATTTATGCGTTTTGATAATCACCCCTAAAACTAACTATGGATTAATGGTATATTGGCGTGTACTTTCAGGTACATCCATATATTGACCCATAAAAATATATTTAATAAGCGGTGACATTAATTACTTTTTTAGTAAAATAAAAATGTATTCCTAGAAGAAAAAATCCAGAAGATTGAGCTTCTTTGAATAAATAGAACTTATATTTTTAATCGAAAGTCATGATGGATGTTCATGAAAATTTAGACAATAAATTTAAATGTTTGATAAAAACATGCAAAATAATATACGACCGTAATAAAACAGGAAATATTTTACCAAAATTTTGAATAGAGCTAAATATAGAAATTTTTCCCTGCAGGTTAAACGATCGTGGTAAACTTTAGTGAAACTTAAATGAAAAAAGAACTCACAGGTCCACCAAAAATACGTGAAACATAAAAATAGAAGAATATAAGTTTCAAAGTGTTGTGAATTGATTTGTCACGTGGTAAAACATTATAATAGTAGGGTTAAGCTTTAGGTGTAGAATTGTTACCATGTAAATTAATTACAAGTCCTCTTTCACTTGCTATAAATATAGCTTAAATCTGTGAATAAAATTTGCACCGAGCATTCTATCTTTTCTGCTTTTTCTCCTACTCATCTTGCTCTCTCTCCAATCAAAGATAGTAGTTCTTTTTGCAGCCCTTTTATTGTTACTATATCCAGTAATTTATAATACGTTATCAGCACGAAGCCCTGTCGAATAATTTTAATTTAAATATACATATATATGAGTAGACGTGGTTATACCATCTGTATATAATTTAAATATATATATAACTGAAATAGACGTGGTTACACCCTCTACTAATAATTTAAATATATATGGCCAGAGCACCGCCTTTTAAATTTAATTTACGGTACCATTTAATTTTGGTTAATACTGAAATATAGTGGAAAACTTAATTTATAAATTCCATAACTATTGGATAATAACTTATTTCCCTAACTAACTTATGCACGATTGTCCTCTTTAATTTATTATTGGTCGGTGATAACCTACATACGCGGACGTCCGTATGACGGGTAAAAATCCATTTGTCATTTTATATTTAGATCTATATATAATATCAATGATAATAATGATATATACATTGGTTATTGCATACTTGTTAACGCACCCGATAAAGTAGGATTTTATGTAATATTTACATTAATGAATTAAAATTTAATAATTTTGTGTTAATTCAGATTTAGTATGACAAATATTACAATCTTATCATTCGTTGCCTTGGACATTTCTGCAGATAATTATTTATCATGGGCACGAGATGTAAAGTTGCATTTTGGTTCAAAGAAATTAAGTGACACAATAAAGGCAGAAAATAAATCCCTGGCTGAAGAAAACTTTACCTCTATAATTTTTCTCCGACACCACATGCATGGAGATTTAAAATCTGAGTACTTAGAAGTCGAGGATCCCTTTATTTGATGGGAAAATCTAAATGATAGGTTCGATCATCAGAAATTAGTTAATCTACGTGCAGTTGAAAATGATTGGGCTGATTTAAGACTTCAGGATTTTAAGAGTGTCTGAGCATATAGCTCTGCTTTGTTCAAAATAAGTTCAAGGCTTATTATATGTGGTGAGAAAGTTACAGAGAAAAGAAAAATGATAAAACACTATCAACTTTTTACCCCAACAATATCAACTTAGCGGAGAAGTACAGGGAGCGCAAATTTACTAAGTTCGGGGATCTTCTATCAACTCTCCTCATTGCTGAATAGAATCATGAATTGGTGATTAAGAATCACCAATCCCATCCAACAGGATCTGCCCCATTACCTGAGGTAAATAACATGTCATTCCAGCAGAATGTACATGGACAATAGTATATAGGTGGATGGGGCCAAGGTCGGTACCGTGGACGAGGTCGGAGCCACGAGCATTTTCGTCCATATAACAACTATGGTCACCGGAAGTGGCAATCTGAATCACAGAGTAAAAGAAAGGCACCATGAGGAGAAGAAAACTGAAAATGTTTTCTATAGGTACGGCATGGATGGGCACTGAACACGTAATTGTCATGTCCCAAATCATCTTTTTAACCTATACCAATTTTCTCAAAAATCAAAAGAGAAAATAGTAGAAATAAATTTCGCCAACAATAACATAGATGATTTCCTGAGAATCACAACTGAAGTAATAAGCATTAATGGTCTGGATGAACCTAACGAAACTCCCATGTGGGAAGCTGAAGATTAGTTTCATAAAATTACTATAGTAGTGTGTATTGTGTGCTTCATTTTGTTTGAACTATGTAGCCGTTGTTAGGGCGAAATCACGCGCTAATAACACACGCAAGTTACGCATTCGCAATAATATAGAATACTTTCTAGTTCGTTCCCACAGAGACTCAGACTAATTATGTTCAATTAAACTCACTCACCAGTGTATGATTACTTCTCAATGTTAAGACAATAACACTTAGATTTGATTAACTAATTATTAACTACAATTAACTACGAGAATTAAACACTTAATTAACACTTGAATTAACAATATTAAAACACTCATGAGATCACAACTTCATTACTACTTCCTTCAATAGTCATTGTTATTACCCTTAGCATGCAACAGTGATGATATTAATCGAATAACACGAAACTGATAAAAGCCAACTTTCATTGTACTAATACCATTCTACCAAGCATCCACAATTAAGATAGAAGTTGAATAGACATCAATTATGTTGAGTCCCTATATGTCTACAGAAATTGAAAACATAACGATTTAAGCACAAGTTATTCCTTTTGATTACACAAGGCGAATAAAACGGTTAGAGTTACCCACTAATCATGCATACTCTTACATGAACCTATGCTAGCATGGCAAGTTCTAAATCTCAAGATCCACCGTCGCTTCACAAGAGATTAACACCCTATCTTATATGTTCGCGACGCACAGAAGACGAATACGCACAACCAATACTAGATATCATACAATTATCACACAGTAAGGTATTAAATAACTAACTAAAGAATTCCATAGTAAATGCGTTACGACCCCATGATCACGATTAGCCCATGATAGCACTCATCGTCATCATGGGTTCATATGAAAACATGATAATAACACACAAGAATAATAACTAAAACTACTTATATTAAACCAGAGTACGTCACAAGAGTAAATAGGTTCAAAGTAAAGAAAACTAGCATCCAACGTTACAACGAAACAAAGAATCACAAGAAAATATGCTTCCTCTTCGTTGCGGTGTGCTAAAACGGTCTTCTTCCTTATCTCCTTTCTCTTCGATTAATACTACGATCCAACCTTTATGAAACATCTCTGAAATTGACTTATATAGGAGTCCCATAAAGCCCAGCTAACTCAGAAGTTGGAAGTCAAACAGAAATAGGAGTGTAAAATATTAATTCTGAAAATCCGTCCATGCGCGGCCGCTCAGCATTCCTGAGCGGGCGCTCAGCTTCCTGAGCGGTCGCTCAGCTTCCTGAGCGGTCGCTCAGCTTCCTGAGTGGTCGCTCAGCAGAGCTGAGCGGGCGCTCAGCCCCTTACTGGAAACTGATCTGTTTTTCTCCCGTTTCTTCGCTGCAATCTGCTCCTATCTTCCCACTTGCAATGCTAAACACATGCCAAGGCTTATTATTGATGAAATCTCTTCCGAAATGTAATTAATACCCTGAAATGCACAAATACTAGAAAAATACATCAAATACACAAAATACTTAATTTCAAGACACCAATTCAAGCTATTATAAGACGTTCTAAGTGGTATAAAATGCCACTTATCACACCCCCAAACTTAAATCGATGCTTGTCCTCAAGCGTCACAGACTCAAAAACAAAACAAAAACATGCATGGATGTAATCTATATGAAATGCAGCGATTCCCCTTACTACGACCAAACCAACCAACTTACGACATCTCAACAAATGCAATTAGGCGAATAAAGATCAATCAAATCATGCAAACTATCATACAGCCAGAAACGTGGTATGTGCAGATGCTTAACAGATATGCTTCGAAACTAGATCAAATATCATAACTCAACTATCCTCAAGGCAATCGCATGATTATACGAAGAATAAAAATTCTAGGCACAAAATGACTTATAACACTTCAAGATTTCTGGAGCTTATTACGGAGTCATGCTTTTTATTTATAACAAAAAATGCTTATTTGACCGTGCAATGAGTGAGGTCCACAAAAGACTTATACAATGGCATCCATGTAGCGAGCGTTAGGTTAGCGGATCCCAGACTATAAAAGCCTTAGGTCACTAGGCACAAAGTCCCCTAAGAACTTAATAACTCGAATACCAAAGAGCCCCCTCGTGATCAATTATGCATTAACTCTTTATTTTTATTTTTTTATTTTTTTTCTATTTTTTTCTCAAAATTTCTGAGCAAGTGTATTTCGCTCCCTCTTGCTCAACCCTAGACTACTCGCATAAAAATACGAGCCTGCTACTAGCCATTTGACGCCTAGCCACAATTAGCAATGAATTCCATTTCTCACTCCATTTTTTTACATGCCTTTTATCACTAAGAACCTATTATAAAATTTTAAGCATAATCAATAGATTAACCTCGAAAACCATCAAATCGTAACAACAATCTAGTCCTTAAGCATTCTCTAAGACCTAGTGAAATTACAAGTGTTTCTAGCATGCATATCAACCTACACGACTCAACATCACTTTAACGCTATCACTACACTCGCATCAACATCACAAATTAATTGGTAAATCAGCGCAAAAGGGATCATGGTATATGCATGAGCTACATGACATGATAAATAAAGCTATAAATAATAAAAAACTATATGGCAAAAAATATGTAATTATATGAACTAAACTATCATGAATATGCAACTATGTGACACACACACAAAATATTCCTTAACTACCACCCCCAAACTTAAAATTTTCACTGTCCCCAGTGAAGGTAGTAGAAAGGAACACAGGGTATACCTACTTGGAGAAATCATCATCATCATCACCCTCAGAGGGTGGTGTATCAGGAGGCGGATATACAGAGTCCTCACCAAAAACTGGCCACTGGATGTCAGCTCCAAGGCCTCGAAAAGCAGTCCCAAGTGCAAGGGTTAGCTCCTGAGCAAACCTGCTCTATGTCTCGTACATAGCGTCCATCCTCCTCGACAGCCTCCTATACTGGGCATCAGCCATCCCAGCACCCTCCTGAGCTCCAGAAGAACCAGTTTCATCTCGTCTTGGCCTCGCCATGGTAGCTCCTCATGTCGGACGCCCTCCTGGAAGACGATAACCCAGCCCATACTCCTCGGGCTCACCACCGGTCCACTCCTGCATCGCATGCAGAGTCCCGGAGTCAATAGGAGCGGCCGGCAACTGCAACTGCTCATGAGATGGCCACTGAACTCCCACTGCTCGGCAAAGCTTTGTAACCGTGGATGCATAAGGGATGTTCATGTGCTTAGCTCCCCTCAAAAACTTCAGAATCCCTTGGTAGATGAACTCACCAAGGTCCACATAGTACTCCTCATTCAAAATTCCCCATAACAACTGTGCTCTCTCAACTGTGACCTCATGTGCATGTGAAGTAGGCAAAATATTAGCACAAATAAAAGCATTCCATGCACGGGCATACCTGTTCATCGCAATCGCCGGAAAATGGCGATACTCGTTAGTCCCAGTCTTGAAGGTCCAAACTGTGCCCGGCCTACAGAGAGTAGCACAAATCAAGTCCAAGTCAAAATCCTCAACAGTCTTCTCGTTCCAATCCTCCTCTGTGGGCTTCCTCTATCGTTGCTCAATCACACGGCAAATTGCCGCAGGATGATAATCCACCGTCATCCCCTGAACAACAGAATACCCATTCTTCTCAGCCTTCGCGTTCGCATAGAACTCGCGAACCACGCTCATCGGAACTGTTTCAGGAGACTCACAAAAAGTAATCCAACCCTTCTCAGCAATCATAGGCAGCAACTCACTATCCCTCCCCGATGGTAAGAACCCCCTCTCCTTCAAAATCGGCTTACCCAGAAGCCTAGTATACTCCTCCTCAGCAACCCTATCATTCAAATGAGGCCTCGCAGCAGTACCCCTCGAAGAATCAGCAGTAGGGATAGTGTTGCTGTTATCGATAGTCCTGGATCTCTTGGGTGCCATCGAAACTGAGTAAAAGTGTTTAATATTTGTGTTTTTGGATTTGGGAGAGAGTTTAAGGTTTGAAAGTGTATGGGGAGTATATGGAATAGGTGTATGTATATATAGGGTAGGGATTAGGGTAAAATTTGATTAGGAGTGGGTTTGAGGGTTAAAAATATGGGATAATGGGGAAATAGGTCGTGGGCAATGGACTGTATTTTGTTTTTTTATTTTTCAGATTTTTTTGGATTTTTATTGGACTTAAAAAAATTTCTCTCAGTCGGCCCCTGAGCGGTCGCTCAGCAGAGCTGAGCAAGCACTCAGGGGTCTTCTAGAAATTTTTTTTCCTTGCCCTATTTTTCTGATTTTTTTGTAGTTTTGGATAGGTTACTAACTTCTAAGGGTTCCTGTAACAACAAATCATGGGTTGCCTCCCAAGAAGCGCTTCTTTTTCGTCATTAGCTTGACGTAGCGTACCTTACTCAAGTTGACAATTAAACGGCACTAACCACTTCCCGGTTTGCCGTGTCCCCGTAGTAGTGCTTCAAACGCTGACCATTAACCTTGAATGCTTGGTCCGGATCATTCTCAAAAATCTCCACCGCTCCATGTGGAAACACAGTTTTGACAATAAAAGGTCCAGACCACCTTGATTTCAACTTCCCAGGAAAAAGTCGGAGACGAGAGTTGAATAAAAGAACTTGCTGCCCTGGCATAAATAACTTGGGATGAAGCTTCCTCTCGTGCCACCTTTTCACTTTTTCCTTGTACATTTTGTTGTTCTCGTACGCTTGGAGTCGAAATTCATCAAGTTCATTAAGCTGAAGCATTCGCTTCTTTCCAACTGCATCTAGATCCAAGTTCAACTTCTTCAACGCCCAATAGGCCTTATGTTCAAGCTCCGCAGGTAAATGACATCCCTTACCATACACAAGTTGAAACGGGGACATCCCAAGTGGAGTCTTATATGTTGTTCTATAAGCCCAAACAGCTTCATCGAGCTTTAAAGACCAATCATTCCTTGACGGACAAACAACCTTCTCTAAAATGCGCTTGATTTTTCTGTTAGACACTTCCGCTTGACCATTTATTTGCGGATGATAGGCAGTAACAACACGATGATTCACATTGTAGTGCTGCATCATAGAAGTAAACTTACGATTGCAGAAATGCGACCCTTCATCACTTATGATTACTCGTGGCGTTCCAAACCTTGTGAAAATCTGGTTATGAAGAAAATTCAACACCGCCTTTGCATCATTCGTCGGTAGAGCTTTGACTTCTACCCATTTCGAGACATAATCGACTGCCAGCAAGATGTACTGATTATTGCAGGACGAGACAAAAGGCCCCATGAAATTGATTCACCAAACATCAAAGACCTCGACTTCAAGCATCACATTTAACGCCATCTCATCCTTTCTCGTAAGATTTCCCACTCTTTGGCAACGATCACACCTTAAACGAACTGATGAGAATCCTTAAACAAAGTAGGCCAGAAAAAACCTGCTTGCAGAATACGAGCTACTGTCTTCTCACCACCATAGTGTCCACCATAAACTGTGGAGTGGCAGTCTCGTAATATCCCCTCTGTCTCACAGAATGGGATACATCTCATGATGATCTGGTCAGCTTCCTGTCTAAACAAATACGGTTCATCCTACATATACCACTTCACTTCATGCAGAAACTTCTTCTTTTGATCTGTGGTCAAATTAGGAGGCATTATATTGTTGACAAGATAATTCACAATATCTGCGAACCATGGCTCTTCCTCCTGAACTGCGAATAACTGCTCATCCGGAAAAGATTCGTTGATCAATGTCTTTTCATGTGAAGTAGACTCAGGATTCTCCAATCTAGAGAGATGGTCAGCTACTTGATTCTCAGTACCTTTCTGATCCTTGATCTGTAACTCAAATTCCTGTAACAAGAGCACCCAACGAATGAGTCTCGGCTTCGAATCCTTCTTGGAAACCAAATAGCGAATGGCCGCATGATCAGTGAACATTGTCACCTTTGGCCCAAGCAAATACGATCAAAATTTTTCAAAACCAAAGACTATAGCCAAGAGCTCCTTCCCAGTAGTGGTGTAGTTCATTTGGGCCCCATTTAAGGTCTTGCTAGCATAGTAGACCACATAAAAGATATTATTCTTGCGCTGCCCAAGAACTGCGCCCACCGCATAATCACTTACATCACATATCATCTCAAAAGGCTCTGTCCAATCAGGTGCTGTAATAACTGGTGCAGTTATCAAACTCTTCTTGAGAGTCTCGAATGTCGTCAAGCAGTCATCATCAAATTTAAAAGGCACATCCTTCTCAAGCAAGTTGCACAATGGCTTAGATATCTTTGAAAAGTCCTTGATGAAATACCGATAAAAACCCGCATGACCAAGAAAACTACGGATTCCTTTCACAGAAATCGGTGGTGGAAGATTTTCAATGACTCCCACCTTGGCTTTGTCCACCTCAAGACCCTTGCTAGAGACCTTATGCCCAAGAATAATGCCTTCACGCACCATAAAATGACATTTTTCCCAATTGAGCACCAAATTAGTTTCCACACACCTTTTGAGCACCGCATAAAGATTATTCAAACATTCATCATATGAATGTCCAAAGACGGAGAAGTCGTCCATGAACACCTCGACATTATTTCCAATCATGTTAGAGAATATAGCCATCATACATCTCTGAAAAGTGGTCGGTGCGCCACATAAGCCAAATGAAACTCTACGAAAAGCAAATGTGCCAAATGGACAAGTAAAGGTAGTCTTTTCTTGATCCTCTGGTGCAATACAAATCTGATTATACCCTGAATAGCCATCCAGAAGACAATAATACTCATGATCGGCCAACCTGTCAAGCATCTGATCAATAAACGGAAGAGGGAAGTGATTATTCCTCGTGGCCTTGTTCAGCTTTCTGTAGTCCATGCATACTCTCCATCCTGTAACTGTTCGAGTGAGGATGAGCTCGTTCTTCTCATTTGCTACCACAGTGATACCTCCTTTCTTAGGTACACATTGCACGGGGCTCATCCAAGAACTGTCAGAAATAGGATAAATGATTCCTGCATCCAGCCACTTCAGAATTTCTTTCTTCACCACTTCTTTTATGATAGGATTAAGTCTGCGCTGTTGCTCAACAGTCGGCTTACTACCCTCTTCTAGCAGAATCTTATGCATGTAGTATGAAGGGCTAATCCCTTTGATGTCTGCTATAGTCCAACCGATAGCCGATTTTAATTCTCTCAAGATCCTTAAGAGCTTGTCCTCCTCACTACCTGAAAGGTCAGATGTAATAATAACAGGTAAAGTAGATGCATCACCTAAAAAAGCATACCTCAAGTGTTCAGGCAATGGTTTAAGCTCCAAGGTAGGTGCTTCCTCAATAGATGGTTTGAGCTTTCCTTCGGCATTTTTGAGGTCAGAAGTACCAAGAGATTCAAATGGCATGTCTAGCTTTCGCCTCCAGGGAGAAGCATTTAGATATTGTAGTTGCTCATTGCCATCCTCATCATCACTGTCAAAATCCCCCACTAAGGCCTTCTCTAATGCATCAGACATTAGCATATGATCAAGTTCTGAAGTAACCGCAGAATTAATCAAATCCACTTTTAAGCAATCCTCATCTTCTGTAGGGAATTTCATTCCTTTGAATACATTGAATGTCACATCCTGATCCTGCACCAGCATTGTAAGTTCACCTTTCTGCACATCTATCAAGGTACGGCCTATAGCCAAGAAAGGTCTTCCCAAGATTATGGGAATCTTCTTATCTTCCTCGAAATCCTGAATAACAAAGTCTGCAGGAAAGAAGAGCTTATCCACCTTTACTAGCACATCCTCCACTATGCCTCGTGGGTATGTAATAGAACGATCGGCCAATTGTAGAGACATGTAGGTGGGCTTCGGATCAGGAAAATTCAACTTTTTAAAGATCGACAACGGCATCAAATTGATGCTTGCTCCCAAATCACAAAGGCACTTGTCAAAAGACAACTTGCCAATGGTGCAAGGAATGGTGAAGCTACATGGATCTTTAAGCTTTGGAGGTAACTTTTGTTGCAGCACAGCACTGCATTCTTCCCTTAGAGCAATGGTCTCAAGGTCATCCAGTTTCACCTTCCTTGAAAGAATACTCTTCATAAATTTCACATAACTAGGCATTTGCTCCAGAGCCTCAGCGAAAGGTATATTGATGTGAAGTTTCTTGAACACCTCCAGAAACTTACCGAACTGCTTATCCAGCTTTTGTTGTTGCAATCTCTTAGGGAAAGGTGGTGGAGGATAGAGCTGTTTCTCCCCTGTATTACCCTCAGGCAGAGTGTGTTCAACAGTAGTCTTCCTTGGTTCCGCCGCTTTCTCCTTTTGCTTAGCTTCTTTATCACCAGCTTCAGCTTCTCCTTCTTTTGCTTTTTCAGCATCAGCAACTTTTCCAGACCTTAAGGTAATAGCCTTGACTTGCTCTTTAGCTTGCTTGCTGCCTGGCACTTCAGTATCACTGGGAAGTGTGCCAAGTTGACGATTGAGCACTGCATGATTTTCCAAGGTCTTGATAGAAACCGCCTGACTTTTACACAACAGCTTAAGTTCCTCAGAATCAGCACTAGAGGGTGGAGTTGCACCTCCTTGTTGAGGATATGATTGCCTTTGAGCATAATGCTGTGATTGCTGGAATCCAGGTGGATTGAACTGTTTACTTGTGCCTTGCTGATATGGTTGCTGAATAGCATTCTGATTATTACTCCAGCTGAAATTTGGATGATTTCTGTTGTTAGGATGATAAGTAGCTAGCACAGGCTGCTGTTGTCGCTGATAATTGTTCACATACTGAACAGATTCATTACCAAGAGAACACGGATCCGTAGTATGAAAACCTGCACAAAGCTCACAGACCATAGCTATCTAATTGACCTCATAGGTGGCTAGAGAGTCGACCTTCATAGACAGCGCTTGGAGCTGCGCTGCAATAGCTGTAGCTGCATCGACTTCCAGAATACCTGCTACCTTCCCAGGCATCATCCTTTGAGTTGGGTTTTGATACTCATTTGCAGCCATAGTCTCAATAAGATTATAAGCCTCAGTATAGCTTTTGGCCCACAAGGCGCCTCCAGCTGCTGCATCGAGCATGGGCCGAGATTGGGCCCCCAAACCATTATAAAAACCAGGGATCACTATACAATCAGGCATTTCATAATGTGGACACTTTCTCAACATCTCCTTGTAGCGCTCCCAAGCTTCGCACATAGATTCTGTAGGTTGCTGCGCAAACTGAGTAAGAGCACTCCTCATAGAAGCAGTCTTCGCCATTGGATAAAACTTAACCAGGAACTTTTGTGCAAGATCTTGCCAAGTAGTGATAGACCCAGCTGGTTCAGAATGTAACCAGTCCTTAGCTTTATCCCTCAGAGAGAATGGAAAAAGCCTCAGCTTGATAGCCTCATCAGTCACACCATTATATTTGAAAGTACTGCAGATCTCGACAAAATTCCTTATGTGCATGTTGGGGTCTTCAGTCGCAGCACCTCCGAAAGAAACAGAATTCTGCACCATCTGAATAGTGCCCGTCTTGATTTCAAAGTTATTGGCCTCAATAGCCGGGTGCATGATGCTAGACTGAATATCATCAATTTTGGGCCGAGAAAAGTCCATAAGAGCTGGATCTGCCGGAACTAAACGATCACATATGGTTAATGGTTCTTTCTGCTCACTTCCTGAATCCGAATCTTTAAAATCTATCTTCTCCGGAATATCAAGAACTTCGTCTGTCTCTTCAGCCATATCTAAAGTCCTCTTGCGAGTACGAGAACGAGTTTGCATAAGCGCTCGCTAAAGTACCTGAAATACAACCGGAAACAATAAGTAACACGTCTTAATCACTGAGTCCTAATGACCAATGATGGTAAGTACATAAACTAAACAAATACGCCGAGTCCCCAGCAGCGGCGCCAAAAACTTGTTAGGGCAAAATCACGCGCTAATAACACACGCAAGTATACGCGTTCGCAAGTAATATAGAATACTTTCTAGTTCGTTCCCACAGAGACTCAGACTAATTATGTTCAATTAAACTCACTCACCAGTGTATGATTACTTCTCAATGTTAAGACAATAACACTTAGATTTGATTAACTAATTATTAACTACAATTAACTACGAGAATTAAACACTTAATTAACACTTGAATTAACAATATTAAAACACTCATGAGATCACAACTTCATTACTACTTCCTTCAATAGTCATTGTTATTACCCTTAGCATGCAACAGTGATGATATTAATCGAATAACACGAAACTGATAAAAGCCAACTTTCATTATACTAATACCATTCTAACAAGCATCCACAATTAAGATAGAAGTTGAATAGACATCAATTATGTTGAGTCCCTATATGTCTACAGAAATTGACAACATAACAATTTAAGCACAAGTTATTCCTTTTGATTACACAGGGCGAATAAAATGGTTAGAGTTACCCACTAATCATGCATACTCTTACATGAACCTATGCTAGAATGGAAAGTTCTAAATCTCAAGATCCACCGTCGCTTCACAAGAGATTAACACCCTATCTTATATGTTCGCAACGCACATTAGATGAATACGCACAATCAATACTAGATATCATACAATCATTACACAGTAAGGTATTAAACAACTAACTAAAGAATTCCATAGTAAATCCGTTACGACCCCATGATCACGATTAGCCCATGATAGCACTCATCGTCATCATGGGTTCATATGAAAACATGATAATAACACACAAGAATAATAACTAAAACTACTTATATTAAACCAGAGTACGTCACAAGAGTAAATAGGTTCAAAGTAAAGAAAACTAGCATCCAACGTTACAATGAAACAAAGAATCACAAGAAAATATGCTTCCTCTTCATTGAGGTGTGCTAAAACGGTCTTCTTCCTTATCTCCTTGCTCTTCGATTAATACTACGATCCAACCTTTGTGAAATATCTCTGAAATCTACTTATATAGGAGTCCCATAAAGCCCAGCTAACTCAGAAGTTGGAAGTCAAACAGAAATAGGAGTCTAAAATATTAATTCTGAAAATACGTCCCTGCGCGGCCGCTCAGCATTCCTGAGCGGGCGCTCAGCTTCCTGGGCGGTCGCTCAGCAGAGCTGAGCTCCTGAGCGGCCGCCCAGCTTCCTGGGCGGTCGCTCAGCAGAGCTGGGGGGGTCGCTCAGCAGAGCTGAGCGGGCGCTCAGCCCCTTACTGGAAACTGATCTATTTTTCTCCCGTTTCTTTGCTGCAATCTGCTCCTATCTTCCCACTTGCAATGCTAAACACATGCCAAGGCTTATTATTGATGAAATCTCTTCCAAAATGTAATTAATACCCTAAAATGCATAAACACTAGAAAAATGCATCAAATACACAAAATACTTGATTTCAAGACACCAATTCAAGCTATTATAAGACGTTCGAAGTGGTATAAAATGCCACTTATCAGTCGTGTTGTGTTCTTATCAAATAAATTATGTTTCTTAATTATATACAGAATGGATTCTGAAGATATATGCATTGTTGATTATGGTACAACTCATACGATTCTACAAAACCGAAAATGTTTTACCCATATAACCCAAACCAAAGCTCAAGTTGGAACGATTTCGGGCGTATCTAATATAATCGAAGGTTTTGGAAAATCTAGTTTCTTCCTACCTAATGGTACCTATATATACATTCCAAATGCATTGTATTCTAGTAAGTCAACTAGAAATCTTGTTAGTTTTAAAGATATCTGAATCAACAATTTTCACATCGAAACTACCTCTGAGGCTGATAGAGAATATATTCTTATTACTTCCGCTAATCCTAGCAACAAGAAAATCCTAGAAAAGTTTCACTCACTTTCCTCAGGATTATATATGATGAAAATTAGAACTATTGAGTCACACAATGTCATTGCTTCCAAACTCATAGATCCAAAATCTTTACACTTTGGCATGAAAGATTAGGTCATCCTGGCATCCCTATGATGCATCATATTGTAGAGAATTCTAATGGTCATCATCTTAAAGATTTTAAAGTTCTTTCCAATAATGACCTCCATGTTTAGCCTGTTCCTTAGGAAAATTGATTACCCGACCATCTCCTACTAAAGTTCAACTTGAAAGCCCAACTTTTCTAGAAAGGATCAAAGGCGACATATGTAGACCTATACACCCATCATCTGGCCCCTTTTAGGTACTTTATGGTATTAATCGATGCATCAATTAGATAGTCTCATATTTGTCTTCTCTCAACTCGTAATAATGCTTTTGCAAAATTACATGCCCAAATAATCAAATTAAGAGCTCAATTCCTAGATCATTACATCAAGTCAATTCGTTTAGATAATGCAGGTGAATTCACATCTACAACCGTTGTCAACTATTGCATGTCTGTAGGAATCTCAGTTGAAAACCGAGTTTCTCATGTACATACACAAAATATGTTAGACGAGTCCTTTATCAAAAGACTCCAACTTATTGCAAGATCGTTGTTGTTGAAAGCAAAATTACCTACATCTATTTGGGGTCACGCAATACTTCATGCTGCTAATATTATTAGTATTAAACCAACTTCATACAACCAACATTCTCCGCTACAACTGGTACTTGGTCAAGTTCCTAATATTTCTCACTTCAAAATTTTCAGAAGTGTTGTATATGTACTGATTGCTCCACCACAAAGATCGAAGATGGGAGCTCAAAGAAGAGTAAGTATCTACATTGATTTTGATTCCACGTATATAATTAGATATCTGGAGCCTCTAACCGGAGATTTATTTACCGCAAGATATGCAGATTGTCATTTTGATGAGTCTATGTTTCCTCCCTTATGGGGAGATAAACATTCAAATAAAGTTAATCCTGACCTAACATGGAATGCATCAGGATTATATTTTCTAGATCCACGTATCGGTCAATGCGAACTTGTAGTTAAAAGAATTATCCATATACAAAATATTATAAACCAAATGCCTGACGCATTTAACGATTCTAAAAATATAACCAAATCTCATATACGTGCAGTAAATACTTCAGTTAGAATAGATATACCAATTCAAAAATCAGATACAAAATAATTGGTTACAGAATCAAAGCCACGCCTAAAGTGTGGTAGACCGGTCGGTGCAAAAGATGTTGCACCATGAAAAAGAAAAATAAAAAAATTGCCCTGTAGTGGCACATGCTCCAGAAGAAGCAAATACCACTAAAGCAGTATTATCTCCTGAAGAGATTCCAGTCCTTGAAGATACGGGATTAAATAATAATGAAATTTCAATAAATTATGTGCATGATATGAAATTATGGGATCAAAGTAAAGCCATAATTGATGATGTATTTGAAGGGTTTCGAGCACATAAATGCAACGGAAATAGTAATTAAAAACGTGAAAAATCAGAATTTTCGAAACCCACCGCAGGATCCATGCAAAAAATAGATATTTAATTCATAGATCATATTGTTTACCTTAAGAAGCTTTACAAATTGGTTGAATAATGGAGATCCAAAGATTGTTCAATCATGACGCATCCCGCTCTCGCGATCTACGCTCTATCGGTATCCACACGAAAGCTTGAACTCAATGATTGGATGTGTCCTAGCACAAACTCATTTCTTCTTGCTCTCTCCATCTTCTCTCTTGGTGGTTGGAGTTTTAGTAAAAGTCTTGCTCCCAAAATCAGCGATACAAGAGATAGTATATAGAGTAGAAAAAAATTATAACTCTTAACTAATTAGGAGTTATTATAAATTCAAAATTACTATTTGTATAATAATTAAGTCACATTTAATTATTTAACAACTGAATTTTGTTCATAATTGATATTAGTACATTCGAATATCATTATTTATCTAATTAATTAAGTCATGCTTAATTAATATTATAAATAATTTGAACTACTTTAATTTAATTTATCTCCAATTTAAATTAAATAATCCTTCAAGCATTCTTTGTGTGTGACCCTATAGGTTATTATTACGTCGGCAACGAATTTTAAATCTAATATAAAATCATAAACAATGAGCGGCATCTAGTAATGCATCATTGTTACCCAAGTAATAATAATTGAATTGGTGATCGATTAAATTTTTCGTGAATAATGTACAATGTAATATAATCCCTTTAACCAAATATTATAGATTAAACTAGAGGCATGTAATATATCATCCTCATCATAGTTTAATCTGAGTTTCCTTGATCAATGAGTAGACTATCATATCAAATCAACATTTGAACGTGGCCACGCATTTCATAGTCTAGCTCACACAAGAGGCCAATAATATCACTCCTAAAATAGGAGGGTTAAATCCCATCTAGATCATTCGTATTTCTCATACGATTCATAATATACCTGTTAGGTGATGAATACAACACATAGGGGTGAATGTGTTTTAGACAATTTTAATGGCTTTTTAATTTACTTAGACTTGGTGAACAAAGCAGACAAGAAATGTAACAATATTATGTTAACTGAACTAAAGACAGTGAACACAAACTTTCAAAACTCACTTAATTTTATATAAAATTCAAGCTAGTGTTTTGCTACAAATTTCTGGGTTCTTGATATGTTAAGAACTCAGCTTCTCTCTTGAGAGTTACAATATTTTCTTGATCTATTTTGTTACTTCTAAAACAAAGCATCCAGTGTTTACTTTATAGAACAGTAAACACTGGTTTTACACAACATGCAATAGCATGTACTAAACCCTACTTTAATTTAACTAAAACTTTATATTTATGGCTTAGTGTATCTTTATAAATCATGCATGTCTGTGACTTTACTTTGTCAGTTAATCTTGGCGTTTGATCTTGTACTCTTCAAGCTGCTTTTTGTAGACTTTTCAAATCAGTGATTGTTTTGTTTGTTGATTGATAATCCTGGATATTTAACTGATCTGTATTTTGTACTTTGTATTTTATATCAAGATCTCCAGTTTGTGATATAAAGACCTCGATAAGTATAATAACTTATCAAGATCTCTTATTACTCTATAGTTGTTTTGACTTATCGAAGTCTCTGAGTTCTCTATAAGAGAATTAGGATTGTTGAGGTCTCCAATTTTCATATCTTCATTTTGGCTTGTTAGATATATTTGAGATGTTATGTCTAATATGTTTCATGTTTAGTTTTCAGATCTTAACAAATAGGAAATATCAGTACTTACTGGAATCAGTACTTACTGGAAGTCAGAACTTAAGGATATCAGAATTTAGATTATCAGAAGGTAAATATCAGAAGATGGATATCAGAACTTAAGTACGGGAGGACTAACAGTTAAGGAAGGAAGCTGATTTATAGGAAAGAAGATCGAGACTAATACAAAAGAAGATATGCATGGAAAGAGTTAGAGGACTGAAAGAATTGTATAAGATGTCTAATTGATATATTTTAGGAGACAAAATTATATTTCATATCAATTAGAAGTTATCTTGTAACTGTGTACTATATAAACACAGATATAGGTTTACACTATATGTGTTATCATTATCGAGAAGATCATACATTATAACCTAGTAGCTCTCGTGATATTTGTTCATCACTGAGAGAGAACAGTTCCATTGTAACAGAGTTTATTATATTGAATATATTTGTTTACTGTTACTTGTGTTCGAAATTGATTTGATTATATTCTACACTATATTCAACCCCCTTCTACAGTGTTGTGTGACCTAACAATTGGTATCAGAGCTTATCTATTAACACACATATAGTAAAGATCCAAAATAATCATGTCTGAAGAAGCAGAAAATCCAACCAAGCCCACCAAAACTGAAGAAACTAAAAACACTCAAATCCACAGTCGATATGAGACTATTAGGGTTCTCATACTGAGACCTTCTGAATATCCCATATGGAAAGTGAATATGGCTATGTTTTTGGAAGCTACAGATCCAGAATATCTTGACAGAATTAGTGAAGGACCACATAAGCCAACCAAGCTCTCTATTGTAGTTATAGATCAGCCAACAAAGACCATACCAAAGGAGAAAAGTGAGTATACAGGTAAAGATATCTCATCCATTGTCAAGGATGCAATGGTAAGGCATTTGGTGCATAGTACCATTGATAATGTCATGTCAAATAGGGTAATTCATTGCAAGACTGCAAAGGAGATATGGGATGCTTTGGAGATAAGATGCCAGGGAATTGATGCAACCAAGAAGAACAGGAGGACTATACTCACTCAAGAGTATGAGCACTTTGACTCAAAAGGTGATGAGTCATTAACTGACTTATATGACAGGTTTGTCAAACTCTTGAATGATCTGTCACTGGTGGACAAGGAATATGATCTTGAAGACTCAAATCTAAAATTCCTTTTAACTCTTCCTGAAAGTTGGGATTTGAAGTCTACTACTATAAGAGACAACTATGCTCTTGATGAAACTACTCTTGATGAAATTTATGGTATGCTCAAGACTTATGAACTTGAAATGGATCAAAGAAGCAAGAGACATGGGAGAAAGTCAAGGACAGTTGCTCTTAAGGCTGAGGAGGAATCCCCCAAAGTGGTTGTCTCAAAGAAAGGCAAAGGAAAGGCTCTCATCACAAAGTCTGATTCAGAATCATCAAGTTCTGATGATGATGATTCAGAAACTGAAAGTTTACCTGAAATAGATGCTGATGAAGAGATGATGAAATTGTGTGCTCTTATGGTGAAGGGTATCAAAAAGATAGACTACAAGAAATTCAGAAGGGGAAAGAAGTTTTCCAAGAAAGGGTTCAGAAAGTATGAAGGCAAAAGTGCAAAGTCTGACAGAGGAGACAACTCAAATGTCAAATGCTACAATTGTGGTGAAAGAGGCCACATATCTCTTGACTGCAAGAAAGGAAAGAGTGACAAAGGCAAGGCACTTGTCACAAAGAAGAAAAGCTGGACAGACACTTCAGATTCTGAAGATGAGGTGAACTATGCCTTGATGGCAAATGCTGATGGCAGCCCTGAAACTGCTGAATTAAAGGTACCTCAAATAACTTATGCTTTTCATACTGATGATATTACTGAGTTGAGATTATATCTTAAAACCGTATTTATTAGCTATAGAGATCAAACTTTAACATGTGAAAGATTAACTTCTGAAAATCTTACTTTTAAGAAAAGGAATGATTATTTAGAAAAAGAGTTAGTTATGTTCCATCAAACTCAGAAAGAGAGAGATGATGCTTTTTATGTTAGAGATGAATTGCTAAAATTGAATAAATCTCTCAAAACTGAGTTAGAAAAAAAAGAGATAATCAGGACTTGGACTAACTCTGGCAGAACAACTCAGAATTTATTAAGTAGTGGAAACTGGAAAGAGGACTTAGGTTATGGAGATGATAAAAGATAAAAGTGAAAAAGAAACTGAACAAATTGAGCCAATTATTGTTAAACAAACTGCTAAGCCAAAGGTAAATCCTGTTAAGTTTGTAGCTAAAACTGTAAAGTCTGATTTTGAAAAGATGAAAGAGTCTGTGACAGAAGTTCAGGAGAAGTCAACTTCTGACAAATTAGAACTGGATAAACCAGTTGAAGTCAACATAGGCTTAATGACAAAGAAGTGGCTTAAGCATAAGCTGAAAGAAATAAGGAATGTCAACAAGGTTAAGGCGACTAGGAAAAATAGGAATGGAAAGGAAGGTGTAAATAAAAGCAATAATTATATGCTTGTTCCTAATGCTCCTAGAAAGAAATGTTATATTTGTGGAAACCCTAACCATCTTGCTTCTTTTTGCAGGAAGAATAAGAATATAAACTCTTTACCTCCTAAGTCAGGAGTTAAGAGTCAGTCTGTTAGGTTTAAGCCACAAAATCCTTATTTTCATTGTGGTAGTTTATGGCATTCCATTTATACTTGTAAGGAATATTATAGTTTATACTATGATTATTATCAAATAAAACCTTCTTTAAAGAAAGTTGCTTTAATTCCTTCTAGTGTAAAGTCTGATGCAAAGTCTGATATAAGTTCTGATAAACAGCATGTTAGCATAAACTCTGATATTAAATCCGCTGTAAATGCTAACAAACTTAAAAAGGCCAAAGGATTCAAGCAAGTCTGGGTCCTTAAAACTAACCATTAGTGGTCTTTGTGATTGCAGGGCAACAGGAAAAACATCCTAGTACTGGATAGTGGATGTTCAGGACATATGACTGGAAATAAAGCCCTGCTCTCAGACTTTGTGGAGAAAGCTGGCCCAGGAGTTTCTTATGGAGATGGTAACATGGGAAAAACTCTGGAATATGGCAATATTAATCTTGGGAATGTCATCATTGAAACAGTAGCTCTTGTCTCAGGACTTAAACACAATTTATTGACTGTGAGTCAAATCTGTGACAAAGGTTATCATGTGGATTTATTTGAAAAACACTGTGAAGTTGTAAGAAATTCTACAGGCAAAGTGGTTCTAAAAGGTTACAGGCATGGTAATATTTATGAAGCCAGACTTTAAACAAGTTCTGATGGTTCTGCAATCTTTCTATTGAGTAGAGCATCAATTGAAGAAAGCTGGAATTGGCACAAAAGACTCTCTCATTTAAACTTCAACAACATAAATGAGCTTGTAAAGAAAGATCTTGTGAGAGGACTGCCAAAATCAGTATTTTCTCCTGATGGCCTTTGTGATTCATGTCAAAAGGCAAAACAAAGAAAATCTTCTTTCAAGAGCGAAACTGAGTCATCAATTCTTGAGCCTTATCACCTACTGCATGTTGATCTATTTGGTCCAGTCAATTGCATGTCTATTGCAAAGAAAAAATATGCTATGGTTATAGTGGATAAGTTCAAAAGGTACACTTGGGTGTACTTCTTGCACAAGAAGAATGAAAATGCATCTACTCTAACTGATCATGTCAGACAGCTGGATAAGTTGGTCAAAGATTATGTTAAAATATAAGAAGTGATAATGGCACTGAGTTCAAGAATTTAATCATGGAAGAGTTCTGCAAAGAGCATGAAATCAAACAGGAATTTTATGCACCTGGAACTCCACAGAAAAATGGAGTTGTATAAAGAAAGAACAACTCTCATTGAAGTTGCACGAACTATGCTTGATGAAGCAAAGCTGTCAACATACTTTTGGGCTGAAGCTGTGCAGACTGCTTGTTTTACACAGAATGCAACACTCATAAACAAGCATGGAAAAACACCATATGAGATGGTGAAGAAAAAGAAGCCAAATCTGAAATACTTTCATGTATTTGGATGAAAGTGTTTAGTTCTTAAGACTCATCCTGAACAGCTGTCAAAATTTGATCAAAAAGCTGATGAAGGAATCTTTGTTGGATATCCACTTTCCATAAAAGCCTTTAGAGTCTACAATTTTAGAACAAGGGTTGTCATGGAATCTATCAATATATCTTTTGATGATAAGAAGATTACTGGACTTGAAAATTTCAATGATCACGATCAGCTGAGATTTGAAAATGAAGACTTAAATTCTGATTCTGTAAATTCTAATGACCTAAACTCTGATCCTGCAAGTACTGATGTCATTGAATCTGTGGTAACAACTCCAAAGGATAATGCACTTGTCCAGGTGGAGCAAGCTGAAGATCCTACCATATCTCAAGACTCTCAAGAAGCATCAGAACCTGACACTGGCTCTTCAAGTTCTGATTCATCTAGTTCTGATGAGCCAAATTCTGATAATTCTGGAAACTCTGATACTTCAAATCCTGAAGGATCCAAGTCAAATTCTGAAGTCTCAGAGAGCATAACTATAGGGGGAACATCAGAAAATGCTGATGGAGACAGCATGGATTATGGGGGAGGATCCAGTTCTAGAAGTCAACTTCAATCTGCAAGGAAGTGGACCAAATCACATACACCTGACCTAATTATTGGAGATCCTGAAGCAGGTGTCAGAACTAGAACTGCAACATCAAATGAATGTCTCTATCATTCTTTTCTATCTCAGACTGAACCAAAGAAAGTAGAAGAAGCTCTTCAAGATGTTGATTGGGTGCAAGTAATGCAGAAAGAGTTAAATGAATTTGAAAGAAATAAAGTCTGGACCATAGTGCCAAGACCAAAGAACAGATCCATTGTTGGCACAAAATGGGTGTTCAGAAACAAAACTGACAGTGATGGCATAATTACAAGAAATAAAGCAAGGCTGGTTGCAAAAGGCTACTCTCAACATGAGGGTATTGATTATGATGAAACATTTGCACCAGTTGCTAGATTAGAAGCCATAAGAATCTTTTTTGCTTATGCTACTCACAAAAAGTTTAAAGTCTTTCAAATGGATGTGAAAAGTGCTTTTCTTAATGGAGAATTGGAAGAAGAGGTCTATGTTGAACAACCTCCAGGCCTTATAGATTCAAAAATTTCCAAATTATGTCTATAGGCTTGACAAAGCACTTTATGGCCATAAGCAAGCTCCTAGAGCATGGTATGAGACTTTAGCTCAATTCCTTCTGAAAAGTGGATTTCACAGAGGTACAATTGATAAAACACTGTTCTACCTCAATCATGGAAAGGACTTACTTTTGGTACAGATATATGTTGATGATATCATATTTAGTTCTACAAATGACAAACTCTGTGAGAGATTTACAAAGCTAATGTAGTCAAGATATCAAATGAGTATGATGGGAGAACTTACTTATTTTCTGGGCCTTCAAGTCAAGCAAAATGAAGAAGGTACTTTTATCTGTCAATCCAAGTACACCAGAAACTTACTAAAGAAGTTTGGAATGCAAGACAGTTCAACTGCATCCACTCTCATGGCCACTGCAACTAAGTTAGATAAAGATACTGATTCATCAGTAGATATTACTAACTACAGAGGTATGATTGGTTCATTACTCTATTTAACTGCAAGTAGACCTGATATCATGTATGTTACCTGTCTTTGTGCAAGATTTCAGGCTGATCCAAGAGAACCTCACTTAATAGCTGTGAAAAGAATTTTCAAGTACCTTAAGGGTACAACTGATTTGGGATTGTGGTATCCTAGAGAATCAGATTTTAAGCTAATAGGTTATTCAGATGCAGATTTTGCAGGATGCAAAATAGACAGAAAAAGCACTAGTGGAAGCTGCCAATTTCTTGGAGGCAGATTGGTTTCTTGGTTTAGCAAGAAACGGAAGTCAATTTCCACATCCACTGCAGAAGCTGAATATATTGTTGCAGGAAGCTGTTGTGCACAGATTCTTTGGATGAAGAATCAGTTACTGGAATATGGGTTAGAATTTTCTAAAATCCCTATTTACTGTGATAATCAAAGTGCTATTGCTATGACAGGTAATCCAGTTCAACACTCAATGACAAAGCATATCAGCATTAGGTACCATTTCATAAGGGAACATGTGATGGAAGGTACAGTGGAATTGCATTTTGTTCCAACAGATCAACAACTAGCAGATATCTTCACAAAACCATTATGTTAAGCTACTTTTACAAGACTGGTAAATGAACTTGGAATGGTTTCAGGTTATTTTTCTAAATCTGCTTAGTTTTTTGTTCTCATGCATCAGACTTTATGATCAGTGTTTACAGATTATCTTATATTCATGTAATCTGTGCTTAAATTGAAATACATTAAATGCTGATTATTTCTAGATGTGGATCTATATACTCTGATAGTGATTTGAATGTTCTGTGACTATTCAATCCAATGAGGATTACTGTGCTAGATTCTGACCTAGTAGTCTTCAATATACTAGAAATCCCATGTTTGAATTAGTTGTTTATGCGGAAATTCATTAACACAGGCAAATTCTAATTTTGAGCTTAGTCAAGTTTACTTTGTGTATCTTATTACTAAGTCACAAACTAGATTCTTGCTTCTTATCTGTCAGATTCTGATGTCTCTAAATCTTAAGAATGGACTAAATGCTGATAAGCCTCACTTATCAAAAGAAAAGAAAAGAAAAGAAAAGTCAGGTACTCCTTTGAGATCTTGAGTAAATATGTGGAAGGGAAGACCCAACTGCATTGCTGGTATTAAGTAATATGCATTAGAAAAGCAAATAGATTTTCTTGGTGACTTTTCACATTCTCTGATTACTGGAGAAATACTCTGACAACAACATAAATTCTGATAAGCAGTCGTGACTCACTTACACTGAGAAGCCACTGTAAAAAGGAATTTCAAAAGATGCATAAAATGAGCAAAAACAGTTGAGGTGGATTCTTGAGTAGACTTTGTGATTGATGACAGATTTTAAGCACTTTTCTTAGTTATACCTTATTTCTAAGATGTACTGAAGTTTATCAGACTTTAATCTTTATCTGAAATTCTGCTAAATGCACACACTTTCACACCATATGAATGATGAAAATTACTGTGGTGATTAAGTTGTTTTTGACAAACAGTTAAGTGTCATTTGCATAAATTCTGAGGACAAGTTCTGATGAAAGTTATGATAATTAAACTCTGAAGAATCAAGTCAGTATTTGTATGAAGAATCACAGAAAAAGATATTCACTTTTTGAGTTCAGAAGCCATATTCTGATGACTGTTAAAATATGATATAAGTTTAAGTTCTGATATTAAATCCTGATGGAATTCTTGATGCTTACATGGCATTATTCTTAACTTGACTTATTTGTGGTAAAAACTGAAACAGTCATATTTAAATCAGAATATATTAGGGTAAGAAAAAATAGTCATAATCATTATGGGTTAGTGGTAAACGTGTTTGTCCTGAAAAACTGCATGTGCACGGTCATTATTGCTTATTTTACGTGCCCATTAACTCTTGCTTTAATTTTTTTTAACTGACTGTTCACACGTTGCCAGGTGTAAAGTGTATCCCATCCTTCAAAATTATAACTGTTGAGTGGAGAGAGTATATATATGGGAATTAAAAGATTTTCTAATCTTTTACTTACTCTTCTATTCTTAATCTCTTTTATTCTCTCTCTCTAATATTCTCTGAAGCATTTTCTTACAGACATTCTCACAAACACCTTTCGCGCAACATATTTTCTCACTTAATTTCTTACAAAGATGGCACCAAAAGACTTGATTTTCAATGGATAAAAAGTTTGTTCCCAACAACTACTCGTCTATTCTTAGCAAGGCTGAAGCTCCATCGGAACTTCACTTTATTCAGGATTTCCTAGCTAATTCTGATATTAGGGATGCTTTGACCCAACCTGAAGTAATCTCTGGAAACCAAGTGCTGGAGTTTTGGAGAAGTGGAATCTATGATGATGGTGGTGCTCAAGGGTCCCCAAGTATTATCTTTACAATATGGGAGGATGAGCATGTCATGACTTTGGCTACAGTTCATCAAGCACTGTAGCTGCCTGAGAACTGCGCTTATACAACTGTTGAGGAGCCAGTTCTTCAAAATATGATGGCCAGTCTGGGGTATGAAAAGACATTGGCCAAGCTGGGTCAATTAAAGAGATCTTATATAAGGAGGGAATGGAGTTTCTTCTTTGACTACATTACAAAGACCTTTGCCAACAAATGTTCTAATTTCGATGCAATCCCCATACTCAGTCAACAAATCGGTTGAAGCACGGGTTCATGCATCAGAACCTGTGACAGTTGGAGCTGAGAATGTTACTTCTCAGAAAGAAACTGCAGCTCAAAGTTCTGATACTTTGAAGAGGAAGTCTGTAAGTTCTGAAGCTGCTAAAGCAACTCCTTCGTTGGCAAGGAGACTAAAGAAAATGAGGGCAGAAAGGTACAAGGCCAAGCCTATATCTGAGGATTCAACTGAAGCTGAGGAAGGGGATCAGGAATCTCTGATCTCATCAGAACCTGTAGTAATTGAAGCTCTGCCATTCCCTACTCAAGCTCAGAATACTGTGTTAACACCTCATGTCTCTCTTATTAAAGCTACAGATGATGCTGAAGAACAGACTACAACTTCTGAAATAGATATTCATAATTTTAATATACCAAATGTTCTTTATCTGGAAGCTCCATCTAAAGAAGCTCAGCAATCTCTAACTCATTTTCCAATTTTAAATGCTGAGATACCATCTACACCAACCACACCAGCTCTGGAGATAAATTCTGATCTTCAGAATTTAGATAATGTTATTCCTGAATCTCCAGTTGCTTCACACACTCTTGTGATGTCAGAACATAATGAGTCTTCCTTAAGTTCTGAAGATAATGTTTCTGTTGAAACTCCAGTTCCTATTATGGGCAAGGAAACATTGGTGAAGAAATTTGTTGAAAAGGAAGCACCTATTCCTTGGGAGGATACTCACAGAGGTGTGGAGTGGACCAAGAAGTGGAATGACACTGATTTCATTCCAAGCCCTAACGTTTTGACAGAGCATATTGCTAAAGCTGATGAGTTGCTCACAAATGCTGATTTAAAGACACAACTCAAGATCACTGCTCTATATATCAAACATCTTCAAGGTCTACATTCTTCTACTCATGAGAAGGTTGATACACTAAAGGAAAAAGCTGATAAGCTAGATCTACAGATCAAGCTTGACAAGAACAGGTATGTCAGACCTACTTTTGAGAAAATTGAAGCCATTGAGAAGATTCAAGAGAAGCAACAGGCTTAAATTGATGAGGTTCTAGCTAACCAAGTTTCTCAGAAAGCTCAATTGGAAGAAATCCAATCTTCAGTAGAACTTCTTCTATCTCTCTTACTTCCTGATGATGCCAAAAGGGGGAGAAGGTAGTTAAGTCCAAATGCTCACCTACTAAAATACTGAAGAAAAAGGATGATAAAGGTGATGACCAGGGAAACTCTGATAAGAGTAGAGGTCAAGGAAAAGTTCAAGGAAAATCTTCTACACAGAACAAGTCAAGTTCTGATGCTGTGAATGCTAAAAGTCTGAAGTCAAGTTCTATAAACAAAGTCTGATATCAAGTTCTGATATTCTGATTCAGTCAGGATCTAAAGACTCTCAGAAGTTTTTACAAACTCTGAAGCTAAAAGGGAAGTAGACTATTGTTTATTACAAAAATCCTAAAATCCAGACACTTGATGAGGAGATAGCTAGAAGATTATTTTTGAAACAAAATCCAGGAATGGATTTGGAAACTCTCAAGGAGGAAGAAGCTAGATTTTCAGATGAGAAGACAAATCTTAATTCTAAAGCTTCTAATGCAAAGAAACCTCCAAGGCCTAAGGAAAAAGGCATTGTGATTAGGGAAAAGTCAAATTCTGAGACTTCAAAGTCCAAGACTAGATCACAAACTGAGATTGATCCTAAGTCAAAAGGAAAAAAAAGGTTGATGAACCTTTAAAGATTGAGAAAAAGATAAGTTCTTCCATTTCAGTCTATCAAACTACAATGCATGATGATGATTTGATAGAAGATGAAACTGTTCAAATTCTGAAGAGAAGAAAGATAATTGAAGAATCTAAAACAACCTCTAACATTGCTCAAGTTGTTCAGAATGAAGAACAACAAGTTATAGGAGAAATAACAAATTTTGATCAAGTTGATTTGGAAAAGATGACAATTGCTGATAAGAAGAAGTTGTATGGAAGAAAGCTACTCCAGTTGAACCAAAATCCAATCTTATGATGTATCAACTCGCAACATTTGGGTTGATATCCAAGCAACCTAGAGATAAAGCTGGATTAGGTTCTGATGAAGAGAAGATACAAACAGGAGTAGAAGTTACTTTAAGAGATCCTTTCATGTTGATAGACAAACCATATGAACAAATCAAATAAAAGCACCTTGATAAAGTGTTGTCTGCTCAAATTGTGATAGATGCTCATGATAAGGATAATCTAAAGGAGAAATTGATTTTATTTCTAAATGATGGACTAACTTACAGATTAGCTGATACTGATGTGCTAAAGAAGTCTGTCAGAGAACTTCAACATATTCACTATCTTCTTGAAGTAAAATCTGATGTTACAAGAAGATGGTCAAAATACATTTTGAAGGCTATAAGAGATCTATTCAGAATCTCTGGTACAAAAGACTTCTCAGTATATACCAATGATTATTGAAGGTGATGGAAGAAAAATTCCTATGCTGAAGAATTCTGCTAAGGTGGAAGTTATTCTGAAAGGAAAATGCTTATGTTATAATGAAAACTCTTCACATCCTAGAGTTATCAGACTTGGTGATGGACTTGAAAGAACATCAATTCAAGCTCTCAGAACAGGCATTTATCAAATTGGTGATAGTAAAGATAAAGAATTGATGCAGGTCAAAGCACAGTTAGTTGAAGTTTTGAGAAAAGCTGAAGACAAGCTGGTAAAAGATTTTGTTAAGAATTCTTATGGATTCAGATTGATCTATTGATGTTGGTAAAGCTATAAGGACTGTAAGTTGTAGTTAATAGTCTTATTAAACTCTCATTGCATTTGAACTTAAATGTTTTTGACATCATCAAATCTATTAACTTGTATATTTTTGCACAATTTACAAGTTGGGGGAGATTGTTAGATATATTTGAGATGCCATGTCTAATATGTTTCATGTTTAGTTTTCAGATCTTAAGAAATAGGAAATATCAGTACTTACTGGAATCAGTACTTACTGGAAGTCAGAACTTAAGGATATCAGAACTAAGATTATCAGAAGCTAAATATCAGAAGATGGATATCAGAACTTAAGTACGGGAGGACTAACAGTTAAGGAAGGAAGCTGATTTACTGGAAAGAAGATCGAGACTAATACAAAAGAAGATACGTATGGAAAGAGTTAGAGGACTGAAAGAATTGTATAAGATGTCTGATTGATATATTTTAGGAGACAGAATTATATTCCATATCAACTAGAAGTTATCTTGTAACTGTGTACTATATAAACACAGACATAGGTTTACACTATATGTGTTTTTATTATTGAGAATATCATACATTGTAACCTAGCAGCTCTCGTGATATTTATTTATCACTGAGAGAGAACAGTTCCATTATAACAGAGTTTATTATATTGAATATATCTGTTTATTGTTACTTGTGTTCAAAATTGATTTAATTGTATTCTACACTGTATTCAACCCCCTTCTACAGTGTTGTGTGACCTAACATGGCTTATCGATATCTCTGAGTTCTCTAGTGAAGAAATGACTTGTCAATATCTCAGAGATCTCTAGTGACAATTTGACTTATCGATATCTCAGATATCTCTAGTGATATTTTGACTTATCGATATCTCGGAGATCTCTAGTGATATTTTGACTTGTCAATATCTCCAATCTTCATGTCTTCATTTTGGCTTGTCGATATCTTTGAGACTTCTCTATAAGTTTTTCTTGACTTCTCGATAAGTCATTCTGGAGTTCTCGAATTACTTCTCTATAAGACTTAATCTGTTACTTGTAGATCTCTTGACTTAGAATATTTTTCATAAAACAGATTTATTCAATTCCAAGCTTCTTCACACTTTCTCTGAGGCATGATCTTCTTCCAGAGTTTATTCTTAGGCTTGATACTGTTTACAGAAAAATATTTCAGTCTAATCTATTTACACTTTTACAGACTTAAGTGATACAATACAAAATGCAAACTTAGATTATCATACAACTTACTTAGGGTTGTCAATTTGACTTAGTCTTGTTATAGTACAGGCATGTTTTGCACAACAATCTCTCCCAATTTGTGAGAAGATTGCTTATCACAAATTCATGCATGTTAACAAGACTAGCCCTAAGCTACAATGAATAATTTAGACTTTACATACAAATTGACAGAAATACAATATTTAACATTGAGTGGTTATTGAATTTTTAACAAGGACATTCATTACATAAAATCCTCATAGCCTGGCTCCTTTCTAATGAGATCCTTAAGAGTCACTAACACTTCAATTTCTTCTAAAATTTCAGTTCCTCTTAAAGCTTCCACGAGCTTGAGCCACTCATCTAATGAATAATCATTTAAGTAACCAGCTCTAAATTTGGAGAATCTGCCAACTTTTATATTTAGAAAATGTCCATCTTTGGAGAGTCTGCTCATCCCTTTTGCTTTAAGCTTATTTGATCTTTTCTCAATTCTTGCAAGTTCTTCTGCATACTTCCTGTCTCTTTCTTCCTTTTCAGCCTTTGCCCTTACAATTTTCTCATCCCTTTTTTTCACCCATACACCATATACAACTTTCCAGAACCTTGTGATTGTATCCTTATCAAATTGATCACTCTTTTCAATTATGTGGTTGAAAGTGTGTCCATTAGGTTACTACCAAGTAAAGTGAAAGAACCATCATCATAATAAATTCTGACTTCTGTATATGATACAACCCAGACTCTGACTAAAACTTCAGCTAGCTATTAAAAATATTCTTCATCTGTGAGGTACCAATTTAGTGGTAGAAAGTCAGATCGATCATAGCAATTCCAGAGGGATCTCTCAGTAACTTGTAGGTTCTTTGTTTTTCTCCTACCAGATTTAAAGTGAGTCTTGATTGGTGGTTTATATGAAGGTAGGTTTGACATTTTCTTTAGGCTAGTTTGGCTGGTAGTGATTGGGATTTTGAGAAGAGAGTTTGCAGTTAGCTTATATAAGAATTTTGGCTTTGAAGTGAAGGATGGTTGAGTGTTTGAGTTAAAAGGTTTAATGGGTTGATCTTGGTTGATTTGGATTGGTAGGGATTGTTTTTGTGGTCCTAAACCATCTTCCTTCTTCTTTCTCCTTCTCTCTTCTCCTCTTTTCTTATCACCTTCCTTCTTCTCCTCCTACTTTTTATCCTTGCTGTCAGTTGCTCTAGAGGATTGACTTGGATTTGATCCAGAAGGTGGTTGATCACTTTTCTTCTGCTCATCATCATCCTTGTCATCCTTTAAGTTATAATCTGTAGTTGGCAACATGGTCTCTACATTCTGAAGATATCTCTCCAAGATTCTGATCATTTCCTCATCTTTAAGTTTCTTGTTTATCTTGGTCTTTAGATCAGTCTCAAGGGTCATTATCAATCTCAAGTTGTTTCTTACACAATTCTTTGGAACTGTGAAGTATCTGCATTTCCTTAGTTGTGAACAGATGTAGGCAATCTCATTGCTTGGATAGAGATATGCTTCTGGAAAAGCTTCTATCTGTGCATTTTTGAGTTCCTTTAGCAGTTGGGTGTCCTCTGGAATAACTGCATACACTTTATCAATTACCACATCCAGCTCAGATGCTCTCAGTTTTTGAAGATTTTTGAGAGACACCTGGAGACATCTGTCCAGTCCAAAGTCATTTACATTAACAACAATTCTCTTCTCCAGAAAGTTGTCAACCTTGACAATCACAACTCTAACAAAGTTTATATTGTTGGCCAGAGCTTTCTTTTATGTGATGTAGTTGTTATGGAGAGACACCCTCAAGACTGTTAGAAGTTCGTTGCATTCTTGATCTTGACAAGGTCCTTCTACAGCTTTTAAAAGTCTTTCCTTTCCCACATCTTTAGAAATTTGAGCTTTTGAAGAGCTTGGAGCAGTCTGAGTGGTTGAAGTCAATTGGCTAGTCTCCTTTGAGTTACCAACATCCCTGGATTGTTGAATCCTAGCTTCTATCTCCCACTTAGTCTTGGGAACAGGCATGATGAAGGGAGTTGGTAGTTCTGGCCTCACAGGCTCAGGAAGTGCAGGCAATGGAATGTTGAGTTTTCCCATGATAGCTCCCAAAGCAACATAATTTTGCATTTATAAGTGCTTGTGGGAGTTCACCAAAGCTTGAATATCTTTCTATTGACTCTGCACTAGAGTAGTGAGAGCTTACACTTGAGTTGTGAGTTGATCATTGGAGGACTGCAAGGTTGAAACTTGGCCTTGAAGAGCTTGAATTTGGAGATTTGTAGATGTAGAGGCAGGTTGTTGAGAGCTTGAAGGAATAGAGGGTCCAAAGCTGTCTTCCATAGACTATTTGATGCCCTCCATTAGCAATGCAGAAGGCTCATACCTGCTTTAATGGAGTTGATTCATCTTGATCTTTGTGTCATTTGAGCTTGTCATTTGTTGTTGAACCACCTAATGCAGAGCAATGAAGGACTGTCTGAGATTCTTGACATCTTTTTCCATAGAAGTCAGATTAAATCTTTCCATTTGGTCAGCAAAGTGTTGAAATTTAGAAGTGATCTTGACTTGAGAATGCATGATCTTATCCATTTTCTCTCTCACCAGTTTTCTGATCTTGTCCTCATGACCAATCATTTTTAATTCCAGAGCTTTACCAAATAGGTAAAAGGCCTTGAGTTGAGCTTTGTATACTGCATTGATTGCATCATAGACATATTATGGAGTCGGGACCTTGGCATTGCCCCCCAGTACGGTGACATATTCATCTCTAAATCTAGCCAGGACCTGATCAAAGCAAAGTCCTTAGACAACCAAGCATCTGCATTCCCATCTTGCTCTACTTTATTAACAATTTTTTGCTTCTGCTTTTCAACTTCATCATTGTATGTTAGCATAATGGCTTGATAATGTTGATTGCTCATATCTAAAGTAAGCAGATGCTATGAAATGTTGGCTAGTCCAGAAATATGCTCTACAAGAAGATCATCTACGATAGTAGGTTGAGAGTCAGTTGTCTGCAGCCATTGTGAGATGAGATGTGGTTGTTGAGGTTGAGAAGAAGAAGGTTGATTGGTTGGGTGTGATGGTGATAATGTAACAGAACCACCTGTGACAGGAGTCACAGTTTGACACACAGATTGCTCTGTGGTTATGACAGGGTGTTGTTCTCCACTTGTGATGGGAACCTCCAGTTGAATTGCAGGGGATTTGACTGGGTTACTTTTATGTGGACCAGCCTCAAACCCTTGTGCTTCTTGCAAAGTACTGTCACTTGAATGTGATGATCTTGCATCTCCCATAGCAGGGTCATTGGCAATTATACTCCCAGCTTCAATTGTTAATACAATTTCTGCTATGGTTTTGAGGGGAGTTGTTTCTGTGACAGGAACCTCCAAATGAATTGGAGAGGATTTAGATAGCTCCCCTCGGGAGTACTACCCTCAAACCTTATAGCCTGTGAAGGCTGATTTACACATGAAGGTGCATTTAAGATCACCATGGGGTCTTCAGTAAAAACTGATGAATCCCCCATATTTGTGATGGTGTCATCAAGGTCTACCCAAACAAGTAGCCTCTCACCATCTAAATTTGGTGTCTGGGTGGTGAGAAAGGTTTCTTGAACTAAGTCACTTGAGTGAGATTGCACCTGAGAATTAGATTTAGGTGTTGTTGTTGAGTGGCATTTATGACACTTTATTACACTCTGTAAAGCTTTGAATTGGTGTAAATGTACTCAAGTTGTTGGTGTTTTAATGTGTTTTCTGCTGTTTTTGCATTTCATGCATTATTCTAAGAATCAGGTGAATTAGCATTGTTTTGGTGCTAATATGGTGTTAAAATGATCTCCAAAGAATAAAGCTTCGGAAGCCAACTCAATTGCAGCAGGAACTAAAGAAATTCAGAAGTTTTTCCAGAAGCACGGCGCACCCGCGCTGGTCTAGCGCACGACCGCGCCCATTTGTCAAAGAGCCGGCGCGCCCGCGCTGATAAAGCGCGCGCCCGCGCCGGGTCGGGATTCCAGAATCCTGATTCTAATTGATTTACAATTGGAGGACTTCTATCTTGCATGGGCTGCTGTATATACTTTTATAAAGGACGTTTTCTAGAGATACGGATATACCAGAGCATAAGAAGAGCCGTAAGAAGACCGTGTTAGCACGATTCAATGAAGACGAAAAAGATCTTATTTTTACTTTTGAATCTTTGTTCTAAGTTGTAACTTGGATGCTAGTTTTCTTATTTGTGAACCTTACTCTTGTTTCGTACTTGGTTTTATTATTTATTCAGTATAAAGACTACGTTTATTATACCATGCTTTCTTTGGAACCCACGTTGATAATGAGTCTGATTATGGGCTAATCGTTATCATGGGGTTCTCGTTATCGTGGGGTTCTAGCGGATTTAATTATGGATTTCTTTAGTTAATTAATTTCGATACCTTAGTGTGTGGTGATTGTATGATAACCTAGTTTTAGTTGTGCTTATTCGTCTTATGAGCGTCGCGAACTTAAAAGATAGCGTGTTAATCTTTAATGAAACGATAATGAATTTAAGGATTTAGAACTTTACATGCTAGCATAGGTTCATGTGTTATTGTTATGCATGATTCATAGGTAATTTTAACCATCTTACTTGCCCTATGTAATCACAATAGATAACTTTTGCATTAAACCTTTATGTTGTCAAATTCTGTATCAGTTTATCAGTTTATCAGTTTCGTGTTATCTGATTACTGTCATCACCATTACATGCTAAAGTTAAAAACAAAAAGGCTATGGAATGAAGTATAAAGAAGTTAGAATCCCATATTTGTCATATATATTAATTCAACCATTCTTATTCTCTTAGTTATAATTGTTAGTTTAATTATTAGTTATAATCAAAAAACTCAATTTATTATTCGTCTTAGCATTGAATAATAACCATATCATTGTTGCATAAGTGCATAAATTAATTGGTTAACCAAAGTCAGTCTCTGTGGGAATGAACTAGAATAATTCTATATTACTTGTGAATGCATATACTTGCGTATATTATTAGCGCGTGTTTAGCGACTAACAGCTGTGTAGGAAGAAGAAATTTTAGAGATAAGATTTTGAATTTCAGTGTTGAGTGTTGGCAGCTCCCCCTGAATAGATGAGGGAACTTCAAGAGATGTGCTTTCTTTGTGTGGGCCATCCTTATACACTTGAATTTGTTCAAGTGATGGTTGTGCAGACTCTTTACAAGGTGCATTTGGGTTAATGCTCTTTTAAATAGATACATCATTTTGAGAGGGTGCCTCTAGAGTGTTTAAGTCCCTTGTTTACAACTACATCCTTTTGAGAGGATGCAGAGGTGGCTTTAGTGGTCAACTCCAAGTTTTTAGTCTTCTTTGGTTTTCTGACCAAGGGTGACTTTGTTGATGTTTGTTCCTCACCACTCTCAGTTATAATTGGTAGGTTTGTCTGCTTTCTCTTCTTTTTACTCACTTCACCCTTTGGGGAGGATGAAGTGGTTGGTTTTCTAGCTGCTATTGGTATAGAAGAAAGGGTCTCAGCATTGGAAGGTCCCTATTGGTGTTGCTGTGTTTGTACTTCCACATGTTCAGGGACCATTACTGTACTAGATTGAGCATTTGTTCTCATGTCAGGCATGGGGTAAGGATAAGTCCTAAATTTCTCCAACATGAATGGAGTTAATTTAAGACCCACCTATACCTTATTCTTTGTAGATAGTGATCCAGATAGGATTTTGGACACTTGCTTACAAATCTATCTACACCATCTATCATATGTATGTCATTAACTTTATAGTTTAAAGTAGACATTATGAATCTACGAAGAAAAATTTCCTTACCTCTTAACTCTAATGTCATTGTTAGCCTGGTGCTCAACTATTCCAATATGTAGTGTCCTACATTGATCTGTTTATTGTGAGCCATTGAGTAGACCAGCTTCTGGACAACACTAGAGATGTTGTCAAACCCTGACTTTCTGCAAGTGAAAGGCCTTATCACATAATCAAAAAGAAAGGACCACTCCCTCCTCATGTTCTTTTTGTTCATGCTTGACAGATTAATCCTCTCAGAATAATTGATGAAGTCCATGAATTCATAAAGCTCATCCTGAGTTGGAGCCTCCATCAGCTTGTCAGTAGGTATGCCTAATGCCATGTTGACATCATTCTCAAAAATCTCCATATGTTGGCCCTTGATTGTACAGTTTATCACAATTGATGCAGCCTGATTCTCATGCACAACTGTTCTTGTCACTGCTGTATTCCAGAAATCCCTAAGACATCCAAGTAAAGCACAGGATTAGCAGCGAGAGCTCCCACAAAGTATGTTTCAGACAGAAATTTCACAAAGCTTTTGAAAGCTTCAAGAGCTTGATTTGCATCCAGAAAGGCAAGAAAGTTGGTCTCTTTTGGGATAAAGGGTAAAATAATGTTTGCTGCCATTTAGGAGAGTATGAAGTTTAGTAGGTAAGAAAATTTGAAGGAAAAGAGTTTGAAACGAGAGAGAAATCGGTTTTGATTTGAAAATTCTATGTCACTTAGAGTTCTCGAAGGCGTAAGTATGTGTATGTCGAGATGTCTGAGTATTTATAGTAAAAGCAAATGACTTATCGAGAACTCAAAAATAGACGTTTGGAGTTTGCTTATCGAGAAGTCATTTTGAAAATAGAATTACATATCGAGAAGTCATTTTTAATTTACTCTTTTAGAGAACTAAAATTGACTTGTCGAGATGTCAAATAAATACTCAGTTTGTCCTAAATGGACTGATTTGTTTCTAATTTTTATTTGGATAAATCAAAATAAAATCATAATGATTTTTCTCAAAAGTATTTTACCAAAATAATTTATTAAATTATCTCAGTTCTGAGTAATTTATAAGTCTAAGATTATATTTGTAGAGAACTCTGTAATTTAACACTTATAGTGACTCTACAATGACCTATCGATAAGTCATAATGAAGCTTATCGAGAAGTCCTTCGAGAAGTCAGAAAATTGACTTGTCGAGAACTCATTCGAGAAGTCTTAAAATGACTTATCGATAAGTCAACTAGACTTATCGAGAATTCAGTTCTCTATACTTTTGATTACTTTGATTCTGCCTTATGTTAATTCTACATATTGAAAATGCAAATCAACATTTAGACAATTTACTTAGAATTTGAAAAATTCCAAGTTAAACTTTGAATTTTGAAAAATAAATATGCAGAGATTTCTGAAATATTTATAATTCACATGTCAGCTAATTTCCAGTCGAATCAAATTAATTTTGATTACTATAAATTAATCTGCTACAAAACATTTATATAGTTCTTGCCTTAGGATGAAGAATTTAACATTCCAATTTTACCTACAAGTCTAGTGAAACTTGCTTCATCCAAAGGTTTAGTAAAAATGTCAGCTAATTGTTTTTCTGTTGGAACAAAAATGGGCTCAATGGTACCATTCACATCATGTTCTCTAATAAAAGGGTACCTTACATCAATGTGCTTTGTTCTAGAATGATTAACTAGATTACCACAATAGATATAGCACTAGTATTGTCACACATAATTGGTATTTTGTGTAACACTAGGCCATAGTCCATTAGCTGATTTCTAATCCAGAGCACTTGAGCATAGCAACTTCCAGCAGCTATGTATTCAGCCTCAGTTGGGGAAGTTGACACAGATTGTTGTTTCTTGCTATACCAGGATATAAGACTTTGTCCAAGAAACTGACAGCTTCCACTGTACTCTTCCTATCAACCCTGCGTCCAGCAAAATCTGTATCTGTGTATCCAACAGCTATCAAATGTTCTCTTTAAGTATTTAAAAATTCTCTGACCAATTATGTGTATCCAACAGCTATCAAAATGTTTTTAAGTATTTAGAGTTCTCTTTAAGTATTTAAAAATTCTCTTCACAGCCATCAAATGTTGTAATAACCCCAATTTTTGAAATTTTTTGAAACCCTGATGAATAGTAATTTTTTTCTGACTATGCTGATTAAGGAAAATTATCAGACCACGCTATATAGGATTAATGTTATGGAAATTCTGAGATCGTATTGGTATTCCATAAAGTAAACAAGTGTATGTAAAGGTCGTCAGAATTCGAATCCGGACACTTAGATTTTTTCCCGAAAAATCCATCAGATACCGAAAGAATTGAGTATAAGGTAACATGATTAAAAGGATTTTTTTTAAGGATTATAGCAGAGGATCATTAAAGGAATATAAGATATTAATAAAGGTTCAGGGAAGCCCAAGTAATAAGATCCCGGATATGATCCCTCAAACTATTAACGAGAACGAGAGTTAAGCGAACCGTAAAACAAATAAGCGACCAAGAGACAAGCTTGTACAAGAAGCCAAGAATTATGACATCATCCAACCACAAGGAATTGACACATGGAAAGAAAGTGATGCATGATGGATGATGTCATCAAGGGAAAAGATATTTATGCAAGGAAATCAAAGAAGCTTTTTCATTTTTTTCATTTCATCATTTTGCTCTCGGCCAAAATGATACCAGCAACTTCAAACTATCATATCTCCTTCAATACGCACTCAAATATTGTGTTCTATAGCTCGTTGGAAAGGTATTGATATTGCCTACAACTCTTGTTCACAAGTCCCGTCCAAATAATCATTTTTAGACCTTCATATTTACAGTTCTTTAAATCGGACTTTTAGAAACTTCAAAATCTAACTTTGTATTTTCTTGATGGTTTGTGAGATCCAAACTTGTATAAGGATTAATCAAGGTTTTAAGGCTCCCTAGAAACTTTTCACTCATAAATCAAGGTATTAAAACTTCTTGACCTTTAGTACTAAGCTTAATTGTTTGAGTTTTTAGATGCATTGGTAAATGTATAGTTAGATCCACGCTTAGTAGTGATTTTTGTGAAGTTGTGTTGATTTTGAATGGTGAATTTGTAGTGATTTAATGAGTTGGTAAAACCTTTTAGTATGGAGTGATTTTTCAGTGATTTAAGTTGTATTTGTTGTGTTATTGATTGTTGGAGGATGGGAGTGAATTGATGAGGATTTAGAGTGGTAATTATTTTGGGAATCGCGTAAACATAGCCGTCGTAATGCCCGATTTTCCTTAACTATTTCTGTGCTTAACTTTGGTACCCTTGAACTCACTGTAAGATTCTGAACTTTGCCATGTTTAGCTGTATCATGTCGTAAGCTTCGTTTTGGTATGTGGTTCGCTTAGATCCGATGTACGGTTTAGGAGAAACGACCGTTTTAAGTAACGGTGTTTCATGAGCGAACCATTACCCCTCGATTTACTTTGAAACCTAGATTAAAGCCCTTAAATGACTAATTGGAGTATGAAACAATTATTTAAGGTTAATTGGTCAGTTGGTAGAGTTTTCGCGAAAGAGTCACCTTAAAATTTGTAACAGTTAATTTTTTAAAATTAATGGAGCCGAGGGTACGCGAGCGATTAATGCAAATCGTTAAGCGTATAAGCGACCGTAAGCGACCGTTAGGGTATCAGTGAGTTTTGACTAGTTTCTTAAGCGACCGTGGTCTAATTCCGGCTTATGTTGTTTTTTATAGGTTATCGGACCCACTCTAAGCTTAAGTCTACCTCGGAACACTCAGGCAAGTTTTTCAACCTGTTATACTGTTGTTGTGATGTAAATATATATATATATGCATTATCTTGTGATAAGTGCATGATTGTTATTAGCAAATCTTGCGATATATTGGAGCATGTTGATATGGTATATATATGCATGCTGTGAAATCTTGATATTTTATTATCAATTCAAATACTTATAAACTGCATAATACCTATGCTAAAGATAAGCAATAGTTGCATATACCCTTAGTATAGGGGACCCAAAGGTTAACATTTTTCTAAACCAGGAGGCGATGTTCCCGAGTATATTATATATATATAGTTTTCAAAACTATTAATCGAATAAGGTTTATTCGATAATTTCATATTATAAGTGAATATTATTTTTTGAATATTCATATAAGATTCATATTACGATCAAAGACTAGTTTAAGTATTTGAATAGAGTTTCTACTTATGAAACTTATACTATCTTATTTTATTAAATGAATATTAGTTTGAATATTCATTCGAGGACTTATGACTCCGCTTATTTTATTAAATGAATATTAGTTTGAATATTCATTCAAGAACTTATGACTCCGCTTATTTTATTAAATAATATTTTTTATTTTCTTAAAGAATAATGTTTCGATATTTGCCAAGTATTCGGAAAATAATTGATACTATCAAATCATTATTACTTTAAATATTTCTAGAGATTATTTTCAAACTTTATCAAAACTATTTTTGGAAAGTTAGAGCGGATCCCAAAACTCAATTTCAAATTTAAGATCTTCCTTTCGAAGGGGATTTAAATACTCGCTCAAAAATTTGAGGGATCCGGCTCCGTGATGTATTTTTATAGTCGCAAAAAGGTTGTTGTTTTGATAAAAGAGTTTTTGATTACTTACCCAACACTCGGAAAGTAAAATTCTTGGAATAAGTTAATCCATTAACAGGCATCGCCTGGGAAATATCGGTAAGTTTTCCTTTCCAACTAGATACGACTTCTTGGTGGAGACGTATCAACAAGTTTCTACTTGGGGAAAGGGGGGACAAGCTTTACATTTCAGAGTCATGGATTTCATTTGAACTAGGAGTGGCGTAAGTGGTCGAGTGGCGCTGGCCCAGCCTTATTATATTGGTCCAAATGGCTCGGAAGTTCCGCTAAGACGGTCCATTCCTTAGGAGTCCAGTGTTCAATTGACAAGTAAATTCGACTGTTCTCCTCTACATGTAGAAAATGGTGGGGTTGCACTACTGTGACTGATCATCATGAGTGGTCTTCCTGGTGCGATAAACTCCCGTAATGAGTTCATCATCCAGTTGGATATTTCTGCAACACTACCCAGAGCACTTCGATAGAAAGGCTACGGCTGGGCGATTGTTGAGTGTTGGCAGGGTCGAGTTTTCAAAATGATGTTTTCATCAAATGAAGTATCTCGTAACTTCATTTCATTTTGATGATATTTCAAAGATTGATTCTATACAAGTTTTGTCTTGTAGCTTCATCTATGGGATGAACTATTTATACCTTGAACGGTGGTAGTTCAAGTAGTATTCGGAAAAAGATATAAGTATATTGGAGTATTTTGTAACTTCATCTTTTCAACTTATATCTAGTTAATGATTATCTTATGCATGACAAGGATTTTCAGAAAAACATTGAGATAAGTTTAGATATATGAGATAACCTTGCAACGATATTTGTATACAGTTATAAACTGGAACTCTATGTATAATATACATGTAAGAGGATTTCAAAGGTTTTGAAAAGTATATATGTATATATATACTGAATATTTTACGACTTCGTCGCATTAAGATATCAAGCTCGGTTCATATCTGCTTGACCAAGACTTTCATGAGTACTATGAGAAGGCTCATATATTGTTAATTACAATACATGTTATTTTGGTGGGCTTGTTGCTCACCCTTGCTTTCTTCTTTCATCACACAACAACAGATAGACAAGATGGACAGGACCAAGCTCCCAATTCACGAGCGGATAGGAAATGTTCCGCAGTTTCCTGTAGGCGTTGAGGCCATTGTAGCTGAGGTAGGAACTACCAATAGGCTAGGCTTTCAACTTTTGATGTACCAAACTTATGTATATTATGAATTATAATAATGGAAAAGAAATGTAAATTTATTCAAAAACCCTTTTTGAGGTGTAATGACTTATAATTGTGGAATAAAATGACTTGTGGTATTTTGGTATTCATCTCTGAGACTATAATTTATGGTGTGTCTGTTTATTGTGGGGTCACAATACGCAGTAGTTGGTTGTTTATTAAGATTGGGTCTTATTAAGGGAAATGGAACTTATGACAACCCGGATCCCCGACCCCGGATTTGGGGGTGTTACAGAAATGATATCAGAGCTAAGCGTTATAAACCTCAGAGATGATGTGATGTTAAAATAATAAGTTCACTAAGATAATAAGAACTCTTACCAAGTTCATAGTCAGACTACCTAACATAGTACTGACATATAAAACCCTTATGGGAACCCTTATAAATATCATGATAGAAGTGTAGTTCGTTATCATATATGGTAGCGGGACTCCAAACCCTGAGGTTGAGGAGCAACAGCGCGATGATGTTTTATTACTTATTGGAGATCAGATTATAGATCCGAGAGAGCGTCTTAACGAGAGACCAGATGATGTTCATATTAAAGATATAGCAATTAAGGATGTTATCCCAAAAGGGAGTGTTACTGAGAAGGATCCCGTGGAAGATCCTGACAAGAATGAAGAAAGGACCGTTGAGGAATTGATGACCATGGTTAGGGAGACTACCAGAGATGGGATTGGATGGTTACTACCATAGGTTCGTTCAAGTTTGCAAAGATAGCAGCCCCTTTAACATGGCTTACTCGTAAGACTGAGAAGCTCGAATGGACAGAAAAATGCGAGAACAACTTTCAAGAACTGAAGCAAAGATTGGTGACGGCCCCTATGTTGGCGTCGCCGGATGGAAAAGGAGATTTTGTGAATTGTAGTAACGTTTTGCATAAGGAATTAGGGTGCTTCTTATATAGCACGGAAAGGTAATCGCGTACGCGTCAAGACAATTAAGGGAATATAAAATTCGATATCCCCCCATGATCTTGAGCTCACGGCAATAGTTTTACCCTAAATATTTGAGGCACTACTTGTATGAAGAGAAGTGCGAGGTTTACGCAAACCCCAAGAGCTCAAGTATATTTTTTTTACGCAGAAAGAGCTCAACATGCGTCAGAGGAGGTGGTTAGAGCTAATCAAGGATTATGATTATGAGATTATTTATCAGCCAGGTAAAGCCAATGTGGTGGCTGACGCCCTTCGTAGAAAGGAGAGACTCAAGATGATAATGTCTTCGAGAGAGTAGATAAAAGATTTTGAGAAAATGGAAATAGAAGTGAAGGTAACCGGAGCCGATACTGAAAGGCTGTTTGAGGTTGTAATGCAGCCTGAATTATGGGAAAAGATCATATTATGCCAAGAAAAATTGATGAATGAAGGCAGAGAGCCAATGACTAGAGAAGAGATTAACACCGAGAAAGATGATAAGGAAATAACGAGGTATTCCTATAGAATTTTGGTCCCAAACGTTTAAGAGCTTAAGGACTGGATCTTAGATGAAATCCATAGTTCGAGGAATAAGATTTAGGGCAAACCCTAAATGTGATAGTCAAGGAGGTCTCCATCAAGAAAGAAGGAACCCATAACATAATGAAGTGGAAAACAAAGATTTTAACGTATAGGATAACCCCGATTATGGGAGAAGGATGAAACATTTCATACTGAGAAAACAGAAGTCGAGCAAGATAGGGAGAACCAGGACGGTACTCATATGGGGCAATTTATGGACCTGCCTAAACAAAACTTATACTTTTACCCCAACCACCACCCTGAGGAAACAATATGGTGGGAAACTCTTTCAGGGCCTTTAAGTCGCTAATCTCTCAGAGTTTAAAGGAACAAGTTGACCCAGTCGAGGCAAGAGCCTGGCTAAAAGAAATAGAGGAATCATTTGAGATTCTAAATGATTGACGAAGCACAAAAGACTATTTTGCCACTTACCTTCCTAAGAGAGAGGCCACCTGCTGGTGGAAGGCTAAGAAAGCTAGAGAGATAGTGTAGAAGTTTTAAAACCAGGCCAGATGTAACACCCTCCAAATCCGGGGTATAGATTTGGGGCATTATTAATAACAACTACAAACTAAACCTGCACAAGCGGAATATAAATATGATAATTACCTCGAACTACTGCTACTCAGGATCTTTTAAGGTTAAGAGTTGAAAACAAGAACGACACACTAACTTTATTACAAACCCAAATAAAAACAATCTATCTCAAGAACTCTCTTTGTTACAAAACTTTATTCTATCTACATTCTCACCACAAATTTTTATTCAACCCAACATTACTACTTATCATGTTACACCTGATCTGGTAGCTCAAAATTCTCTTCGGGGATAGGAATGAATACTCTTGGTATAAGAGGGTCCCGCTGCTTGACTCGCTTCTTGACTACGCGGGTCCTGATGGATTTCATTTTCTACCTTAACTGTAAAACAATAGGAATAACAATAAAAGGGGATGAGCCAAAATTGCTCAACAAGCCTGCAACAATATATATATAGTATAAATAGAGAAGAATAAGTGAACCAATGAGCTGCTGGTTTGAACAACCATCTGTATCTGGATAGAATAATAATTTGCCAACACTGGCGAGTGCCAAATGAACAAGACTGGAAACAAGAACCAACATATGCACTATAACCCGCTGATCAGTCAGGATATAGTACGGATCTATACCCAACTGCATAGACCCAACCAACATAAGGAGTACTCAGGCAACTATGGCCTATTAATTAAAGGTCTGGGTAAAACCCAACCCGTATCGTAACCATCCAGTCCAAAGCTGAGCATCCAAAACAATCGGAATGCTTTTGATGTATCCCAACATTAGGATATATCCGAGTATATGTAACCAGGGTAAAAGTATAGAAATATGAATAAAGGATTCAATAAATTGGGAGAAATCAAGAATCAAAATGAATTAGAAATAAGATTCAATAATTATGTAATAGTGTATATGAACAAGAATTATCAGAGGTAATTGATATGGAAAAATGGGATATAATTCACTATTCTAAATTTAGAATAGGGGAAAAACTTGCCTTGCGCGTACTTAAACTGGTTCAACTCACCGCCTTCTGTCTCTAGCTTGATCGACCTTGCTGACACTGAACCAATCATAGAAAGATAGTCATTTAGTTAACTTACTACATACGCATATCTCGAATTGATACTACACAGCCCTATCAATCTACCCATGCGTTTCTATCTGACTCGCATATATACATATATAATTATATAGCATGTATGGTTCACATAATCACGTAAAGCACATAGCACATAAGGCACATAATTAATTTTTAGACTTATAAATATTTTTAGAATCGATACTAGACTTATATCTATAATAACTAACCCTATCTGATTTTATTATAATTTTTCGGGATTTATTTGGCTCGAATCTACCCCTATTAGGGCATATAAACAATTAACTACCACAAGACCACTCTCTTCTGGAAGAAATTATGACTTACAATTATTTTTATTGGATTCGTTTCATTTTTCTGAGTGTAGGGGTCTTCGTTTCGCTCAAATCAGACTAACGGTTTAATTATTATGAATTAAACAAGATTTAATTAATTAATAATTAATTATAAATAATTAATTATAATTAAATAATCCTTAATTATATTTTTAAATAATTAATTATTAATTATTGTATTTTAAAATAATTAATCTCTAATTATTAGGATTAATACAATTATTTACAAATTATTATTACTTACTCGATAGATCGATTATTTATAAATAACCAACCGATATAATTAACCGATACGCTATTTATCGAATAAAAACTTATTACTCAAATTATAATCTAATTCAACGATTAACTACTCGTATAAATACGAGTTACTCGCATTCCTTGAATAACTATCGAACTATTATTATTATTATTATTATTATTATTATTACTTATATGATTAATTAATTAATTAATTATTGGTATTTAATTATTCGATACGAGTAATCATTACGACACTCTTCGAACAAATTATCGCTCGAATAATAATTCTAATTATCGAATCACTACTGATATAGATACGATTTACTCGCAATATTCAACTAATTAACGAATTATTATTCATATTATTCGATTACTTATTTATTAATTAATTACCTAATTATTAATTAATTACCTTATTATTAACTAATTAGATAACTAATAAATAATTAGATAAATAATTAAATAATTAAATAAATAATTAAATTTGAATTTCTAAATTAATAAAATAATTTAGAAATTAATTATAATATTTTTCAGAATTATTTGATTTTTGGAATTAATAAAACTGATTTCTGTTTTTATATAAATAAAATAAATAATTAAATTTCAGAAACATGAACAGGAAATCAGGTTGGGCTTCTGAGGATCAAACCCGGGTCGAAACCGGGTAGGAAACCGGGTCGTACCCGGGTCGCGAAGAACAGCCACCGGCAACGACGCCGGTTGTTTTTCCAGCGAGCTAACCCGACCAAAACAGGTGATTTCTGGCTGGTTTTTCTGCGCGAGTGTTTCCTGGCAAGCCACAGCAACTTCCTCCCGCCTTCCTTCTTCTTCCTTCATCGATATCGTCGTCAGAAAACGAAGAACACCGCTGCGGCGGCGGTTCTCCGACAAACACGAAAACAGCACCATATTTGACGAAACCGATGTCAATCAATCACAAAAACTACGATCAATTCAACCCAATCATCAGATAACTGACCAATCATTAAACCCGAATTCGAAGTTTAAACCCGAATTTACAAAATAAAAATCGAGTAATTAACAGATAAAATTGATAACATAAATCAATAGAGGATTGAAAGAGCTTCACAACGAGTACTCACATGATCAAATAGGTGCACAGAATCACGTTCAAACTTCGGTTTGATTCCAAGAACTCCAAACCCTAATTACAGAGAATTGGGGATTTTCTTGATTTTTCTGATTTTTTATGATTAATTAACTAATTAATTAATAAAAATTAGGCTATTTATATTAGGGAAAATAATACCCCTAAATAAAATTAAGGGGCTAATTACACTCCTAATAAAAATATTTGGCCCCAATTTTTATAATTTTTGGGTATTAATAATGAATTTTTAAATATCCAATAAATACAAAATAAATGTCGAAAATTCCCAAAAATTATAAATATTACAGAAATGCAAGGAAAAATGATATATGATAATTTCATGATCATATAAAAATAAAAATGTAATTTTTGTGGGGTTTTTGGTATCCGAAGGGGTCCAGAAAAGTTGTTTTTCGCGAAAAAGGTAAATTTGTAAAACGTCTAGGGGTTTAGAATAGCGATATGGTATAGGTTGTTTTTGGAAAAATAGGGCCAATGATTTTGTTTGAAATACGGGCTTTTAAAACACTGTTTGAGTTGTATGGGTTTTGATATAAAATATATAACTTACGATAAAACACTCAATAAATATCCAAAACACGTTTGGATCAAAACAGACAACACGTAACACATAACAGTTAGGGTTTAATGACTCAACACATTTAATCACATAATAATACGCATAATTTATCTTTATTATGATATAATACAAGCGTAATTTCTCGGTCGTTACATTCTCCCCCCCCCCCTTAACAGGATTCTGTCCTCAGAATCATATTATGAAAATAACTGAGGATACTTTTCTAACATTTCACTTTCGAGTTCCCAGGTTGATTCTTCAACCACTGGGTTTCTCCACAAAACTCTCACTAATGACACAGACTTATTTCTTAATACCCTATCTTACCGATCTAAAATTCTTATCGGCTGCTCTACATACGACAAATCTGTATGAAGTTCTATTGGCTCATATTCTATTACATGCCTTGTATCAGTATTGTACTTCTTAAGCATAGATACATGAAATACGTTATGAATATGCTGCATATGGGTTGGTAAAGCTAACTCGTATGCAACCTTTCCGACTTTCTTCAAAATTTCAAATGGTCCAACGTAGCGAGGTTTCAATTTGCCTTTGTTTCTAAATCTAGTTAATCCCTTCCATGGTGATACCTTTAGCAATACATGCTCTCCTTCCTGGTAGTCCATATCTTTTCTGGATTGATCGGCATATTTATGTTGTCGATTCTGCGCTGCTTCAAGTCGCTTTCGTATAAGTTCTACTTTTTCCTTGGTTTGCTGAATCAATTCTGGACCTAGAATCTTGCGTTCTCCAACTTCATCCCAACATGTAGGTGATCTGCATTTTCTCCCATATAAAGCTTCATAAGGTGGCATTCTGATACTCGCTTGATAGCTGTTATTGTAAGAAAATTCCACTAGCGGTAGGTGCTCGTCCTAATTGCCTTCAAAGTCTATTGCGCATACACGTAGCATATCTTCGATTGTTTGAATTGTCCTTTCGCTTTTCCCGTCCGTTTGTGGATGATAAGCAGTACTCATGTTCAACTTCATTCCTAGACATTCTTGGAATTGTCTCCAAAATCTTGAATTGAAACGGGGATCTCGATCCGATACAATCGATACGGGTACTCCATGACGCATTACGATTTCCTTGAGATATAAGTGTACTAACTTGTCCAGTGAAATTCTTTCGTTGATCGAAAGAAAATGTGCTGATTTCGTCAATCGATCAATGATAACCCAAATTGCATCATGATTTGCTTTCGTCCTTAGAAGTCCCACTACGAAATCCATAGCTAAGTGTTCCCATTTCCATTCTGGAATATCTAGTGGTTGTAATAGTCCGCTCGGACGTTGATGTTCAGCTTTCACCCTTTGGCACGTATAACACTTGCTGACCCATTCCGCTATCTCTTTCTTCATATTTGGCCACCAAAAATTTTCCTTCAGGTCTCTGTACATCTTTGTGCTTCCGGGATGAATTGAATATCTTGAACTATGAGCATCTTGTTAAATTTCCGCTTTTAATTCTGGTACGTTATGTATCCAGATCCTTGAAGCAACTCGAGAAATTCCTTTGGCATCCTTCTGACTGGTAATCTCTTCTCCTGTCAAATTGTCGATTTCCTGGTTCATTACTTATTCATGACACTGTTAGGGCGAAAACACGCGCTAATATTCACGCAAGTATACGCGTTCGCAAGTAATATAGAATACTTTCTAGTTCGTTCCCACAGAGACTCAGACTAATTATTGTTTAATTAAACTCACGCACCAACGTATGATTACTTCTCAATGTTAAGACACTAACACTTAGAATTGTTGACTAATTATTAACTACAACTAATTACTTAGTTAATCACTTAAATAACACTTCAATTAACAATATTAAAACACTCATGAGATCACAACTTCATTACTACTTCCTTCAATAGTTATTGTTATTACCTTTAGCATGTGACAGTGATGATATTAATCGAATAACACGAAACTGATAAAAGCCAACTTTCATTGTACTAATACCATTCTACCAAGCATCCACAATTAAGATAGAAGTTGAATAGGCATCAATTATGTTGAGTTCCTATATGTCTACAGAAATTGACAACACAACGATTTAAGCACAAGTTATTCCTTTTGATTACACAGGGCAAATAAAACTGTTAGAGTTACCCACTAATCATGCACATCGTACATGAACCTATGCTAGCATGGCAAGTTCTAAATCTCAAGATCCACCGTCGCTTCACAAGAGATTAACACCCTATCTTATATGTTCACGACGCACATAAGACGAATACGCACAACCAATACTAGATATCATACAATCATCACACACTAAAGTATTAAACAATTAACTAAAGAATTCCATAGTAAATCCGTTGTGACCCCATGATCACGATTAGCCCATAATAGCACTTATCGTCATCATGGGTTCATATGAAATCATGATAAACAAACACAAGAAAATAATAACTAAACTAATTATATTAAACCAGAGTACATCACAAGAGTAAATAGGTTCAAAGTAAGAAAACTAGCATCCAACGTTACAACAAAATAAGAATCACAAGAAAATATGCTTCCTCTTCGTTGCTGTGTGCTAAAACGGTCTTCTTCCTTATCTCCTTCGCTCCTTGCTTAATACCACGATCTAACCTTGTGAAAACGTCTCCAAATCTACTTATATACTAGTCCCATAAAACTCAGATTACATAGAAGTTGGAAGCCAAACAGAAGTAGAAGTCTAAAAATAATTATCTAATTTCCCGACCCTGAGCGGTCGCTCAGCATAGCTGAGCGGGCGCTCAGCTTTCTGCGCGGCCGCTCAGCATAGCTGAGCGGGCGCTCAGGACCCTACTAGATTTTTCCTGAGTTTGCTCCGTTTCTTCGCCGTAATCTGCCCCTTTCTTTCCTCTCGCAATGGTGAACACATGTCAAGGCTTATTCTTGATGATTACTCCTCCGAAATGCAACTAATACCCTGAAATGCATAAACACTAGAAAAACGCATCAAATACACAAAATACTTGATTTCAAGGCACCAATTTAAGCCATTTTAAGATGCTCTAAGTGGTATAAAATGCCACTTATCACACCCCCAAACTTAAATCGATGCTTTTCCTCAAGCGTCACAGACTCAAAAACAAATAAAAACATGCATGAATGCAATCTATATGAAAATGCAGCGATCCCCCTTACTACGAACAAACCAACCAAATTGCAACATCTCAACAAATGCAGTTAGGCGACTAAAGATCAATAAACTCATACAAACGAACATACAGCCAGAAACGTGGTGTGTGCAGATGTTTAATATGTATGCTTCGGAACTAGACCAGTTATTATGACTCAACTATTATCAAGGCAATCACATGATTATACAAAGAATAAAAATTCTAGGCACAAAGTGACATATAACACTACAAGAATTTTGGAGCTTATTACGGAATCATGCTTTTTATTCATGACAACAATGCTTATTTGACCGTGCAGTGAGTGAGGTCCACAAAAGACTTATACAATGGTATCCATGTAACGAACGTTAGGTTAGCGGATCCCAGACTCTAAAAGCCTTAGGTCACTAGGCACAAAGTCCCCTAAGAACTTAATAACTCGAATACAAAAGAGCCCACTCGTGATCAATTATGCATAAACACAAAATTATTTTTTTTTCTTTCTTTTTTTTTTCTTTTTTTTTTCAAAATTTCTGAGCAAGTGCGTTTCGCTCCATCTTGCTCAACCCTAGACTACTCGCATAACATGCGAGCCGGCTACTAGCCATTTGACGCCTAGCCACAACTAGCAACAAATTCCATTTTTACTCCATTTTTTTTCTTTTTCATGCCTTTATCACTAAGAACCTATTATTGAATTCTAAGCATAATAAATGGATTAACCTCGAAAACAATCAGATCATAACAACAATCTAGCCCTTAAGCATTCTCTAAGACTTAGTGAAACTACAAGTGCTTCTAGCATGCATATCAACCTACACGACTCAACATCACTTTAATGCTATCACTACACTCGCATCAATATCACAATTCAGTCGATAAATCATCGCAAAAGGGATCATGGTATATCTACATGACATGATAAACAAATAAAGCTATAAATAAATAAAAAAAACTATATGGCAAAAATTATGCAACTATATGAACTAACTATCATGAATATGCAACTATATGACACACACAAAATATTCCTTAACTACCACCCCCAAACTTAAAATCTTCACTGTCCCCAGTGAAGGTAGTAGAAAGGAACACAGGGTATACCTACTCGGAGTCATCATCATCATCACCCTCAGTGGGTGGAGTATCAGGCGGCGGGTATGCAGAGTCCTCACCAAAAACTGGCCACTGGATATCAGCTCTAAGGCCCCAAAAAGCAGTTCCTAATGCAAAGGTGAGCTCCAGAGCAAACCTGCTCTGCGTCTCGTACATGGCATCCATCCGCCGTGAAAGCCTCCTATACTGGGTATCAGCCATCCCAGCACCCTCCTGAGCTCTCGAAGAACCAGCCTCATCACGCCTAGGCCTAGCCATAGTAGCACCTCGTGCTGGATGCCCTCCTGAAAGATGATAACCCAGCCCATGCTCCTCGGGCTCACCACCGGTCCAATCCTGCATCCCATTCAGAGTCCCAGAATCAATCGGAGCGGCCGGCAACTGCAACTGCTCATGAGCCGGCCAGTTCATTCCCACTGCTCGGCAAAGCTTCGTGACCGTGGATGCATAAGGGATGTTCATATGCTTAGCTCCCCTCAAAAACTTCAGAATTCCTTGGTAGATAAACTCACCAAGGTCCACATAGTACTCCTCATTAAGAATTCCCCACAACAACTGTGATCTCTCAACTGTGACCTCGTGTGCATGCGAAGAAGGCAAAATATTAGCACAAATAATTGCATTCCATGCACGGGCATACCTGTTCATAGCGATCGCCAGGAAGTGACGATACTCATTAGTGCCGGTCTTGAAGGTCCAAACCGTGCCCGGCCTACAGAGAGTAGCACAAATCAAATCCAAGTCGAAATCCGCAGCAGTCTTCTCATTCCAGTTCTCCTCCTCGGGCTTCCACTCTCGCTGTCAAATCACACGGCGAATCGCCGCTGGGTGATAATCAACCGTCAGCCCTCGGACCACAGAAAACCCATTCTTCTCGGCCTTCGCGTTCGCATAGAACTCGCGAACCACGCTCATCGGCACTGCTTCGGGCGACTCACAAAAAGCTATCCACCCCTTCTCTGCAATCATGGGTAGCAACTCACCATCCCTCCCCGATGGTAAAAACCCTCTCTCCTTCAGAATCGGCTTCCCCAAAAGCCTAGTGTACTCCTCCTCCGCAGCTCTGTCATTCAACCGAGGCCTTGCAGCAGTATTCCTCGATGAATCAGCAGTAGGGACTGTGCTGCTGCTATCAATAGTTCGTGCTCTCTTGGGTGCCATTGAATCTTGAATAAAAGTGTTTAAGAACTGAGTTTTTGTGTGGGGGAGAGAGTTTGAGTGTAGAAGTTTGTGGGGGATATGTAGGATAGGTGTATGTATATATAGGGTGTGGATTAGGTTAAATTAGATTAGGAGTGGGGTTGAGGGATAAAATCATGGGGTAATAGCAAAAGAATTCGTGGGTTTATGGGTTGTGTTGGGTTTTTTAATTTTCTGATTTTTTTTATTTTTTCTGAACTTAAAAATTTTTCTGGCAGTCGACCCCTGAGCGCCCGCTCGCTCAGGGGGTCACTGGAAAAAAAAAATTCAGTCCCGTTTTTCTGATTTTTTTGTGTTTTTGAATAGGTTGTTAACTTCTAAGGGTTCCTGTAACAACAAATCATGGGTTGCCTCCCACGCAGCGCTTCTTTTTCGTCATTAGCTTGACGTTGCGTACCTTTCTCAAGTAGTCAATAAAATGGCACTAACCACTTCTCGGTTTGCCATGTCCCCATAGTAGTGCTTCAACCGCTGACCATTAACCTTGAATGCTTGGTCCAGATCGTTCTCAAAAATTTCCACCGCTCCATGTGGAAACACAGTTTTGACAATAAAAGGTCCAGACCACCTTGATTTCAACTTCCCTGGAAAAGTCGGAGATGAGAGTTGAATAAGAGAATTTGTTACCCTGGCACGAATAACTTAGGATGTAGCTTCCTATCGTGCCACCTCTTCACCTTTTCCTTGTACATTTTGTTATTCTCGTATGCTTGAAGTCGGAATTCATCAAGTTTATTAAGCTGAAGCATTCTTTTCTTACCAGCTGCATCTAAATCCAGGTTCAACTTTTTCAACGCCCAGTAGGCCTTATGCTCAAGCTCCGCAGGTAAATGACATCCCTTACCGTACACCAACTGAAACGGGGACATACCAAGTGGAGTTTTGTATGCTGTTCTGTAAGCCCAAACAGCTTCATCGAGCTTTAAGGACCAATCCTTCCTTAACGGACAAACAACCTTCTCTAGAATGCGCTTGATCTCTCTGTTAGACACTTCCGCTTGACCATTTGTTTGCGGATGATAGGCAGTAGCAACTTGATGATTCACATTATAACGCTGCATCATAGAAGTGAACTTACGGTTGCAGAAATGCGACCCTTCATCACTTATGATTACCCGAGGTGTTCCAAACCTTGTGAAAATCTGCTTATGAAGAAAATTCAGCACTGCCTTTGCATCATTTGTCGGTAAAGCTTTGACTTCTACCCATTTTAAGACATAATCGACTGCCAGTAAGATGTACTGATTATTGCAGGACGAGACAAAAGGCCCCATGAAATCGATTCCCCAAACATCAAAGACCTCGACTTCAAACATCACATTTAACGGCATCTCATCCTTTCTCGTCAAATTTCCCACTCTTTGGCAACGATCACACCTTAAAACAAACTGATGAGCATCCTTCAACAAAGTAGGCCAGAAAAAACCTGCTTGCAGAATACGAGTTGCCGTCTTCTCACCACCATAGTGTCCACCATAAACTATAGAGTGGCAGTCTCGTAATATCCCCTCCGTCTCACAGAACGGGATACATCTCCTGATGATCTGGTCAGCTCCCTGTCTAAACAAATATGGTTCATCCCACATATACCACTTTACCTCATGCAGAAACTTCTTCTTTTGAGCGGAGGTCAAATTAGGAGGCATTATATTGCTGACAAGATAGTTTACAATATCTGCAAACCATGGCTCTTCCTCCTGAACTGCGAACAACTGCTCATCCGGAAAAGATTCATTGATTAATGTCCTATCTTGTGAAGTAGACTCGGGATTCTCCAACCTAGAGAGATGGTCAGCTACTTGATTCTCAGTACCTTTTCGATCCTTGATCTCTAACTCAAATTCCTGAAGTAAGAGCACCAAACGAATGAGTCTCGACTTCGAATCCTTCTTGGAAACCAAATAGCGAATGGCTGCATGATCAGTGAATACCGTTACTTTAGTCCCAAGCAGATAAGATTGAAATTTCTCAAAACCAAAGACTATAGCCAAGAGCTCCTTCTCCGTAGTAGTGTAGTTCATCTGGGCCCCATTTAAGGTCTTACTTGCATAGTAGACCACATGAAAGAGATTATTTTTGCGCTACCCCAGAACTGCACCTACCGCATAATCACTTGCATCACACATCATCTCAAACGGCTATGTCCAATCTGGTGCTGTAATAACTGGTGCAGTGATCAAACTCTTCTTGAGAGTCTCGAATGCCGCCAAACATTCATCATCAAAATTGAAAGGCACATCTTTCTCAAGCAAATTGCACAATGGCTTAGATATCTTCGAAAAGTCCTTGATGAATCGCCGATAAAAACCCGCATGACCAAGAAAACTACGGATTCCTTTCACAGAAATAGGTGGTGGAAGATTTTCAATGACTCCCACCTTGGCCTTGTTCACCTCCAGACCCTTGCTAGAGACCTTATGCCCAAGAATAATGCCTTCACGCACCATAAAATGACATTTCTCCCAATTGAGCACCAAATTAGTTTCCACGCACCTTTTGAGTACGGCATGAAGATTATTCAAACATTCATCATACGAATGCCCAAAGACGGAGAAGTCGTCCATGAACACCTCGACATTATTTCCAATCATGTCAGAGAATATAGCCATCATACATCTCTAAAAAGTGGTCGGGGTGCCACATAACCCAAACGAAACTCTGCGAAAAATAAACGTACCAAATGGACAAGTGAAGGTAGTCTTTTCCTGATCCTCTGGTGCAATACAAATCTGATTATACCCTGAATAGCCATCCAGAAGACAATAATACTCATGACCAGCCAACCTGTCAAGCATCTGATCAATGAAAGGAAGAGGGAAATGATCCTTCCTTGTGGCTTTGTTCAACTTTCGATAATCCATGCATACTCTCCATTCTGTAACTGTTCGAGTGGGAATGAGCTCATTCTTCTCATTTGCTACCACAGTGATACCTCCTTTCTTAGGCACACATTGTACGGGGCTCACCCAAGAACTGTCAGAAATAGGATAAATGATGCCTGCATCTAGCCATTTCAGAATTTCTTTCTTCACCACCGCCTTCATGATAGGATTAAGTCTGCGCTGCTGTTCAACAGTCGGCTTACTACCTTCCTCTAGCAGAATTTTATGCATACAATATGAAGGGCTGATCCCCTTGATGTCTGCTATGGTCCATCCAATAGCCGATTTGAATTCTCTCAAAATCCTTAAGAGCTTGTCTTCCTCACTCCCTGAAAGGTCAGATGCAATAATAACAGGTAAAGTAGATGCATCACCTAAAAAATCATACCTCAAGTGTTCAGGTAATGGCTTGAGCTCCAAGGTAGGTGCTTCCTCAATTGATGGTTTGAGCTTTCCTTCAGCATTCTTGAGGTCAGAAGTACCAAGAGATTCAAACGGCATGTCCAGCTTTCGCTTCCAGGGGGAAGCATTCAGATATTGTAATTGCTCGTTGCCATCTTCATCATCACTGTCAAAATCCCCCATTAAGGCATTTTCCAATGCATCAGTCATTAGCATGTGATCGAGTTCTGAAGTAACCGCAGAATCAATCACATCCACTTTTAAGCACTCCTCATCTTCTGTAGGGAATTTCATTGCCTTGAACACGTTGAAGGTCACATCCTGATCTTGTACCCGCATAGTAAGTTCACCTTTCTGCACATCTATCAAGGTACAGCCAGTAGCCAAGAAAGGTCTTCCCAAGATTATGGGAATCTTCTTATCTTCCTCAAAATCCAAAATAACAAAATCTGCAGGAAAGAAGAGCTTATCCACCTTGACTAGCACATCCTCCACTATGCCCCTTGGGTAAGTAATAGAACGATCAGCTAATTGTAGAGACATGTATGTGGGTTTTGGATCAGGCAAATCCAACTTTTTAAAGATCGACAACGGCATCAGATTGATGCTTGCTCCCAAATCACAAAGGCACTTGTCAAAAGTCAACTTGCCGATGGTGCAAGGAATGGTGAAGCTACCTGGATCTTTAAGCTTTGGAGGTAACTTTTGCTGCAGAACAGCGCTGCATTCTTCCGTGAGAGCAACGGTCTCAAGGTCATCCAGTTTCACCTTCCTTGAAAGAATACTCTTCATAAACTTCGCATAACTAGGCATTTGCTCCAGAGCCTCAGCGAAAGGTATATTGATGTGAAGTTTCTTGAACACCTCCAGAAACTTACCGAACTATCTATCCAGCTTTTGTTGCTGTAATCTCTTAGGAAAAGGTGGTGGAGGATAGAGCTGTTTCTCCCCTGTATTATCCTCAGGCAGAGTGTGTTCAACAGTAGTCTTCCTTGGTTCCGCCGCTTTCTCCTTTTGCTTAGCTTCTTCATCTCTAATTTCAGCTTCTCCTTCTTTTGGCTTTTCAGCATCAGCAACTTTACCAGACCTTAAGGTAATAGCCTTGACTTGCTCTTTAGCTTCCTTCCTGCCTGGTACTTCCGTGTCACTAGGGAGTGTTCCAGGTTGACGATTGAGCACTGCATTGGCTATTTGACCGATTTGATTTTCCAAGGTCTTGATAGCAATCGCCTGACTCTTGCATAACAGCTTAAGTTCATCAAAATCAGCACTAGTAGGTGCAGCTGCACTTCCCTGTTGAGGGTATGATTGCCTTTGAGCATACTGTTGTGGCTGCTAGAATCCAGGTGGATTAAACTGCTTACTCACACCTTGCTGATATGGTGGCTGAATAGCATTCTGATTATTACCCCAGCTGAAATTTGGATGATTTCTGTTGTAAGGATGATAAGTAGCTGGCACAGGCTGCTATTGTCGCTGATAATTATTCACATACTGAACAGATTCGTTGACAAGAGAATATTGATCCGTAGCATGAGAACCTGCATAAAGCTCATAAACCATAGCTATTTGATTGACTCCATATGTAGCCAGAGAATCAACCTTCATTGACAACGCTTGGAGCTGCGCTGCAATAGCGGTGGCTGCATCGACTTCCAGAATACCTGCTACCTTCCCAGGCATCATCCTCTGAGTTGGGTTTTAATGCTCATTTGCAGCCATAGTCTCGATAAGATTATAAGCCTCAGTATAGCTTTTAGCCCATAAGGCGCCTCCAGCTGCTGCATCGAGCATGGGCCTAGATTGGGCCCCCAAACCATTATAGAAACTAGTGATTACCATCCAATCGGGCATTCCATGATGTGGACACTTCCTCAACATTTCCTTGTAGCATTCCCAAGCTTCGCACATAGATTCTGTAGGTTGCTGCGCAAACTGAGTAAGAGCACTCCTCATAGCAGCAGTCTTTGCCATCGGATAAAACTTCACCAGAAACTTTTGCGCAAGATCTTGCCAAGTAGTGATGGACCCAGCTGGTTCAGAATGTAAAATGTCCTTAGCTTTGTCCCTCAGTGAGAATGGGAAAAGCCTCAGCTTGACAGCCTCATCAGTCATGCCATTATACTTAAAAGTGCTGCAGATCTCGACAAAATTCCTTATGTGCATGTTGGGGTCTTCAGTTGCAGCTCCTCCAAAAGAAACAGAATTCTGCACCATCTGAATAGTGCCCGGCTTGATTTCAAAGGTGTAAGCTTGAATAGCCGGATGAAGAATGCTTGACTGAATGTCATCAATTTTTGGCCGAGAAAAGTCCATAAGAGCTGGATCAGCCTGAACAATACGATCACCCATGATTACTGGTTCTTTCTGCTCAGTTCCTGAATCCGAGTCTTCAAAATCTATCTTCTCCGAAACATCAAGAACTTCGTCTGTCTCCTCAGCTGTATCTAAAGTCCTCTTGTGAGTACGAGAACGAGTTTGCATAAACGCTCGCTTAAGTACCTGAAACACAACCAGAAACAATAAGTAACAACTACGTCCTAATCACTGAGTCCTAATGACCAATGATTGTAAGTACATAAACTAAACAAATACGTCGAGTCCCCGGTAGCGGCGCCAAAAACTTATTAGGGCGAAAACACGCGCTAATATTCACGCAAGTATACGCGTTCGCAAGTAATATAGAATACTTTCTAGTTCGTTCCCACAGAGACTCAGACTAATTATTGTTTAATTAAACTCACGCACCAACGTATGATTACTTCTCAATGTTAAGACACTAACACTTAGAATTGTTGACTAATTATTAACTACAACTAATTACCTAGTTAGTCACTTAAATAACACTTCAATTAACAATATTAAAACACTCATGAGATCATAACTTCATTACTACTTCCTTCAATAGTTATTGTTATTACCTTTAGCATGTGACAGTGATGATATTAATCGAATAACACGAAACTGATAAAAGCCAACTTCATTGTACTAATACCATTCTACCAAGCATCCACAATTAAGATAGAAGTTGAATAGGCATCAATTATGTTGAGTTCCTATATGTCTACAGAAATTGACAACACAACGATTTAAGCACAAGTTATTCCTTTTGATTACATAGGGAAAATAAAACTGTTAGAGTTACCCACTAATCATGCACATCGTACATGAACCTATGCTAGCATGGCAAGTTCTAAATCTCAAAATCCACCATTGCTTCACAAGAGATTAACACCCTATCTTATATGTTCGCGACGCACATAAGACGAATACGCACAACCAATACTAGATATCATACAATCATTACACACTAAAGTATTAAACAATTAACTAAAGAATTTCATAGTAAATCCATTGCGACCCCATGATCACGATTAGCCCATAATAGCACTTATCGTCATCATGGGTTCATATGAAATCATGATAAACAAACACAAGAAAATAATAACTAAACTAATTATATTAAACCAGAGTACGTCACAAGAGTAAATAGGTTCAAAGTAAGAAAACTAGCATCCAACGTTACAACGAAATAAGAATCACAAGAAAATATGCTTCCTTTTCGTTGCTGTGTGCTAAAACGGTCTTCTTCCTTATCTCCTTCGCTCCTTGCTTAATACCACGATCTAACCTTGTGAAAACATCTCCAAATCTACTTATATACCAGTCCCATAAAACTCAGATTACATAGAAGTTGGAAGCCAAACAGAAGTAGAAGTCTAAAAATAATTATTTAATTTCCCGACCCTGCGCGGCCGCTCAGCATAGCTGAGCGGGCGCTCAGCTTTCTACGCGGCCGCTCAGCATAGCTGAGCAGGCGCTCAGGACCCTACTGGATTTTTCCTGAGTTTTCTCCGTTTCTTCGCCGTAATCTGCCCCTATCTTTCCTCTCGAAATGGTGAACACATGCCAAGGCTTATTCTTGATGATTACTCCTCCGAAATGCAACTAATACCCTGAAATGCATAAACACTAGAAAAACGCATCAAATACACAAAATACTTGATTTCAAGGCACCAATTTAAGCCATTTTAAGATGTTCTAAGTGGTATAAAATGCCACTTATCAGACACCTTCTTATTTTCTCCAATAGTTCCAGCTGAAAAGTTATAGCGTAAATCATTTCGGTAGAACTTTCTGGTACACGAACTTCAATCTCCAATTTATCGAATTCCTTGATTAAGTCCTCTGAAGACGTTAACAGGTTCAATCGTTCCTTTCGACTTAACGCATCTGCTACTACATTGGCCTTGCCTGGATGATAATTGATTGAAACGTCGTAATCCTTAATTAACTCTAGCCAACGTCGCTGTCGCATGTTAAGTTCCTTCTGGGTAAAAATGTACTTCAAGCTTTTGTGATCTGTATAAATCTCACATCTTTCACCGTACAGATAATGTCTCTAAAGCTTCAGTGTGAACACAATTGCTGCTAGTTCAAGATCGTGCGTCGGATATTTTTGATCATGCGGCTTTAGCTGTCTAGAAGCATATGCGATCACGTTTCCATATTGCATTAAAACGCATCCAAGTCCTCGATACGAAGCATCGCTGTATATGACAAAGTCTCCTTGATCATCAGGTAACACAAGCACAGGTTCAGTTACTAGTCGATTCTTCAATTCTTGGAAACTTGCTTCACATTTCTCATTCCATTCGAACTTTTCATTCTTTCGCGTCAACTTCATCAATGGTATGGCTATCTTTGTAAAATCTTTAATGAATCTTCTGTAATAACCGGCTAATCCCAAGAAACTTCTTACTTCAGTTGGCGTCTTTGGTCTTTCCCAATTTAAAATAGCTTCAATCTTTGCGGGATCCACTTGAATTCCTTCAATACTAATGATGTGTCCTAAAAACCGCACTTCCTTCAACCAAAATTCACATTTTGAAAATTTTGCATAAAGCTGCTCCTTCCGTAATATCTCCAATGTCGTTCTTAAGTGTGCTGCATGATCTTCTTCCGTCTTTGAATAAATCAAGATGTCATCAATAAATACAATGATAAACTTATCTAGATACTTCTTGAATACTCGATTCATCAAATCCATAAACGCTGCAGGTGTATTTGTCAATCCAAAAGCCATCACAAGAAATTCATAATGTCCGTATCTCATTCTGAACGCCGTCTTTGGAATATCTTCTGCCTTGATCTTTAACTGATGATAACCTGATCGTAAGTCGATTTTCGAAAACCATGCTACTCCTTTTAGTTGATCAAATAAATCATCAATGCGAGGTAAAGGATATTTATTCTTAATAGTTAACTTGTTCAGCTCACGATAATCAATACACAGTCGCATGCTACCGTCCTTCTTTTTCACGAACAATACTGGTGTGCCCCATGGGGATACACTTGGCCTTATAATTCCTTTATCGAGAAGTTCTTGCAACTGTTTTGCTAATTCCTTCATTTCAAAGGGTGCCATTCGATATGGAGCTTTCGAAATAGGTTCAGTCCCTGGCGCCAAATCAATAGTGAACTCGATTTCTCGATCCGGTGGAAGTCCTCAAAGTTCATCTGGAAAGACATCAGAAAACTCACAAATTACAGGAATATCTTCAATCTTCGGACTTTCTTTGTTAGTATCCAATACATAAGCTAAGTAAGCTTGACATCCTTGGCGTAACAATCGTCTCATCTGCATCATTGTTAGGAATTTCTGCTTTTGCTTTTCACCTTTAAATTTTACCGTTTTATTTTCTTCAGTTTGCAATTTCACTTTCTTATTTGCGCAATCGATCTGAGCATTATTACTAGCTAGCCAATCCATTCCTAAAATAACATCAAACTCTCCTAACCTAAAAGGTATCAAATCAACTGAGAAATGACATCTCCCTATCTCAATATCATAATTTGGGCATACTTGATCTACCATAACCTGATCATCATTTGCTAATTTTATGACTATCACTTCATCTAACCACTGAGTCTCGCAGTCTATCTTAGAGATAAAATCTTCAGAAATAAAAGATCTGATAGCTCCTGAATCAATCAATACTAGAGCATTTACGGAATCCACAGGGAGCGTACCTACAACCACATTTGGACTCTGTACTGCTTCCTTTATTGACATGTTGAAAGTCCTTGCCCTGGGCTGATTTTGTGGTGGTAGTGGAGGTGGAGGTAATGCTAAAACCCTTGCAATACTAGCGGCCATTGCTACTCCTGTGCAGTCCTTGGCAATATGTCATTTTCTTCCACACTGGAAACAAGTGACTTCTGCTCTTCCCCTCGGACATTCTCCAGAGTAGTGTCCCCTTTGCTTGCACTTGAAACACATGACATTTGGCTTATTGCAAATCCCCGTATGCTTTTTACCACATATTCTGCAATCAGGTATAGGCGGTCGGATAAGTCTTTGCTGAGTTGGGGCGGGAAGTCGATTACCCATCCTCTGGTTGTTTTTCTCTGGTCTCCTGGCATTTACTTTTCCCCGGGCTTGAAATCCCGGCCTTCTGTTGAAACGGTTCTCAGAATTTCCTGGTCCCTTCTCTTTCTGTGCTGCTTCACTCTCACCTTCAATGATCATGGCCTTCTGAACAATAGTCGTATAAGTCGTCAGCTCAAATACAGCTACTCTGCTACGAATCCATGGTTTGAGTCCCTGGTGGAATCTCTTGGCCCACTTTTCATCCGTATCCACTTGTTCAGGAACAAATCTGGCTAATTCAGTGAACTTGATCTCATAATCCGCGACCGATAAGTTGTCTTGCTTCAGTTCCAGGAACTTGATCTCCATCTGATTCTTCATGAAGCGATGAAAATATTTCTCCAGGAAAAGATTAGTGAATCTATCCCAGGTCACCACACATTCCCCTTCCAAAGCTTTCTTCGATTCCCACCAGTAATTAGCTTCGCCTTTCAGAAAGTAGCTGGCAAAATCCGTCTTCTGTTCTTCCTCAACTTTCACCAACGTAAAAGCCTTTTCTATCTCCTTCAGCCAAGCTCTCGTCTTGGTAGGATCTGGGGAACCAGCAAATTCCGGAGGTTTTACCGATTGGAATTGCTTGAAAGTAACTACAGGTGCTGCTGGTGGTACTTGATGTTCTGGATGAGCGGCTTGCTGTAACATCTGTTGTTGGAACTGCTGCTGTTGCTGCTGCATTTGTTGTTGCATCATCAGCATCTGCTGTTGCATGAGATGAAACATCTGATCCATCTGATTATAATTATTTTGTCCCTCGGTATTTCCATTAGATGAGTCAGGTCGTACTTTTCTTTTGGGTGCCATCTTTCTGATAATAAAACAAAGGGGTTCTCTTAATAACAATATACTAAACAAGTGTTATGGAATGAAAATAGTCTTTATAATATTAAAACAACGTTAAAACAGTTGATATGGGGAAAGAAAACAATTTATTAAATATCTAAATAAATAAAACAGTGCGATGTGTAAATAAATCCTTTTTAAAGTACTTTTAAAAATTTTGAAAACATAAAGGGTACAACATGATTGTAAATAAAACAACATCTTTAAAATATGTAATGGTAAAACAATAAAATAAATGTAAATGCTTAAATGACTGGAAAATAAAGAAAATGTGAAAAGGTTCATCTTATATATATATGGGTAGGACACCAGCTGCAGGTGTCAATGCTTGATACAAAAGCATATGATATGTCAGTCGTACTACTACTGCTATCAGTCAAAACTAGTAGCTACAATCATACAAAATAGTCATACAATACTATGCTGCCTCTATCTACAAAAATATAAAAGATACAACACTCCTCCATCTGCTAGTCTCAGAATCCTGGTGGCACATGGCTCAACTCCTCCTGCAATGCCTCTAACACTGCCTCAGTAAGTCCCATCGCCCTACGGTATGCTGCCTCTGCATTCATATCCTGCTGCCTCAGATCAGTAAGCTGCTGAGAACTAACTCTGTGAATCTAGCGTAGCCTCTTCCTCAACATGTAGTCTGGGTGAAGTGCTCGAACGGGACCATCCGCCTGGGTTTCAAATAATCCAAGAATCTCTCTACACTGGTTCTGCCATCTAATCATCTCCTCTCTCTCTGCCTGAAAACGCTAATATGTAACTGTATGATGCTCATGAAGATCCGTGCGGGAACCTCGAGAAGGTAATGGCCCATCTACTACTACCTCGTCCATGAACTCCGGCTGTAGAAACTGATATACCCCGGGAACAGGGGCATAGATAGCTAAAGGGGCAGGAAATAAGACAGGCTGCTCCATAGGTGCATACACTGGTGGCTCTGCCTCAAGCTCCATCGGTGGAATCTCTGGAATCTCGACTGGTGGCATAGGAATCTGGGGCTCTAGATCCTCCCACTGCGGAAGATCAATCATGTCAGGAATATGGAACATCGGAAACTCTAGTGGTGGAAAATATGATATCTCTGATCAAAATATGGAAAATAATCATCAAAATCTGGTACCTCTGGTGGAAGTGGCATCTCTAGTACTGGTCCAGGTGGCAATGGTAGGGGTGGTGGCAATGGAGGAAAGATCTGCTCTGACACTGGAGCCACTACCGGTGCAACCACTGGGTCTGTCTCGGTCCGCTCCGTAGACGATGATAAAGAAGTCATCTAATATACATAACAATAATAACTCAAAAACAATCAAATCACAATCCTAAAACTCATAACTTCTAATCACATAAACAGGCAATCCTAACACTCTTACTTCTATCCTATCTGATCTTCATATCTTATCTTAATCCTAACGTTCTTGTTTTCAAGGGTCAAAACCTAAGCTCTGGTGCCAACTCTAACACCCTCCAAATCCGGAGTATAGATTTGGGGCATTATTAATAACAACTACAAACTAAACCTGCACAAGCGGAATATAAATATGATAATTACCCCGAACTACTGCTACTCAGGATCTTTTAAGGTTAAGAGTTGAAAACAAGAACCACACACTAACTTTATTACAAACCCAAATAAAAATAATCTATCTCAAGAACTCTCTTTGTTACAAAACTTTATTCTATATACATTCTCACCACACAACTTTTATTCAAACTACACAAAACTTTTATTCAACCCAACATTACTACTTATCCTGTTATACCTTATCTGGTAACTCAAAGCTCTCTTTGGAAATAGGAAGGAACACTCTTGGTATAAGAGGGTCCCGCTGCTTGACTCGCTTCTTGACTACGCGGGTCCTGATGGGTTTCATTCTCTACCTTAACTGTAAAACAATAGGAATAACAATAAAAAGGGATGAGCCAAAATTGCTCAACAAGCATGCAACAATATATATGTATAGTATAAAGAGAGAGAAATAAGTGAACCAATAAGCTGCTGTTTTGAACAACCCTCTGTATCTGTATAGGATAATAATTTGCCAACACTGGCGAGTGCCAAATGAACAAGACTGGAAACAAGAACCAACATATGCACTATAACTAGCTGATCAGTCAGGATACAGTACGGATTTATACCCAACTGCATAGACCCAACCAACATAAGGAGTACTCAGGCAACTATGGCCTATTAATTAAAGGTCTGGGTAAAACCCAGTCCGCATCGTAACCATCAAGTCCAAAGCTTAGCATCCGGAACAATCGGAATGCTTTTGATGTATCCCAATACCAGGATATATCAAAGTATATGTAACAAGGGTAAAAGTATAGGAATACGAATAAAGGATTCAATAAATTGGGAGGAATCAAGAATCAAAGTGAAGTAGAAACAAGATTCAATAATTTTGTAACAATGTATATGAACAAAAATTATCAAAGATAACTGATATGGGAAAATGAGATATAATTCACTATTCTGAATTTAGAATAGGGGAAAACTTGCCTTGCGCGTACTTAACCTGGTTCAACTCACCACCTTCGGTCTCTAGCTTGCTTTGCCTTGCTGACACTGAACCAATCATAGAAAGATAATCGTTTAGATAACTTATTATATACGTGTATCTTGAATTGATACTACGTAACCTTATCAGTCTACCCATGCGTTTCTATCTGACTCGCATATATACACATATAATTATATAGCACGTAAGGTTCACATAACCACGTAAAGCACATAACACATAAAGCACATAATTAATTTTTAGACTTATAATTATTTTTAGAATCGATACTAGACTCATATTTATAATAACTAACCCTATCTGATTTTATTACAATTTTTCGGGATTTATTCGACTCGATTCTACCCCTAATAGGGCCTATGAACAATTAATTATCACAAGACCACTCTCTTCGGAAAGAAATTATAACTTACAATTATTTTTATTGGATCCGTTTCATTTTTCTGAGTCTAGGGGTCCTCGTTTCGCTCAAATCGGACTAACGGTTTAATTATTATGAATTAAACAAGATTTAATTAATTAATAAATAATTATAAATAATTAATTATAATTAAATAATCCTTAATTACATCTTTAAATAATTAACTAATAATTATTGTATTCTAAAATAATTAATTCCTAATTATTAGGATTAATTACTATTCATTACAATTATTTACAAATTAATAATACTTACTCGATCAGATCGATTATTTATAGATAAATAATCGATACAACTAACTGATACGCTATTTATCGAATAAATACTAATTACTCGAATTATAATCTAATTCAACGATTAACTACTCGTATAAATACGAGCTACTCGCAATTCTCGAATAACTATCGAATCGCTATTATTACTATACCTATACGATTAATTAATCATTTAATTATCTGTATTTAATTATTCGATACGAATAATTATTACGATATCCTTCGAATAATTATCGCTCGAATAATAATTCTAATTATCGAATCACTACTCGCATAAATACGAGTTACTCGTAATATTAACTAGTTATCGGATTATTAATCATATTATTTAATCCTTATTTATTAATTAATTACCTAATTATTAATTAATTACCTAATTATTAATTAATTAGATAACTAATAAATAATTAATTAAATAATTAAATTCTAAATTAATAAAATAATTTAGAAATTAATTATACTATATTTCAGAATTTAAAATTGATTTTTACTTAATTATTAGAATTATTAAAACTGATTTTCTGATTTTAGAAAATAGAATAAACATTAAATATATCAGAAACACATAACAGGTTTCAGGGTTAGGGTTTTCAGGATCAAACCCGGGTCGATTTCTGGGTTGGAACAGGGTCGAACCCGGGTCGACGAAGAACAGCCACCGTCAACGACGCCGGTGGTTTTTCCGGCGAGCAAAACATGGCCAAATCGTGTGATTTCAATCCCGTTCTTCTGCGACTTCACTCCAAGACACTTCCCTGGCAACTCCTCAGCCTTTCTCCGCCTTCCTTCGTCTATATCATCACCGGAAAACGAAGAACACCGCCAACAGCGGCGGTTCTCCGACAACACCGAAAACAACACCAAACTTTATGAAACCGGTACGGTTCGATCGAGAATTCGACGATCTACACACTCATAACCATCAAAACATCTAACAATCAACGATTTGTAAAACCTGAATTCAAGAACTAAACTCGAAATTACGAATTGAAAATTGACTACTTAATTAACAAAAACGATTACATAATCAGAAACTACGAATCACTAGCTTCAATTTGACTACTTACATGTTCGATTTGGTTAACAGAATCACCTTTAAATCCTCGATTGAATTTCTGCCCTGTTCTTCACCAACAAACCCTAATTTCAGAGAATTGGGGATTTTCTTGATTTTTCTGAATATTCTGATTTTTTTATTATAATTAACTAATTAATTAACAGTAAATCAGCTATTTATATTTATGAAAATAATAACCCTAAATAAAATTAAGGGGCTAATTACACTCCTAATAAAAATATTTGGCCCCAATTTTTATAATTTTCGGGTATTAATAATGAATTTTTAAATATCCAATAAATAAAAAATTAATGTCAAAAATTCCCAAAAATTGTGAATATTATAAAAATGCAAAGAAAAATGATGTATGATAATTTCATGATCATATAAAAATAAAAATGTGATTTTTGTGGGGTTTTTTTGGTACCCGAAGGGGTCCGGAAAAGTCATTTTTCGCGAAAAAAGGTAAATTTGTAAAACGTCTAGGGGTTCAGAATAGCGATATGGTATAGGGCATTTTCGGCAAAATAGGGCCAATGATTTTGTTTGAAATACGGGCTTTTAAAACATGGTTTTGAGCTGTACGAGTTTTGATATAAAATATATAACTTACGATTGAACACTCAATATATATCCAAAACACGTTTGGATCAAAACAGACAACACGTAACACATAGCAGTTAGGGTTTAATGACTCAACACATTTAATCACATAATAATACACATAATTTATCTTTATTATGATATAATACAAGCGTAATTTCTCAGTCGTTACAGGTCCTCTTAATAATAATATACTAAACAGGTGTTATGAAATGGAAACAGTCATTATAATATTAAAACAGTGTTAAAACAATTGATATGGGGAAAGAAAATAATTTATTAAATATATAAATAAATAAAACAGTGCGATGCCTAAATAAATCATTTTGAAATAATTTTAATATTATGAAAACATAAAGGGTACAACATAATTGTAAATAAAACAACATTTTTTTAAGATGCAATGGTAAACAGTGAAATAAATATAAATGCGTAAATGACTGAAAAATAAAATAAAGAAAACGTGAAAAGGTTCATCTTATATATATATAGGTAGGACACCAGCTGCAGGTGTCAATGCTTGATACAAAAGTCAATGATATGTCAGTCATACTACTACTGCTATCAGTCAAAACTAATAGCTACACTCATACAATACTACGATGCCTCTATCTACAAAAATATATATAAAATACAACACTCCTCCGTTTGCTAAGATCAAAATCCTGGTGGCACATGGCTCAGCTCCTCCTGCAAAGCCTTTAACACTGCCTCTGTAAGTCTCATCACCCTGCGGTATGCTGCCTCTGCACTAATATCCTGCTGCCTCAGATAAGTAAGCTCCTGAGAACCAACTCTGTGAATCCGGCGTAGCCTCTCTCTCAATATGTAGTTTGGGTGAAATGCTCGAACTGGACCATCCGCCTGTGTCTCAAACAATCCAAGGATCTCTCTACACTGATCCTGCCATCTAACCCTCTCCTCTCTCTCTGTCTGAAAACGCTGATATGTAGCTGTATGATGCTCACGATGATCCGTGCGGGAACCTCGAGAAGGTAATGGCTCATCTACTACTACCTCGTCCATGAACTCCGGCTGTGGAAACTGATATACCCCGGGAATAGGGGCATAGATAGCTAGCGGGGCAGGAAACAGAACTGGCTGCTCCATAGGTGCATATACTGGTGGCGCTGCCTTAGGCTCCATCGGTGGAATCTATGGAATCTCGACTGGTGGCATAGGTACCTGGGGTTCTAAATCCTCCCACTGCGGAATATCAACCATGTCAGGTACATCAAATATCGGGAACTCTAACGGTGGAAAATCAGGTATCTCCGGCTCAAAATATGGAAAATAATCTGCAAAATATGGTACATCTGGGGCAGGGGGTATCTCTGGTGCTGGTCCAGGTGGCAATGGTGGAGGTGGTGGTAATGGAGGAAAGATCTACACTGATACTGGTGCCAATACTGGTGCAACCACTGGATCTGTCTCGATCCACTCCGTAGACGATGACGAAGAAGCCATCTAATATACATAACAATAATAACACAAGAACAATCAAATTACAATCCTAAAACTCATAACTTCTAATCACATAAACAAACAATCCCAACACTCTTACTTCTATCATATATGATCTTCTTATCTTATCTTAATCCTAATGTTCTTGTTTTCAAGGGTCAAAACCTAAGCTCTGATGCCAAATGTAACACCCTCCAAATCCGGGGTATAGATTTGGGGCATTATTAATAACAACTACAAACTAAACCTGCACAAGCGGAATATAAATATGATAATTACCCCGAACTACTGCTACTCAGGATCTTTTGAGGTTAAGAGTTGAAAAAAAGAACGACACACTAACTTTATTACAAACCCAAATAAAAACAATTTGTCTCAAGAACTCTCTTTGTTACAAAACTTTATTCTATCTACATTCTCACCACACAAATTTTTATTCAACCCAACATTACTACTTATCTTGTTACACCTAATCTGGTAGCTCAAAACTCTCTTCGAGGATAGGAATGAATACTCTTGGTATAAGAGGGTCCCGCTGCTTGACTCGCTTCTTGACTACGCGGGTCCTGATGGGTTTCATTCTCTACCTTAACTGTAAAACAATAGGAATAACAATAAAAGGGGATGAGCCAAAATTGCTCAACAAGCCTGCAACAATATATATAGTATAAAGAGAGAAGAATAAGTGAACCAATGTGCTGCTGGTTTGAACAACCATCTGTATCTGGATAGGAAAATAATTTGCCAACACTGGCGAGTGCCAAATGAACAAGACTGGAAACAAGAACCAACATATGCACTATAACCCGCTGATCAGTCAGGATATAGTGCTGATCTATACCCAACTGCATAGACCCAACCAACATAAGGAGTACTTAGGAAACTATGGCCTATTAATTAAAGGTATGGGTAAAACCCAGCCTGTATCGTAACCATACACTCCAAAGCTGAGCATCCGGAACAATCGGAATGCTTTTGATGTATCCCAACATCAAGATATATCTGAGTATATGTAACCAGGGTAAAAGTATAGAAATATGAATAAAGGATTCAATAAATTGGGAGAAATCAAGAATCGAAATGAATTAGAAACAAGATTCAATAATTGTGAAACAGTGTATATGAAAAAAATTATCAGAGGTAATTGATATGGAAAAATGGGATATAATTCATTATTCTGAATTTAGAATAGGGGAAAAACTTGCCTTGCGCGTACTTAAACTGGTTCAACTCACCGCCTTCTGTCTCTAGCTTGATCGGCCTTGCTGACACTGAACCAATCATAGAAAGATAGTCGTTTAGTTAACTTACTACATATGCATATCTCGAATTGATACTACGCAGCCCTATCAATCTACCCATGCGTTTCTATCTGACTCGCATATATACATATATAATTATATAGCACGTATGATTCACATAATCACGTAAAGCACATAGCACATAAGGCACATAACTAATTTTTAGACTTATAAATATTTTTAGAATCGATACTAGACTTATATCTATAATAACTAACCCTCTGATTTTATTATAATTTTTCAAGATTTATTTGGCTCGAATCTACCCCTATTAGGGCATATAAAAATTAACTACCACAAGACCACTCTCTTCCAGAAGAAATTATGACTTACAATTATTTTTATTGGATTCGTTTCATTTTTTTGAGTCTAGGGGTCTTCGTTTCGCTCAAATCGGACTAACGGTTTAATTATTATGAATTAAACAAGATTTAATTAATTAATAATTAATTATAAATAATTAATCATAATTAGAGAATCCTTAATTATATTTTTAAATAATTAATAATTATTGTATTTTAAAATAATTAATCTCTAATTATTTGGATTAATTACAATTTATTACAATTATTTACAAATTATTATTACTTACTCGATTAGATCGATTATTTATAAATAATCAATCGATATAATTAACTGATACGCTATTTATCGAAAAAATACTTATTACTCGAATTATAATCTAATTCAACGATTAACTACTCGTATAAATACGAGCTACTCGCATTCCTTGAATAACTATCGAACTATTGTTATTATTATTATTACTTATATGATTAATTAATTAATTAATTATTGGTATTTATTTATTCGGTACGAGTAATCATTACGACACTCTTCGAACAAATTATCGCTCGAATAATAATTCCAATTATCGAATCACTACTCATATAGATACGATTTACTCGCAATATTCAACTAATTAACGAATTATTATTCGTATTATTCGATTACTTATTTATTAATTAATTATCTAATTATTATTAATTACCTAATTATTAACTAATTAGATAACTAATGAATAATTAGATAAATAATTAAATTATTAAATAAATGATTAAATTCGAATTTCTTAATTAATAAAATAATTTAGAAATTAATTATAATATTTTTCAGAATTTAAATCTAATTTTTATTTAATTTTTAGAATTAATAAAACTGATTTCTGTTTTTATATAAATAAAATAAATAATTAAATTTCAGAAACATGAACAGGAAATCAGGTTGGGCTTTTGAGGATCAAACCCGGGTCGAACCCGGGTCGCAAAGAACAGCCACCGGCAACGACGCCGGTGGTTTTTCCGGCGAGCTAACCCGACCAAAACAGGTGATTTCTGGCTGGTCTTTCTGCGCGAGTGTTTCCTGTTCTCCCGCCTTCCTTCTTCTCCCTTCATCGAAATCGTCGTCGGAAAACGAAGAACACCGCCGCGGCGGCGGTTCTCCGACGAACACGAAAACAGCACCATATTTGACGAAACCGATGTCAATAATCACAAAAACTACGATCTATTCAACCCAATCAACAGAATCATCAGATAACTGACCAATCATTAAACCTGAATTCGAAGTTTAAACCCGAATTTACAAAATAAAAATTGAGTAATTAACAGATAAAATTGATAACATAAATTAATAGAGGATTGAAAGAGCTTCACAACGAGTACTCACATGATCAAATCGGTGCACAGAATCACGTTCAAACTTCGGTTTGATTCCAAGAACTCCAAACCCTAATTTCAGAGAATTGGGGATTTTCTTGATTAATCTGATTTTTTTATGATTAATTAACTAATTAATTAATAAAAATTAGGCTATTATATTAGGGAAAATAATACCCCTAAATAAAATTAAGGGGTTAATTACACTCCTAATAAAAATATTTGGCCCCAATTTTTATAATTTTTAGGTATTAATAATGAATTTTTAAATATCCAATAAATACAAAATAAATGTCAAAAATTCCCAAAAATTATGAATATTACAAAAATGCAAAGAAAAATGATATATGATAATTTCATGATCATATAAAAATAAAAATGTGATTTTTGTGAGGTTTTTGTTACCCGAAGGGGTCCGGAAAAGTCGTTTTTCGCGAAAAAGGTAAATTTGTAAAACGTCTAGGGGTTCAGAATAGCGATATGGTATAGGTTGTTTTTGGCAAAATAGGGCCAATGATTTTTTTTGAAATACGGGCTTTTAAAATACAGTTTGAGCTGTACGGGTTTTGATATAAAATATATAACTTACGATAAAACACTCAATAAATATTCAAAACACGTTTGGATCAAAACAGACAACATGTAGCACATAACAGTTAGGGTTTAATGACTCAACACATTTAATCACATAATAATACACATAATTTATCTTTATTATGATATAATACAAGCGTAATTTCTCGGTCGTTACACCAGAGGCGGACAAGTATGATGAATCATGAATCTAGGTTGTGAAAGTCGTCAAGGTTCGTCTGAAGGACACGAATCTAGAATGACGGGATGTTTGAAATCAATGCTTATGTTGTGTTGGTTCATGAAATGGTTGTAATAGAAATGAAAATAAAAGACTGAAAGGGGAAGGAGTATAAAGGGATATAAAGGAAATAGAGTTGAGAAGTGATAAGGGAGTTAGGTATGGGAAACCCTAAGAAACCCTTGCAATAAATACAGAGAAGTGTGTCATCATCAGCGCGATGGTGACTGATCATGAGATAAATTCAAGGTTGAAGGTGTAAGCGATACATATAATTAATCCCCTTTAAGTTGAGAGTATTCGATGAAACTTTGAGATAGACCGATGGATTAATAAGGAAACACAGATGGGTTGAGGAGACGGGATAACAAGATATTAGGAAAATGGGATGAAGGAAGTGACCTTCAAGAATGGGAAGTGTATGTAAGACCTGTGACTTGATGCGCAAAAAAGGGAGACACCAAGTATAAAAGATATCCCAACAATGAGATGACGGTTGATATAAATAATGGAGATAAATGAGTAATTTTAACTAAAAAGTTCACGTTGAACACGACCAATATCTTCCAGAACATCCCTGCTATCATTACCAAATCATGTAAGAAAAGCAGATAACCATTGTTATCTTTTGGAGGCCATATGGATTGACCTCAGTTTGGAAAAGGATGTTACCATGACACTAAGTATAAACTATCGAGGTGGGAATGATTGAATGAGATACCCTTGTCAGGGATAGATGAATTGATTTATCAATGAAAGAGTGGAAGTACCTTTTAAAGGTGGAAATAAGGATATAACCTCGATAACTTGAGATGAACCCTAGAGGAAATGCATAAGGGATGGCATTTCACCCTTAATAGGGACAATATGAGTTTTGACAATACGAATTGGAAGGATTAAGGTAACAACAACCTTTAAAGCTCAGGGGAGAAAGTTTTCAGAACTATATAGACAATGGTCCTAGTATTAGTAAATGGTATTTTGATATGCCCTGTATCTAGGGAATATAGGAGGAACGATTCAAGGATAACCTTAGAGGTCTTACAAGAAGAAAGGTAATATTCAAAGTTCTGAAGAATAGAAATTTTGATAAAGGAAATATGACGTAATTATAATAATTCCAGGTAGACACGTGTTGAACCATAAGAAAGTATAGATTGACCCAATGAAGGTCGAGATTGGTGAAAACAAGAAGGACCCAAGATAAGAGACGTCCTAAGTATGATCGAGAGTCAGTCGTGACAATGTTAACTTCTAAAGACCGAGGCAATAGCTTATGGAAAAATGCTGATATTTCTTTTCTTTCTCTCACCAAAGCTTAAGGAAGAGCATTTTCACACAAGCAGTGATTGGAAATGAGGTAGAAATTTTAGTTGGAGATCGTTCAAAAGACATTAATTATGAGGAACTATTACTATCAAGAAAGGCCAATGAGGTGGCCGACACTCTAAGTGTGAGAGAGAAATTATAGGCGCTCGTGCCAGAGGATTACAGTGATGATGGTTAAAGCCGTGAAGGTTGTATTATGGTGTGGAAGATTGACATTCCTTCTAATGATTGTGCGATACTCAACCGTAATAGTATTTTGGTAAAGCTTTAATTCATGTAATCGTCGTGAGCGGGATATCTATCTTAGAAGGTCATATCTTGAGATTAGCCAGGACCATGTTACGAAAGGACTAAATGAACCTTTGAGCTTCATGTCTCCCAATAAAGACATATGGTTAATAATGGTATTAACCTGCTATCGTTGCTTTTATTGAAACTCTTTTGTAATTTTATCTGCTTCATGTCATATGTACGTCAAGTTCAGGATTGTTCTTCATGTATCATGAATGGTGATTATGTTACCTCCTTAGAGGAATTCAATACGGTAGGTATGGACTCTGTATGGTTAGATATTAAGATTTCATGGAAAATGAATGACTACAGTAGGTCAGCGGTGGACTATAGTAATGCAACAATGATTCTGCGAGGAATGAGCCGATTACAACCGTGAGAGTTTTATTGGAATGGATGTTGAGATTGAGTACCACTAATCGGGTCGTGGTGATATATAAGTTATTATTGATAGACCAACTAAGCTGAACATTTACCTATGATATATCTATTCCTTCTTATCGATAAAGAGTAGTATTACTATACGAAGAAGGTTGTGGTATAGCAGTGGATTCTAGTAATGATGATGTCTAGAATGAAATCCCGAAATTCGATTTTCGCTGTCGAGGGAGTTTCAAAGGTGGTTGTTTATAAGCTCGCGCAAGAACATGGGTCCATAGAACGATGGACGGAATAGTAAATATTTAGGCATGTGAAATACGATGCGATAATACTTGATGTTGATATATATACATCTATATTTATTTTGTTCTCAGGTAATAAACCTCTATAGTTCAGAGGTAGATTCCAAGCCACATATTTTGTGACCATATATTTTTATATATAATTCACTTAAATTCATTCTTTTCTCTTCTTTTCATTTTCGTGTAAACTGAGAAGAACAACCCTTCCAAAAAGGGAGGTATAGCCGAATGACTATCTATCTGTGTGATAGAAGCCTAGTAGGATACCACATGTTGTTTAATTGTTTGTCAAGTACTAAAGGTTGGCCACCTTCTGTACTAACTATGCAATAGAACAAGTGTTCATGATCATACTGATCTCTCAACAAATTCTTTTACTTCTATATGATTGATCAAACTTTGGAAGATAGAAGCAGCTAGAAAAGCTGTAGTATAAGTATGGTGGTATTCGGAATGAAAACGCGTTCGTGATACTAAGGTTGACGCATTTATTAAAAGGTTATAAAACTCTAGCGAGTAAAGGTATATCTAGAATAGTATTATGTACGGAAGATAGTAACAATTACGAACTGGAAGAGAGTGGGTATTGAGAAGCAAAAGTTATAATGTTAGAAGCTATGATGAGAGTCTGTGTAATAGACTTAAAAGAATTTGGAATGATCACTTAACGCGGATTGAGTTTTCTTACGACAATAGAGATCCTTATGAGATCCTTGAGGGAAGACAATGTCGATCTCCCTTATGTTAGGATGAAGTAGTAGAGCGCATGATGCTCGGACCAGCAGTGGTCCAAAGGACCAAGGATATGATAGATTTAACCAGAGGACGGCTGGTAGCAGCCCAAGATCGACTATAGAATTATGTCGGTTTGGCCTGAAAGGACAAAAAATATGAAGTAGGTAACCTAGTATTGTTAAAGGTATTCCCTTGGAAATGATTGATGAGGTTCGGAAATAAAGGAAAGCTAAGTCCACGATTTGTTGGACCCTTGGATATATTAAGACATATTGGGAAGTTATCAAATGAACTAGCCCTACCCCCAAACCCGCAACAAGTTCGCAATGAGTTCCAAGTATCAATGTTAAGGAAGTATGATCCATAGGTGAGACACATAGGGGAATATGAACACGTAAACCTCCTGCCAGACTTGACCTATATGGAGCAACCAAGTAAGGGTTATGGATTGAAAGGAGCAAGTGCTTAGGAACAGGGTTATCAGACTAATCAAAGTTTTGTGGTAAAACCACAATGTGGGCAAAAAAAATTGATTTGAGAGTTAGAAAGCGCAATGCTAGAAAAGCATCCCCAACTGTTTTCTATCTGATTCCGGGACGGAATCCTTTTAAGAAGGGGAGACTGTAATAACCCCAATTTTTGAAAAATTTTGAAACCCTGATGAATAGTTATTTTTTTTCTGACTATGCTGATTAAGGAAAATTATCGGACCACGCTATATAGGAGTACTGTTATGGAAATTCTGAGATCGTATTAGTATTCCATAAAGTAAATGAGTGTATGTAAAGGTCGTCAGAATTCAAATCCGGACACTTTGATTTTTTCCCGAAAATCCACCAGATACCGAAAGAATTGAGTATAAGGTAATATAATTAAAAGGATTTTTATTTAAGGATTATAGCGGAAGATCATTAAAGGAATATAAGATATTAATAAAGATTCAGGGAAGCCCAAGTAATAAGATCCCAGATATGATCTCTCAAACTATTAACGAGAACGAGAGTTAAGCGAACCGTAAAACAAATAAGCCACCAAGAAACAAGCTTGTACAAGAAGCCAAGGATTATGATATCATCAAACCACAAGGGATTGACATATGGCAAGAAAGTGATGCATGATGGATGATGTCGTCAAGGGAGAAGATATTTATGCAAGGAAATCAAAGAAGCTTTTTCATTTTTTTCATTTCATCATTTTGCTCTCGGCCAAAATGATACCAGAAACTTCAAACTGGCATATCTCCTTCAATACTCACTCAAATATTGTGTACTATAGCTCGTTGGAAAGGTATTGATATGGCCTACAACTCTTGTTCACAAGTCCCGTCCAAATAATCATGGTTAGACCTTAATATTTACAGTTCTTTAAATCGGACTTTTAAAAACTTCAAAATCTAACTTTGTGTTTTCTTGATGGTTTGTGAGATCCAAGCTTGTATAAGGATTGATCAAGGTTTTAAGGCTCTCTAGAAACTTTTCACTCATAAATCAAGGTATTAAAACTTCTTGACCTTTAGTACTAAGCTTGATTGTTTGAGTTTTTAGATGAATTGGTAAATGTATAGTTAGATCCACGCTTAGTAGTGATTTTTGTGAAGTTGTGTTGATTTTGAATGGTGAATTTGTAGTGATTGAATGAGTTGGTAAAACCTTGGAGTGTGGACTGATTTTTCAGTGATTTAAGTTGTATTTGTTGTGTTATTGATTGTTGGAGGATGGGAGTGAATTGATGAGGATTTAATTATTTTTGGAATCGCGTAAACATAGCTGTCGTAATGCCCGATTTCCCTAACTGTTTCTGTGCTTAACTTTAGGACCTGTGAACTCACTGTAAGATTCTGAACATTGCCATGTTTAGCTAGATCATGTTGTAAGCTTTGTTTTGGTATGTGATTCCCTTAGATCCGATGTACGGTTTAGGAGAAACGACCGATTTAAGTAACGGCCTTTCGTGAGCGAACCATTACCCCTCACTTTATTTTGAAACCTAGATTAAAGCCCTTAAATGACTAATTGGAGTACGAAACAATTATTTAAGGTTAACTGGTCAGTTGGTAGAGTGTTCACGAAAGAGTCACCTTAAAATTCGTAACGGTTAATTTTTTAAAATTAGTGGAGCCGAGGGTACGCGAGCGATTAATACAAATCGTTAAGCGTATAAGCGACCGTTAGGGTATGAGTGAGATTTGACTAGTTTCTTAAGCGACCGTGGTCTAATTCCAGCTTATGTTGTTTTTCATAGGTTACCGGACCCACTCTAAGCTTAAGTCTACCCCGGAACACTCAGACAAGTTTTCTACCCGTTATACTGTTGTTGTGATGTAAATATATATATGCATTATCTTGTGATAAGTGCATGATTGTTATTAGCAAATCTTGCGATATATTGGAGCATGTTGATATGGTATATATATGCATGTTGTGAAATCTTGATATTTTATTATCAATTCAAATGCTTATAAACTGCATAATACCTATGCTAGAGATAAGCAGTAGTTGCGTATACCCTTAGTATAGGGGACCCAAAGGTTAACATTTTTCTAAACCGGGAGGCGATGTTCCCGAGTATATTATATATATATACATTTCCAGAGATTATTTTCAAACTTTATCAAAACTATTTTTGGAAAGTTAGAGCAGATCCCAAAACTCATTTTCAAATTTAAGATCTTCCTTTCGAAGGGGATTTAAATACTCGCTCAAAAATCTGAGGGATCTGGCTCCGTGATGTATTTTTATAGTCGCAACAAGGTTGCTATTTTGATAAAAGAGTTTTTGATTACTTACCCAACACTCGGGAAGTAAAATTCTTGGAATAAGTTAATCCATTAACAGGCATCGCCTGGGAAATATCAGTGAGTTTTCCTTTCCAACTAGATACGACTTCTTGGTGGAGCCATATCAACAAGTTTCTACTTGGGAAAGGGGGGATGAGCTTTACGTTTCAGAGTCATGGATTTCATCTGAACTAGGAGTGGCGTAAGTGGTCGAGTGGTCGAGTGGCGCCGGCCCAGCCTTATTATATTGGCCCAAATGGCCCGGAAGTTCCGCTAAGACGGTCCATTCCTTAGGAGTCCAGTGTTCGGTTGACAAGTAAATCTGATTGTTCTCCTCCACATGTAGAAAATGGTGGGGTTGCACTACTGCGACTGATCATCGTGAGTGGTCTTCCTGGCACGGCAAACTCCCGTAATGTGTTCATTATCCAGTTGGATATTCTGCAACACTACCCAGAGCACTTCGATAGAAAGGCTACGGCTAGGCGATTGTTGAGTGTTGGCAGGGTCGAGTTTTTAAAATGATGTTTTCATCAAATGAAGTATCTCGTAACTTCATTTCATTTTGATGATATTTCAAAGATGGATTTTATACAAGTTTTTTTTTGTAGCTTCATCTGTGGGATGAACTATTTATACCTTGAACGGTGGTAGTTCAAGTAGTATTCAGAAAAAGATATAAGTATATTGGAGTATCTTGTAACTTCATCTTTTCAACTTATATCTAGTTAATGATTATCTTATGCATGACAAGGATTTTCATAAAAATGTTGAGACAAGGTTAGATATATGAGATCACCTTGCAATGATATTTTTATACAGTTATAAACTGGAACTCTGTGTATAATATACATGTCAGAGGATTTCAAAGGTTTTGAAAAGTATATATGTATATATATGCTGAATATTTTACGACTTCGTCGTATTAAGATATCAAACTTGGTTCATATCATCTTGACCATGACTTTCATGAGTACTATGAGAAGGCTCATATATTGTTAATTATAATACATATTATTTTGGTGGGCTTGTTGCTCACCCTTGCTTTCTTCTTTCATCACACAACAACAGATAGACAAGATGGACAGGACCAAGCTCCCACTTCACGAGCGGATAGGAAATGTTCCGCAGTTTCTTGTAGGCGTTGGGGCCGTTATAGCTGAGGTAGGAACTACCAATAGGCTAGGCTTTCAACTTTTGATGTACCAGACTTATATATATTATGAATTGTAATAATGGAAAAGAAATGTAAATTTATTCAGAAACCCTTTTTGAGGTGTAATGACTTATAATTGTGGAATAAAATGACTTGTGTTATTTTGGTATTCATCTCTGAGACTATAACTTGTGGTGTGTGTGTTTATTGTGTGGTCATAGTACGCAGTAGTTGGTTGTTTATTAAGATTGGGTGTTAATAAGGGAAATGGAACTCGTGACAACCCGGATCCCCGACCCCGGATTTTGGGGTGTTTCAAATGTGATTCTTTTGGATTGGCTTGAAATCTTGCACACAAACATGTTGCAAACATGATGTCTGGTCTACTTGCAGTTACGTACAACAAAGATCCAATCATTCCTATATAGCTTGAGATATCTACACTCTTGCCTTTTTTATCTTCATCCAACTTTGTAGTTGTAGACATAGGTGTAGATGCAGGTGAACAATCAACCATACCAAACTTTTTCAATAAATCCTTGACATACTTAGTTTGGCTGATGAAAATTTCATCACTTCTTTGACTGACTTGAAGTCCAATAAAGTAACTTAATTCCCCCATCATGCTCATTTCATATTCACTATGCATAAGCTTAGAGAATATTTGACAAAAAAATTCATTTATACAACCAAAAATGATATCATCCACATAAATCTGAACTAGGATCATCTCACCACCATGCAGCTTGTAAAAGAGTGTCTTTCTATTGTTCCTCTAGTGAATCCATGTTTAAGTAGAAAATCTGAAAATGTGTCATACCAAGATCTAGGTGCTTATTTTAGTCCATAGAGATCCTTGAGCAACTTGTATACAAAGTTTGGAAATTCTGGATCTTCAAAGTCAGGTGGTTGTTGCACATAAACTTCTTCTTCTAACTAACCAATTAGGAAGGCACTTTTGACATCCATTTGATATACTTTAAAGTTTTAATGAGCAGCAAATGCAAGAAAAATCCTTATTACTTCAAGTCTTGCAACTGGAGCAAAAGTTTCATCATAGTCAATTCCTTCCTCCTGTGAGTAGCCTTTTGCAACCAACCTTGCCTTGTTCTTGGTGATAATTCGATTTTCATCCATCTTGTTCCTGTACACCCACTTTGTTCCAATTATACTTCCGTTCTTTGGTGCAGGAACCAACTCCCAAACTTTGTTCCTTTCAAATTGATTTAGCTCTTCTTGCATAGCAGATATCCAATCAGGATCAAGTAGAGCTTCTTCAGTTTTCTTTGGCTCAATTTGTGAAAGAAAATATGCATGTAGACATTCATTTGTAGTTGCACTCCTAGTCCTCACTCTAGCATTTTGATCACCAATAATTGCTTCTCTAGTATGACTTATATTCCACTTCCTGGTGTGAGTTTGTTGACTTGAGTTTCTAGTATTTTCTTCACCATTGGCATGACTTGCAAAACCTTTCTCTCTTTCTCCCCCTGAGTTTATGCTATCAAATTCAAGTTCATGAGATGAGCTTCCATTCTCATGATTCACTTGTTTAGTTGACTCTTCATTTGTTCTGTGATTTGTATTGACTTCAGCTTCATCATCAGAATCACTATCAATGTTGAGATTTTCAAACTTTAGGGCTTCAGCTTCATTTTCATCAAGGCATTCCAATCCTGGGCACTTGTCATCATCAAAAGTAACATTTATGTTTTCCATAATTTTCTTTTGATCAAGCACATAGACCTTTTATGCAGTTCTTTCCAATGAATATCCCAGAAAAATTGCCTCAAAAACTTTGGAGTCAAATTTTCCCACATATACAGAGTTGTCTTTCAACATATAGCACTTACTTCCAAACATATGAAGATGCTTCACAATAAGTTTTCTCTTAGACAAGATTGAGTAGGGTGATTTTCCAAGATTCTTGTTAATGAGATATATGTTTTGAGTATAGCATATTGTTCACAACTTCTTCCCAAAAACTAGTTGGCAATTTTGCATCTTGCAGCATTGTTCTAGCAGCTTCCACCAGTGTTCTTTTCTTTCTCTCAACTACACCATTTTGTTGAGGTGTCCTAGCTACTGAGAATTCTTGAACAATGCCTTTGTCTTTACAAAAATCATTTAAGGTTGCTTTCTTGAATCTCGTTCCATTGTCACTCCTTAATCTTTTCACATAATTTTGATCTTCATCCTGCTTCTCAATCTTCTTGATGTGTTCAATTATGATGTAGGGAGTTTTATCTGTAGAGTGCATAAATTATACCCATGTATATCTTGAGTAGTAATCCACCATCACAAGTGCATATCTTTTTCTTGAAATTGACTGGACATTGATTGTTCCAAATAAGTCCATGTGAATAAGTTGCAAAGGTGCACTTATAGAATTCACAGTTTTACTCTTGTGACTTGATCTCTTTATTTTTCCTTTTTGACCAGCATCACAGACTTCATCTTGAGCAAATTCTAGATTAGGCATGTCTCTCACGAACTCCTTTTTGACTATAGTATTGATTGCCTTGAAATTCAAGTGAGACGGTTTTTTATGCCATAGCTTGCTTTGCTCTACAGATGCCTTGGTGTAGAAGCAACAAGTTCCATCCTCATTTGCTGAGTCCAGGTCTACAACAAATAAGCTTCCTTTTCTTGCTCCTTTTAGAGCAACTTCACCAGTCTTTTTGCTAATAAAAATGCATTCTCCTTTGTCAAATGAGACCTTGAATCCTTTGTCTGCAAATTGACTAACACTAAAGAGATTCACTTCAAGACCAGCTACCAGTGCTACATCTTCAATGACAACATTTCCATAAATTAATTTGCCATATCCCAATGTGAAACATTTACTGTTGTCTCCAAAAGTCACTAATGGACCATCCTTCTCCTCAAACTGTGATAGCAAGGGCATATCACCTGTCATATGTCTTGAGTATCCACTATCTATGATCCATATAACTTTCTTTCTTTTGCCCTGTACACAATAAGTTTTAGGTGTGTTTAGCAACCCAAGCAGTGTTGGGTACTATTCTCTTGTTAACAGATTTAATAGAGGTAGAGTTTGATGATTCAGAAAGAATATAATTCATTGAGTGATGTGTACTGTCCTTTTTAACTGAGGACTCAATATTGATTTCCTTAAGGTCAACTCTCAGTTTGTGGTAACTTGTCATTACTTTCATGTTGCAAGGTATGCAATCAAACTTGTCACAGAATGAGTAGGGATCTTCAGTTTTTGCCTCATTGTACTTGCATGCTCCCACTCCTGGCTTACTAACAACCTTTTTACAAAGGTGAGTTAGATGATTCACAAAGCAACATTTTTTACATTATTTTCTTGGAGCATCTGCAACATAAGCAAAATTATTGCTCTTGTTTGTCCCAATCTTCCTATTTTTATTCTTCTTTTTTTTTCAATTTTTACTTTCTTGACAAGTGTCTTGGAATCTTGGTTGATCATGAGCTTCTTTTCAGTTTTGGAAATTGGAGTTGTTTCTACATTTTTCTTCTCATTATCCTCATCATCAATTTCTTGCTTTATGATCAACTCTTCTTCACTGAAATCTATTTCACATGCTTTGAACATAGGTGTACCAACCTTTCTCAGCATATCTGGGACATCTTCATTTTTTGTTGTTTTTTCTTTACCACCAATATCTTTTTTGTTGATGTTCAAAGCATCATAATCAAGACCAATTGATATGTTAGTACACGGTTTGTTCTTCTCATGGTACTGACCAACCAACTCAGATGCGTTCCTGAATGATTTCAGTTTCACCTCATTCTTTTCAATCTTTTCTCTTAACACAGCTTCAATCTCATGGCACACTTCAGCTTATTTTTCAAATATTCATTCTCTTTCTTGACTGACTCAAGCTCCACAAGCAGTAGATCCATCTTTTGCTTCTCACTCTCAAGCTTCTCATTAGCATTTGTTAGCCTACTTACTTCCTCAGTAGCTTCTACTAAGCTAGTGTGTATATAAAACATCTCCACACTCATCTTTCCACAATCTCCTTATATTGACTAGCATTTAAATCAATGGTGGTTAGAGTTGTTACCTTTGATTTTGAAGTGGATGTTTCTCCATGCTCAAAAGCCATTAGTGCACAGTTTCCAACTTCTTCATCCTCATCATCAACATCAGTGTCATCCCAACTCTTTCCTTCTGCAATATAAGCCTTTCCAGATTGTTTCTTCAAGAGAGCTTCATACTTTGCTTCCAGTTCTAATTAAGCTTTATCCTTCTTCACCTTTTTAGGCTTTCCGCATTCAGTAGCAAAGTGACCTAACTCATCACAGTTGAAGCACCTTATATCTTTGATCTGTCCACAGATCCTGTTTTGTAGCCACCTTTGCTAACTGAATTGTACTGAGTTTTTGGTTTCCAATTGTTGTTGTTGGAAGATTGTCCTTTGCTCTTGAAGAACCTTGGCTTCTTGACTCTAATGTTGGAGAATTTCCTAGACAAGTAGGCCATGGATTGGTCCATTTCATCTAGCTCATCCAAGGTATAATATTCATCTTCCTCCAGCTCCAATACAACTTACTTCTGAGGTCCTTTGTTCTTTTATTCCATAGCTTGAACAACTGGAAGTTGATCATCTTGCTCATCTTCACTTTCTTCTTTGTCATTCACAATCAAAGTACTTGAACCATCAATAACATGTCCATGATGTGCATTCAATGACTTTCTTTGCAGCATCTCAAGTTCATAGGTTTTCAAGATTCCATATAGAACTTCCAAAGTCATTCTGCTTAAATCTCTTCCTTCTCTTATGGTTGATATCTTTTGTTCAAGATGGTCAGAAAGAGCTAGCAAAAACTTTAGGTTAACCTCCTCAGCTTCATAATATTTATCATGTAGTTGCAAGTCATTTATCAGTTTGTTGAACCTTCCAAAAACTTCAGTAATTCCTTCTTTTAGTTTAGCCATAAACCCTTCATACTAAGAAATCAGAATCCTCCTTTGGTTTGACCTAACTTCCTCTGTTCCTTCACATAAGATCTCTATTTTCTCCCAGATCTGTTTGGTTGTGTCACCGTTGACAATGTTATTGTACATTACATTGTCAAGTTATTCTATCAAGATCAGCTGCAAGCCACTATCTAGAGAGATATTTTCTTTTTCAGGCTCAATATATTATGAAGGATCTTTGGGAGCACAATATGTTGGGATGACCATGTCTCCATCTGTAGATTCCTCAACTCTTACCATGGGGGTGAAAGTCTTATTCCTAAGGATCTGAATGTATAGTGGATTGGCCATCCTGATGAACAACATTATTTTCTTTTTCAATAGTGTGTAGTTAGATCTGTCAAAGGTAGGGATTTTGATACTGTTGAGTTTCTGTGTATTCATTCTTCCAAGATCTTTAATTTATTTGCTTTCAAATTTTGCTCTGATACCACTTATTAGGTAATGAATATAACACATAGGGGGTGAATGTGTTTTAGACAATTTTAATGGTTTTTTAATTTACTTAGACTTGGTGAACAAAGCAGACAAGAAATGTAACAATATTATGTTAACTGAACTAAAGACAGTGAATACAAATTTTCAAAACTCACTTAATTTTATATAAAAATCAAGCTAGTGTTTTGCTACAAATTTCTGGGTTCTTGATATGTTAAGAACTCAGCTTCTCTCTTGAGAGTTACAAGATTTTCTTGATCTATTTTGTTACTTCTAAAACAAAGCATCCAGTGTTTACTTTATAGAACAGTAAACACTGGTTTTACACAGCATACAATAGCATGTACTAAAGCCTACTTTAAGTTAACTAAAACTTTCTATTTCTAGCTTAGTGTATCTTTGCAAAGCATGCATGTCTGTAACTTTACTTTGTCAGTTAATCTTGGCCTTTGATCTTGTACTCTTCAAACTGTTTTTTGTAGACTTTTCAAATTAGAGATTGATTTTTTTGTTTATTGATAATCCTGGATATTTAACTGACTTGCATTTTGTACTTTGAGTTTTATATCGAGATCTCCAATTTGTCATATAGAGAACTCGATATCTCGATAAGTATAATAACTTATCGAGATCTCTTATTACTCTATAGTTGTTTTGACTTATCGAAGTCTCTGAGTTCTCTATAATAGAATTAGGCTTGTCGAGGTCTCCAATCTTCATATCTTCATTTTGGCTTATAGATATCTCTGAGTTCTCTAGTGAAGAAATGACTTGTCGATATCTCACAGATCTCTAGTGAAAATTTGACTTATCGATATCTCAGAGATCTCCAGTGATATTTTTACTTATCGATATCTCAGAGATCTCTAGTGATATTTTGACTTGTCGATATCTCCAATCTTCATGTCTTCATTTTGGCTTGTCGATATCTCTGAGACTTCTCTATAAGCTTTTCTTGACTTCTCTATAAGCTTTTCTTGACTTCTCGATAAGTCATTCTGGAGTTCTCGAATGACTTCTCTATAAGACTTAATCTATGACTTGTAGATTTCTTGACTTAAAATGTTTTTCCTAAAACAGATTTATTCAACTCCAAGCTTCTTCACACTTTCTCTGAGGCATGATCTTCTTTCAGAGTTTATTTTTAGGCTTGAGACTGTTTACAGAAAAATACTTTAGTCTAATCTATTTACACTTTTACAGACTTAAGTGATACGATATAAAATGCAAACTTAGATTATCATACAACTTACTTAGGGTTGTCAATTTGACTTAGTCTTGTTATAGTACATGCATGTTTTGCACAACAATACCCAATATCCAATTTTATCATTATCCGGTCAAGGATAACTTTTAATGGAATCAATATATATTAATTCTCTTATAGAAATATAATGACTTCAGATCTAAGGACCATTACATCATTATCACTGTGAGAGCTACTTATGACACAACAGACATGTAGAATCTCACATCGGGTATGTCCAGCACCATGTACATTTACATATGCCTGTGTTTTTTACTTTAATATCACTATACCTATGATCAATGAGATGTGATCATCAGTCAGCAAACATACCAGTCACAATACATAATTATTGTCCCTTAATAATAATACTCGAATAGGGACCTTTAGGATTATTGATATCATTCTCATAATCTCATTTCTAAGTCACATACTTAGAGATATAGAATTGCATACCATATTCCAAGGACATTTATTAATCTAACATTTATATCGCAGTAAATTAAGAATTAATAAATTATAAAGAGAATAATCGATAAAATATAAACATTAATAATCCAAATGTATTAAAATAAAATATCATAGTATTGTCTTTAGGGCACAAACACTAACAATATTTGTGTATTCTGCAGCATTGGATGTAGACATAAATTTTGATCCTGAACCACAAAGTGTGGATGAATGCCGTCGAAGAAAAGACTGGCCAAAATGGAAAGACGCAATCCAAACATAATTAAATACATTGCATAAAAGAGAAGTATTTGGACCTGTTGTCCAAACACCAATTGGTGTGAACCCTGTTGGGAATAATAGGTATTTATAAGAAATTGAAATGAAAAGAATGAAATTATGAGATATAAAGCTCGACTTGTAGCACAAGGGTTTTCTCAAAGGCCTGGCATTGATTATCAAGAGACATATTCTCCAGTGATGGATGGAATTACTTTTCGCTTGATATTAGATATGACATCTAAAGAAAAATTGGAAACGCGTCTTATGGACGTCGTTACTGCATGCCCATCTGGTTCACTTGATACTGAAATTTTTATGAAAATCCCAGAAGGGTTAAAACTGGATGAGTTCAAGAAAACTTGTCATATATACTCTATTAAACTTCAAAGATCATTGTATGGACTGAAACAATCTGGTCGTATGTGGTATAACAGACTTAGTCGTTATTTACAAAAGAATGGGTATATTAGTAATCAAATCTCTCCATGTGTTTTTATAAAAAAATCACAATCTGGTTTTGTGATATATGTGGATGATTTAAACCTTGTAGGAACAACTAGAGAGATTGATGAAGCTGTCATATATCTAAATACAGAGTTTGAAATGAAAGATCTCGGAAGGACAAAATATTTCCTTGGTATACAAGTCGAGCACTTGTCATTGGGAATTTTCCTCCACCAATCTAAATATACAAAAAAGGTTTTGAACAGATTTTACATGGATAAATCTCATCCATTGACTATTCCAACGGTGGTTAGATCTTTAGAGCCTGATAAAGATCCATTTCGACCACGAGAAGATGATGAAGAGGTTCTTGGTCCTGAAATCCCATATCTAGGTGTAATTGGTGCACTTATGTATCTTGCAAATAATACAAGGTCAGATATTGCATTTGCTGTGATTTATTGGCTAGATTTAACTATGTTTCGATGGACAGACATTGGAATGGGATAAAATATATATTCCGTTATCTTCGTGGAACAACAAACTTTGGACCTTCTCGAAAAACACGACAGCTTAGTTGATTGGATATGCAGACGCTGGATATTTTTCAGATCCTTATTTTGGTAAATCAAAAACTGGATATGTGTTTACATATTGTTGTACAGCCATTTCCTGGAAATCTACGAAGCAAACTACAGTGGCAACCTCAACAAATCACTTAGATCTCATTGCAATTCATGAAACCAGTAGAGAATGTGTTTGGTTGCGATCTATCATCAAGGATATTTGGGAATCATGTGGATTACCAGACATCACTAGAAATCCTACCATTATGGTTGAGGATAACATTACATGCATTGATCAACTCAAGGAATGATATATCAAAGGAGACATGACAAAGCACATTTCACCAAAATTCTTCTACATTCATGAGCTTCAAAAAAATGGTGAAATTGATGTACAACAAATTCGATCATGTGACAACCTTACTGATTTATTCATGAAATCATTACTGAATTCAACATTTGGGAAATTACGACATAACAATGGAATGCGTCGACTCAAGAATTTGTTTCAACAAAATTCAGAGAATGATTAATTTTTTCAAGGGGGAGATTGTACTCTTTATTCTGCGTCAAAGTTTTTATCACACTGAATTTTTTTTGATAATAATTTAACGAGACAATCTATGATCTATACCACAATGACAATCAAAGAAGAGTGTTGTGAATTGATTTGTCACATGGTCAAACATTGTAATAATAGGGATAAACTTAAGGTATATTATTTTTACCATGTAAATTAATTACATATCCTCTTTTACTTGCTATAAATATAACTTGAATGTGCGAAGGAAAATTACACCGAGCATTCTATCTTTTATGCTCTTTCTCCTATTTATCTTGCCCTCTCTTCGATAAATATAATAATTATTTTTAACGGCTCTTTTATTGTTATTATGGTCGATATTTTATAACAGAAAGTACTTAATATAATAAGCAATGGCATCAATTATATGTACACAAAAACGTAGTATATTTCTTAAAAAAATGAGATTAAGTTGAGCTAAAATTTTCCCCATTTTTTCTCATATGAATTCATGCAAAAGCACCTTCAACCCAAATTTTAATCTCCTCCTCAAATTGCTTCGCAGCAAAGTCCCAAACACACCAGTATCTTCATATATCACACCAACTTATCTCAATTCACTAATTAATAGATCTTCTAATTACAAACATGCCACACAAATCCATTCCAAATTCATCACTTACAACTTTTTATCTGTTTCTTTTATCTTTAATAACCTTCTTAACTTATATGCTAAATGTGGTCATTTTAACAAAAGTCTCACATTGTTTAAAAATATCCAAGATGAATATAAAGATGTTATTACATACACTTCAGTTATTACCCATTTTTCTAAATGTAGTGAATGTTGTAAAGCTTTGATCTTTTTCAAGAAAATGACGAGTTCTTGTGTTTTGCCTAATGAGTATACTTTTTCTGCTGTTTTGCCTGTTTGTGGTGAAATTGGGGTTGTTTGTAATGGGGAACAGGTTCATTGTTTGATTTTGAAACATGGGTTTGTGTTGTATTTGTTTGTGGGTAGTGCATTGGTTGATATGTATGGTAAGTGTGGTGATATGAGGTTGGGAAAGAAGGTGTTTGATGAAATGTCTGAGAGAAATCTTGTTTCGTGGAATTCGATGATAACTGGGTTTTTGAGGAATGAGATGTATGATGATGCAGTTGGCGTGTTTAAGGAAGTGGTTGGGGTGAAATGTGTAGTGCCTAATCAAGTTACGTTTTCAAGTGTTTTGAGTGCTTGTGGTAATATGGGTGGTTTGGATATTGGGAGGCAAGTTCATGGAGTGGTTGTGAAGTATGGATTGGTTTCGGTAGCTTATGTGAAGAATTCTATTATGGACATGTATGTTAAATGTGGGTTTCTTGAAGATGCGTATAAGTTGTTTCGAACGATTGAATATAGAGATGTAGTTGCATGGAATGTTATTGCGCTGGGATTTGTTCAGAAGGGGAAGTTTGAAGTAGCTTGGAATTTTTTTTGGGATATGAGACGTGAAGGAGTATCTCCTGATGAGGTGTCATTTTCTAGTGTCTTACATGCTGTTGCAAGTATTGCAGCATTGGAACATGGTTCCTTGGTCCATAATCAGGTAATTAAAACTGGTTTTGGGTATAATTTATGCACCGTAAACTCATTAATTAAAATGTATGCAAAATGTGGTAGCTTGGCCGATGCTCATCGAGTCTTTGTTGAATGTAAGGGTAGAAATGTGGTAACTTGGACGACCATGATATCTGCCTTCCAGCAACATGGTTCTGCATATCAGGCTATAGAATTGTTTAAGAATATGCTTGAAGAAGGGATTAAACCATCTTATATTACATTTGTTAGCGTTTTATCTGCGTGTAGCCATACTGGCCGAGTTGATGAAGGATTATATTACTTCAATGCCATGAGTGAGCAACACAATATAAATCCTGGTCATGAGCACTATGCTTGCATGGTCGATTTGCTTAGTCGTGCAGGTCGATTGGGTGAAGCAAAGAACTTTGTAGAGTCAATGCCAATTGAACCAGGTGCATCAGTCTGGGGAGCTCTATTTGGGGCTTGTTATAGATTTGGGAATCTTGAAATGGGTGTAGAAGTTGCTGAGAGGCTCTTCGAGATTGAACCTGATAATCCAGGAAATTATGTATTGCTTTGTAATATGTACACACGTAATGGACGGGCAAAAGAAGCTAGTGAGGTGAGAAGACTAATGGGATCCAAACGGGTTACAAAGAAACTGGGTACAGCTGGATTGACGTTAAGAACAAATACGCATATGTTTACAACAAATGACAGAACATATAATAGGACCAATTAGATGTATGAGATTTTAACAGGTATAGGGAATTAATAAAGAAGAAAGGTTATGTGGCTCAAACTGAATATGCAGTTAATGTTGTGAAAGTTGATAATCGGAGCTTGTGGCATCACCGCGGGAGACTGAACCTCATTTGAGCTTCTGACTTTCCCTTGTGGGCTCTAATTAGGATTAAAAAGAAATCGTAGGACTTGTGATGATTTGTACATTCTTGAAGTTATCTTTCCAAATTTAAAAGGGGCATCATAGTGAGAAATATGAAGCGTTTTCATCAGTTCTAGAATGGATTGTGTTCCTGTAGGGACAACTGGTGACATGTGGCATAGACATTTTTCAGGCCTGAGTCTCCCTTAAAAAAAATTCTCCTTGTTAGTTTTTTCTTTTGCTGGTTGCTTATGTTGTGGCACATTTCATGCTAAGAAAAAATATGCTTGCTTGATATGGTTATTAGTTAATCACTCTCATACAAGTTTGACGTCCTCGAGTCCTTGCAACTGCTTAAACTACATAGAGTTTCTTACTCGGTACTGGTTTATTTTTTTACCGTCAACTAATCTTCCTCTATTTCAAGATTCTACTCCATTTATTCTTTCAAAAAAATTGTGATTGTAATGAATGTCATTACAAAAGTTTATGACATAGATCTTTCACTGTCTAATATATCTGGAGGTTTAAATTTGTTATGGGCTATATTAATTTAGTGCAAACAAGCGATGAGTATGAAGTTCATAAAGACAACTGACTTCTGTAGTTGCGATTATTATATGATCAGGGAACACACTCGACAACACCTAATCCCCATGAGAAGTCTTCACAAGAATTTGGTTATAACATCTGGTTAGTTTGTCTTTTCATACTTTCTGTGAAAAGATAATTATCTGCACCTCTTAAGATGCCCATGGAACCACCACAATCTCTTAAAATATAGGAACTATAGTAATGTCACGCACTTATACTTGGGGCTATTAGACATCGTAGTGCTAACTGATCATCCTTGGGTTTTCTTCCTGTGAAATATGCATGCTGCTTTCAGAAGTATCAACGTTACTGATATGTTTCTCTTATCTCCCTCCAACCATTTTAGTTTGAAGTCTGTTTTTTTCCTCAATCCTCTCACCTTCATAATATTCTCTTGGTCTCCCTGTATAGACTGTAGAAGGTAGTACAGATCAACTAGAGAATATTGCTGCATAAACCTTTCCAGAAAGGAAAACAACTATGCACTGACTATTTTTTAAATCTCGCACTCTTCGTTTTAAATGTGTTTGGTTTATGCCTTAATTGGACTAGAACTGTCTATTATTCATTATTCTGGCATTGATACTCAATGCTGAAAAAAATTCTAATTTATATTTAACGTGGTCTATCTATGCTTGTTTGTTTTATTTTCTAACTAAGAATCTTCTTTCAGCTTATTTAAAGAAGTTGCCTTTTACTAGTGTGATGCTGGCTAGATCTTCTATTGAGAAATGGGTCGTACCCTTTCTGATGTATGTAATTATGTATGTTTCTTTCATTTTAATTTGCCTGCTTGGTTTTTATATTTTGTGTTCCGCCTGGTTGTACATAATCTTGACTTGTCTTTCGCCATCTTTTTGTTTCTATATTTATTTTTACTTTTACTAATCTATCTCTATGTTTCTAGTTGTCTCCTGTTCATTCTTTACTCTTTAGAGCTAATTATCAGAGTCAAGCTCAATCACTAAGGTTATTGGATATCAATTTTTGAAAACTTAGTTTCCAGCAGGGTAAAGAAATTTGGTTCATATATTAACTTTTTTGGCTTTGACTGGGTCAATTGTTATACTGGCCACCGGCACCTACTCTTTCACACACACACACACGCATTATTTATATATGTTATCCTAATTTTGGCAATTGTATTTAATTTTTCCACAGTTTTTCCCTTGATGTGGTTCCTTACCCTCTTATTTGATATATTTATCAATTATTATACATCTGATTCAACCTATCAGTATCATTTATGCTCATGATTAATAGGGGATCAGATCACAAATTAATGGTGAATGATGTGATCAGTATTATTACTTGATTTAGATATATTTCAGTTTTGTGGTGATGCACATCAGCATGTGTGCTTTATTACTTTACATCTGTTTGCTTCCTGAAAGTAATGAAATGCATGTCAATCATAGGTAATATATGAGCCTAACTACTTTTTTTTGCTGACCCATGCGGCCATACAGATGCATGCATCCATCTTAAAAATAGTTGTTATTGCGCTGTCCTGGCCTCCCGGAACTACTAACATATCTGTTACTTTTTCTAGTACATAATTACATTGTTTTATAAGATAATTAGAGAATTGATTTAAATAGCAAGAGATTTACACCTAAATGTTTCCTTATTGACCGAGTTTATCCAAGTACATATACAAAAAGGAAAATAAGTTTGTTTTGCCTTGATAAATATAGTGATATCTGTTGTGTTGGCTGAAAACATCCAAAAAGTATTTGGCAAAAAACATTTAAAAAGTATGTTGCATACCTAAAAAAGATCAATTGTAAACAATTTCAATACCAATGCTGCAATCTGACTATAAATTTGGCTAATATTTGATTTCTATATTTTAACTTAGATTCCTAATAATTTGCACTTCCCTCGTATATTATTGTAAAAACTTTTGTAACATGCTAATATTAATATTTCTTTTTCCTTTATAATTTTTATGTTCTCCAACAGCAATGCGAAGGAATATCACATATTGATCTTATGGTGATGTGCAAATAATTTTTGTTTTAGAATGTTTTGGGATTTTTAGCTGTTTTCTTTGTTCACCTTTATCCTTCCTCAGGATGCATCTTCCAGTGAGCTGAAGAATAAAGCCCATACAAGAACAGTTGTATCTTGTAAAGCATAGATGCAGAAGAGGTGAAAGACTAATAGATAGCATCTGAAAATCAATTAAGATATTTTTTAAAGAATAATCCTATTAAATAAGGTTATCGTTTGTTTCCTATGATGAATATAGAAACATGTTCCATTCTGTTGATTACACGCTTATTAGTTACACTCTTGCATACTGCCAAATATATAGAAACTCCTTTCTAGATATGTTGGATTAAAAAATGCCATCTTGCTCTTAGTTGGAGCAGTAAATCTATTTGTTTTCTTGCCATTGCATCATGTGTCAAGTTGGGTGATGTCTTTGTTCTTTAACATCAAAAACTAGTATCATCTTTCTATGTTTCCTCTCTATAATTATCTACAGAATCTGTTGCCTCAGCTCAATATGCCAAAGTACAGGTGTTCGGTGTAAAGATTTTGTAGAACCAAACATGGTCTTTAAATTAGAGCGAATCCTTTTTGTAATCAAACTTATAGAGGTAACATGGCTTTTGTGGTTTTATTATCTGGTAATAAAGATTGTTCAGCTGTGTTTATAGAAGGCCAGTATGGTGTAGTTGCTGCACCGGGAAAAATGAGTCCTGCTATCTCTTTAATATGCACTGACACTGGTACTTGTATGACAGGACAAGAAAATGTAACAGAAGAAAGAAACATTAGCAAGGAGAAGTTATCGAAAAGGACAATGACAGGTAAACTTAATTGATATCCAAAAAGTAAACTTGCATTATAAATTTCAGTTTAGTCCAAAATTAAGTTTTAATGTAAAAATTTAAAACATCAAGTGATATGGAGCTCATGATATGTCATTCTCTACCGATAACAATAATCTACACTATAAAGATTTTCTCTATTATATTAAATATTGTATATGCATTTTAGAATGATAAAAAACTCTCTGCAGTCTGCATTTTCAGTTTTTGGCATTGCATTAACTTTTCGTCAATTGATATTCCCATATTTGGTAAGAACAATATAGTTGACATCCCAATAGTCCTTGGTCTTTCATGTCATCTGATCTGTAAATAACTAAATATACATGTACATAGCACCAGTAATCTCCGCAGCTGAAACCCTCTTTGTTCGATGCCTTCCACTCATTTCCTTAACATATTTATTGCTTCTCTACCTGGATCTCTGTCATTTCGAGAGGTGTAAATTTCATTATCTTTATTTAAGAAAATCAAGGAGAGATTTAATACAATTTAATGATGAGGGGACCTTCATCGAGTAGTATTGTAATAGTATTATTTTTTAATTATATCATGAACAATAATGGCATCACCCACTTATTTGATATCTTTATTTAATGCCTAGTCAAGCCTACGTTAATTCTGTGTCATGGGTAGGCATACATTACTAAAAGGAACTAAAATGCTACACTAAATTATATTGACATGGTTCGGAACTTAATTGAATTCCAGACATGCAGGATTAAATCTAGCATAACAGTTGTAGTGACTGAAAGTTAGTGTAGTTTGGGTATTGAGGGTATATGACGGCTGGGAAGCAAGTTACCACTACTTCCTCTTAGCTATGTTCATAGGATTATCATGGGAAGATGAAGGTTCCCCAGACCTTGTAGCGGTGTTTTTAGTAGTTTGGGCATTTAGGGTATAGGGAGGCTGGGAATCAAGCAATCACTATTTTTCAGTAGCGGTGTTTTTAGGATTATAGGGGGGTGACAGTCCCCCAGCCGTTGTAATTAGATTGCTTTTTATGTTGTAGTTTATTTAGTGTTTGTTACTGCACACCTATTTTTATGCAGACTTTATTGGCATCGACATTGTTTATGCATTTGAACATCGAAATTTTCTTCTTCTCGGTTTTTATAATTTTTCAAGATTTTTGTCGCAAGGCGTGAATCTTTGCCAAAAATAGTCTCTCCATGCTGTGGTAAGGTTTGTGTACATCTCCCCCTCTCTGATCCCTACTTCCAAGTAACACAAATTGACTATGTTTCGTATGGTTTTTATAACTTTGTTTGAGGTTGTGTTGACAAGTATGTCAACTGCATAGTTCTTTTAATTGTATATTACATAATTTAATCATTTTTTTTATAACATTGAAATCAAGAATATTAGTTCCTAAAGACACGATAAAAGATAAGCACAAGTTGGTTGGTGTGTGCAGAAGCTTGGCAGTATGGTATTCACATTCTTACAGACTTGCCATATAAAAAATTAAGATTTCATACCCTCAAGGTCAATAATATTTGTTGTTATCATAGTGGTCATGTGAAGTTTACAGAGAAACAGATACAGTTGCCTCTCCAGATACTCTTAGGGACTAAGAAAGGAGCAACTTATGCTCGGGTCCAATCCAACTGTTGAGGCTCGCGCAGCCAAGAAGAGGGTAATAAAGACAATGTCAGGACTTCATCTAATCCAAAGGGGGGGGGCTCACTGGTATTAATCTAACAATATCCTCTGTTCTTCCCATATCTCTTCGTCGGTTTGTCAAATGTTTATTATTATTATTCTTGCTAACCATTTCTTAAATGCACTCTCCAGGTCTAACATGACGTTATTTTTAAAAAAAACAATATGAGAGCCATGCCTATTATACCATGTTATACTGTATGCGTATCGATTGGTAAAAGGTGTTAATCAAGATTTATTTCCATATGCTATCAGGTTGTTTTCATGCATGGCAATTTATGGAGCAGCATTATGTAAGAATCAACCAAAGTGGGGTGGCTTTCTAATGTGATTGCTGCAGGCTGATAAGGTGCCAGAGGCATATATACCACAGTCCATAGCCATTTTTTGGTTCAAGGATTCTTCTTGTGGCAAAAGAAAAATAAAATTGTATAGACCATGTGAGTGGCATATGAAGTTCCCAGCCTTCTATAGATCCTATTCTGTCATTTCATAATTATAGAGGGCAATTTAAGCTGGACATCACACATGCACCAAAGAGGAAAGACAAGTGTGTGTTGGAAGGGCAGTGGGACCCAGGTAGATAGCAGAGAATCCCTTACTGGTTCAATGGTGGATCCATGTGGCATCAACCCATTGCTCTAGATTAGGTGATTTGATGATACCTCACTATATCAAAGCTAATCACCCAATGAAACCAAACATGTCCCTCCACAAAATAAAGTATTATCCTATATATCTCACTCGAAAGTAAGGGGATCAAGATGCCGAAAACTAATAAGCTTAGAAATGATTTGTATGAGAACAATCACCCCCAAATAGAAAACTATTGATATCTTCTTCCCTACCCAGAAAGTGTGTGAACAAACAGACATCCAACCACTGTCCTCTTTCTCTTGCTCGTTCAACCAAATTCATTGGGAAGTACTACTTTAATCATGTTCCTCATTAAAATGCTTAAACTAATTTTGGTTCGGAAGCATTTTCGCTGTATATAAGGTCAGTGGGCCCCACATCCTTATCTATAGAATAAAGATGTTGATTTGGTTGTCCCCTTCTCCAATAATAAGATTATGCCATCCACATAATATATTATGCCCTGCTAAATTTGCTCTGCCTTCCAATGTTGCGTTGTGTTTTCAGAGTGATGAAATAAATATGTATGGCAGAGATAACATTAAAACCATTCGTGGATAAATGAAAATATTTTCATTGCAATGTAAAGTTATTGTGATGAAGCCTGTGTATGTCTCTGGTGTATAATAAAGCTAACAAATAAGGACAACAGTTTTTTTAAGGTCTAAACGTCTAATAACAAGACACCTTTGTTTGATCTCTTAACTTCCGTCAATACTCCAACTTTCAATCTCGTGGTCTTAACTTCAGTTAATACTCAAACTTTTGATATCTTGATGACAAGTTAAGTCAAACTCCAGATTTCTTGGTAAAAAGATAAGTTTGATCTACAATTGGGACAATGAGATGCAAGATTTTTGTGCAATGAATTTCCATTTTTTATGGGAGTGTATGGTTGGATAAATATGCATCTATCTATACTAGAATATTGTCTGCTTGGAACAACATGTTGCTAGAAGCTTAAGCTCCTATAATTTACTAAAAATGCCGTAATGTCTCAATATCTTGTCGTCGTCCAAAAAGGAATACTGTACCGTAAGTGTACTTGAACTATACTAACAATCAGATTTTAGTAAACAACATTTTTCCATCAGGTGGGTTTAAAAAGAGGAAAGTACAGCTCCTTTTAGTCTTTCACATGAAATATAATCAAAGTTAGTTAAGCACCTCTAACTGCAAACTTGAAAAATGCCGGTCCCAAAATTGTTCTCATGAGTTGTTATCATCTTATTCATTGTTTGTTCGCTAATGAAATAGGCTGCTGGTATATTAATATAAATTTCTTGTTTGTTCGCTAATGAAATAGACTGCTCGTATATTAATATAAATTTCTCGAATGAATTAACGATATGGATTATTTGAAAATATTTTTTAATTTTTTTTCAGCATACGTAACATTACTCTCACAACTTATATATATAATTACAACTTTTATTAATAAATGGAAAATAAATATAATTGTTTATTAAAATACAATTAAAAAGTTAAAACCGAATTTTGCACGAAAAGTTGACAACTACAATATATCAATTTAATAATCGACATACCTTTTTAAAAAAATTGTAACGTACGAAGAAGTTGAATTGAATTAATTATTACTCGTGAGTGTTGGTTTTGGGTAAAAGAACAGTCCACTTCTGTAGAATTAAGTAAATATTTAATGATTTGGATGTGTATTAGAGTAGAACGCAGATGGTGAAAATTAGATTGCAATTAGCATATTAAAAACATGGTGAACACTTATACTGATGTTAAATATGTTTCGCATATTACTTTTACAATTTTAATTTTACAATTTTGAGCATGATGGTTAACCTAATATTAATTTTGAGCTAGCTTTTTTGATTATATTAATCTTGATTGCATGATTTAACAAGAGGTCACCTTTGTGGCAATTTATCCACTTGAAAAGATTAATGTGATAAAGCAAGGGACAAAGTCACCATCAAAATAATTAGAATGAAAAGCAGAGCTGTCCACAATTTTTTGATACAGTTGCTAATAGTATTCCACAAATTTGTTCCCTATTTAAATAAGTTTGATTTTGCCTGGATTGCCAATATTTAGTTAGTTTTATGGCCACCATTGGAAAAAGTAATAGGATAAAAAAAAACGAATTTAAGTAACTAATTCATCTAATTTTTTATATATAATTTAACGGCATGTTAACTAAAACTTTTTTAATTGCACAATTCAACCAGCACTTATTTGATATAAATATTGAATATATATATATATATATATATATAAATATATATATTAACACCCAGCAACTGACAAAACAAAGTAAATATAATAATTGGTTAAACAAATGAGAGTGATAGTACTCAAATAAGAGCTCTTTCTAAATTTAATTTGCTTTTCTACATCAAAAATAATATGAAATATTAGTTTATTATATGTAAACTCATTAATCTTTTTGTGATACGTCCCACAAATTTATAAAATTTACATGATAAATGATATGGTTTAAAATAAACTTATATATTCTACATATTCTACATTTAATGAAGTCGAAGACATAAATAAAAATATTATACATGTTAGAATAATCTTGATTTAACACTAAATGAAAATAAAAATCCAATCACCCCGCCAGTATCACAATGTAGTCGAATTAAGCAAAGGATAGATGACAATGCATGTTAAGCAACAGGACAAAGCAGACAAGTACAAAACTATAAAAGTGTGAGAAAGACCTTAACTATGGTTGGGTGCTTGGTGTAGTTTAACTATTGTACAGATAAATAAAAGACAATATAATGGTTTAAATAATATTATATGCATTGGTATAAATTTATATAATTAATTATGTATACAGTTGTTGCAAAACATAAATAAGGGGGAATTTTTGGCTGTTAACAATATATTTTAAATATATAAACAAGTAAAACATTTCTCATTCAATTTCTTATAGTATTAGTCCAATAATTTGAAATTAAAAGAATATAATATATATTTAGTCGAGTTTAGTTTTTAACTTCAAATTAAATTTTACTAGATTTCTTGAAGCTTTTAAGCTTAATAAATATACGACTTAGAACTAGATTCGTTTCGCAACAACTTTAAAGATTTAGGTATATAAGTGGTTTAAAATGCTATATAAGGGTATAAAAATTAATAAAAAAAATTACTTATTCACGAACACCTATTAAAATTAAATAATATAGTAATTGATTTCTTTTCAATATTTAATACATTGTCATTGAAGCCGGGAATTCCCGAAAAGAAATAGTTTATTGGTATTTAGTTATAATAATATGTATTTAACATGTAATTATATTATATATTTTTGGTCTTGTTTATTACAATAAACTCTAAAATATTATATGAGTTAATTGAGTTTTTATTAAATTGGTAAAATATTTCATAAGAATTAAGGACTTGTTTTGATTTGCACATAACATGAATTTGAAATTAAATTATGGAAAACTACTTATATTCTGCATGCATAAAAATATTATAAAATTTATTATTTTATAAATTATTTTTTGCAGAAATTATTATTTTATTCAAAATTTTAAATATTACTTATGTACAACATTACAAAAATTTTATAATACAAAAAATGTTTAGATTGTGAAATTTTTGTTCAACTTGCAGAACATACTTATTCTACTTATTAAACTTAAATTACCTTCAACAAATTTAATAAATTAATGATATTTATAGAATATATTTCATAAAATTATTTATTTTATAGTATTTTGATTATAAAATATACATGATCTCCGATTAGGTAAATGATATAAATTGTAAAGGGAAGAAAATATGTCTCCAATAAAATCCTAACTTCAGACGGTGTTTGCGTATTTCTAATTCTAGTTATTATTTATCTTAAAAAAATTATGATTCTTATCAGATAATTCATTTTAGAATAGATTGAGATAAATTATATGGAAAATATAAATATAAATATAAATTTATTTAAATAATCAGAGTTTTCTTTTACTCCTTCGTATCATTCATACTTAAATTTGTAACTCAAGCACTCCCATTTTAATAATAATATTTTCTTTACGTATAGCATTGTTTTTAAATATTTGTATTAATTTTTAATGTTATATTTAATCATATTAATCTCCATCTATTTAACCAACGTATCAATTCACTCATATCTAAAAGTTGAACTGTTTGCCTACCAAGGTTAGTTTGCTGCAGAAAAATATGGACGTCAACCCAGTCTGTCAAGTCTGGAGGAAACAGTTGAACATATCTTAGGCTCATGTGACTTGGCGGTTCAATGCTGGCAGCAAATTATCCCTCAAGTTCTTTTTAGTGGTAATATGAGTTTCTATCAGTGGTGGCAAAGAATTCTGGAGGTCTGTGACAATGAAAAAAGAGCACAAATTGCCGCAGTGTGTTGGTCGCTTTGGAAAGCTAGAAATGAGCTAACCTGGAACAAGAACTTTACTCGTTTGAATGTCGTTATTGCACAAGCAAAGCAATTTCTTCTACAATGGAGTATAGCCCAGAAGAGTAAACCTCAATCGCATTTTCCTTACTATGTTGAGGGAGATGGTCAGGAAGTCTGGGTTGCACCACAGATTGAATACATGAAGATTTCGGCGGATGCAGCGGTGTTTAATGAGTATAATTCTACAGGGTTGGGTCTGATTGCTAGAGACGATAACGGGGAATTAATTCAAGCGAGGACACAGTACAAGGCTGGCATGATTTCGAGTACAATGGCTGAAGCGTTGGCGATAAAAGAAGCCCTCAGTTGGATCAAGGCGATGGGATGGAGCAAGGTGTTGGTGGAGTCAGATTGCCTGATAGCCATCCAAGCAATCCGTAGTAAAGCTCCTCTGTTCTCACCGTTTGGTCAGGTCATTCAAGACTGTGGTAAGATGTTGGAGGATTTAAACACAGTATCTCTGTTTTTCGTTAAACGGTCTGCTAATATGGCGGCACATGAGCTAGCTCGCTTGTCATATTTTTTTCCAGATCGAGTTTTCGATTGGATTTCTATTCCTATTGGGGTTAAAAATGTACTGAGAAGTGATTTATCAATTTAATAAAATTTCTTTGTTTGTCAAAAAAAAAAAAGAAGTTGAAAATTGGTTTGACTAGGCCTTGTTTTGAAAGAAAAAATACTAGAAAAATTAATTAGGTATTTTTTTTAAAAAAAACTCATAAATTAGATCTATATCATCCAAAACGTATGCATATTTAAAATTAGAAAATTTAATTATAATACTCCATCCGTCCCTCCCATTGTTATCGTTTCTCGAAGAGTGTCCGGCACACATTTTAAGGTGAAGAGAAAGTATAGTTCTTTAATTTTTTAAAAAAAAATTATTTTTCTGAATAAAAGTTTAAACATTCGATTTTTATTCAGAAAATTTTTTTTTTTTAAAAAAGTTATAAAACTATACTTTCTATTCATCTTAAAATGCGTGTCACACACTCACACAGAAACACGATAGCAATTGGGAGGGACGGAGATAGTAACTTTTTATTATATAAAGTATATTATTATTGGTTATTTTCAGTATCCTAAAAATCCCCGAATAATCCTTAAAAAATATTTGGCCGATCTATTTTTTGAAATCCGATTAATATTTATAAATTATTTTTGAATTATATTTCATAATAAATAAGGTAAATATGTTAAATATTATTAAAATATTTAAATATATCCGATTTTTGTTCCGATTAATCGCCGATTTGACGATTAATCCCTAATCGGTAACTAAACCGATTAGTACCGATTACCGATTTTTACAATCATGGTTATTTTACAGTATTGTAAGTTACATAATATTTTTAATAATATATTTAATAATAAGTTAGCAATAACATAATTTAATTATCTATTAGCTAAAAGTTCAGTCTCATTTTAACTCCAATAATCCAAGTTAAACAAAGTTGAACTGATTTTTCATAAATAAAGCCGATATTTTTTTTATAAATAAAGTGAAACACAAGTTGAATTGTGGATTAAACATGAATACTTAAGAAAGTTGAATTTTAAAAATACCGCTTAAAACAAAACATGTAATTTAATTTAGGAAAGTTTTAAATTTAGAACAATTTTTTAAATTTGGAGAGAAGAGAGTTGAGAGAGTAAAATGCCCTTTCTATATGCCTATCAATAAATTTAAGTAAAAATTAATGTAAGAATAATTTAGTCACTTAACGTCTCTTTAAATTATGAATTTTTAAAAATTACTACTCGGAACTTAGCACTTTTGTTTAATTTATTAACTTAAAAAATGGGATCGGGATTTTAACAAAATGGTCCCCTGTGAATAAATTTAGATATCAGTTAAAAAATGAAAATGTATAGGAAACAAAAGAAATACATATAGGATGTATAATGTATGTATTGTACGTATAGCTTCATCTTCAGCTTTGCTTGGACTCCCTTCTCTCCACTGCACCTGCAACTTCCCAAGCCTTTCACCGTTTTATACAACTAGCTAGTAAGATCTCTCTCTCTCTCTCTCTGTCCCCCTCTCTCCCTCTCTGTCCCTCTCCTTCACCTCTCTCCCCCCCTCTATCTCTCTCCATATGTAGCATACATACAAGTTATTGGGAAATGAATTTCTCTTCTTTGAGTGAGCTGTGAAGATTATACTTCTTGGAAAGCTACCAATTACATGTGGATTATACATATCTTGTTCAAAACCAAGATTTTATGATTGCCCACATGCTCAAAATCTGATCTTTACACCTTATTTTTATGTTTTTGAGGTGGGTTTTTACAGCTTCAGCTTCTTGAATTAAGTTTTGAGGTGGGTTTAGTGATTAATTTATTATAGGCTTATTATAAAATTGTGTGTGTTTATTTAAGGATTATTGAAAATTATTATGTGGTTATCAGATTTCAACTTCTAATGATTGAATCTTAAAGAATATGATAAGCTTAATTAATTATGTTAGATTGGGTTTTTGTTTAAGTATCTTTAAGATTTATCATTAAAGAATTGGTTTTTACTGATTTTATATTAGCTTTGGTACTGTTATGGAATAAATATATGTTTGATTAAGACATTAGTATAAGTAAGATTTAAATAATCAGAGTCTAATTAATACATACATGTACTTATCCTCTATTTATAAGATTAAACAAACCCTGGATTTCAGCTGGATTTGTCTTGTATTAGTGAGAGTTTAAGTCACTCTTTGACGTCATGATTTACTTTGTTAAGTCATGGGATTTTTTGTTTGTTGATTGTTTTTTTGTTTTGAATTTCAGTATAGGTTAAGGAGATCTTCGATCTGTTATTTTGAAGTAAAGGGTATTAGCTTGGTGGAAGAAAAGCAATAGCCCGTTGAGCTTGATTTGACTGATTTTGGTGTAGTTATTATTTGGACCTGTAGGCATGCCCCTCTCGGAGTTTTACGAAACATTGAATTCAAAGGGGAAGGTTGAAGGTTCCCGTTCTACTGATCTTGCTTTCGTGTAAGTTAATTTGGTAAAAAAAATTTGTTCAAGCCGAGCTTTTATGTATGATTTTACTTAATGAAGTTCACTTTTTTCTTCTTAAATATATTTGTATTTATGTATGCAGACCTAACAATGGGCTTGTTGAGTTGGTATGCGAAAATGGTCAAATTATGATGCAAGATCAGTCCCTTAATAGAAAGGCTCCCAAGATCCCGACCAACAATTTTCATTTTCAGACACCTCGATATCTTGATAAGGATGTAGTCAATGAACCTGCCTCCAAAGTTGGAAAGTATGGAAATATTGGTTCTATATATAGTGATATTACTACGTCTGCACCATCTACTGAACCAGTTGTGACTCATGATGATGATATGGCACAGTGGTTTAACTATCCCATCGGAGATAGTCTTCAACAGGACTACTGTTCTGATTTCCTACCTGAGTTATCTAGTGTTACTGTAAATGAATCCTCAATGCACAATAGTTTTGCTTCAATAGAGAAGAGAGATCGTTATAATCAAGTAGTTAGGAATTCAGAAAGTGGTTCAGTACAAAATAACGAGTTGGGCTCAGGGCAAGGAAGTGCACCTAAGCCGCCTCCTTCAAAATATGCACCATTATATCATTGGTCAGGGCCACAAGGGCAAGCATCAGTATCGTCTGTTGGATCAAGAGTTTCGGCGATGCAACATGATGTTTCTGGAAATCTAGTTTCTTCTCAAGCTCCCGCAAGTCATCTCCCTCACACGAAGATACATAAGCAAGATTCTGGATTGCCTAGAAGTAACTCTAGCTTGTTGAACTTCTCTCATTTCTCGAGACCTGCTGCCATGGCTAGAGCTAATATTCAAAATGCTTCTACTGTTTCCCCTCTGGTCTCATCAGCCGCAGATAGGATGATAGAGAATGATAATCTGCCTCCTTCTAATGGTAGAAATCCGGCAGAATCTACACATCTCAACCAGAATGGTATACCAAGAAAAGAAATAAGCTATCATACTCAGCCTAATTTTGTGTCCAGTAAGGTAGATTTTAAAAGAGCAGAGCCTATACAACTGGAGGAGTCACTTCCTCGTGGAAGATCTGATGCTGTTTGTAGAGAAGATGCCAATAATAGTAACAATAAGAAGGACAAGCCATCTAATCCAGATCTTGGTGGAAATACAGCCAAGAGATTGCCAGAAAATGAAAAGGCTGGTGAGCCTGTAGGTGCTTCTTCATCTGTGTGCTCAGGAAATAGTGTAGAAAAAACTTCTAATGACAGGAAAATAAATATGAAGAGGAAAAAATGTCGTGATGCCGAGGAGTCAGAAGGACAAAGTGAAGTAAGTTTTCACTGAACAAACCCTCTCCCCCCCTCTCTCTCTCTCTCTTTCATATTATAATTTCTTGGTTTTTACATTCTACAATATAATAACAGGACTTCCTTTTTCAGGATTTAGAAGAAGAATGTGCGGGTGCTAAAAAAGCAGCTCCTGCTCGAGGAGGTTCGGGCTCCAAAAGAAGCCGAGCAGCAGAAGTGCATAATTTATCTGAAAGGGTTAGAGCTTTTTTGATGACTACATAACACATATCTTATCTTATTTTGGTTCCTTAGAGAGATAATCAATCTCATGTATTATCCTTGCAGAGGCGCAGAGACAGAATTAATGAAAAGATGCGAGCGCTACAAGAACTCATACCCAACTGCAACAAGGTAGATCATTCTTAGTTATATAGTTATGTAATATTTCCATTTTTTTGTACGCATGTGCGAGGGGTACAATTTGATCATTCAGAAGTAAAATTAGCCAAGAAGCGAAAGTGGTGTGATTGTCTTTTAACCTTTAATTGCATTATGAATGTTAAATTCATTCAGTTGCAGTTTGTAGCCTGTTTTTTATTGTATATTTTGAAACTAATGCTCTCTCTTTCGGATATTACCTTAAATGACAATTTTGTTTCCATATATAAGGTGGACAAAGCTTCAATGCTTGATGAGGCAATTGAGTATCTGAAGACTCTTCAACTTCAAGTACAGGTAATGCTGCCCATTTTGTTTTTATTTTACATCAAAATTAATTCTTACATGCTAATAGCTTGTCAAAAAATTATTTGTCACAGATTATGTCAATGGGAGCTGGAATGTATATGCCACCTATGATGTTACCAACTGGAATGCAACAATTTCATGCAGCGCATCTACCCCATTTCTCCCCCATGGGTGTTGGGATGGGAATGGGCATGGGAATGGGTTTTGGTATGAACATGCTAGACATGAATGGTGGACCTCGTGGATGCTCCATGATTCCGATGTCCTCAATGCAAGGAGCGCATTTTCCCTCCCCACCTATGTCGGCGTCTGCTAATTTTCAAGGCGTGGGTGGAGGCCACCTTCCGGTCTTTGGTCATCCTAGTCAAGGGTTTCCCATGTCAGCAGCAGGAGCACACTTGGCACCTAGTAACTCAGCCGGCGGAATGATTGGCTTAAAGATGGGGGTTAATGTGGAAGTTTCAAATGCAGTTCCAGCTCCAACTATGGAATCCAAGAATTTGATAAAGAATGCCAACTTACAGGATATGCAAAGTGCTGAAACCAGGATTTCATTGAACCCGCAGTCTAGTCAGGTTTGTTTTATTTGCGTACACACTCTTTCTAGAGAAGAAGTTACATATATTTGTCCAAAGGAAAAGTAATACAATACTTATCCGAATGTGTGTTTATGAGTGTTTTTGGATTTATGCTATCGGCAACTTGTCATAATTTATTTGATAATAGGTGTTCGTAATTAATATCTATTCAATCTTCGTTATGAGGAATCGAGCCTATGATTACTCTGTATGGCAGCGGTTCCACTTTAATTTAATCTATAAGGTTGTTTATCGTCTCTAGATGACTATTTTTTTCGGTGGTTGTAGGATATTACAAATATCTGGTTATGGACCGAATTATGTGAAACTTGCTGCACAAAGTTTCATTGATAGGGTGCTGGGTTGATTCTATACTATATTAACCAGTTTTGTGAGAAGTGAATTAACTTGAGTGTTTGATTTTAATTTTTCACTTGGAAGTTGAACCCAGGAATCACTCTTTCTTATTTGGAATGCTAAATAAGGTTTGGGTTTTGCTAAGTTAGACCTTCAACTTAAGAACCTTTTCTTTGGCTTAAATAGTTTCTAATGAAAGGAAAACTTGGCCTGAACTATCTTTTTTCAAACGAATGGGGCACTTTTTCTCAATACAAGAATTGTAATGTTAGAATAGTTACTGTCCTGGTCTGGGTCAGAACCATTAAGTTTCTTTAATGATATATGTTACTTCAACTAATCAAAAGTTGTTTTCTTGTCTAATATCAGTTCCATGCAACAAATGAAGAGTTTGACCAGTCTGCTTTGGCGCGGGAAACTGATCAAGGGCCAGATGGTTCCAGGCCAGATGTTGGTGGCGGTGCAGATGATAACTCGACGAGGAATAATGACACACTACCTAGCAGAGATCCTAGTGAGTCAATCTTATTCACCTTGGTTAATTTGTCTTATTTTCAGTCACTAACCGAAGCACTTGACCTTTAGATGGTAATTTAATTTCTGTTTGCATAAACAGTGAACTTGCATTTCTATCTGCAGGTAGTGATTGATAGCAACAATTGAACTTGTGTATCAGAAAACCTTTGCTACCTCTTCAAGAACGTTTTGTATCACGAGTTTGGTACATTTCAATTCAGATATCAGAAGCACGAGATATAAGAATCGTAGATGAGGTAATAGGTTAAAAACCCATCTTGATTCTTAGCGAGGAGTATGCAACAAGAAGTTGCGCAAGTTTTGATATTCTGAAGATAATTGCAAATTTTATCCTCCGTATATATTATAATGTTGTTGTTTGTGGCACACCTAAATTTCAAGTAGATGTAATCATAAGTATGTTTCCATGATGTGTATTTTGGCAATTTTATAATAAACAGAAGCATATAATTATATTGTAATACATTATCTGCATAGTCAATCTTTCCCCGTTGATGTGATGATGGTTATTCAAAGCATTCCACATTCACTTTGTATCTCTCAATATTGGCCAAGACCTATTTTGCGTTGAATCGATTCCCTGACTTCCAATCTCTTACACACACAGGCAAACACAAGTGTACTACAGACATGCCAAACTACCCCTTGCATGCATTGAAAAAATTTTGGTCTTGGATTCAGATGGTTGTTTTCTTTGCTTTGCAAAATAGGAGAAAAAGAGATGAGCTTTTTCGTGACCTGTTTGTATTCTTATCTGTTTTAAATCTTATCTGGATAAGCACTAGGCAATGAGGTTATGGTCCTGGATTCTATGTAACTTCACGACAGATATTTTTTTCTTCAAATTTATTCATATTTCAAATGAGATTAGTGAAAGCATCAAAGCATCATTGTGTTGAGAAATTCTTTGTTGCAAGATTGATTTTTGTTTTTTCTGTACTTTTGATAACCACATGTTATGGTTATGTTGCATTATTCTACCCTTTCTTTTGTTGGTATTCTAGAGTAGTGCGATGCATGCTGTTTACATTGCCTTATGTATTTTGATTTCACGTGTCCTCTTCATTCTTCGGATTAGGATGATGTCTAATTGTCTATATGTATATTTTTACACCCCATAAACTCCAATTTTGAGTTGATAATTGGGGTATATTTGCTCTGGTTGGTTGACATATGAGTGAGAAGCATCACTTTCAGTTTGTTTGTTATCTCTGTGCCTACAGAGCCCACTGTTGCTCTCCTAATTAGCTGGAATTATGAATTGATTTATTTCTGAGTGTTGTCGAACCATGTGCAAAAAATTTCCTTTTCTGCTTCTAATTTTGGTGGGGTTGAGCCCTTCCTTTTCTAGACCTGTTTTGTCTACCTACACTTTTTATAAATGGTCCTTGATCTCCAAAAGTCTAATAGTTAATCTCTGTGTTTTTCATTATGAGCAGCATAACAGTAATATCACAACTATATAACAAGCTTTTTACATTAATCTTTAAGCTTTCCACCAAATCACTATGATGCCAACAGGCAGCATTACATACACAAATGATACAACTCAAACCAATAGGACGGACAAAATAAAAGTCTTCCTATTTGACAAGCTACTAAATACTATTCCAAATAATACAACTTAAACCAGACATTATAAAAGTTTCTATTTGACAATGTTACAGACAAAAACACTATGTATACTTTCTATGAACACTCAGGCCAGCGATATCCAAACCAATAACGAAATACAAACAGCAAACTGTATGAACACACTGGAAATAATCTTGCGATAATGCTTTACTCTTCATATAATTTAAGCTTTGATCTCACCTTTAAGTTCAGAAGAAGGGGTCTTTGTGTTGGTAGACTTCCCAGTGATAGCTTTCTTCGCCTTAACAAGGGTATTTTTCACCTTTGATAAAATGGTATTTGATTGCTTTGTAGTGGATTTTATTGTAACCACTTCCTTGGGGAGGTCTCGCGATGCTAACTTATCATCAAGTTCTTTTGTTTGATCTGTTGGAACATTGTCTTCTTCCGCTTTTACCTCAGGCTTCTCTTGTTTAGTCTCATCAGGTTCCTTCAATGTTTTATCAGCGACAGTTCCATTACTATAGGTTTCAACTGGCAAAACAGTCTCGCTCTTCGTGTCTTCCTTCTCATTCTCAGCAACAAATTTTGTGTCTTTAGAAGTAATCACCTCCTCCAAAATGTTTTCAGCAGCTGCAGGGGTTAAGATAGATTTGACGACTCCCTCAGCTTCTTTAGTCTCAGGCTGAGCTGAGTCAGTTTTCACCTCCTTTGCTTCAGTCTCTGCTTCGACCTTTACCGATGTGTCATCTTTCTCTTTCGGTAGCTCTTCAACTAGATCAGCTTCACCACCTGTAATCACTTCTTTTGCATCAGCTTGATCTTCCTTGGTTGGTAATGTGGCTTCAACAAAACTTGGGTTTTCTAGAGGAGTCTTTTCGGTAGATTCTTCTTCTTTTGACAACTTGATGTCATCAACTTTATCAGCTGAATCGTCGACACTTTCCTTAGATTCAACTACTATATATTCCTGTGGTTTCTCTACCACATCAGTTGATGATTCTAAAGCTTCTTCCTTGATAGACTGTGGTTCCATAATTCCTACATCTTTTACCAAAGCTGGTTCTGATTCTTTTATAGGCAATTCTTCTTCTTGCTCCTTTTTATCAACAGCCTCTATTGATGATTCTGGAATGCCTTCTGCTTTTAGTTTCTCCACTGGTTTTTCCTCAACTGACTTCACCTTTTGCTCCTGTTCTTCTGATATTTCAGAAGTCTCTGTCACCAAATGGCTTTCAACATTCTTTGCTTCTGGTTCTGTGACATCAGGCGTGTCTTGTTCAGAAGTACACTCTTGTGCCACTACAGATTTGTCTTGAACTGAAGCATCTACAACAGCAGTATCATCAACGTTTTTCACTTCTTCAAGTATAGGAGATTCAGTTGTGTGCTTCACTTCTTCAATTACAGCAGGCTCAGTAATTTTCTTTACTTCTTCAGCTAGCGTAGGCACACTGATGCCTTTCTCTTCTATCGCTACAGGACTCTCAATTGTGTTTTTCAAATTTTCAACTACAGGAGTCTCAGTATTATTTTTTTCTTGTTCAACTGTAGGAATCTCAACTATCTTCTCTTCCTCTGCAAAAGGCTCAATCAAGGTCTTCACTTCTAGTAGAGGGTTCTCTGTAGAGATCTTTGCTTCTTCATCTACAGGAGTCTCAGTTGCGATTTTCTCTTCCACTACAAGTTTCTCTGTTGTCTCCTTCATTTCTTCAACTACAGGAGTTTGAAGAAGCTTTACCACAGGAAGCTCGGTCACGATATTCTCTTCTACTACACGAGGTTCAGCAGCAATTTCTGGCTCTTCAACAGCACAAGTATCACTTGCAATCTTTTCTTCTACAAGGAGCTCTGAAATCTTCACTTCTTCAACTACCGGAGTTTGAAGAAGCTCTACTTCCGTAGGTGGTTCAATCACGGTATTCTCTTCCACTACAGGAGGCTCAGTAACAATTTCTGGTTCTTTAACAACATGAGGATCATTTGCGATCTTTTCTTCCACAAGGGGCTCATCTGCGATCTTCACTTCTTCAACTACAGGAGTTTGAAGAAGCTTTACTTCCGCAGGAGGTTCAATCATGGTATTCTCTTTTAGTGCAGGAGGCTCAGCAGCAATTTCTGGTTCTTCAACGACATGAGTATCATTTGCGATCTTCTCTTCCACAAGGGGCTCATCTACGATATTCACTTCTTCAACTAGAGGAGTTTGAAGAAACTTTACATCCACAGATGCTTCAATCACGTTATTCTCTTCTATTAAAGGAGGTTCAGCAGCACTCTCTCGTTCTTCAACAACATGAGTATCACTTTCGATCTTCTCTATCACAAGGGGCTCATCTTCAATCTTCACTACTTCGACTACAGGAGTTTGAAGAAGCTTTACTTCCGTAGGAGGTTCAACTACGGTATTCTCTTTTACTACAGGAGGCTCAGCAGCAATTTCTGGTTCTTTGACGTCATGAGGGACATTTGCGATCTTCTCTTCCACAAGAGGCTCATCTGCGATCTTCACTTCTTCAACTACCGGAGTTTGAAGAATCTTTACTTCTGCAGGAGGTCCAGTCACTGTATTCTCTTTTAGTACAGGAGGCTCTGCAGAAATTCCTGGTTCTTCAATGATATGAGTCTCATTTGCGGTCTTCTCTTCCACAAGGACCTCATCTACGATCTTCACTTCAACTTGAGGAGTTTGAAGAACCTTGACTTCTGCAGGAGATTCAATCACATTATTCTCATTTACTACAGGAGGCTCTGCAGCAATCTCTGGTTCATCAATGACATGAGCATCACTTTCGATCTTCTCTTCCACAAGGGGCTCATCTGCGGTCTTCACTTCTTCAACTACAAGAGGCTCGACATTCTTTTCTTCAACCTTTGGTTCTGGTTCAGCAAATGGAACTACCTCTGCTGCTGAATACTCGACTTCTTCAATAGCTTGCTTCACATCAGTTACATGGGGCTCAACCTCAACTTTTTCTTCTGATTCAGCCAAAACAGCAGGTAGCCTAGACAAATCCTCATATTTTGGTTTTTCCTCAAATGTTGGCACTACTGCTGCTATTGGCTTTTGTTCATCAACTGTTTTCTTTTCATCTTCAACCACGGAAGGCTCAATTTTATTGTTCTCAACTTTGTCTTCACTTTCAGCCAAAGGTGCTACTGCAGTAACCAATATCTCGGTTTCTGAATTTTCTTCTACAACTGTTTGCTTCAACTCCTCATAGGTTGGAGTCTCAATTGGCTCAGCGTCGATCTTACATTCAGATTCAGACAAAGGCATTGCAGCAGTAGGCGACGCTTCCTCAGTTTTTGGCTGCTTTACTTCCTCCCTGGTTTCTTCTATCTCTTCATGTAATTCTTCCTTGACTTGCTGCAATAATGTAAGAAATAATCATTTAATTGGAAGAATGGAAAAACTAATTATTATATATCTCAAGCAGCCCCAGCCAGCTAATTACTAAAAAGATAAAGCTAGAGAAAAGTGGAAGAAAGATATCAAGAAATGGAAAGTGAAAGTGAGAGTTTGAAAAAAATAAAGTTAACAGAGCAGCATCTTCTGAACATAACATGCTGTGATGTTATCGTCTTTATTCCTTGCATGATGTGGCTAACGCATTAAACCACTCTGGAAAATTAATGACGAATTTCCATAAGCATTCCAGAAAAACCATTAGTTTTGTTACATGTCTTACAAATTTCAAAAAAATGAATTCAAGTAGCAAACTTTTAAAATCATTAAAAAATTTATGAACGCGTCTAGAAAGTCATCATCATCAACACTCACCTGCATGTTATTTTCACCATTTTACAAAATGGCTCCATCAGATACAGATAGTTTCACTAGTGATTTCACAAAAACAGGCATCACTGGTAATAAATTCAAGATTGTACAAACTTGCAGCTATATTAACTTCAGTAGCCTAATTTTTCTGGTCCTACTTCTCTTGAAAATGCATATGCAAATTAAAACAAAGCAATTTCCTCATCTTGTGCAATAATGTGATTGCAATATCATATGCCCCTGGTACTGAAATAATCGCAGTTAAACTTCAGTATTAGCAAAATTTTGTCACTTGACGAATCGCTCCAATATGCTCCGCTCCAATATGCTCCACATATTTTAGCCTTCTTGACATAAACTTCTCTGTTTTTCTGCTGCAGATATCTGATACTGATATCACTGCCAAGTTTTTGGTACTTGAAAGCAGGATCATCATTCTAGACCTATTCGTCTAATTTACGTATCTATGATTACTTCTGCGTTTTTCTTGCATCTCAGATAAGTACTTGACAGGGAGTTTCTTAAACCCCAAACTGAATTTGGATCAATTTTACTGACCATCAAACTAAAACCCAACCTTTTATTTAGTAGCTAGATCTAAAGGTTAGTCTTTTTTTTCTCCTCCTGATTTCTATCATCCAAAACCAAAAAAATAACAAATTCGAAAATGAGGTACATGAGGGTAACATGGAGGATCATCTATGTGCCTAAAAGTAGTAAAATTCAAGTAGATATATAGTAAGACAACACAATACAGCTTGTTTCACACAAAATTTCAACCTTTTCAGTTCAAGGTCTCAAAATCATAAGATAAACTTAACTATTCTGTAGCAACTTTAGTTAAAATATAGTAGATCATGTAGGTAAAATTTACAAGAACCTAAACAAAATTAAATTTCTAACATATGCATACATGCAGCATGAAAACTTGGCAAGGATTGAAACAAAATGAACACAGGAAGCTAAAAGTAGTAGTGTAGAAGTATACCTGAGATATAATAGGATGATCTGCTCCAACAGCTTCACTAGCCATAGATGAAAACTTAGGAATGAAAAAGTATAGTGTTATACAAAGTGATGAGTATATATATGATAAAGATGAACAAGAGGAAAGAATGGTCTGGTTGGCAACAACCAAGAAAAGCTTAGAACAATACACTAAAAGAAAAAATAACCACAAATTCTACTAACAAAACAGTGTGTTATATGATGACACTTTTTTCATCACATGGATTGTGATCTGTCAAAAATAATAAGTGGGGTTCCTTTAATCTTACCACTAAGAACTACAAAATATTGTATTATAAGTTGCATTTGATTTTAATTTTTATTATTGAATATAGTATGTAATAAGTCTAGTGTGCTAAGTAGACGGATAACCATTTATAACGTAAAATCTCGTAATATAATAAGTCAGCTTATTGACTTATAAGTCTGCAACAACTTATTGACGAGTATTTGTCGACCCAATTTAAAAGTTGAATTTATTGGTAACGACGTACTTTTTTCTCAACTTATTTTTGATTTTTCGTTTTTTATCAATTTTATTTTTAAAATATATTTTTTTAAATGTTAATCTAACTTAAAATATAAGAATTAGGATAATTATATTTACAAATTATTTATTTTATTTTATTTAAACAAAATAAATTTTGACTTATAAGTTAAATTATTCAAATACTTGTATAACTTATAAGCATTTATCGACTTATCACTTATCAGTCACTTATTCAATTTAAGTTATAAGTTATTTATTTTAAGATATCTCAAACGGGCACATTATCCTCTGATCAGATTCAGCCGATTAAGCCATTACATCTTATTTATGATTTATGATATTTTGTGTTCTTTTAAGAAATAGTTAGAAATCGGGATTTTAGAGTTTTAGCATCTTAGATATTATATTCGATTTTGGACAAATGCACGAATCTAAGTATGAGATTATAACGGTAGAAACTTACTTTAATATTATCTAAAATTAGTTGAGTTACGCATACATTTTTCTTTATATCCGTTAATATAAAAATGAAGTCTGGAATTTAAGTAGAGTTGTACAGAATTCCGGTCTGGACATGTAACCCGGACTGGACCGGGTCTATCGGTCCAAGACCCGGACCGGACCGAACATACCCGGTCCGGTCCCCAGTCCTTATAATTGAAAAAATCCGGTCTTCGGTCTGCTATAGTCCAGTCCGGTCCAATATCTAAAAAAATCTGATCCAGATCTGAATGGACTTGACTTCATATATATAATTATTTTACCTTTAATTGATGTCTTATAATATCATATATAAATATTAAACATTCAAGCATATGATCGATATTAATAAATAATAAATTCATATAATAAAATAGATTGATACTACACTTTAAATTACTAAATTTCTTATTTCATATAATAAAATATTGATATTCATACACTTAAAAAATTATATTTACTTTTAAAATATTAAAATATTATTTATTTTTAAATTTTTATTGACGTACCAAATAACAAAAATTTTAATATATAAAAATTGAAAGAAAAATTAAATTAAAATTATATAAATAATTTTTTTTAATATAAATATTAATTAAACCGGTCCAAAACGGTCCGATCCGGGTTTTTCCGGTCCAGTCCGGTCCCAAGACCGGATAGAGCCGGTCCGGTACTCGATCCGTAATTCTGAAAAAATCCGGTTTTCCGTCCGGTCCGGTTTTTAACCTTTGTGCACCCTAAATTTGAGTGTCTCCTTGTTTACTATAATTCAAATAGTATTTCATAAATGTTACTCCATTTGTTCCATTATTCGAAATGTTTACTATTTGCACATATTTCGAGACTTCTATAAAATATAGTTTCGTAATTTTTTTTGAATAAAAGTTTAAACAAAAATTTTTATATAGAAAAAAATAATTTAAAAAATATAATAAAATTATATTTTAAAGAAGTATTGAAAAGCGTGCCAAAAAATGATGTAATGAATTCATGGACAAAGGGAGTATACGTGATCAAGTGCCTTTTTTTTTATCAACATGATCAAGTACTTGACAGTTTCATACTAAGTTTCCGGGGTAGACTATTTTCGTACTTAGAGCAAGTCCAACAATGTCCTACTAGATACCTTATAAATATAATAAAATATAATGTCCTAGTGATTTAAGACATGAATTTTGCATATTAATTCCAATAATATGCCTTATAATGATGCCTTATTATTAGTATAATATTATATTTGAATTATATTTGGAGGGAAAGAAAAGATGAGAGAGAAGAGATGTGTAAAAAAAGAGGGAATTTTTTTTTTATTGATATAAATTAAATAAGGCATACCAGTAATGCCTTAAAAATGAGGCATTTGATTCATGTTCTAGTGTTTTAAGGTACCATTAGGAGTTGGAGCAGTCATTTAAACAAAATGCCTTAAATTATAGTTTAGGACATTAATTTATGGCACTCTTGGACTTGCTCAGTTTTTGTAGTAGACTACTCCCTCCATTTCATATTATATGTCACATTTCTTTTTACAGAAGTCAAATTTATCAACTTTTAACTAATGATTAAATATTACTCGTATATTATTTTAAAAAATTAAAAATTATAGATTAAAGTAGATTAAATCTACTTTTCGGTGATGTAATTTTTTTTATTTTATTCAATTATAAATTATTAATAAATTTCAGTGAAATTTAAGTCAATTTATCCGTTACAAATTCAAAGAAGACACGTAATATGAGATGGAGTAAATATTTAAGTAGAATGTTAAATTAATAATTAGTTCAACTGTTGGACGTTTAGTAACCTTCAAGGTAAGACGTTCAAATGACGAGCAAAAGAAGTTAGCATCGCACCTCGGGATTAAATAAGTAGAATTGTTGGTGATATATTTGAATTTGGCTCATAAAAATATATGAATGAGATTTAGTAACAATTGAAATAAACTCGAATTTAATTTATTTGAATTCTTAACTAAAAGTAACATGATCTTTAAATTATTTTGCTCATAAAATTCGCAAATTTTATCAAGATTCTATTATTTTTTAAAAATTTATTATAATTATATTTTTTATAAATATTCAATATTCAATCTGTATTTTATATATTGAGATATCAGAAATGGTATCTCAATTAGAGCCGGCAATTTCGTACACGACACGATAACACGACACGAAAATAACGGGTTTGGTTTGACATTTTTGGTACACGGACACAAAAGTACACGAACACGAAAGTACACGTATGAATTTAGTGTCAGTTTTGGGTTTACACTTGGGTACACGACACGAAACGAAAGTACTCGAAATAAATAAATATTTAAATAAATTTATTAAAATTATATAAATACATATATCTTACAATAATATTTTACATATAATATTTACATAATATGGATACAAAATAGATTTAAATTTAAATTTCATAAGATTTGACTGCACTTGAGTCTTTATGACTTATTGACTTAAGACTCGACTATTAAAAATTTAATATTTAAATATATATTTTATTTATCTTTATTTTTATTATTAATTTTAAATTACACGAAACACGACACGAAATATACACGAAATGAAGGTACACAAACACGAAACGAAGGTACACGAACACGAAACAGTTAGACATTCAAGACACGAAACACGAAAGTACACGACACGAAAATACACGAAACGAACAAATTGCCGGCTCTAATCTCAATCGTAGTACTTCCTAGTTTCAACCACATGCCGCCTAATGAACCAAAGGACCCTGATAAAACGATTCGTCGATCCCTAACAAATTGATAAAAAATAATTGTTAAATTGACGTGGTTACGGAGGTGCAAGATTATGGAGAAATTGCAAATTTATATTGCTGACATTCTCTTGTCATTGTCAACTTCTCCAACGCTTAAATTAGGTAGAATAAATGAAAATGCAAATAGGATTACATAGATACTTATTGTAGATTTGTAGCTAAAAAACTATTTATAAAGTTACGTAACAAAATGTTAAATCCTAAACATCCTAATATCTTTTAAATAATTATTGCTGAAGTTAACGTCAAAAAAACCGTGTTTGCTAAAGTATTACTATTGTAGGAGTTTTCCCTGCAGGGTGTTCATAGGTGAACAGACAAAAATTAATACAACTTATGTGAAGATTAACAAGTATGATCAGTGATTAATATAGTTTTATATTATTTATTTTTGATATATTTGGATTTTTGAGTTTTCATACAGTTAAATTTTTGATAAGAGTATAGAAAGTTATAAATAATATAATGATAACATGATGGGCTAAACACGTATTTCGACGATTAGATTTTGGGATTCAACGAGTTGTGACGGAACATGTTGTTATTCGTTTATCTCGCACATTTATATCATGATTGCTTGATTAAAATTAAAAAATATACTTAAATATTCACATATATAAAAACAACTTACTTGAAAATAAAAATTTAATATCCGCCAACATTTGTCATGAAATGACAATTTTCTTAGCAAGTATGGTTGGAAATGGTTTGATAACTTGTTAAGCAATGAATCGGAATTCGAAATACATTGCGAGTTATAAATGTTAAGTAATAAAAAAAGAAGTTAAAAGATCGTTCCTTTTGTTTTCCTCATCATTTAAGCAGCCAAGTGGATGAAATAATTTTGTCATTCGAAACAGAAATACTCTTTAACCCTAATAATAATTCATATAATAATAATCAGAGATAGAATTGGAACAAAAATGAAAGAATTTAAATATTGAAAATAATGACACGCAGAATAGTATTATTGTAGTATGAGAAAGAGCTGTCACCTGGGGCTTATGATTTAAACGGTTTGATCGGTCACAGTTGCGGGGCTTGTCGTCATCTGGACAGCCCAATTCTGCAATAATTAAATCCAAATTACCTAATTCTCTACTGTACTTTACGGATATTTTACTTGCATTATTCCATCTAGTACTATTACAACGTTTAAAATTTGTTTTTCAACGTCATTGGTCGCTCGCTTTATAAATCAATCAATGATACTGTAATTGTAATTATTATTGGAGGTTTTCTTGATTTATATATTCAATTAATTTAATTTATGTTACTTGATACTTAATGATAAAATATGGACTTTTGCACTTCTCTTGTTTTCGGTGAGCAAAATATACGTTAGCTTCATATTTGGTCCATGTAAAAAAGGGCCCCAAATTATGGCTTAATTAAAAAGTTAAATTAAATTTTGGAAGTATTTCAATTATCAAATAAAATATCAGTAAATACTCCATTTATATCTATTTCATTTTATATGCATATAAATTTATTTTAAGCCTATTTTTTGGCGTGCTTATCCGGTGCAAAGTAAGTCGTGTTATTGGGGGCCGGGGTTGGCCTATCTGAAACTGGATGCAAAACTTGCAAGTTGTTATCTTCTTTTTTTCCTGTTCTTTTTCTTTATAGAGTGCTGGACCTGGTTCCCGATTCTCTAATATCCATGTATATACTTGGGTTTGGTTGTGTTTTACAAGTTGAAACTTATATAATTATGTATGGATTTATATTAATATTGTATATTTTTAATTTAGTTTAAATTGTAATTTTTATATTATATGAATAATTTGAAATTAATTATTGTTACATTTTATTTAAAAAGGGTAATTGATTGAGTATTAATAGTTTTTTTTTGTTTTTTTTTATTAAATATAACTGCCTACGTTATTATTTGAAAATTATGGGCTTAATTCTTTTGACGAAAATATGAATTTATTAACTTACTAAATCATCCACAATACAATTCATCATTTCGATAAGAATAGAATACCTATCTGGGAATAAATAAGCCAACCTAACTAATTAATGGGCAACCCTATTTATTTGCAGACCGCTTAATAAAATGCAACATAATGTTGTTTCTTCGACGAAGCAGACTACGACAACTCTCCACAATTTGGCCAAAAGGGGACCTCATTGGCACTTTACTTCTGATAGCCTGCACAAATACGAGGCAATCAGACTCAATCTCTACCCTCTGTCAGTCCACTCGATCACACCAACTTAGAGCCTCCTTTACAGCCATAGCTTCTGTCCATTCTGCAGATTTTAGTCCCTTATACACTCGAGTTTGCGCATCTAACAGGTCTCCGTTACAGTCTCGTGCCACCATCCCGATAGTAACCTCCTCCTCGGTCTTAAAAACAGCTGCATCAACTGTCAACTTCGTTGATTTCCTCTGTGGCTTTACCCAAATACAAGCTCCGTCTCCTTCATACACAGGTTGGAGAAGTGCATTTGTCGAACAATTTTGGGATGTTTTCCATTGATAAAGGTGCTGCTTTGCCAATGCTACTACTCTATTAACCGAAGTTGGTTTCTTGTTCCAGACTATACCATTTCTCGCTTTCCAGATCGACCAACACACACAAATTATTTTTGCTTTTCTATCCTGATCAGTTGCACTGAGAGTATTATTTAGCCACTCAGCAAAAGAATTCTGAGTATCTCTGTTGATTACTATAGATAACACTCGCCAGCAACTCGAGCAAACTGACATGTAACCAGACTATGCAATATTGATTCATCATCCGCTGTACACACTGGACAAATGTAATAACTCGAATTTTTGAGACCTTGTAAAACGTTTAATGAATAGTAACCCTGACAGACGGGAAAAACTTTTGAGCCCACACTATATAGTGCATGAGAAAATGAGTTTCAGAATTGATATTACGACTATACGCACCAAATGAGTGTATGTAAACGCTATTAGTTTTCGAAAAAAACGAACTTTGAAAAACGACCGTATTTACAACTTATCGAGGATTACGGGAATCACAATATAATTACGAGATTAAAATCCTACGGATTTATATTCAAGTAGGATAAATAAAAATATAAGGAATAAATACGAAAGGAATTTCATTGCGAACCACTTACGGGTAAGTATTACGGAGAACGTTTAAGTAACCGAGCGAACGCGTAAGCGATTAATTAAACGTAACGCACTAACTAAACCATGGTAAGGAAGTAACCATGGTTACTTCATCAAATAGTGAGCTAACCATAGGATGACCAAGCTAGCTAGCAAATAGTTTGCTAAGAAGCTAACCTTGTAGTTTAGCTTGTAAGCTAGCAAGCTACAAAGATATGTCCATGGATTTGGTGACAAGAATAAACCTAGAATGCTATCCTAGGAAGAATAAAATCAAGTTGCAAAGATATCAAGTCACCTTCCAAGAAGCAACCTAGAAATCATCCAAGAGAAGCAATCAAGTGCTATAAATACCCCCTCCCACCCCCATTTTTTCTTCCATTCGGCTATTTTGAAGAAAAGAAGGAATTGGAATTCAAAACTCCAAGCTCTAGTTCTTGTAAAATCACCCAATTAATTCCCAAGCCTCCTAGCAACTAAACTAAGGTAAGAAAAATCTTTCATCTCTTTTTATCAAGGTTGGATGGGTGAAATAAATTCAAAAAACTCACTAGTGAATAGTGTGAATAGTAACCTCTCTTTGGTTTCTTGATTTTAATGATGGTTTTAGGTTCTAAAAATCATACCAAGCACTTCCAAGCCTCCACCATCCTCAATAATACATCTCAAGCTTTCAAGAAAGGTAAAAATTTTTGGCCTAACTTTATTTAAGGTTCATTTTTAAGATCCATTTAGTAGGTGTTAGTAAACCTAGCTTACTAAGTGTTATTGATGAAATCTTGATGATTAAGTTAAGTAGACTTAAGGTTGGTTGTTGTTGCCTCAAGAACATGATATTCTTGAGAGGAGTTTATGTGTTGATGATGATATGATAATTTTTGGTGGTTGTGTTGATAGTTAAGGCGTAAACGAAACCCCGATCGTAAACATAACTTCGTTAAAACCAACAAACCGTAACTTTAAGTTTCTGCAGAAAGTCCCGAAGTTGTAACTGTAGATTCTTGAAAAATAACCTTTGTTTAGGATAGAAAATGTTATAAGGATCGTTTAGGCGCTTGAATCGCTTGATTCCGATTTACGGATCAAAAGTTATGATTGGTTTAGGAAAAGTGATTTACGCGACAAAAACTGCTACGAATTACGAACTTTGAAAATATAAAGGATAGACTTAAAAGTATTCATAAATCATGAAATTTTTACAAAGAGTAACATATTGAGTTTCCTAAATATTATAAAAATTTCAAGTGAAAATAATAATTTTTTAATTTTATAAAAATATCGGAGCCGAGACCGCGCGAGTAGAACCGTAAGAATCTTTAAGCGGAGCCGACAACGATAATGAGAATGAACTCAAGATACTTAGGAAACTGAAGTGACCATAAAGTGATTATGACTTAAAATAAATGTTAAGGGTAGTATGAGTTGAGAGGGTGTATAATGAGTAGCACATGAGTACGAGTTACCGTAAATTAGGACGGAACCTAACGAAATGAAATATGTTTATGATTATAGATTTCCGAGCGGAACCTAGAGTGTAATAACCCCAATTTTTGGAAAATTTTGAAACACGGATGAATAGTAACTTTTGCTGATGAAGATGATTAAGGAAAATTATCAGACCACGCTATATAGGAGTACTGTTATGGAAATTTTAAGATCATATTAGTACTCCATAAAGTAAATAAGTGTATGTAAAGATCGTCAGAATCCAGATCCGAACACTTTGATTTTTTCCCGAAAATCCACCAGATACCGAAAGAATTGAGTATAAGGTGACAGGATAAAAATGATTTAAATTCAAGGACTTTAAGAGGGGATCATAAAAAGGAATATAAAATATTGAGAAAGGTTTAGGGGAACCCAATTAATAAGATCCCGGATATGATCCCTCAAACGACGAATGAGAACGAAAGTTAAGCGAACCGTAAAACAAATTAGCGACCAAGAGACAAGCTTGTACAAGAAGCCAAGGATTGTGACATCATCAAACCACAAGGAAGAGACATGTGGCAATTGGATGACATAAGAATGATGACCTAAGCATGACAAAAAGAAGTGTGTGTTGGTTGATTGTGAGCCATTCATTTTTTACCATGGTAAATCCTCAAAATTAGCCAAGCCATAAACAAAGAAACAAAACAAAAAAATCATAACACAAACTTGACTTTTCATTTTAAAGAAGCAAGCTCTCGGCCAAAACCAGAGCAGCAACTTCAAACTACCATATCTCCTTCAATACTCATTCAAATAGTATGTTCTATATCTCTTTGGAAAGGTATTGAGATGGTCTACAACTCTTGTTCACAAGTCTCATCCAAATAAGTATGGTAAGACCCTCGTTTTGACTGTTCTTTCAATCTGACTTCTAGAAACTTCAAAACCTAACTTTATGTTCTTGATTTCTTTGGAAAGATCAAGCTTGTAGGAGGTTAGATTAAGGCTCCCTAAGGCTTCCTAGCAACTTAACACCTACCAAGGAAGGTATCAACTTCAAACCCTAGCTTTGATTGTATAATTCCATTAAGTTTTATTGAAGCATTGTTAGTATTAAGGCTTGATCTTTGATTATAAGTAGTTTTAGTGGATTTGTATTGGTTTTGAATATTGGGTCTTTGATTGGTTGGATAAATTAGTAAAACTTGGAGTTGGGGACTGAGTTTGTAGTATGATGGTTGAATATTGTTGTATTGGTGGTTGTGAGTGAATTGATGATAATTTAGAGTGTTAATTAAATTGGAAATCGCGTAAACATAAACGTCATAATTCCCGATTTTCCTTAACTGTTCTGTTCTTAACTTTAGGACCCGTGAACTCACTGAAAGATTCTAACCTTTGCCATTTTTAGATAGCTCATGTTACGAGCTTCATTTTAATATGTGGTTCGCTTGAATCCGATGTACGGTTTAGGAGAAACGACCGTTTTAAGTAACGGCGTTTCGCGAACGAACCATTACCCCTCGCCTTACTTTAAAACCTTGGTTAAGGCCCTTAAATGACTAATTGGAGTATGAAACAATTATGTAAAGTGGGTTAGGCAGTTGGTAGGGGACTCGCGAAAGAATCACCTTAAAACCCTTAATGATTAATTTATTAAAAATGGTGGAGCCGAGGGTACTCGAGCGACTTTATTTCACTTAATGAATATTATTTTGAATATATATAAATAGTTTTCAAAACTATTATTCGAATAAGGTTTATTCGATAACTTTATTTCACTTAATGAATATTATTTTGAATATTCATTCGAGGACTTATGACTCCGCTTATTTTATTTAATGAATATTGTTTTGAATATTCATTCGAGGACTTATGACTCCGCTTATTTTATTAAATAATATTATTTATTTTATTAAAAGAATAATGTTTCGATAATCAAACTTATTTTCGATTATTCAAATAAAGATCGTACTTTCGTATAAGTATATCTTTGGTTATTTATTATTCATTTCAAGTATGAGTTTTAAAACTTCTACTTCAATTATTTTTATAAAAATTATTCTTTATGGGAATATTATTTAAATAATAATATTCAGATATTTTCTAATATATTGGGACTGATTTAATTTATTAAATCAGCATTACTCCAAACATTCTTAAAAATGTTTTCTAGTCTTCAAAATGATTTTTAAAGGTTAGGGCGGATCCCAAAACTCATTTTTATATTTAAGATCCTCCTTTCGAAGGGGATTTAAATACTCGCTCAAAACCTGAGGGATCCGGCTCTGTGGTGTATTTTATATTCGCAACAAGGTTGCTGTTTTGATAAAAGAGTTTTTGATTACTTACCCAACACTCGGGAAGTAAAATTTTTAGAACAAGTTAATCCATTAACAGGCACCGCCTGGAAAAATATCGGTGAGTTTTCCTTTCCAACTAGATACGACTTCTTGGTGGAGCCGTATCAACAAGTTTCTACTTGGGGAAAGGGGGGACAAGCTTTACGTTTCAGAGTCATGGATTTCATCTGAACTAGGAGTGGCGTAAGTGGTCGAGTGACGCCGGCCCAGCCTTATTATATTGGCCCAAATGGCCTGGAAGTTCCGCTAAGACGGTCCATTCCTTAGGAGTCCAGTGTTCGGTTGACAAGTAAATCCGACAGGTTCTCCTCTACATGTAGAAAATGGTGGGGTTGCACTACTGCGACTGATAATCGTAAGTGGTCTTCCTGGCGCGGCAAACTCCCGTAATGAGTTCATCATCCAATTGGATATTGCTGCAACACTACCCAGAGCACTTCGATAGAAAGGCTACGGCTGGGCGATTGTTAAGTGTTGGCAGAGTCGAGTTTTCAAAATGATGTTTTCATCAAATGAAGTATCTCGTAACTTCATTTCATTTTGATGATATTTCAAAGATTAATTCTATACAAGTTTTGTCGTGTAGCTTCATCTATGGGATGAACTAATTATAACTTGAATGGTGGTAGTTCAAGTAGTATTCGGAAAAGATATAAGTATATTGGAGTATCTTGTAACTTCATCTTTTCAACTTATATCTGGTTAATGATTATCTTATGCATGATAAAGATTTTCACAAAAACGCTGAGACAAGGTTAGATATATGAGATCACCTTGCAACGATATTTTTATACAGTTATAAACTGGAACTCTGTGTATATTATACATGGAAGAGGATTTAAAAATTCTGAAAAGTATATATATATATATACTAAATATTTTGCGACTTGGTTGCATTAAGAGATCAAACTTGGTTCATTTCTTCTTGACCAAGACTTTCATGAGTACTATGATGATGCTCATATATTGTTAATTATTATACATATTATTTCGGTGGGCTTGTTACTCACCCTTGCTTTCTTCTTTCATCACACAACATCAGATAGACAAGATGAACAGGACCAAGCTCCCAATTCATGAGCGGATAGGTTACGTTCCGCAGTTTCCTATAGGTGTTGATGTCGTTGTAGCTGAGGTAGGAACTACCAATAGGCTAGGCTTTCAACTTTTGATGTACCAGACTTATGTATCTTTATGAATTGTAATAATGACAAAGAAATGTAAATTTATTCAGAAACCCTTTTAAGGTGTAATGGCATATAATTGTGGAATAAAATGACTCATGTTATTTTTGGATATTCATCTCTGAGACTATAACTTGTGGTGTGTGTGTTTATTGTGGGGTCACAGTACGGAGTAGTTGATTGTTTATTAAGATTGGGTGTTATTAAGGGAAATGGAACTCGTGACAACCCGGATCCCCGACCCCAGATTTGGGGGTGTTACAGAAATGGTATCAGAGCTAAGCGTTATAAACCTCAGAGATGATATGACGTTAAAATAATAAGTTCACTAAGATAATAAGAACTCTTGCCAAGTTCATAGTTGGACTACCTAACATAGTACTGACAGTTAAAACCCTTATGGGAACCCTTATAAATATCGTGATAGAAGCGTAGTTCGTTATCGTATATGGTAGCGGGACTCCGAACCCTGAAGTTGAGGAGCAACAACGCGATGATGTTTTATTACTTATTGGAGATCAGATTATGGACCCGATAGAGCGTCTTAACGAGGGACCGTATGATGTTCATATTGAGGATGTAGCGGTTGAGGATGTTATTCTAGAAGGGATTGTTGTTGAGGAGGATCCCGTGGGGGATCCTGACAAGAATGAATAAAGGACCACTGAGGAATTGATAACCATAGTTAGGGAAACTACCAGAGGTAGGATTGGTCGGTCACTACCGAAGGTTCGTTCAAGTTCGTAAAGATAGTAGCCCCTTTAACGCGGCTTAATCATAAGACTGAGAAGTTCGAATGGACAGAGAAATGCGAGAACAACTTTCAAAAACTGAAGCAAAGATTGGTGACGGCTCCTATGTTGGCGTTTCCGGAAGGAAAAGGAGATTTTGTGATTTGTAGTGACGCTTCGCATAAGGAATTTGGGTGCTTCTTATACAGCACAACAAGGTAATCACGTACGCGTCAAGACAATTAAGGGAATATACAATTCGATATCCCCACCCATGAGCTTGGGCTCGTGGCAATAGTTTTTCCCTAAAGATTGGAGGCACTACTTGTATGGAGAGAAGTGCGAGATTTACACAAGCCATAAGTGCTCAAGTGCATTTTCACGCAGAAAGAGATCAACATATGCCAGAGGAGGCGGTTAGAGCTAATCAAGAATTATGGTTGGGAGATTCTTTATCATTCGGGGAAAGCCAATGTGGTGGCTGATGCCCTTAGTAAAAAGGAGAGACTCAAAACGATAATGTCTTTGGGAGAATTGATAAGAGACTTTGAGAAAATGGAAATAGAAGTGAAGGTAATCGGAGCTGGTACTGAAAAGTTGGTTGAGATTGTAATGCAGCCTAAATTATTGAAAAAGATCATATTGTGCCAAGAAGAAGTGATAAATGAAGGCAGAGAGCCAATGAATAGAGAAGAGATTAATACCGAGAAAGATGATAAGGGAATAATGAGGTATTCCTACAGAATTTGGGCTCCAAACGTTCAAGAGCTTAAGGACGAGATCTTAGATGAAAGCCATAGTTCGAGGAATAAGATTTAGGGCAAACCCTGAATGTGATAGTTAGGGAGGTCACCATCAAGAAAGAAAGAACCCATAATATAATGAAATGAAAAACAAGGATTTTAACGTATAAGATAAACCTGATTATGGGAGAAGGATGAAACATTTCATACTGAAAAAACAGAAGTCGAGCAAGATAAGGAGACCCGAGACGGTACTCCTATACGAAAATTCATGGACCTGTCTAAATAGAACTTATAATTTTATTCCCAACCACCACCTTAAGGAAATAATGCGGTAGGAAATCCTTTCATGACCTTTAAGTCGCTAAGCTCTCAGAGTTCCAAGGAACAGGTTGACCCAATCGAGGCAAGAGCTTGGCTAAATGAAATATAGGAATCATTTGAGATTCTAAATGATTTACGAATCATAAAAGACTGTTTTTGTCACTTACCCTCCTAAGAGAGAGGCCACCCGCTGGTGAAAGGCCAAGAAAGGCACGGAGCCAGAGGTTATGATAAACTGATTAAAGTTCAGTCAATTATTTTCGAGAAAGTAATTCCCAAGGTTATGGAGATAGTGTAAAAGCTTTAGAGCCAGAACAAAGGCGGACGAGTATGATGCATTATGAAGCTAAGTTGTAAAAGTTGTCAAGATTCGTTCTGATGACAAGAATCCCAGAATGACGTGATGTTTGAAGTCAATGAGTAGTGGGTTCATGAAATGATTGTAATAGAAAAGAAAATAAAAAAAAGGAAATTGAAGTGGAAAGGAAAATAAAGACAATCGAGTTTGAGGAATGATAAGGGAGTTGGGTATGAGGAAACCCTAAAGACTCGTAGCAATAGAAATAAAAAAGTATGTAATCGTCATGATGAGGGTGATTCACCATGAGTTAAAGTTGATGGTTGAATGCATAAGAGATACATATAGTTTATCCCCTATAAGTTGGGAGGATTCGAGGAAACCTTGAGATAGTTTGAAGGATAAATAATGAGACGCGGATAGACTGAGGAGACAAGAAAGTAAGAAATTAGTAAAATTGAATGAAGGAAGTGACCTTCAAGAATGTGAAGTGTAAGACCGGGGGCATGATACCCAGAAAGGGAGACGCCAGGTATGAAAGATATCCCAACATTGAGATGTCATCTCAATGTTAAGATAGACAACAAAAGTAAATAAGGATTTATTAAGAAGAAGTTCACGTTGAACACAACCAATATCTTCCAGAATATCCCTGTTGTCATTACCAAATTAGGAACAAAAAGCGGGTAACCATTGTTATCTTTTGAAGGCCATATGGGTTGACCTTAATTTGAATAAGGATACTATTGTGAAATTGGTATAGACTATTGAGGTGGGAATGATTGAATAAGATAATCTATCAAAGATATATGACTTGATTTATCCATGGAAGGATGCAAGTACCTTTTTAAAGGTGGAATTAAGGATATAACTTCAATAACTTAAGATGAACCCTAGGGGAATGCATAAAGGTTGGCATTTCACCCTTAATAGGGACAATATGAGTTTTGACAGTATGAATTGGAAAGGATTAAGGTAACAACAGCCTTTAAGGATCAGTGAAGAAATTTTTCAGAAGTATATAGACAATGGTTCTATTATTAGTAAATGGTATTTTGATATGCCCTGTATCTAGGGAATACATGAGGAACGATTCGAGGATAACCTTAGAGGTTTTACAAGGAGAAAGGTAATATTCAAAGTTCTCAAGAATAGAAATTTTGATGAAGGAAATATGACGTAATTATAATAATGCCAGGTGGGGCACGTGTTGAACCATAAGAAAGTATAGATCGACCCAATGAGGGTTGAGATTGGTGAAAACAAGAAGGACCCAAGATAAGAGACGTCCTAAGTATGATCGAGAGTCAGTCATGGCAATGTTCACATCTAAAGACTAAGGCAATGACTTATGGAAAAATGGTGATTTTTTTTCTCACCAGGACTTAAGAAAAGTATTTTCACATAAGCAGTGATTAAAATGAGGTTGAAAATTTAGTTGGAGGTGGTTAAAATGACAATGATTGTAAGGAAATTTTACTATTAGGAAAGGCCAAAGAGGTGGCCGACACTCTAAGTGTAAGAGAGAAATTATAGGCGCTCGTGCCAGAGGAATACAATGATGATGGTTAAAGCCGTGAAGGTTGTATTATGGTGTAAAAGATTGACATTCCTTCTGATGATTGTGCGATACTCAACCGTAATAGTAGTTTGGTAAAGATTTAATTCATATAATTGCCGTGAGCAGGCTATCTATCTTAGAAGGTCCTATCTTGAGAATAAGCCAGGACCATGTTTCAAAAAGGACTAAACAAACCTTTAAGTTAAGTCTTCTATTGAAGGCATATGATTAATAATGGTATTAACCTGCTATTGTTGCTTTGATTGAAACTCTTCTGCAATTTTATCTGCTTCATGTCATGAATGTACATTAGGATCTGGAGTGTTCTTCATGAATCATGAATGGTGATTATGTTAACTCCTTAAAAGATTTTGATACGCCAGATATGGACTCTGTATGATTAGATATTAAGATTTCGAGGAAAACGAATGACTACAGTAGGTCAGCGATGGACCATAGTAATGCAACAATGATTCTGCGAGTAATGAGCCGATTAAAACCGTAAGAGTTGTATTAGAATGGATGTTGAGATTGAATACCACTAATCGGGTCGTGGTGATGTATAAGTTATCATTGATAGACTAATTAAGTCGATTATCTACCTATGATATAATTATTCCTTCTTATCGATAAAGAGTAGTATTACTATACGAAGAAGGTTACGGAATAACAATGGATTCTAGTAACTATGATGTCTAGAATGAAATCCGAGATTCGATTTTTGCTATCAAGGGAGTTTCAAAGGTGATTGAGTATAAGCTCGAGGAAGAGCATGGGTCCATAGAATGATGGACGGAATAACAAAAATATTTAAGCATGTGAAATGCGATGCGATAATATTGGATATTGATATAGATATATATGTTTTGTTCTCTTGTGACAAACCTCTATAGTTCAGAGGTAGATTCCAAGCCAGATCTTTTGTGGCAGTATTTTTTTTTATATATACAATTCTCTTCAATTCGTTCTTTTCTTTTCATTTTGTATAAGCTGAGAAGAACAACCCTTCCAGAAGGGGAGGTATTGCCGAATGACTATCTATCTGTGTGATAGAAGCCTAGTAGGATACCATCTATTGTTTAATTGCTTATCAAGTACTAAAGGCTGGCCACCTTCTGTACTAACTATGTAACAGAACAAGTGTTCATGATCATAGTGATCTCTCAACAAATTCCTTTACTTCTATATGATTGATCAAACTTTGGAAAATAGAAACAGCTGAAAAAGGAGTAGTAAAGTTATGGTGGTATTCGGAATGGAAACACGTTCATGATACTAAGGTTGACGTGGTTATTAAAAGGTTATAAAACTCTAGCGAGTAAAGGTATATCTAGAATAGTATTCTGTACAGAAGATAGTAACGCTTACGAATCAGAAAAGAAAGAGTATTGAGAAGCAAAAGCTATAATGCTAGAAGCTATGATGAGAGTCTCTGCAATAGACTTGAAAGAATTTAGAATGATCACTTAACGCGGATTGAATTTTCTTACGACAATAGATCATATGTCATTATCGAGATGTCGCCTTATGAGATCCTTGAGGGAAGACAATGTCGATCTCCCTTATGTTAGGATGAAGTTGCAGAGCGCAAGATGCTCGGACCAGCAGTGGTCCAAAGGACCAGGGATAGATCTAATCAGAAGACGGTTGGTAGTAGCCCAAGATGGACATGAGAAGTATGTTGAATTGGCACGAAAGAACTAGGAATAGGAAGTAGGGGACCTAGTGTTGTTATAGGTATTCCCTTGGAAAATATGGATGTGGTTCGGAAAGAAAGGAAAGCTAAGCCCACGAAGTGTTGGACCCTTGGAGATATTAAGATGTATTGGGAAGTTAGCATATGAGCTAGACCTACCCCCGAACCTGTAGCAAGTTCATAACGTGTTCCACGTATCAATGTTAAGGAAGTATAATTTGGATGCCAGACAAATAGGGGCACATGAGCGCATAGGCATGCAACCAGACGTAACCTATATGGAGCAACCAGAAAGGGTTATAGATCGAAAAGGAACAAGTGCTTAGGAGAAGGGTTATCAAACTAGGCAGAGTTTGGTGGTAGAACCACAATGTGGGAAAATTTACTTGAGACTTAGAAAGTGCAATGCTAAGAGAGCATCCCTATTCATTTTCTATCTGATTCCGGGACGGAATCCTTTTAAAGAGGGGAGACTGTAATAACCCCAATTTTTGGAAAATTTTGAAACACAGATGAATAGTAACTTTTGCTGATGATGATGATTAAGGAAAATTATCAGACCACGCTATATAGGAGTACTGTTATGGAAATTCTAAGATCGTATTAGTACTCCATAAAGTAAATAAGTGTATGTAAAGATCGTCAGAATCCAGATCCGAACACTTTGATTTTTTCCCAAAAATCCACCAGATACCGAAAGAATTGAGTATAAGGTGACAGGATAAAAAGGATTTAAATTCAAGGACTTTAAGAGGGGATCGTAAAAGGAATATAAAATATTGAGAAAGGTTTAGGGGAACCCAAGTAATAAGATCCCGGATATGATCCCTCAAACGACGAATGAGAACAAAAGTTAAGCGAACCGTAAAACAAATTAGCGACCAAGAGACAAGCTTGTACAAGAAGCCAAGGATTGTGACATCATCAAACCACAAGGAAGAGACATGTGGCAATTGGATGACATAAGAATGATGACCTAAGCATGACAAAAAGAAGTGTGTTGTTGGTTGATTGTGAGCCATTCATTTTTTACCATGGTAAATCCTCAAAATTAGCCAAGCCATAAACAAAGAAACAAAACAAAAAAATCATAACACAAACTTGACTTTTCATTTTAAAGAAGCAAGCTCTCGGCCAAAACCAGAGCAGCAACTTCAAACTACCATATTTCCTTCAAAACTCACTCAAATAGTATGTTCTATAGCTCTTTGGAAAGGTATTGAGATGGACTACAACTCTTGTTTACAGGTCTCATCCAAATAAGTATGGTAAGACCCTCGTTTTGACAGTTCGTTCAATCTGACTTCTAGAAACTTCAAAACCTAACTTTGTGTTCTTGATTTCTTTGGAAAGATCAAGCTTGTAGGAGGTTAGATTAAGGCTCCCTAAGGCTTCCTAGCAACTTAACACCTACCAAGGAAGGTATCAACTTCAAACCCTAGCTTTGATTTTATGATTCCATTAAGTTTTATTGAAACATTGTTAGTATTAAGGCTTGATCTTTGATTATAAGTAGTTTTGGTGGATTTGTATTGGTTTTGAATATTGGGTCTTTGATTGGTTGGATAAATTGGTAAAACTTGGAGTTGGGGAATGAGTTTGTAGTATGATGGTTTAATATTGTTGTATTGGTGGTTGTGAGTGAATTGATGATAATTTAGAGTGTTAATTAAATTGGAAATCGCGTAAACATAAACGTCATAATGCCCGATTTTCCTTAACTGTTCTGTTCTTAACTTTAGGACCCGTGAACTCACTGAAAGATTCTAACCTTTGCCATTTTTAGATAGCTCATGTTACGAGCTTCGTTTTGATATGTGGTTCGCTTGAATCCGATGTACGGTTTAGGAGAAACGACCGTTTTAAGTAACGGCATTTCGTGAACGAACCATTACCCCTCGCCTTACTTTAAAACCTTGGTTAAGGCCCTTAAATGACTAATTGGAGTATGAAACAATTATGTAAAGTGGGTTAGGCAGTTGGTAGGGGACTCGCGAAAGAATCGCCTTAATGTTAGAAAATGGAAAGTTTGAGGCATATTTTATATATATTCTTGATATGATTTCCGGAAACTAACACTTGGAGGTTGTTCCTTGACATGAGGACTTAAACTTTCATATTTGAATCTAAGATATTTTCTTAGCGGAATCCATGAATATATTGAGACAAAGTTGCTTGTTTGAAATGTGTTATGCGGATTTTGTCCCACATTGGTATTGTAAAAGAAAGATATTGAGTTATATAGCATCTTGTGTTAGTGTTGTTTACAACTACTAGCATAAGTGAAATGCTTGTGTGGCCTAGTGCTAGTGGGAACTCTTATATTTTTCTTTTCTATTACAAGTTTAATTATTTAATTATTAATATAAAATATATTGAGTAAGGATTATTTTAATCATACTCTGAATATATTTTGTAATATTAATATTAATTAATCAGGATATAATATAAATAATAAGAAAAACCCATTTTGTTTACTTTTTCTGTTTTGTTACGTGGTGTACCACATCGAGTAAAATAGAAGAAGAGCAACTTGAGATGCCTATATATTGAGAGGTATACTTGAGATTAAAAAAAACAAGTCTCGGTGCCTACCTCGCAAACATATATGAGTTGCATAGGTTTTTTGGGCAAACTGAGGTGCGAGTCGTCGTTGATCATTGTTGGTTCTATGGCCAAATTGATCTGTTGCTGTTTTATCCTGGAAGCGATATTGCTGCAATCCATCACAGCTTAAATGGGGGGCAATAATCTCTTCAAGAACAGTCAAGTCCTCTTGAAGGGTCTGGCGACTCAGATATTGTGTTCTTCTTCTTATCAGAATTTGGAAAGCGATAAGAGATAAGTTTTCTTTACTTTCTTTGTCAATTACAGTCTTTATAGTTTGTTATTGCCTTCGTGTTTTATTTCGTTAGTTGGTTATTTGCCATGTTCTTGTTATTATATATATAACTGACCATTGCTGCTGTGTAGTTAGAATTATACCCAACAATCTTGAAGAGATTATAGTTATATATAGTTAATTAGCAAGATTGTTAACGAAACTGCAGATGTTCCTAAAATTTTTGAGACTGGTTCTGGTTCTGGTGGTACCACTACCATTGACTGGACCACCTATCGTTTTCCCCATCCAATTGATTTATCGGGTATGCCTAATAAATTCAGTGGTGGAGCTTCCTTTTCTCGTTAGCAGAAAAAATGAAGCTCTGATTAACGGTTAAGGGTCTATGGTTAGTGGTACAGTATGATCCTCCTGGGTTGGATCAAGAGAAAGCTGAATATGTTAAGGTTTATGCTTTATGGGCTGAGAAGGATGGGGTGACTAGGGCAGCCATTTTGGCATCCTTGGAGAACACCTTGTTCGATGTTTATTCATCAGATGCCTATACTGCTAAAGTCTTATGGGATAAGCTGGACCAAACCCATAATATTAATTCTCAATGATTTGAGAAGTATTTTGTGGCTAGGTTTCTTGATTTTAAGCTGGTGGATGGAAAATCCATGACTGAACAGGTTCATGAGTTTGAGATGTTAGTTCATGATTTGGGTGAGTCCGGTATGGTCTTGCTTGAGAAGTTTCGAGTGATGTCTGTGATTGAAAAGCTCCCTAAGTCTTGGGAAGAGTTTGCTCTCTCCCAGAAAAGACAGAAAGGTGAGATCACATGGACTAACTTGATGTTGGACATCTCAGTACAGGAGCAGCACAAGTCCAAATAGGGACATGTGTTGCCTGTGGAACATGGGAGCTCGAAGGTGAATGTAGTAACTGTAAGACAGAAAAGAAAGGTAGTCATTAAGAAGGCTAACACTAAACCTGACAAGAACAAGGCTAAGAAACCAAAGGCGAACAAACCATGTTGGTCTTGTGGACAGGTTGGTCATTGGAGCAAGGACTGTCCAAGTAAGAAAGCTCAGAAAGCTGGAGTGGTAGCTCAAGCAAATACTGTGCTTGGACTTGGAACCACGAATGAGCCAGTAGCTAACATGGTCATTGGTGAGGTTGTTGCCTCTGGAACCGATGACGGGTATGTTACTTACAACCCTGTACTACTTTCCACTTATCTGTCACATAAGTGGTTGATTGATACTGGAGCTAATGTACATATTTGTGCTGATATTAGCTTGTTTGTATCTTATCAACAGAGTCATGGAGTGACAGTGACGATGGGGAATGCTAGTGCTGCACAAGTGCTTGGAATAGGAAACGTGGACCTGAAGCTTGCTTCTGGGCAGATTCTATCTCTCACTAGAGTGTATCATGTTCCCTCTATTCGTAGAAATATTATAAGTGGAAGTTGTTTAGTTAAAAACGGCTTTGAACTTTCTTTGAAGTGTAATAAAGTAGTTATTACTCATACTGGTACATTCTTTGGCAAGGGTTACTTGTCTGATGGTTTATTTTTAATAAATGTTGAACCCGTTTTAGGTGGTTTTATTAATGATAGTGTTGCACCTTCTGTTAATTGTGTAGAATCATCTGATTTGTGGCACTTACGACTTGGTCATTTAAATTTTGGTGCTCTAAAGATTATGATGAATTTAGAGTTGATTCCAAAGTACGCCATTGATAAGAAATCTAAGTGTCAAGTGTGTGTAACTGCTAAACAAACAAGGAAACCTTTTCATAATGTTGTTAGGGATTCAGACTTGTTAGATTTAGTGCACTCAGATATATGTGAATTTGGTGGTGTGTTGACTAAGGATCACTGTAGATATTTTATTATCTTTATAGATGATTGTAGTAGATATTGTTATGTTTATTTGCTTAAGCATAAGAATGAAGCACTAGATAAATTCATTATGTATAAAAATGAAGCTGAAACATAAATTGGCAAAGTACTTAAACGTTTGAGGTCTGATAGAGGTGGTGAGTGTACGAGTACCTTGTTTAATGAATTTTGCGCAAACAATGGTATAGTTCATGAGGTTACTCCACCATACACACCTGAGTCTAATGGGTGGCAGAACGAAAGAACAGAACTTTTAAAGACATGATTAACAGTATGCTAATTAATTATGGGTTGCCTAAGTACATGTGGGGAGAGGCTCTGAATACGGCTTGCCATATTCTGAATAGAGTCCCTCTGAAACATATGGACAAGACACCATATGAATTATGGAGAAAGCGTAGGACAAGTTTGAGTTATCTTCGTGTGTGGGGGTGCCTTGCTAATATGCTTTTCCCTGAACACAAGAGAAAGAAACTGGGTCCGAAAACTGTTGATTGTATCTTTCTGGGCTATCTTGAAACCACAACTGCTATGAGATTTTAGTATTAAAATATGACATAGATGGTATTGTGGCGAATACGATAGTTGAGTTTCGTGATGCAACTTTCTTTGAGGAAGTATTCCCAATGAAGACTACTATATCTTTGGGTAGTTCTGAGGATGATCCCACTCACACATCAAGTTCTATTCCTTATCATGTGGAAAAGATGACAAATGTGGGGGTGGATCCTGATAGTAGCTCTACTCCTAACAAAGTAGAGGAACCTAGAAGGAGTAAGCGTGCAAAGGTAGTCAAGGACTTTGGAAGTGACTTTATCACTTACAATGTCAAGGATGAGCCTTTAACTTTCCGTCAAGCCAAAGATTCTTCAGAGTCAAGGCATTGGAAAGGCGCTGTAAAGAGTGAAATTGACTCAATTGTTTCAAACGGAACATGGGAGTTAGTTGATCTCCCTCCAGGGTGTTCTACTATTGGATGTAAATGGATCTTCAAGAGGAAGCTAAACCCTGATGGCTCAATAAATAAGTACAAGGCTAGGCTAGTTGCTAAGGGCTTTAGGCAAAGGGAAGGCATTGATTATTTTGATACATATTCTCCAGTTGCCCGAATGACAACAATCAGAATGCTTATTGCATTGGCTTCTGTACATGGTCTTATCATCCATCAAATGGATGTAAAGACAGCTTTTCTTCATGGTGACCTTAAAGAAGAGATTTATATGGATCAGCCTGAGGGATTTGTTGCTTCTGTTAATGAGAGGAAAGTATGTAGACTAGTCAAGTCGATCTATGGCCTTAAACAAGCACCTATAGACTGGCATAAAAAGTTTGATGAAACTGTTTTAGACTTCGAATTTTTTAGTTAATGAAAGTGACAAGTGTGTCTACTATAAGGTTAGAGGTAATGATTGTGTGATCGTGTGCTTGTATGTAGATGATATCTTGTTGTTTGGAACCAATATTGAGATTATTAACGAGATAAAGAGTTTCTTGAAGATGCACTTTGAGATGAAGGATATGGGTGAAGCTAGTGTGATTCTTGGGATCAAGTTGACTCAGTCAACTGATGGAATAACTTTGTCACAGTCTCATTATATAGAGAAATCTATACTTGAGAAATATGGTTATTCAAATTATAGAATCGCTAGTACACCATATGATTCAAAAGTTGCCTTAGTCAAGAATAATTCAGGAGTTCCTGTGTCTCAGTTAAGGTATTCTTAGATTATTGGGAGTTTGCAATATCTTGCTAATGTGACTAGGTCAGATATTTCTTATTCTGTGTCTAAGTTGGCTAGATATACAAGCTGTCCAAACAAGACTCATTGGGAGGCACTGGATAGAGTTCTTAGATATCTGAAGGGAACTATTTCCCTTGGCTTGCATTACCGGAGATTTCCGGGGGTACTCGAGGGGTACAGTGATGCAAGTTGGATAGCTAAGAAATCTGGTTCCAATGGAGTGACTGGATATATGTTTACCCTTGTGGGTGGAGCAGTGTCCTGAAAGTCTTCTAGACAGACTTTGATTACCCGGTCTACTTTTGAGGCTGAGTTGTGTGCACTTGATGCCACGGGGACGGAGGCTGAATGGTTACATGGACTCATGAGTATGTTACCTGTAGTAAGCAAGCCGCTTCCTGCCATTTCTGTTCATTGTGATAGCCGTACAACTATCGACAAAGTGAGAAGTGTAAAGTATAATGCTAAAACAAAGAGACACATCCAAGTTAGACTAAAATCTATAAGGGGTCTTGTGTCTGATAGGATTATTGCTATAGAGTTCATAGGAACTCAGGATAATATAGTTGATCCGCTGACAAAAGGGATTGAGCATGCTATAGTCCTTAAGTCGAGGTTGGGGATGAGACTGGTAACCCATCATAATTCATCAACAGCGGGAACCCAATACACCTGAGAGGAGATCCCTCGAAGTGTATTCAATGTGGTAATAACAAGTTGTAAGGATGAATTGGTAGTACCTCTACCATATACATTTAGATACTTATGTATCTGAGTCGATCCCCTATAAAACTTAAGAGGTACTTGAACTGCTAGTTAGCAAGAGTTATTTGAACTCTGAATGGGGTCAAGTCGTTTGACGAGATGATAGCAGTACATCTCTGGAGATGCCCATCTAAGCGAATGTAATTGTGTGGTCGCAATTAGAGGAAAGAGTTATTCCTCGAAACATTCGACGAACAGGATCGAGACATGACCATTAACATCTCAAAGCCGTAGATTGGCACCATAGCCTTTGACTTGTCATCGTCTATGGAGTGTGATTACACCCAACGGATAAAGATTCAAGGTGTAACATTCCATCTGTATCCGGTAGCCATCGAAGTAGAGGACTTAGGAGGGTTCAAACCCGGGAGGGTACCGACTCTGAAAAGCAAGTCATGATAAAATCTGGTATGCAATTTAATTATGGATTTGTGGGGGATTGTTAGAAAATGGAAAGTTTGAGGCATATTTTATATATGTTCTTGATATGATTTCCGGAAACTAACACTTAGAGGCTGTTCCTTGACATGAGGACTTAAACTTTCATATTTGGATCTAAGATATTTTCTTAGTGGAATCCATGAATATATTGAGACAAAGTTGCTTGTTTGAAATGGGTTATGGGGATTTTGTCCCACATTGGTATTGTAAAAGAAAGATATTGAGTTTATATAGCATCTTGTGTTAGTGTTGTTTACAACTACCAGCATAAGTGGAATGCTTGTGTGGCCTAGTGCTAGTGGGAACTCTTGTATTTTTCTTTTCTATTATAAGTTTAATTATTTATATTGAATATTTAATTATTAATATAAAATATACTGATTAAGGATTATTTTAATCATACTCTGAATATATTTTGTAATATTAATATTAATTAATCAGGATATAATATAAATAATAAGGAAAACCCATTTTGTTTACTTTTTCTGTTTTGTTACTTGGTGTACCACATCGAGTAAAATAGAAGAAGAGCAACTTGAGATGCCTATATATTGAGAGGTATACTTGAGATTAAAAAAAACAAGTCTCGGTGCCGACCTCACAAACATATATGAGTTGCATAGGTTTTTTGGGCAAACTGAGGTGCGAGTCGCCGTTGATCATTGTTGGTTCTATGGCCAAATTGATCTGTTGCTATTTTATCCTGGAAGCGATATTGCTGCATTCCATCACAGCTTAAGTGGGGGGCAATAATCTCTTCAAGAACAGTCAAGTCCTCTTGAAGGGTTTGGCGACTCAGCTGTTGTGTTCTTCTTCTTATCAGAATTTGGAAAGCGATAAGAGATAAGTTTTCTTTCTTTCTTTGTCAATTACAGTCTTTATAGTTTGTTATTGCCTTCCTGTTTTATTTCGTTAGTTGGTTATTTGCCATGTTCTTGTTATTATATATATAACTGCCCATTGTTGCTGTGTAGTTAGAATTATACCCAACACTTAAAACCCTTAATGATTAATTTATTAAAAATGGTGGAGCCGAGGGTACTCGAGCGACTTAAGTGAATCGTTAAGTGCAAAAGCGAACGTTAGGGTCTAATTGGTTAAAGTATAGATTCATAAGCGACTTTGGTTTAATTCCAACTTATATGTTGTTTATAGGTTACCAGACTCGTCCCAAGCCTTTTATCACCCTCAGTCGCTCAGGCAAGTTTTCTACCCGTTATACTGTTGTTGTGATGTAAATATATGTATATGCATTATCTTGTGATAAGTGCATGATTGTTATTAGCAAATTTTGCGATATATTAGAGCATGCTGATATGGTATATATGCATGTCTGTTTCGTAATCTTGATATCTAATTGTTGATTCAATTGCTTATAAGTTGCATAATACCTATGCTAGAGATAAGCAGTAGTTGCGTATACCCTTAGTATAGGGGACCCAAAGGTGAACATATTTTCTAAACCGGGAGACGATGTTCCTGAGTATATTATATGTATATATATATATATATATATATATATAAATAGTTTTCAAAACTATTATTCGAATAAGATTTATTCGATAACTTTATTTCACTTAATGCATATTATTTTGAATATTCATTCGAGGACTTATGACTCCGCTTATTTTATTTAATGAATATTGTTTTGAATATTCATTCGAGGACTTATGACTCCACTTATTTTATTAAATAATATTCTTTATTTTATTAAAGAATAATGTTTCGATAATCAAACTTATTTTCGATTATTCAAATAAAGATCGTACTTTCGTATAAGTATATCTTTGGTTATTTATTATTCATTTCAAGTATGAGTTTTAAAACTTCTACTTCAATTATTTTTATAAAAATTATTCTTTATGGGAATATTATTTAAATAATAATATTCAGATATTTTCTAATATATTGGGACTGATTTAATTTATTAAATCAGCATTACTCCAAACATTCTTAAAAATGTTTTCGAGTCTTCAAAATGATTTTTAAAGGTTAGGGCGGATCCCAAAACTCATTTTTATATTTAAGATCCTCTTTTCGAAGGGGATTTAAATACTCGCTCAAAACCTGAGGGATCCGGCTCTGTGGTGTGTTTTATATTCGCAACAAGGTTGCTGTTTTGATAAAAGAGTTTTTGATTACTTACCCAACACTCGGGAAGCAAAATTCTTAGAACAAGTTAATCCATTAACAGGCACCGCCTGGGAAATATCGGTGAGTTTTCCTTTCCAACTAGATACGACTTCTTGGTGGAGCCGTATCAACAAGTTTCTACTTGGGGAAAGGGGGGACAAGCTTTACGTTTCAGAGTCATGGATTTCATCTGAACTAGGAGTGGCGTAAGTGGTCGAGTGACGCCGGCCCAACCTTATTATATTGGCCCAAATGGCCTGGAAGTTCCGCTAAGACGGTCCATTCCTTAGGAGTCCAGTGTTCGGTTGACAAGTAAATCCGACAGGTTCTCCTCTACATGTAGAAAATGGTGGGGTTGTACTACTGCGACTGATCATCGTAAGTGGTCTTCCTGGCGCGGCAAACTCCCGTAATGAGTTCATCATCCAATTGGATATTTCTGCAACACTACCCAGAGCACTTCGATAGAAAGGCTACGGCTGGGCGATTATTAAGTGTTGGCAGGGTCGAGTTTTCAAAATGATGTTTTCATCAAATGAAGTATCTCGTAACTTCATTTCATTTTGATGATATTTCAAAGATTAATTCTATACAAGTTTTGTCGTGTAGCTTCATCTATGGGATGAACTAATTATAACTTGAATGGTGGTAGTTCAAGTAGTATTCGGAAAAGATATAAGTATATTGGAGTATCTTGTAACTTCATCTTTTCAACTTATATCTGGTTAATGATTATCTTATGCATGATAAAGATTTTCACAAAAACGTTGAGACAAGGTTAGATATATGAGATCACCTTGCAACGATATTTTTATACAGTTATAAACTGGAACTCTGTGTATATTATACATGGAAGAGGATTTAAAAATTCTGAAAAGTATATATATATATACTAAATATTTTGTGACTTTGTCGCATTAAGAGATCAAACTTGGTTCATTTCTTCTTGACCAAGACTTTCATGAGTACTATGAGGATGCTCATATATTGTTAATTATTATACATATTATTTCGGTGGGCTTGTTGCTCACCCTTGCTTTCTTCTTTCATCACACAACATCAGATAGACAAGATGAACAGGACCAAGCTCCCAATTCGTGAGCGGATAGGTTACGTTCCGCAGTTTCCTATAGGTGTTGATGTCGCTGTAGCTGAGGTAGGAACTACCAATAGGTTAGGCTTTCAACTTTTGATATACCAGACTTATGTATCTTTATGAATTGTAATAATGGCAAAGAAATGTAAATTTATTCAGAAACCCTTTTAAGGTGTAATGGCATATAATTGTGGAATAAAATGACTCGTGTTATTTTTGGATATTCATCTCTGAGACTATAACTTGTGGTGTGTGTGTTTATTGTGGGGTCACAGTACGGAGTAGTTGATTGATTACTAAGATTGGGTGTTATTAACGGAAATGGAACTCGTGACAATCCGAATCCCCGACCCCGGATTTGGGGGTGTTACATAGAGCATCCTCCACCTCGAGATACCCAGGCAAGTTTACAAATATTATATACGTATTCCTTTATTATAGGAGTAGTATACTTCAACGTTTATTTATTCAAACCCGATTAATCATTATAGATTATTAATTATGTAAACACAAACTAGTTGAGGAATATTATTTAAATAAATCTTTTAGAGAGTAAACTCATTCGTGGTATGATTAACATCAATTATCATTTAATTAATTATAGACTATTATTTAATTAATTATTATTTATTAACGGATTGTTATTGATTTAAAGATCATAGATCCAGATATAAAACATACTTTCTGATTTAGAAGTATTATTCGAATAATTTCAGATCGTCGGTGAATATTATCCCGACTTATTATTATATTGAATATAGTTTCGAGAAGAAACTTTTCCCCTTATTAATTATATGTTGACAACGGTCAACTCACATCCTTAGTACTTCCTCCGAAATTCTCAAAAGTACGTATATACATATATATACACTTATATTTTAAAAAGATAAACTATTTCTATCAACAAGCAAAATGCTTGGGGAACTTCGATGTGGTTCGAGTTCTCGAGATTGATAGAATTCTTTTAAAAGGACAATGGAGGGGTAGACTCTGGTACTATGTGTGCTAGATGGGCTACCAAAGGTACCGCAGGCGAAGGTACTCAGTGTACTCATGAACTTCTCAAGTATGTGCATACCCGAAAATGGGACACGTAGCCCGAATGCGGCCAGGGTGATACCCAAGAGATGACGGTTTCATCCTTTTACTAGTAAAGAAGGTTACTTTCGTAGTACGACTGATCATCGTATGCGGTGGCTCCAGTAAGATGTCCAAACTCTTCCAATTGGAATTGATATGCAATACCGTAACCCAAGCCTAGGTGCTGGGATTACTACTAAGGTATTCGCAGGTTATAAAAAACCCCTTAAAGAATGGTTTTCGTAAGAAGGTTTGTGACACCAAGGAAAACTATTTTCGAATAAAATATATATACAATATATGATGCTATCATACAGTCATTTCCATACTGTACATTATTATGCTGAGCATTATAGCTCACACTTGTTTTCTTAAATTGACACAACACAACAGTGAATCAAGATGCCTGCCATGAGAACCACAGCCAGAAAATGGGTAGGAAATGGCCAGCTGTTCCGTAGATTATTTGGTGCTGTACCTCAGGTAGTCAGAATAAGCTAGATTAGTTTTCAGTTGTTTATAGTTCGTCTTATTTATAAGTATGGTTTATGTAAGATAAGAAATAAGAAATGTATATTTGGCCGGCGGACTATCCTTACCTAAAGTTCACTCCCCGGTAAGACTAATTATATTTGGGTTGTAATAAAATTTCTGTAGTAATGATGGTTCGTTTCCAAGACAATAACCTGTAAGTGTGTGTGTGATAAGTGTGGGGTCGTGAAGCGTGAGTAATTACATATTGTAGTGTGAGTTGTGTGAGTTTAGATGGCGTAGCTTCCGAGACTCCTGACCCCGGGTTTTGGGGCGCCACAACAAGTTTGTTGGACTTGAACGTTCTTCTCTCACAACTGCAACATCGTGGGGAGACATCCACTCAAAGCTCTCCAAACTAGATTAAGAAGTTTTGGAGGAGACTTAGTTTTCCAGAGCAAGCGCCATAATTTCTTACTATTTCCCATATGCCAGTGACCTTTCATAGATAACAGAAGATTATAGGCACTTTTGACAGAATAATTACCTGAACTTTCTTTTCTCCAAAAAACCACATCTCTATTATAGAATCTTCCACATGCGTATTAAAGATGCATTCCTGATCCCTCTCATTGAACATATCTCTTATAACGTCCCCATCACACACCTCTCTATCCAAACAGAACAGAGAGAAAATTTTATGACCCTTCAGACCTTGGTGATTTGTTTCCACAAAAGGGTTTACTTCATCATTCAGCCATGGTTGACCCATAACATTAATATTTTCTCCCGAGGCTATTCTCCATCTGATACCTGTCATAATTAAATCCCTGGCTTCCCAGATACTACGCCATATGAAACTCGGATTATGACCAATTTTAGCATAAAAAAGACTAGCTTCTGGAAAGTAACGAGCTCTGTAAATCTGTGTCACTAGACTATCCGGCACTGTAATCAATCTCCAGGCTTGTTTTCCCAGAATCACTACATTAAAGTCCCGAAAACATCTGAAACCCATACCCCCTGCATCTTTATGTTTACAAAGGCGCTCTCAGCTCATCCAGTGGATTTTATTAGTTTCCATCCTCACGTCACCCTACCAAAACTTTGCCAGACTTCGTTCTATATCCTTGTTTATCTCCTAAGGTAGGAGAAAAACACTCATTGTAAACGTTGGCAGTGCTTGGACCACTGATTTGATTAGCACTTCTTTTCCAGGTTTCAAAAATGATTTATCTCGCCAGCTTCTGATTCTTTCATTCACTTTCTCTTTTAAGAACCATAAGATCACAGACTTGTTTCTGCCCAAAATGTTTGGTAAACTCAAGTATTTGCTTCTACTGTCCGCCTCCTTTATGAATAAAGTAGTACACACATTTTCCCTATTATAGGGAATAACATTTGTACTAAAAAAGATTGAAGATTTGCTAGAATTTACCTTTTTCCCCGAAGTATTCTCATAGATATTTAGCAGTTCTAACACTTTCAGTCCTTCAGATGTATTAGCTTTGCAGAACACATAGTTATCATCAGCAAATAACATATGTGATATAACTGGGGCTTTATGACAAATTTTAATTCCATGAATCCATTGATGCGTCTCATATTTTTTAATCAAAGAAGACAACCCCTCAACGCAGAGAATCAACAAATAAGGCGATAATGGATCCCCTTAACGGATCCCTCTGCTTGGAAAAATAGGCCCCAATTCTTTATCACCATGAACAATAGAATATGAGACTAAAGACACACACTTCAACACCAAATGCACCCACCAACTACTAAACCCCATTTTTAACAAAAATTCCTTTAAAAAGTCCCACTCAATACGATCATACGCCTTACTCATATCGAGTTTTAGGGCCATAAATTCATCCTTCCCTACCTTCTTTTTCTTCAAATAATACATAATCTCGTAAGAAATCATGATATTGTCTGAAATCAACCGCCCCAGAATAAATGCGCTTTGAGTCTCCGACACCACATTGCTTAATAAATCTTTCATTCGATTCGCCAAGACTTTTGTAATCACCTTCATTAACATATTACAAAGAGAAATAGGGCGAAGCTCCCCCACATTTGTTGGATTTTTCTTTTTCGGAATGAGGGCAATATTCGTCTATTTAGGTCCGGGTTAATATCTCCATCTCGGAAGAATCTGTCAACCAGCTTAAACACATTATTCCCTATAATTGTCCAGTATTTTTGATAAAACGCTCGAGTCATCCCATCTGGCCCGGGTGATTTATCAAAGTGCATACTAAAAACTGCATTTTTCACTTCCTCCTACGTTATTGGCCGTAGCAATTCATCATTTTGCTGATCAGATATCGATGAATTTACACAGCTTATTACCTCCTCTCTGTCTTTATGATTTGATTTGAATAGCTTCTCAAAGTGAGAAACTATAATCTCAGCCAAATCACTATCCCATTCAAACCAGGAACCCTGTTCATCTTTTAATTGACTGATTTTATTATTTCGCCTGCGAGTTGTAGCAGAGCTATGAAAGTACCTTGTATTCTTGTCTCCTGACATCAGCCACAATTGTTTTGAACGTTGCCTCCAAAAAATTTCCCGTTGATTGAGAATTGAGAACAGTTGCTGTTTTACTTCCTTAAACCTTATCATGGACTGGGCATCACTCTTACAACGAAGATGCTTGAGCTGCACTTTGCATTATTTTATACATTTACTAAAACTCCCTGTAACCTCTCTACCCCAAACATCCAATCTCTCTCCATATTGCTTTATCTTCCCTAATATTTCACCTTCAATATTACTTTCCCACACATCTTGTGCTACCTTGAGATACATTGGCTCTGCCAACCAGGCGTTCTCAAAACAAAAATACCATTTTTCTGACCCTCACCTTGTTTCTTCAGGTCTAAGAATAGCAAAGAATGATCCGACGGGGAACCCTCCATGTTATAGAGTTTAGAAAACAAAAATAATGTTAACCAACTACTATTAGTTAGAGTTCAGTCGAGTCGAGTTTCCATCCATTCATTAGTCCCTCTCCCTCTTTCCCATGTATACTGATATCCGATAAGCTCCATATCAAACAACATAGTATCCTGAAGAGTGTCATTAAACCCATCTACAAGTCACTAAGGGTAATTAGCACCCCCTTTCTAATCTGTATGCGCCACAATGTTATTCAAATAACCAATTACATCCCATGGCATATTTGAATCTCGTTCTAGGTTTCTTAAAAGGTCCCAAGTCTTTTTTCGTTTGGACCTGTTAGGTTCACCATAAAAATCCGTTAGCCTCCAGGGACTTATGTTGCTTACATGCGTTTCCACATCAATATGATTCGATGATAAACTAATCAGATTTTCTTGATCATCCTTTCAGAAAAATAGAGCTAGACCCCCACTTCTACCTTGCGGTTTCACAGTTAGCAAACCCTCAAAACCAATCTTATTTCACAACCATTCCATCTTTTCTCTTAAAATGATTGTCTCACAAAGAAAAATGAACGTAGGCCTTTCTTGACGGATCAAGACTGATAGGAACTGAACCTTCCAGGGCAGCCCAAGACCTTGACAGTTCCAGCCGAATGTACTCATAATTCTTGGCGGGTCTGCCATGCAGCACCCGCCGTTCGCAAGTTTTCTTGGTTCTCTTCGGTCATAACTTGTACGTCCAAATTAACTGTATCTTACTGATCTGTTCCATTTTTTGGCCCACTAGAATTGGGCTGTTATGTTCTGCGCCTTTTTGGGTCTGTAACGAATAATTCAGAGTTTTCAAACATTTTATCTTTCGCACCTGTTTGAATATCTTGATTTTCTGATATTTGAATTGGCATTGACTTATCTATACGCATTGACTTCCCTTGATTTTCTCCCTATTCAGTTACACCAACAAACAACCTCTCCTCCCCATCCGCTACTGATTTCTTGCCACTAACATTATCTCCCCACGAAATTACGCTACCACCTTGTTCATTACCAGAACCACTTTCAACCACCGTAGGGGCTGCCTGACTTATGCCTCCTGGACGTAGCCACTTCGATCCCATTGTGTGAGATTTACGTCTTGAATCAACTCTCATCCATGATCCATATGGTCTCTCAACATTCTCTTCTGGATAGTCGAACAATTTTTCACAGAACTTTTCTTCATGACCAACCATCCCACAGATATAACAAAAGGTGGGAATGCCTTCATATTTGAAGTTTACCCAACACCAATTATATGTGCTTTTCTTCAACTTCATTCTCCGTTTAAGTGGAACATTCAAAGATATGGAGACTCGAACACGTAAATAGTCCCTCCAAACACCTATAAATTTATTAGCATTTGATTCAATAAAGACTCCAATATAATTCCCAATATCCTTAACAACTCTCTGTGACATGAATCCTGTATGCATTCCGTGCAGTTGTACCCAGATATCCAGTTTATTGATATCTAAAGTGCGAGGATTATATTGAGTGGCATTTATGACACTTTATTATGCTCTAATAAGCTTTGGATTGATGTATTTGTACTCAAGTTTGTAAGTGTTTTAACGTGTTTTTTAGTGTTTTTACATTTCAGGCATTAATCAGTGAATTAGGTGAATTAGCATTATTTTGGTGCTAATATGGTGTCTAGGTAGTGTTGGAATAAAAGCTCATTGAAGATGGTTCGAAGCTGCAAGATAAAGGAAAAGAAAAGTAGTTATTTCTGGCGGAAGCCCAGCGCGCCCGCGCTGATGAAGCGCGCGGCCACGCCGAAGTAGAGAAAGCCAACGCGCCCACGCTGATGAAGCGCGCGGCTGCGCCGTGTCGGGATAATAAAATCCTGATTCTATTACAATTCTAATTTCTGGACTCCTGGGTTGATTGGACTGCTATATATTGATAACTCAAGATCGTTTTTTAATGAGGAGACTTACCAGAGCACGAGGAGAAGACGACAAGAGACCTATAACACAATTCAACAAATACGAAGACGATATAGTTTATTCTTGTGAACCTTTGTTTTGAGTTGTAATCTTGGATGCTCGTTTCTTGTTTTGTTGAACCTATACTCTTGTTTATACTTGGTTTTAATTATTCGTTATAAAGACTACGTTTTATTTACCATGCTTTCTTCGGAACCCACTTTGATGATGAGTCCGATAATGGGCTAATCGTTATCGTGGGGTTTTAACGGATTTATTTATGGATTTCTTTAGTTAAATTGTTTGATACCTTAGTATGTGGTGATTTTATGATATCCTAGTGTTGGTTGTGCGTATTCGTCATATAAGCATCGCGAACTTATAAGATAGTGTGTTAATTCTTAATGAAGCGAAAGTGAATTTACAGATTTAGAACTTGCCACGCTAGCATAGGTTCATGTATTTATCATGCATGATTTGTAGGTAATTTTAACCATCTTACTTGCCCTGTGTAATCAAGATAGATAACTTGTGCTTAAACTGTTATGTTGTCAAATTCTATAGACATATAGGGTCTCAATATAATTGGTGTCTATTCAGCTTCTATCTCTTTTGTGGATGTCTGGTAGTATGGTACTCGTGCAACGAAAGTTGGCTTTTATCAGTTTCGTGTTATCTGATTAGTGTCATCATCATTGCATGCTAAGGTTAAAAACAATAAGGCTATTGAATGAAGTATTTAATGGAATTAAAATCCCATGTTTGTCATACTTATTAATTAAATCAATCTTATTCTCGTAGTTATAATTATTAGTTTAATTCTTAGTTATAAACAATCTCAATTAGTTATCGTCTTAACATTGAATAATAACCATACACTGTTGCTTAAGTTCGTGAGTTAATTAGTTAACCAATACAGTCTTTGTGGGAACGAACTAGAAAAGATTTTATACTACTTGTGAACTCGTATACTTGCATGTATTATTAGCGCGTATTTAGCGACTAACAATTATCCCCCTCCTTAAGCCTTTCAAACACCAAATGAAACCTTCCAAATGTCCATGAGCTTCCATCAACCACCCGTTTGATATCTATTTCATGATAGAATTGAAATAGAAACCTGTTTGAATCTAATTGTTTGACATACATTCCCTTACCAGGTCTCCAAAGAGAGGCCATTTTATGCTGCATTGCTTGAAAATCTATGTTTGATTCGGTGAGGAACCTCCCTACCAAGCACCAACTTGTATCAATCTCGCTAAAATCCTCCGATGTTTCTTCATAAACTATACCGCCCTATTCTTCATCTTCAATCCTTATCATCACAAAATCTTCTTCCATTTCTTGAACTGCCTTACTGTGAGTCATCATACTAGTAGAGAAAGAATAGTAAACGAACAGAACGAAATAAAACGTTTAACAGAGGGACACTCTCACCATGTCATAAGACAAGACATAATTTTTAGATAGGGGTCCTTTTTAATCAGGTGTGTGAAAAGAATGGGCTTAGTTAGAGATAAAAAGATAAAATATTTTAATTGAAAAGACTAACATAGTAATATTATTATTCTGTTTTATAAATAAACCCCCATGATATTTTTAGAAAAAGAAGTACTTTAATTGGAAAAAAAGAAAAATAACATGTTTTAGTCGAAAAAGATAATTGATATTTTTATCACACATAATATTTATCGAGCTGAAATGTTTTAGTTAAAAGATAGAAAAAATACGTGATATTTTTTGAGATGAAATGTTTTGGTTAAAAAGATAGAAAAGATAATGAGTTTAGTGAAAAAAGTAATTGATATTTTAGTTTAAAAAATAATTCGTTATCTATAAGCAAACATAATATTATTAATAAATAACCAAAAACCACAAAGCGCTAAATTAAACCAATATAATAGTATAGATAATATTTAATAAATAAAATTGTCCGTGATTTTTTTTTGAAAAAAAAGTGTTCTGTTTGATATATAATTTGCAGGACGTTTCTAAGATTATAAAATTATACATGACTCAAATAGCAAATCCCAGTAATCGAATTGGAGTTAATATGATCAATGATATATATGTTAGGTCACACAACACTGTATAAGGGGGTTGAATACAATGCTTTCACAATCAAATCGATTTAACACAAGTATGTAACAAAGATCAAGTGTATTGAATAAACTCTGTTACAATAAGAACTGTTGTTCTCTCTCAGTGATGAACAAATATCACTAAGAGCTGCTAGGTTACAATGTATAATCTTCTCGATAATGATAACACATATAATGTAAACCCTAAATCTGTGTTTATATAGTACATAGTTACAAGATAACTTCTAATTGATATGGAATACAATTATGTCTCCTAAAATATATCAATCAGATATCTTCTACAAGTCTTCCAGTCCTCTAACTCTTTCCATGCATATCTTCTTTTGTTTTAGTCTCGATCTTCTATTGTAAATCAGCTTCCTTCCTTAACTGTAAGTCCTCCCGCACTTAAGTTCTGATTTGACCTTAAGTTCTGATATTAAGTTCTGACTTCCAGTAAGTCCCGATTTTAGTAAGTCTTGATATGTCCTGTTTGTTAAGATCTGAAAACTAAACATGAAACATATTAGACATGACATCTCAAATATATCTAACAATCTCCCCCAACTTATAAATTATGCAAAATATACAAGTTAATAGATTTGATGATGTCAAAAACATTTAAGTACAAATGCAAATAAGAGTTTAACTAGATAACTAACTACAACTTACAGTCCTTGTAGCTTTTACCAATCCCACTGAGTCAATCTGAATCCAAAGTGATTCTTGACAAAGTTTGATATCAGCTTTTCTTCTTTAATCCTCAGGACTTGAGAGAGTATAGTCTTGACTTGCTTCATCTCTTCATTCTGACTTCCAATCTGATAGATTGCAGTCCTTAAAGCAGAGATATGGTTTCTTTCTAAACCATCATTCAGTCTTATTACCTTAGGATGAGAAGAATCTTCATTGTTGCATAGTCATTTCTCTTTTAGTATCTCTTCAAGCTTAGCAGAATCCTTCTTCATTGAAATTTCACTTCCATCATCTTCAACAATATTAGGAATGAATTCGGTAATCCTTGAACTAGAAATTCTTGCTTTATCTCTGATGGTCTTCAATATGAACTTTGACCATCTCCTGGTAATATCAGACTTTACCTCTAAAAGGTAATGAAAGAATTGAAGTTCTTTCAGTGATTTGTTTAGTACATCTGATTCTGACATCTGATATGTCCTTCCATCTTTAAGAAATAGAATCAGATTTTCCTTGACATTGTGCTTGTTATGAACATCCAGTACCAGTTGAACAGAGATAACCTTATCAAGGTGTTTCTGTGTAATATCTTCAAGAGGTCTGTCAGTCAATAAAAATGGATCTCTAGTAGCAACTTCATGTCCTGTCATGATCTTAGCTTCATCAGAACCTAGCCCAGCCCTGTCTCTTGGTTCTCTAGCATTTAACCCAATAGTCATGAAAGTAGACAACAATTGGCTTTTCTTTGGATCTGATGGTTTGACATTTTTCTACAGAAGTTTCTTTTTATCACCTACTTCCATCTTGTCTAAATCAACTTGAGCACTATGAAAGGTTGTTGTCTTGATTACTTTATCAGAACTTGCTGTTTCAGTTATAGCTTGTTATTCTTCACTCTGAACAACTTGAGACTTTTCAGAGGTTGTCTTTGATTCTTCATAAATCTTCTTTCTTTTCAGAGTTTGAACATCTTTATCTTCAGCAAGATTATCATCAGTAACTTGAACAATTTTGTACACTGGCTTTATCAGAATTTGAGGAATTTTCATCACCAGTGGCTTGGTTGGTTCATCAACTTTCCCTTTCCCTTTGTCTTTGGGATCAATCTCAGTCTGTGATCTATTCTTGGGCTTTGATGCCTCAGTATTTGACTTCTCCTTGATCACAATTCCTTTTACCTTAGGCTTTGGAGATTTCTTTGCAACAGAAGCTTTTGGATTTAGATTTGTCTTTTCTGCTTTAAATATAGTTTCTTCCTTCTTGAGATTTTCTAAATTCATTCCTGGCTTATGCTTCAGAAACAATCTTCTAACAATTTCCTCATCATGTGTCTGAATCTTGGGATCCTTATAGTACACAGTAGTCTGTTTTCCCTTGAGCTTCAGAGTTTGCATGAACTTTTGAGAATCTTGACTTTCACCTTATATCAGAACATCAGGCTTTGTCAGACTTTGCTCATCAGAACTTGATATCAGATTTTGAGTATTAGTACTTGCTATCAGATTTTGAGTTTGAGCAGCTTTAGAACTTGTCTTCTTTTGAGTAGAAGATTTGCTTGCTCAGTAATTAGTTTCCTTGAAGAAACCTTGCTGCTCTGCCCTTTACTTTGAACTTGACCTCTACCCTTGCTAGGGTTTACCTGATCATCAGCTTCATCATCTTTCTTCTTCAGTATTTGATCATTGAGCATTTGGACTTAACTATCTTCTCCCCCTTTTTGGAATCATCTGATGATAGGAGTGAGAGAAGAAGTTCCACTGAAGTTTAAATATCATTCAATTGAGCCTGTTGAAAAACTTGATTTGCCAGAACCTCAGAGATTTGGGCCTGTTGCTTCTCTTGAGCTTTCTCAATTGCTTCTACCTTTTCAGAAATAGGTCTGATAAACCTCTTTTTGTCAAGCTTAGTCTCCATATCTAGCTTTTTAGCTTTTTCAAGAAGCTTATCAACCTTTTCTTAAGTTTTTGAGTGTAGACCTTGAAGGTTCTTGGTAGATAGAGCAGTGATCTTGAGTTGTGTCTTGATATCAGAATTTATCACAAGCTCATCAGCTTTAGCAATGTGCTCTGTCAGAACTTTAGAGCTTGGAATGAAATCAATTTCATTCCACTTTTTGGTCCACTCTACTCCTCTATGAGTTTCATCCCAAGGTACAGGAGCATCATGTTCAACAAATTTCTTGACCAATGCTTCCTTTCCAAGTACAGGAGCTGGAGTATGTACTGAGACACTATCTCTAGATCTTGATAAAGACTCATTATCCTCTGATAACACTACAGTGTTTGAGGCTATAGGAGTTTCTAATTTATCTTCATCTAAATTCTGATCTTCAGGTTCTTGATCCAGAATTGGTGTAGATGGTATCTCTGCATCAGCATTTAAGATTGGAAAATGAGTTGGAGATGTCTGAGCTGCTGTAGGAGCTTCCAAATACAGAATAGTAGGAATGTGCAGCCTATTGATGTCAATTTCAGGACTTAAGCCTGAATCTTCAACTATAACATCTTCATGAAGAGGAGAAACAGGAGGTGTAACCACAGTATCCTGTACAGTGTCTTTGTCTTTAGCTGGAGGTGGTAGAGATTCAATGATAATTGGCTCTTTTGAGATCAGAGATTCCTGATCTCCTTCCTCAGCTTCTTCAGTATCTTCTGATGGAGGCTGAGCCAAATGTCTCTTAGCCCTCATTTTCTTCAATCTCCTTACCAATGAAGGAGTTGCTTTATCATCAGAGTTTAAAGTTCTTTTCCTCTTCAAGGTATCAGAACCTTTAGCTGCAGTTTCTTTCTGTGAAGTGACATTCTCAGCTTTAACTGTCACAGGTTCTGATGCATGAACCTGTGCTTCCTCTTCACTATCAAATTCATCCCCGAGAACCATTTTCCATATTTTTGGTGGAGGTTGAGGAACAGACTTTGCCCTCTTAGGCCTGGAAGATGAAGGTCTGATGGTATGTGCTGATGGTTGAGGTTGAGATGACTGTGTTGGTTTGAAATATGTCCTGATGGTAGGTTGTGGTTGTGGTTGAGAAGTTGTTGGTTGTGTAGTGGTTGGAGGTTTTGATTGAGGTTGGGATAATTGGACATCAGGATATAGAGCAGTGTATGTGGATGGGTCAGAGTTTACCAAAAACTGTTTGACATATTAAGGAATTTGGAGGGGTCTCAAAACAGTTTTCTTATTATCAGCAGATAATAAGTCAATAAAAGCTCTCTTAGCAAGCTTAAATGGATCAATTAACTCACTTGCTAATTGGGGTGCATCAGAACAACAAGAACTATAAATAAGCTGACAGAATCTAGCAAAATATACAGTGTTTCTATCTTCTGTCATCCTATCCCCAATAAAGCCTAAAACAACATTTTCATAATCAAAATGAGTTTGATTTATGAGAGCATACCCGATTTGTTGACTGAGAATTGGGATTGTATCAAAATTGGAGCACTTATTTGCAAAAGTCCCGGTGATGCAGTCGAAGAAGAAACTCTATTCCCTCCTTATGTGAGGTTTCTTCAACTGTCCCAGCTTCGATAGAGTCTTCTCATAGCCCAGATTGGCCATTAGCTGTTGAAGAACTGGCTCTTCAACTATTGAATATGTGCAGTTTTCGGGTAGATGAAGTGCTTGTCTAACTATGGCCAAAGTCACCACATGGGCATCCTCCCCTGTAGTAAAGATAATATTTGGGGATCCATTGGCACCACCATCATCATACAAGCCTAACCTCCAGAACTCCAGCACTTGAGTTCCTAAGAATGTGTCTGGTTGGGTCAGTGCATAACCTATCTCAGAGTTAGCGAGAAATTCCTGAACGAAATGAAGATCTGATGGAGCTTCACTCTTCCTAAGAATAGCCAAGTAATTGTTGGGGACAAACTTTGCTCCATTGAAAATAATGTCTTTTGGTGCCATTTCTGTAAGAAATAAGTGAGAAAATATGTTGTGTACAAGGTGTTTGATAAAAGTCCTGTATGAAAAAGCTTCAGAGTATATTAGAGAGAGAGAATAAGAGAGATTAAGAATAGAAAAGTAGGTACAGGATTAGAAAATCTTTTAACTCCCATATATATACTCTCTCCACTCAATAGTACTTTTTAGAAGTAAAACTGACATTTGTACACCTGTCAGCCAGTAAATAGTTAAAGCAGAGTTAGTGGGCACGGGAAATAAGTAATAATTAACGTGCACGTGCAGTTTTTCAAGATAAACATGTTTCCCACTTAACCAAATGATTATGGCTTTTTTATCTAACCTAATTATATTTTGATTAAATATGACCATTACAGTATTTACCACAAATAAGTCAAGTAAAAAATAATGCCACGTAAGCATCAGAGTTTCCATCAGGATTTAATATCAGAACTTGACTATTATCAGATTTTAATAGTCATCAGAATATGGTTTCTGTACTAAAAAAGTGAATGTTTGTATTTGTGATTCTTCATACAAATACTGACTTGTTTTTTCAGAGTTTAATCATCAGAACTTCCATCAGAACTTGTCCTCAGAATTTATGCAAATGACACTTAACTGTTTATCTGAAATAACTTAATCACCACAATAATTTTCATCATTCATATGGAGTGAGAGTGTGTGCATTAGCAAAATATCAGATAAAGATTAAAATCTGATATACTTCAGTACATCTTAGAAATAAGGCATAACTAAGAAAAGTGCTTAAAATCTGTCATTAATAATGAAGTCTACTATAGGATAAATTTGTGCATGAGTCCACCTCAACTGTTTATGCTCATTTTATGTATCTTTTAGAATTCTTTTTCACAGTGGCTTCTCAGTGTAAATGAGTCACAACTGCTATCAGAATTTATGCTATTATCAGAATATTTCTCCAGTAATCAGAGAATGTGAAAAGTCACCAAGAAAATTTATTTGCTTTTCTAATGCATATTACTTATTACCAGCAATGCACTTGGGTCTTCCCTTTCACATATTTACTCTAGATCTTAAAGGAGTACCTGATTTTGATTTTCTTCTTTTCTTTTCTTCAGATAAGTGAGGCTTATCAAGCATGTAGTTCATCCTTAAGATTTACTGACATCAGAATTTGACAGATAAGAAGCAAAAATCTAGTTTGTGACTTAGTAGTAAGATACACAAAGTAAATTTGACTAAGCTCAAAATCAGAATTTGCCTGTGTTAATGAATTTCCGCATAAACAACTAATTCAAACATGGGATTTCTAGTATGTTAAAGACTACTAGGTCAGCATCTAGCACATTAATCCTCATTGGATTGAATAGTCACAGAACATTCAAATCACTATCAGAGTATATAGATCCACATCAGATAACAATCAGCATTTAATGTATTTCAATTTAAGCACAGATTACATGAAGATAAGACAATCTGTAAACACTGATCATAAAGTCTGATGCATGAGAACAAAAAACTAAGCAAATTTAGAAAAAGAACCTGAAACCATTCCAAGTTCATTTACCAGTCTTGTAAAAGTAGCTTCACATAATGGTTTTGTGAAGATATCTGTTAGTTGTTGATCTGTTGGAATAAAATGCAATTCCACTGTACCTTCCATCACATGTTTCCTTATGAAATGGTACCTAATGCTGATGTGCTTTGTCATTGAGTGTTGAACTGGACTACCTGTCATAGCAATAGCACTTTGATTATCACAGTAAATAGGTATTTTAGAAAATTCTAACCCATAATCCAGTAACTGATTCTTCATCCAAAGAATTTGTGCACAACAGCTTCCTGCAGCAATATATTCTGCTTCTGCAGTTGATGTGGAAATTGATTTCTGTTTCTTGCTAAACCAAGAAACTAATCTGCCTCAAAGAAATTGGTAGGTTCCACTAGTGCTTTTCCTGTCTATTTTGCATCCTGCAAAATCTGCATCTGAGTAACCTATTAGCTTAAAATTTAATTCTCTAGGATACCACAATCCTAGATCAGCTGTACCCTTGAGGTACTTGAAAATTCTTTTCACCGCTATTAGATGAGGTTCTCTTGGATCAGCCTGAAATCTTGCACAAAGACAGGTAGCATACATGATATCAGGTCTACTTACAGTTAAATAGAGCAAAGAGCCAATCATACCTCTGTATTTAGTAATATCTACTGATGAACCAATATCTTTATCTAACTTGGTTGTAGTGACCATGGGAGTGGATGCAGTTGTACTATCTTGCATTCCAAATTTCTTGAGTAAATTTCTGGTGTACTTGGATTGACAGATAAAAGTACCTTCTTCATTTTGCTTGACTTGAAGTCCCAGAAAATAACTAAGTTCTCCGATCATACTCATTTGATATCTTGACTGCAATAGCTTTGCAAACCTTTCACAGAGTTTGACATTTGTAGAACCAAATATGATATCATCAACATATATCTGTACCAAAAGTAAGTCCTTTCCATGGTTGAGGTAGAACAATATTTTATCAATTGTACCTCTGTGAAATCTACTTTCCAGAAGGAATTGAGCTAAAGTCTCATACCATGCTCTTGGAGCTTGCTTAAGGCCATAAAGTGCTTTGTCAAGCCTGTAGATATGATTTGGAAATTTTGAATCTACAAAGCCTGGAGGTTGTTCAACATATACCTCTTCTTCCAATTTTCCATATAGTAAACTTAACTAACCTCAATAATAGAATTTGCTTGTGTCAATAGATTTCCACATAAATAATTACTTCTAACATGGGATTTGGTAGTATATTAAAGACTACTAGGTCATCATCTAGCATATTTATCCTCATTGGATTGAATAATCACAGAAACATTCATATCACTATCAGAGTGTAGAAATTCACATCAGACAACAATCAGTACTTAAGCAATTTTTAATTAGGCACAAAATACACAAAGATAGTAATATCTGTAAATACTGATCATAAAGTCTGATGCATCAGAACAAAAGCTAAGCAGATTTAGAGAAAGAACCTGAAACCATTCCAAGTTCATTTACCAATCTTGTAAAAGTAGCTTCACACAGTTGTTTGGTGAAGATATCTGCTAGTTGTTGATCTGTGGGAACAAAGTGCAATTCCACTGTACCTTCATCCACATGTTCCCTTATGAAGTGGTACCTAATGCTGATGTGCTTTGTCATTGAGTGTTGAACTGGATTACCTGTCATAGCAATAACACTTTGATTATCACAGTAAATAGGGATTTTAAAATATGTTAACCCATAATCCAGTAACTGATTCTTCATCCAAAGAATCTGTGCAAAACAGCTTCCTGCAGCAATGTACTCTGCTTCTGCAGTTGATGTACAAATTGACTTTTGTTTCTTGCTAAACCAAGAAACCAATCTGCTTCTAAGAAATTGACAGCTTCCACTTGTGCTTTTCCTGTCTATTTTGCAACCTGCAAAATCTGCATCTGAGTAACCTATTAGTTTAAAGTCTGATTCTCTAGGATACCATAATCCCAGATCAGCTGTTCCCTTAAGATACTTGAAATTTTTTTTCACAGCTGTTAAGTGAGGTTCTCTTGGATCTGCTTGAAATCTTGTACAAAGACAGGTAGCATACATGATATTAGGTCTACTAGCAGTTAGATAGAGTAGAGAGCCAATCATACCTTTGTAATCAATAATATCTACTGATTTACCAGTATCCTTATCCAATTTTGTTGCAGTGGCCATGGGAGTGGATGCACTTGAACAATCTTGCATTCCAAATTTCTTCAGCAAATTTCTGGTGTACTTGGTTTGACAAATAAAAGTGCCTTCTTCATTCTGCTTGACTTGAAGGCCCAGAAAATAGCTAAGTTCACCCATCATACTCATTTAATATCTTGACTGCATCAGTTTGGAAAACTTCTTGCAAGGTCTGTCATTTGTAGAACCAAAGATGATATGATCAACATATATCTGAACCAAAAGTAAGTCTTTTCCATGGTTGAGGTAGAACAGTATTTTGTCTATAGTTCCTCTGTTAAATCCACTTTCCAGAAAAAACTGAGCTAAAGTCTCATACCATGCTCTAGAGCTTGCTTAAGGCCATAAAGTGCTTTATCAAGCCTGTAGACATGATTTGGATATTTGGGATCTACAAAGCCCGGAGGTTGTTCAACATATACTTCCTCTTCCAATTCTCCATTGAGAAAAACACTTTTCACATCCATTTGAAAGACAATAAACTTTTTGTGAGCAGCATAAGCCAAAAATATCCTTATGGCTTCCAATCTAGCAACTGGTGCAAATGTTTCATCATAATCAATACCCTCCTGTTGAGAGTAGCCTTTAGCAACCATCCTTGCTTTGTTTCTTGTAATTATGCCATCACTGACAGTTTTGTTTCTGAATACCCACTTTATGCCAACAACTGATCTGTTCTTTTGTCTTGGCACTAGGGTCCATACTTTACTTCTTTCAAATTCATTTAACTCTTCCTACATTGCTTGCACCCAATCAGCATCATGAAGAGCTTCTTCCACTTTCTTTGGTTCATTCTGAGATAGAAAAGAATGATAGAGACATTCATTTGATGTTGCAGTTCTAGTTCTGACACCTGCTTCAGGATCTCCAATTATTAAGTCAGGTGTATGTGATTTGGCCCACTTCCTTGCAGATGGAAGTTGATTTCTAGAACTGGATCCTCCCCCATAATTCATGCTATCTCCATCAGCATTTTCTGATGCTCCCCCTGTAGTTATACTCTCTGAGACTTCAGAATTAGAGTTAGATCCTTCAGGATTTGAAGAATCAGAGTTTCCAGAATTATCAGAATTTGGCTCATCAGAACTTGATGAATCAGAACTTGAAGAGCCAGTGACAGGTTCTGATGCTTCTTGAGAGTCTTGAGTTGTGGTAGGATCTTCAGCTTGCTCCCCCTGGACAGGTGCATTTTCTTTTGGAGTTGTTACCACAATTTCAATGACATCAGCACTTACAGGATCATAGTTTAAGTCATCAGAATTTACAGAATCAGAATTTAAATCTTCATTTTCAAATCTCAGGTGATCATGATCATTAAAATCTTTAAGTCCAGTAATCTTCTTGTCATCAAAAGATACATTGATAGATTCCATGACAACCCTTGTTCTTAAATTGTAGACTCTGAAGGCTTTTGTGGAAAGTGGATATCCAAAAAAAATTCCTTCATCAGCTTTTAGATCAAATTTTGACAGTTGTTCAGGATGAGTCTTAAGAATAAAACACTTACATCCAAATACATGAAAGTATTTCAGATTTGGCTTCTTTTTTCTTCACCATCTTATATGGTGTTTTTCCATGCTTGTTTATGAGTGTAGCATTCTGTGTAAAACAAGCAGTCTGCACAGCTTCAACCCAAAAGTAGGTTGGTAGCATTGTTTCATCAAGCATAGTTCGTGCAGTTTCAATGAGAGTCCTGTTCTTTTTTTCCACAACTCCATTTTGCTGTGAAGTTCCAGGTGCAGAAAATTCCTGTTTGATTCCATGCTCTTTGCAGAACTCTTCCATAATTGAATTCTTGAACTCAGTGCCATTATCACTTCTTATACTTTAACATAATCTTTGACCAACTTATCCAGCTGTCTGACATGATCAGTTAGAGTAGATGCAGTTTTATTCTTCTTGTGCAAGAAATACACCCAAGTGTACCTTGTGAACTCATCCACTATAACCTTAACATATTTTTTCTTTACAATAGACATGACATTGACTGGACCAAATAGGTCAACATGCAGTAGGTGATAAGGCTCAAGAATTGAGGATTCAGTTTTGCTCTTGAAAGAAGATTTTCTTTATTTTGCCTTTTGACATGAATCACAAAGGACATCAGGAGCAAATACTGATTTTGGCAGTCCTCTCACAAGATCTTTCTTTATAAGCTCATTTATGTTGTTGAAATTTAAATGAGAGAGTCTTTTATTCCAATTCCAGCTTTCTTCAATTGATGCTCTACTCAACAGACAGATTGCAGAACCGTCAGAACTTGTTGAAAGACTGGTTCATAAATGTTACTATAACGACTCGTGTATTCTTTTTGAATTATTTAATTGTGCAGTTATGGAAATTATTAAATAAATAAGATATGTGTGTTGGTTTTGACCGCTATGTGTTGTTTGATTATTATCCATATGTGATTTATAGTGTATCGGGTTGTCCGCACGATTAATTATGGGATCGTATTGAATTGTTTTCACTTTCAAAAGTGGATTTAGTGCAAATTTATTTGCATAAATATTGGGAATGTTTCTAAAATTGTTTTTATGATTTTATAATTACAATAATTATTTTTAGGATTTTGTAAAATTGAGAAATCAATATTTCATTAGTTATTTATCTTTAAATGATTTTCTGAGTATATTTAATGGTGAAATCCATATTTAATTCTAAAATTCTTCAAAAATTATGAAACTCATATTTATTTAAGTTTGGAATATTCTGAGAATTTTAAAATTACTTTGGAAATTTTCGGGATTAATTTCACCCGCACGTTGTTTCGTTTAATTGTTAAAAGCGGGTATAAAGTGTGTTTTAGAAATTGTTTTAAAATTTTAAAATTTATGTTTTTATAAACTTCGGGATATTTATAACATTTATAGACTATTTTTGTGATTTTCTTCATTTATTTTAAGTGCATCTCGGTTCGTTAATTGTTAAATGCACGAATAAGTTGTGTTTCAGAATTTATCTAAAAATTATGAGATTTATATTTTATCAGTATTTAAGTACTCCGATAACTTTGGTATTTTAATTATATTTCTTTGTCGAGTTTTCAATCATATTTTACTCGTTAAATTTAGAAAGAAATCGAGTTAAAAATTTAATTCCGAGAAGATTAGGGGTACGTGTCCAATTCTTATAAAAAAAAAGAAAAGGACACGTATCAAATTTCTAGATACGTGGCATAACTGTATATTTTCATCTCCTTTCTATTTTTTTTTCTCCGGGTCGCAGCTCTCTCTCTTTTTCTTTGGCTCTCTCCCGTTTCCTTTCTTGTCTCTCGGTTTTATTAATCTCTATTTCCTCTTATCTCTTCTTTCCCTCTTTCGCCGCTGTTGTGCCCGGTTTCCGGCGATTTTTCGCCGCGCCTTGGTGCTATCAGGTTGTTACTGTTCCTGTTGATTTCTGCTCGTCCGTGTATATACATGTATGTATATGTGCGAGTGATATGTTCTGTTTCCTTATTGTTGCCGCCGCCCCTCCCGGTTTTTCGGTGAGGATGGCGGCGCTTGGTCGTGTTGTTGCGCAATTTGTTTTGATTATGCTGACTGTTCATGTGGGTATGCTATTATTTGGTTTGGTTATTGCTGAATCGAATTAATAATATTCTTGCAGAAATTCTTGACTGATTTTATGAAATAAACTAATCGGTATTTGCGAGATTTAAGGGTATTAATCGATAGGATTTGCGTTGGAAACCCGAAATTGTTCGGGTACCCGCAAATTTTATCGCCGTCAGTGATGAGCCTCGGCGAGCCGATGGTGGACTGTGATGATTATATTCTGAGTCCTAATTTATCAAATAAATGTAAAATGCGAATAATAATAGTATTGAGTTGGCGTTTTGGAAATTGCGAATATTGGTTGTTGTGAATTATTGTGGTGAAATGACGTCGAATTGTTCGACGGGTTAGTCCGATAAATAAAGGAAGTGCTGTCCGATTTCCGGGAAACTGAACTACGTAAATACGGGAATGTATCCGATGATTATCGGGACGTTGAGTGACGATATATATGTGTGTGTGTGTTTTATACGAAACTTGATTGTACGATGTGATAAAATATTTTGCCAAATCGATAATCCTGATTTCGTAAAATAAAGAGTTTATGTATTTTCCGAAAACGAACACCGAACCGATTTTCGAGATTATGAACCCTACTTGTTGCGTGTGTTATCATAATATACATAATTACGAGTCGGGTTTGAAAATAGTTAGGTAGAATTGGTATCGAGGATATGTCAAGCATACCTAGATATCTAACGTAGGGTATTTCGACCATGTAGGTTATAGTCGGGAACCTGAAAGTGGAAGATGGACTAAAGATAACCTAGTGGTCAGTCGACGAGCTCAGTAGAGTTTCAACAGAAAAACCTAAATGTCGAAGTCGAATCCAATGAGATCTAGTGGTTGAACGTTAAAGCCTGAGCGGCAAAGTCGGATCAGAATTGATCAGTAATAGTTGTAAAGCCTGTAAGGCAAGTATTTCTGAACTTTTCTTCAAGATATATTACCAATGATTTGGAACTGTTTTATAACATATTGCTATCATTAAACATAAGACATGTTTTTTAATGCATATGCTTTAGACTATTTACCCTTGAACCCTGATTTTTCTTGATCTTGAGCCGTAAGCCTTATTCTTTGTAAACCATCCTTTGTTGATTCTCAAGATACCAAATCACACAAATATGATACTACTCCCCAAATGTATAACTACCAAACACCAAACACTGGAAGAAAATTGTTGAAAAACACAGAAACTTTTATACTCCAGCCATTCTTTATAACATCAAAGAACTATATCTCGAAAAATCACTATTTGTCTAATACTTAATTCTTTTATAGTTTGAAAGCCGTTCCTTTTACATACCCTGTTATACCCTTGTGATATCCATGAGTTTCCTTATGTTTTATTCAAATGTTTAATCATCATTGATTATGATCTTGTGTTATCGAATTATATTGTTTATCATATTGAACTGCTTTAGGATTGGATAGTTTTTATATATGAGGACCATATTCGTGGTCAGACCATACCAATGGTCAAGTTAGGCCAATGTGTGCCTTGGATCCAGTAATTAGAGCAGTGCTGTGTGCTTTGCTCGGGGTTAGTGCGTGACTGATCAGCAGCCTAACCTTGGTTTTAAAACATAAAATGAATATCCAATTCTAATGATTAGTTAAAAAAGAAACTTGATTCCTTTGAATCATCTCATTTGATCATTGTTTGACCTCAGTTATCACTATTATGAATTGCTGAGCTAGTTAGCTCACCCTTGCGATTCTTTTATATATTTTACAGTTAAAAATGATATGGATGATAAAGAAATGCCTCAGTCCAAAGTGCGGGCTAAGGTTCCAGTTTGAAGCAAATCAAGTTAGCAGGAGCTTCATGCAGTGGAGAGATAGTATGATTGTAACAAAAACTTTATTATCAATTGTAAGTTAATTCAGTCGGGATTCGGTATGATGTAATAAATTAAGGTTGTGGCTTGTTTTCATACTTTAACCTGTTGCGATCCGTGGTTTTGTGAAGCAGGGTCATTATAAATAATATTTCTTATACAGGTTCATATATGGTGTATGTGTTGTGGACCCCAAACTTCTGACCTGGTTTTGGAGGGCGCCACAGGTTGGTATCAGAGCTACAGGTTATAAGTCATTGAAACAAGCCTAGATTGTCGGGATTGGGTGGAGGGTTAGGATTATGAATAGGAAATAGAAAGATAAGATGTCGTGAGGATGAGTGAGACTATATAGTAGGTCTCCGGCACGGTTCATGTTGCGATTCAGGATTCTTAGCTTGTGACGTGATTTTCAGACAACGGCAATGGCAGATCCTGATGTCCCTATATCATCTGATCGTTTGGAGGTTTCTGTTCAAGGATCATCATCTTCTCTCAGATTTGGTTTGCACCTTGTTTTTCCATCAGTATTAATGATATTACCTTATGTTATGACAGTTACACCTCTTTAAGCTATTCCACGCTATTCTACCACCTCTTGTTATGAGACTACCTATTTAAGAACCTCTATTCGTTTATTCTTATTTTACTGGACATTCAGTTGTGAGTGTATCTCTTCAGTTTACCCTACACCCTGTTCTATACCCCCGGTTTAGAACTTGTCCTATGAAGCGATTGTACCTACGAGGATGGATTCGAGAGCTACAGTAATTGGTGAGCGCTTGAGTTATAAATAAAGGTGAGACGAAGTTTAGAGAGGAGATTTAAGTGTTTCAGAGGATAGCTATTATCGGGTTAAAAGAAGCCTTAGTGACTAAGCCACCCGTGAATAACTATGGGATGAACTAGATGAATTTTGAAAGAGTAAGAGAGAAAAGTATAAACCTGGAATTTTTGTGAAATTAAATGATGATGATATGATAAATGCGAGATGTAAAGTAGTAATGTGATGTGATACGAGCAAACTTTGTTATGTGAAATAGACTTATTGACTATTAGATAGCCTGTTTTACTACTGCAACGGTAATGTCGGGAGTATTACCAGTATGGGAGCTTTGATGTGAAGCTACGAATAAGATAACATGCAACGACAATTGAAGTTTTCGTCGATTAAGGAAGGCAAATGGACACAATAAAGGAGAAAAGGTAAATTGGAGTGAACGAACTTTTATATGATTGTTTCTTTAATATGGCACCTTGTTATAGGTCGGAAGGACAACAACTAACTCATATAGTAAGGACAACCAGGTTTGTGATTTTCCAAACTTTTAAACAAATTTTTGAAAAAGATTTTTCTTTACAAATTTCTAAAAGCCCTTATCGAATAAAATGATTTTTAAACCTTGGTTGTCAAGCTACTACTTGAGTTTCTTATTTGCTAAAAGACCCGGATTACCTGGAAGGATACTTATTTTAGACCCAGTACTGTTAATTCAGAGAATAAAGTGATCCGCGATTATGAAGAAGTTGATTATTCCTAATGGTAAGGTGTAAATATTGTTTGACAAAGTTAATAACAGAATCCTTATACGGAGTAATTATTTATTCAGTTGCAGAGACCATTAGAGTTTAAAGAATTCATTGATTTAAAAAGAGCCTGAGCGTGATCGAAGAAGATTGGGAAGATTTCCAAATCTTTCCAAAAGAAGAATATTATTAACAAAAGGATCGTTATGTTGAATGATTCGCGGTTATTCTAAATTAAAAAGAGGAAACTCGAAGTTATCTGGTGGGAACGCCATTATGATCGAATTATTAAAGTATTATACGTGAAGGTGCGATGTTAGAGACGCAAGACTTAACAAGTAAGAATCTACCATAATGCTTAATTTGCGAAGGCATTTCAACGTATTTTCTAAAGTTGTTATATGACACAGTTGGGATATGATTGAACAAGCTCGAAAAATGAATACAAATGAAATGTGGATGGTGACCAATGGTATCGTTCTAGTTTTCAATATTACAGCGTATATTCCTCCTCAATTCCTAAAAATGTATGAACTTCTTTTCTCAAATAAACTATTTTCTATGATATCGAAAAGGAGAATATTCCATTCCTTTCAAATTTATTTGCTTCCCTCAAGTTTTGCTTTCTGATTGGGACAAACAGTGTTATGGTGAGACACTTTGTCAAAATAACGAAGAGTCGGGTGGGACACCACCTAATCATGTGCTGTATGCCATATGGTATAAAAGACTGGCCATCTTAAGTACCAATGTGGTTGTCTTATTCATATTCAAATCCTTATTTCTTCTTTCTTTCCAACTCTATTTTTGTTGAATTTTGAATCCTTCTAGTCGTTTCGTTGTACTTTCGTTCTTTGCAAGAGGTTTTCAAGCAGAAATCAACGTATCCTTAATTAAGCGGACGAAGTTCCATCTACCTCTTATGCATGAAAAGGAAACACGGGCACATGACGAGGATTGCAAATCACTAGCCCCAGTAAAGGATCCACTAAGAGTCAATGGAATCTACTCCAATGAGGAATACGTCTCCAAGAATGAGAAACTGTGATGACATAGATGATTAGGGTGAATACCTTATGTGTTAAAGTATTAAAAGATGTGAGAGAAACTTAACTGTTTATCTCTCAAAGTTTTGTTGATAAGACAAATTACCCTGTTGAATTGATATGATTGTGATGAAAGGACTAGCAAGTCAAGAACGTGTAATTATTAAATAAGGGAGTACCAATGGTGAAAATTGAGATTTCTGGCAATAAGTGATGCATAATTGATATCATGGAAGATAAGAGGATTTGATATTATTCTAAGAAATGGATTGACTACTAAAGCGTGATGACCAGACAGACCGTCGTGATGAAAAGATAATTCTGAGGATGCCAAATGAGAAGATGAGGAGGTTCAAAAGATGAAAGAAGGTAAAGAATTTGTTAATGATGATTATGATGATCAAGATATGAGCATTATGGTGATTACGGGATACATAAAAGTCAGAAGCAAACAAAAATTGAAGATTTAATAGCAATTAAAGAATTTCAAGATATGTTTTAGATGAGTTATCAACATTTCTTCCCGATAGAGAAAGGAAGCTCGCGATTGACTTAACGCCTGAGACGAAGCCAGTGACTACGGCCTTACCCAAAATGGCACCAATTAAAATGAGGAAGTTAGCAAAGTAGATGCAAGAGATATTTGAAGAAGAAGCAATTAGACCCAGCATATCCTATAAGGTGCACCAGTATTAATTGTTAATAAGAAAATGGAAGTATGAGATTATGCATCGACTAGCGAAAACTTAACAAGTTTACTATCAAGAGCAAGTATCTATTACCTCGACCCAATGATTTGTTCGATCAATTTCAAGAAGCAAAGCACTTTTATAAGATTGATTTAAGACTTGGTATTTCACCAATTGAAGATTAAACCTATGGATATATCGAAGATAATTTTCAGAACCAAGTACTGTTCTCGTATTGTCATTTGGATTAACCAATATACTAGTGATATTTGAACTTGATGGACAAAATCTTTAAGGAATATCAGGAGAAGCTGTAGTTGTGATACTTAAAGTCAACGAAGGACTAGGCAAAGCATTTAATGATGATTGAAAAGTTAGAGAAGAAAGAAGTTGTATGAAGTATAGTTTTTAGCATAAACAGTCAATGTGGAAAAGATCAAAAGGGATTCAGTAGAAATTAAAGTTACTATGAATGAAAAGAAACCAGAAACACCAACAAAAGTAAGAGGTGTTATTATAAGCCGGTTACTATCGAAAATTTGTGCAAGATTTCTTGGAAGTTTCCATATCTTGGACAAAGCTAACCAGGAAAAACAAGAAGTTTATATGAAGTAGAGAAGGGTGAACAAAGTTTTACGGAGTTAAATGAAAGAATGGTTACAACACATGCTTTATCATTTTGAAAATATCAAGGAGATTTGGTAGTTATAGTGATGCTTCTCATAAGGAAGTGGGATGTGTGTTGATGCAGCACAATAAAGTTATTGTATATGCACCCAGACAACCGAAACCTTATGAGCAGAAGTATCTTATTCATAATTGGGACTAACAGTAATAATATTTCTTTTGAAAGATTGGGAAACATGATATATATGGAGAAAAGTGTAAGATCTATACGGACCATAAGAGTTGAAGTATGTATTCACCAGGAAAAGCAAAAATAGTGACAAGCGATAGGCAAAAAGGAGAGAACGAACATAGAGTCTGCACCAGAAGAATTAACTATGGAATTTTGGAAGTTGGAATTGGAAGCTAAAGGTTATAATCCAAAAGGAGCAAGGATGGATAGTATGACGAGATGTCAAGAGAGGATAATGGATCACGATGTTAGCAGTTAGTAAGAGGAAATTTTTGCGCCCATGAAAATGATCACGATATCTCCAGATTTTCTTCCAGCACTTGGATGCTACAAGTAGAAGAATTAAGAAATGAGATCTCACAGGAAAATTCACAACATTAAGTATTTAAGTTATTGAAGAGATGCCAAGATATATGGAAATCTAAAGAAAAATAGTAATAACCAGGTATAAGAAGCGAATTTCAAAATAGATTGGGAAGTGTTAGACACGCCAAAGAATTAAGGAGAAGTATCGGAAGCCTAATGAACAAGGCAGACCAAGAAGTGGTTTTACCACAAGCGAATCGTAAAATGTATCAGTGATATTGTTGAAGAAAATAAATGAAATTATGAGATTATGTACAGATTAGCGGGAGCTCAATAAAACAACGAATAAGAATAAGTAACCCCTATGAGGATTGATTACCTATAAGGTTTAATCTAAGAAGTGTGTTATATCACGAGGATTAACTTAAGATCCGACCTGAGAATATATCAAAAATTATGGTTAGAATGAGTTATGAGAACTGCAAGCTCTGATGATATTATGTGAAATGACAAGTGTATCAGGTGGCTATCAGGAATTAAGGATCATGGTGTATAAGGAGTATTTAAATGAGCAAACTGTATTTATTGATAACATCCACAGCTACTCAAGGAATAAGAAAGCCTGCGTGGGATGCCTAAAAGTTTTCTCCAAAGATCAGAAGAAAAGCAACTATACGTTGAGTTTTCAAGAATGAAATTTTGACTAAGGTTAACAAAAGATTCTGAATTAATCCATTAACAACTACCTAAGCAAAGCCGTATGGTAGCAGATGCCTTATGCTGACAGAAAAGATTGGATGTAAATAAGACCACCGAGGAGTTAATAGATGAATTGGAAAGAGTGGAATTTGAAGTTCAAATACTTAAAGATGATAATATGTGAATATATGAGATTACTTTTCAGCCTTAACTAATGAAAAGGAGTAAGAAATGTTTAAATGTTTGGAAACCAAGTTAAAAACGAGCACCGCCTATCATCCTCGAACGAAGAGTTAAAGTACGGAAGTGGTTTAGGAACTATAAGATATGTTGAGAGGATGAGTCTTAAGGAAACACTGGAATGATCATTTATCAGTGATGTCAGCTTTGGAATGCCACTTTACCAAGCTTCATGTGAACGGAAGTGTAGGTCCCTATTTCTATTAAAATAAAGTGGGAGAAAGAAATTTATCAAATTCTAAGTTAAATCGGCACACCAAGAGCGTAGTGCTATTGGTTGAAACAGCTCGTAGTAGACACATGAAGAAGGCGAAATTGTATCGAAAGAAAATATGAGTATAGAAATAGGACCAGTAGTGTTAGTAAAAGTGTCATCTTGAAAGAGACCGGATAAGTCTAAATAGAAGGGACATATCAAGTCCTAAAATTAGTGAACCATTCGAGGTATTGATAGATATAAATAAAAGTTGTTCATGAGTTGATATTACCGTCACCAACGTGTGTACATATAATGTGTTGCCTGTCAATGTTAAAGTGATAAGTATTGAGTTTGAATTAAGTGATTGATCAGGAGCCAATGGGGCTCTTGTCCAAGTTATTCTGCATATAGTGATCAATCCAAATTCTTGATCGTCAAAGGCAAGTCCTTGGAAATGAGTGCATACCTATTGTGAGTACGTTTGAACCCTCGAGTAGAAGGGTCTACTTAGGAATTAGAGTCAAATATGCTTGACAAAATATCCTCATTTATGTAACTAGACCAGATTCTGAGGACAGAATCTTTTTAAGGGGGGAAGGATATAACGACTCGTGTATTCTTTTTAAATTATTTAATTGTTCAGTTATGGAAATTATTAAATAAATAAGATATGTGTATTGGTTTTGACCGCTATGTGTTGTTTGATTATTATCCATATATGATTTATAGTGTACCGAGTTGTCCGCGCGATTAATTATGGGATCGTATTGAATTGTTTTCACTTTCAAAAGTGGATTTAGTGTAAATTTATTTGCATAAATATTGGGAATATTTCTAAAATTGTTTTTATGATTTTATAATTACAATAATTATTTTTAGGATTTTCTAAAATTGAGAAATCAATATTTCATTAGTTATTTATCTTTAAATGATTTTTTGAGTATATTTAATGGTAAAATCCATATTTAATTCTAAAATTCTTCAAAAATTATTAAACTCATATTTATTTAAGTTTGGAATATTCTGAGAATTTTAAAATTACTTTGGAAATTTTCGGGATTAATTTCACCCGCACGTTGTTTCGTTTAATTGTTAAAAGCGGGTATAAAGTGTGTTTTAGAAATTGTTTTAAAATTTTAAAATTTATATTTTTATAAACTTCGGGATATTTATAACATTTATAGACTATTTTTGTGATTTTCTTCATTTATTTTAAGTGCAGCTCGGTTCGTTAATTGTTAAATGCAGGAATAAGTTGTGTTTCAGAATTTATCTAAAAATTATGAGATTTATATTTTATCAGTATTTAAGTACTTTGATAACTTTGGTATTTTAATTATATTTCTCTGTCAAGTTTTCAATCGTATTTTACTCGTTAAATTTAGAAAGAAATCGAGTTAAAAATTTAATTCCGAGAAGATCAGGGGTACGTGTCCAATTCTTATAAAAAAGAAAAAGAAAAGGACACGTATCAAATTTCTAAATACGTGGCATAACTGTATATTTTCATCTCCTTTTTATTTTTTTTTCTCCGGGTCGCAGCTCTCTCTCTTTTTCTTTGGCTCTCTCCCGTTTCCTTTCTTGTCTCTCGGTTTTATTAATCTCTATTTCCTCTTATCTCTTCTTTCCCTCTTTTGCCGCTGTTGTGCCCGATTTCCGGCGATTTTTCGCCGCGCCTTGGTGCTCTCAGGTTGTTACTGTTCCTGTTGATTTCTGCTCGTCCGTGTATATACATGTATGTATATGTGCGAGTGATATGTTCTGTTTCCTTATTGTTGCCGCCGCCACTCCCGGTTTTCCGGTGAGGATGGCGGCGCGTGGCCGTGCTGTTGCGCAGTTTGTTTTGATTATGCTGACTGTTCATGTGGGTATGCTATTATTTGGTTTGGTTATTGCTAAATCGAATTAATAATATTCTTGCAGAAATTCTTGACTGATTTTGTGAAATAAACTAATCGGTATTTGCGAGATTTAAGGGTATTAATCGATAGGATTTGCGTTGGAAACCCGAAATTGTTCGGGTACCCGCAAATTTTATCGCCGTTAGCGATGAGCCTCGGCGAGCCGACGGTGGACTGTGATGATTATATTCTGAGTCCTAATTTAACAGATAAATGTAAAATGCGAATAATAATAGTATTGAGTTGACGTTTGGGAAATTGCGAATATTGGTTGTTGTAAATTATTGTGGTGAAGTGACGTCAAATTGTTCGACGGGTTAGTCCGATAAATAAAGGAAGTGCTGTCCGATTTCCGGGAAACTGAACTATGTAAATACGGGAACGTATCCGATGATTATCGAGACGTTGAGTGATGATATATATATGTGTGTGTGTGTGTGTTTTATACGAAACTTGATTGTACGATGTGATAAAATATTTTGCCAAATCGATAATCCTGATTTCGTAAAATAAAGAGTTTATGTATTTTCCGAAAACGAACACCGAACTGATTTTCGAGATTATGAACCCTACTTGTTGCGTGTGTTATCATAATATACATAATTACGAGTCGGGTTTGGAAATAGTTGGGTAGAATTGGTATCGAGGATATGTCAAGCATACCTAGACATCTAACGTAGGGTATTTCGACCCTGTAGGTTATAGTCGGGAACCTGAAAGTGGAAGATGGACTAAAGATAACCTAGTGGTCAGTCGGCGAGCTCAGTAGAGTTTCAACAGAAAAACCTAAATGTCGAAGTCGAATCCAATGGGATCTAGTGGTTGAACGTTAAAGCCTGAGCGGCAGAGTCGGATCAGAATTGATCAGTAATAGTTGTAAAGCCTGTAAGGCAAGTATTTCTGAACTTTTCTTCAAGATATATTACCAATGATTTCGAACTGTTTTATAACATATTGCTATCATTAAACATAACACCTGTTTTATAATGCATATGCTTTAGACTATTTACCCTTGAACCTTGATTTTTCTTGATCTTGAGCCGTAAGCCTTATTCTTTGTAAACCATCCTTTGTTGATTCTCAAGATACCAAATCACACAAATATGATACTACTCCCCAAATGTATAACTACCAAACACCAAACACTGGAAGAAAATTGTTGAAAAACACAGAAACTTTTATACTCCAGCCATTCTTTATAACATCAAAGAACTATACCTCGAAAAATCACTATTTGTCTAATACTTAATTCTTTTACAGATTGAAAGTCGTTCCTTTTACATACCCTGATATACCCTTGTGATATCCATGAGTTTCCTTATGTTTTATTCAAATGTTTAATCATCATTGATTATGATCTTGTGTTATCGAATTATATTGTTTATCATATTGAACTGCTTTAGGATTGGATTGTTTTTATATATGGGGACCAGATTTGTGGTCAAACCATACCAATGGTCAAGTTAGGCCAATGTGTGCCTTGGATCCAGTAATTAGAGCAGTGATGTGTGCTTTGCTCGGGGTTAGTGTGTGACTGATCAGCAGCCTAACCTTGGTTTTAAAACATAAAATGAATATCCAATTCTAATGATTAGTTAAAAAGAAACTTGATTCCTTTGAATCATCTCATTTGATCATTGTTTGACCTCAGTTATCACTATTATGACTTGCTGAGCTAGTTAGCTCACCCTTGCGATTCTTTTATATATTTTACAGTTAAAAAGGATATGGATGATAAAGAAATGCCTCAGTCTAAAGTGCGGGCTAAGGTTCCAGTTTGAAGTAAATCAAGTTAGCAGGAGCTTCATGCAGTGGAGAGATAGTACGATTGTAACAAAAACTTTATTATCAATTGTAAGTTAATTCAGTCGGGATTCGGTATGATGTAATAAATTAAGGTTGTGGCTTATTTTCATACTTTAACCTGTTGCGATCCGTGGTTTTGTGAAGCATGGTCATTATAAATAATATTTCTTATACAAGTTCATATATGGTGTATGTGTTGTGGACCCCAAACTTCTGACCTGGGTTTGGAGGGCACCATAGTTACCATGTCTGTAACCTCTTAGAACCACTTTGCCTGTAGAATTGCTTACAACTTCACAGTGTTCTTCAAATAAATCCACATGATAACCTCTGTCACAGATTTGACTCACACTTAGCAGATTGTGTTTAAGTCTTGAGACAAGAGTTACTGTTTCAATGATGACATTCCCAAGATTGATATTTCCATATCCGAGAGTTTTTCCCATGTCGCCATCTCTATAAGAAACTCCTAGGCCAGCTTTCTCCACAAAGTCTGATAGCAGGGCTTTATTTCCAGTCATATGTCATGAACATCCATTGTCCAGAACTAGGATATCTTTCATGTTGCCCTGCAATCACAAAGACCACTATTGGTTAGTTTTAAGGACCCAGATTTGCTTGGATCCTTTGGCCTTTTTAAGTTTGTTAGCATTTGCAGCGGATTTAATTTCAGAGTTTATGCTAACATGCTGTTTATCAGAACTTATATCAGACTTTGCATCAGACTTTACACTAGAAGGAATTAAAGTAACTTTCTTCAAAGAAGGTTTTATTTGATAATAATCATAGTACAGACTATGATATTCCTTACAAGTATAAATGGAATGCCATAAAATACCACAATGAAAACAAGGATTTTGTGGTTTAAACCTAACAGACTGACTCTTAACTCCTGATCTAGGAGGTAAAGAGTTTATATCCTTATTCTTCCTGCAAAAAGAAGCAAGATGGTTAGAGTTTCCACAGTTATAGCATTTCTTTCTAGGAGCATTAGGAACAGGCATATAGTTATTGCTTTTATTCACACCTTCCTTCCCATTCCTATTTTTCCTAGCTTCATTTACCTTGTTGACATTCCTAATCTCTTTCAGCTTATGCTTAAGCTGCTTCTTTGTCATTAAGCCAATGTTGACTTCAGCTGGTTTATCCTGTTTTAATTTGTCAGAAGTTGACTTATCTTTGACTTCTGTCACAGACTCTTTCATCTTTTCAGAATCAGACTTTACAGTTTTTGCTACAAACTTAACAGGATTTACCTTTGGCTTAGTAGTCTGTTTAACAAAAATTGGCTCAATTTGTTCAGTTCCTTTTTCACTTTTACCATCTCCATAACCTAAGCCCTCTTTCCAGTTTTCACTACTTAATAAATTCTGAGTTGTTCTTGCCAGAGTTAGTCCAAGTTCTGATAATCTCTCTTTCCTTTTCTAAGTCAGCTTTTAGAGATTCATTCAATTTTAACACTTCATCTCTAACATATAAAGCATCATCTTTTTCTTCCTTAGTTTGATGAAGAAAAACTAACTCCTTTTCTAAATAATCATTTCTTTTTTATAAGCAGAATTTTCAGATGTTAATCTTTCACATGTTAAAGCATTATCTCTATAACTAATAAACATGATTTTAAGATATAATCTCAACCCAGTAATATCATCAGTATGAAAAGCATAAGTTGTTTGAGGTACCTTAATTTAGAAAATTCTGGGATGCTATCAGCATTTTCCATCAAGGTATAGTTCACCTCATCTTCAGAATCTGAAGTGTCTGTCCAGCTTTTCTTCTTTGTGACAAGTGCCTTGCCTTTGTCACCTTTTCCTTTCTTGTAGTCAGAAGATATGTTGCCTCTTTCACCACAATTGTCTCCTCTATCAGACTTTGCACCTTTGCCTTCAGACTTTCATAACCTTTTTTTATCAGAATTTTACACCTTTCCTAAAAAACTTCTTTCCCTTTCCGAATTTCCTGTAGGCTATCTTTGTGATACCCTTCACCATAAGAGCACACAATTTCATCATCTCTTCATCAGCATCTATTTCAGGTAAACTTTCAGTTTCTGAATCATCATCATCAGAATATGATGACTGTGAATCAGACTTTATGATGAGAGCCTTTCCTTTTCCCCTTTTTGAGGCAGCCATTTTAGGAGATTCCTCCTCAGCCTTAAGAGCAACTTTCCTTGACTTTCTTCCATACCTCTTGCTCCTTTGATCAATCTCAAGTTCATAAGTCTTGAGCATAGCATAAATTTCATCAAGAGTAGTTTCAGTAAGGTCATAGTTGTCTCTTATGGTAGTAGACTTCAAATCCCAATTTTCAGGAAGAGCTAAAAGAAATTTCAGATTTGAATCTTAAAGATCATATTCCTTGTCCATCAGTGGCAAATTATTCAAGAGTTTGACAAACATGTCATATAAGTCAGTTAAAGACTCATCATCTTTTGAGTCAAAGTGCTCTTACTTTTGAGTGAGCATAGTCCTCCTGTTCTTCTTGATTTCATCATTTCCTTGACATCTTGTCTCCAAAGCATCCCATTTCTCCTTTGCAGTTTTGCAATTAATTACCCTGTTTGACATGACATTATCAATGGCACTATGCAGCAAATGCCTTACCCTTGCATTCTTGGCAATAGATGAGATGTCTTCAGCTGTGTACTCACATTTCTCCTTTGGTATGGTCTTTTGCTGGTTGATCAACAACTACAACAGAGAGCTTGGTAGACTTATGTGGTCCTTCATTAATTCTGTCAAGGTATTCTGGATCTGTAACTTCCTGAAATATAGCCATATTCACTTTCCATATGGGATACTCAGAAGGTCTCAGTATGAGAACCCTAATAGTCTCATATCGACTGTGGGTTTGAGTCTTTTGAGTTTCTTCAGTTTTGGTGGGCTTGGTTGGAGTATGTGATTTTTCAGACATGATTGTTTGGATCTTTACAGTATGTGTATTTACAGATAAGCTCTGATACCAATTGTTAGGTCACACAACACTGTAGAAGGGGGTTGAATACAGTGTTTTCACAATCAAATCGATTTAACACAAGTATGTAATAAAGATCAAGTGTATTGAATAAACTCTGTTACAATAAGAATTGTTGTTCTCTCTCAGTGATGAACAAATATCACTAAGAGTTGTTAGGTTACAATGTATAATCTTCTCGATAATGATAACACATGTAGTGTAAACCCTAAATCTGTGTTTATATAGTACACAGTTACAAGATAACTTCTATTTAATATGGAATACAATTCTGTCTCCTAAAATATATCAATCAGATATCTTCTACAAGTCTTCCAGTCCTCTAACTCTTTCCATGCTTATCTTCTTTTGTTTTAGTCTCGATCTTCTACTGTAAATCAGTTTCCTTCCTTAATTGTAAGTCCACCCGCACTTAAGTTCTGATATGACCTTAAGTTCTGATATTAAGTTCTGACTTCCAGTAAGTCCTTATATGTCCTGTTTGTTAAGATCTGAAAACTAAACATGAAATATATTAGACATGAAATCTCAAATATATCTAACAATATATATAGTGCTATTCTAGTAGAATTAATTTTATAATGAAAACTATAAACTAAAATAAAAAAAAATTATAAATCACGTCGAAATATAACACAAATGCTATGCAAATCGATCGCTGGGAGATGAAGAAAAATACAGTGAAGTCGAATTTAAAAACATTTATCGTTTGACGGGAAAAACCAAATTAAGAACGGAGGGGAAAAGCGGAGATTCTGTGTAGGAGGGTGCAGTTTAATTATGTGTGATGCATGTAGGGGTCCATTAGATTAAATTGATTTAAGGGTGTAGATTAATTTCTAATTTTTATTTTAAGCTTTATTTTCATTTGAACAAATGCCTATATATATTTTATGATTTAAGAGAGAATTTTCTTCAAAAGGGAACATCGAGAACTACCTTAAAAAATGTAAATATTTATATAAACTTCTATAAAATTAAGTACAAATATAAATTTAATTAAAATTTTAAAAAAAATCATGAAAAAAGCTTTGAATCTTTTCTTGAATATCATAATTTTCAAGAATTCGTTTTTTACCCGTAAGGGTTGGTTAAAGAGGGGATAATTATCCTCTTGGTCACATATTTGAATCTCACGGGGGAGAATTTATGATTACGTCTACTGAACCAGAGTCTGTCGCTTAAGTGCAGTTTATCTTGGTTCACGTGATTTGCAGGCTATTGCGTGAGCTCCACATCTAGGTTCATGTGATTTGTATGTTACTGCGTGAATCATGAGGTTTTACCTAGTACGCACCGGAAAAAAGGTAACGGATCCGTTTTTGATCTCATAATGTGATTCAAATATTAAGTTTAAAATTTATGCAATATTATTATAATGTTATAAATTATTATTTTTTAAAATAAGTTAAATAAATTTAGAATTTCATTTTAAATCCAATATATATATATATATATAAATTAAAAAGAAAATTGAATTATGTTGTTTAATTGAGACTGTAAGTGTGCCCTTGTGTTTATATAAAAAGGTATTTGATTTATATATTAATTAAGTGAGGTTTTAAGTAAAAACAAAAATAATAAAATAAGGATATTAAATTAAATTCAGCAAGTATCGACTGATCGACTATGAAAAATTTAATTTTTTTTATTATAATATAGACAATCACTAATAAAATATTTATATCTGGCTAAATAGTGGATCACTTTATTTACATGAGTCACTTTATTTACCGACCATTTTACAAACTTTAAAGACACCTCGCGATCTTGTAAATCACAGGGATATTACTTCTGCTGACTCTATTACGAGCCACCGGCGAAAAACTAAAACATTAAGAGGCTTCCAAAAAAGCAAATATCAGTATATATACCTTAACCATATTAGCACCTCGGATTAAATATGTACAAAAAGCCCCGAACCTTCCAAATCCACGTATATTAGCAGCACCTGGAAATTTGATAATGTCTAAATTTTAACAGGTAACTGATTTTTTGGAACTTAAATTTATTTTTTAAAATAATATTTTTTCTTTAAGACAAGGAACAAACTGTTCTGTAAATGGACAATAGTCTATATCAATACATGATTTTACCCCGAACAAAATATTGGATCAAACCACATGTACAGTTTAAATATAAAAAAATCTAGTAAGTTTTTTTGGTCTAATTTTTTTTTAAAAAAATTCTGCCTATTTGTTTTGGATCAACGGGTGAAGTTCATGGGCTAGATTTTCATCAAGTTCCTTCTATAAGTAAACAAGGCCATGTTTGCAAATTACCCGGTGAAGTTTGGGCTCCAAGTGGGCCTAGTAGATCCTCAAGTATAGTGTCTACTGCAGCAGTATTCAAAGCCTGAAAAATGGCAGCTTTGCATTGATTTCAACTCCCCTAGGATCGCGGTTCTAACCTTAATTAAGTAATAATCTATAATGTAATAGCTTTACTCAGATAAAATAAAAATTTTATTCTAATATAACAAAAATTTATATTTTTATTTTCAGTAAAATAATAAACTTGATTAAGTAACTTTTTTTTCTTTGTTCCGAATGTTTAACTGCAGTTCTTAGTAGTCGTTAGTAGTGCACTTTAGGAGGCATGCAAAGCGCAACTTACTAAAATTTGTTATATAATAATTTAAGAAGTTTTCATTTTCAATTGATGTAAAATTGATAATGTTGATCTACCAGCTAAAATTGTTGTCTACAATAATATAAAATAAAAAATTATGTAAAATTTGTTAAACGTGTAAAATGATGTGCCCCAGTGGAAGTGGGACGGACTATAATATTAAATTTATACTTAAAAATTTGTTAGCACTGTCTAGAAATTCGATAAATATAGGTTGATTATAATTTTAGCTAAGGGTTTTATATGGTTGGAGTGTCCAAATTTATATATATTATGTATAATAGTTGTCATATGAAATTTTTTACCTAAGAGGTTCTACTTTGGAGATGCTCTAATAACATTAAAAGATGCTGGTTCGAGTCGGGGACCAGCTGAATTCTTTTTTTTTTCCAGCTCAAAATTCTGGGTTTCGAATTTTTTTTACATATCTATTTTACTCCGTTATAAGTTATAACATAAGAAAAATATACAGTTACAACTCTTTAAAATAATATGATTGGAACCAAGAAAAAATATTACTTAAACGAGTTTATTATTTTGTCGGAAGTAAACATATATTATATTCACTATGTTGAAACCGGAAAAAATATTATTTTAAAGAAATTATTACTTTATTAGTTATTATTTTATCGAGTTTTAACCGTAAACTACTTTAAAAAGGTCACCAACTCTTAACTATTAATGAGGAGAATAAAAATGATTTTGAACGTGCATGAGCAAACTAAAGAGCAAATAATAGAGTAGCCGCAAGTATGGGCCAGAATTTTTTTTCACGGGCTCGCATCGCAAGGTGTAGAGCGGTTGTCATTCGAATACTTTAGTTTTAAATAATGCTGCGAAACGGATAATTCGGATACAGATATTCCTATATTCGTATCCGCCTCCAAAATCATCGGATTCGAATATGGATAATATCTGCTTTATTTCGGATACGGATAATATCCATTTTTTCTCAGATACGAATGCGGATATTTCGGAAAAATATCGAATTTTTGAATTTTTTTTGTTGCCCCAACGGTTTTGACGATGATTATAGAACATTTTTTACGATTAAATACAATTAATATATTAATATATATATAAAATATGTGTACAATTATATAAAATTTGTATAAACGTATTATTTAATACAATTGCATACACTATAAACTAAAAATATAAATTTTAAATTATTTATAATTATATATTTATATAATTTAAATATCATATATGTATTTAGTTTCGAATTCGAATATCCTGAATTCGGATACGAATAATATCCGTTTTTTCTCGAATACGGATAATATCCGCTTTTTCTCAGACACGGATACGGGTTTTTCAAACGAATATTGAATTTTTCAAATTTTTTTGACATTCCTAATTTTAAATTTGATCGGATAATTTTGAATCAGGCCATTCAAATAGTAACTTTTTGTAAGAGGGAGGGATGAAAGTGTGGGTTGTGTTCCAGTTGGTGGGCTTTTCTTTGCGGGCTTTAACGAAGATAACGATATAGATGATTTATATATATGTTTTGTTTAGGGTGTTTGAAATTGATATATGAAATGGTCATCGAATTAAATTGGGGGTTACGGTGTGACAAAAGTGCGAGACAGGGGTATTTTCTATTTTTTTGCACATAATAAAATTATATTAGTAAAATTCCTGATTGTTTTCTTATTGATAAATATTATATAACGTCTGAAACATATCACATATCAGTTGAGTGAATGTGTATAATTTTCATGTAAAATATTATTAACGTTCATAACGTTTTTAATATATCTCATTAATCATAATACATATTTTCTTGTTTATGTCGTGTAATTTATATTTACTAAATGAATACAAGCAGGGCAATCCCTGTAATAAAAGGAAAAAATTGAAGTTAATCCATATGTATATTGCAGAGTTGAGTAATTTTTTTAAATTTTGGTCAAATAAACCCGGAATAATGAGATATTTTATTACTAAAGTCATTACTAATTTACAATTATATTGCTTAATTTAAAAGATTTAGTAATACATAATTAAAGTGGTCAAGACCTGCAATTGTAATATTCAACAAAGTAGAATTTACACTAAAATTAATATAAGTTTATTTTTTAAGAAAAATATTATTTTTTTAATTCAACGTTTATGTTGATTTAATATCATTGATAATGTCTTAATTTATTAACTAAAGTTGATATCGGTAGTGTATTTAGTTTTTAATCATCTCTATTATACAAAGTTAATTTTATAAGATGTCAAATAATTGTCAATTCATAAATTAAAATTGACATAATATATTTAGTTTTTAACACATTGAAAAAAATATTAAATTTATTTTGATCATTCTTATTTTCAGAACATAAAAGACTTTTGTTATTTTCTTCAAGTATATATATCAATAACTCTGAAATACACCATTAAAATTGAATCTTTTAATATTGTTAAAGATAAAGTCACATGTGTGTGTATGTAAATTATTATTTATTATATATTTGAGTAAATTATGTTTGTCTCGTTTATTTATATGCTAGATATCTTTGTCATGTATATATCTAATTGTTATTCAGTAAATTACTCAAATAACATATATTTATGATTATTCAAATATTATATTTATCTAATAAATAAATTACAATTATTTATATATCATAGTCGTAGTAGCACTGACAACCAAACAATATCTATTTTTACTCAACAGAGAATCAGTCATGGATGTGTCATAAAAATAATTCATATATCGTAAAGACTAACTACTGATATTTAGAAAGTTTTTTTTCATAAATCTGAAGATAAATTTGTACTAATATCATCATTCAAATCATTTTGAAGTTTCTTTCATTTATGATTATAATATTTCTTTTTATAGTAACTTGATAACATTGTATATTATTTTTCTAAAATTAAATATTTTCAATTTGATGATTTTTTTAAATATTAGTTGAACTTGTTAATCCTTTCAAAATATCGACTAATATTAATTTTTTTATTTAGATAGCATAACATGGCATAAATCAAATAGTATAATACATTTTAGTTTTAACCTTTTTCAAATAATTCAAAATAGTTGTACAATATTCTCCAACACTAAATATTTTTTATAAATTTATAATTGCTAATTTTAAATATTTTTTTCAAATATTGAATTTTATAATTTTTCAAATTTATTATACACACACACACACATATATATTATATGAGTTAAGTTATATCGAGTCATTGTTTTTAGTGGAGTACGTGAGTCCATATATGTTCTGCAAGTAAAATAGTATAATTTTTTTTGTAAAACGTATTATAATGTGAATCATGTTCTACAAATATCACTATTTTAATAAATATATTGCAAATCTCATACATTTGACAAGTTAAACATTGCAGAACATTGCAGAACATATGATTTTATAGAATATGATCAGTTTGAAGAAAATACGTATTCACATTGTAGAACACGTAAATATTCAACTTGCTGAACATTAATGATTGTTGGTGAGACTGCGTAGCTGTATGAACAGTTACGTGATAACTCAACACGATAACAATACTAGAACATGACAGGTTAATAATACTACGTCTACACAAGAAATCAGGAAGAATGAAGACAAGGCAAATACGAAGAATCAGAAGATTAGAAGAAAGCCTGAAGTCTGTCTATAGGTCACTGAAAGAAGTTCATTAATATGATCATGCCTCAGTGAAGAACAAAGGTTAAAGACTTTCAGGGTTTCAGAAATGTTGAAGATTTAGTATACAAGTGCTATTGGAAGATTTCAGTGTGTTGGCATTGATTGAAGATAGACAGTGTTCGAAGCATAGGAATCTGAAGAATTGAAGACAGGGTACAGACAGAGGTTAATGAAGACGTTGTCTAAAGTACTAGAAAGGATTCCAGTGAAAGTACAGTTGTTTATTGACAGTTAGTGTCTGAAGCAATAAAGTTGAGGCAAGCTTAACAATGTAATCAAGGCTATAATACGAAGACCTGAATCGGAGTTAGTCGCCTGTGAACCAGACCAGTTGCACTAGGCGTCAGCAGCTCGTGAAAGGAATCTGAGTATTATTTATAGAAGAATTGTTAAGTTGAGGAACGTACTTGGATTGAACGTTTATATGTTAAAGTACGAGAAGAGGTGCGCAGGGTATACAACTCAACAGCTCAGGGGATTGGCGAAACTCAAAGTTTAATTGTTAAATTAAATAAATTTATTTAAAGGACTTTAATATAATTTATTTAATAAACTTAAATTGATTTATCTTATAAACTTTAAATAAGTTTATTTTATAAATCTAAATTAGTTTATTTATATAAGTTATATTTAAGTTTATTTTATAAATTAATTTAATTACATTTTAAACTTAAAGAGAAAAAGAAAACAAAAAAAGAGAAAAAGAAAAAGAAAAAGAAAACAAAGAAAGAGGAAAAAGAAAATAAAAGAAAAAGAGAAAAGAAAAACAAAAAGAAAACAAAACAAAAAAAAGAAAAAAAGAAAAAAAGGAAAAGAAAAAGAAAACAATAAATAATAAAAGAACAAACAAACGTGTACATGTACATGTTTGTTAAGTTTAATCTAAGTACATACTTGTACTTACAGTGTGTCGCCACAGAACCTTGCAGGTTGTTTTGGTTAAGTACAAGATGTACTAGTACCCCCTGTGATCGTCACATGGGAGTTAGAAAAATAACCAGCCTCCCTCCTGTTCCCCCTATCGCCACAGAGCACAGCTAATTGGTGTCGCCACAGAAAAGAATATTCCTTATCGCCACAGAAGGTTTGGTCGCCACAGAGCTCCTTAATTCTCAGCCACAAAATTATTGGATAAAGTCTACACTTTGCAGCAGAAGATAACAAGTCATTCATTTTATTTTCTGTTCATCTTCTCTCCCAAGAGAGTAATGAAAATGGCAGCGGAGATTTACAGAGGAGTTCAAACTACTTGAATATCCGTTTAACTTCTCACCGGAGTAACGTTATAATGCCCGATTTAATTCTTGTATATTCTTAGGGGCATTATAATCGTTACCCGGTAATTAAATCCTGGTACAAACAAAAGCTAGATTATTGTATAGGATTTGATTTGTAAATCTTTGTAGTAGCTAGGAAATTTATTGTTCTTAGATTGTAGCCGGTAAATTTATTTACCGGAGTGTAGCAACACCCCCAAGTATTTATATACGAATATATATTTCCCCGAATATCTCGTGTTCCCTGTTTTTATCGTTCCAAATACTATTCTTCTCAAGAACATGAAACCGCTAACCGAGCACTAAATATTTTATCCGCTAAAGATTCGAAATAATTTTTAATTTAGTGATTATCGTATTCAACCCCCCCTTCTACGATAATTCGGGACCTAACAATTGGTATCAGAGCTGACTGATTGATATACAAATCAGGATCCGAAAATTAATTAATTTTATAAATTTGCATTTACATAAATTTATTTTATAAATTTAATTTAGCAGATTTATTTTATAAATTTATTTAATGAATTTATAATTTAAACTTGAATAAGTTTATTTTATAAATTTATTCAAAACAAATTTATTTTATATTGAATTAAATAAATTTATTATTTAAATTTTAGTAAATAAAAATTATTAATCTAAATAAGTTTTTCAGGATTTTTAGGTGCCATTTTTTTCCTCCGGAATATTGTATATTGGAGCTGCCATTTTTGGGTTTACGGTGCAATTCACTAGCTAAATGGTGCAACAGGGGTGTATATCTATGTTATGCCCAGATCCTTTCGGCCGCGTGAACAGGCTTCGACTGGATTGAAGATGGCTTCGGCCGTACCTGAAAGTGAAGAGAATGCGAGGGTTTGTACCCCCGATTCACCTCCGGTGTGAGAATCAGAATCTGGCTGTAAAAGTAGGGTAATAATACAAGAGAAGTAGAGTGTTGAGAATGTGTGTATGTTTTGTCTTACTTCACAAGGGTTTTTATACCCAATCCTGCCATGAATATTCATCCGTTACAAATCATTGAGGGAGGGAAATGGGGGCGTTATGTCCCTTGTTCTGTCCAACGGTCCGCAAGTAGTGGGCCTCGGCCTGGGCTTCCGTGGGCCTTCATTACGCGGGCCTGGAGGTCCTTCGGCCCAGTAGCTTAACCGCTTAATGGGCCTTCGTTCAATGGGCCTTACTGGGCCTATAACCAACATGTCCCTGTCCTTCGGCTGTGCCTTTGGGCCGGCCGACGGACACCGGTCTCGGCCCATATTGGGGTGAGGGAACCCTAGGGCGATCGCTTCAATCCCGCCTCGATCCTCGGTCGTACATATGGCAAGCTTGTGGGGACTTGCAGTGCATTGATGACAGCTGTTGGCACGTCGTTCCATGACTCAATCTCAGCCGTTGAATGTCAACCGTCTTTATCTGGGACGTCCATTTCAAAAACCCCCAAACGCCGCTTTTCTAAATTTATTTTAGGCGCCTATATAAGCCCATTTGTATGTTTTATTTTCTTTTTATCACTTTAGTTTCTTCATACACAGTGACAAATTGCGGTGAATCTTTCAATCACGGGCAACAGCAACTCCATCTTCCCAAATCATCCCATTTCAATCCAAGAACATCTCCAAATAAGTAAGTCTCTTTTCTTGTTTCCCAGTTTTGAATTTGCATGCTAGTTTTCTGTGTTTTAGGGAGTTTGCATATGGAATGTGGTTTGGTTCTGGATTCATGGGGTTTTTCTGGGTTTTGTATGTGTGCCATTATATTTGTTTGGGGTTTTTGGGTAGGTAATAGAGGTTTCTCCGGGTTTTTCCACTTTAAGGGGGCCCCATGGGTTTAAAGATGGCATGCGAGGCATTTTCTGACCAAGAACGTTCTTCGGGATTTCTTGGTTTTAGAACGCCTTTCGGGAGCCGACCCAGGGCTTAAACAGGTGGTCTGGAGTGATGTTTGCGAAAGGATCTGTAGGCAAGAACATCCTTCGGGTGGGCTCGCCTCAGGAGCAGCCTTCGAAAATAGCCTCCGGGGTTCTGGTTCGTTCGGTCCTGGGACGTGTACTCGAGTTTTTACTTTTTTCTTTTATCTGCTAATCCGAGTACATGGACTAATGTCTCTCTGTTCCTGATACAGGGACATGGACCGAGCAGACCGTACCCCAGATTCTTGGGACCCCTTATCCAACAGCTTGGTGGGAACGTCTTCCATTCGCCCCGAGCGGACGGGACGGGCCCTATATGGTTCGGCTGCCGACTATTCCACAACCAATAACAGATCTGAACTAACGAAAGGGCGCGTAGTTCAGATGTATGATGATTACTCCGTCCCTCAAGGGTTTTGTTGGCTATACGCGCCGAGGGAAGGCGAGAGGATCTATGACACTCCCGGGGTGCCGGATGGATATGGAGGCTGCGCCGTACGGAATTCAGAGGCGGCCTTCAAGTGTGGCTTGAGGGTGTCACCGTTGAAGCTGATCAAGCACCTTTTCTTCCAGATGGGTATCGCTCTCGGACAGATGGACACGAACGGGTTCATCCATATTAACTGTTTTCAGAACAGGTGTCTTCACGCCGGGATCGCACCCAGCACTCGCCTATTCTGGTATCATTATGATTTTAGGAAGAACCCAAAGAGTGCTGGTTTTTATACCATCGCCCGTTGGGCGGGGCGACCTGATTGGACGGCGACCAATTCGAACAATAAATCCACTCACACTCATTGGTGCTATGTGAGCGGTCCAAGGTTGGCGGCCATGTCGGTTTGGCGGGATGTGAACCCCGCACTGCTTCTCATGCCGAGCTTGACCTTGGAGGAGAAGGAAAATTACATGGCGTTGGTGGACGTCAATGTGAAGAAGCTGGGTCCCGGTGAGTTTCGGGACAAGGACTGGCTCTTCAGCTTGTGGGGTGGGGGTAACAAAACTTCTTCCTTGGTCTTTTCTTTAGTTTTATCCCAGCACCTGTATTTGCTTTTCCTTGTTATGCATTCGATTATATATATGCTTGGACTGGCTTGTTTTCCCTTCATATTTCAGTGTCTTCAAGGGAGGCTCTGATCGAGAGAATGAAGGCCAGGGCGGCCGAGAAGAGGGCGGCCGAAGAGGCGGCGAAGAAGGCCTCCGACTCCAGACCCTTCAGAGGGCACATGCGAGAGGGCTCAGACCGAGAGAGCTCCGTCGCCCCGCCAATCTCATGCGGCTTCTGAGGACGAGGAGGGGGACGATCTGGAGTACATGGGAGAGGGCAACCCTTCCAAGAGGACCCGGAGCAAGGAGGGGATTGTGCGCTCTTATCTCCCGGGGTGGGGCGTGCTCACGTCCGACCATACTGTGTATCCAGCCCGACAATCCACGAAGGAGGTGGCTTCGGACCTCTGCCATGGCCTTCAGCTCCCGGTCGATCTTCCGACCTTCACTTCGGCCTCTGCTACCGAGGCCTGCACGGAGCTTCTGTCCTTCCTATCCTTGGTACGTTTTTTGATCTTTCTATTTTTCTTCCATCTTTTTCCTTTTGGCACCTTTTAGTAATATTTTTGTCATCCTTTTGTAGGCTGCCCCTTGGGCCGCAGCCGTGGAGGATAAGGTTAAGGACATGGAGACTTGGATGGCCGAGGTGAAGGAGTTGGAGAGGAGGGCCGCGGTGGCCGAGGAGGAACTTGTAAGGGTGAAAGTCCAGAACGAGGTCGAAGCCGCGGCGCTAAAGAATGACAGATCTCGGCTGGAGACTGAGCTGGAGAGGGCGAACCGGAGGATCTCCCACCGGAACATCCAGCTGAAGAGGTCCCGAACGGAACTTCGGAAGAAGCAGAAGCAGCTGGACCGGATGGAGGAACGCTGCTTCCTGTTCGGTATTGATTATGTCCTGGAGAAGGCCCATGGCCTGAACTGGGACTATAAGCAGTTGCTGGACGACAGCCTGGAGGATCCTATCGGCCGTCCAGCAGTCGAAGTCCCTCCTGTTTCCTCCGGCGAAGATGAAGAGCTCTCGGATTAAGACCCTCAAGCCTAAACCTTCAGTACTGAGGTGCTTGACATGACGGAAGATGATCTTGTTGCGAAGTTTGCCGTTGGTGTTTCCATGGTCGTACCCAACTCTTGCAGCGGCATTCTTCGTTCGTCTTCCTGTATTTCTATTTTTTTGTAATCGGTACTCTTTGTAATTGGTACTCCTTGTAATTGGTATTTGTAATTTAACTAGCCTTCGGGGTTTTATATTTTAATGCATCTTTTGTTTTTCATCAGCATTGTCCGACTGCATTTAATTGTTCGCCTTAAAAACGAACCGTCTCTTCGGTGTTATTGGTGTCAACGAAAAATGAATTGTATCTTTGGCTTCGTTCGCCTTAACAATCTTACAAAATGAATTGTATCTTTGGCTTCGTTCGCCTCAACAATTTTAATAATTTGAATAAAATGAATCGTATCTTCGGCTTATTCATTTGCCTTAACGAACTTATCGAATTGTATCTTCGGCTTTATCTGCCTTAACAACAATAATAAAATGAATCGTATCTTTGGCTTTATTCGCCTCAACGATCTTGTTGAATTGTGTTTTCGACTTTTTCTACCTTAACGATTAAAAATAATAAAATGAATCGTATATAAAATGAATCGTATCTTTGGCTTCGTTCGCCTCAACGATTTTATCGAAGTGTTCTTACCCCTACGGCCCAAGGGTTAAAGGCCGAACGTGAGTTCGGCGGTTAATCCTTTTACTTAATTCAGGCGAGGGAACATGGGTGCTGATCTTTTAGCGATTGCCCCTAGATCAGCAGGTTCGCCCCTAGACCTGGTTGGATTAAAGTTTGTGTTCATTATCGAGGCCGAAGGACCATGTTCTTCTTTTGATCGCCCCAGGACAGGGGTTCCTTGGGCCTCGTTAATAACAAATGATTAAGTTAAGCCGAATGATAGGGCGTTATTCTAGGATTGCCCCTTAAGGCCCTTAATTCGTGTTTACCGATTCCAAATTGTCATAATGATGTAGTGGTGTATTGGGCGATTGCCCCTTATGTCGCTTAATTAACAAATTAGACAAGGGCGGCGACCGATGGTTTTATCTTCTTCGGGATCGCCCTCAGATAATACTTGGGCGGCCGCAGCACGTATAAATAAAGAAATTTGACGGGAAATGCAACTTTATTTAGTCAGATTGCTTACATTTTTCACATATAATTCAAATACAAGCTTTTAAGAAATTTCTTACTGAGAAAATTTTCGAAGGCGACTGGCATGCCAAGTGTTTTTGATTGATTTGCCTGACAATGTTTCGAGCTTATAGGTTCTGGGGCGAACGACTTCGATCACCTTGTAAGGCCCTTCCCAGTTAGGCTGGAGCTTTCCTTGTTTGGCCGGCATGGATGCGGCCAACTCCCTTAGTACTAGGTCTCCTACTCCGAATGCCCTTTTCTTCACATTGGAGTCATAGTATTGTGCCGCTTGCAGTAAATACCTCATATTCCTTTGATGTGCGACTTCTCTTTCTTCCTCCAGCAAGTCTACATTCGCCTTCAACCCGAAGCTATTAGTTTCCATATTATAGGTCTCGATTCGGTATGATTCCAAGCCCACTTCAACGGGAACTAGGGCCTCGGTGCCATAAGCCATTCTAAAGGGAGTTTCTCCGGTCGATGTCCGGGGGCTGGTTCGGTAGGCCCATAAGATCCAAGGGAGTTCTTCCGCCCATCTTCCTTTTTCCTCGCCCAGCCTCTTCTTGATTCCCCGAAATATCACTTTGTTCGCCGCCTCAATTGCCCCATTTCCTTGCGGCTGGGCGACTGAGCTAAATTTATGTTCAATTTCGAAGTGGTGCAGAAACTTGCAAAATTTGTTTCCAATGAATTGAGTTCCATTATCTGAGATGCAGGTTTTCGGAATGCCAAACCGGAGAATGACCTGTTCCAGGAAGAACTTTTTAGCGTCTTCTTCGGTTATGGTTGATAGAGGACGGGCTTCGACCCATTTGGTCATGTAATCGATGGCGATTATGCAGTATTTCACTTGCTTCGTGCTAGTGGGCAGTATGCCAACTATATCCACGGCCCATACGACAAATATAATTGGGCTTAGTACAGAGGTCATTTCTTCTGGAGGCTGTTTCGGGACAGTGGAGAACAGCTGGAATTGTACACATCTTTTTGCATAGTCGATGGCGTCTGCCTTCAGAGTGGGCCAGAAGAATCCCTGCCAGAGAATTTTAAAGGCGAGCGACCGACCAGCCAGGTGCTCGCCGCAAATTCCTTCGTGTACTGCCTCCAAAGCCTGTTGCTGTTCTTCGTTGTTCAAACAGCGCAGAAGGGGTTGACTAACTGATCGGCGATACATCCGCCCATTGATTATAGTGTAGTTCGATGCTCTGTATTTAATTTTCAGCGCATCCTTTCGGCCGGGTGGTAGAATGCCTTTCTCCAAAAAGTTTCTGAGGGGGGTCATCCAGTCGCTCCCATGGTGAATCTCTAGACATTTTTTCTTTTCGATCGAAGGCGTCTTGGCTTCGGTGAGGTAAATAGAACCAGTTAAGTTCTGTATCTCGGCCGAAGCTAGCCTGGAAAGGGCATATGCCCTAGAATTGTTCTCTCTGCCAATTTGACTTAGTTCAAAGGTTTTAAATGATAAAGAAGCATCACGTACCTTGGCAGCATAGGCTTTCGTTCGGGGATCCCTTTGTTCATACTCCCCCGTGAAGTGTTTCACGACCAACATGGAGTCACTGAAGGCCCTTAGGTGCTTCGCCTCGAGGCTTCGGGCAAGCTTCATTCCTGCGAGGAGGGCCTCATATTCGGCCTCATTATTTGTCAAGGGGAAGTCGAACCTTATGGCTTGGCATATTTCAAATCCTTCGGGGCTGGAGAGGATCAAGCCGGCCCCACACTTTTTTCCGGCTACCGACCCATCTACAAAGAGCTTCCACTTTCCTGGGATCCGGATTAGTTGTTCATCAGGCGAAAGATCCTTCGGACCCGAGAATGTGCATTCAGCCATGAAGTTGGCCAAAGCCTGGGCCTTAATTGCCGTTCGGGGAACGTATTCGAGATCAAATTCCCCGAGTTCGATGGACCATGCTACGACTCTCCCAGAGGCTTCGGGCCTAGTCAAAATCTTCTTCAGAGGTTGGCTGGTGACAACTTGGACCGTCCAGCCTTGGAAATAATATCGCAATTTTCGGGAGGCCATAACCAACCCATATGCGAATTTTTCGGTGTTGGGGTACCTTGTCACTGCGTCCTTGAAGACATGGGACACGTAGAACACATGATGTTGATTACCTTCATAATTTTTCACAAGGACGGCCCCCAGAGTTCTGTCGGACACAGCTAGATAAAGCTGAAGAGTTTCCTTCGGATCGGGACTCATCAAGAGTGGTGCCTTCGTCAAATATTCTTTTACTTCTTCGAACGCCTTTTGGCATCCGGGCCCCCACTCAAAATTCTTTGACCCTTTAAGCACGGCGAAGAAGGGAAGTGCTTTCTCGGATGACCGGGAAATGAAACGCCGAAGGGCGGCGATCCGGCCCGTCAATTTCTGTATATCTCTGATGCATTTGGGAGGTTCCATATTGATAACTGCTTCGATCTTCTCCGGGTTCGCCTCTATTCCCCGGACGCTGACCATGTACCCGAGAAACTTTCCACTAGAGACTCCGAAAGTACATTTGTTCGGATTGATCCTCATGTTGTTCTTTCGGAGAGTTTCGAAGCATTCCTTTAAGTCTTCGGCATGATCTCGGAATAGTGACTTTACTATCATATCATCCACGTATGCTTCCATGTTCCTCCCGATCTGCTCTTTAAAGACCTTGTTCACCATTCGCTGGAATGTGGCTCCAGCGTTCTTCAGTCCGAAGGGCATTTTAATATAAGCATAAGTCCCCTTCGGAGTTATGAACGCTGTCTTGGGCACATCCCTATCATTCATAGCAATTTGATGATAACCAGAAAAAGCGTCCAAAAAACTAAGTACCTCATATCCTGCCATTGCGTCTATTAGTTGGTCGATGTTAGGCAAAGGGTAGTGATCCTTCGGACATGCTTTGTTGAGATCAGTGTAATCCACGCACATCCTCCATTTCCCATTTGACTTCTTCACGACCACCATATTGGCTAGCCAGTCAGGATACTCGATCTCCTTGATAAATTTGGCTTCTAAAAGTTTTTCCACTTCGGCTTCTATTACCTTCTGTCGTTCGACTGCAAATGTCCTCTTCTTCTGCTTTACCGGCTTGGCCTCAGGCTGCACATTCAAGCAGTGCGTTGCCGTCTTGGGATCCAATCCAGGCATATCTTCGGGCCCCCAGGCGAACACATCATGGTATTGCCGGATGACAGCTATTACCTTTGCCTTCAGATCCGCCCCCATGTTTTTTCCAATTCGGACCATTTTTCCCGAATGTCCCGCATATAATTCCACTTCTTCGGAATCTGCTGCGGGTTCGGCAATTGGGCTTGAGAGATCGGCCCCAAATTTCTCCAGCTCGATGTTCAATGTTTCCCGGCTTCCGCGGGGTTCAGATTCTGCCCGCTTCCTCTTCCCGGTTCCATCTGGCCCTTCGTAATCCTGGTCTTTCTCAAGGTCTTCGAGCATTATGATTCGGGCGGTTTTCTGATCGCCCCTCATTTCTCCTACCCCTTTTTCAGTTGGGAACTTGAGTTTGAGGTGGGGTATAGATCCCACTACTTCGAAAGTTGATAAGAAGGGCCTGCCAAATATTGCATTATACGGGCTTTCAATCCGAACCATATAGAACTTCACCAGCTTCTCGGCGATATACGACAACTTGCCCAGGAGGACCGGAAGAGTAATCGTTCCTTCGAACTGAATAGGATGTCCTCCGATGGCATAAAGGGGAGCCTCGTTACAGGGCTGTAGTTGCTCTCCCGCCAAGTTCATCTTACAGTAGGTTTTGTGGAATAGTATATTGGCCGAGCTGCCGGTATCCACCATCACTTTCCATATCTTGTTCTACCCGATGATAGGATTGATGATGAGAGGGTCCTCGTGCGGGCGAATGACATCCTCATAGTCTTCAATGCTGAAGGTCATGGGCATGTGGGGCTTTGCCTGTCCGAATTGATACAGATTGTACACCTGTCGGGCATACTTCTTCTTTGCTGTCTTGCTATCCTTATCCAGGATGCTTCCCCCAGATATAGTTTTTACTTCGCCCCTTATCCCGTCCCTTCGCTCTGGCTCATGGGCCTCTACTTCCTCCTCCGGGTTCTCCTTCGGCCCCAATCTATCTCTCAGATCTCGGACGAACTGATTAAGCTCACCATCTTTGATCATGCGCTCAATGAGCTTCTTGAGGTGATAACATTCATCAGTGTTATGCCCCTTGTCCCTGTGATAGTCACAGTACTTATCGGGGTTTTTCTTGTGGTTCGGGACCTTCATCTTGGCGGGGCGGACAAATACTGGCTTGCCCTTTATCTCATGGAGAATCTTGGAGATCGGCGCATTCAAAGGAGTGAACACGGCCGAATCTCTATCTCGACGTCGTTCGGCCCCACGATCTATTTCTTTCCTTCCTTCCTTTCTGCTATCCCTCCGGTCATATCCTGATCTTGAGCCCTCATATCTGTCGGCTCGCTTTGATTGGTCGTCCCTTCTTGAGTCTTTATACCCCCAATACTTTCCATCTTTCGGCGAATATTCTCGCCTCTTACATATATATCATTTAGGGATTTTGGGAGAAAATCGTAAAGAGATGAGCGAAGCTTTTTACCTTATAGGGGTCTAGCCCCGCCGTTAGGAAGCCCATTGCTTTGATTTTATCCAGATTAGTGACCATCCCCGCTTCTTCCTTGAACCTAGCGAGATAATCCCCCAGCTCTTCATTCGCCCTCTGCCGACAGTGGACCAAGGCTTCGGTATCCTTTGCCTTTCGGCATAGGTGCGAGTAGTACTTTAAGAATTTCCTCTTCAACTGCTCGTAAGACCCGATGGACCGAGGCTTCAGGGATTTGTACCACATCGAAGCAGACCCTTTGAGATAAGTCTTGAACATTTTGCACAACATGATATCGTTGTGGCCCATCCCAACCATCAGGAGTTCATACTTTTTACAGTGGTCCTCGGGGTCTCCTTTCCCGTTGAACTCGCTCATCTTGGGGAATTGTCTCTCTTCGCCCGGAGGGGGTCGATACAGTTCAATCTCTTGTGTTACAACAGGTTCTCGATCGGGCCTCCTATCACCGAACAGGGCCTTCTCTAAATGATTGAGCCTGAGGCGGGATCTATCGGGCTACTCATCTGAATCAGAAGAGTAAGGTTGCTTAGCCCTCTTCCTTCGGGGATGCGAATCAGAGTCAGACCCATCTTCTTCGTCATACGCCCTACGTTCCCTTCTATCTTTATTTGCTCCACAGGTCTCTTAGGCCCGCATCGCTTCCCTCAAGGCTCGTTCTTGCAGTTCAATTTCCTCCCTCTGTAGTTGCAGGGCTTTCAGCCGGAGCGCATCGGCTTCTCTTTTCTTGGCTCGCGCTTCCGCTTCTTTGTCAATCTGATCAACTTTGGTCTTACCCTTCTCCGCGACCTTTTACGCCCGGATCTTTAGGAGTAAGGCCTCTTCTTCAGGGGTTAGCGTGATAACCCCGTCCTCGTCGACTAGGGAGGATGGTTGTCCCTTGTCGGTGAAACCAGGTGGCGGTGAGTGCTCATGAATTGTTTCTGTCATAGTCATCTCAACTTGTAACTCTCGTATTTCCCACAGACGGCGCCAAATGTTACGCCCAGATCCTTTCGGTCGCGTGAACAGGCTTCGGCTGGATTGAAGTTGGCTTCAGCCGTATCTGAAAGTGAAGAGAATGCGAGGGTTTGTACCCCCGATTCACCTCTGGTGTGAGAATCAGAATCTGGCTGTAAAAGTAGGGTAGTAATACAAGAGAAGTAGAGTTTTGAGAATGTGTGTATGTTTTGTCTTACTTCACAAGGGTTTTTATACCCAATCCTGCCATGAATATTCATCCGTTACAAATCATTGAGGGAGGGAAATGGGGGCGTTATGTCCCTTGTTCTGTCCAACGGTCCGCGAGTAGTGGGCCTCGGTCTGGGCTTCCGTGGGCCTTCGTTACGCGGGCCTGGAGGTCCTTCGGCCCAGTAGCTTAACCGCTTAATGGGCCTTCGTTCAATGGGCCTTACTGGGCCGATAACCAACAATCTATTTGGCAGCTAATTGATAAAAGAAATAAAGCAAATAAAGAAACATGGCAGCAGAGTCAGTGTACATCACACGCGCAGTCCAGTTTTAGTAGCAATATTAAACAAAAGAAGAGGTCTCACCTGTACATGTGCCAGAATAGAATCCACGCACGCGTAATTGTCAGCCTCAGGAACGTGAATAGTTGGTGGTCGCCATAGAAGGAGTTCGTTCAATTTCTCTCAAGGCATATGCATTCCTTCTGTACGTCGCCATACAGGTAAAAGCTTCCTGTGTCATTTAATCGCCAGAGAACAAGTCGCCACAGACGGCTGAATTGCGACTATTAACACCTGTCGCCACACAGTCCCTTGGGCAAAACGGCAGTTACATCTCCTGGCAGCCTCGAAGATTGGTGGTCGTCACATAAAGGATTCTTGTAATTCTTTATCTTGTGGCCCTTAAACATTTTTGTAATCCCATTAATTTATTATTTCTGATTTATTTATTTTTTTCATAAAATTTAAAATTCTTCAATTTAATTTTTTCTTAAATATTAATTTACATTTTATTTAATTTTTAAGAAAATTTGAAATTCTTGAAAATTAGATTTTATGTAAATATTTATTTTTGATAAATTTATTTTCTAAGAAAATTAAAAATATTGGAAATTTAAATTTCTCTTAAATATTAAATTAAGGGTCTCAAGGTATTGGTAGACTCAGGATTACTCCGGGTTTTTAAAGTGGATTTTAATCTTTCAAAAAAAATGAAGACCATGTGCTATTCAGACGAAAATTATAGATAATGGTTTTCTTACTCCAATGAAACTGATTTCAAGACCTATAGATGAAAATTGTGGATCTTCCTCAATGACTTACTCCATAGGATATCACTGGGTTTTCAGACGCAGGGAATAAATGAAATTTCTACGGGAACAATTTTTCTCGGAGATTTTAAGACAACTCTATGATTCCAGATTATACAGTCACACAGTGGTTTGTACCAATACTATATTTATCCGGGAATCAATGAGATCATGCAGGTAGGAATTGTGGAGGTCAGAGAGAATAGGAATTGTGGAGGTCAGAAAGAATAGCGGGGACAAACAAATATCCCAGTTACATGCATTAAAATTGGAACCTCAGGACAGAATGTAGGAGTCACTGATAGTAGAATCAGAAGAAGCTCAGGTAGAAGTACTTGAGGGACTGGACGTCAGGGCAGTGTTTCACATATCAGGCAAGTTTGGTCGTATCAGATTCACAAGGAATACTTAAGCTATATCCAAGGATCAAGCCTATCTATTCAGAAGCAGAGATTCTTACAGATTCAGTTCAAGAGGTGGTTAAAAGACCGAGATTGGGACACAAACAAGATTTGATAGCTACAAGTATGACAAGACATATGTGTCAAGTAACTATCATAGGTTTTGCTACAACAGAACGAGAAGCTTGATAAATAAGGATGAGTAGGGATTCAGTTGAAGAGCTGTGACAAAGGTGGAATGTTTTCTTAGGGAAGCAGCAGTCAAAACTTATAGTGCACGGGAAAGAGTTGTGATGGATCAGATAACGAGAATAATGAATATCTTGCTTTCATAGCAAATTCTGAAGATGATCCAACTCACATATCTCAGGTTTTAATTTATTGAACCACTGCAATACTTTGCTCTCAATATTCAATGCATGATAAGATCTTAGTGTTTAAATGTTTAACACTCGCACAAACATGATAGCATCACAGTTAGATAATGCTAACTAGTTTACTAGATTATTTTTCTGGTAACTAGGATTGATGTTTACTTGTGCATGTTACTTTAGATGATCTTAAATATGTGTTTGAATATTTGTTGAACATGATTAATTACTTTAGTGAGATAGATGTTTTCCAGCATATAAGACCTTTGTTTTTGCATACTCTCTGTATCCTATTACATTGTGATTTATTCATTTGATCTGAATTGTTTGTTAAGATGTATTAATTTGCAATTGGATTGAGATAGCTAGATGAGATACATCAACATGATTGGACTACATAGAATTAGTGATTTATTTGTTAATTCTGTTTGTTCCATATCATGCATGTCTTGCTTAATTCTTATGCGTAATGTTTCTGAACGAATGCCATGTATTCTCAATGCAATGCTTGCTTATCTTTATGCCATGAATGCATCTCTTAGTACTTGCATTAATGATAGAAAAAGCATTATTAGGATTAAGGTTGGAACCATTTTTCCCCTAGCCTAGAGACAGATTTGTCAAGGGTATTAAAATGGAGAAAATGGCCAGTCAAAGATAAGAATTAGCATGATAAGGTTGCAGCTGTTGTTATCTCTGATAATAATAAAATCTCTAATCCATCTGGACCCAAACTGATAAGTTGGATACCAAGAATTGTTAATCCATTTGTGAGTGCAGGACATAACAGGTTAATTGATTCATATGTATTCTTGGTAATTCATACTCAAGGCATATGATCAAAGAAAGAGCCTCACAATCAAATATACTTGGTGACACTTGGTGATCTCACATTTGGGAGGTATAAGGAGTTGGGAAAATTGGTGAACATGATGATGAACAGTGAAGTCATTCTTGCAGCATTTAAAGAAACATGGTTGATCAGACTCTGACTTGTTATTTCTTTTCCAACCAAGTAACATATGAGAACTCCTTCAGACAACGGCATACATTCCTTCTCTAAGGGGGAGATAAAAGCTTATGTAATAGTTTGGAGGATTCCTCGACTAAGAGGGAGAAATAGCAGGAAGGAGGAAAAAGGTAAAGCATATGTACACTACACCACACCATTGTTATTTGTAACTACGGATCCTATTGTACGGGAGAGGTGGTAAATACAAGGTGATTTCCTGGTAATCAGAAGAAGTGGTTTGGTTCATCACTATTCTTCATAAGGGGAGAAGCTGTTTTTCAAAAGGGGAATACCATTATTTCTTATCTGCGGATCCTATTGTACGGGAGAGGTGGTAGACGAAGGTGATCTCCTTTAAGCAGTTAATTCTCATAGGGAGAGAAGCAAGATAGATATGCGCTTCTCAACAGGAAATATGGTTGTACAAAAGAAGCTGCTGATGATTACTTCAAGATTGAGAAGTATTATCTGGAAGAGATTTGAAGAACCAAGGAAATGAAGATAAAACTACATGAAGATCAGTTAAGTGCTAGAGGAACAAGCATCTTTCATTTCAATTACTCAAGAAATCTGGAAATGCAGTATTTGATCCAGAAAACCAGTAGCATTATTTACAAGTCCTGGTATATTACTTTTTCTAGTTGTTAGTTGAGTTATCCTCTCTATCTAATTTGTTTGTTAAGTTTAAAAATCAAATAGGGGGAGATTGTTGGTGAGACTGCGTAGCTGTATGAACAGTTACGTGATAACTCAACATGATAATAACACCAGAACAAGACAGATTAATAATACTACGTCTACACAAGAAATCAGGAAGAATGAAGATAAGGCAAATACGAAGAATCAGAAGATTAGAAGAAAACCTGAAGTCTGTCTATAGGTCACTGAAAGAAATTCATTAATATGATCATGCCTCAGTGAAGAATAAAGGTTAAAGACTTTCAGGATTTCAGAAATGTTGAAGATTCTATATACAAGTGCTACCGGAAGATTTCAGTGTATTGGCATTGATTGAAGATAGACAGTGTTCGAAGCATAGGAATATAAAGAATTGAAGACAAGGTACAGACAGAGGTTAATGAAGACGTTGTCTAAAGTACCAGAAAGGATTCCAGTGAAAGTACAGTTGTTTATTTACAGTCAGTGTCTGAAGCAATAAAGTTGAGGCAAGCTTAATAATGTAATCAAGGCTATAATACGAAGACCTGAATCGGGGTTAGTCGTCTGTGAACCAGACTAGTTGCACTAGGCATCAACAGCTCGTGAAAAGAATCTGAGTATTATTTATAGAAGGATTGTTAAGTTGAGGAACGTACTTGGATTGAACGTTTATATGTTAAAGTACGAGAAGAGGTGCGCAGGGTATACATCTCAGGGGATTGGCGAAACTCAAAGTTTAATTGTTAAATTAAATAAATTTATTTAAAGGACTTTAATATAATTTATTTAATAAACTTAAATTGATTTATCTTATAAACATTAAATAAGTTTATTTTATAAATCTAAATTAGTTTATTTATATAAGTTATATTTAAGTTTATTTTATAAATTAATTTAATTACATTTTAAACTTAAAAAGCAAAAGAAAACAAAAAAAAAGGGAAAAAGAAAAAGAAAAAGAAAACAAAAAAAGAGGAAAAAGAAAACAAAAGGAAAAGAGAAAAGAAAAACAAAAAGAAAAAAAGGAAAAGAAAAAGAAAACAATAAATAATAAAAGAATAAACAAACGTGTACATGTACATGTTTGTTAAGTTTAATCTAAGTACATACTTGTACTTATAGTGTGTCACCACAGAACCTTGCAGGTTGTTTTGGTTAAGTACAAGATGTCCTAGTACCCCATGTGGTCGTCACAGGGGAGTTAGAAAAATAATCAGTCTCCCTCCTGTTCCCCCTGTCGCCACAGAGCCAGCTAATTGGTGTCGCCACAGAAAAGAATATTCCTTGTCGCCACAGAAGGTTTGGTCGCCACAGAGCTCCTCAATTCTCAGCCACAAAATTATTGGATAAAGTCTACACTTTGCAGCAGAAGATAACAAGCCATTCATTTTATTTTCTATTCATCTTCTCTCCCAAGAGAGTAATGAAAATGGTAGCGGAGATTTACAGAGGAGTTCAAGCTACTTGAATATCCGTTTAACTTCTCACCGGAGTAACGTTATAATCCCCGATTTAATTCTTGTATATTCTTAGGGGCATTATAATCGTTACCCGGTAATTAAATCCTAGTACAAACAAAAGCTAGATTATTGTATAAGATTTGATTTGTAAATCTTTGTAGTAGCTAGGAACTTTATTGTTCTTAGATTGTAGCCGGTTAATTTATTTACTGGAGTGTAGCAACACCCTCGATGATTTATATATGAATATATATTTCCCCGAATATCTCGTGTTCCCTGTTTTTATCGTTCCAAACACTATTCCGCTCAAGAACACGAAACCACTAACCGAGCACTAAATATTTTATCCGCTAAAGATTCGAAAGAATTTTTAATTTAGTGATTATCGTATTCAACCCCCCCTTCGACGATAATTCGGGACCTAACAATGATATAACACCATAACACACATTTATATCATGTAGTTTATTATTTTAATTTTTAAATTATTGGAAACATAAAACCTAAACCATTATATAGGATTGTAATATAAATTAGGGATTTTGAACTCCAGAACTCCACAAAAAAATAGGGACTTTATGTGTAACACCCCCTTCTTTAAATAAAAGGAGATATTACTTAAAATCCATAAACCTGTAAATATAACACTATTATATTTCTAAACAATAATTAAACAGTTTAAAATCTCCAAAATAATATTAAATCTCCAAACAGTCTAAACCAATAATATAAATGTTGAAATCTCTAAATAAATAATTAAATCTAGGTACTGATAAAGTCTGAAATCCTAAACAATAAATAAGGTAGCTCTCCATCGCATAGTCCCAGATCCCCCTAAGCACCTGCCAAAAGAAGAATACGGCATAAGCCAAATGCCCAGTATGGATTTGGAATTCAGTTTATAAAATAAAGAGATCAGAAATAACAACCTGCAAATTATAATAAAACAACAATTTTAAAAATAAATAAGGCTGAAGCAACGAGGGGTTATGATATTTCATACCGAGATCAGAACAGATACAAATACACACATCATAGGGTACCTAATGTGTGCAACAGTTTGGATAATGTGTACGAAATAAACGTCACCATAAATCAAATCACAAATCAAACTCTGGGTGCACCCACGTATCTTAAACAAATATCAAATGCGCAAAAGTTCCTCCTAAGAGCTAACAGAAGGATACGCCGTGGCCAATCACACTTTCACGGAAGTGTCATGTCACTGGTGCCGCAATGACATGGCTGTAGAACCCCTACAGCTGGTTAACTCGGTATACCCTAAATCACACTAAGGGTTCAAAATAAAATATTCTCGCAAAATTTTAAAATCACCCGAGACAAATAATTCAGATTTCCAAAACAGAGGGTGTCATAAATAATTTTTGAAAACCGGATAAACAGATATCTAATTTTTTTTTAAAACAATTTTCGGAAGTTAAAACGGTCAAAGCAAATACTAGCGGAATGAACAAAAAGTAGAACAAAATGAATCAAATAAATATAATGGATAAGAGGAGTAGCGCTGAATAAAAAAAGGTGACATAACCCGTACCTCAAAATCGTAAATTCTAATATTAACAAAAATCCGCACACGATCCTCTAAATTTCCAGCTCCCAATCTATATTCTAAATTATAATTTATAATCAATATAAGTGCTTTTATATTATTCAGTTTATATATCAGTGCATTTGTTCAGGCGACTAGACTTGACACAGGCTAGGACAGTAGACATGCAAATCTAAAAGAATGTATATAAGAGATTGAACAGACCTTTATTAAACTTAACTAAATTGTGCATTTGCGTTGTTATACATTAACATGGTCAACAAAATCATATAAATAGTTAGTAATTAACTAGATGGTCAAGAAATCAAATTCATACATACTCAGAATACTACGGACACTTAGATTTTATATAAACATTAATAGCTATTTAACATATTCATGATATCACAAATAAATATCAATAAATGATGATACGAGCTAATCACAAATCAATTTAATGTTTATATCACAAATTAATACAAACTTAATCAAGAAAATGATATATATAATATTAATTTTATATTAAAATATAGACCTTGAAATTGCTTTAATCATAAAATCCATGTATATAACTAAATTGTACGGGAGAATAGAACCAAATATTACTAATTATATAAATAATAATTTATTGAAAATCGCTTGGGGACTAATGCATTAATGGCTATCAAGTATATACGTACACATTGATTTCCTAGCCTATATCATAAAATCAAGTAGTGATCAACAGACAAACTAATATAAACAAATATTACAAAGAAACAATCATAAAATACAAAGAAATGATCCATGTGCATGTATTATTATAATAATATAACTTAGAATTTGAGTTAACCTTATATATATACAAGCATATGATCATCCACAACACAATTATTATAATAATAATATTGGTACTAGTGTGTTAACGTCCTAACAATCAAGAATATGAATACCTTGCCTTGGTCTATAGTCGAAACCGATAATCTTGCACCAATCCTCTATTTCGCCTATCGTGTTCTCTAATCTCCCTGCAACCGCCTTTTATCTTTTTAGGGTTTTATTATAACAACTCTATCTATGTTTATATACAGGGGTGCATTAATGTCCTACAACTAATAGAATATTAATAAATAAAATTGCTATTATCAATCCTTTTTTCTTTTCTAAATGATCAATATATTTAATCACTAATTCTTATTCTAATCTAATTCTATTTTATTATTATTATTATTATTCAAAATATATAAAATTCATGTATATTACATATATACCCACTTAAAATGAATTCCGTCCCCGGAATCGAACAAAACTAAATACTCGTACCTTAATCGAATAAATGCGGATATTTCTCACAAATAGACTCCTCTAACTCCTAAGTCGCCTCAGCGCCTGGTTACGATCGATGAAAGTAACAGTACAGGATGAGGATATTCCTTCGTCCAGGGATTTTCCTTGTCCGTGAAGTCCCTAAGTCGTAACCTAGTGTAAAATCCTTAATTTTATTTTTAATTTATTTATTAGATATTAATTTGTTTAGATAATTATTTTAAAATTAGAATATTCCGGAAATATTTTTGTGCAAGTTAGTTGATTTGCGAAAAGATTTGTTATTTGTGGAAAGAAGTATGAGAATATATTAGAAAATCAATATCTTTTTGATTTTAGGTATTTGTGTTTGTCAAATATTTTATTTTAGGAACTTATTTGGAGATATTTGATTATTCTTTAATTAGAATTAGGGTTTTATGTACCTATATAAAGACCCCTTTAGACAACCCCTTTAGACAACAATAAAAATTCGTACAGGCTCTACACATCCTAACATGTACAACTTTTGTCCTACTTTTTTTTCCGTCACATTTGATTCTCGGTGATATTTATGTGAGCTTGTGTCCGTTCTGCGTCATTGTGAAAGTAAAATTATTTTATATAAATAATTTTATCCTGTCAGCTATGCCCTAAGATTTACTGTCTCGTATTCTATTTATTGTGGATTATTGTAGTCAAGTCTGGGTTGCGTAACCTGATTTATGAATGTGTAATTATGTTATTTGTTTGTTTTTTAACTGTCTCCGCCATGTCTTCAATGTGTGTGATCTAGTTTTGAATTAATACATTAGGATTTATGTGCTAGTTTATGTAAAAATTGATACTACTTGCGCATGCTAGAATATTTTTTTTTATTAGATTATAGAGATTGCGATAATATGAATTTATATGGATTCTCTATGTGTCTGTGTCATCTTTATTTATGAAGCAATTCTTTTGTTAAAGTTTAAAGTTTGAAAATCGTGTCGTAAATAATTTATTTTCGGAAAACAAAGTTATAGACTTATTATTAATTTATGTGTATCACTCCTTGTTCATTCCAAAAGTTTTATGTTTATTTGTTAAATGTGGTCATCGTGTCCGTCAAATTAACATGACAAACATCATTTATTTAATTACAAGAATGTTAATGTATGTTCTTTTACAAGAATGTCAACTTGTTTTGGTTGTTAGCAATGACAATTTGGTATCCAGGATGTGTATATTAGGTTAGTTGGTTGTTAGAATCAAATGCAAAGTGTTTAATTAAATAGATGTGCATGTTAAGGTTTCGGGTGTATATTAGGTTAGTTGGTTGTTAGAATCAAATGCAAAGTATTTAATTAAATAGATGTGCATGTTAAGGTTTTGGTGAGCTCTTTTGTACTTTATTTATACTTGAATTGAATGAATTGAAAACTAGACCAACATGAATTAATTGGGCTTAAGGCCCGATTGTCCTTGGCAACAAATATATGTTTAATTGTTAAATTGTTTTATGTGCCTAAGTTTTGATCTTCTGTTACTTGAATTTTAATATTTAAGTTTCTACCAAGCTTTGTACATGACTAAATGCATGGTTTCTCTGGTATAACATGCGTGGAAATTGTTTTTCGAATTAAATAATTAATTAAGTTCTGCTTATAAAATTTTAGGAATTGTTCGCGTTATTAATTTCAGATTTTAAGTGTCGACTTTGAGGTAAGTACTTTTGACTTACTTTTAATTTTGAAAAACTCTATTTCAATCCTGTTTTTGATTTCGTATACGATATAAGAATATGATTTCGAAATTTATAAATTATAAGTATTTGTGAATTTTAGAACCCAGTCTCAACATTTTCGAATCCGTTCGTAATTTACACTATAGTTTCAGAACTAGCCTTATATACCCTTAGTAGGCGCACAAGTGTGCAACTTTAGATACCTAATAAGGGCGCGTAATTATTGAACTTTAGATGCTGACCACTGGCAAAGTGTGGTAAATAAGAATAAGAATAAGATGCCGGCTACTGACAAAGTGTGCCCGTAGATCAAGACTACGGTACTTATAGGAATTATCGGTTCATTTTGTTTTACTCTATTCTGATCTGTTTTAAAATTTGCTCTGTTATGTTTTAAATTCTGAATTTTAAAATATAAAACTTTGGGTTGAATTTATTTTAGAAAATATTTTATAAAATTATTATTGTTTTGAGAAAAATGATTAAAACACCCATTGTTTTTCTGTTAAAGAGTTAGTCAATTTGTACTTGCTGAGCTTTGTAGCTCGCCCCTTTTTAATATTTCAGGTTCATAATTTTGGAGCATATTAAGAATAAGGAATGTGAATATGTGGAGATTTGTGCTGCTTAGTTTCGTACTATTTGAGTTAGAATACATAATTTATTTTGGAGAACAAATTTGATTATCTGTTTAGACAATTATTATCGGATTTGTGGAGTTGCGTCTCCGTTTTTATTATTTTGATTATTGGGTTTGACCGCTGCTTTGACCTTCATTATATATTTTGAATTATCGAATAAGAATATATTTTATTTAAGTTGTGTATTTAGAATTAATAGTCCGAAAAGTGCGGGCTGTTACACCTAGCCTTGGGCCTTTGTGACTAGGCCGCATCGCGGGGCACTCCTAAAGCAAATCAATGTTCGAGTTATAAAAGAAGTTGGTTCGACAACTCCTATTGGGCCACGGAATAAGAAGGCAAGTCCATGTAGGTTTCTTGTTCCCCAAGAACTACCTCCGGCTTGATCCTCTATAAATGGAGGTATGTAGGTACATTGTGGGGGCACGTGTTTGAGAGCTCTGAGAAGGTAAACATAAACCCTAAAAATCTCATCTGTTTCTTCAGCATAAATCAACGCACTCCGTTGATTTCTCTAATCACTGACCACCGCTGCAGATCTTGATTTCGACCGCGTATCTCAAATCTTTGTTAACCAAATTCCTCCATTAATAAATTGGCGCTAGAAGGAGGAGCTTGAATCAAATTGAATCTTAGGAGGAAAATGTTTCTAACAATGGTGGAAACTCTCACAACAAGGGCTACAACTCTGATGGTGAACGCTACACGCAAGATCACCACGAAGATGGACGCTTCAAGCAACATGAAGATGGGCGCTTCAAGTAAAGTAAAGATGGGCGCTTCAAGCAACATGAAGATGGACGCTTCAAGTAAAGTAAAGATGGGCGCTTCAAGCAACATGAAGATGGACGCTATGATCAAGATCAACATGAAGATGGACGCTTCAAGAAATATGAAGATGGACGCTATGATCAAGATCAACATAAATATGGACGCTTCAAGCAACATGAAGATGAACGCTATGATCAAGATCAACATGAAGATGGATGCTTCAAGCAATATGAAGATGGACGCTACGATCAAGATCAACATGAAGATGGGCGCTACGATGTGCGTGAAACTCCGGTAGTTAGCGGAACGCCACCAGTGCTCATCAGCATCACTGGTGTAATGGAATAACTATATCGCATGAGCGATATGCTAAATCGCTTTGGAAAAAAACTAAGCCACATTGAAAAAAGTGAGAAGAAGAAAGATGAACGCTATTCTCACAAGTATCGCTCTAAGAGAGCTTTTGCTCAAGAAAAATCCAAGGAGCATTATGAAGAGCAAAATAAGTAAGGTCGTGTATCCCATGACAGACGCTTTCAGGGGGTAACACCCCGTTGCTTGCAATACACTGAGGACGTTCTGATTGTGGAAATCCCAGATGATGAACAATAGCTCCGTCAAGAACAGAGGATAATCGCGCATGCACATTGCTCAGGACATACTCATAGCGAGATCTATCATGACGACTCGGAGATTGAAAAGCAAGGAAGGAGACTATCTCATGTGAAGAAAAGGCTCGGTATCCAATTAAGTGATGGAGATCTAAAGAAGTTGATTGCGAAAATGTAAAAGAATGATCAACATGAGATAAAGACTCATGGAAGAAACAATACATGATGAATTTGATTGGAATTGGTTGGAATAAAATTCCCCCTTATAAGGGAAGAAATGCTTCGCATCAGCAAATACCATTCCCCAGAAAGAACCAAAAAGAAGCTTTGAATATAAGAGGAAGTAAAAAGAGCCTGAAGATGATGATCGCATGAGCAACAGCTGGGGAAGTAGAAGCGATACTCGAGGTCTCACATATCGACAATAATGAAAGAGTAGAGATCTACGCATCCAAGTCCGTATTGGTGAAAGGAGGCAACAAATAGAATGTCAATGGTCGGGAAATCGATGAAAAATCAATACTCAGAGTTCTACATGACCGCAATCACAAGTTATTGTGCCATCGCAACCATAAGAAGTCATGCCTCCATCGCAAGCTGCTGTACCATCGCAACGACAAGGGGTCATGCCTCCACCGCAAGCTGTTGCGTCAACGCAATCGCAAGGGGTCATGCCTCCACCACAAGCTGTTGCACCATCGAAACCACAAGGAGTCACGCTTTAATCGCAAGTTATTGCGCCACCGCAATCGTGAATTATGACGCAAGCTCAAGCTCAAGTAGTGGAAATACTTGTGATCTTGCCGCAAGCCAATATCCAGAACATACCCAGAGTCAGAAGCGTCAATGTGGATGATTTAAGGAAGATGTTATCGCACTTGGAAGGTGAAAAAGTCACGGCATCCGCGTAAACTACATCTCCATTCACTTCAGTGGTTAGGGAAGCACTCTTACCTACATGATACAAGAATACCACTCATGATTTGGCTTTCACGGAAATTATAATCCTGTGGAATTTCTGGGAAGGTTCAATATTGAGATGGACGTGTATCAAGTACAATATTTGGCAAGATGTAGGCTCTTGGCGGCAACCTTTAGGGATAGTGCTCAATATTGGTTCCAAAAGTTGGGACCAAAAATAATTTCATCATGGGAATAAATGAAGGTGATGTTCCTAACTCAGTTTCAATCTTTGATGAAGTGTACACCACTGATGACGATCCTGGAATATGTGAGACAAAGAAAATGAGAGACTTTGCAAGCTTATTTTAAGAGATTCAATGCTGAATCATCAGGAGTAAGAGGCGCCACAGATGAAACATTGAAAAATTTCTTGATTCCTGGTCTGCGCATATGAACCGATTTCTGGAAACATATTCAAGGAAGGAGTCCCAACACCCTCGGAGAATTGTATGAAAAAGCGGAGTCTTTCAAGTTTGTTGAAGAATCACTGATGGATAATAAAAAGTGAAGTCTCGTTGAGCCAAAACAGTGAAGAATGGGAAAAGAAGAGATAGGTCTCCTAGCCCAAATTATCGAAGGGAGTGAAAAGTACATCAAGTCGAAAAAAGAGAGTTAAGTCCCTCGAGTAACTATGAAAAGGACTCCAATGCTTGCACTCCTTTGGTAGCATCCATAGAGCATATCTATGAGGTTAATAAGGGAAAAGGCATATTTCGAAGACCGGCTCCCTTAACCGCATGGCAGACCAAGGATAAGAAAAAAAATACTCTGAAAATTATGAATCTTTTGGACATAATATCCATGAATGTCGACACTTGAAAGATGAAATAGAAGAACTCATCAAGGAAAGGCAGGTTGGAGATTGGATTGTCAAATAAGTAAGGAAGTATCGAGATGACTGCCCGACCAAACGAGAAGGCTTAGGGTTCGCCCGAGAAAGAGAAACGGGGGAGAATTCCGATGATATTAAGTTTATCAAATCAGAATGCATTCACACTATCTTTAGAGGACTCATTGTGCATGAGACACAAATGGAGCGATGAACCGATATGCTAGGGAAGCAAGATGACCTATACTCACTGACGTTAACCGTCTCGAGGAAAGACCTCCCAAAATGTTTTGAGAAGAGACAAGGGACATCACTTTCACAGAGGAAGAGGACTAATGGGTTCATCATCCTCACAATGATGCTTTAGTTTTGAAGGACTGTTTTGGGGCGATGAATGTCTATCGCGTATTCATCAATAACGGAAGCTCGGTTAATATCCTTTACTATGATGCTTATAAGAAGATGGGATTTATCGACAAAGATATGTAATACAAAAATATACACATCTATAGCTTTGGTGGAGAAGCGATAAAAGTAAAAGGGACAGTGAGATTCCCTGTCACTATTAGGGAAAGACCTTTCTCGATAACACAGATCGTCCAGTTCATGGTGGTGGATCATGAGTCATCTCACAATGCTCTTCCTGGATGACCATTTCTGAAGGACATTGGAGTTGTCACCTCCATTCATCACTTGTCAATGAAGTTTCTAACACCTAACAACATAGAATGCGTCTGAGGATGTCAAAAGGATTCGAGAGAATGTTATAATTAGTCTATAAGAGAATATCGCAAGAGGAGTTCTAACCAGAGTGAGAGGATTAACATGTTATAATCTCTTGAAAATTCAGATGAGAACAATATGGTAGCGTAAGCGGAAGATATGGAAGCTGGAGACGAAGTAGAGGAAGAAGCAACTTTGGCCGTAAAAGATGAAGCGTCGGAAAATTGTCCGAAAATAGATGAACAAAGGAAGCTTGAAGATATAGAGGAAGAACTAGAATATGAAGAGATGGAAGAAGATTTTAATCCCGGCTTGTATATGCCATTCGGTTTGTATAATGCTTAAGCTATGAATGAAAAATGGGGATTCCTCATGTAAGGCGCGGCTTCGGCCCCTTACTCACTTATTTAGATAAAGTTGATTCAAGTAGGGCTTAGCCCGAATAGTAGACTAGTAGCAATAAAAATTCTTTCTAGCCTAGGGGAGTGCATGTATTATCTCACTCAGTGTTAGTCTTAGGATGTTTACTTTAATTTATTTCTTCTATTCACCAACCAACAATAGCATCGCTTGAGACTGGTGTGAATTTTTACACTAGAACGCATTATTAATAAAATTTTGAAGTTTTTTATTTCAAAGTTTCTATCTTGAAGATATGGAGAACAACTCTTATTATTACGAAAAGTTTGCATTATAGTCATCGAAGAAAAGGATTGTTTCCAAGCTAGCTAGAAGATGCAAAGTTAGAAGACCTAAAGTTTCTCGACGAAGTGCTGCACTTCATAGGGCTCGCCCTAGGATGACTTCCTCCGAGGGTACGATTGCTTGGATTAAGATTGTTAGAGCTATAAGTTCAAAAAACATTTTGTTATGATTTTGAAGAGCATAAAAAATAACTTATGGACACGTCAAAAGAAGCAAGGCTCCCTGACGGAGCTATATCCCCTTAGATAGCGCTCGGGGAAGGATTTCCCCAAGGGGAGGAATTTTGGAGTTGCTCCACTTCAATTACTTATTCCTTGATTGTTGTTTTTACAAGATGGAAATATTCTAAGGCAGAAACAAAGAGATACCATGCAACAAGATACACGATATAGAGTCTAACTGCGAAAGTGCGATAGAGGAATAAATACATATAAGCTGCAGGGATTTTACAAGGCCCGCACCTCGAATAAAGTCATAGTAGTAGTCACAAAGTAGAAAAATACAGACGATAGATAACACAAGACATAAAGGTCCTAAAAGACGCACCTCCATAGAAATAGAAGGCCTAGCAGGCATAACTCTACTCTCGGGGGGCGGACAAGAGATAATCAGTGTAAGGAGAAGTCACGGGGTGAGGAACATCACCCGTAATCATAACATCATCTATATAAGTAGCACTATCTGGAGGAGCACCAACATCGGTCGCATCAGCCACGATTCCTACCATGCCTACTGCTGTGACGGGCATACCCAAAGCCTGATCATGGCGGTATTTGAATCCTAAGAAAACCGTCATGTCAATAATGGCTTGTGCATTGTCCCTCCAGAAGTCATCAACATTAGACAATGTCTCTGCATCAAAGGAGCTAAAATCATAAGTGGGATAGTTGGCCAAGAAAGTAGTAAGAAGCATGGAAAAGTCCTGCTCGATTCCTTGATCACGAATCTTGCTCCTCTCCTCCGACCAACTGAGTTTGAAACTGATACATCTCAATGAGTATCGAATCCAAAGTTCTACGCAAGTCGGCGATGATCCTCTGTTGTCTCAACCCATCAACCTGTCCAGAGATCATAATGTCTTTCGCCTCAGAAACCATCTTCAGTTTCTCCTCTGCAGCGATGGCGCGTAGAAGTAAACTCCTAAGCTCCGTCTCAAGGCTCTCTAGATGAGCCCTACCTCTTGGAGTATCGGAAGCACCCTTTAGAGAAAGAAACAATATCTGTGCGCCGGCTCTAACTCTGGCACTATCTCTATTAATTGGCACTATGTCCCTCCAAGAAGATATCTCATCATCTCCAAGGAATGGAGTGACTAAAGGACCCAAGTGAGATTCCACTTGGGAAAGAGAAGAAGAAGCCTTCACCTTCTTCGAAGTACCAACCCTTGAACTAGCTCTAATATACTTCGACGAAGGGACTGGAAGCGCATGAACGACCTCCATGGGAAGTGGACTAGGGCGCGTCTGGCGTCGAGAAGGGGGCTCAGAAATGTTCCCTTTAGGAACTGTCCTATCGGACGTCAAGTCGAGTATGATACACCTCGATATCTTAGGAGCCATACCTGAAAGTTAAACATAAAACAACTTAGTACGATGCACATAGGTAAGGCATGTTATATAGGAAAATGTGAAAAGAAGAGGATACACGCATAAAGGACGTAAAAGGAGCAAATATAAAGATACATGTACAAATAAAGGTGTGCATGCAAGAAGTGATATCCAAGATGTGAAAAATATGTCAAGGCAAAAATTGAGAAGAACTATTACTAATACTAGTCAAGGCGCGCCCGAAGGTATATTACCCAGGGTAGGGGGTGCCCAGAACATACCAGGGGAGGATGAATGCTCGTCGTAGTCTCCACATCACCTCTCTTCCTATACTCAGAACCTACATCAGGGTGGAGCACTCCAATCATCCTCAAGTTATCCTCTATAACGAGAGACTCAATGTCAAAATCTTTATCGGGGAGACGAAGTATTGCACGAGCTCTCTTCGCGGCCGCACCTTTCAACCTCATCATATTCGTATCATCTAGTTAAAGGAGCGAGGAATGATGTCACAAAATAAGGAAAGATGCAAGAACACAAATGTAATGAATAAGTAAAGAGTAAGTTAGAAAGAGTCACAAGCATCTCCATTGAAACTCGTGCCAACTCTCTCAACATCATACAAGTAGAAGAAGGTGTCTTTAGCCCTTTGTCATTGCTTTTCTTCTTCTTTCTGGAGAATCCAGATAAGTTGTGGCACGAACGGGCAACCAAGTAGTAGAAACCCTTAACACCTCAGCGGAGACTAAAAAAGTAAGAAACCTCCCTCGCAGTAGAAGCACCAAAGTCATGATGAGCATATAACACAAACAAAGCCAATACCAACTTCCAACTATTGGGAGATAAATGAAGATGAGCTCTGTCATACCACTCCAATATAGAGCGAAAGAAAGGATGAAGAGGTGCCCAGATACCAAGCTCAACCGAACTCAAGGAAGTGACCATTCGAGGTATCCTAAAGTTCTCCCCATAGTTAAAAAGGTGTCATCTCATAAAAGATAATGGACAAGCCCATATACCCCCTATCATATAATACTACAAGGCAAATCCAATATGGGCATCCGACGCTCCCGATTCCATACCAACACAAGCCCATCTGTCATGAGGCTTCCGAAGACTATCCATCTGTTTTGAAGTAAGCTTCTCCTCCCGATCGCTCATCCAATCCAAGTCCAACTCACACTCCTTTACCTCCATGTGAAGATAAGGTATAGGAGACTCCGAAAGAGTAATAATGTACTCGTAGTCGACATAATAAGAACTCTGCCTTGTCTCTAAACACATCTTGAGTAGTCGGCTCATGCACAAGAGACCTGCTCTCCTCATCAGAAACCACTATCTTGCCTTTCCTCTTGCCGTTTGTCTCTAAATTTGAAATTCCATCCTCAGACCAAGCTTCCCAAATGGAATGATGACTCAGAACATGCGGTGCAGAAAGAACGTCAGAAGTAGACACCTCATGCTCAATAGCCATAGAAATATCTCCTCGCCAAATCTCGTCTACCAAAGTCTTGGAAAGATGAAGCAAGGACGAAGCTGAAAAAGGAGACGATGACCGAAGCGGGGTGGTATAAAGCCCCAACTTGCGGTTAAACTCCGTGAACGGATGGAAATACGTAGGCAAATTATTGTCCATCTGTGATAGGAAAAAAGGAAAAATGTTAGGATGCGTCACAACATAAAAAAATGAAAGTATATTTTGAAGGAGCTAAGACACTCCCCAATAAAAAAGATGAAAGACGCAAACTAGAAGTTCCAAAGAACCTCGGGCCCACATATTGCATGAAGGACCGCGAGCCGAGAGCCGCAAAGCCCCGACCGCGCCCCGCACTACGCGGAGGCCGCTACCGGAGAAATATTGGAGCCTTGGGGAGCCTTGTAAGAGAAACGGAGGCCGCGACCTGAGAGCATCAAGGCTCCGGGCACCCCCTGCATAGTGAGGAGGCCGCGGATTTGACGCATCCCGGGCGCGTCCCCTACAGAAAAAGTGGGGTCGTGACCCGAGAGCCCCTATGGCGTGCCTCGGGTGCCCCCATGTGTATGATGGATACAAATTTTTTAAACCTAGATTTCAAAATTTAGGCTACAAACACAATTGAGAGTCAAATTGGTGCATCTATAAGAATCAAGAAGCTATGTATACAATATATACATAAATATACAGACAAAACATGGCATATACATGGAAGTTCAAGGAGCTCAAAAATCTTATATCAAGTAGCATACATGGAAGGAATTAAAAAGAGAGACATGAAAAAGTACCTTGGAAGATGGAGGATGAGTGGGTTGAAGCTAAAACAAATATGGAGCCAAGAACAAGCTAAATCCAAGCTTCTTGAGATTTTTAGAGGAGATGGGTTTATGCATTTTGAATTGGGTATTTTGGTATATGGGAGCTAAAAACTAAAATGAAAGAGAAAGAAGGGTTAGCAAAGTTTATTTTTTTTTGAAATTTGAACCCCCGGAATAGATTCCCGGGGGTAGGGCGCGCTCCGTGTACCTTTGGAATGGGTAAGGAAGAAAATTTTATGGAAAATATTTATGGAGAATATTTACAGAGGATATTTATAAGGAATATTTAAGGAGGATATTTACGGAGGATATTTGCAGCAAAAAAATGGTGAAAGATTTTGCGGAACAATAATTGAAGCACTTGTTATGAAGACTCGGAAAAAGATTTTTACGACGCAGATTATAAACTAAAATATTTCTTTACGGAAGAAAGAATTTACGCGTATGAAAGGGAGTTTATTAGCAAAAGATGAAGTGAAGATATTGCGGATGATAAAGATCATATTATTCACGGAAGGACGGAGGAATTAGAAGAAGATTTTCCACTATTTTTTTGACAAACTAGAAAATTGAGGGTTAGTTGTTATACCGTAAAATTGTCAAGGGTATTTTATCGGATCTTTAAGGAAATAGGTCAGATCACCACCGAGGAAGAGGACAAACGAGCCCCGAAGAACGCATCTCCGGAGCATAGGGGGCCCCTATAGGGCTCTCCCTATATAGGAGTTGCTTACGACGACTATTAACGATGAGAAGTTATGACGATGATTGGTAAAGTTGTATATAAAGGTTTACGATGACCATTACGACAAAGATTACGATGCCCATGGTGGAGAAAGTGCGCGACGACGGTAGTACCACGATGGTCGCTATAGTAGAAGACGATGATGAGGAACAAGTATTGATAAGGAGTCTATAAAGGATGATATTAAGTCAAAGGAGAAGGAGTAAAATGATCAACAAATAAAAAACGACCCAGATTCTGAGAAAATATCCCCCGAACCTCATAGGAGGCGCCCCTTGCTATATGGCCGTATGGGGGAGCCGCTCCGCAATATAAGTGATATGACAAGGAAGAATTAGCGAGGAAGTTTCTTCCACAACTAAACTGGGAAGTGAATAAAGCACAAGAATCATACAAGAAAGGAAGAAGATCCCCCAAAGGACCTCTCCATGCTTAAGGAGCGCCCTAGGCATGAGGAGGACTCCAACCCTTCATAGGGCGTGCCCTGTGAAGAAAAAGGGGCCACCGAGAGCTTGTCATCCCGAAAAATATGTCGAAGGTGTCATTCTGTAGTCTTGTGGGTTATCCTCATAGGGGAACGGTCGTTAACATCTAATGTGTGCTTTGAGAGCCATGTCTCTGTATTCGGCGGGTTATCCTCGACGGGAGACTTTGGGGTTATCTCACACTTTGCACTTCTACGCTTGGGATCACTTTTCCTATAATCTGGTGGGTATCCTCATCGGAGGCAAGGATGCGCTTTAGCATTTATGTTAAGTCATGGCTAAACCTGCGATACGATCGACAGAAGTGGCGGTAGCGGATGGGGATATCCTTCGATCGGGGAGTTTCCTTATCCGTGAAGTCCCGAAGTTGTAACCGAACCTTGGGCCTTTGTGACTAGGCCGCATCGTGAGACACTCCTAAATCAAATCAATGTTCAAGTTATAATAGAAATTTGGTTCGGCAACTCCTATTGGGCCACATATTGAGAAGGCAAGTCCATCTATGTTTTTTATTTCCCAAGAACTACTTCCGGCTTGATCCTCTATAAAAGAGGGTACATAAGCATATTATTGGGGCATATGTTTGAGAGATCTGAGAAGGCAAACATAAAACCTAACAATATCAGCCATTTCTTAAGCACAAATGTTGAGCAAGATTGAAGCTGTATGTATAACTCAACAATACTGGTTTGGATAACTTAACATAGAACAAAGGACTTTGAAATAATCTATATTCCACTGGAATCAGTACAGATTGTTTATTTGGAATATACACGATGGTTTTGGTAGCTACAGTGAAGAAGACATCAACAGTGATCCGTATGAAGTTCATTAACATGTTCATGCAACAGAAGAATAAAATCGGGGTCATTCGAAGCAGTTATCAGGATTAGTATAAACACCTTAAGGATTCTTAGTGAAGTTGTTTATATCTGGTGGAAGACTTAACAATGATTTAAGAAGATATAGTACGAAGGCCTGAGAGCGAAACTAGTCACCTGTGAACCAGACCATTACACTAGGTGTCGGTGATTCATGAAAGGAAACTAAGTACTATCATTAGGAAGATTTTTAAGTGAGGATTCGTATTTGGGAATACAGGTTTTATGATTTATACGAAGACTCAAGAGAGAAGACTTGAAGATATGACAGCTTTGAGATTGCAATGCTCTAGAGAAACTAATTCAAAGTGATCATTACCTTGTAGTAGGAGTCACCATTATCAGTATATTGAATATCAGAAGCAATATCCTAGAAATACAGTTCAATATTTCAGTACAGGAACTGATCTTGACTTAGTGGGACACTCAGGGAATAAATGAGAGCCAAAACAAAATCAAAAGTGCATCACAACTCCCTATGGTCGCCATTTAGAGTTCTAGTAGCATGCAAGATTATTTTTAAGGTAAAAAGGTCCTCCTAGCTATACTAGAAGGCCTTGGTCGCAAGTCATAATAAGGAGGAGTGAGAAAAATGCACCCATATGCTGCATGGCCCATAGAGAATCATTTTATGCCTTCCAATAAGTGCTTGGTCGCAACTTAGCTCTTCCAAGGAGCACAAGTCACAAATCATTCCTCACTTGGTCTACAGGAGTCGCAAGTAAGCTTGTATGAGGAAAGAATAAGTCGCCAGTTAGCCTATAAGGGTCCTAGGTCACAGCTTAAAAAACAATATAAGGCAAAGCCCTTGTATCCCTACCTTAGTCACAAATTAGCCTCCCTAGAAGCTATTGTGGTCGCCAGTTAAGCTATTGTGCAAATATTTCAAGGCAACTACATCCCCTGGTCGCAAGGTACAAAGATAATGGCACTCAAGGGATGCAAGTAACATTTATGCAAGCTGTGAATTCAAAATACATGGTTATTATGCTTTCACAGGTCCTTTCTTCTCTCTCTAGCCGATAAGCCTATGTAAAGAAATAGATGCAGATTGGTTTTTGTATCTCTCCCACATTAAATATAACGAAGCTCTTGCAAATTATATTGAGAATTCTAAAAAGCTTGATTTGACAAGGAGAGGTCATGTTCAATTTGATTCACACCATTTAAAGCCTTACAAACTTGTAGCACTCATTATTTAAAGGTTCTTTGATTGTATTTAATATCATTTGATAAGAGCTTTAGATTTTTAGAGTGATAAGAAGAACCCTAGTTTGATAGCTTGTTGTTTTGTTTTTTTTTATATTTGTAGCTTCGAATCTTTTGTATTTGGAGTTGTAAGCAAACCCTCTCGGTATTTATACTTTGAATAAAAGCATATTTACCCAGAATCTCTTTGTTTGTTTATTTCATTTACATAATTTGATTATCCGCTGCATTTATTTGTGAAAAATGAAAAATATACATTCACCCCCCCCCCCGTATGTACCTTTTGGACCTAACAATTGGTATCAGAGCTTGTTGATCGATATACAGATCATATCCGTTAGATTAGCAAGTTTTGTTGTTGATTTTGGTTTTACGAAGTCTGGGAGTGCTTCTGGTGTGTAGATCTGATTTTGGGTTTGTTGGTTTTGACTTGACTAGTTTGGTATTGTTGACTGACTTATTTTGAGACATTATATTATGAATTTTTCTCAGATCTGATAAGATGAGTGCTCAGAATGTTAGTAATATTAAGGTTCCTCAGCTTGATAAATCGAGATATAATATATGGAAGAATGAAATGCTATTGTATATTTGGGCATCAAATCCAGAGTATATGAAGTTATGAAGAGAAGGAAGAAATGTGCCGATGAAGGAGCATCTAGAGCTTCCTAATATGAGATTGTCATGTCCTGAATCAGAATGGACTGCTCGTGATAAAGAACTGATAGCTATGGATGAAGGCTTGCATCTTATTTTGGTGGATTCAATGGCTGATGATATGAGTCACCAAATTATGGTATGTGAAAGTGCCAAGTACATGTGAGAGACCATAGAATTGCTTATGGAAGGAACTGAAGATGTCAGGAAAAATCGACTGGATATCTTGACTTCACATTATGAGGTCTTTAAGTCTTTTCCTGGAGAAAGCACAACACAAGTCTTTGAAAGACTTAATAAATTGAATGAATTGAGTATTCATGGCAAGGCCTATCCTCAGAGAGAAGTCAATAGGAAGTTTATCTTGGTCCTACCTCACCATCTTGAGAATAAGACTTCATCTGTTCGTGAGCGTGTTGATTTTTAAACCATGATACTTGAGAAGTTGTATGGCAAGCTGAAGACTCATAAAATGGAGGAAGAACAAAGGAAAATAATCTCTGGCGGTGGTACAGTTGATAGCAAGAATGCTAAACTACTCAAGACAACTGCTCTTGTAGCTAGTGGAATCAAAGAGCTTGATATTACTACTGAAAAGCCTAAGTCTAAAGCTGAAAAGCTCTTTGAAGCTGAGATGGATGATAGAATCCTCTCTGGTAATTCAAGTGAATACTATACCATTGGGGAGCTTCAAGGTATGGAAGACCCTACTATGGCCAACTTAGATGGGATGTTCAGTAACATCAGATTTAGAAGGAAGCAAGGTTTTGGGGGTTCTGAAAGCAGCAATCATAGTTAGAAGTCAAGTTCATCTTTTGGATCTGGTTACAAGACATGGATGGTAGAAAGAGGCAAGTTCAGATGCTATAATTATGATGAAGTTGGGCACTTTGCCACTGAATGTAGGAAATCCCAACAAGCAAAGGATAAATGCAAAGCTTATCAGAAGAAGGACTCAGGTAGCTCAAGGAAGTACATGGTGAAATCTTACATAGCTGAAGGGAAGAGCTGGGATGACACTGATGATGAAGAAGAGAAATATGGAAATCTAACACTGATGGCATAATCTTCTTCTTATGTAAAATTCCCAACTGTCCGTGCTTTACCTCCAGATAACTTGTGTGAGAATGAACACCGTGTCACCTTCAGACCAAATGTACTAGTGTATGGAAATAAAGTTTCTCATCTCTATCTTAAGGCGCGATGCAATACAAAGGAATGCATTGAACAACATGATGTCGTAAAAGAAGTGTATGGAAACGTTAATACTACACTAATATATACTATGGCTAATGTCGAAGACCTTAAAGTAGAACTAAAGAAAGTTAAAGATGAAAATGATAAGTTAGTTCTAGATAGGTTCAATGTATAAAATCTTAAGCAAAATAATGTTTATTTAGAGCTTAAGATTAAGAAGCACCTTGAGACAGAGGAAGAGCTTAAAAATAAGATTGCATAATTAGAAACTAAATTACATGCTTTTACTGATTCTGTAAATCTTGCTAAGAAGCTTATAGCTGATCAAGTAATAGGTGGAAAGGTTGGGATATGTCTAGACTAATACAAACTTAGAAAGGCTTCTAAGAATCGAGTAGTTGAAAATGACCCTGTAGAGAAATTTGTTAATCCCCCTAGTACACCTCATATTCTTAAAGAAGCTAAGAACCCTCTGTTTAAGAAAACTACTGTTGAGCCCTTTGATGAAGATAATTTCTATATTCATCATGAGATGCTTGTTGAGGATCTCGAGCACTCATAGAGACAAAAGGCAAAGAAACCTATGTCTGTTGCTAGTGATTCTGACTTATCTTTTGTCGGACTAGGTTTTACTTCCAAGACTAAAAAGAATAGAAACAAAAAACGACATAATATGAACTAATGGCCCTAGGAAGTTATGTAATAATTATAGTTCTACTGGACACCTTACTCATTCTTGTAGAAAGGTTAAAGTAGATAATGCTAAGAATGCTTATGTGCATAACATGCCTAACATGCCTAAAGTTTCTAAGTGTGATAAATCTGTTTGTATGCCATGTGTAGTATCTTTTATACACACTTATCTTGATTCCACACACTCACATAATACATCTCATGATCATGATAATCATGTTAGTAAGAACACTAGTAGATCAAAGACTGTAAGCCCTCCTAAAGCTAGGAAAGTGGCACCTGTCACCAAGCAAAAGAGCAAGTCAGTTGGTGCTTCTGAAAGTGACAAAAAATAGTCAATGACAAAGCATCAATTGTTAAGCCTGTCAATTATGTGAAGAAAAATGTTAAATATTCAAATGCTTCTAAGTCTTCTAGACCCAACTTAGTTTGGGTACCAAAGAAAACTTAATCATCTTTGTTTTCAGGGCATTAAGCAGAAGAAGGTCATGTAGATTCTGGACAGTGGATGTTTAAGGCATATGACTGGAGATAGAGCCCTGCTATCAAAGGTGGTTGAGAAAGCTAGCCCAATGGTTACTGTTGAAGATGACATCAAATGTTATACTACGGGATATGGCTGTTTGGAAATTGGCAATGTCATCATTAAAGAAATCTCTCTGGTTGAAGGTCTCATGCATAATCTCCTCAGTATTAGTCAATTATGTGACAAAGGATGTGAAGTTTTGTTCAAGAAGGAGAAGTGTTTGATCTCTAATCCAAAGAACGAGAAGCTGACTCTCAATGGAGTTAGAAAGGGTGATTTATTCGTAGCTGACTGAAATTCTGCAGATGGTCAAGTTATGTGTTTCTATAGTAAAGCTTCTCCAGATGAAAGTTGGTTATGGCATAAGAAGCTCTACCACTTGAACTTCAAGACCATGAATTCTTTGGTTAAGAGGGAATTGGTGAGAGGATTGCCCGAGATGGATTTTAGTCCTAATGGACTTTGTGAGCATGTGAGAAGGGAAAGTCAAAGAGGGCATCACACAAGATGAAGACTATGACTGACATCACTGAAATATTACAACTCCTTCACATGGATTTGTTTGGCCCTGTCAATGCCATGTCAATGTCAAGAAAGAAATATGGCTTAATGATTGTTGATGACTATTCCAGATACACGAGGGTGTTATTATTACATTCAAAGGATAAAACAACTGATATGATTATCGATCACATCAACAAGATTGAGTTAGAAGCTGGAGTGACTGTTCGAACAATCAGATCCGATTATGGAACAAAATTCAGAAATGCAAAGTTGAATAATTTCTGTACCTAGAAGGGCATCTCAAGACAGTTTTCAGCACCAACGACACCACAACAGAATGGAGTGATTGGGAGGAATAATCAAACATTGGTTGAAGCTGCAAGGACTATGCTTAATGAAACCAATATTCCTACCTTCCTATGGGCTGAAGTAGTTAACACGACATGATATACTCAAAATAGAACCCTGATCAACAAGATGTATGAGAAGACCTGTGACGCCCTCCAAACTCGGGTCAGAAGTTAGGGGCTCACAACGCACACCACAAGATTTAAACCTGTATATAAAGTATTATATGCATTGACCCTTCTGTACACAACCACGGATCGCAACAGGTTAAAGTATGAAAACAAGCCACAACCTTAACTTTTATTACATCACACCAAAACCCAACTAGTTCAACTTACAATTGCTAATGATATCGTTGTTACAATCTTGCATAACTCACCTACACTATAAAGCTTCTGCTAGCTCGATCTAATTTAACTGGAACCCTAGCTCGCACACTGAACAGGATATCCTCGTTACCAACACTTTCTTCTTCAACTGTTGAAAACATAAAATTTTTTGCAAGCATGAGCTTACTAACTCAGAAAGTAATAATAGAAGCAATTGAGGTTAAACAATCACCAATTGAAATGATTCAGAAGAATTAAGTTTCTGAATAAGCAATGATTAGAATTGGATATTCACTTTTCATTTTAAAAACCAAGGTTAGGCTGCTGATCAGTCACGCACTAACCCCGAGCAAGGCTCCCAACTTTGCTCTATATACTGGATCCAAGGCACACATTGGCCTATTATGACCACGAATCTGGTCTGACCACGAATCTGGTCCACATTTATAAAAACATCCAATTCTAAAATAATTCAATATGATAACAAATGTAAATCAATAAGCTGAATCATAAACAACATTTATCTTGAAGCATATGGTGATTCATAACACCCAGAAGGCACAACAGGGAATTCAAAAGGATTCTATTTATAGATCACTGGTTTCCTTTTCTATGCCTCGCTGACTCTGCTAGGCATCACAAGTATCTATCAATACTCAATCTCATATCATTCTAATCATCACATAGACGTCATAAACTTTCATCTACCCTTCAATTCACCCAAATCCGATGTACGGATTGTAAATTATGAATAAAACAGTCAAACTGTTAGTCCCTTAACAATATAGCAAGAATTACAGAAGGGGGGTTGAATGGAATTCTTGAACCTTTTTCTTGACAACTCGATTATGGATATATTTGTTTTGATTAGCACAATGCGGAATGTAAACTTGAATGAATCAAAACATAAGTAATTAAAAACAAGAGTCTTTAAAAACTTTCTGGTGGATTTAAACAATTCCACCAGAGATATATTTAATATATCGAGAGGACTCTGTGTGCAGAAATGCTCACAGCTGCTTACACAAATAGAACTGCTAAGAACACAGTAAATGCTAAAGATAGTGCTTACAAAGATTTCTCTGTTGTTGTTTCTTAGCTATCTCAGTTAATTTTCTATTTGCTACTCTCTTGATTTATATATTACCAAGATTACAAAGTCAAAAGAACTGAATAAATATAAAATCTAACAGTCTTGATCTTTGCTGCTTTTCGTCCTTTATTACCCAGTTAATAGGCTTCCACAGTGTACTTGTATCCAACTCAACGGCTGTGTGTCAGCTTTCACTGTTCAACTGATGTTTGAATCTTGATATGATCATCTGTCGACTTTCAGATCATCCGTCGATGACTTAATTGATCATCCGTCGACTGCTATGTTAAACATCCGTTGATAGTCATTTGATCATCCGTCGAAGCTTTGTTAAACATCCGTTGGTAGCTATTTTGTCACTTGACTTCATTTCACTTATACAGAATTATAAGACATTGCTTATGTACAGTTAATCAACCTATTCTGCATATCTAGTTAAAGTCAACATGACTTATATGCTACTCCAGATTCTATACAAAGGTGCATACAACACTGTGCTACAAACTTATTATTACATAAGCTACTCACTCGATGGATAATAAGTTAATCATCCGTCGGGACTATAATGAGTTATCCGTCGGGACTATAATTCTTATCCGTCGAGTGCTACATTATTTCACTAAGTAAAATCTACTTAGATGTTTTGTTTAGGTAATCATCAAGTACTCAACATATTCACAACAATCTCCCCCAATTTATGTCTACTGGAATTGTAGCCATAAATTAAGAGATACTTGATGATAACAAAACATCCTAAACATATATCTTTAAAGATAAGTAGATAAAACTGAAAGTGCTTCAATTTAAACAAAAATATACAAGGTTTGGCTCACAGTCAGTTCAAGATGCTCCTCTAGTCTGAGCAGATTTTTCTAGTTTCTTGAAGGTCTGGATCTTCTTCCAAGCTGTTGTTTTCTTCAATTTGATTCTGGAGCTGTCTGTGGAATTCTAATTCATCAGATTCTGAGAGATCTAACATTTCTTGCATTTCCAAGAGAGTCTCATTGCTAGAGATACTCAATTGGTCTTCTAATCTGAAGAATCTTCTCACACCCTTGTCATCCATGAATTCCATCAGCCAGTAGGGCCTTAGATGCACTCTTCTCCCTATATATGGGATGATAAGAGTTTTGGGTAGTGCATCTTTGGCTCTAACACTCCTTAGCTCTTCAATCTTCTTCAATACTAATCTTCTTGCAGTTACATTGAACCCAAAGTTTTTCTTGAAGGATGAATAGACTTTGATCAACACAGCTTGGCTTTCTTGAAGTATCCTGTGAAGAGGCCACTGAATCTCCCTTCCCCCTTTGTACTTGAACACCAACCTTTCAGGTAGGTTTCTGTATGCATCAATTGCCCTTACCTCATCCAGCTCCTCCAGATAAAGGTTTAGATCTGAGAATTCTTTGATGTCACACAAGTACAAGTAGTCTCCCCTGTTGACCTTGGGTTGAGCTTTGACTACTGACTTGGATTTGAGAGGTGACAGCTTCACTTTCTTGATTGCCCTTGATTTTGTCCTTCTTGGCTTAGTAAGAATTGGCAAGTTGAAGTCAGGAATTGGTAATTTATCCCACTCTATTGGCTCATCCTTTGGCATAATAGGCTCTCCATGTATGTTCCTGTAGGGGTCCACCACCCTTATATCTTCAAATACCACAGAGGGCTTTGATGCTTGAGTTTCAGCTTGAGTGGATTCCTTTGGAAATTGATCTTCTAATTACTTGTTAACAACATCCAACTTTCTTTTTGTTCTTTTAGCCAGTTCTTTCTTTCTTGGGGATTTCTTCTGTTCTTCAATCTTCTTCTCTGATTCAGTAGCTTGAGATGGTTGAGAGGGAATTTGTTGAGAAGAATTCACAGCCTGTAGCTTGGCCAAGATAGCAAACTGTTCTTTCTTTTGTTTAGACTTCTTTGCATCTAGAGCAGCTTGCCTCTTTTCCTGCTTCAATCTGGCTTTTTCTTCTTCCTTTGCATGAGCAAATTGTGGATGTCCAGCTACCACACAAATTTCCTTCCCATTTCTGAATATCTTTGCAATTCTCTTTCTTGAGGCTGAATCAGCTGGATCTTTGTAGAGGAGAATAGATCTTGATAGAAGCTTCTTTTCATCAGGCTTGGGTGTCTCATACACAGAATCCATAGGGTTCTTCAAAGATAACTTTGGATAGTTTGCCCTTGGTTTAAGAATTATCTCAGCCTTTGTAGTCTTGATGCAGGAAGATTGTCCTTTCTCCAGATAGTTCATGCTCATCTCATTCACATTGATTGGCTTGACATGAGAGTGATGGATGGCTGACTGATCTGGTTCCTTGACTAATTGAAAATTTTTATGTATTTCCTCATCAATCTTTTTCCAGTTGATCAGAGTCAACTCTCCTTTATCAGCATCTTTCAAATTTGCTGCTGTTGCATTTATAAGATCTATACCATCTGCAACTGGTGGCTTGGAGATAGTAATTGAAGGTACAATTACTTTGCTGATTTGAACTAGAAATTTCTCCCCCTCAGTTGGTCCTTTCTCCCCCTTACTTGATTCTCTCTCCCCCTTTTTGTTATCATCAAGTGGAGGAGTTAGGCCTTGTGCTTTATCCAGTTGCATAAGAAGATTTGTCCGAGTCTGTTGATTTTGAAGAAGTAGATCCACTGAATTCTCAATAACCTGAACTCTGTTCTCCAGCTTGGCTATCTTCTTGTCAGAATCTGATTCTCTCTTTAATCTTAGTAATAGATCATGCATGGTACCATATGGCATTATTGAATCCAGCTTCTCAGAGTTATATGTCTTTAAGTCAGCTATATCCTTTTTCAATTCATCCACACTGAGATTCTGTCTTGAGTGTTGGATCTTCATTAAATGTAAGGAGTCTAGGTGAGCTTGAAGAACAGCCTTGGTACCAGCATCTGAAGCTTCCTGAAGGGTCTGCTGAATAGCTATTACTTGTTTTACCAAAGACACCTCAAATAGCCCTGGTGAAAATTCCTTTGCCCATGCCCATTTAGGTAAACTGAAAGCAGAACTTGGGCCTTCAGCTCCCCCTATGTTCATGCTTCCATCCAAAGAAACAGAGTCATCATCATCAGAATTTACTCCAAATTCTTCAGATGGCTCTCCAGCTTGAGAAGGCATTCTGTTCACAGCAACTTTATCTCTTTGAAGAGATTCTGTGGTGTGCACTAAATTCAAAGTCTGTTCTGCCTCCACATTGCCCTGAGCATCCAACAGTTGATAGGCTGAAACAGGGTGAGTAAAAGTGTCAGCATCCAAGGAAATGTTATCAATTACAGCTTTGTAATGTTGCTGAAATTGTCTTTCCTTTTCAGCATCATCCACAATCATTGACTCACTAGCAATGGTTGGTTCCATCCTTATTTCTCCAGTACCTGCCTTTCTCTCAAATTCTCTCTTTTGTTGCATCAGGGTCTCACCCTGGCTCCCCACCCTCACACCCTCACCTTCACCTACTAAGGTGGGACTCCTCTCACTCACTTTTGCCAATCCTGAATGAATGGATTGCTGAGATTCACTCTTTTCCTCTCTTTTTTCCTGGGAGCAACCCAGCCTCTCACTCAATGCACTCTCCTCTCTCAGTCCTAAGAGTGATTGTATTACCACCAAATCTTCTGCACTTGAAATTAGTGAAGTTTGAAGTTGTGCAGAGACACTCGACGGATAAGTGATATCCGTCGGGTGAGTGGTAAAGCTATCCGACGGATAACTGCTGTTAAGCTTATCCGTCGGGATATAATCACTACTCGACGGATGAGCAATATCCATCGAGAGAGTAGAAATAAATGAGGTGGGAAGAGAAACTATTGTTGACTCTGTGTTGATTGAAGTTATTTGAGGCACAGATGTCACAATAGAATTAGAAAGAATTGGCAAGTGAGCCAACAAATCATTTAAAAGATGATGCTCACTTGCACTAGATTTTGGCTTCCCCAACAGAGTTAAAGAAGGGGAATTAGGAATTGAAGTGTTTATCATGTCCACTTCCAGTGAGTTAGTTGGTGAGTATTGTGTTTCTGTGGCTTCTATTATGAGAGGTTTTGGCTGTGACTCCACATTTATTGGAGCCACATAAATCTGAATTTGAGAAGGTGCTGGGACTGTGTCTTTAGCACCAGTTTGCACTAAGTGTGTGCCCTATGCATCCCCAGTTGTTTTGGATTTCTTCTTTCTAGTGTAAGTTTGGTGTGAGCTTGTGTCCCTAACCCTCTTGGCCTGTGCTCTTGGATGAGAGCTTTGTTAATAGCTGTAACACCCCCAGATCCGGGGTCGGGGATCCGGGTTGTCACGGTCTTTCTTTCCACAATATCACTTCACTTAATTAATAATAAATAACCTCATGCTGTGACCCCACACTAACACACACCACAACCCGTTATAGTCTCAGAGATGAAATTGAAATAAGTACAAGTCTTTGAATCCACAATTTAAAATTATTACAACCCAAAATGATTACTTGATAATTTACAGTTAATTGCCATTATCTGCCACAAGTTATAATTATACATAATTTGATTCTCAAAAGTAGATGGTCTGAACTACAATGGATCTACCTCTGCAGCTATAGCAGCTACAACATCATCGGGAAGACGCGGGACGCTTCCCACGCGCTTGCGCTGGGTCTGCTGGAGTCTGGCCATCTCTCCTAACTGTTGTTGTGTGATGAAGAAATAAAGCAAGAGTGAGCCTTACAGCTCGCAAGATAATATGTAGTGATAACAATAATACAAGTATCTAAATGGATACTTACTAGAATCTTTATCGTGTGTAAGATAATTACTTACTAGATATAAGTAAAAACAAGGAATGAAGTTACCAATACTTCCCCACACTTATATCATTTATAAAGCTACTTGAACTATCACCGTTCAAAGTATTATAAGATTCACGAGGTCATCCCATAGATGAGACCACAAATAAAACTTGAAAATATTTGATCTTTGAAATATTTTGAAAAGAGATGAAGTTACGAGATACTTCATTCAATGGATACACCAATAAAAATGTTTGACCCTGTCAATGCTTCGGCAACCACCCATTAGTAGCCTTTCGATCGAAATGCTACGGGTAGTGTTGCAGAATTATCCAAATGGATGATGAACTCATTACGGGAGTTTACCGCGCCAGGAAGACCACTTACGATGATCAGTCGTAGTAGTACAACCCCACCATTTTCTACATGTAGAGGAGAACCTGTCGGATTTACTTGTCAACCGAACACTGAACTCCTAAGGAATGGACCGCCTTAGCGGAACTTCCAGGCCATTTGGGCCAATATAATAAGGCTGGGCCGGCGCTACTCGACCACTTACGCCACTCCTAGTTCAGATGAAATCCATGACTCTGAAACGTAAAGCTCGTTTCCCCCTTTCCCCAAGTAGAAACTTGTTGATACGGCTCCACCAAGAAGTCGTATCTAGTTGGAAAGGAAAACTCACCGATATTTCCCAGGCGATGCCTGTTAATGGATTAACTTGTTCCAAGAATTTTACTTCCCGAATATTGGGTAAGTAATCAAAAACTCTTTTACCAAGACAACAACCTTGTTGCGAATATAAAACACACCACCGAGCCGGATCCCCCATGTTTTGAGCGAGTATTTAAATCCCCTTTTTAAAAGGAAGATCTTAAATATAAAAATAGTTTTGGGATCCGCTCTAACTTTTGAAAATCATTTTAAAGACTCGAAAACACTTTAAAGAGTGTTTGGAGTAAAACTGATTTAATGAAGTAAATCAGTCCCCAGAATATTTAGAAAATGACTGAATATTAATATTTAAATAATATTCCCATAAAGAATAATCTTTATAAAAATAATTGAAGTAGAAGTATTAAAACTTATACTTGAAACGAGTACTAAATAATCAAAGATATACTTATATGAAAGTATTATCTTTAGTTGAATAATCGAAAATAAGTTTGATTATTGACACCTTATTCTTTAATAAAATAAAGAATATACCTCAGCAAATACTCGGAGTCATAGATCCTCAAATGAATATTCAAATAATATTCAATAAATAAAATAAGCTGAGTAATAAGCCCTCAAATGAATATTCGAAATAATATTCATTAAATAATAAGCCGAGTCATAATACCTCGAATGAATATTATAAATAATATTCATTAAATAAAATAAAGGAGTCATACATCCTCAAATGAATATCCAAGTAATATTCAATAAATAATATAAAGGAGTCATAAGTCCTCGAATGAATATTCAAGATAATATTCATTAATAAAATAAAGTTATCGAATAAACCTTATTCGATTAATAGTTTGGAAACTATAACCATATATATATATATATCCATATCCATATATACAAAATTACTCGGGATCCTCGACTCCCGGTTTTAGAAAATATTTTCACCTTTGGGTCCCTATACTAAGGGTATATGCAAGTTACCGCTATCCTCTAGCATAGGTATTAACAACTGAACCAACAGATATATATTCCAAGAATATGAAATAGACATGCATATATACCATATCACATGCTACAATATATCGCATCATTTGCTAATTATCCAACATGCATCTATCGCAAGATAATGCAAATACATATATTCATCACAACAACAGTATAACGGATAGAATACTTGCCTGAGCGACTTGGGGGTGAGAAAGGCTCGGGACGAGTCTGGTAACCTATAAACAACAAGTAAGTTGGAATTAAACCAAAATCACTTGTAAATCTATACTTTAACTAACTTAGACTCTAACGCTTGTTTTGCGCTCACCGATTCGCTTAAGTCACTCGGGTACCCTCGGCTCCACCATTTTTAATAATTTAACCTTTACGAGTTTTAAAGCGATTCCTTCGCGAGTGTCTTACCAACTGCCTAACACACTTACCATAAATTTTTCATACATTAATTAACCCTTTTTGGTCTTTAACCTATGTTTCAAAGTAAGGCGAGGGAAAAAGTTTCGTTCGCGAAACGCCGTTACTTGAAACGGTCGTTTCTCCTAAACCGTGCATCGGAATCGAACGAACTACATATCAAAACGAAGCTCGTAACATGAGCTATCTAAACATGGCAGTGGTCATAATCTAGCAGGGGGTTCTCGGGTCCTAATTCTATGCACAAAAACAGTCCAAAGAAAATCGGACGTTACGACGGCTATGTTTACGCGATTTCCCAATTTTAAACCATACAAAACCAACCACAAACCCACCTCAAATCCAACACACAACAAACATCCATCCTTATCACATCATAACAACCCCAACCAATTGAATTTAATCATTCATACTTATGCTTAAACTTAACTTTAATCATACTTAAGTTCCTTTAAATCAAAACCACAACAATTACCATTCCATTTCACTACCATTCCAAATCCCAAACTCTAAATCATAACAACAAACTACAATATCAACCCACTAATCAAAATCATCTTATAATATATAGGAATCTAGGGTTTGGAGATGGTATACCTTCCTTGAAGTGGTGGGTGGAGCTAGGAAGCCTTAAGAAGCTTTGAGAAGTCTTAAGAATGCTTGGATCTTCAAGAAAAACAAGAAAAAGTTCAAGTTAAAAACTTGAAAACACTATTCATTGTCTTCTTCTTTGATTAAATGAAGAAGATTGAGAAAGAATTAATGGCTTAAACTCATGATATAGTCCTAACTAAGCATGAAGATGATTAGGGAATTATCTTACCAATTTAGGAGGCTTGGATCTTGAGTTTTGAAATTCTATGCCTTTAAAAATGCTAAAAGCCGAGAGCAAATGAAGAACTCATGCCTTGGTTGCTTTTGATTTTTGATGAGAATGATTTTTACTTGGCTTGGTTGACTTGTTTTGTATTTGATTTAGTCAATTACTTTCTTGCCCTTGAAATTGTGTGGTTACAAAGCTACCACACCTCCTTCCTTCCCATGTCATGCTTATGTCATCCTCATGATGTCATCCTCCCTTCCTTGTCCTCTTTCTATTGGTTGGATGACATCATTCCCCCTAATCCCTTTGATTAACTTCCTAATCGTTTGCCTAATGACCGCTGATCTGTTATACGGTTTGCTTAACTTTCGTTCTCGTTTATCGTTTGAAGGATCATACCCGGGATCTTATTACTTAGGTTCCCTTAACCTTTCTCAATACATTATATTCCTTTTTATGATCCTCTATTATAATCCTTTAATTTAAATCCTTTTTATCCTGTTACCTTATACTCAATTCTCTCCGTATCTTGTGGATTTCCGGGAAAAACCAAAGTGTTCGGAATTGGATTCTGACGATCTTTACATACACTTATATACTTCATAGAGTACTAATAATATCCCAGAATATCCATAACAGAACCCCTACATAGTGTGGCATGAAAAGTTTCTTCATTCAGCTAAAACACTATTCACAAGGGTTACAAAAAGTTGAAAATTTTGGGGTTATTACAGTCTCCCCTCCTTAAAAGGATTCCGTCCCGGAATCAAACAGAAAATAAATGGGGGTACTTTTCTAGCATTGTGCTCTCTAGTTCCCAAGTTGATTCTTCCACATTATGATTCTGCCATAGTACTCTGACTAGCTTGATCACTTTGTTCCGAAGCACCTGCTCCTTCTTATCCATAATCCTTACTGGCTTCTCCACGTAAGTTAGATCTGGCTGCATATCCACCTGCTCGTACTCCACTATGTGCCTGGCATCCCGATGATACCTCCTTAGCATTGACACATGGAACACATTATGAACTTGTTGCAAATTAGGGGGTAGGGCTAGCTCGTAAGCTAACTTTCCAATCCGTCTTAATATCTCAAAAGGTCCAATGTATCTTGGGCTTAGTTTTCCTTTCTTTCCGAACCTCATTAATCCCTTCCAAGGGGATACTTTCAACAGTACTAAGTCCCCTACTTCATATTCCTTGTCCTTTCGGGCTAGGTCTGCGTATTTCTTTTGTCTGTCTTGGGCTGCTACAAGTCGCCCTCTGATAAGATCCACTATATCTTTGGTCCTTTGGACCACTTCGGGTCCGAGCATCTTCCGCTCTCCTACTTCATCCCAGTATAAGGGTGATCGACACCTTCTTCCGTACAGAGCCTCATAAGGCGGCATTCCGATGCTAGCATGAAAGCTATTATTATAAGAAAACTCGATCAACGGCAAGTGATCATCCCAACTTCCTTTAAAGTCTATTGCACAGACTCTCAACATATCCTCTAGTGTCTGGATGGTCCTTTCACTCTGTCCATCCGTTTGGGGATGGTACGCGGTACTCATATTTAACTTGGTCCCCGCACATTCCTGAAAGCTCCTCCAAAATCTGGAATTGAACCTGGGGTCTCGGTCTGAGACAATGGACGTTGGGACTCCATGTCTCGTCACTATTTCCTTAAGGTAAATGTCCACCAGTCTATCGACTGTGTATCTCTCATTGATAGGAATGAAATGAACTGACTTTGTCAGTCGGTCTATAATTACCCAAATGGCGTCGTGATTGGCTTTCGTCCTTGGCAAGCCTACAACAAAATCCATCGCTATCTGTTCCCATTTCCATTCGGGAATCTCCAGGGGTCGTAAAAGTCCACTGGGTCTCTGGTGCTCCGCCTTTACTCTTTGGCAAGTCAAACACTTGCTTACCCATTCTGCTACGTCCCTCTTCATGTTGGGCCACCAGTAATATTCCTTCAAATCCCTATACATCTTGGTACTTCCTGGGTGAATGGAATACCTTGAATTATGGCTTTCATCCAAAATCTCATCTTTAAGTTCTTGAACATTCGGAACCCAAATTCGGTAGGAGTACCTCATTATCCCTTTATCATCTTTCTCAGTATGGATCTCCTCTCCAGTCATGGACTCTCTGCCTTCATTCATTATTTTCTCCTGGCACAATCTGATCTTTTCCAATAACTCTGGCTGCATTGAGATCTCAAAAAGCTTTTCAGTTCCGGTTCCGGTTACCTTTACTTCTATTTCCATTTTCTCAAAATCCCTTATCAACTCTTCCGAAGTCGTTATCATTCTGAGTCTTTCCTTTCTACTAAGGGCATCAGCCACCACATTGGCTTTCCCTGGATGATAGAGAATCTCACAATCATAGTCCTTGATTAGTTCTAACCATCTCCTCTGGCGCATGTTGAGCTCTTTCTGCGTAAATATGTACTTGAGGCTCTTATGGTCTGTGAAAATCTCGCACTTCTCTCCATACAAGTAGTGCCTCCAAATTTTTAAAGCAAATACTATTGCCGCGAGCTCAAGGTCATGAGTAGGATATCTAACCTCGTATTCCTTCAGTTGTCTCGACGCATACGCAATAACTTTACCGTGCTGCATAAGCACACATCCTAATCCTTTGTGCGACGCGTCACTATATATCACAAAATCTCCTTTTCCGTCCGGCAATGCCAATACCGGAGCCGTTATCAACCTTTTCTTTAATTCCTGAAAACTGTTCTCGCATTCCTCCGTCCATTCAAACTTCTCTGTCTTACGAGTAAGTCGTGTCAAAGGGGCTGCGATCTTCGCAAAGTCCTGTACGAATCTACGATAGTAGCCGGCCAATCTTATGAAACTCCTTACCTCTGTGGGTGTGGTTGGCCTTTCCCAATTTGAGACCGCCTCTATCTTGGAGGGGTCGACCAATACTCCTTCTATATTGATCACGTCCTAAAAACTGTACTTCATTCCGCCAGAATTCACACTTCGAGAATTTGGCATATAACTGCTCCTCTCTGAGTATTCCTAGAGCTATCCTCAAATGCTCTGCATGTTCTGCCTCAGTCCTTGAGTAGATCAAAATATCGTCGATAAAAACTATCACACACTTGTCCAAGTACTTCTTAAATACTCTATTCATTAAATCCATGAAAGCCGCTGGGGCGTTGGTTAATCCAAAGGACATTACCAAGAACTCATAATGCCCATACCTGGTACGGAACGCTGTCTTGGAAATATCTTCGGGTTTAATCTTTAGTTGGTGATATCCAGTTCTCAGGTCGATCTTGGAAAAATAAACAGCATCCTTTAGCTGGTCAAACAGATCGTCTATTCTAGGCAAGGGGTACCTGTTCTTTATGGTTAGCTTGTTCAACTCTCGATAGTCTATGCACAACCTCATGCTCCCATCTTTCTTCTTTACAAATAAAACTGGTGCTCCCCACGGAGACACACTGGGTCTTATCATACCCTTATCCAAGAGTTCCTGCAATTGGACAGCTAATTCCTTCATTTCTAACGGGGCTAACCGGTAAGGTGCTTTTGAAACTGGCGCCGTCCCTGGGGCCAACTCAATAGCAAATTCAATCACTCTATCGGGTGGTAATCCCGGAAGGTCTTGGGGGAATACATCTTCAAATTCGTTGACTACTGGAATATCTTGTAAGTTGGGCACCTCCTTCTGCGTGTCCACCACATAGGCTAGGTAGGCCTCACTTCCTTTTCGTAGCATCCTTTTGGCCTGGGCCATAGTCAAAAATTTCTGCATCTGCCTCTTTCCTCTAAATATAACTTCTTTCTTCCCTGGGACATTTAACTTAACTTTCTTCCCTTTACAGTCTATCTGAGCATCGTTGCTAGATAGCCAGTCCATTCCCAAAATCACATCAAACTCCCCTAATTTAAAAGGAATCAGATCAACACTGAAAGATTGCTCCCCTATGCCTATCTCACAGGCGGGGTGAATCTGGTTAACAGGAATAATTTCATGATTGGCTATTTCTACTTGTAAGGGTTCTATCAAGGGTTTAGCCTTAAGTCTTAACTTACGTGCAAAGTCCCTTGATATAAAAGATTTAGTTGCTCCCGAATCAAATAAAACATTTGCACTGACTGAATTTAGAGAAAGGGTACCTGCTATCACATCTGAATCTTTCATAGCATCCTGGACTGTCATGTTGAAAGTTCTCGCAGTAGGTGGCTTATTAGAAGCAGCCCTGCTTGCTCCCGAAGCTGCTGGTTTGTTCATTGGGCATTCTCTCTTCCAATGACCTGGGCGTCCGCACTGATGACAAGTGGTGGTTGGAATGACGGCAGGGGCTGACGAAGGGCATTTGTGAGAATAGTGGCCCACTTGCCCACACTTAAAGCAGGTTACTGGCTTTCCTTTACACTCCCCAGTGTGATTCCTTCCACATATGTTACAGGCTGGCAATGGGGGTCGAGACTGGTTGGAATAGGACATTCTTGACTTCTGGCCGCCCTGGCTCACACTCACACTCATTGGTCGCTTAAACCCAGTGTTCCTTCCTGGCAGGGACACTGCTCCTCGATTAAATCTAGTTGGGAAGCTCCTTCCTGCGGAACCTCCACCCATGCTCATACTTTTCCTCTTTATTCCTTTCTTCTCTCTTTCCTTCTGCATCTGTTCACTTCCGACTTCTACAATCGTTGCCTTTTGCACCAGAGTGGCATAGTCCGTAAGCTCAAGGATTGCCACCCTATTCTGAATCCATGGTCTCAGTCCCTGCTGAAACCTCCTAGCTTTCTTTTCCTCGGTGCTCACAAACTCCGGCACAAACCTTGATAACTCAGTAAATTTCGCTTCGTACTCTGCTACAGACAAGTTATTCTGCTTTAGCTCCAAGAACTTGAGCTCCATCTGGTTTTCCATAAACCTCGGGAAATACTTTCCCAGAAACAACTGACTAAATCTCTCCCAGGTTATAATAGCATCTGTCTCCATGTTTTTCTTGGCCTCCCACCAGTAGTTAGCTTCTCCTTTCAGAAGGTAGGTAGCAAATACAGTTTTCTGTGCCTCATCGATACTCAAAATCTCAAAAGATTTCTCCATCTCCTTTAACCATGCCCTTGCCTCAACTGGGTCGGCTGATCCGTGGAACTCAGGGGGCTTAAGGGACTTAAAAGCCCTGAAAGAGTTTGCCACAGCATTGTTACTTCCTTGAGGGGGTGGGTTGGGTTGACGTTCCAAATTCTGCCTTAGGAGTTGCATGAACTGGCTCATGGGATCCATGCCTGGGTTTGGTACTGGTTGCTCAACCTCGGTTTCTTCTTCTTCAGCCTCTATCTCAAATCCCTCAACATCATATGTTTCCTCTTCCTCTTCATACAGGGAGTCATCCTGTTCCACATAATCCTCATCTTCCTCTTCACTGTGTTCTTGGTTTCTATTGTCCTGATTATGGCTTCCCTGGTCCTCAGATCCAGGGTTCGCCCTAGTTCCAATCTTTCTTGGCGGCATGACTCTGATAATAATAAAAACAATCATTGGGAAAATTCAACGTTAGGTCACAATCATATACAACATTGTGCCTTGCACAGCTCTTATAATGGGGAGAACGTATATCACAATTCTATTATTTTAAGAAAGTTCTAATACGAAGTACAGTAATAATAATGATAAAAATAGTGATCCCGTCACTATGGAACTGAACCGAAAGGAAACAAATATATACATAATGCGAGAATACATAGTTTGATCTGGTCAAAAGTACAACAGTGCTACAGTCATCTGTCCCAAAAGTGATACACAAGAGTCTATCTGTCTAGTCAGAAAAAGGGATGCTATATACAAGTCAACTATCCCGGAAAATTGGCTCTTACTAAGGCCTCGGCTAACTAGACAACTAGACTATTCCATCGTCAATCCTGAATCACACACCGGAGCGGGTCAGCTCCCAAACCCTTTCCATCGCACGACGGAAGATATAGTCAGCCTGCCGCCTGGAGATCCTACCATGCCTGTCCCCCTGGAGTGATCTGAGCCTAGCTCGGGCTGTGAGCTCTATCCCCGTAAGCTCCCTCCTCAAGGATCGGGGTATAGAAGCCCTAGTCTCATAAGCTCGGGTACGCCTACCCGCCCTCTCTGCATCCAACTCCCTCCTGGCCTCATCTAGTCGGCCCTCGGCAACAGCCACTCGGGTCCTCAATACATCCTGAACATATCCATGAGCTAACGAAGACTGCCTGTGGGCAGGGTCAAGGGGTGGTGAATCCGGAGCCGCTGAGGGTGCCTCCTCGGTCTGCCTAGGCTCGGAAGTATGGGTCTCTGAGCTGTCATCATCAGGAATCCAAGATAGTGGTGGAGGGGTAGGGGCTCTGACCACCGGAAGTGTGGGTAAAGGGATACCAGCATACACTACCATAGGTCCAACACGCTCCTCAGCTACTGGGACCTCATCCGGGTCCTCCTCATCTGGAATAGCAATAACCTCTGTCTCTGACTCCTCTGAGGGGTCCTCCTCATCTGAAACAGCAATGACCTCCGTCTCAGGCTCCTCTGAGGGGTCCTCCTCATCCTCCTCCATCTCAGGCTCCTCCTGATCCTCAAACATCTAGCAATGCCTCATCATGCTCACGCTCGAACATCTCAGGGTCCTCTATCTCAGGCGCCTACACATTAAACGAGCTAAGTTACTATCATGATACTTATAAGGGTTCCCGTAAGGGTTTTAACTGTCAGCACTACTTTAAGTAGTCCGACCATGAACTTGGCAAGAGTTCTTATTATCTTTGTGAGTTTATTATTATATCGTCGCATCATCTCTGAGGTTTATAACGCTTAGCTCTGATACCATTTCTGTAACACCCCCAGATCCGGGGTCGGGGATCCGGGTTGTCACGGTCTTTCTTTCCACAATATCACTTCACTTAATTAATAATAAATAACCTCATGCTGTGACCCCACACTAACACACACCACAACCCGTTATAGTCTCAGAGATGAAATTGAAATAAGTACAAGTCTTTGAATCCACAATTTAAAATTATTACAACCCAAAATGATTACTTGATAATTTACAGTTAATTGCCATTATCTGCCACAAGTTATAATTATACATAATTTGATTCTCAAAAGTAGATGGTCTGAACTACAATGGATCTACCTCTGCAGCTATAGCAGCTACAACATCATCGGGAAGACGCGGGACGCTTCCCACGCGCTTGCGCTGGGTCTGCTGGAGTCTGGCCATCTCTCCTAACTGTTGTTGTGTGATGAAGAAATAAAGCAAGAGTGAGCCTTACAGCTCGCAAGATAATATGTAGTGATAACAATAATACAAGTATCTAAATGGATACTTACTAGAATCTTTATCGTGTGTAAGATAATTACTTACTAGATATAAGTAAAAACAAGGAATGAAGTTACCAATACTTCCCCACACTTATATCATTTATAAAGCTACTTGAACTATCACCGTTCAAAGTATTATAAGATTCACGAGGTCATCCCATAGATGAGACCACAAATAAAACTTGAAAATATTTGATCTTTGAAATATTTTGAAAAGAGATGAAGTTACGAGATACTTCATTCAATGGATACACCAATAAAAATGTTTGACCCTGTCAATGCTTCGGCAACCACCCATTAGTAGCCTTTCGATCGAAATGCTACGGGTAGTGTTGCAGAATTATCCAAATGGATGATGAACTCATTACGGGAGTTTACCGCGCCAGGAAGACCACTTACGATGATCAGTCGTAGTAGTACAACCCCACCATTTTCTACATGTAGAGGAGAACCTGTCGGATTTACTTGTCAACCGAACACTGAACTCCTAAGGAATGGACCGCCTTAGCGGAACTTCCAGGCCATTTGGGCCAATATAATAAGGCTGGGCCGGCGCTACTCGACCACTTATGCCACTCCTAGTTCAGATGAAATCCATGACTCTGAAACGTAAAGCTCGTTTCCCCCTTTCCCCAAGTAGAAACTTGTTGATACGGCTCCACCAAGAAGTCGTATCTAGTTGGAAAGGAAAACTCACCGATATTTCCCAGGCGATGCCTGTTAATGGATTAACTTGTTCCAAGAATTTTACTTCCCGAATATTGGGTAAGTAATCAAAAACTCTTTTACCAAGACAGCAACCTTGTTGCGAATATAAAACACACCACCGAGCCGGATCCCCCATGTTTTGAGCGAGTATTTAAATCCCCTTTTTAAAAGGAAGATCTTAAATATAAAAATAGTTTTGGGATCCGCTCTAACTTTTGAAAATCATTTTAAAGACTCGAAAACACTTTAAAGAGTGTTTGGAGTAAAACTGATTTAATGAAGTAAATCAGTCCCCAGAATATTTAGAAAATGACTGAATATTAATATTTAAATAATATTCCCATAAAGAATAATCTTTATAAAAATAATTGAAGTAGAAGTATTAAAACTTATACTTGAAACGAGTACTAAATAATCAAAGATATACTTATATGAAAGTATTATCTTTAGTTGAATAATCGAAAATAAGTTTGATTATTGACACCTTATTCTTTAATAAAATAAAGAATATACCTCAGCAAATACTCGGAGTCATAGATCCTCAAATGAATATTCAAATAATATTCAATAAATAAAATAAGCTGAGTAATAAGCCCTCAAATGAATATTCGAAATAATATTCATTAAATAATAAGCCGAGTCATAATACCTCGAATGAATATTATAAATAATATTCATTAAATAAAATAAAGGATTCATACATCCTCAAATGAATATCCAAGTAATATTCAATAAATAATATAAAGGAGTCATAAGTCCTCGAATGAATATTCAAGATAATATTCATTAATAAAATAAAGTTATCGAATAAACCTTATTCGATTAATAGTTTGGAAACTATAACCATATATATATATATATCCATATCCATATATACAAAATTACTCGGGATCCTCGACTCCCGGTTTTAGAAAATATTTTCACCTTTGGGTCCCTATACTAAGGGTATATGCAAGTTACCGCTATCCTCTAGCATAGGTATTAACAACTGAACCAACAGATATATATTCCAAGAATATGAAACAGGCATGCATATATACCATATCACATGCTACAATATATCGCATCATTTGCTAATTATCCAACATGCATCTATCGCAAGATAATGCAAATACATATATTCATGACAACAACAGTATAACGGATAGAATACTTGCCTGAGCGACTTGGGGGTGAGAAAGGCTCGGGACGAGTCTGGTAACCTATAAACAACAAGTAAGTTGGAATTAAACCAAAATCACTTGTAAATCTATACTTTAACTAACTTAGACTCTAACGCTTGTTTTGCGCTCACCGATTCGCTTAAGTCACTCGGGTACCCTCGGCTCCCCCATTTTTAATAATTTAACCTTTATGAGTTTTAAAGCGATTCCTTCGCGAGTGTCTTACCAACTGCCTAACACACTTACCATAAATGTTTCATACATTAATTAACCCTTTTTGGTCTTTAACCTATGTTTCAAAGTAAGGCGAGGGAAAAAGTTTCGTTCGCGAAACGCCGTTACTTGAAACGGTCGTTTCTCCTAAACCGTGCATCGGAATCGAACGAACTACATATCAAAACGAAGCTCGTAACATGAGCTATCTAAACATGGCAGTGGTCATAATCTAGCAGGGGGTTCTCGGGTCCTAATGCTATGCACAAAAACAGTCCAAAGAAAATCGAACGTTACGACGGCTATGTTTACGCGATTTCCCAATTTTAAACCATACAAAACCAACCACAAACCCACCTCAAATCCAACACACAACAAACATCCATCCTTATCACATCATAACAACCCCAACCAATTCAATTTAATCATTCATACTTATGCTTAAACTTAACTTTAATCATACTTAAGTTCCTTTAAATCAAAACCACAACAATTACCATTCCATTTCACTACCATTCCAAATCCCAAACTCTAAATCATAACAACAAACTACAATATCAACCCACTAATCAAAATCATCTTATAATATATAGGAATCTAGGGTTTGGAGATGGTATACCTTCCTTGAAGTGGTGGGTGGAGCTAGGAAGCCTTAAGAAGCTTTGAGAAGTCTTAAGAATGCTTGGATCTTCAAGAAAAACAAGAAAAAGTTCAAGTTAAAAACTTGAAAACACTATTCATTGTCTTCTTCTTTGATTAAATGAAGAAGATTGAGAAAGAATTAATGGCTTAAACTCATGATATAGTCCTAACTAAGCATGAAGATGATTAGGGAATTATCTTACCAATTTAGGAGGCTTGGATCTTGAGTTTTGAAATTCTATGCCTTTAAAAATGCTAAAAGCCGAGAGCAAATGAAGAACTCATGCCTTGGTTGCTTTTGATTTTTGATGAGAATGATTTTTACTTGGCTTGGTTGACTTGTTTTGTATTTGATTTAGTCAATTACTTTCTTGCCCTTGAAATTGTGTGGTTACAAAGCTACCACACCTCCTTCCTTCCCATGTCATGCTTATGTCATCCTCATGATGTCATCCTCCCTTCCTTGTCCTCTTTCTATTGGTTGGATGACATCATTCCCCCTAATCCCTTTGATTAACTTCCTAATCGTTTGCCTAATGACTGCTGATCTGTTATACGGTTTGCTTAACTTTCGTTCTCGTTTATCGTTTGAAGGATCATACCCGGGATCTTATTACTTAGGTTCCCTTAACCTTTCTCAATACATTATATTCCTTTTTATGATCCTCTATTATAATCCTTTAATTTAAATCCTTTTTATCCTGTTACCTTATACTCAATTCTCTCCGTATCTTGTGGATTTCCGGGAAAAACCAAAGTGTTCAGAATTGGATTCTAACGATCTTTACATACACTTATATACTTCATAGAGTACTAATAATATCCCAGAATATCCATAACAGAACCCCTACATAGTGTGGCATGAAAAGTTTCTTCATTCAGCTAAAACACTATTCACAAGGGTTACAAAAAGTTGAAAATTTTGGGGTTATTACAATAGCCACATCCTTTTGGGAGGATGCAGCTAGAAGTGAGCTTTTGTCCTTTTTAAGCACTACAGTTTGTTGGGAAACTGCAGTGTGGCTAGGCTGGGATTCACTCAACTCTCCAACCTTATCCTTGGGGTTTCTTTGATGTTCACCCCTTCCCTCACCTATCTTACCCTCCTTCACACTCCCCTATTTGGCTTTGGTAAATTTTTCAACTGGTACCTTTTGAGAGATACCAGAGGGGGTTTTCTTTGATTTGGATTTAGAAATTGCAGTTGTTTTGGCAGCCTTGGTAGGCAACTGTTTGGTCATTATCACAGTTGCCATAGCTAAGCCTGAAGTCAAAGAAATAGAAGAGATTGGAATAGTTGAGGGTCTGGATGAACTTACCTCACTTACCTGAGGTGTCAGCATTACCGGAAAATAGAACATTGGCACATCCTTATGATGGTTGGCTCTGTTTAAGTCTGCAATGATTCTTCTCTCTTGAACCCAACAAGCTAATTTGTTGTTTGGGTTCTCAAGTTCAATCTCTTGACAAAGATGGTTAGCCAAAAGCATAAAAAATCTAGCATAGTAAATATTCTTTCCTCTTTTGGCTAAGTCACCTAGTTTAAAACCTAACTCATACACAACAAGGTCACTGAAATTATAATATTTGTCTGTAACTAGCATGTATAGCATGTTAATCATGGAAATGTTCACAGAATCAAAATTACTGATTTTTCCAGAAAAGACTTTAGTTACTACATCACACAAGTAACTCCATTCCTTCCTAAGACCTAGTCTTCTAATTTCACTTAGTTTTGCAGTAGGAAGTGCATAATGAATGGAATTGAGCATATTGACAATATCAGTGTCAGTGTGTGGTGCAGTTACATTATCATCAGGAATCTTGAAACATGCTTTTATTACATCACTACTGATACAGAAATCATTACCTTTGATGGTTAGAGTGATGGTTTTGTCAGTAGAGTTGTAGATTGCTGTTGTCCACATCTCCTCAACAACTTCACAATAAATTGTGGGTGATTCCAGCATGGCAAAACTTAACTTGCAGTTGTGCACGAAGTCCATCATCTCATGATAGTCTTCAGATTGCTGAATCCCCTTATTGACCAAGGCAGTGAAGTTGTTCTTCTCATAGATGAACCCAGTCTGTGACATGATCTTAACTACGGGTGCCATTATTAGAGAAGAAAAGCTTGAAGAGAAAGAGGATTTTTGCTTGAGAGAGAATGAAGTAACACAGTTGAATTTGAGAATGATAAAAGAAAATGATTAGAATGAAATAAGCTTTTATACTTTACTCAAAATCAACTGATAAAAAGAATAAAGAGAAGTAAATTACCCAATAGAAATTGTCTAAAATAGCCGTTTTAAAATAAACTGTAAAAATTCTACCCATTATCCGTCGTGTAATTCTTACAAACTGTAAGTATACTCGATGGATAATGTTCAGAGAATTAATGGTTAAGATTTAGACACTTCGACGGATGAGGATAAGTTGATATCCGTCGAGCTTTAAAATACTCCAGAAAAGTAATTGATTTTTATTTACAATTTGTATATCGACGGATGACTCAACTCGATGGATAATGGTTATCCGTCGAGATGCAAATTTTGACTTAGCCAAAATTTTCATCCAAGACTAAAAATCAGTTAAATTTCTGGCTACTTTTCAACTTGCAAAATAATTTAGATAAATTCAAGAGTAATTAAGCATACCTAACTCACTTACCAACCTAGAAAAGGTGGATTCATCCAGTGGTTTGGTAAAAATATCTGCAAGTTGCTTCTCACTTGGAACAAAATGTAACTCTACAGTACCATTCATTACATGTTCCCTTATGAAATGGTACTTGATGTCTATATGCTTTGTCCTTGAATGTTGCACTGGATTTTCAGTGATGGCAATTGCACTTGTGTTGTCACAGAAAATAGGAATCCTTTCAACTTGCAAACCATAGTCTAGCAATTGATTTTTCATCCATAAAATCTGTGCACAGCAACTGCCAGCAGCAATATATTCAGCTTCGGCTGTAGAAGTAGAAACTGAATTTTGCTTTTTACTGAACCAGGACACAAGCTTGTCTCCTAAAAATTGATAGGTTCCTGTTGTGCTTTTTCTATCAATTCTGCAACCTGCATAATCTGCATCTGAATAACCAGTTAGATCAAAACCAGAATCTCTAGGATACCAAATGCCAAGGTTTGGTGTTCCTTTGAGATATCTGAAAATTCTCTTAATAGCTATCAAATGAGACTCTCTAGGATCAGCCTGAAATCTAGCACACAAACATGTAGCAAACATTATATCTGACCTACTAGCTATTAAGTACAGAAGTGAGCCAACCATGCCCCTATAACTTGAAATATCCACAGACTTTTCAGTAGTGTTTAGTTCAAGCTTAGTTGCAGTGGCCATGGGAGTTTTTGTAGATGTGCAATCCATTAGATCAAACTTCTTTAAAAGATCAAAAATATATTTAGTTTGACTAATGAATATTCCATCACTAACTTGCTTAACTTGTAAACCAAGAAAGTAAGTTAGTTCTCCCATCATACTCATTTCATACTTGCTCTGCATCAGTTTGGCAAACTTTTTACAAAGTTTCTCATCTGTAGAGCCAAAAATAATATCATCTACATAAATTTGAACAAGTATGCTAGAGCCATTCACATTTCTGAAAAATAAAGTTTTATCTACAGTACCTCTTGTGAAGTGATTTTCCAAAAGGAACTTTGATAATGTGTCATACCAGGCTCTAGGTGCTTGCTTCAGTCCATAAAGTGCTTTCAGTAGATAATAGACATACTCTGGGAAATTTGGATCTTCAAAGCCAGGAGGTTGACTTACATACACTTCTTCCTCCAAATCTCCATTCAGAAAGGCACTTTTGACATCCATTTGATAGACCTTGAAATTGGCATGGGCTGCATAGGCTAAGAAGATTCTGATGGCTTCAAGTCTTGCAACAGGAGCAAATGTTTCATCAAAATCTATTCCTTCTTGCTGACAATAGCCTTTAGCAACAAATCTTGCTTTGTTCCTTACTACTATGCCATTTTCATCCATCTTGTTTCTGAATACCCATTTGGTGTCTATTGGATTCTTTCCTGTAGGCTTGGGTACCAGCTTCCAAACTTTATTCCTTTCAAATTGGTTTAGCTCCTCCTGCATAGCTAAAATCCAATCAGGATCTAACAAGGCTTCTTCTACCTTCTTTGGTTCTTCCTTAGACATGAAGCTACTGTATAGACATTCTTCTTGAGTTGCTCTCCTGGTTTGAACTCTGGAAGAAACATCACCAATAATCAGTTCAAATGGGTGATCTTTTGTCCATTTCCTTGGTTGAGGTAGATTAGCCCTAGATGAAGAGACCTCAATGTTGTCTTGATGTGTGATTGAGTTTTGATTGCTAGAAACTCCCCCTGAGTTTGTGGATCTTTGATTTGAGATTGGGGTGCTTTCTATGGGTGATCTGCCTTGACTTCCTGCTCCTTTTGTTAACCCGACGGATGGTGAATTTTGAGTACCGACGGATGAGGCAGGTTGTCTTCCGACGGATAATACAGATTGCCTTGCGACGGATGAAGCATTATGTAACTCGATGGATGTTGAGTTTTGTGCTTCATTTGTAGTAGATTTGTCTGCATTATCCTTAGACACCGTTTCTTGATCACTCTCATCATCACTTTCATCACTGACCATCTTAACATTGTCGAATTTGAGGCTCTCATGGTAATCTCCATCTTTTAGTCCTTCAATCTTTTTATCATCAAACACAACATGGATAGATTCAACAACAATTTTGGTTCTTAGATTGTAGACTCTATATGCTTTACCAACAACATATCCAACAAAAATTCCTTCATCTGCTTTAGCATCAAACTTCCCATTTTGATCAGTTTGATTTCTCAGAATATAGCATTTACAGCCAAAGACATGAAGAAAGTTCAGAGTTGGCTTCTTGTTCTTGAACAATTGATAAGGTGTCATGCATCTTGCTTGATTAATCAGAGAGATGTTCTGAGTGTAGCATGCAGTGTTTACAGCTTCAGCCCAGAAGTATGTTGGTAGTTTTGATTCTTCAAGCATTGTCCTTGCAGCTTCAATAAGAGATCTATTCTTTCTTTCCACTACTCCATTCTGTTGTGGAGTCCTTGCTGCTGAAAACTCATGCAAGATTCCATTTTCCTCACAAAATGCTCTCATGACATAGTTCTTGAACTCAGTTCCATTATCAGTCCTGATTCTTCTAACTTTGAAATCAGGATGATTGTTAACTTGCCTTATGTGATTGATGATGATTTCACTAGCCTCATCTTTGGACTTTAGGAAATAGGTCCAAGAGAACTTTGAGAAATCATCTACAATTACTAGGCAAAATCTTTTCTTTGAGATTGACAATATATTGACTGGTCCAAACAAATCCATGTGAAGCAGTTGTAGAGGCTCTTCAATTGCTGAATCAAGTTTCTTCCTGAATGATGCTTTAATCTGCTTCCCTTTTTGGCAGGCATCACACAGTCCATCCTTTGTAAACTCCACCATAGGAATGCCTCTAACTAGCTCTTTCTTTACCAGCTCATTCATGGTCTTGAAGTTCAAATAGGATAGTTTCTTGTGCCATAGCCAACTTTCATCTTGACTTGCTTTACTAAGAAGACAAGTTACAGATTCTGCTTTAGTTGAGTTGAAGTCAGCTAGATACATATTTCCTCTTCTCACACCAGTGAGAACCACTTTGTTGTTTTGATTATTAATCACAACATAGGTTTCTTTGTTGAAGGTTACTGAGTTGCCTTTATCACAAAGCTGGCTGATACTCAACAGATTGTGTTTGAGACCATCCACTAAGGCAACCTCTTCAATGATGACATTGTCCTTTGAAATCAAGCCATATCCCACAGTATAACCTTTGCTGTCATCTCCAAAAGTGATACTTGGGCCAGCTCTCTCTTCAAACTCTGTGAGCAGGGTAGAATCACTAGTCATGTGTCTTGAACAACCACTATCCAAGTACCAAAGATTCCTTCTGTTTCCCTGCACACATTAAAATCAAATCAAGTTGATTTTGGTACCCAAGTTTCCTTGGGTCCTGCCTTGTTCGCTTTCTTCTTCTGTTTCTTAGGTCTTAACTCATTTGACTTAGGAATTTCAGATTCTTCCTTAGTCATTTGGGTTGGGCCTTTGAAACCACTAGATGCAACAAAATTATCATGCATGTTATGGCTAACAGGAAATGGCATGCTTGGTGCAAACATGTTATTCCAGTAAGGCATGCTAAATGGCATTTGAGGCATATTGTATGCAGCATAATATGGATTAGGTGCAAATGGCATATTAGCAAACTGTGCATTCATGTTCTGTGTAGGCATAGCATTAACAGGCATGGGAGGCATGGCATTCATGTTAGAGAATTGAGGCTGAACATACACGGGAGTAGGCATGGCAGATTTGCATTTAACAGACAAATGATTTACACTACCACATTTGACACAGATTTTTCTAGGAGCATATTTTTCAGGTGTGTAGTTATTATGTTTGTTAATCCCTACTTTACCATTCCTATTGTTTTTCCTTTTAGTCTCTGTTTTTACCTCTATCTTCTCAAGTCTGTCACTTAACTATTTGACAGTCATGTGACCAACATTAACCTTCTTCCCTTTCTTGGCTTGACTTAACTCTCCTGAAACAAAGTTCTTGGAAACAGACCCATACTTTTCATTTAGCTTGGTTAATTTGGCTTTGCTAATGGGTTTGCTCACAGCCGACGGATGAGGATTTTTATCATTCGACGGATAACACTTTTTGTTATCCGACGGATAGTCCTCATCATCTGTCGAGTCTACATCTGTCAGTAATCCATCTACCAAAATAGGTTCTAGTTTCTCCTTATTCTTTTTCCAGGCTTCATCACAAAAAGACTCAATTCCTTGAACCTTGGTGATTTGAGCATGAACATCTCTGGATGTTTTCCATGCTTTAATCACCTCCTATTCACGATCGAGCTGCTTCTTTAAAATTTCTTCCTTTTTCAAGGACTCAGTTAATTCCTCCTTGGCAATTCTACACTCAATTTTTAGTTTCTCAAACTCAACAAACTGAGACTCAAGCATATTATTCCTCTCACTCAAAAACAAGTTATTTTCTTTGATTTTAGCATTTTCTTTAGTGAGGGACTTAAGTGTAACACGCAAATGATACAATTCTGTAGACATGTCATTTATTGCATCATTACACTCAACTTTAGATAAATGTGCAAGGTTTGTAGTGATTACCTGATTGCTTGAGGAACTTGTCTCTGTTTCATCAGACTTGGCCATAAGGGCTAGATTGACATAGCTGACATCCTCATCTTCATCCAAACCATCAGCTGCCCAGTCATTCTCTTGTGTAATAAAAGCCCTTTCCTTCTGTTTGAGTAGATCAAAGTATTTTTGCTTATAATCCACAGATTCAAATCTTTTCTTACTGGAATCTGACTTTCTACACTCATTTGCAAAATGCCCTGCCAAGCCACATTTGAAACACTTGAATTTTGATTTATCCACCATGTTTCTATTTGGCTTGGCAGCTCCAAAGTTCTTCTTGAACTTGAGCTTGGCAAATCTTCTTGAAAGGAATGCTAGGTGCTCATCAATGTCCTCCATGTCATCTTGGCTCAATGAATCTTCACTTTCTGCAGCTAGCCCTTTACCCTTGCTTTCACAGGCCTTTGAAGTTGATTCCACAGCTTCCATCTTCACTTCCTTCTCCTTTTCCAATTCAGCCACTAGTGCAATGGATCCTCCTTTCTTCTTTCCTCTCTCTATTCTTTCATCCTGCTCTATCTCAAGCTCATAGGTCTTCAGAATGCCATACAGTCTCTCCAAAGTAAACTCCTTATAATCTTGTGAGTTTCTCAATGAGACTGTCATTGGTTTCCATTCCTTTGGAAGAGATCTGAGAAATTTCAGATTGGAGTCTTTAGTCTGATAGACTCTTCCATGCAATTTAAGAGCATTTAGTAGCTTTTGGAATCTACTAAAAATGTCAGTGAGTGACTCACTTTCTTCATTGTGAAAATGCTCATATTGCTGAATCAGGAGCTGCATTTTATTTTCTCTTACTTGCTCAGTACCATCATAGATTATCTGTATTGTGTCCCAAACTTCCTTGGCAGTTTTGCAGTTGATGATATTATCAAACATGTCTGCATCAACACCATTGAACAGAATGTTCATGGCCTTTTTATCTTTCCTGACTTGTTCAATATCAGGATCAGACCATTCATGCCTTGGCTTTGGAACAGTTGGTTCATTTCCTGTTGCAGCTCTCATTGGAACATGAGGGCCTCTTTCTATGCAGTCCACATAGGCCTCATCTTGAGAAAGCATATGAAGATGCATCTTTACCTTCCAATGATGGTAATTATCTTTATCAAGAAAAGGAATCTTGACTCCAACATCTTTCTTGTTCATCTTGCTGAATTGTTTTGATCTTTAAACTCTTTGTAGATTAAGAGCTTGCTCTGATACCAATTGTTAGTCCCTTAACAATATAGAAAGAATTACAGAAGGGGGGTTGAATAGAATTCTTGAACCTTTTTCTTGAAATAAAAATGTTCAACTCGATTATGGATATATTTGTTTTGATTAGCACAATGCGGAATGTAAACTTGAATGAATCAAAACATAAGTAATTAAAAACAAGAGTCTTTAAAAACTTTTTGGTGGATTTAAACAATTCCACCAGAGATATATTTAATATATCGAGAGGACTCTGTGTGCAGAAATGCTCACAGCTGCTTACACAAATAGAACTGCTAAGAACACAGGAAATGCTAAAGAAAGTGCTTACAAAGATTTCTCTGTTGTTGTTTCTTAGCTATCTCATTTGATTTTCTATTTGCTACTCTCTTGGTTTATATATTACCAAGATTACAAAGTCAAAAGAACTGAATAAATATAAAATCTAACAGTCTTGATCTTTGCTACTTTTCGTCCTTTATTACCCAGTTAATAGGCTTCCATAGTGTACTTGTATCCAACTCAACGGCTGTGTGTCAGCTTTCACTGTTCAACTGATGTTTGAATCTTGATATGATCATCTGTCGACGTGTCGACTTTCAGATCATCCGTCGATGACTTAATTGATCATCCGTCGACTGCTATGTTAAACATCCGTTGATAGTCATTTGATCATCCGTCGAAGCTTTGTTAAGCATCCGTTGGTAGCTATTTTGTCACTTGACTTCATTTCACTTATACAGAATTACAAGACATTGCTTATGTACAGTTAATCAACCTATTCTGCATATCTAGTTAAAGTCAACATGACTTATATGCTACTCCAGATTCTATACAAAGGTGCATACAACACTGTGCTACAAACTTATTATTACATAAGCTACTCACTCGATGGATAATAAGTTAATCATCCTTCGGGACTATAATGAGTTATCCGTCGGGACTATAATTCTTATCCGTCGAGTGCTACATTATTTCACTAAGTAAAATCTACTTAGATGTTTTGTTTAGGTTATCATCAAGTACTCAACATATTCACAACACAAACAATGCACGTACAATCATATTACGCATCAATCAGATCACATATAACACGTAGCACGTAAGCTATTCAATTAAAAGAATTATTCAAAGAAGATTCAGGGTTTAAATGATTTTCCAGATATTTATTACGAATTTTTGAACATTTTTCGGAATTATAATTGGACACCGAATCATTTAATAATTAAATAATAGGGTTCGAACACCCGAATCTGACTTTAAAATAATTTTATAATAATTATCGAGCCTTGAAAATAATTTTAAATAATATTTTAAAGCTCGAAACTATTTTTCAGAATTTTTAAATTAATTTTAAATAATTAAATCTAATTATTAAATCAATTAAAATTAATTAATTAATAATTAATTAAATAATTAAATAATTAATCAATTAATTATAAATTAATTGATTAATTAAAATAATTTAAAACTAATTAAAATTAATTAATAAAATAATTTCAATTTTTTTTGAATAAATAAATAATTAAAATAATTTTTTGAATTAATTTAGTTAAATAACCGATTTTTTGATTTTTAAAATAATAAGAATATCATTTTTAAAATAAAACTAAACAGAAATCAATTTTTTTTGAGTTTTGAAAATTGCAGGGATTGAAATGCAAATACGAGAAAAGAACGTCTTCCTCCTACATTCGCCGGCGACGGGCGGGGAAGCCATTAACGGCGACCCCCCGCCGTCTGAAGCTTTCCGATGAGTTGAAAATGCCACAAGAATTTGCTCAAATTTTCAGGGAATGATCCCCACAACTACAGGAACACATCTGCAAGGCTAGAATCATCAAAAATTAATGATTTTAACCGGAAAATCCAATCAAAACTCCCGACGCCGCCATGACTAATTTTCCGATGAGGGCCTTCCTGTTATCGTCCGTTAATCACACATATACCAATCAAATATTTATTCAACGATCTATTACTTGGTGAAATCAATTTAGGCTAATAACCCCTAACAAATAAATACCCAAATTTCAATTAAGAATATTCAAATCTATAAACCCTAATTTTTGAATTCGAGAATCAAACTCAATTTTCTATATGTTATTGAACTCCAAATTAATCATATAATATACCAAAATGACCAGGATGAAATAATCTACACGATTATGCCATCAAATCATATCAAAAACATCAAGAGCAAAAATTCATATTTTAATCCATAATTAATTCGAAATGAAATAATTTAACCAGAAAAAGACCTTGATTTCTGGGAAAAAACAGATGGTTGATTCAGAAAGGTCTTTTCGAGAGCTTCGATTTGATATATTACACGCCCGAATCGGAGTTCGATAACGTCTTCGTTCGAGCGTTTGATTTTCAAGAACGCGGTTTTAATTGGACATTTTCTCTGTATTTTACGAGGTTTTACTGATTGATTGTGATTATACGAATAAAATAAGATAATAAAATGGCTATATATATTTATGGAATATTGGATCGTATTGGATCGTTTTGGATCGTTAAATTAGTTACTTAGCCGCTAAGCAACTGCAAAAACGATCCGATTTGATACCCATATTGGATAATTATCCAAACCGGGATTCTTATAAAACACTAAATATGAAAATAACGTAATAATATTCCATCTTTCAAAAATACGGGTTTTGTTGGTTCACCGAAATGATTATCGTATCGAAAATCTTGCGCCGGGCTGCGCACGAGTCAAACCGTAATCCGAATCGAAAAAGTCAAAACACGGAAAATGTCCGGAATTACCAGATTAGGTTAGGAAGGAGTTTTCGGGTTGTAAAAATATAAAAACGGTTGAAGTCGGACGATTCCCGATTTTATAAAATAATTTTGTAATTATTTATAAAATATTAATAATTTCATAAATCAATATAAAATCATATAATAGTCCAAAAATTATCAGAAAAATACCGTAATTATCTATATTTTGTTCTAGTCAGAATAAAATTAACATACTTATACTTTATCACATATAAGCATCTACATATCCACACCAATCATCAGATAATTCACCAAAAATCGCATAATAATCATATAAAAATTATTTATTGATAAAAATAATTACACGCGATATCCTGGATATTACATCCTTCCTTCCTTAAAAGGATTCTGTTCTCAGAATCATACTAAGGATCAGATAATGATATATTCAAGTATCTCACTTCCATTTTCTCAGGTTGATCTTTCAACCCTACAACTTTTCATAAACTTTTACTCGTAGCATCACTCACTACTTAACAGCCTCTTATTGGCATCATAATCTATCTGATGCTCATATAATTCAACTCAAGTCTCCATTTTATATATAATGGAGCTAAATTACTCTCCCTGAGTATACACATATAAATACCCTATGAACCTGCTAAATGTGTGGCGGTGAAGCCCACTTACTTACACTTATCCTGACTATTTTACTGTTTCAAAAAGGGACCAGCATAATGCTTACTAATTAGCTTTTCTTTGTAATTCTAGTAATTCGTATTTATGAACATTTGTAATAGCTACTGGTTGTTGAACATCATTCCCACATGTTTCTTTATTCAATTAACTAGTTCATAATCACTTCCAATCGCATTCGAGGCACTTTGATCGTTCATTTAATCTTCTCGTCCATCTGCGAATGATATACTGAAACCATGGCGCGTATTCGATTTCTAACGTTCTCGAAATTACTCTAGAAATAAGAATTAATGAGAAAATCTTGATTGAATATGACTGACCCACAAACTTATCGCCATATTTTATTTTCCTTGAATCACAATCGAGGATGTTTATCGAGCGAAGATCTCTTACCATTTTAAAGAAAGTACACTAACCTGGAGGCATCACCGGAATATTTTTAACCCATATTATCATTTATTTTGGTTCTAAGAAGTTCTCATACGAAACTGACTGCAATGCTTTCCTTGACGTCTAATCACATATAACTTTTATTCTTTCTTTATGTCATCCTATTAGAAAGTCTTCTTTGACATCATATCTTCGGAGTAGCTTGAATCGCTTGAGTTATCATTGTTCAACCAAATTCCTAACTTTTTAGTTCCGCTTTACTTAATATCCGTTCATCCAGGAGTACATATCATTCTTATTTGACATAATTTATCATATTCTGAATACTCTTGTCAAATTTTAAATCACACCATATTGATTATCTACAATTAGTTTCTGGTTTTGATGACGTACCACCATTTCTTCAAGCAGCGACTGACCCACTTATAGAATAATCTGTTTATTACTAAATGAGAATGATTAGGTTTAAATAACCTATCATTAATAATGCAATTAACGTTTTTCTCACCTTTGGTTCTCAGGTGGCATTACCATAACGTTTCTCAGAGAAATATATCCATATAGTCTTTGATGTCCCACCTTAACTCCTTAATACATATAACATTTGCTAATCTATCCCACCATTTCTTTCTTCATATCTGGCCACCAATAATTTTCCTCTAAATCTCTATACATATTGGAACTTCATGGATGGACCGAATGTCATGAGTTGTGAACCTCTTGTACAGTTCCATCCCTCAATTCAGTCACTAATGAAATCCCAAATTCTGAAATAAAATCTGGGAATGCCTTGATCATCCTTTTGAGTATATATATATAATTTTTTTCTAACAATAATATCTTGATCTATTATTTCCCCTTGACGTTTCTTTACCTTCTCTAGCCATTCTGACTGAAAAGTTATACTATACATCTTTGCATTGTTAGGTTTGCAAGCTCTGGCTTTCAAATTTCAACTTTTGAAATTCCTTGTATAATTCTTTTGACACTGTCAACACGTTCAGTACTTCCATTTTGTTTAATACATCTGTTACTACGTTTGTTTTTCCTGGGTGATAGTTAATCATGCAGTCATAGTCCTTGCTCAACTCCAGCCATCTTCGCTGTCGATTATATTACCCATATCTTACCTATATCCCGACATCTTATATAGTTTCTTTATCATCCTTTTTGATTCCACTTCCTTTCCTATCTTCGTTCTTCATTTTCATAGCTTATTCAAAACCGAACTCTTGACATTAATACTCATTTTGCTGTCATATCAAATTAGATATTAATACGAACTTTGATGCTCACAACATCCCATTCTGAAGTAAACATCAATCATCTGTATTAACACCACTTTCGATATTTAACAACAACCTAAGTATCAACATCAATCAGAAACTGAATTAAAACTGTATCTCACACTTTATCCAAAACAGAAATACTTGACAAATCATTTAGTGCATGATTATCACAACAATTTGGAAACAAGACGTTCTTTGATAAAACTTTGTTGCAGATGATAACATCTCCTTGACTGTCTAATGAAATCCATGCTGGTGTAGTTATTAATTTCTACTTTATTCCATCTCCCTTCTTCCTTTCTCCTCGTTGCTTCATCTTAAATCTTTAGCTTTTGAAAATATTCTTCTCACTTGTCCATACAAATGACTTTTTATTTCTCTTATCCATTATGAAGGGCATACTCATCCAAGTAAAAACTCACACATTTGCAGCAATTTCTGAATTCTACTAGCGTCCTTACTTTTTCCCAATTCCTCATTGTCTTGATTTCGGATTTGAAAGTCGCATCAAAATTTGGCTTAATCTAATTGGAATCGATTTCCGTCTAACTGACCATTAATTGGTAAAATTAACCAATTAACTTACTTAATTGATCAATTGTACCAGGTGATGACTAGCTAAATGAAATCAAAAACCAATTACATATAGTCGGATTGGATGTAACAACCTCCCTCGAGAGCGAAGATCACAATTATTTGGAATATCACAGGAATATCAATAACACACGAAAGTTTACATTCTATCTTTAAAAATAGGGTAATCTCTGAAAATTTGGGCAGCATCTCCTTTATATTATTGACTACCAGTCGGACTCAAGCCGACACCAACAATCAGTCAAACAACCAACAATCAATCCTTACATGTTCCAATCCACTACCACTTTCTAAACTCACCATTTCACCATTTCACCATCTCATGTAATGTTAATCAGTACAACCCATATTTTAGTTCAACCTAGGATTATAGCGAACGATTCTGATGATACCATATCCTTTCTCATATCTTCTGATTATAACTAAATATCAATACTGAGTATAATTATAAATTATTCTAGAATTCTTCTAATTCATGTTTTAAATAAAGCTCTCTACTTAACACTTCATCCAGCCTCGGCAATGTATACTTGTTCTTATTAATTAACTTGTTCAACCTCTGATGACCAACACCTGGTCTCAAGCAACACTCTTTAAATCTTGCGATTGAGTTCATTTGGTTTTAAAGCTTCATATCTTAAAAATTATCGCAGTCAAACCACCATACCTTCATCTCCCCTTGTGTCTTTCCATATTGAACCTTCTTTGCCGACCCTGCTACAAGCGTAAATTTTACCACAACGCACTTTCTTGAGTGGGAAAGTCCAACCATCCCTTGATGAACACGCTTAAAGTTTAATCGTATCTATCATTTCTTCGATTTTGAATCTTCATGACGAATATCTCCTACATGATCGAGATATCATTTTTGCAACATTTTAATCGATTATTTGGTTATTATTAAGAATTTCTTCATTCATCTTCGTTGTCCAATCGATCATTTGCCTCACCTGATATATACAGCTTTATTTTATTATTTCTCTAGTTAATTTACCTCATACAGTTTGTTGTGCAAGACATGCCCGTATCATAACAAGACTAAGTCATTCTGACAACCCTAAGATTAGTTGTATTGTAACCTTAATCTGTAATTCATACTTGTAACACTTAATGTCTGTAAAATGTAAATGGAGCAGACTGGAGCATTTTTCCCTAAACAGTGTCAAGCCTAAGAATTCTATCTGGAAGAAGATCAAGAAGGTCATGCCTCAGAAGAATTATGAAGAATCTTGGAGTTGAATATTTCTGTTTGGTGAAAAACATTTTAAGTCAAGATCTCTACAAGTCACATAATTAGTGTTATAGAGAAGTCATTCGAGAACTCAGAAAGACCTATCGAGAACTCAGGAATTGTCTATCGAGAACTCAGGAATTACCCATTCGAGAACCCGGAGATATCGGCAAGTATACATTCATTAGAGAACTCTGAGTTATCGATAAGCCAAAGTCCATTAGAGAACTCTGAGTTATCGATAAACAAAAATTCACTAGAGAACTCAGAGTTGTCGATAAGTCAAGTCAACAATGAAGTTTCAGAGATATCGACAAGCCAACATACCTATCGAGATGTCGAGTTCTCTACAGCTTAATTGGAGATCTCGAAGTGAAGAAATTTCTCTAAGTACAGAATTGCAGAACAGTTTAATATCCAAGGTTTCAAATCAACAAACAATTCATATAGCTGGATTGACAAGTCTACAAAAAGCAGCTTGAGAGATGTGCAAGATCAATGGAAAAGATTAACTGACAAAGGAGATTAAAGTAAATACGGGATGCTAAAGATATGCTAAGCCAGAAATGGAAGATTTGCTTTTCTATAAATAGAAATGACAAGTGACAGTTTAGAAAAGTTAATAGCATATTTATTATCCTCTGTGTAAACCAGCAGTTAACTGAGTTATAAAGTTAACACTGGTCCTCTAGTCAGTAGTAACAATCTAGATAGAAAATCTTGTATTCTCTCTCAAGAAAGTAGCTAAGTTCTAAAACAAGAACTTAGAGATTTTGTAGCAAAACACTGCTTGATTTTTAATATAAAATTAAGTGAGTTTTGAAGATCTTTGTTTTACATATCTGCATTGTTATTTATGTTTAACATCTATTCTACTAAATCATTGAAAACAACCAACTGCTAAAGCCAAAGTCGCTCAAAATATAAACATTTAAGCCAAAACACATTCACCCCCTCTGTGTTGTATTCATACCTAACACAGTTTGCTAATTACTCCAATTCATGCCAAAATCTTAGACTTGAAGCGTATCATGTATGCAGATTTCCGCCTTTGATATAATGCTCTCGCAACTATCCCGTTATCGGCATAATGACCCTTTTCTGTAAGTAAATGTTCACCATTCATCGGCTTGCACTTGTCCACACTAGTTACATAACTCCGTCTGCAACACGGATTTATTTCGCTTCCTTTTTTAAACATTCAAAGAGTAGACCATACACAAGAAGGAATTTGTGTATATGATTCTGATTGAAAACTTTCTGTAAGGGTTAAGAGTACAAGGAAACAATCAGAGAACTTTATGAATCAACAAATCAGGATTTAAGAAGAAAGAATGAATATTGATTTGAATAGGAATGAGACAACCATATAGTACTCAAGATGGCCATTCTTTCATACCATATGGCACACAACACATGATTAGGTGGCGTCCCACCAAACTTTTTGTCATTTCGACAAATCGTCACACCATAACACTGCTTGTCCCAATTAGGAAACAATGTTTTGAAGAAGGAATGATTTGAAAGGGATTCAACAATCACTTTATAAAGCTGATCATGAAAGAAGTTCATACTTTACTCGAGATTTATAAAAATGATAAGAAAGAATGATATCATTGGTCGCCATTCACATTTTATCTGTTTACAGCTTCATCGCTTTTTCGATCAATAGATCCCATGCCGAGTCGTATATCAACTTTAGAAAGTTTTCAGAAATGCTTTCTTGAATTGATTATTAAAACAATTTCCTACTTATTAGGTCTTGTATCTTTAGCGTCATGCTTCCACGTTCATATACGATTTTATTTGCAATCTTACGAGATTTATGCTCATAACTTCAAATTTCACTTATGCTGCTAATCGTTCAACTTGTCGCCTCTTTTGCTAATAACATTCTCCCTTTAGAAGGTCTATAGATTTCCTTAATCTTCTTTGCTCGTACTCAGCTTCTCGTGAATCGACATATTCCTCGTGCTCTAATCGTCTCAGCAATTGGATAAACAGTTTCTCCATAATAGCGGGTCCACTTATCTTTGTAAACGAACCATACTAATTTCTAAAACATGTATTCGTATGGATAATCTGAATCGAACAAGAAACTCAAGTAGTATTTGGACAACCAAGATTTTAAAACTTATTTTGTTCCAAGGAATTTTAGAAATTTTTTGTGAAGAAAATCTCTTTTGAGAACTATTTAAAATTTTGAAAATCATACACCTGGTCGTCATTACTATATGAGTTGGTTTTCGTCCTTCTCAACAACTACAAAGTACTAGATTAGGGAAACAATCAGGTAAGAGCCCATTCATTTCCATATATCTTCTACCCTTCATTGGATCCATTTTACCTTCATTGGTCGACAAAACTTCAGTTACTATTGCATATTATCTTATTCAATGCTTCTCTTCAAATCTTCCATACGGGTAACATTTCCATCATCATCTCTTATGATTACTAAGTATAACAAATCTCTCCAGTAATTATCAGATCTATTTTATAACACAAGGTCGATTTATATCACATTACTTCTATATGTATCATGTTTGAACATATCATCATCATATAATTTCAAGAAAACTCTCGATTTCCAATCTTCTCAAATTTCTTTAAAGATTCATCTAGCTCACTCCACAAGATAATCATGGGTGGCATACTCATTAGTAGCTCCTTATAACCTGGTAACGGCTATCTTCCGAAACACACGTATCCTCATTCTAGGTTCTTCTAACATTTCTTAATGCCTTGTATACTCACCATGTGTAATAGCTTTCGAATCCATCCTTCTGGGTGTTGTTACTCCATAAGACGAGTTTTGAACGGATGTTATAGAACATAATGTAGAGTAGACAGAAAAGATGTGCACACGGCTGAATATCCGGTAGAACTAGAATCAGCGTGTGGGGGAAATTCTCGAACAGATAGCCTCACATCAGGGGATGAGATAATAATTTGAAAAGGTGCAACCGTCGTAACAGGAGGTGACATGGAGGATACTGGTAGATGAGCAAGGCGTGAATCAAATGATAGTCTTCCGAATGAAGGCTCCGAATGATCAGACGATCCAGGGATAAAAGAATCTTCCATCGCCGACATCTGAAAATCACGTTGCTAGATAAGGATGTCGAATTTCATCACAGATCCCACTAAAACCTACTATTTGATCGCACTCAACCTATCGACGTTCTATCTTTCTATTTCTTAATCCTAATCCTAACCCTCTATCCATTCCCGACAATCTAGGCTTGTTTCAGTGACTTATAACCTGTAGCTCTGATACCAACCTATGACGCCCTCCAAACCGGGTTAGAAATTTGGGCTCACAACGCACACCACAATATTTAAACCTGTATATAAAGTATTATATGCATTGACCCTTCTGTACACAACCACGGATCGCAACATGTTAAAGTATGAAAATAAGCCACAACCTTAACTTTTATTACATCGCACCAAAACCCAACTAGTTTAACTTACAATTGCTAATGATATCGTTGATACAATCTTGCATAACTCACCTACACTATAAAACTTCTGCTAGCTCGATCCAATTTAACCGGAACCCTAGCTCGCACACTGAACATGGAATCCTCGTTACCAACACTTTCTTCTTCAACAGTTGAAAACATAACAAATTTTGCAGGAGTGAGCTTACTAGCTCAGCAAGTAATAATAGAAGCAATTGAGGTTAAACAATCACCAATTGAAATGATTCAGAAGAATCAAGTTTCTGAATAAGCAATGATTAGAATTGGATATTCACTTTTCATTTTAAAAACCAAGGTTAAGCTGCTGATCAGTCACGCACTAACCCCGAGCAAGGCTCCCAAATTTGCTCTATATACTGGATCCAAGGCACGCATTGACCTATTATGACCACGAATCTGGTCTGACCACGAATCTGGTCCACATTTATAAAACCATCCAATTCTAAAACAATTTGATATGATAACAAATGTAAATCAATAAGCTGAATCATAAGCAACATTTATCTTGAAGCATAGGGTGATTCATAACACCTTGAAGGCACAATAGGGAATTCAAAAGAATTGGCTTTCAATCATGGAAAGATTTAGAAAGTAGAAGACCAAGGGTTCAAGGGTTCCAAGAATTGGTCTTCTGTTAAAAAAGGAATAAAGGTTGGTATGTCAAGCAATTCAATATCAGAAATCAGTATGTGGTAGATATGTATTTGTGGAGTAGTATCGTATATGTTTGGATCGTATCTGGGAATTCAACAGTCGATGGTTTGTGAGGAACAAGGCTTATGGCTCAAGATCAAGAAGAATCAGGGTTCAAGGTTAAATAGTTTAAAGCATTTGCAATATAAAATAGGAGTTATTTGGAAAAATAGCGACATGTTACGAAACAGTTCGAAAATATTTGCAATATATCTCAAAGAAAGGTTCAGAAGTACTTGCCTTATCATCGACGATTTCCACTTTACTTGTACTCATCTAACAGTTTTACTCATCAACCACTTTTCTTCTCTTTCTATGTCTTGCTTCTATTTATCAATCACTTTCCTTCTCTTTCTATGCTTTGATTCTATTTATAGATCACTGGTTTCCTTTTCTATGCCTCGCTGACTCTGCTAGGCATCACAAGTATCTATCAATACTCAATCTCATATCATTCTAATCATCACATAGACGTCATAAACTTTCATCTAACCTTCATTTCACCCAAATCCAATGTACGGATTGTAAATTATGAATAAAACAGTCAAACAATGCACGTACAATTTTTATTACGCATCAATCAGATCACATATAACACGTAGCATGTAAGATATTCAATTAAAATAATTATTCAAAGAAGATTCGGGGTTAAAATGATTTTCCAGATATTTATTACAAATTTTTGAACATTTTTCGGAATTATAATTGGACTCCGAATCATTTAATAATTAAATAATAGGGTCCGAACACCCGAATCTGACTTTAAAATAATTGTATAATAATTATCGAGCCTTGAAAATAATTTTAAATAATATTTTAAAGCTCGAAACTATTTTTCGGAATTTTTAAATTAATTTTAAATAATTAAATCTAATTATTAAATCAATTAAAATTAATTAATATTTAATTAAATTAATTAATCAATTAATTAAAATAATTAAAAACTAATTAAAATTAATTAATAAAATAATTTCGATTTATTTTTGAATATATAAATAATTAAAATAATTTTCTAAATTTAAATTAGTTAAATAATCGATTTTCTGATTTTTAAAATAATAAGAATATCATTTTTAAAATAAAACTAAACAGAAATCAAATTTTTGTGAGTTTTTAAAATTGCAAGGGTTGAAATGCAAATACGAGAAAAGAACGATGGCTAAATTGCAATTTAGCCATCGTCTTCCTCCTACATTCGCCGGCGACGGGCGGGGAAGCCATTAAAGGCGACCCCCCGCCGTCTGAAGCTTTTCGGTGAGTTGAAAATGCCCCCAGAATTTGCTCAAATTTCCAGGGAATGATCCCCACAACTACAGGAACACATCTGCAAGGCTAGAATCATCAAAAATTAATGATTTTAACCGGAAAATCCAATCAAAACTCCCGACGCCGCCATGACTAATTTTCCGATGAGGGCCTTCCTGTTATCGTCCGTTAATCACACATATACCAATCAAATATTTATTCAACGATCTATTACTTGGTGAAATCAATTTAGGCTAATAACCCCTAACAAATAAATACCCAAATTTCAATTAAGAATATTCAAACCTATAAACCCTAATTTTTGAACTCGAGAATCAAACTCAATTTTCTATATATTATTGAACTCCAAATTAATCATATAATATACAAAATGACCAGTAAGAAATAATCTACACGATTATGCCATCAAATCATATCAAAAACATCAAGAAAAAAAATTCATATTTTAATCCACAATTAATTTGAAATAAAATAATTAAACCAGAAAATACCTTGATTTCTGGGCAAAAACAGATGGTTGATTCAGAAAGGTCTTTTCAAGAGCTTCGATTTGATATATTACACGCCCGAATCGGAGTTCGATAACGCCTTCGTTCGTGCGTTTGATTTTCAAGAACGCGATTTTAATTCGACATTTTCTCTGTATTTTACGGGGTTTTACTGATTGATTGTGATTATACGAATAAAATAATAAAATAAAAGGGCTATATATATTTATGGAATATTGGATCGTGTTGGATTGTTTTGGATCGTTAAATTAGTTACTTAGCCGCTAAGCAACTGCAAAAATGATCCGATTTGATACCCGTATTATATAATTATCCAAACCGGGATTCTTATAAAACACTATATATGAAAATAACGTAATAATATTCTGCCTTTCGAAAATACAGGTTTTGTTGGTTCACCGAAATGATTATCGTATCGAAAATCTTGCGCCGAGCCGCGCACAGGTCAAACCGTAATCCAGATCGAAAAAGTCAAAACACGGAAAATGTCCGGAATTACCAGATTAGGTTAGGAAGGATTTTTCGGAAGAGTTTTGGGTTGAAAAATGTAAAAACGGTTGAAGTCGGACGATTCCCGGCTTTATAATTTTTTTTGTAATTATTCAGAAAATATTAATAATTTCATAAATCAATATAAAATTATATAATAGTCCAAAAATTACCAGAAAAATACCGTAATTATCTATATTTTGTTCTGGTCAGAATAAAATTAACATACTTATACTTTATCACATATAAGCATCCACATATCCACACCAATCATCAGATAATTCACCAAAAACCGCATAATAATCCGCAGATCATTTGATTGGAATGAAATTTGCGATATCCCGGATATTACAAAACCCCTTATGAGTTACTGGCAAATAAGAAACCATCAGTGAAATACTTTCACGTGTTTGGAGGAAAGTGCTTTGTTCTTAAGGCTGATGAGCATTTTGGCACGTTTGATGCTAAACCTGAAGAAGGTATCTTTCTGGGCTATTCTCTTGAGTCAAAAGCTTACAGGTTATATGTGATTAGTGATCGAAAGGTTGTGGAAAGCCTTAATGTAACATTTGATGACGCCAAGCTCCCAAGTATTCAGAAGGAAGATGATGGTGATAATCTTGCTGTTGAATATCATTCTGATGAAGAAGATAAACCTGAAGTTGTTCCAGATAATAATAACAATTACAATGGTAATGATCGTGATGATCATAATTCTGATTTTGATGAGATTGATCCTGGAACAAGTAACGATAGTCAAACTATCTCTGGGACTACTCTTCAAGCTTCAGATTCTGGGGATCAAGCTGACAACAAATCAGGGGAAAAGAACAAGGAGAAGAATAAGGATCTGGTAGTCAGACTCAACATAATTCTGGTAATGCTGAGTCATCAAGAGCTAGCCTACCAAGACAAAAAGTATGTAGTGAAGATCATACCTGGTATTTGGTACTTAGTGATCCAGATAGTGGAGTTAAGACTAGAAGAGCTACATCAAATGAATGTTTCTATTCTGGATTTCTATCTCAAATAGAACCAAAGAAAGTAGATGAAGCTCTTGGAGATCCAAATTGGGTGATTTCTATGCAAGAAGAACTCAATCAGTTCAAAAGACAGAAAGTGTGGAAGCTTGTACCTAGACCTAATGATAAATCAGGGATTGGAACAAAATGGATTTTTAGAAACAAGCTTGATGAAGATGGAGTAGTAACAAGGAACAAGGGAGACTGGTTGCTGATGGATATTCTCAAGAAGAAGGGATTGACTATGATGAAACCATTGCACCTGTTGCTAGACTTGAAGCCATCAGGATGTTTTTAGCATTTGCTGCATATTTAAATTTCAAGGTTTATCCGATATATATGAAAAGTGCTTTCCTAAATGGTGAGCTTGAAGAAGAAGTCTATGTGGAGCAACCCACTGGCTTCATAGATCCCGAGTTTGAAGATTTTGTGTATTTTCTATTTAAGGCCCTTTATGGTCTAAAGCAAGCGCCAAGAACATTATATGACACTCTCTCAGTATATCTTCTTGGAAATAGTTTCACTAGAGGTGTCATAGATAAGACTCTGTTTTACAAAAAGCATAAAAATGATATCATACTTATGCAAGTTAATGTTGATGACATTATATTTGGGTCTACGAATGATGCATTTTATGCAAAGTTTGCTAAGCTTATGCAGAGTAGGTATAAGATGAGTATGATGGGTGAGCTAAACTTCTTTCTTGGGCTTCTAGTGAATCGGAAGCCAGATGGTATCTTCATTTTTCAAACAAAGTACATAAGAGATCTTTTGAAGAAATATAATTTAGAAGATTCAACACCTGCAAAGACGCTGATGGAAATTGTCAAAAAACTTGATCAAGACAAGTCTGGTAAGAAGGTGGAAATCACTAATTATCGAGGCATGATTGGATCATTACTCTACCTGACTGCAAGTCATCCAGATATTATGTTTGTAACATACTTGTGTGCACGGTTCCAGGCTGATCCGAAGGAATCTCATCTGATAGCTGTCAAAAGAATTTTCAGATATCTGAAGGTTACACGTAATCTAGGTATCCGGTATCCTAAAGATACGGGCTTTGATCTCATCAGCTACACAGATTCTGATTACGCTGATCATAAGGTTGATCGAAAGAGTACTTCAGGAAGCTGTCAGTTTCTTGGAAGAAGATTGGTTTCTCGGTTTAGTAAGAAGCAACATTCAGTTTCTACTTCCACTACTAAATCTGAATACATTGCTACTGGAAGTTGCTGTTCTCAAATTCTTTGGATGATAAACCAACTCCGAGACTATGGACTTGATTTGAAGAATATTCCTATCTATATGACAACACAAGTACCATAGCAATCTCAAACAATCATATTCAACATTCGAGGACCAAACATATTGATATAAGGTATCATTTCATAAGAGAGCATATAATGAATGGTATTGTGGAACTTCATTATGTTTCCACAACGGATCAAATTGCAGACATTTTCACAAAACCACTTGATGAAGTTACCTTCAATAAGTTGGTTCTTAGCATGTTGAATTTGTCCAGTTAATTGGAAATCAACAAATGTAATTTGATGCAGGTAAACCTTACTACCCTTGTGATGATGCTTTGAGGGGAAAATAAGTTTACATATCTATTTTATTATATATATATATATATCCATGTTTGTAAACTTGTTTGAAGGTAATTGATTATCATGCGACACATGTCATATGCTAGTGGTAAGTAAGTTAGAGTTATTGATGCAATATATGAGTTATGTGACGCCCTCAATCTTAGGGTTAGGAAATCAGGACCCACATACTTTTAAACTTAGAATAAACAAGCATAAACCCCGATTAACTAATAATAGGATCAAACAGGATTAAGTTTGAGATAAGATTACAACTACCAAAAGATAATATATATTACAACCCAAAATAATATTTAATTTACACAATCAATTCCGACTTAAAACCGATAGATAACCCCTTGTATCCTTACAAAATTTCCAACTAAGCACTTGCTCACACACAACCTGTACTACCTGCTCTGGCATCTGGAAGCCTACAACACGGGTGGGGGCCACCAGGTATGCTCTTACGAGCAGTGCACCTAAGTCTGGCCATCCTCTTGCTTAACAGCCATGGTTAGAACAAAATAAAATATATGAGTATAAAAACTCAGCAAGTAACTAAATGACAGTTCTATGATGCAATATTCAACATTTACCCACAATTACTTTTAAGGCATTCTACTTTAAATCTCTAGGTGGAAGATTTCTATATTTGGGCTATGAAAGGGTTATAAAGAAGTAGTTGGGCTTTCAAGAATCAAGGTTCAAGATAAGGCGAAATCCGACATTCATCACAAATCATTAACAGAATCTCAAGGATCTTTCAAATAGAAAGCGAGAATCTATTCATCTTTGGGAATCAATTGTATGATTGATAACAATACCAAAATAAGAATCAGGGTTCACAAGCTGTATGCTAAACAGTATCACAATCAACTTATTTCAGATCATTATAAACCATTTCATTTTCAAAGAAGCAATTTGCTAAAGCAATGTATTCAATATCTTTTTATAAAGTGAAAGGGAATCCTTGATTGGACTACTTTAACTTTCATAAATAATAATACGTGTGATCAGCCCGTACCGACCTCCATCTGGTCGTTAAGGTACCCGTGGAATAATTTCAGCCTTAAATTAGACTAGCCACGCTAGTCTCTTATATGACTGGACTAGTCCCACTAGTCTCTTACGTCTCAATCCAATCCATCAGGAATTCATTTGGAAAACCTTGTGTTGAAAAAGAAAGGTTTTACTAAGTTCATTTTATCATTATCAAGAATATGAAATCATTCAGACTCTTTCAAGTCGAAAATTATTCTTAAGTTTAATTTCAAGAATTCAAAGGAATTGAAAGGATCAAAGTAATCAAAGATCGATACTATGGTCGAGATCAAATGACAATCAAAGTACGTAAATTAGGGAATTATAACAGTCTTAGAAATCAGTACGGAATAAGGTATACAAATGAAGGATATAGGTTAATCAAAATAATACGCAAGGGAGTTCACAAAGGTTCTTCTAAGCTTAACAAGAATTCAAGGTATCCAAAGGAATCAATAGGTAATCAGGATATGAATCAACAGGTTTACAGTGAGGGTTTAAACAATAATCATATCAAGTCATTACAAGAACACTATCAGGGGGTTTCAAGGAATCAATAACAGGTATGTTACAAGAATCAATATCAGGGTCCAAGAATCAATAACAGGTTATCACAAGTGTTATAAAAGATCAATACTCTATCATGGCATCATCATTATCCTTTCAGTATACAACTTATACAAGTAGGCAGAGTTACTTGCCTGGATTCACTTTCCTATTTTACAAGGGTTGAACTACTGCCACCTAGAACACCTTTCCCCTTCCTAGCCTGAATGCCTTCACGCTCCGAATCTACAATCCAAAATCAAACCCTAATTAGATTCCCACTCGACGTTCCCGGAACATTTAACAATTACCCCTTATCGCAATACCCTAAGAGTATATATACTCGATAATATTCACATAACACATTTATACCATATACTCGTATACTTCAAATCAAATAGTCATCGAATCACATATTGCGACGCAACCAAAACACATAGCATACAATCCTTATATCCAAACTCTATACTTAATTTATAATAACGATTATACAATCCTATATCAAAACGACTCAATCCTTCCTTTTATTTCACCGAATTCGAATAAAAACCACCAAATAAGCCAAATAAATTCTTAGTAATCTTACATGCATTCACTTAGTGAAATCCTAGGATCAAATCAATCACTTTTACACCCACAAACCATTCGGCTTTAACACAAAACACAATAGAATATCAAATAATGACATGCAAGTACCAAAATCACATATAAACTTGAGATCAAGCCAACACTCATCCTTTTAAATCATTTTTAACTTGAATGTTTACATGCAAAGCTATAAATTGACATGCATTTTCCATTTCATCGAAATACAAATCAAAATCATCTCTACAATTCATTTAAACACATAATTAATACCTAAACATGGTTGATCATTCACTTTAGCACATAACTCAACTTAATTTCCTATAAACCGGAATTATACCATTCGAATTTCCCCAAAAACATCACGTACAAACATCAATTTGATCTTTAATCCATCAATCTAATTGACTACATCATGATCTCTAGTGACAACTATTACCATCATCAAAATACTACATGCATGCATCATTTTAGATCCTTAACCCACAACTAAATCTATTATTCAATAATTTCTAAAAACAATCAACAATAAACCATTTACATCATCAAAATTAACTAATCTTTTCAAAAATCAAGAACCATTCGGGTTTTAAAAGAAACATCACATGCAATACTTAAAACAACTTCTTTTGAATAGGTAGAGCTCAGGCACGCATCATAGCTCACCACCGGTTTACCGGAGTTCATCACCGGTGGTGGTGGCTTCACGGTGGTGCTCCTATTCGGGGGTTTCCAAACCATGAAAAACTCTGATTTTACTATGAAACAACAACAAGTATCACATGCATCAACCATTCAACACAAATTAAGAAAACCAAAATCGAAACTTGCAAGAAGGCTTCGAACTAAAGTTCTCGGCTCAACATCACACACAAGCACACACACACACATGCAAATACCTACATACACATGCACAAGATTTAAAGCCTATATATGGATTAATAATGAAGTTTTATGAAAGAATCCATAGAAATTAAGTGAAGAAAAGAGGTGTACCGAGGGAGAGAGAGAGAGAGAGAGAGAGAGAGAGAGAGAGAGACTTCGAGAGTGAGAGAGAGAGAGAGAAGAGAAGGATGGGAGAAAATAAAAAGAGAGACAGAGAAGAGCCAGGTGGAAAATTAGAAAAGGGGAGGGAAGGGAATATATATATTGATTTGGTGAGGGTAAGATGGTCCTTTCACCATTCATTTGATTTCCTTTTTCTTTTTTCCTTTTATTCTCACTCTAAAAATGAATTTAAATAATGAATAACTCTCTCAGAAAAGATGGGAATGAAATTAATAGTAATTTTAAACATAGATCTCAAAATTAGCTTACTAGACATACTTTTAGAATAATTTTTGAGCGAACAATTGATTTAATACGAATTTTACAAGATTATATTGAAAATATAATTATAACTCGATAAAAATCATTTTAAAATACACCGATCACCAAATAATTTCATCTATCATTTTTGTAAAGTCTCTAGGATTATTCTGAAGATAGCAAAACAAATTTCACGCCTTGAACATACTCATATAATTTTATAAAAATATATAAAGGTTCAATAAATCTTATTTTAAATCAAATAAATCCCTTAAAATTATTTAAAAATAACCCGAGCACATAATCAAGCATATTTTCAAGCAATAGTACGTATTCACATATCATGACTCATATCATAACACATTCGATCATAAGAATTCCCCTTTTAAATTAATAACCACATTTCACGTAACGGGTCGCGTCCTGTCTGACGGCCCGATGTTAAGCATTTTCAATCACGCTTCTCAATCATTCTCTTTATAGAAACTGACACATCACTGAAATATAATACTCACTTAAACATTCCTATTTCACACAATAACACATATTTCACATTCAAATACTTTTAATCTCTTTTTGAGACGGGTTTCGTTCTACCTAACGGCCCGACAACACAGCTTATCCCCTAAGCTGACTCATCAAACTGGAACGTGTCATTTTACGTTCCCAATTACTAATATACAATAAAGATAATTAACCAACAAAATTATTTAACCCTTTATTTAATCACATAATTTATAATTACACCACAGAATTATACTTTATTCACTTAATCACGTCGCAAAATTCCCAGTCGCTACAAGTTATTTGAATGTTTAATGCTATATACTTTTCCTTGTTGCAAACATTCATGATATTGATATATATTTCAGTACCCACACACATCTTGATCCTATTGTACTCTAATTTGTGATCATGTCATAACTCCGATTGATATGATAAGTGTAATATCTGGGAAATATCGTGTAGTTATTATGCTAATAAATAATTATGTATGTTCAGTATTTATTCTATGAATTATTTGTAAATTGTTAAATGTGCTTGGATGTTTAAAAATAATATTAATTGAGTATTTTAATTTTTATATGTCCAAAATAAAATATAAATAATTGTCATATCTTCCTATTTATTTTTATGTTGATTTATGATTTTATAGGAAATATATGGATTTTATAAAATCTTTTTCCGAGTATTTAAAAACTATTTTATACAATCGGGAACCAACCGACATCATCCGTTTTTATAACCCGAAACTCTTCCGAAAACTCTTTCTTAACCTAATTGCAATATTCCGAGCATTTTCCAAGTTTCGACTTTTTCGATCTGGCGTACGGTTTGTCCTAAGCGGGTCCCAGCGCAACATTTTCGATACATTATTCGTTTCGGTAAATCAATAAAACCCGTATTTCCGATAAACGGGAAATTTTTTATTAAACTATTACAATTATCACCTCGTAATACTTGTAACCAGGCGCTGAGAACCAGACCGCAGTACAAATTGTACTGGTTTGGATAATTATCTCGAAAAACGGTACCGTTTGGATCAGTTTTTATAAATAAACGTACCATTTTATATCTGGAATGATCCAACGGGATACTAATTTTCCGTAATTATAAATAGCCTTTATCGAATTTTATTTCGTACCGAAAATTATTTGCAAACAGTAATTCTATAATTTTCCAGAGAAAATCTATATATTCATATAAACTTTCAAGAATCAAACAAGCTTTTGGAGGTGTTATCGAATTTAGTTTGGAAAGCTTGAGTAACCAAAATAAAGGTCTTGACGAGCTCTATCAGAATCTGTGATCCATACACCTGCAGAAATCAAGGTTATTTTTCTATAATTTTATTTATTTCCGAATTATTTTAATTAAAAAATATGAATTTTTGTTCGGATGATTGTTTGAATGATTTGATGATTGCATGTTGTAGAGCTTGTTTTTCTGATGATTTTCAAATGTCATATGACTGATTTGGAGTTCAATAACATGTTCAAAATTGAGTTTGATTTTCGAATTTTGAAATTAGGGTTTATAACCCGTATGAATGTTCTTAATTGAAATTTAGGGCTTTTTGATTTAGGGGTTATTAGCTGTTGATATATAGTGGGTTGTGTTCCTTATGAAATTTGCAATCGATTGGTATATAGCTCGTTAACAGAGGATTCATGAATCGAAGGGAGTTGTGTTTTGAAGTTTTCGTCGAGCTCGCCGGAAACCGGCGAACTTCTCGGCCATTTTTCGGCCTATTCAGGGGTTGTCTGTGTGATTGAATGGTCTGGTTAGATTCCTGGTGAATTGTAGATTAAATCTGGAGCTTGTGGAGGTGTGAGGATTCCGGGAGCGTCGTCTCCGGCGGGCGAGACAGGACGTTTTCCGGCGTCGGGGGTGGAAAATTGCACTTTAGCCCCTATTGTTTTGAAAACGATGAAGTTCAGTCCCTGAACTCTCCAGAACTTGCAAATTTAGGATTCCTGTTTTAAAAATGTTTAAAAATCATATTTTCTATTTATTTTAATTATAAAAATTCGTTTTTAATTTCTGAAAATTCCAAAAATTATTATTTTAATTCCAAAAATTATTTTTATTTCAAAAATAAATTTGAATTAATTAGTTAATTAATTTCAGTTAATATTTAATTGATCAATTGGTCAATTAATTCGAAAATTAATTGATTAATTGATTTAATTAATTATTAATTGATTTAATTAATTATTTAATTAGATTTAATTATTTAAAAATGATTTAAAAATTCCGAAAAAATAGTTTCGAGCTTTAAAATATTATTCTAAATTGTTTTCAAGACTCGATAATTATTATTAAATTGTTTTGAAGCCAGATTTGTCCAACCGAACCCTGTTTATTATTTTAAAATTTATTCAATGACCCGTTTTAATTCCAAAAAATATTTTAAAAATCATTTTAAATACCCGAAAGCCTGTTTATTACCCGAGACTCCTTTATAAATGATATGTCATTGATTATTTGACGTGTTATGTGTTATATGTGACTTGTTGTTTGACTGTCGATCTATATGTTCGATGTTTACTTGTTTATAGCGTAACTTTCAATCCGTTAATCGGATTTGTGTTAAACGAAAGGGTAGATAGAAGTGTATGTCGAATGGAATCGTATGAGTTGAATATTGATAGATGCTTATAATATATGAGCAGAAGAGGCAAGGCGTAGGAAAGGGAAACAGATAGTCGAGGAGTAAGACGGTTGTGATTGGAAGTTAGTACAGTATAGCAAGCTAATACCAAGCAAGTGTTCAGAACTTTCTCGAGATATATTATAGTTGATTGATAGTCCTGTTTTATATTGCAAGTGCTTTGAAGCACTGAATCCCAAACCCTGATTCCAGTTATTGATCTTGAGCCGTAAACCTTATTCTTTCTAAACCATTGATAGTTGTACACCCAAATATGAACCACAAATATACGATACTACTCCACAAATATATAAAAACTAAATACCAAACACTAAACCCAATCACCTACATATTCAAACCATTGTACCTTATGCTTTGAAAGACCAAATCCTTGTAACCTTGAAACGTTGATTCCTTTGTTATCCAATTCTTTTATTACTTAACAGCTAAGCTTGGAAATTTCCATATTGATCCTTGTGAAGATTGAAACCATTTCATTATCGAACATCCAATATTGTTTATGATTATGTTTATTGATGTACATTTTTTATTCTATTATTATGTTAGAATTGGATTGTTTTTATAAAATTGTGGACCAGATTCGTGGTCAGACCATATTAATGGTCAAGTTAGGCCAATGTGAACCTTGGATCCAATAGTTAGAGCAGTGTTGTGTGCTTTGCTCGGGGTTAGTGCGTGACTGATCAGTAGCCTAACCTTGGTTTTTTTAAATAAAAATATAATATCCAATTCTAAATCATAATTCATTGTTCACTTGATATCATAACCCTTTTTACTTGATGATCATTATTCTCAGTTTTGTCATTGTGACTTACTGAGCTAGGTAGCTCATTTGTGCGATATTATTTATGTTCTTTTCCAGTTAAGAAGGAAACAGTTGGTAGCGAGGATCCCCAGTCCAGCGCGAGAGCTAGGGGTTCAGGTTGATCGAGTTAAGCTAGTAGGCATCTTTTGAGATAATTTAAGTTTGTAAAAGTTTGTAATAATGTTTAATACTTAGTTCTGAGTTTGAATAGTTGGGATTTGAACGGTTTGTAATATAAGTGTATATCTGGCTTGTGTACATACTTTAACCTGTTGCGGTCCGTGGTAGTTGGTAAGTAGGGTCACTGCATATTATTATTATCTTTATTATTGTTATAAGCAGGTTATAAATATGGTGTGTGTGTGTGTGGATCCCAAACTTCTGACCCGGGTTTGGAGGGCGCCACAATAAGATCCTGTGCAATTAGCTTATGTACTCTGATTAGATTTTGTGTGATTAGATATTGCATGATAATCTAGTTTATACTAACATGTACTCTGTTGGTGAGTGGATTATACAGTCTGTAGGCTTTAGTCTCAGGCTCTTTTCCCAAGTGTACCACCTGTTTTCTACAATCGTCCAGTTTTCGTGTGTGTTGGCTAGGAATTTTTATGTGCCCGATACAGCCAAAGACTTTGATGTGCCCTATGTGTGGTTTCTTTCCGTTTCAAACTTCACATGGAGTCATTTTTGTAAGTGCCCGAGTTGGTAAACGGTTTAGTAGATAGACTGAATGTCTCACAGCTTCTCCCCACATGATCGAGGGTAACTTAGTTTCTTTCAAGCAACTCCTGGCCATTTCAACCACCGTGCGATTTCGACGTTCCACTACACCATTTTGCTGCGGTGTATATGGTGCTGTATAATGCCTTCCTATTCCATTTTCCTTGAAGTATTTCTCGAAATCAGTTGACACAAACTCCCCTCCTCTGTCTGTTCTGAAAGTCCTTACTTTTTTCCCGTCCCCTTTCAACCAAAACGCAGAATTCTTTAAAGGCACCCAAAGCGTCATTCTTTGCCTTCAAGAAGTAAACCTCATATATCTACTATAATCGTTCACAAGTAAAAGAAAGTACCCTTTTCCTGAGGCTGTTTCTGGTTGGATTGGGCCACAAAGATCTTCATGTATCAATTCTAAAACTTTGGTTGCACTGTAGTTTGACTTTGTTGGGAACTGTTTTCTTGTTTGCTTAGACATAAGGAAACCCCTTCACACCTCCTTTGTCATTTCAGTTTTCGGCATCCCATTCACCATTTTGTCTTTACACATAAGAGACAGAGCATGATAATTCACATGACCCAAACGTTTGTGCCACAATCTCGACATCTCATCCTATTTAGACAACATACACATTTATTTTGCAGAGTTAATCACGATCTTATAAAGTCTGTTGGGAGATCGTTTTACTTTCATGAGAAGCTTGTCTTCAACATCATATACCCACAGTAGCTCTCCCTTTATTGCAATTTGGTTTCCTTACTTAGTCATTTGTCCCAAACTAATGATGTTATTCCTAAGAGTTGGAATATAATACACATCTTTTAGAGCACGTGTTTCTCCATTTTTGCATTCGAATGCTACAATCCCCTATCCTTCATTTCGAACTGTAGATCCATCTCCAAAACTCACCGAGCCACGTACCTGTTCATCCAGTTCCATGAATTTTGACTTGAAGCCAGTCATATGACTACTGGCTCCATTGTCCAAGTACCACACGTTGGACTCATTCTGAACCTTTGACAATTTTGATGGAATAATTCGTTTCTAATTCAAATGTGTGCCCTCTTTGTTATCTCTGTCTTCACATTTTGCAAGTAGTAGAGCTGGCTCATCATCCTCGAGTCTTTCCATGTTCATCTCCTCTTTTACTTCTTTGTTTCGTCTTGGTCTTTTACATTCTGCAGCAAAGTGTCTATATGCTGAACAATTGTAACACCTTAGATTACTCTTATCTCGCCCTCCTCGAGGTCTACTGTTTGGAAAAGACCCTACAAAGTTTCTTCTGCTTGATCGCTTTTGCCATTCTTCACGAGTTAGTAGTAGCTTACTATCAACAGCTTCACATTTTTTCCATTCCTCTTCTGTTAACATCAATTGTCCATCATTTGATTCACTCTTATTACTTGTGCCTAGTCTTTCTTCGTGAATTCTCAATGAGCCCACTATCTCTTCTAATGTTATCTTTTCTAAATCACCAAATTATTCCAATGTCCAAACAATTTGCAGAAATCTGGTCGGTACTGCACGAAGCATTTTCTTGACCACATACGACTCTGTTATAGGTTCACCTAAGGCTCGTATGTTCGTCACAAGTCCATTCAACTTTAAATAGAATTCATCTATTTGTTCATTGTCTTTCATCACCAAGGATTCAAACTCAGTTCTCAGTGTCTGAACCTTTACTTTCTTAGCACGATCTGCCCCTTGGCACATCGTCTTCAGGGCTATCCATGCTTCCTTGGCAGTCCCTTTCTCTGCAATCGAGAGAATCATCTCCTCGGGTAGACCTTGATACAGCATATCCAAAGCTACCTTGTCCACCTTATCATCAACAGCCGCCTTCGGATTTATCGGTTCGACGGCTATCCAAACTCCTTGTGCCTATAGATACACCTTCATCTTTAAGGCCCAATTGGTGTAGTTGCTCTTGGTTAATATAGGATAGCTTAAGCCTATTGATCCACCTACTTTGGTCTTGTTGATGTCCATTGCAATGCTTCTCGCCGTTTACAGGATGTTTCCTAAGCTCTGATACCAAAATATTGTTTATATATAACAACTATTGTGTTGTAGTTTACAACAAAGAGAACAATATAACTAGATTTTGAAAGCGTTGATGTCTTTATTCAATGAAAACAAGTGATATAGAAAACCCTACAACTGGGATGCTAAAAATCAGGACTTTTGCATATCAGCAATCCCTACAAAAACTTAAAGCCAAAACAACCTCAATCTGTTTCCTAAGAACAAGTTATCCCAACTATTACTATAACAGACATAGTAGAGATAACTTCTAAATTATTCAAAACATAAATAAAGCCCAACAGATATCAAAACCCATCTCAATATTAACCCAACAAATAAGACACTGTGTTGCCAGAGTTGTAACAATTATCTTCACGCCAAGCAAATATCGAAAATTTAGTAAGAACAATAAATCAAAGGATTGCTTAGAGTCCTACTAGTGTCTGTACTATCTAATTTAATGTCCAGAGGTTTAGTTCGTTTTAGCCCCATATGATTCTTTGTCGTTAATCTTGCTTCTTGTTGCTAAGTCTTGTTTAAGAAACTGAAAGGTTTTCGAGCCTACAAAGAGTGTTGTTGAAAAAAGTTCTAATCTACCTTGTACTAGTTTACATGCATATAGTTTGGATTCAGCACTGAAGCTGATACCTGATAGTCTTGGCGAATGCTGATAGTAAATTTTACCTATTTTGATTGCGCTTAATCACTATTTATTGTGCTGAATTATGAATGCTGACACTGCAACAGATTATGCACATCATAATCTCTTGAATCTTAATGCAGTATTAGGATAACATTCTGACCTACATAACTAGAAGCCTACAAAACTAAAAGAACGAAACTTCGTGATTCAAGTCAAATTCACTTGATGTAGAGTGTCGATCTGCATAGTCTCTACGTTATTTTGCTTTACAAGAAACAAGGAACATGAAAACAAAGGCTGCTTTTGTCATACACCAGTGGATAAAACTATGTAAACACTTGGCCTTATAATACTGGTATTGTCCAACCAGTGTCGGTACTACGGCTTTTTCTGGGCTGCCATAGAAAGTTATACACCACGAATTCACGAATAAGATCATACTTAACGCGATGGTAAAGTGTCTTCAGCTATTCAAATCAAAAAATATCTCAATACAATTGATCGAAGCTATAGTTAACAAGATATTTTCCGAACACGGTTTAAAATAGAATCTTGTGCATAGGATACTACGGATTACATGTACAACAAATTTCATAAAACTACTCCAGTAAAAGCTTGACGCATAACGGAAATGTCTTAGTCAATGACAAGACTCAACTCATTAAGAGCTAAGCCTGTAACCATTAACCCTCCCATTAGAATAATAGTGCATGCAATTAAAGGCAAAAAGCCCTGTCCAGAAAGAGGGTGTTACATATTCTTAGTGCTAATGTGAAATATAGTTCAAGATTTACCAGGTAGTAAAAATGATGGTAACTATTTTGTGTTGAGGGACAGACAGAAGGCAGTTCAATAATGTGAATAGTTATCTGATTTCAGTTGAAAGGATTGAAAAGGTCTTATAATTTATTATTATAAAGGGTTGCACACCCGCGCCATGGCAACAATGTCAATAGTGGGGGCACCTGCCCGGCCATAGCTACAAGCTCAATTAACACCGGTTCACTCTCAACTTGCAATTATTTATTCTACTCAAACAAATATTCAAATTCTACTCAACTTTTAACTCTGAACAGTAGTTTTTAGCCCATTGCATTTGCACGGAGATTAAATTTCAAAATGTCCACTCAACTAAAGAGTACATATTAATTTAGTGATCAAATTTAACTGGATTTTATTTAAATTATTAAAGTCAAAATAAACATTTAATATATATTATTATTCACGAAAAATGTATAAAACTAAACGGATATCTTTGGTTATATATTCCGATTCAGGATTTGATTTCAATGGGTCTTTTTATAATGAACTCTGATAAACATACTCAAAAAAATTATAAACATTTTCCAACTTGCACAACACGCCCTTTGATGAATTGTATGGTTTTTGAAGTTTATTGATTTTGTTAAAAGTCAAACAACACTAACTTTTCCTTTTAAACTTTTTTTTACCGTCTTTGAGCTGAGAAATGCACAAAATCAAGATAATAATTAAGAATATAAAAAAGGAGGAAGCTTTATTATTGACCACTAATATAAAAACAACCAAGTATTAGGGGATTTTTCTTAAAGCTCTAAAAATCTTGTTAACATGGGTCATGTATTGGGTCATCATCATCACTTAGTTCTTGACACGACTAAAGTTAAACAAGTTTAGTTATGATTAAACTATCACTTATGATATTTGCATGTGATTATGCTTCCTAGTTGTAGTGTAGTTAATGGTCCATGCTTAATAAGATGAGTTAAGGTCATCTCAGTTGGGTCCTAGAAAGGTGAACTCTTATCTTCATGTGTCCCATGAGCAATGTGGGATGTTTCTAAACTAATTAAATCTATTATGTTTAATTAAAATCATTGTTTGATTAAGCCACTACTAATCATAACCTTTACTCTTAATCAGAACATATATTTGTTCTTGTATTATTGATGTCTCTGCTTTGGACAGAAGTGTTTAGTATAATGGTGTTTTTAATAACTTGATTAACATTTTTCAATAATAGCAAAATGGGAGTTAATAATTAATCTTCACAAGCTATTAAAAACAGATGTTATATATTATCAACATATAGACCATGCATGCATGTTCATAGTCATAGACTGAATAGTAAATGGTAAATAAGGAAGCAATAAACCAAGAAAGTCTGGAAATTCTTGGTAAACAATGATAATTAATTATACCATTAAGGACTAAACAAAAGTAATTCTAGAACTAAATATTATAGTTGCCCTTTCATGTCAAACAGTTGTCTATCTTTACACTAGAAAAAGCTATGAAAGCAAGAAGCAAGCTTTTCCAAGAGCAAAGAGATTATGTCCCCCTTGATATTTCAAATAAGCAATGAACCATTTGCTAATTGTGAACATTGTAATCTTCTTAATCAACTCACTACAAGTCTAAGGTTAATGTAAAGTATTCATTGTTTATTTACTTATCAAATGTCAAAGCTTGTGGTTTGCTCATTATATTATTGTAAACTTGTGCTTATTGTGATGATGGAATCATGCTAATAGTAATATGTAGGTGTCAGTGTCACTTTTCCACCTTTTGTTTCACCTATTCCCGAATGAGAAGGCATCAAATGAACATCAAAGTTCGTTAACAAGGGGTCTTTTTCCCCTCATATTAGATTGTTATAAATACTTAAATAGTCAGCGAAACTATACTAAAAATCTATTTTGGCAACAGACCCTAGGCCCACGAGTAAACAGTTAAAACTTTATGAAATTGAATAACTGTTTTTGTGTATGGACATATGAAATTGAATAACTGTTTTTGTGTAGTGTGTCCATGTGTAGATATTATGTGTACATATTAAATACAAAATTTTATAAATTTAGTTTTTTTTAACTAGTTTATACTTTTTAATAATGATGGACTCCAGTATTCAAATCAACCATATCAATTAAAATATATTAAAATTATAAATTTCAGTGCTTAGCTTGTGCCTATGAGCACACACTAGACAAATTCATTGAATAAATGAGATATTTTTTAAGTCATAAAGAAAAAGGCGGGTTAAAAAAATTGATTGGTCAAGAAGCGGGGAAATTATATTTTTTTGTTTAATTAAGTTCTTACATACTTATTAATCAAAAAATTAACTTGGGGCCATTTGTTTTGCCAAATTCTAAAATCAAATATGAGTTTCAGTCATTCCCACCTCATATACAGTGTTTGGTTAAAAAAAGAGTTTAATACACATTTCTCAAACTCAAAGATATGAGTTTTTTTATACCAAGTGGGGAGGTGACTATAAGAAAGGAGTATTGAATTAACTTTATAACCACTATTTTAATTTTAATTTAAGCATTTAAATGTACCAAAATAAATATATGAACCAAAAATATATTAAAATAATATTAAAATCATATATTTATGTAAATTAAAATTATTGTCTTAAAATATTTTAAATTAAATATGTTCAATACGGCACTCAACCAAACACATACACGTGATATACCTCAGCCTCATGCCACTTATGCCACTTTGACCTGATTTCTCGTTTCAATCTCATGTCACATTTTCAACCAAACCTCCTCTTAATCGACTAGACCATATATTACACTAATCACAATATTATGAATATTACTATTTTAGACACTAGAGGGGATTTAATTCAAGTGCTTGAATGAATTTAAAATTTTATATAATTTTTATTTTCGAAACCTGACATTTATTTAGAAATCGGTAACGGAGACCAATTATGAAATTACACCTAGAGGGGGGTGAATAGGTGATTATGGCTAACTAGGATTACTTTTAAATTTTACCCAAAAATAGCTTACTGAGATTTTACTAACAGAACTATAATCTGACAATGATAGTAAGCTGATATGACTAAATGCAATGCGGAAAATAATGTGCATGAAAGTAAATAGAACACACAAGAATTTTAGCCAGGTTCGACCCCTAAGCCCCTATGGTCTACGTCCTGGTCCCTTATCAACTTGGTAAGAGAATATATTATTGATCAATGAAGGTTACAACTACAAGATACAATAATATATCTCCCTTTATCCCAGCTGCTGATAATGGCTTGCTGAAACCCTGTTTAAGAACCTGCTCTCTAAGTACTATACTACCCCGTAGTACAAACTCCTCTAGCAAGTACCACTAAACCCTTGTTTCCCTAGCCAACTTATCCAGCAACTAATCAATACAATTTGAACAATACAAATCAGTGATAAAGTTTACAACTCAAACTATAGACTCTCTCTAAGATAAAACACGTGTATATATTTAAAGCTCGAGAGTATTTTAGAAACAATAAAGATCAGGAGTTGTATGTGTTCTTGCTTGCAAAGTCGTCAGTCATAAAACTGCAAGAAACCACATATATAACCACACATTAACGTTTGAAACATTCTTAACAACTTACAACGGCTAGAATCCAATTCTACCGTTTAAGATCGTTGGGATGGTTTCCAACGTTCATGTGTACGTTAGATAGAATAGAAAGAAAGATGTCCAACGTACAGAAAATATCTCTTCTATTTTGTAGAGGATAAAACGTTTTAATCAGAAGATAGAAGAAAGAGTTTGAAAGAGAGACAAACTCCTATTCTTTAGGAAATCAATTTGAATAAGTAAAAACGTTTTATAAATGAGCTCTCTATATATCATGCACGTTTATTATATTAGAGAAGTCCTTACAACTGATATATATAAAGATCCTATAAAATCTCCAAGAAATTCGACTTCCTTGTTGAATCTGGACTGTGCATCTTGGCTTGCTGTTATTCTGACAATCGTGATCATAGCTTGCTGAAATAGATTACTGTCTTATGATAGCTTGCTGTCATGATACTTAAACAGCACCGTTATCAAGCTGTTATATCCTGCAAACATTCTCAAATAACAACATGATGGCTTGCTGTATTGTGATCATCAAAACTAAGAAGTTACAATCTCCCCCTTTTTGATGATTACACACATTTAGGAGAATTATAAAAACTCCCCCTAAATCTATGCATATCTCAAAAACTTATAACATGTTGCTGCAATTAATATAAATGACACATATGCATATCCAAATATCCAATCATAACTAACAACCAGCATAAATCATTACATCAAGTCTTAAAAAACCAAAAGTCAATTTAAACCAAGTAACAAACCAAGTAGCAAACCACAGATTAAACATAAGCCAACTAGTCAACAGAAAGTCTTAACCATAAGTCAACAGAAGATAGTCTTAATAACCAAACAGAAATAAACATAAGCATAAAATAAGTTTCCTAAATTTCTCCCCCTTAAAGCATCAAAAAGATCTAGGTTGAAGGCTGATCAAAAGTGTTGATAGCATCATCCTTTGGAGAAAAATAAGCATCTAGCTGATCTTCATTTTCCATATCTCCAGCAGCATTTACCAAATCATCTAGTCCAGTTTCCAAAACAACATTTGATTGAGAAGCCGAGGGTTTTGCAACAGACATGAAGTTAAACATACTATCTTTCAATCCCTTAATCTCAGTCTTCAGCTGATTCACTTGCTCTGTAGTAGCAGCCACATGTCCAAAAAGCAGAGTATTGTCATCTTGAATACCCTTAAGCAATTGCATCATCTCAGCAGTTGGAGTAAAGGCTGAGGGCTCAGCTACAGCAGGGGTTTCAGTAGGTAGAGTAGGAATGATCCTGACCAACTCACCATTTTCAATATGCAGGTTGGACATTGCTATGGTTTTAGCATCCAACACCTCCTTGACAGACAACTTATCAGCAGACTTAAGATCAATCTTAAACGAGTCAAAAATCTTGGATAATAACAACCCATAAGGCAAACCTATTTTCTTCTGATTCACAACAGCTAGCATATTCTTGAGAATCAAATGAGACAAGTCAAAAGCCCTACCGGCTAAAATCATGGCAACCACAGTAACATCCTGACAACTGAAAGTGGATTTGTTTCCACCTCTAGGACACACATTAGCACGAAAAATTTTAAACAGAAAATGAGCCATTGGAGTGACTAAAGTAGTGGATGAAGGTTGGGGATTTTCTTCCATATTGCTATCAGACCCTAACAGCAACTTAAATTGATCCATTATAGAAAAATCAGGTAACACAACATAACCCTTTCCAGTAAAAATCTCAATCTCAGTTGGATTCTCAAACTTAATTAATGAGCTAAGAAAAGGAGGGTTCAATCGAATGCGCTTATCACGAACTGTGGACACACAATTACCAAACTTATCCTCATGCAAATTTGCATAAAATTCACGAATTAAATCAGGGTAATAAACTTTCGGTAAATCAAGCACAAAATTATCCATACCAACAGTCTTAAACAAAGCTAAAGCACCAGATTGTTGAAGAAGCTTACCGACGACTGGAATACCAGGAAGAATGGGACGAGAATCCAATGCATTCTCAGTGAACCTCTGTTCCAAATCCGGAGAGTCAAATGATAGAGTGATCTTGAGCTTCTTGGAATCAGGAGTTTGAGACACTTCATCGGCACTTTCATTTCCCAAATCAACCACAGTGTTATCTTGTTTAGAGACAGAACGATTGGCGAGAAGACCTGATTTCCTTGTTGCTCGAACCATGATGAGATCAAATTGCGATGATATTGGAGAGAAGACGGTAAGTAGAAAAATAACTGAGCGGCGGTGAAATAAGAAGTGAAACCCTAACCCGTGTTTTTGATAGCCTTTTTAGGGGAGAATTTATGATAAGATTTAAAAACAAATAATAATTATCCTAATTCTAACACTTATCAAAATAACATCTTAAATCTATCTAAAACACCACAATTAGCACTTTAATCATTTAACAATTAAATCAGCAAATCATGCAAATATTTAAACATAATTAAACAGAGAATGACATATCATAATTAACAAAAAAAATAACTTAACATAAAAAAATGTCATTTAAATAACCAATCATAGTAAGCTAATATGAAAAATGATAGTAAGCCAACATTACTAAATTTCCAAAGATAGCTTGCCATTATACACTGCACATGCCAAGTTCCCTTCGAATGGTAGAAAATCTTGCTTCGCCAAGGGGTTTTGTAAAGATATCTGCCAATTGATATTCAATAGGTACAAAAACTAATTCAATCTTACCTTTGGCAGCATTATCTCTCAAGAAATGGTGATGAACATCAATATGCTTTGTTCTTGAGTGATTAACTGGATTCTTTGATATGTTGATGGTGCTAGTGTTGTCACAATAGATTGGAACTTTGCCACACTTGATTCCAAAATCTCGTAGAGTCTGAATCATCCACAAAATTTGAGAGCAACAACTACCAGCTGCCAAATACTCACCTTTTGCTGTGGATAATGCAACTGAAGTTTGTTTCTTACTTTGCCAAGATACGAGACTTTGTCCTAAATATGTACAAACACCATTTGTGCTCTTTCTATCAGTTTGACAACCTGCATAGTCAGCATCACTATACCCCACAAGATTAAATGTGCTTGTAATAGGATAAAATAACCCAAGATTAATAGTCCCACTTAAATATCGAAATATTATTTTAACTGCATTTAAGTGTGATTCCTTAGGTTTAGCTTGAAAACGAGCACATACACAAACACTATACATAATATCTGGCCGAGAAGTAGTAAGATATAAAAGACTACCAATCATACCTCTATACTTCTTGATATCAACATCTTTACCTTTTTCATCCGATGTCAGCTTGCTATTTTGATTCATGAGAGTAGATTTCGGCTTGACTTTGTCAAAACCAAATCTGGTCAGCAAATTCTTGACATATTTTGATTGATGCACATAAATTCCATCTTTAGATTGTTTAATTTGGAGCCCCAAGAAATAATTGAGCTTACCCATCATGCTCATGTCAAATTCACTGCTCATACACTTAGAAAACCACTCACACATAGAATCATTAGTGGATCCAAAGATTATATCATCTACATATATCTGGACAATCAAAATATCATTACCATTTTGCTTAGTAAATAAAGTTGGATCAATTTTACCTCGAATGAAGCCATTTTTGATCAAAAACTTACTAAGCCTCTTGTACGAAGCCCTTGGTGCTTGCTTTAAGCCATATAATGCCTTCTTGAGCTTGTAAACATAGTCCGGATGTTGTTCATGTTCAAAACCAGGGGGTTGCTTAACATAAACTTCCTCTTCCAGAAATCCATTAAGAAAAGCACTTTTGACGTCCATTTGATGTAGCTTGATCTTCTTGTAGCATGCATAAGCAAGAAGCATCCTAATTGATTCTAATCTAGCTACTGGAGCATAAGTTTGATCAAAGTCAATGCCTTCTTATTGGTTGTACCCTTGTGCCACGAGCCTTGCTTTATTTCGAGTAACAGTACCAAATTCATCCACTTTATTTTTGAAAATCCATTTTGTACCAATGATTGAAGCACCCTTTGGTGGCTTGACCAGTTCCCAAACATCACATCGTTCGAATTGATTGAGTTCTTCTTGCATAGCCGTGATCCAATTTTCATCTTCAAGTGCTTCTTTGATATTCTTGGGTTCCTCTTGAGCTAAAAATGCAGCATAAGCACAAAAATTTGCAGTGCCTTTTCTTGTCTTGAGACCATCAGAAATATCACCAATAACCTGTTCTGGAGGGTGATTCTTCACTGTCCGTGTAGCTTTTGGCAATGAATGCTTTGCAATATCTTCATGTGAAGTCTTCCTTATCTTAGATGGAGGAGCTAAGTCTTCACCATCATAGATTGGCATTTTATCCTTTGCTCTATTTCCTCTAGGACCATCAAGAGTCATCTTTGCCATCTTTACAATTGCATCATCAACTGGAGTAGAAGGTTCTGCTTGCTGATTTCCTGAGGCAGTTTCAATTTCAGCTTGCAGTTTTTCAGAATCAGTCTCTGTTTCAGCTTGCTGTTTTGCAGCTTCACCTGCATCATCTTCCTCGTCTCTTGGAAGATCATTATTAGGTTCTTGAAAAGTAACATCTATAGATTCCTCAACAATATGCTTAGACAAATTATAAACTCTATAGGTTTTACTATTCATAGAATAACCAAGGAAAATAGCTTCATAAGATTTAGCATTAAATTTACCATCATTATCAATTGTCTTAAGCACAAAACACTTTGAGCCAAAGATTCTGAAGTAACTGATGTTGGGCCTCTTTTTCTTGAGCAATTCATATGGAGTCTTGTCCAAAATAGGTCTTATCAATACTCTATTCAGAACATAGCATGCTGTGTTGACTGCTTCTGCCCAAAAACTTCTAGGTAACTTGCTTTCTTGCAACAAAGTCCTTGCTGTCTCTTGCAGTGACCTATTCTTGCGTTCCACCACACCATTTTGTTGTGGAGTCCTTGGAGCCGAGAATTCATGTGATATTCCTCTTTCTTCACAATAAGTAACAAAGTCTTTTTGGAATTCACCACCTCGATCACTCCTTATTCCTACAAGCTTTGTATTAAGCTTATTCTCAAGTAATTTAATTAGTTTCTCAAACTAATTAAAAGCAGCATCTTTAGTTCTAAGAAACAATACCCATGTAAAACGAGAATAATCATCAACAATTACAAAACCATATTGCTTACCTCCTATACTTTTATAAGCTTCTGGACCAAATAAGTCTAAATGTAAAAGTTCTAAGGGTTTAGAAGTAGATACCATTTTCTTTGCTTTGTGAGTACTTCTAATTTGCTTGCCTAATTGGCATGCCGAACACACCTCAGTCTTGACATACTTGATTTTGGGTAAACCTTTGACTAGCTTCTTCTTTGAAAGCTTGTTAAGTAAGTCCATGTGAGCATGACCCAATCTTCTATGCCAAACATAAGGATCAGTGTCTATTGCAGCAAGACAGCAAGCTATTTTCTGCAACTCAAAGTCCAAAATATATATATTTCCTTCCCTTCTAGCAACTAGGGGGACTTTGTTAGTACCAATAGTAATAATACACTTATCAATACCAAAGTTAACAGTATGACCATCATCATATAACTGACTTATGCTAAGCAGATTATATTTAAGGCCTTTAACATATTGAACTTTATCAATTGAAATGTGTTTATTACCTATTTTACCTTTTCCAAGAATTTGAAGAGTTTTGCTATCACCAATAGTCACTCTTCCACCCTTTTTCATCTGAAGACTCAAGAATTGTGCTTTGTCTCCACTCATATGTCTAGTACATCCGCTATCTAAAATCCATTGAGTTGATTTGACTCGAGCGGCAAGACACATCTACAAAACACATAAAACAACTCAACCTTTTGGTACCCAAAGTTTGTTGGGTCTGACATGGTTAGCAGATAAAACATATAAAACATGTAAATCAGATTTCTTTATCCATTTTTGGATAAATCTAGGTGATTTAACTCTGCCAGCCTGATGATGGTAAGCTGTCTTTGTTCTGCCATTCTGATCATAGTAAACTGTTTTCTATTTGTTTCCTCCATGGTATGATTTTTGTCCATTCTGAACTTTGCAATGCTTTTCAAGATGCCCTTTCTTTCCATATCTGTTGCATATCTTCCAAGGCATAACATAATCATAGGGTATGCCATGTTTTCCTTCATATCTTAGAGCTTTGTCCTTCTTGTTTGCATTCATTCCAATTCCTTCTCTGACCAATGGAATATTTGTGTGGTTCATCATAGATTTGAGACTTTCTTCTCCTTGAACAAACGATCCCATGCCCTTTTTCAGATCCTCCACTTCCTTTGTGAGCAGATCAATCTTTTCAGCTTGCTGACTTATGATTTCAGCTTGCTGAGATGGTTCTTCTGCTTGATTTGAAGGTGTTGCATCTATTGATTCTCTGAGTTTGAACAGCTCCAAACATTCATCCCTTGCTTCAATCTCCTTCTTTAACTCTGTGATCTTCATTAATTGAGTCTTGTTTCTTTTGAGGAGAATTTTGTTGAAGTTTTCCACATGACTAACTTTAGCTTGAAGATCCTTGATTTCAGCCTCTTTGTCAGCTTGTGTAGGTACCTTCTTGTCAATCCAAGTATCTACTTTGCTCATCAAATCTTGAACCATAGTCTTGAGATAATTATTCTTCTCTTTTAGCTTGCTATTTTCAGCTTTAAGAGAATAATATTCACCCATAGATACATTCTTACATTCCTGCATGGTTAGTGGTTCCAAAACAATATTTTCAGAAGATAAATTATATTTACAAGAGTTTACCTCACTCTGATCTTCTTCTGAATCACTATCTAGGTATCCACTTTCTGAATTTCCTCGAACAGAATCATCATCAAGTCCAACTAGGGCAAGATTGACCATGTCTCCACTTGAATCATCACTGGAAACCGAGTCATCATCACTCCAAGTCATTAGAGCTTTAGGTTTCTTCTTATCCTTGAAGACAGTTTGCTGTTTTGACTTCAATTTGTAGCAGTCCCGCTTATAATGGCCTGGCTTTCTACATTCAAAGCATGTCTGATCTTTAGAATCCTTGTTGGGCTTCTTGTTGTTGGAAAATCTGCCTTTATCTCTTTTCAGCTTGTTCTTCTTCTCGATCATCTTTCTGATCTTCCTGGATATTAAAGCTAGTTCTTCGTCTGACTCATCTTCAGATTCCAGTAAGCTATCATTAGTGTGAAGAGCTAATTGCTTCATTTGAGCAACTGGAGCTTGCATAGAACTTGATTGGCTTTCCTTGATTTTGCTTTCAAATTGTTCCAATTCTGCAAAAACAGCCAATTGATCCATGGTATCTATAGTTGGAGAGGATTCTATAGCTGTTACCTTTGGTTCATAGATAAATGGCACAACACTAAGTATCTTCATGTTGATTTCCTCTTGTGGGATATGTTTTCCAAGCTGCTTTAAGGCATTCAGATTTATCTGGAATCTAGCTTGACTTTCTCGAATAGTTTCTCCGTCTTGAAGCTTGAAATTTCCAAACTCATTCATTAGTTTACTCAATTTCACCTTTCTTAAACTCTTGGATCCTTCGTGATACAATTCCAGAGTATCCCATATCTCTTTAGCTGATTTGCATGAAGAGAATTTATCACATTCACTAGGACATAACCCATTCATGAGAGAATTCCTAGCCTTTCCATTGAAGCTGTATTTGATTAGTTCAGCCTCTGTGAGATCATCAACGTCTTTCACTTTGTCTTCTTTGTCCTTAAACTCAAAAGGACCCTTCTGAACAACTCTCAAAGCTAGTGGCTCCCTGGATAGATACACTTCCATGCGACCTTTCCACCAGTTATAGTTTTCTGTACCAAGCAAGAGAGGTGCTCGGTAATCTGAGGTTCCTTCGGGATATTTGTCAGCCATTTCGATCGAATACTATTCCTGTTACAGAAAGATTAGTATACCAAAGCTCTGATACCAACTGAAATTTTACCTAGAGGGGGGTGAATAGGTGATTATGGCTAACTAGGATTACTTTTAAATTTTACCCAAAAATAGCTTACTGAGATTTTACTAACAGAACTATAATCTGACAATGATAGTAAGCTGATATGACTAAATGCAATGCAGAAAATAATGTGCATGAAAGTAAATAGAACACACAAGAATTTTAGCCAGGTTCGACCCCTAAGCCCCTATGGTCTACGTCCTGGTCCCTTACCAACTTGGTAAGAGAATATATTATTGATCAATGAAGGTTACAACTACAAGATACAACAATATATCTCCCTTTATCCCAGCTGCTGATAATGGCTTGCTGAAACCCTGTTTAAGAACCTGCTCTCTAAGTACTATACTACCCCGTAGTACAAACTCCTCTAGCAAGTACCACTAAACCCTTGTTTCCCTAACCAACTTATCCAGCAACTAATCAATACAATTTGAACAATACAAATCAGTGATAAAGTTTACAACTCAAACTATAGACTCTCTCTAAGATAAAACACGTGTATATATTTAGAGCTCGAGAGTATTTTAGAAACAATAAAGATCAGGAGTTGTATGTGTTCTTGCTTGCAAAGTCGTCAGTCATAAAACTGCAAGAAACCACATATATAACCACACATTAACGTTTGAAACATTCTCAACAACTTACAACGGCTAGAATCCAATTCTACCGTTTAAGATCGTTGGGATGGTTTCCAACGTTCATGTGTACGTTAGATAGAAGAGAAAGAAAGATGTCCAACGTACAGAAAATATCTCTTCTATTTTGTAGAGGATAAAACGTTTTAATCAGAAGATAGAAGAAAGAGTTTGAAAGAGAAACAAACTCTTATTCTTTAGGAAATCAATTTGAATAAGTAAAAACGTTTTATAAATGAGCTCTCTATATATCATGCACGTTTATTATATTAGAGAAGTCCTTACAACTGATATATATAAAGATCCTATAAAATCTCCAAGAAATTCGACTTTCTTGTTGAATCTGGACTGTGCATCTTGGCTTGCTGTTATTCTGACAATCGTGATCATAGCTTGCTGAAATAGATTACTGTCTTATGGTAGCTTGCTGTCATGATACTTAAACAGCAGTGATATCAAGCTGTTATATCCTGCAAACATTCTCAAATAACAACATGATGGCTTGGTGTGTTGATCATCAAAACTAAGGAGTTACAAATTATAAATCTAGGTAAATATTTCATAATTTGAGTTATATTTAATTTTAATTATAGTTGTATAATTATAATTTAAAAATTAAATGATCAAAATATTAATTTTTAACACTTAAATATTTAAAATATTCAAAATGTCTAGCGAAAATAATAAATAAAATAATTAAATTTGGACCACCAACCCTGACATACTCACTTGTACATGGTGACCTCAAAGTCAAACTCGAATCAACAATATTTGTGGGCCCAAATATTCTTAAAACAATGCAAAAATTTTATATTCTTAAAACAATGCAAACGTCAAAATTATCTGTACCTCTAACTAATAGCTGTCACATATATATTTTGTACGGGTTCATAATAAAAAATATTTATTTTATATAAATATTACTATTAATGTAAAGACAATAATAATTAAAATAATATTATCTTACAATTCAATTATATAAACAAAATAAAAAAAAATTGATTTTTGAAGTCGAATTATCTATATATCCTTATTATTATATTAAATACGAAACTTTATGGCTTCTAACTACATAATTTCTCTTTCTTAAAAAAATTAATATTTTATTCAATTGCCCTTATTTAATATCTAACCAATTAACTTTATAATTAAAATATATTGCTTTTTTATTATTATTTTCACCAACTAAAATAACTCTTTCTCTACAAATATTTTAGACAATTCTTTTTAATCCATACTTTTTTAAATAAAACATGTTGCCTTTTTTATTTTCTCCAAATTAAACAAATCTTTCACTAAAAATATTATGGACAATTCTTTTTAATATATGGTGATTATTTATCTATCAATCTATCTATTTTCTATACTATATATTATAATAGACAAAACATTAAAATTTTGATTGGTCGGTTGGTCATTCAAATACTAATTGATATTGAAGTTAATTTTGTCTACCAATTTAAATTCTAATTCATATTGAACCTTGTATTATTATATTTGTTATTAAATTTAAGTTAAAATTCATATTGATGTCAAAAACCAAAACTTAACTTTTAACTAAAATATTATCATTTTTTTGTAAAAAAATTTTAATACACCGAAACCCTTGAAATATATTTTATAAAATTATCCTTAATTATAAATAATTACCTTATATTTTGAAAATAATTTGATACGCATTATATATACAATTCTCTCGCCCTTTCTTCTAGATATAATAGGTGAAAGTTTAAAGATTTTTGGTAGGGTACCTATTTATTTGGTACACATTTATTTTATCGAAAAAATTTCAATTTTTGTATACTTCATAAATTAACTATATTTTTGTGATTTATAACATATAATTAAATTTTCTTGAACAAATGCGGACACACTTCGATTTTGGTAATAAATTTATATTTTTATCATTGTTTACCTTTTTAAGGAACAAGGAATTCTCCCTCACACACCTTTTCTTTAGAGAGTTTAAAAAAACCCCCGAGAAGAATATGATTCTTTTAATCTTGGCATATTATATCTCTCGAGATTTTTGAAATTTATATTATATTAAATATCAATTTCAAGATTTACCGGTCCTTTGAAAGACTTGAAAAAAAATAATCAAATTGAAACTGAAACAAATATAATCAATAAAATTTCTTAACAAATTTTTTCCCATTAGAAATTGTTTAATCTTAATTTTGATTTTATATTAAATTCTATAAATGAAATTTGACAATTTTACAACTCACGCAAAACTTACAAAATTATGTATAATTTAGTCTTGACACGCTGATTTTACCGATTTACCCTTACAATAAATTTTACAAAATTACCCTTAATTATAAATAATTATCCTATATTTTGAAAATAATTAGATTTCCTTTTTTATATATGATTCTCTCTGAAATAATTAGAACTCCTCTCTTTTACATATAATAGGCGAAACTTTAATTTTTTTTGGTACGTTACTTATTCATTGGTACACAATTATTTTACCGAAATAACTTCAATTTTTATATAATTATATAAAATTAACTATATTTTTCCGATTTACAATATACAATGAAATTGTCTTGAACATATGCGGACACACTTCCATTTTATTAATGAATTTATATTTGTATCATTGTTTACCTTTTTCAAGGAAGAGGGAATTCTCCCTCCCATACCTGTTCTCTAGAGAGATTAAAGAAGAACGCCGAGAAAAATATGATTCTTTTAATCTTGGTAGATCATATCTCCACGGATTTATAAAATCTATATTATATTAAGTAAAATTATTTATATATAATTTAAAATCAAAATCTTATTTTTAAGATAATTGTTTTTATTCATTATAGGAAAAATATATTTATCAATCAATATTATACTACTTTATAATAGACAAACTTTAAAAATTTGGTTCGGTCGATCGGTCGATTATAATTCTAATTGATATTTAAGTCAATTTCTTCCCAAATTTAAATTTCAAATCATATCGTACTCTATATTATTATAATTGATATTAAAATCAATATATTTTATTAATATAAATTCTAATTTATTAAGATCTCTATTGCTCTAATTGATATTGAAGTTGACTTACTAATTTAATTTTTATTTAAATAAATTTTAAAATAATCTTTACTATAATAAGCAGTTTAATTATTTAATCAAAGTATAAAATAGATATTATTTGATATATTGCTCGGTATAATGGTCTCTATATTTTAAAATAGTTTACATTTTTCATTCGAGTTAAAATAAAATAATAATATTTGATTCGGGGTAAATATAAAGCAAACTAAATATAATTAGTTGAATATGATTAATATATTGTGCTTTAGGCTAAGGCAAAATAATAAATACTATTGATCCAACTAAATATAAACTATTGAGTCGTGCTAAAATAAAATAATATATATTCATCGGGCTATAAATTAAACAATTGATCCAAACTAAAACAAAATTTAAAATTAAATTATAATTCGACCAACTCAAACAAATTCTTATATACTATTAATCGAGGCTAAAACAAAATTATCCTACTGATATGGTTTAAAAAAATTAAATTCAAATTACAAATAATTAGTCGGATTTGATGGATATAATAAATTTCGAATTATAAAAAATAATATAAATATTGATCTATATATAAAGAAATTAATTTATGATTGTCCTGTACTTTTAATTTGAACTAAACTTAGCTTTTAATTTTATTTTTATTTTTATAAATAACACATTCAAATATCAATAATATTATATTGTTGAATCAATAATACTATATGTTTCAAATAACTCTTATTAAAAAAATTATGGAACTGTACGTGTAGTAATATGTTTATCATGAAATAATATTAGTTACAAATTTTAAATAAACAAACTTAAGAATTTAATTCAAATTAAAATTTTAAAAAGAATATTAATATATAATAAAAGTTGTTAGGTCCGTAATCAGCTGTAGAGGGGTGTGAATACAGTTTAAGCAAATAATTGGGCAAAACTTCAACGAAATCAACAGTTTTTATATTATCGGATAAAAACTGATTACAAACGTACTCTCTCAAAAGGATGAACAAATATCCTTTAGAGCTGTTAGGTTATGCGAATGATATAACAATATTCGCAATGCATATAACATGAACCTAATCTGTACTTTATATAGAGCACAGTTACACAATCAATAAGGAATCTAATTCTATTACAATAAGGAAACCTATTACATATCCATGTATAATTGCTTCTGAGATAAAGTTCTTCACCGCCCTGAATTCCTGCTTTCCTTTTCCTCCTCGAATATCTACTGAAGTGACAAATCCTGATAACATCATCTGTTGATCATCAAGTATTGATATAAGTACTGATGACGTCACTCTTCGGTAAATACGATATAAGTCTTGATAAGAACTTCTGATAGTTTCTGTCCAGATTTCATCAATTATATCTAACAATCTCCCCCAACTTGTGTATTATGAAATATGTACAAGTTCCAATTGATGATGTCAAAAGTATCTAAATGCAGTAATCAAGTAAACATAATCATTCTTACTTCAGTGAATATAAGACTTTATTCTTCATTCCGAACTTTCACGCAGTCTGAAAAATCTCCAAGAAACTTCTTTAGCAGATTCTCTTCCATTACATCCAAATACCATTGCATCCTCTGTTTATGTTCTTTCAGTTCATCCGTTGATTCCTCATTTCGATAGATGGCAGTCTTGAGATTATGTAACTTTGAATTTCCAAGAGATAGATTATACAGCTCCAGAAACCCAATTTTCTTTCCACTAGGATTAAAGGTTAAAACTTTAGTCCCTAGACTCATTTCTATCTTGACTCCTCCAATAGACATATCAACAATATATTCAGTTTGATCAATATACTTTGGAATGTAGTTAGATTTGTAAGGCATCCCTTTCTACTTTAAATATATCAGGTTCTTTATGAATGCAGACCATCTGACAGTTACAGAATTAGTTGCCTTGAGAATTGTAGCAATAAGTTCCAATTCCTGCCATGGTTTATCTCTTAACTGTTCTTGTGTCAACCTTAAGTTTCTCCCAGACTCCATAAAATAAATCATTTTCTCTCCAACAAGATCAGTAACGATTTGAACTAATATGATCTTCTGTAGGTCTTCAAGCACCACATTGTCTCCAATTTCTGTCAAATTAGTATTCTTTCTTAGAATAAAAACATCTCCTACAGATGGATCATCATTTAATCTTCCCAGACCACTTTTGATTCCAGGTTTTCTACAGTGAGAACTTTCACTGTAAATCTTCTTTAATGTTTCAGAAGAATCTCTTCTAGGTGCTGGTTTCTTACTTCCCCATAGTAGCTTCTTCTTCTCTTCAAGAGTAAGTTCTGGCTTATCAGAGACTATGTCTTCAGAATCAAGATTTGATAATTCAGCTTGAATTTGGTTTGAGAAATCATCAACATGAGTAGGATCAGAGGTTGTGATTGGTTGAATAACAACTTCTTCTTTATTAACTTGAGCAATGTCGAGGTTAATTTCAGTTTTTCATCCCAGTCAACTCCATGAATCTTCCTTCTTTGGTGAGCTTGACTGACTTCTTCTTCTTCAACAATTTCATCAGTATCAAAAGATTGAGCAACTGTATAGATTAGATCTATCAGTATTTGTGACTTAGTTGCCTTCGATACTGATTCCTTCTATGCAACAAATTTGGCTTTAGGCTTTAAAGGCTTTGACTTCTCTCCTACCTTCTCTTTCCCTTTATGCTTCTGGTCATTAGTTAAGATAGCTTGATAGCTAAGTGATCTTTCAGCCTCTTCCTGACTCACCTCCCTTATGACTACACCTTTGGTGGGTCTGTTGGAATGGTCATCTTCATATGGATATTGAGAGATAACAGTAGTATCAATATTTGTTGTCTTCATGGAATTCTTGAAATCTTCCTCCATTTGCCTTAGTTGTTCTAGATCAACTCCAGGATTTTCTTTCTCAAAGATTCTTCTACTCACCTCAGAGTCAAATGCTTGAATCTTGGATCCTTGTAGAATAGAGTTGTCTTTCTTTTTTTTACTTTCAGAGTTTGAAGATACTGACTTGCTTCTGCACCAGCTTCTATCTCCAGAATACCTTGGTCTTCATCAACAGTTGTGACTTTTAAAGTTTGTTGAGTTGTTGTAGTCACAGTCAGTTCTTTAACTCTTCTTTCACTTCTCTTACTTTCTCCACCTTATCTAGATTGAGACCTAGTGATTGCTTTTGATGAGCCACTAATTCCAACTAGCTCTTCACCTCTTCTCCTTTCACTATCCTTCTGTCCCCTTTTATTACCTCCATCAGCAGTATTTGTCAATGTATCCCCCTTTTTGGCATCATCACCAAGCAGTAGAGAAATAATCAGCTCCATTGAATTCTGTACCTCTGTAAGTTGTTCAGATATTTGAACTTGCTTATTTTCCATCCTAGCTTGATTGGTTTCAATTATAGTTTGTTTGGAAATAATTGGTGCAATTTGCTTCTGAATTTCCTGATGAGTAGTCAGCCTTGAAGCAATCAATGATTCTTTGATCTGATTGATTTGAGAAGTAGTTGCTTCTTGAGCTGTATGTAGGGATCTGACAATCATAGTAGATGCTTTCAAATGAGTCAGCATATCAGGATTTTGAATTCTCTATTCAGTTGTTTCCAGATGTTTAACAACATTTGTTCTGAAAATAGGATATGCATCATCTTTCCATTTAGCATTCCAGATGGCATCAAAATAATCTTGTTCCTTCTTGGCATCTAACTCCTTCAGTTTATGTTGCCTCACATGAGTAGACATATCCTCAGGGAAGAAAAGATCATCCCCAGGATCTATAAGAGAATTTGAAATATCAGCTTCTTCACCATCATTAGATTCTTCATCTGCAACTGGATCTTGAACTAAATGGCTGAACTTCATCACCAGCTTCAGCATGTAAGATGGAATCAAAAATTGGTGCAGTATGTGATCTAGCAGCTTCAGAAGCTTCAATACCATCAGCATTTAAATCCACATCTTCAATAATTGTAGATAAATGAGCTGGAGCTTCTAAATTTACTTCCAGAATCTCAATTCTTATAGAGTGCCGTGGTGACCCTGTAATGGATGAAACTTTATGAATGGACTGTTGTGCTACTACATCTTCAGCATCAATATGGATTACTTCATGTGGTGGAGTAGTAGAGTGAATGGACTATTTTTCAGCAAAAATAGGGATATGGTGGAATAGTAGATTGAATGGACTGTAAGAAAGTATCAGTACTTAGACCTGCAGGGAGATTATCGACACTTGGTATATCAGAGTTTATCAAAGGGTCAACAGACTGTTGTTCAGTAGCTGTTTCTTGTGTACTCTGTGCATCGGAAAAATATAACAATTATCACTTATTCTCTATATTCTTTTAGAGTATTCTCACTACTCCACACACCACACAACTCATGACTTTTAATAGTCAGAGACCTCACAAGGATTACTAAATCATGTCTCTCATCTACCTCTCCTTTTCCAGGAAGGATCCTGCCTTTCTTTAATTCTATTTTCCTCTAAATCTTTTCTCACTACTCACAGAAAAGCTCAGATAAGTCATTGTGCAAGACATGCTTGTATCATAACAAGACTAAGTCATATTAACAACCCTAAGATTAGTTGTATTGTAACCTTAATCTGTAATTTATACTTGTAACACTTAATGTCTGTAAAATGTAAATGGAGCAGACTAGAGCATTTTTCCCTAAACAGTGTCAAGCCTAAGAATTCTATCTGGAAGAAGATCAAGAAGGTCATGCCTCAGAAGAATTATGAAGAATCTTGGAGTTGAATAATTCTGTTTGGTGAAAAATATTCTAAGTCAAGATCTCTACAAGTCATAGAATTAGTGTTATAGAGAAGTCATTCGAGAACTCAGAAAGACCTATCGAGAACTCATGAATTGTCTATCGAGAACTTAGGAAATGCTATTGGAGATATCGATAAGTCAGATACCCATTCGAGAACTCAGAGATATCGACAAGTATACATTCATTAGAGAACTCTGAGTTATCGATAAGCCAAAGTCCATTAGAGAACTCTGAGTTATCGATAAACCAAAATTCACTAGAGAACTCAGAGTTGTCGATAAGTCAAGTCAACAATGAAGTTTCAGAGATATCGATAAGCCAACATGCCTATCGAGATGTCGAGTTCTCTACAGCTTAATTGGAGATCTCGAAGTGAAGAAATTTCTCTAAGTAAAGAATTACAGAACAGTTCAATATCCAAGGTTGTAAATCAACAAACAATTCACACAGCTGAATTGACAAGTCTACAAAAAACAGCTTGAGAGATGTGCAAGATTAATGGTGAAGATTAACTGACAAAGGAGGATCAACCAATACACAGTGGATGAAGATATGCTAATCTAGATATGGAAATCTCACTTTTCCTTTAAATAGAAGTGATTAGTGACAGGTTAGAAAAGTGATTAGCACTTCTTATTGTTCACTGTGTAAACCAAAGTTAACTGAGGTCCTTTGTTTGAGATAGGACTGAATAGATTAGAAATTGTATTCTCTCTCAAGAAAGAAGCTAAGTTCTAAACCAAGAACTTAGAGATTTTGTAGCAAAACAATGCTTGATTTTTAATATAAAATTAAGTGAGTTTTGAAGATCTTTGTTTTACATATTTGCATTGTTATTTATGTTTAACATCTATTCTACAAAATCATTGATAACAACCAACTGCTAAACCCAAAGTCGATCAAAAAGTAAACATTTAAGCCAAAACACATTCACCCCCCCTCTGTGTTGTATTCATATCTAACAAGTGGTATCAGAGCAAAATCTGAAAGTAAACAGATTAGATCTTGGAAAAATGAATACACAGAAAATCAGTAGTATCAAGATTCCTCCCTTTGATAAGGCCAACTACACTTTATGGAAAAAGAAAATGTTGCTGTTTATAAGAATGGACAATCACCTTTACATTCAGATCCTCAAGAATGGGCCCTTCACTCCTATGGTTAGAGTTGAGGAAACCACAGATGGAGACATGGTTATTCCAGCTCATTTTGCTCCCAAAGATGCCTCTGAGTATACTGATATTGAAAGAGAGAAAGTTTCCCTAGACAGTGCTTTGCAACTGATATTAATTGAGTCACTTGACAAGGTAATGTATAATAACATTGTCAACTATGACACTGCTAAACAAATCTGGGAAAAGATTGAGATACTCTGTGAAGGAACTGAGGAGGTTAGGTCAAATCAAAGAAGGATATTGATTTCTCAGTATGAGGGTTTCATGGCTAAACTAAAGGAAGGTATTACTGGTGTGTTTGAAAGGTTTAATAAGCTGATAAATGACTTACAACTTCATGATAAATTTTATGATGTTGAAGAAGTGAATTTGAAGTTCTTGCTTACTCTCCCTGATCATTTGGAACAAAAGATCTCAGCAATCAGAGAAGGAAGAGATTTGAGTAGAATCACACTGGAAATGCTTTATGGGGTTCTGAAAACTTATGAACTTGAAATGATTCAAAAGAAATCATTAAGGGCTGGTCAAGGATATGTAATGGATGGCTCAAGTGCACTGATTGTGAATGATGGTCAGAACTCTAATGATGAGCAAAGATCCCAAACTCCAAAAATTTCTATAATTGAGAAAAGAGTCAATGACACTAAAGAGCAAGTCATACTGGAATTGGATGAAGAAGATGAGTTCTACACTCTTGATGAGCTTGATGAGCTAGACAAATCAATGGCTTACTTGGCTAGAAAATTCTCTAACATTAGAGTGAAGAAACCAAGATTTTTCAAGAGCAAAGGACAATCCTTCAACAAAGATAGCAGTTGGAAAGGAAAAGGGAAGTACACTCCTAATAGCAAAATTGGATCTGTTGACAGATCAAACATAAGGTGCTTTAACTGTGATGAGTTGGGCCATTTTGTTACAGAATGTAGGAAACCCAAGAAGGCAAAGAAAGACAAAGCCTATCTTGAATTGGAAGCGAAGTATGATGCTCTTCTAAAGAAGCAACAAGGGAAAGCTTATATTGCTGAGGGCAAAAGCTAGGATGATTCAGATAATGATGAAGATGAAGAAGTTGGAAACTAAGCACTCATGGCCTTGGAGCAAGGAGATTCTTCATCATCTAAATCACAGGTACCAACTCTTACCACAATTGATTTAAATGTGAGTTAATATAAGGAAACTATTGAAAATATGAGCACAGAAATGTTCCACATTCATAAAAGCATGGTTTCTGCAAATGAGGAAGTTAGCAGATTGAAAAAGATCAATGAAAAACTTGAGAGTGAAAAATAAGAGACTGAATTGTTGCTGGTTGAGCTTGATGCTGCTAAGCAAGAAAATGCATACTTAAAGAACAAATTAAAGTATGTAAGTGAAATTGAAGCAGTATTGAGAGAAAGGCTGGAGAAGAATGAAGTGAAGCTGAAATCCTTCAAAAATGCTTCTGAGTTGATTGGCCAATATCATGAAAAGAACAAGCCATGTGCAAACATTGCCATTGGTATTGATTATGAGGGTTTGAACAACAAAAAGAAGTCTGTCAGTGACAAAGGAAAATCAACTGAAATTGAGAATGTTCCAATTATTTTGAAGAAAGTTGAATCACCTTTGTTCAAGGCATGTGAGGTGAACTTCAGTGAAGAAGAGTTGATCATCAAACATGAGATAGCTGATGAGGACAAGGAAAAGAAAAATGATGAGAAAACTCAGTCTTCCATCTCTGTTGAAACACTAAAAGCCAATCAAGAAACTAAGGAGCCTGTGAAGGAGATTAAAGCTGAAGAGGTCAGAAAGAAAAAGAAGAATAGAAATGGAAAGATTGGGATAAATAAAAGCAATAATTTTGCTTATGTTGCAGATGCTCCTAGAAAGAGGTGTGAGAATTGTGGATCAATGAATCACCTAACTCACCTTTGTAAAAAGATTGTTAGCAACCCACCTGAAGGAATCTGCAAGTACAATGAAGCTAAGGCTAATGATCCCTATTCATTTTGTGACAAGTTTGACTGCATTCCCTGCAACATGAAAGTGATGAAGAGTTGCCAAAAATTGAGAATTGATCTCATAGAATCAAAAGTTGGTTCTATATCTGAAAGGAAAAATGCTCAACAGTCTATGAATTCCATTTTATCTGAAAATTCTCATTCTACTTCTACAAAATCAGTTAACAAGAAGAAAGTGCCCAACACAGCTTGGGTAGCTAAACACACTTAATCCTCATTGTGTGCAGGGCAAAGTAAAGAAGGTCATATGGATCATTGATAGTGGATGTTCCAGGCATATGACAGGTGATAAGGCCCTGGTATCACAATTTGAGGAGATGGCTGGACCTTTGGTGACCTTTGGAGACAACAACAAATGAATCACAATGGGATATGGCAAGATTGTTTCTGGAAATATTTTCATTGAAGATGTAGCACTAGTTGCTGGATTAGAAGTAAATCTTTTAAGTGTTAGTCAATTTGCAGACAGAGGTTTTCAAGTTGTATTCAACAAAGAAGATTGTGCTTTTATTAGCAAAAAGACTGGTGAAATTGCTTTTAAAGGAGTTAGAAAGGGAAGGTTGTTTGTTGCAGACTTAGACTCAACAAATAAGGATGGAGTATGTTGTTTCTACACCAAGGCATCAGAAGAGCAAAGCAAATTGTGGCATAAGAAGCTATCTCACTTGAATTTCAAAGCAATCAACACATTAGTCAAGAATGAGCTTGTGAGAGACATGCCTAGTCTGGAATTTGCTCAACTGGAAGTTTGTGAAGCTTGTCAGAAAGGAAAAATAAAAAGATCAAGTCACAAGTCAAAATATGTGAATTCTATAAGTGCACCTCTGCAACTTATTCACATGAACTTGTTTGGGCCGGTAAATGTCTTGTCCATTTCAAGGAACAAATATGCCCTTGTCATGGTTGATGATTTTTCAAGATACACTTGGGTTGAGTTCATGTACTCTAAAGATGAAACTCCAAAGATTATAATTGAGCACATCAAGAAAATTACGAAGCAAGCTGAAGGAAAAGTTAGTGTGAAAAGATTAAGGAGTGATAATGGAACAAAATTCAGAAACTCAACATTAAGTGAATTCTGCAAAAGCAAAGGCGTTGTTCAAGAATTTTTAGCAGCTAGAACACCTCAACAGAATGGAGTAGTTGAGAGGAAAAATAGAACATTGGTTGAAGCTGCTAGAACCTTGCTACAAGATGCTCAGTTGCCAACTAGTTTTTGGGAAGAGGCTGTTAATACTGCATGCTACACTCAAAACATATATCTCATCAACAAAGCTCATGGAAAATCACCTTACTCAATCATGTCTAACAGGAAGCCTACAGTGAAGCATCTACATGTGTTTGGAAGCAAGTGTTATATTCTAAAAGATAACTTTGAATATGTGGGAAAATTTGACTCTAAAGTTTTTGAAGCAATTTTTCTGGGATATTCATTGGAAAGAACAGCCTACAAAGTTTATGTGATTGATCAAAAGAAAATTATGGAAAGCACATATGTGACTTTTGATGATGACAAGTGTCCAGGCTTGGAATGCCTTGATGTAAATGATGCTGAAGCCCTTGCATTTGAGAATCTAACCATTGATAGTGATTCTGATGAGGAAGATGAAGTTGTGGCACAACAAATGACAAATGAAGAGACCTCTGAACAAAATCATGGGAATGAAAGCTCTCTTCAGACACCTGAATTTGGTGGCACAAACTCAGGGGGAGAAGGAGAGAATGGAAATGACAGTCATGGTAATACTGAAGAAAATGATGAAGGCACTAGTCAACAGACACACACTAGAAAGTGGGATAGGAGTCATACAGTAGAAGCTATTATTGGTGATCCCTCAGCTGGTGTGAGAACTAGAAGTGCAACTGCTAATGAATGCCTACATGCATGTTTTCTATCTCAAGTAGAGCCCAAGAAAACTGAAGAAGCCCTATTGGATCCTGATTGGATATGTGCTATGCAGGAGGAGCTGAATCAGTTTGAGAGAAACAAAGTTTGGAAATTAGTCCCTGCACCAAAGAACAGAAGCATAATTGGAACTAAGTGGGTGTACATGAACAAAATGGATAAAAATGGAATTGTTACTAGAAACAAAGCAAGGCTGGTTGCTAAAGGCTACTCACAAGAAGAGGGAATCGACTATGATGAGACTTTTGCTCCTGTTGCAAGACTAGAAACAATAAGAATTTTTCTGGCATTTGCTGCACACTCAAATTTCAAGGTGTATCAAATGGATGTCAAGAGTGCTTTTCTTAATGGTGAACTAGAAGAAGAAGTTTATTTGCAACATCCACCTAGCATTGAAGATCCAGAATTTCCTAACTTTGTTTACAAATTACTCAAGGCTCTATATGGATTGAAACAGGAACCTAGAGCCTAGTATGACACACTGTCAGAATTTCTACTCAAACATGGTTTTACCAGAGGTACTATTGATATGACTCTCTTCTACAAGAAGCATGGTGAAGATATGATCCTAGTTCAAATCTATGTGGATGATATCATCTTTGGATCTACAAATGAAAAGATTTGTCAAAGATTCTCTAGGCTAATGCAGAGTGAGTATGAAATGAGCATGATGGGAGTATTGAGTTACTTCCTTGGCCTTCAAGTTAGTCAAAGAAGTGATGGTATTTTCATCAGCCAAACCAAATATGTGAATGACTTATTGAAGAAATTTGGTATGGTGGATAGCTCACCAGCATCTACACCAATGTCTACTGCAACCAAGTTGGATGAAGACAAGAAAGGCAAGAGTGTGGATATTTCAAGCTATAGAGGGATGATTGGATCATTTCTTTATTTGACTGCTAGTAGACCAGACATCATGTTTGCTACTTGTCTATGTGCTAGATTTCAAGCCAATCCAAAGGAATCACATTTGATGGCTATGAAAAGGATTTTCAGATACTTAAAGGGAACTCCAAACTTGGGATTATGGTATCCTAAGGGAACTAGTTTTGAAGCTGTTGGATACACAGATGCAGATTTTGCTGGATGCAGGGTTGATAGGAAAAGTACTAGTGGAAGCTGTCAATTTCTTGGTCAAAGACTTGTATCCTGGTATAGTAAGAAACAACAATCTGTGTCAACTTCCACGGCTGAAGCTGAATATATAGCTGCTGGAAGTTGTTGTGCTTAGGTGCTTTGGATTAGAAATCAGCTAATGGACTATGGTCTAGTGTTACACAAAATTCCTATTATGTGTGACAATACTAGTGCCATATCTATAGTAGCTAATCCAGTTAATCATTCTAGAACAAAGCACATTGATGTTAGGTACCATTTTATCAGGGAACATGCTGCAAATGGTAACATTGAGCTCATTTTTGTTCCAACAGAGAAACAATTAGCTGACATTTTTACTAAACCTTTGGATGAAGCAACCTTCACTAGACTTGTGAGTGAAATTGGAATGCTCAATTCTTCATCCTAAGGCAAGAACTTAGCTAATGTGTTGTAGCAGATTAATTTCTAATAAATCAACCTAGTTTGATTTAATTGGAAATTAACTGAAATATGAATTATAAATATTTTAGAATCTCTGTATATTTATTTTTTTAAAAAAACTCAAAAATTAACTTAGAATATTTCAAATTCTAAGTAAACTGCTTAGTTGTTAATTTACATCTTAAATGTGTAAAATTAACACAAGGCAGAATAACAGTACTCAAAGGTATAGAGAACTGAGTTCTCGATAAATCAAAATGACTTATCGACAAGTCATTCTAGAGTTCTCGAGTGAGTCCTCGATAAGTCTATTTACAGACTTCTCGAATAACTTCTCGATAAGCTCTATTATGACTTATTGATAAGACCATGTAGAGTTCTCTAATAGTGTTAATTCACAGAATTCTCGACAAGGATATTTTGAGATTTATCAATAACTCAGAACTAAAATAATTTAATTCAATGAATTATTTTAGAAAAATACTTTTGGAAAATTTATTCTGATTTCAATTTGATTCAATTCAAATAAATTAGAATCATTTTTAGTCCATTTTCGGACAAACTGGGCATTTATCAGAGTTCTCGATAAATCATTTCTTAGTTCTCGAAAAGAATTAATAAAATGACTTAACGAATGTACCTTTTTCAAATTCAAAATTACTTCTCGATAAGTTTAATATCAAACGTTTATTTGACTTCTCGATAAGTCTTTTACTTTTTCTATAAATACATAGACTTCTCGATACATACACTGTACTTACACTTTTTCGAGATCTCAAGTGACCTAGCTTTCAGACAAAAGGCGATTTCTCTCTCATTTTTGCTCATTTCTCAAAACTTTTTCTTACCCACTACTTCTACACACTAAAATGGCCCAAAACATTGTTAGAGCTATCATTCCAGAGAAGGGAACCAACTTTATTGCTTTTCTTGATGCTAACCTAGCCCCTGATAGTTACAAGGGGTTTGTGAAGTTTCTTTCTGAATCCTATATTGCAGGTGCTTTAACTGCAAGTTCTGTGCTGTATTTGGACGTTCTTTATGAATTTTGGACATCAGCTATAACTAGGACAATTGTTCTAGAGAATGTCACTTCTATGGTGGTCACCTGCACAATTGGAGGCCAAGAAATTGAGTTTTCAGCTGCTGATGTGAATACAGCCCTGAGATTGCCAACTGAGAACTATGGAGAGATGACAACTGCAGATGAGCTGAGTGAATTCATGGACTTCATCAACTACAGTGGCTCAATCAACTTGGCAAGCCTGAACAGGACAAACCTTAGGAAGGAATAGTCCTTTGTGTTTGATTCTGTAGTGAGGGATTTCACCTGCAGAAAAACTGGCTTTGACAACATCTCAAGTGTAGTGCAGAAGCTGGTGTTCTCAATAGCTCACAACAGGATCTGAATGTTGGGGCTTTAATTCTGGAGGAGCTGGCTACCAGGCTTACTATGCCTTTGAAGAATAGAGGTAAAGAAATCTTTTTGCCAAGGTTTATTATGTCTACTTTAGCTCATAAAGTAAATGACATACATTTGTTAGCTGGTATTGATAGTAGTAGAATTGGCAATTGTAAGCAAGTGTCCAAAATAATATTTGGCTCACTTATTACAAAGAATAAGGTGACTGTAAGTATTAGAATCACTCCATTTATGTTGGAGAGATTCAGGACTTATCCTTACCCTATGCCAGACATGAGGGCTCCTAAATTTGCTAGTTCAGCTATGGTTCCTGAGCCTGTGAAAGTACAAACACAGGCACACCAATAGGGACCTTCCACAGCTGCAACCCCTTCTTCTAAACCACTAGATGTTAGCAAACCAACCACTTTAGTCTCTCAAAAGACTGAAGTGAGTAAAAAGAAGAGAAAGGAACCAACCCTTGCTGTTGTAAATGAGAGTGAAACAGTTCAAACTGAACCAGAGTCACCCTTGGTCAAGAGACCAAAGAAGAGTAAGATACCTGAGTTGACCACTCAAAACATCTCTGTGTCCTCCCAAAAGGGCATAGTTGAACAAATGGGGAGTAAACAGTTACTAGATGCATCCTCTCAACAGGGTGTATCTATTGAAAAGAGCATTCACCCCAATGCATCATGTACTGAGTCAGCACAACCTGCACCTAGAGTGTATGGTAGAAGAAATAAGGACGACACACACATTGAGGGCACATCATTTTAAGCTCCCTCATCCATTCAGGGGGAGCTGCCAACACTCACAACTGAGCAAACTTCTCTAATATCTCAAATTTCTTCATCATATATAGCACTTGAATCTGATTCTCAAGTGCACCAACACTCAAGTGACATGGTTCATGAAACTATGATTACCACCCAGAACCAACATCTAGATGGTGAGAGGCTACTAGCTGGGGTATATTGGATTTTAATCGCAGCGGAGGCATGGTAAAACACTTTTACCCACATAAAATCCAAATAAAAGCATATAAATCGTGGTAAAAATGTAGGGATCGATTACTAACCTTTAATATGTGATCCAAGAGCATCGATCGGAGATCCTTAGCAGCTGCTCCTCAAACGTGAAGCACTCCACCGGTATCCACCAAGAAAATGACGTTAAGGAGGAGAAGGAGGTGGAGAGAATTAGGTTTTATAAAATTTTGGGGTTGGAATAAAAATAGAGTTTATAATAGTAAATTTATAGGAAAAATTTTCAGCTGAAATTTTCCCATAAATATTATTATTATTATTATCCCATTTATTATTCTCATTAATAATTAAAATACCTTTTAATTATTAATCCTTTTTCTAAACACTTTAGAAATAATTCTCTCTCTTGATTTAATTTCCAAAAATTAAATTATTAATTAATAATATTAAGAACTTTTCTTAATTAATATATAATCAATTAAATCTCATTTAATTAATTATTAAATTTGCCAATTAATTATTTATTTCATAAATAAATAATTATTAGCCATTATTAATTAATTCCTCCACCATTAAATCATTCTCTTTTTATGGTGTGACCCTGTAGGTTCAATATTAAGCCGGTAGTAGAAATAAATAATAATAAAACTATTTTATCATTATTTATATAAATTCTCTAATTTATTAAATATGATTAATTAATTAATCACAGTTATTCTACATCGTGAGGGATACTTCTCAGCATATCGCGACTATCCGGATAATACGAATTCACTGCTTAGAATACCAAGAACCTATTCAGTGAATAGTTACCGTACAATAAACTCCTTCTACCCTACAATGTCCCGATTAAATACAAGGCATGGATCTCGTGTCAAGCCTATCTAATTCAATCACTTTCTTACCATTTACTATGCGTAGTTCTATGCAAATTAGAAACTCCTTTCTAATTTCATTCACTCTGGCTAGAGATTCCTGAACTAGCATAAGTGGATCAGCCTTGAACATTCGCTTCCTTCACTGGAAGGGGTAGATCCTTTATTGATCATACACTATCTTCATGTACAAATTCCTATACCTAGTAGAGCCCTAATAATTGTCCCTGGAGACTAAGAACTAAACCAAAGCATAGTTCAGTGTACACAAGATGACTATGATGACCTCAAGTCTAAGGATACTTGTACAACTATCACTATGTGAACAACTGCTGACACGTGAGTGAACTCCATCAGTTGTTCAGCTGTGCGAGTCATGTTCAGTGAACTTATTCTATAATAAGCACCTACATACTAGCTATAGTGTCACCACACAAATATCTATGAGAACAGACATCCTTCATAATGAAGCAAGCATAATATGTACCGATCTTTACGGATTATTAATTACCAGTTAGTAATCCTATGATTAGGAACTATTTAAGTTTAGAGTTATCATCTTTTAGGTCTCACTATTATGATCTCATCATAATCCATAAAAAGCTTTACTCTAAACTATGGTATATCTTATTTAAACACTTAAATAGATAGAGCCCGTAATAAAAACAAAACAAGTCTTTTATTAATATCAATGAAATCAAAACAGATTACACAGGAAGTTATTCCTAAATCCTAATACATGATTAGACTTAGGATATATTCCTTTCAATCTCCCACTTGTACTAAAGCCAATCACTCTGGTATCTAATACCCATCTTGTCTTTATGACGATCAAAGTGACTTTCATAAAGTAGCTTTGTGAGTGGGTCTGCTATGTTGTTATGTGTGTCAACTCTAATTCAATACAATATAAGAAATGTTACCACGCTCCCATTAACCCTTTTGTAGACGCATGGTTCATCTATATTTTTGATAAAATCAAACTCTTTGATTGTCTTATCAAAACGAATGTTCCATCTTTCGAGAAGATTGCTTTAAACCACATATGATTCGCATCAGCTTACACACTAGGTTTTCATTTCCCTTGGAAAGAAAACCATCTGGCCATTTGCCAGATTTCATAGTCGTAGTAAGCAGCAATCGCAAGCAAAATCCGAACTGATTTTAATAGGGCTACAGGTAAAAGGTTTCATCAAAGTCAATCCATTGCCTTTGTTTGAATCCTTTTGCCAAAAGCCTGGCCTTATAGGTCTCCACTTGCCCATCTGCTCTAATCATTCTTTCGTATACCGTATACATAGATTCCATTCCGGATTTCATGGCACTTTGCCATTTCTCTGAGTCAACACTACTCATAGCCTCATTATAGGTCACAGGGTCATCATCATCAATGATCGACAACTCATTGTCATTCTTAATGACAAGGCCATATTACCTCTCAGGTTGGCGAGACACTCTCCCTGACCTACGAATGGGCTGTTCCACAGAAGGTTGTTCAGTCAGAACAGGTGTTTCCACTTGATCCGTAGTAGTTTGTGCTTCTTGAACTTCATCAAGTTCAATTTTGCTCCCACTGTTTCCTTCAAGGATAAACTCCTTTTCCAAGAAGGTAGCATGTCTGGAGACAAACACCCGATGATCGGTGTAAAAGTAATACCCTAAAGTCTCTTTAGGATAACCCACAAAACTACATTTTAGGGATCGATATTCCAGCTTATCTGGGTCAACTTATTTGACATAAGCTGGACATCCCCAAATCTTAACGTGTTTAAGACCCGGTTTCATTTCTTTCCATATCTTATACGGAGTTTGAGGAACAGATTTGGAAGGCACCTTATTCAGTAAATATGCTGAGGTTTCCAATGCATAACCCCATAGGAATACTGGAAGATTTGCATAGCTCATCATGGACCGAACTATGTCTAACAAAGTTCGATTTCTCCTTTCAGATATCAATCTGGAGGCATCCACTGGGAGACTATACCATTTACTTTGAGATAATCCAGAAACTCTCCATTCAAGTATTCACCACCTCGATCTAATCGAAGAATTATAATACTATGTTTGGTTTGTTTCTCCACTTCATACTTATACTCTATGAACTTTTCAAAGGCTTCAGACTTGTGTTTCATCAAACACATATCCGAATCTGGATCTATTAAACATGAAAGTAATGAAGTATGAAAATCAACCCATGGCTTGCGTAGACATTGGTCCACATACATCTGTGTGTACCATTCCTAGCAAATTTGCAGCCCTCTCTCCATGTCTACTAAATGGAGACTGCAGTGCCACAATGAAGTGAGATTTTCATCATCCCTTTTCTTTTATTAGTTTGTTCAATCTGAAGTAAATTATGTCACATTTATACATACCATTATTTAAAGTACCACGTCCATAAAGAATATTATCTCTAAGAATAGAACATTCATTATTCTCAATAATAAATGAAAATCCAGCCAAGTCTAACATAATAATATTCCTCACAATCGAGGGAACAAAATAACAATTATTTAAAACAATAGTCTTGCCCGTAGGCATATGTAAATGAAATGATTCTACATCTACAGCAGCAACTCTTGCTCCATTTCCCATCAGTAGAATCACCTCCTCTTCCTCAAGAGTCCTACTTCTCCTTAGTCCCCGCAACAAATTGCAGATATGAGAACTTCAGGAGGTATCTAATACCCAAGTAGAAATTTGATTTAATGACATATTCACTTCTATCATGAACATACCTGAATCAGAAGCGGTAGTCTCACTACCCTTCTTCTTCTTCAATTCTGCAAGGTAAACCTTGCAGTTCCTCTTCCAGTGCCCCACCTTGTTACAGTGAAAGCAAACAACTTTGCTCTTGGGGTCTTCAGCTTTTGGTGGAACCGGCTTTTCCTCACCTACTTTCTTCTTCTTGGAAGAGTTCCTCTTCCTTTTCTTAGGATTGGAACCTTCACCAATTAGAAGAACAGAACTCTTCTTAGGGGAAAAATTCGATTCCGCAGTCTTCAACATGTTGTGGAGTTCAGGCAGGCTGACATCCAACTTATTCATGTGAAAGTTCACAACAAACTGCGAGAACGAACTCGGAAGCGATTACAAGACCAAGTCTTGGCTCAGCTCCCCATCCATGGCAAAACCAAGTTGTCCAAGACGTTCAATCAAATTGATCATCTTAAGTACATGGTCATTCACAGATGATCCCTCAGACATCCTACAACCGAACAGCTCCTTCGATATCTCATATCGAGCTGTCCTCCCTGCCACATCATACAACTCTTGTAGATGCATGAGGATAGTGTGAGCATCCATATGCTCATGTTGCTTCTGTAGCTCAATGTTCATGGAAGCTAGCACGATGCATTGAGCAACATTTGCATCATCTATCCACCTACGATACACAACATGTTCATCATTATGTGTATCACTAGCAGGTTCAGTAGGCTTAGGTGAGTCAATCACGTATTCCAGCTTCTCAATCCTAAGAACAATTCTCAAGTTTCGAAGCCAGTCAGTATAATTAGGACCAGTCAATTTGTGGGCATCTAGTATGCTCCTGAGTGATAGTGCAGAAGACATAATGTATATTATAAATCTGTAAATGATAAACACATAACAACACTTAGCAAATATTCGATTTCATTTTAAAAACACTATATGAATCGGGTCTTTATTCATAAGTGGCTCCCACTAGTTTATCTAATTTATTCAACCCCCTACGTGAAAAATTAAGCATTCATAATGCTAGTGGGAATAGGGATCCTACATTCCATTACACAACCCCGGCTGTGGCACGAACCGCCATGTAATGTTCAATAGGAAGACAACTCTTGTCAATTACATCTTATGTTATTCCCTAATCAAACTTTAGCCTCTTGAATAATTGAGTCTCGGCTGTGGCACGACAAACTCAATATTCTAAGTCAAGTCTAACCCAACATTCCGTACAGTTGAACAGTCCCCAAAGGCCCACGGCTGTGGCACGTACCGACCTTTAGATTCTTATTCAATGTACACATCTCTATGTAATAGAAAAGTATTTCTTATTTCGAAATCAAAGCCCTCGGCTGTAGCACGAACCGACAATGATTCAAAAATAAGAACTACTTTTCTATCATGTTGGAAGGCTATGACCGACACAAGCCCGTTGTGTCATTGGCCAATTACTACTTGATATTATTTAATTTTAGAGGGATTATATTACGTTACAATCATAATCATATTATAAAGAGATTCTTCCTTTTAAATTAAATATTTCAAATCAATAATCAATAATCAGATGATTCCCAGATCGGGTGGAGAATTGTCAAGAGGCGTCACTTAATAACCCTTTCTTACAGATAGAAATCTGTTGTTGACAGAATCATCCTTTCTCTCATATTGAAAATTCATATTCAATTACGTGTTTCATAAATACAAGAATCTCATGATTGTATTCATAATATTATTCTTAAGGTTATGAAACAATTTCACTATACTAGGTTGTCTAACAAACGCCTTATGTTCATTTAAGTTCACCTAAATCTATCATCGCATGATAAACTAAGCATATATCACATATATAAACATGAATAAACATCAAGGTAGGCATGTTATATCATCTAGTATATTAGTCTAAGCAATATACATCTCCATGTATCACATGAAGCACTTAAAAGCAATTCAAACGATCAAAAACAGCTTTAAAACACTTCTGTTAGCTATAAACAGTTCGAAACAATTTCATAAAATATCATATAATATACCATTAGAAGCGTCTCGAAAAGACGAATCCAACGTTACCAAAATCGCCCAAATCTGACTAGCACGGGCCATCACGCGCCGAAACAAGGTCCCCCACGCGCGACCACGCGCACACGCGCTGTCAGGCGCGTGTCAGAACTCCGCCCACGCGCGCCCACGCGCTTCACGCGCCCAGAACCCTACGCTGATGTCAGCATGACGTCATCTGATGACTTCAGCATGATGTCACCAGCGCGTGTCTACCACGCGCCGCGCGTGGCACGCCAACGCGTGAGCCCCACGCGCGCGTGGTCGACGCGCGGTCCTTCCCCTCTGTGACAGTCGTCGTTGCATGTCTTTCTCGATCGCCGCGCCTGTCTTTTCTTTCTCCGTGCAATCAGTCAGACAATAGCAGACCACAGCAGATGTATATATGTATATACTTTACTGTAAACCTTTTACAGCAACAATACAAACAAATATATATATACATATATTTAATTACGAAATTAATTGCAAGATCTTCAAAAATTCATAATAAAAAATCTATACATCCTAAAATTATGAAAAAAATACCCAGACGATCTATAACACTTGTAGAACCCAGATCAACATTCAAAATTATTCTGAGAAACGATTTCTCATCAGACAAAATTAATCCATGATATAACTTGTAAAAATCATAATTAATTCATACAAGCACATAAAATTCTGAAATGTTTACCACAGATCTATATACATACAACCTAAGCTCTGATACCAATGTTGGATTTTAACTGCAGCGGAGGCATGGTAAAACACTTTTACACACATAAAATCCAAATAAAAGCATATAAATCGTGATAAAAATGTAGGGATCGATTACTAACCTTTAATATGCGATCCAAGAGCATCGATCGGAGATCCTTAGCAGCTGCTCCTCAAACTTGAAGCACTCCACCGGTATCCACCAAGAAAACGACGTTAAGGAGGAGGAGGAGGTGGAGAGAATTAGGTTTTATAAAATTTTGGGGTTGGAATAAAAATAGGGTTTATAATAGTATATTTATAGGCAAAATTAAAAACTGAAATTTTCCCATAAATATTGTTATTATCCCATTTATTATTCTCATTAATAATTAAAATACCTTTTAATTATTAATCCTTTTTCTAAACACTTTAGAAATAATTCTCTCTCTTGATTTAATTTCCAAAAATTAAATTCTTAATTAATAATATTAAGAACTTTTCTTAATTAATTTATAATCAATTAAATCTCATTTAATCAATCATTAAATTTGCCAATTAATTATTTATTTCATAAATAAATAATTATTAGCCATTAGTAATTAATTCTTCCACCAATAATTAATTAATCAGAAAATGAAGAAGCCAAGTCGAAGATCTATAACTGCTTAAATTCTGATATTTATACAGATTGAAGTTGTTATCAGAAGTTGAAATTGGTAAAAACTTTAAGGACTGTAAGTTGTAGTTATCTAGTCTATTTCTCATGCATTTGTACTTAATGTTTTTGACATCATCAAATATCTGTTAAACTTGTATATTTTGTTAATTTACAAGTTGGGGGAGATTGTTAGATATATTTGATAATGTCATGGCTAATATGTTTTATGTTTAGCTTTCAGAATCTTACGTGAACAGGATAAATCAGTACTTAACTGTTGATCAGTACTTATACTGGAAGTTAGGACTTAAGGATATCAATACTTATGTTATCAGGAGATAATCATCAGAAGATAGATATCAGAACTTAAGTGCTGAAGGACAATCAGATAAGGACAGTAGCTGATTAAAGGAAAGAAGATCGAGATAAATATAAGAAGAGATATGCATGAAGAAGGAATTCCGTGAAGAATGGAATACTTGGAAGAAAAGATATCTGATTGATATATTTTAGGAAGCAGAATTATATTCCATATCAATTAGCGATTATCTTGTAACTGTGTAGTATATAAACACAGACATAGGGTTTACACTACAAGTGTTATCATTATTAGAAAAGATTATTCATTGTAACCCTTGCAGCTCTCGTGATATTTGTTCATCACTGAGAGGTAACAGTTCCATACTGTAACAGAGTTTATTGTTTCAATAAAGTTTGTTTTCTGTTACTTAAGTTCTTAAAGTTCGATTTGAGTGTACTATACACTGTATTCACCCCCTCTACAGTGTGTGTGTGACCTAACAGTTGGTATCAGAGCCTATCTGTTAACATACATACAGTTAAAGATCCAAACACAATCATGTCGAACACAGAAACTCCAACTAAGCCTACCACAACTGAGGAACCACCAAAGACACAAATTCAGAGTCGGTATGAGACCATCAGAGTCCCCATACTGAGACCATCTGAATATCCCATATGGAAGGTAAGGATGACCATGTTCGTGGAAGCAACAGATCCAGAATACCTTTATAATATCAAGGAAGGTCCTCACAAACCAACCAAACTCGCTGTTGCAGTTGCAGGTGAAGCAGCAAAGACCGTACCAAAGGAGAAGAGTGATTATACTGCTGAGGACATAACATCAATTGCTAAGGATGCTAAGGTACGACACTTACTGCATAGTGCCATTGATAATGTAATATCAAACAGGGTAATCAACTGCAAGACTGCTAAGGAGATATGGGATGCTCTGGAAACAAGGTGTCAGGAAACTGACACAATTAAGAAGAACAGGAAGACAATACTCACTCAAGAGTATGAACACTTTGACTCAAAGACTAATGAGTCATTGAATGATTTATATGATAGATTTGTCAAACTTTTGAATGATTTGTCATTGGTTGATAAAGAGTATGATCTTGAAGATTCAAACCTTAAGTTCCTGTTAGCTCTTCCTGAATGCTGGGATTTGAAGGCAACGACAATAAGAGACAACTACAATCTTGATGAAACAACTCTTGACAAAATCTATGGAATGCTCAAGACTCATGAGCTGGAGATGGAACAAAGAAGCAAGAGGAAAGGAGGAAAGTCAAGGACAGTTGCTCTTAAGGCTGAAGAAGAATTCCCCAAAGCAGCTTCCTCAAAGAAAGACAAGGGTAAAGCTCTTTTCATAAAGTCTGATACTGAGTCATCAAGTTCTGAGAGTGATGATGACTCAGATTCTGAAAGCTTGCCTGAGACTGATGCTGATGAGGAGATGATGAAGCTGTGTGCTCTTATGGTGAAAGGAATCACAAAGATTGCATACAGGAAGTTCAGGAAGGGAAAGAAGTTTTCCAGGAAAAGCATAAGTTCTGATAAGAAGAATTTCAGAAGATCTGAAGGCAGAGGAGGAAAGTCTAACAGAGGAGATTACACCAATGTTAAATGCTATAACTGTGGTGAGAAAGGCCACATATCTCCTGACTGCAAGAAGGTAAAGGGTGACAAAGGCAAGGCTCTTGTCACAAAGCAGAAAAGCTGGACAGACACCTCAGACTCTGAAAGTGAGGAGAACTATGCATTGATGGCAAATGCTGATAAAGAAAGTGCTGAGAGCAGTTCTGAAGCTGCTGAAACAAAGGTACCTCAGACTACTTATGCTTTTCATACTGATGATATTAATGAGTTGAGAAGATATCTTAAAACCATGTTTGTTAGCTATAGAGATCAAACTTTAACATGTGAAAGATTAACTTCTGAAAATCTTGCATTTAAGAAAAGGAATGATTTCTTAGAAAAAGAGTTAGTCATGTTCCATCAAACTCAGAAGGATAGAGATGATGCTTTTTATGTTAGGAATGAAGTGCTAAAATTAAATGAATCCTTAAAAACTGAGTTAGAAAAGGAAAGAGAGATTATCGAGACTTGGACTAACTCTGGAAAACAACTCAAAATTTGCTAAGTAGTGGAAACTGGAAAGAGGGCTTAGGTTATGGAGAAGATAAGAATGATAAAGGAACTGAAGAAATTAAGCCTGTTGTTAAGCAAAAGCCAAAGTTTAAACCTGTTAAGTTTGTAACTGTAAAGTCTGAAAATGAGAAATCAGAAGTTAAAGAGGAATTAACTTCTGACAAACTAAAACAGGAAAAGACAGCTGAAGTGAACATAGGCTTAATGACAAAGAAGCAGCTTAAGCATAAGCTGAAAGATGTCAAGAATGCAAACAAGGTAAAATCACCTAGGAAAAATAGGAATGGAAAGGAAGGTGTGAATAAAAGCAATGATTATAAACCTGTTCCTGATGCTCCTAGGAAAACATGTCATAACTGTAGAAGTTCTAACCATCTGGCTTCTTTTTGCAGGAAGAATAAGAATATTAACTCCTTACCTTCAAAATCAGGAGTTAAGAGTCAGTCTGTTAGATACAAACCACAAAATCCTTGTTTTCATTGTGGTAGTTTATGGCATTCCATTTATACTTGTAAGGAATATCATAGTTTGTACTATGATTATTATCAAATAAAACCTTCTTTGAAGAAAGTTTCCATTGTTCCTTCTAGTGTAAATTCTGATTCAAAGTCTGATAGTGTAAGTTCTGATAAGAAAAATGTTAACATAAACTCTGATGCTAAATCCGCTGCAAATGTTAACAAACTTAATAAGGCCAAAGGATCCAAGCAAGTCTGGGTCCTTAAAACTAATAATTAGTGGTCTTTGTGATTGCAGGGCAACAGGAAAAATATTCTAGTTCTGGACAGTGGATGTTCAGGACATATGACTGGAAATAAGGCCCTGCTATCAGACTTTGTGGAGAAAGCTGGCCCAAGTGTTTCTTATGGAGATGGCAACATTGGAAAAACATTGGGATATAGCAATATCAATCTTGGAAATGTCATAATTAAACAAGTAGCTCTGGTCTCAGGACTTAAACACAACCTACTGAGTATAAGTCAAATATGTGACAGAGGTTATCATGTTGATTTCTTTGAAGAACACTGTGAAATTGTGAGTAAATCTAAAGGCAAAGTTGTTCTGAAAGGATACAGACGTGGTAACATTTATGAAGCTAAGCTTTCAACAAGTACTGATGGTTCTGCAATTTGTCTGTTAAGTAGAGCATCAATTGAAGAAAGCTGGAATTGGCATAAGAAACTCTCTCATTTAAATTTCAACAATATAAATGAACTGGTCAAGAAAGATCTTGTGAGAGGATTGCCAAACACAGTATTTGCTCCTGATGGTCTTTGTGATTCATGTCAGAAAGCCAAACAAAGAAAATCTTCATTCAAGAGCAAGACTGAATCATCAATTCTTGAGCCTTATCATCTTATACGTTGATCTATTTGGTCCAGTAAATGTCATGTCTATTGCAAAGAAGAAGTATGTGTTGGTCATAGTGGATGAGTTCACCAGATACACATGGGTGTATTTCTTGCACACAAAAAGTGAAACTGCATCTATCTTGATTGATCATGTCAAACAGCTGGATAAAATGGTCAAAGATTCTGTGAAAATTTTAAGGAGTGATAATGGCACCGAGTTCAAGAATTTGATAATGGAAGAGTTCTGCAAAAGCCATGGAATAAAGCAGGAATTTTCTGCTCCTGGAACTCCACAGCAAAATGGAGTTGTTGAAAGGAAGAATAGAACTCTCATTGAAGCTGCACGTACAATGCTTGAAGAAGCAAATCTTCCAACCTATTTCTGGGCTGAAGCTGTGCAGACTGCTTGTTTTACTCAAAATGCAACACTCATTAACAAGCATGGAAAAACACCATATGAGATGGTGAAGAAAAAGAAGCCAAATCTGAAATATTTTTATGTATTTGGATGCAAGTGTTTTGTTCTCAAGACTCATCCTGAACAGCTATCAAAGTTTGATCTAAAAGCTGATGAAAGAATCTTTGTTGAATATCCACTTTCCACAAAAGCCTTCAGAGTCTATAATTTGAGAACAAAAGTGGTCATGGAATCTATCAATGTCTCTTTTGATGACACGAAGATCACTGGTCTTAAAGATTTCATTGACCATGATCAGCTGAGATTTGAAAATAAAGACTCATATTCTGATACTGAAAATCCTGACAGTCTAAGTCCTGATATTGCAAACTCTGATGGATTAATCTCTGATGTTATTGAAACTGTGGTGACTACATTAAAGGAAGATGCACCTATGCAGGGGGAGCATACTCAAGATCCTACCACATCTCAATAAACATCAGAACATGCATCTGGCTCTTCAAGTTCTGATTCGTCAAGTTCTGATAAGCCAAGTACTGATAGTGCCGAAAATCTAAATACTGAAGAATCCAACTCAGAGAGCATAGTTTCAGGGGGAGCATCAGAAAATGAAAATGAAGATAGCATGGATCATGGGGGAGCATCCAGTTCTAGAGAAAACCTTCCATCTGCAAGGAAGTGGACAAAATCACATACACCTGATTTGATAATTGGAAATCCTGATGCAGGTGTCAGAACTAGAACATGTACTTCAAATGAGTGTCTTTACAATTCTTTTCTCTCTCAGACTGAGCCAAAGAAAGTGGAAGAAGCTCTTTAAGATGCTGATTGGGTGCAAGCAATGTAGGAAGAGTTGAATGAATTTGAAAGAAACAAAGTCTGGACCCTAGTGCCAAGACCAAAGAATAGATCTGTTGTTGGTACAAAGTGGGTATTCAGAAACAAAACTGACAGTGATGGCATAATTACAAGGAATAAGGCAAGGATGGTTGCAAAAGGATATTCTCAACAGGAGGGAATTGATTATGATGAAACATTTGCACCAGTTGCTAGGTTAGAAGCCTTAAGGATATTTTTGTCTTATGCTGCTCACAAAAAGTTTACTGTCTTTCAAATGGATGTGAAAAGTGCTTTTCTCAATGGAGAATTGGAGGAAGAGGTATATGTTGAACAACCTCCAGGTTTTGTAGATACCAAACATCCAGATTATGTCTACAGGCTTGATAAATCACTTTATGGACTTAAGCAAGTTCCTAGAGCATGGTATGAGACTTTAGCTCAGTTTCTTCTGGAAAGTGGATTCAACAGAGGGACTGTAATAACCCCAATTTTTGGGAAATTTTTGAAACCCTTATGAACAGTATTTTTGCTGAATGAGAAAACTTTTCATGCCACACTATGTAGGGGTTCTGATATGGATATTCTGAGATTTTATTAGTACTTTATATGGGATATAAGTGTATGTAAAGATCGTCAGAATCCAAATCCGAACACTTTGATTTTTCCCGGAAATACACTAGATACGGAAAGATTTGAGAAAAAGGTAACAGGATAAAAAGGATTTAAATTAAAGGATTATAGGAGAGGATCATAAAAGGAATATAATATATTGAGAAAGGTTAAGGGAACCTAAGTAATAAGATCCCGGGTATGATCCCTCAAACGATAAACGAAAACGAAAGTTAAGCGAACCGTATAACAGATCAGCGGTCATTAGGCAAACGATTAGGAAGTTAATCAAGGGGATTAGTGGGGATGATGTCATCCAACCAATAGAAAGAGGACAAGGAGGGGAGGATGACATCATGAGGATGACACAAGCATGACATGGGAAGGAAGGAGATGTGGTGGCTTTTTAACCACACAAAATCAAGGGCAACTAGGTAATTTACTAAAATAAACACAAAAAATCAAACCAACCAAGCCAAGCAAATCATTTTTCATCAAAATCAAAAAGAAACCAAGGCATTGTTCTTCATGCTCTCGGCCAAAACAGAACCAGAACACTAAAACTACTGTATCTCCTTCATTTCTCACTCAAATATTGTGTTCTATAGCTCATTGGAAAGGTATTGAGATGGCCTACAACTCTTGTTCACAAGTCTCGTCCAAATAATCATGGTAAGACCCTCATTTTTATAGTTCTTTAAATCGGACTTTTAGAAACTTCAAAGCCTAACTTTGTGTTCTTGATTTCTTTGGAAAGATCAAGCTTGTAGGAGGCTCCCTAAGGCTTCCTAGAAACTTAACACCTCCCAAGGAAGGTATAAACTTCAAACCCTAGCCTTTACTTTATTTGTTAGTAAGTTTAATGGTTGGTGTTGTGAAATGAGAAGCATGGATTGTGATTATTAGTAGTTTGGTTTGATTTGGAAGTGTTTTGGTAATTGAAGCTTGATTATAGTTCATAGGTCTTGATTGTGGTTGTTTGAGTTGAAAACCTTGGAGATTATGGACTGATGTGGTATGGTTTAGGTGAAGTTTTGTTGTATTGATGGTTATGAGTTGGTTGGTGGTTAATTGGAGTAGTTTAAACATTGGTAATCGCGTAAACATAGCCGTCGTAACGTCCGATTTTCTTTAGACTGTTTTTGTGCATAACATTAGGACCCGAAGCTCATGTTACGAGCTTCGTTTTGATATGTAGTTCGTTCGATTCCGATGCACGGTTTAGGAGAAACGACCGTTTCAAGTAACGGCGTTTCGCGAATGAAACTTTTCCCCTCGCCTTACTTTGAAACATAGTTTAAGGACCAAAAAGGGTTAATTAATGTATGAAACATTTATGGTAAGTGTGTTAGGCAGTTGGTAAGACACTCGCGAAGGAATCGCTTTAAAACTCGTAAAGGTTAAATTATTAAAAATGGTGGAGCCGAGGGTACCCGAGTGACTTAAGCGAATCAGTGAGCGCAAAATAAGCGTTAGAATCTAAGTTAGTTAAAGTATAGATTTACAAGTGATTTTGGTTTTATTCCAACTTACTTGTTGTTTATAGGTTACCAGACTCGTTCCGAGCCTTTTATCACCCCAAGTCGCTCAGGCAAGTTTTCTACCCGTTATACTGTTGTTGTGATGTAAATATATGTATATGCATTATCTTGTGATATTGCATGATTGTTATTAGCAAATTTTGCGATATATTGGAGCATGCTAATATGGTATATATGCATGTCTGTTTCGTAATCTGGTTATCTATCTGTTGATTTCAATGCTTATAGTTGCATAATACCTATGCTAGAAATAAGCAAGTAGTTGCGTATACCCTTAGTATAGGGGATAAAAGGTGAACATATTTCTAAACCGGGAGTCGATGTTCCCGAGTATATTATATATATATATTTATTTATATATATATATATGGATATAGTTTTTAAAACTATGGATCGAATAAGGTTTATTCGATACCTTTATTCTATTATTTGAATATTATTTGAATATTCATTCGAGGGCTTATGACTCAGTTTATTTTATTATTTGAATATTATTTGAATATTCATTCGAGGGCTTATGACTCAGTTTATTTTATTATTTGAATATTATTTGAATATTCATTCGAAGGCTTATGACTCAGTTTATATTATTATTGAATATTACTTGGATATTCATTTGAGGATGTATGACTCCTTTATTTTATTTAATGAATATTATTTATAATATTCATTCGAGGTATTATGACTCCGCTTATTACTGAAATATATTCTTTATTTCATTAGAGAATAAAGTGTTAATAATCAAACTTATTTTCGATTATTCAAATAAAGATAATACTTTCATATAAGTATATCTTTGGTTATTTAATGTTTATTTCAAGTATAAGTTTTAATACTTCTACTTTAATTATTTTTATAAAGATAATTCTTTATGAGAATATTATTTAAATAATAATATTCAGATATTTTCTAATATATCGGGACTGATTTATTTCATTAAATCAGTTTTACTCCAAACACTCTTTAAAGTGTTTTCGAGTCTTCAAAATGATTTTTAAAAGTTAGAGCGGATCCCAAAACTCATTTTTATATTTAAGATCTTCCTTTTAAGGGGATTTAAATACTCGCTCAAAACCTGAGGGATCCGGCTCTATGGTGTATTTTATATTCGCAACAAGGTTGCTGTTTTGATAAATGAATTGATTACTTGCCCAATGTTCGGGAAGTAAGCCCATCTAATTGAGTCGGCATAAGCGACAGGCCGGGGTACGGTCTATCAAAGTGTAAGTGGCTGGGTGGCAGTCCATCAACGCGTAAGAGGCCGGGTGGCGGTCCATCACAAGGTCCTTATGTGGCCAGGGTGATGACCGGTGGGGGATTCATCCATCTACTAGTAGAAAAGGTTACTTATTGGTATCTTTGCCTGATCAGCAAGATATCTGGTTTATGCCAAAATTCTTTTCCTTCCAAATTCATTGGATATTGCAACTCTATTCATACTTTACATGACAGAGGTTTTCAGGAAATGTATGGGAGATATATATGAATATATTTATATATCAGGTCTTAATGAAGTATCTCGTAACTTCATTATTTATAATGATATTCAAAGATTGAATCTATTCAAATCTTGTCTTGTAGTCTCATCTATGTGATGAACCTTTGAAACTGATTATAACTTGAACGGGGGTAGTTCAAGTAGTATTTGGGAAAGATATAAGTATTTTGGGGTATCTTGTAACTTCATCTTTTAAACTTATATCTAATTAATAATTGTCTTATGAATGACAAAGATTTTCAGAAAAACGTTGAGACAAGGTTAGATATATGAGATCACCTTGCAATGATATTTTTTTTATACAGTTATACACTGGGACTTTGTGTATATTATGCATGGAAGAGGACTTCCAATATTTTGAAAATTATATATGTATATATACTGAATATTTTGCGACTTCATCGCATTAAGATATCAAACTTGGTTCATTTCTTTTGACCAAGACTTTCATGAGTATTATGAGTAGGCTCATATACTATTAATCATTATACATATTATTTTGGTGGGCTTGCTGCTCACCCTTGCTTTCTTCTTTCATCACACAATAACAGATAGAAAAGATGAACAGAACCAAAATCCCGATTCACAAGCGATTAGGAGACGTTCCGCAGTTTTCTAGAAGCATTGATGCCGCCGTAGCTGAGGTAGGAACTACCAATAGGCTAGGCTTTCAACTTTTGATGGACCAGATTTATTTATATTTATGAATTGTAATAATGGCAAAGAAATGCAAATTTATTCAGAAAACCTTTTAAGGTGTATTGGCAGATAATTGTGGAATAAAATGACTTGTGGTTATTTTTTGATGTTCATCTCTGAGACTATAACGTGTGGTATGTGTGTTTATTGTGGGGTCACAGTACAGAGTAGTTGAGTAATTATTAAGATTGGGTGTTATTAAGGGAAATGGAACTCGTGACGACCCGGATCCCCGACCCCGGATCTGGGGGTGTTACAGGGACAATAGACAAAACACTGTTCTACCTCAACCATGGAAAGGACTTACTTCTGGTCCAGATTTATGTTGATGATATCATTTTTGGATCTACAAATGACAAACTTTGCAAGAAGTTTGCCAAACTAATACAGTCAAGATATCAGATGAGTATGATGGGGGAACTTAGCTATTTTCTGGGCCTTCAAGTCAAGCAGAATGAGGAAGGCACTTTTATTTGTCAAACCAAGTACACCAGAAACTTGCTAAAGAAATTTGGAATGCAAGATTGTTCAAGTGCATCCACTCCAATGGCCACTGCGACAAAACTGGATAAGGATACCGGTAAATCAGTAGATATTACTGACTACAGAGGTATGATTGGCTCTCTACTCTATCTAACTGCTAGTAGACCTGATATCATGTATGCTACCTGTCTTTGTGCAAGATTTCAAGCAGATCCAAGAGAACCTCACTTAACAGCTGTAAAAAGAATCTTTAAGTATCTTAAAGGAACAGCTGCTCTGGGATTATGGTATCCTAGAGAATCAGATTTTAAACTAATAGGTTACTCAGATGCAGATTTTGCAGGTTGCAAAATTGACAGGAAAAACACAAGTGGAAGCTGCCAATTTCTTGGAGGCAGATTGGTTTCTTGGTACAGCAAGAAACAAAAGTCAATTTCCACATCAACTGCAGAAGCAGAGTATATTGCTGCAGGAAGCTGTTGTGCACAGATTCTTTGGATGAAGAATCAGTTACTGGATTATGGGTTAACATATTTCAAAATCCCTATTTACTGTGATAATCAAAGTGCTATTGCTATGACAGGTAATCCAGTTCAACACTCAATGACAAAGCACATCAGCATCAGGTACCACTTCATCAGGGAATATGTGGATGAAGGTACATTGGAATTGCATTTTGTTCCCACAGATCAACAATTGGCAGATATCTTCACAAAACCATTATGTGAAGCTACTTTTACAAGATTGGTAAATGAACTTGGAATGGTTTCAGGTTCTTTCTCTAAATCTGCTTAGACTTGTTCTATGTTATCAGACTTTATGCTCAGTATTTACAGAATTAATCTCATTGTATATTCTGTGCTTAATTGATAAATGTCTTTAAGTACTGACCGTTGTCTGATATATGTTTCTAAACTCTGATAAGTGATATGTTTGTTCTAGTACCTATTCAATCCTATGAGGATAACTGTGCTAGATAACTGACCTAATAGTCTTTAATAAACAAATGATTCCATGTAAGAAGTAATTATTTCGGTGGAAATCTTATGACACTAGCAAATTCTGATAATTGAGCTTAGTTAAGTTTACTTTGTATATCTTATTACTAAGTCACAAATTAGAATAATGTTACTCATCTGTTAAGTTCTGATACTAGTAAAACTGCTGAATGTACTAAGTGCTGATAAACCTCACTTATCAAAAGAAAAAGCAAAAAGATCAAAGAATAAAATCAGGTACTCCTTTGAGATCTAGAGTAAACATGTGGAAGGGACGACCCAAGTGCATTGCTGGTATTAAGTAAATATGCATTAGAAAAGCAAAATATTTTTTTGGTGACTTTTCACACTCTATGATTACTGGAGAAATACTCTGAAAATAGCATAAATTCTGATAAACAGTCGTGACTCAATTACACTGAGAAGCCACTGTAAAATAGAATTGCAAAAGATGCATAAAATTAGCACAAAACAGTTGAGATGGACTCAAGCATGAACTCATTCATCAGTAGGTTTCAGGACAATGACAGATCTTTAGCAAAATTTTAGTTATGCCTTATTTCTAAGATGTACTGAAGTGAATCAGACTTTACTCTTTGTCTGTTTTTAGCTTAATGCACACACTAATCACTCCATCTGAATGATGAAAATTTCTGTGGTGGTCTATGTTATTTTAGATAAATAGTCATAGTGTCATTATTGCACAAATTCTGAGGACAAGTTCTAAGTTACACGTTCTGATGATTAAGTTCTGACGTCCATAACTCAGAACTTGTATGAGGATTTACTAAGATGGGCATTCCTTTTTCGAGTTAAGAAATTATGTTCTGATGACTGTTAAGTTCTGGTATAGGTCTAAGTTCTGATTTCTCAGTCTAATCCTTTACTTGGCTTATCTGTGAATAAAATTTGATAACAGTCTCAGTTCGAACTAGAATATGTTGAAGTGGAAGATTAATAGTCACTATGATTAGGATTAATGGTATTCGTACTTGAACAGTCCACTATTTCTTGTGTCTTGTGCGGTCTAGACCATGATTCCTCTTTCCAATGTCTGTTATTCTTTTTCAAAGTCTAGGGAGACGAGGTAGAATTAATTCTACCTGTCAGCATTAAATATCTTTGCATCTCTTGGCATTCTCTTGCCTATATAAGCAACCACTTCACATCAGTCTTTCCATCATATTCTTCTCACACACTTATCCTCCTTTTTCTGTCAAAAACACAATGGTCCGATACAACATGTTTTTGAACTACCAAACCTTCAATATGGAGCTAAGTTGTGCCGAGTGGCAGCAGGAGTGGCATGTAACAGCCATTCCTGAGGAGATCTGGGATTCTGTCTCACAGGAGGTGCTGACTCACCTTCTATTCTTCTATATGGATTACCATCGCCATCTGGAGCGACTGGAGGAGGAAAGGCGGGAAGCTATCCGTCAGCAAGAGCGAATCATATGACTCGCCATCTTGTTTGTCGAAGATAGGAAGAGGAAGATGACTTAATCTTGTCTTCTTCCTGTTCTTCTTCATCCTCAGCTTTGTCAAGCTTCTTAGCTAGGACTAAAGCTGTTGATGTTAGGATTAGAAGCTTAGGGAAAATCTTGTATAAGTATTGATGTAATTTCCATTTCATAAATGTATTGTCTTGATATATTAATGAAAGTTGTTTTTACTTCAAGATTTTGTCTCTGAGTTATTTCATCTTGTGTTGATAAATCCTGATTGATGTTCTGATGACCATATATATTTTGTTTTATATTAAGTTCTGATTCATTTTCAGCACTTACATATCTAATTTATCTTGGTCATTTTCATGTGATGTATTTTCAGAATTTCAATGATGCAGTGAAAAATAATTCAATCAGTGCTAATAGTTTAAATTTTGAATTAAAACTGTTATTCTTGATAAATGGAACGGTTTTTCCTTGAAACTAGGCAACTGGGTAAGTAATGATTCCTGTTTTCTCGAGCCCAGTAACTGACCGTTATTACTGCATGTCTGACAGGTGTCCAATGGTAACATTTTTTGTTCAGAGTATAAGTACAACAGAGAGAAGATTTCTTTAATCTTTTATTTTCTTTATACTTTATCTCTCTCCTTACTTTTACTCTCTTTCTCCTTCTTTCTCACGTTGGTTTTTCATACAAACATTATCTCAAACACCTAACAGGCATACTTGAATCTCAATATTTTTTCACATGGCACCAAAGGATTTAATCATTGATGGAGCAAAGTTTGTTCAAAACAACTATGCTGCAATTCTTGATCATGCTGAAGCTCCATCTGAATTACACTTTGTGCAAGATCTTCTTGCACATAGTGAGGTTGGGTACGCCTTAACTCAGCCTGAATTATTTTTAAGTCAACAAGTTCTGAGGTTCTGGAGGACTGGAGTTTTTGATGATGGTGGTAAACGAGGAACTCCCAGTATTATCTTCCAAGTGGGTGATTCATCCTATGTAGTCACTCCTGGTACAGTACGAAGAGCATTACATCTTCCAGAAGATTGTACTTTCTCTATACCAGAGGAATCAGAACTTCGGGAGTTAATGACTGATTTGGGATATGAAAAGAGTCTGATAAAACTAGGACAATTGAAACGGGCTCATATCAGAAGAGAATGGAGTTTCTTCTTCGATTGCATCACCAAGGCTTTTGGCAACAAGTGTTCAAACTTTGATGCTATCCCAATCATGAGTCAGCACTTCGGGTATTCACTTATCAATCAAACTCACTTTGATTTTGCACCTGCTTTAATTGGTTTTATTGGGGATAGGATGACAGAGGATAGAACTGTTGTTTACTTTGCTCGATTCTATCAACTTATTTATACGTATTGTACTGATGAACCCCAGTTAGTCAACACTCAAACCCCACCTTTTAAGGTTGCAAAAAGGTACTTTAACGACCTGATAAATGCTGACACAAAGAAATCAATGGTGAGACCATTACAGATTCCTCAGTCTGTGAAACAGATTCTGGTAAATGCTGATCCTGCTACTTACCAATCTGTTTACTCCAATGTTCAACCAACTCACCATAACCAAAATTCATCATTTTCAGTCCCTACCACTCAGGGTATATCTCAGCCTACCCTCAGAACTTATCTCAAATCCTATCTCTCCACTTCACAGACTGCTCAACCTTCTTCTTCAGCACCTACTGTGAAGCCTACATCCTCTAAGCCAAAGAAAACAAAGACTGTTCCTCAAACACCTCAAAAGAGGAGGAGAATTACTTTGAGAGATGAATCAGATTCTGAGGAACAGATTCCTTCTTCAGAACCTGTGGTAAATGAAGCTGAGAAAGCAACTTCTCAGAAGGATTCTGAAATTGGGGGTTCTAGGCTTCTCAAGAGGCTTAGACGAATGATAGTTCCTGAAACTCCCAAGGAATCCAAATCAACAAGGAAGTACAAGAAACAGAGGGCACAAAGGCCGGTTTCAGATGATGAGGAGGAAGCAGCTAAGGAAGGGGATCAGGAATCTCTGATCTCACAAGACAAGGAATTTGCTCCAGTCACTTCTTCTCCATCAACTCCATCTCTGGAAGCTGTATCTGACAAGGCTAACTCACCATCTGTGTCTCTTGTTGATCCAGGCACAAGTGCTGAAATTGATATTCAGAACCTGGTTGTGCCTGAAATACTTTTCATAGAAGCTCCAACAGCAAATAATCCTTCCACAACACCTGTTACTGATGCTGTTCAAACTCTAGAGTTATCAACAACACCTTCTCTGCATCAAGATGCTGATGATCAGATTTTAGGTGAGCATCAGGATATGGCTGTTGATCAGAACTTAGTATCAGATCAGCAATTAGAGGATGCTGAAGCCTCCATTGCTACTCACACTGTTGTCTTATCAGAAGATACTGATTCTTTAAGTTCTGATGCTGCAAATGTTGGAGATACTGGTGAAGCTGCTCCAACTGTCGATGCTGATGAAGCAGGTCCTTCAGGACATACTCCACCACCGACTCTTCCTAAGTCTGAACTGGTAAAGGAGTTTGTTATCAGGGATGCACCAGTGCCTTGGAGTGAAACTCCTGCAGGTCAGGAGTGGACTAAGGAATGGAACTCAGTTACATGTGTTCCAAATGCTTTACATCTTGCTGAGCACTTGACTAAAGCTGATGAAATGTTAAATTTTGATGATTTTAAAACCCAGCTTAGAGTCACTGCATTGAGTACTAAACATCTACAAGGTCTTCATTCAACTACTCATGCAGAGCTACACAAGATTCATGAGAACTTTATCAAACAGGAACAAGTTTGGAAAATTGATAAGAAAAAGTTCTTTCAACCTACCATTGACAGGATTGCTTATATTGAGAAAACTCAAGAGAAACAACAAGCTCAGATTGATCAAATTCTGACAAATCAAGCTTCTCAGTAATCGCAACTTACTGAAATCCAGACCTCAGTGGAACTACTTATCTCTCTTTTACTACATGCTGATGCCAAAAAGGGGGAGAAGGTAATTAAGTCCAAATGCAAAACCAACAAGACACTGCAAGGAAAGGATGATGGAAAAGATGACCAAGGAAACTCTGGAATGGGTAGCGGTCATAGTCAAGGTAGAAGGTTTACATCAAGACAAGCTAGTCACAGAACAAGTTCTGATACTGGGAAAAGAATAAGTTCTGCTGCTGGTAAAAGGATAAGTTCTGATGAACTTCTAGATCTTGATGAGGAAATGTCAAGACAGTTATTTCTTCAAGAAAATCCAGGAATGGACTTGGAAAGTTTAAAGGAAGAAGAAGCCAGACTTAAATCAGAGAAAGTCACATCTAAATCTGAAGCTTCTGGTAAAAAGTCACTTCCAAAACTTAAAGGCATTGTGATCAAAGAAAGGACACATACTGAAGCAACATTGGCTAGATCACAACCATAGATAGATCCAAGATCCAAGGGTAAAGAAAAGGTTGGTGAACCTATCAAGGGTTATGTACCTCCTGAGGAAGAAGAAATTGCTGATGAAAAAGATGATCTTGCTCTGACTTCAAGAAAAGTTCTTAAAACAACCTCTGACATGGCTCAAGTTGTTCAGAGTCAAGAAATTGTAAGTTCTGATATTCAGAAGAAGCAAGTAACCTCTGACAGAGCTCAAGTTAACTTGATATCAGAAAATAGATCAAAGACACTCCTACCAGGATTCACTAAAGCAAAACAGACTCAATCTTTGAAGACTACTGCAAGTGATTTTGAAGCAAGAGTAGTTACTGGAAAGGAAGCTAGAGATAAAACTGGATTGGGAAGTGCTGATGAAAGAAGAGTACACAACACTACCAATGATCCAACTTCCTTGAGTGAACCAGGTATTGGAGCAACTCCTGAGAGATTGAATCAACTGGAATCTGTACAGATGGTTTACCATACCTACTTGAAAGAATACATTATGTTGTATTTCATGACAGATGGTAGGGTTTATCATATAAGACAAAATGCCATTCCTTTGAAGTATTTTGAAGAATTGGAGCATGTACTTTTCTTACTTCAAGTGGATGACAGAATAACAGAGACTGCTGTAAACTACTTAAAAGAACAGATTCAGAGACAGAAAAGGCTTTATTCTGTTAAGTCTGACAGCATATATGTTCCAAAGTACAGAGATCACAATGGTGATATTGTTGATATGAAGCCTAATACTGCACAGATCAGAACGTATCTTGGTATTAAGGGACTTGAATTCAATCTTGAGTCTGACAAAGCTTATGTCATAAGACTAGATTAGGAGTTGAGAAAAGCAAAGATTAATGATCTCAGAGCTGCAATCTTTCAAACTGGTGAAGATACTGCAGAGCTTAAAGATGTTAAAAGGAGAATGATTGATGAACTAAGATATGCTGAGAAATGTTTGTTGAAGAACTATCTCAGAACAACTCCTGACATCAGAGAGATCAGAAAATGAAGAAGCCAAGTTGAAGATCTACAACTGCTTAAATTCTGATATTTATACAGATTGAAGTTGTTATCAGAAGTTGAAATTGGTAAAAACTTTAAGGACTGTAAGTTGTAGTTATCTAGTCTATTTCTCATGCATTTGTACTTAATGTTTTTGACATCATCAAATATCTGTTAAACATGTATATTTTGTTAATTTACAAGATGGGGGAGATTGTTAGATATATTTGATAATGTCATGGCTAATATGTTTTATGTTTAGCTTTCAGAATCTTACGTGAACAGGATAAATCCGTACTTAACTGTTGATCAGTACTTATACTGGAAGTCAGGACTTAAGGATATCAGTACTTATGTTATCAGGAGATAATCATCAGAAGATAGATATCAGAACTTAAGTGCTGAAGGACAATCAGATAAGGACAGTAGCTGATTAAAGGAAAGAAGATCGAGATAAACATAAGAAGAGATATGCATGAAGAAGGAATTCCGTGAAGAATGGAATACTTGGAAGAAAAGATATCTGATTGATATATTTTAGGAAGCAGAATTATATTCCATATCAATTAGCGATTATCTTGTAACTGTGTAGTATATAAACACAGACATAGGGTTTACACTACAAGTGTTATCATTATTAGAAAAGATTATTCATTGTAACCCTTGCAGCTTTCGTGATATTTGTTCATCACTGAGAGGTAACAGTTCCATACTGTAACAGAGTTTATTATTTCAATAAAGTTTGTTTTCTGTTACTTAAGTTCTTAAAGTTCGATTTGAGTGTACTATACACTGTATTCACCCCCTCTACAGTGTGTGTGTGTGACCTAACAGTAGTTCTATGCAAATTAGAAACTCCTTTCTAATTTCATTCACTCTGGCCAGAGATTCCTGAACTAGCATAAGTGGATCAGCCTTGAACATTCGCTTCCTTCACTGGAAGGGGTAGATCCTTTATTGATCATACACTATCTTCGTGTACAAATTCCTATACCCAGTAGAGCCCTAATAATTGTCCCTGGAGACTAAGAACTAAACCAAAGCATAGTTCAGTGTACACAAGATGACTATGATGACCTCAAGTCTAAGGATACTTGTACAACTATCACTATATGAACAACTGCTGACACGTGAGTGAACTTCATCAGTTGTTCAGCTGTGCGAGTCATGTTCAGTGAACTTATTCTATAATAAGCACCTACATACTAGCTATAGTGTCACCACACAAATGTCTATGAGAATAGACATCCTTCATAATGAAGCAAGCATAGTATGTACCGATCTTTGCGGATTATTAATTACCAGTTAGTAATCCTATGATCAGGAACTATTTAAGTTTAGAGTTATCATCTTTTAGGTCTCACTATTATGATCTCATCATAATCCATAAAAAGCTTTACTCTAAACTATGGTATATCTTATTTAAACACTTAAATAGATAGAGCCTGTAATAAAAACAAAACAAGTCTTTTATTAATATCAATGAAATCAAAACAGATTACACAGGAAGTTATTCCTAAATCCTAATACATGATTGTACTTAGGACATATTCCTTTCAGGGTAGACCTTGATGACACCATAAAAAATATGGGGGTTTCATCAGTGTTTACTGAAGACCCCATGGTCACTCTTGCACCTTCATGTGCACAATCATCTTCACAGATGAATAGGTTTGAGGGTAGTACTCTTGAGGGAGAGCTATCTAAATCCTCTCCAATTCAATTGGAGGTTCCTCTAGAAGGAACAACTCCCCTCAAAACCCTAGCTGAAATTTCCTTGGCAGTTGAAGCGAGGAGTACAATTGCCAATGACCCTGTTATGGGAGAGGCAAGTTCATCACATTTATGTGACAGTGCTCTGCAAGGTGCACAAAGGTTTGAGGCTGGTGTACATGACAGTAACCCATTCAAATCCTCTCCAATTCCAATGGAGGTTCCCACTACATGTGGTGAACAACAAACTGTCAAACCATAAATTTATTTGTGAGTCAAACTGTGACTTCAGTCACAGGTGGTAATCTAGACATTTCTCAACAGCCATCCACATCTCAATCCAGCGAACCACATGTCATGGCTCAATGGCTACAAGATATAGAAGCTCAACCTTCTACAGTTGATGACATGTTGGTAGATCAAATCTCAGGCTTGGCCAATCTCTCTCAGCAATTGCTCACTTCAGACATGGGGAACCAGGACTATCAAGCTATACTGCTATGCTTCAATGAAGAGGTTGAACAACAGAATGAGAAGATAGTAGATGAGGCTGAAGAGGATGACAATGTAGATGCCTGGTTGTCTGATGACCATGTGGCAGAAATGGATGAAGTTTTGGCTAGATTCAGGAGGGAGTACATAACTATCATGGGAAGCAATGCTAAATCTCTCACTCCTCCTGAAGTCTATGATGCCATCATGGATGTGCACAAAGCTCAACTCAAGGCTTTCCATCTCTTTGGAAAGGCCCTTGAAGTAAAATTGACGGGACATGAAGATAAAATCAGGAAGTTGATCAAGGAAAAGATGGATGACATTGTGCCTTCTCAAAAGGACATCAATGATAAATTCCAATTTTTCACTGAGCAAATGTCAAGGATGAATCTTGCCTCCATAGAGAAGGAAATGTCAAATATGAAGAGTTCTTTCAAGGCCCTGTTTGATCAAGTTCAAGCTCATATCACAAATTTAAATAATACCAGGGTCAAGCTAAATCAAATGCATACGGCTAGGTATGAGCCTTCATTTCTTCTCATGGAGGGTGTCAGAAAAGCTGTTGATGAACACTTTGGGTCCTTCTCAACCAAAACCTCTACTCCTCAAATAAAAGAACTTCAAGATCAAATTTCGTCACTTCAAGCTTCCAACTCAGATTTATCTTCACAAGTCAGAGCTCTAAGCACATTGGTTGAGAGTCAACAACATGATATTCAAGCCCTAGTGGAGTCCCATAAGTATTTACAAATGCAGAATACAGTTGCTTTGGGAGCCATTATAGGAAAACTTAACATACCACTGCCAGCATTGCCTGAAGATGTAAGACCTGAGATTCCTACTCCCCTACTCATGCCTGTCACCAAGACTAAGGGGGAAATAGATGCAAGGCTAGCACAATCAAAATTCAAAAGTCAAGTACAAGGTCTAGAACAAGAGAGGCTCCTTATGGCTGCCCAAGGTCCAGGAATGACACAAGAGTTTGACAATTTGCTCACTGGTCTAAGGAACTCTCTCAACAACAACTTCTTCACTTATAAAAAGACCTTGGAAAAGACTATCAATTACATTAGGGTGCTGCAGATCCCAGTCAAGGACGAGTTTTTGAAGAAAAGGATAGTGATCAATCTTAATGATTCTGGTGTAGACAGATGTATGCAAGTCAATTTCAATTATCTAATTTCTAGAAGAGCATCTGAGGTGGATATTTTGATTAACAAGGTCAGGATAATCACCAATGAAGAGAAAATGCTTCTAGCAGAGTTAAGAAGGCTTAAGAAGCTGCATTCCCAGAAGCCTATCTACATCCAAGCAAAGGGGTGCACTATATCTGCTCTACAACCAAGCAACTGAAACATTTCCAAGTACCTAAAAACTGTGATGGCTAACAGAAGACTGATAATGGTGCTTGAGTCTGAGCTAAAAAGTAAGAAATTGAAGACTAGTGAAGATGAAGCTATGACCAAGATTCTGAGGAGATACATTGATAACCCTGAAGCCAATTTACCTAAAACTCAAATTAACACAGATGACTTGGGTGATGATGAGCAGAAGAAAGATGTTCAAAACCCTTCTGGCTCAAACTCAAGTCAATCTAGCAAGGCAATTGGTGGAAAAAGTGATAGTGAGAAAGAGAAGGAGAAGAAAAGTGGATCCGAGACTCAAAGGAGGGGTGGAAGGAGACAAAGACAAAAGAATGATACCTCACAACCCCTCCAAACCCTAAATATCCAAATACCAATTGCTAAACCTTCACATTCAACCTCATCAAAAACTGCTCAACCTCAAACCTCCAAGTCTAAATATTTCTACAAGCTCACTGCAAACTCTCTCCTCAAAACTCAAATCACTCACAGCCATACTTCTCTGAAAAGACTTAAACCTGTACCTTCATTCAAGCCACCCCATAAAACACACTTCAAAATAGTTGGAATAGGTCCAAAAGAAGCCAAGGTCAAGAGAAGATTCAGAAGACAAAGAAGACAAAGAAGAAGACAACTGACAGCTGAATTTCTCAATGATCATGGATTTGGTGAAAAGGCCATATGGAACAGATATAATCAAGATGATTTCCAACCTCTAAATGTTGTTGATTCAGATGAAGACTACTTCCAACAGCTAGCTAAAAAAATGGTCAGAGTTTGGGTTGTTAACATCAAAGAAGTTAGAATCTACTACAGTGATGGGTCCTTTGAACAGCTTGGAAATAGACTAATGGATTCTCTCTCAATTGTTGAACTGAAAAGGGTGCTAAGCTTGATGAATGGTAAAGATACAACCACTAAGGCATGGAGAATAGTATTGACAGTGTTTGTGGTTAACAGAGAGGAGATGAGAGATGAGCATAGAGCTTTGCTAGCTGAAAAGAGGAGAAAGTATGAGCATGACATTGATGAGTATATTAGAAGATCAGAAGAGTTGAAGACAGCAGGCAAGAGCAGAATATCAAAGGATGGAAAATTTATGAATGTAAAAGCTGGCTCTTTGTCAAGATACAGGATATGGATGTTAGCTAGTTATCCTAAGCCAGATTTGATGAAACTAATAGAGGCTCTAACTGACACCCCCATCCTAGAAGAATTGGAAATACTTGTACAGATTAAGAACATAATTGAGAAAGGATCAGAAACTCAGTCTTTACTTAATTATTGTAAACTGTCAAATGTTCAATGTACAAGTGTTGTATCAGCTTTTGTATTATTTTATTTTCATTCTTTAACTTGGGGTTAGTCTTGTTAACAGGCATGAATTTGTGATAAGCAATCTTCTCACAAATTTTGGGAGATTGTTGTGCAAGACATGCCTGTATCATAACAAGACTAAGTCATATTTACAACCCTAAGATTAGTTGTATTGTAACCTTAATCTGTAGTTTATACTTGTAACACTTAATGTCTATAAAATGTAAATGGAGCAGACTGAAGCATTTTTCCCTAAACAGTGTCAAGCCTAAGAATTATATCTGGAAGAAGATCAAGAAGATCATGCCTCAGAAGAATTATGAAGAAGCTTGGAGTTGAATAATTCTGTTTGGTGAAAAACATTTTAAGTCAAGATCTCTACAAGTCACAAAATTAGTGTTATAGAGAAGTCATTCGAGAACTCAGAAAGACCTATCGAGAACTCAAGAATTGTCTATCGAGAACTCAGGAAATGCTATTGGAGATATCGATAAGTCAGATACCCATTCGAGAACTCAGAGATATCGACAAGTATACATTCATTAGAGAACTCTGAGTTATCGATAAGCCAAAGTCCATTAGAGAACTCTGAATTATCGATAAACCAAAATTCACTAGAGAACTCAGAGTTATCGATAAGTCAAGTCAATAATGAAGTTTCAGAGATATCGACAAGCCAACATGCCTATCGAGATGTCGAGTTCTCTACAGCTTAATTGGAGATCTCGAAGTGAAGAAATTTCTCTAAGTACAGAATTGCAGAACAGTTCAATATCCAAGGTTGCAAATCAACAAACAATTCACACAGCTGAATTGACAAGTCTATAAAAAGCAGCTTGAGAGATGTGCAAGATTAATGGTGAAGATTAACTGACAAAGGAGGATCAACCAATACACAGTGGATGAAGATATGCTAATCTAGATATGGAAATCTCACTTTTCCTTTAAATAGAAGTGATTAGTGACAGGTTAGAAAAGTGATTAGCACTTCTTATTATTCACTGTGTAAACCAAAGTTAACTATCATATAAAGTTAACCGAGGTCCTTTGTTTGAGATAGGACTGAATAGATTAGAAATTGTATTCTCTCTCAAGAAAGAAGCTAAGTTCTAAACCAAGAACTTAGAGATTTTGTAGCAAAACACTGCTTGATTTTTAATATAAAATTAAGTGAGTTTTGAAGATCTTTGTTTTACATATTTGCATTGTTATTTATGTTTAACATCTATTCTACAAAATCATTGATAACAACCAACTGATACACCCAAAGTCGATCAAAAAGTAAACATTTAAGCCAAAACACATTCACCCCCCCTCTGTGTTGTATTCATATCTAACATAAGTTATCCAACATAAATAAGAGGTGGCTTAAGAAAGGTGGTATGTGGTCATACAGCTAGAGGTAGTCCTTAAATAAGGTCTAGAAATAATCATACCAACATGATTTATAACATGCATAATAAATGCTAAAAATACCAAATCAATATTTAAAATAAATGCTGATAAAGTATAAATAATATTTATACCTTGTGAATCTGAAGATTCAGCTTCTTTGTAGACATTCAGTGGTGGTATTGATAAGACATCAGCAGATTGTGGAGATGGATAAATTCTACCTTCAACATCTATAACTAGAGTAACTGTAGCAGGATTAAGGCCTTCATTGCAACTTTGATGCAATGGTTCTTGTGTAGCTGGAGAATCAGGATTTGCTGGATGACTTTGACAGCCAGGTTCTTGTGTACTCTCCACCATAATTACAGTAATAGGCTCCTGAGCAGGCTTTTCATCATGCCATTATTGAATGGACTTTTCAATCAGAGACTCTTGTTCTTTAATATTTGCTGCACCACTTAGAGATGCAGGTTCTTGTGGGATTGGATCAGAAGATGCAACTGATGTACCCCTTTGAGATACAGGTTCTTGTGTGCTTGATCCAGGTAAGAGACCTTTCCCTTGCAGCTTGTTAACACTAGCTTCAACTTTCTCATGACAGACTTCTCTTGCTCTCTTGCTATATTGCTTTATTGGAGAATCAGACAGTTCTACAGGTACCTCAGCAATTGTATGGAAATCAGGATTTGGAGTAGATGCACTCTGTGTCTCCTCAGCAATTTCCTGTTTAATCTTGAGTAAGTGCTGATTGTAATTTGCTTTCACCAGCCTTCTTTTCTTTGGCCTTGGGCTTGTACCAGCATCATTAGTTGTGTCCTCTTCAGTCGGTAGTACAACTGGTCTTGGAGAAGAACCAGATGAATGGTTTGGAAATCTAGAAGACAAGGTAGCATTTTCCTCATCTGATTCTAATCCAGCAAGCACAAGTTTCCTCTTGCCAAATTATGAAGGTTTAGAAGAATGAGGAACTTGAGCTGCTTCAACTTTTGACTTAGCTACAGCAGGATTTGTAGCTCCATAATCAAATGGTCTAGTAGTAATATGTGAAGTCATGGTTAATTTGCATGAAAAAATTTAGAACATAATTTAGGGTTTCAGAGTTTATGGGTGGGAAAAGGTAAAGTAGAAGACATAAAAGAATAGAGATAAGTAAATTATTATTTGAAATTAAAAATTGATTTTATATAACATATCACTCCACTAATTCAAAAAAAATTCAGTTTAATGGGACACGTTGCAATATACGATTGACCGTAAAATTAATCATGTAAACGTGTGTTACTGCATCCACAGTTCACGCTGCATGCATAGTTCCTGAGAATAAAGTTTTGCATTAACTGAACGTGTTTCATATTCTCACGTCATCGTGTAAACAACTGTACCCATGAAAAATTATTCACTTGCAGCTAACTTCAAACCTGTAAGTAAAATATTGACTAAAGCAATATTTGAATAACTTCAAAAATTATCATCAGAGAATAATAGTCAATCAAAGTTTGACCATTATCAGTATTTCATCACGACTATCATGATTTATCAGTCAACACTAATTTGACCAATGTCAGAATTTAACAACTACTGTCAGGATCTATTAGTCAAAACAGATTTGACCAGTATCAGAGCTTATACACATAATTAGAGTTTAACATGCAGACACTGATTGAAATTAATTCCATGCTTGCATGGCATCAGAATTTAACACAATTATCAATAACGAGCAAGTATGGATACATAAAGATAAGATAACATACTCTAACTATTAGTAATTATTCCTTAATTATCAGAGTTTGAGAAATGTCTAGATATCATTCCCAATTTATTCACCAATCTTGTCAATGTAGCTTCACGGAGAGGCTTGGTGAATATATATGCTAATTACTGATCTGTTAGAACAAAGACCAATTCCACTTACCTTCTTCCGCATGTTCCCTTATGAAATGGTACCCAGTGCTGATGTTTTTAGTCATTGAATGCTGCACTGGATTTCCTGTCATTGCAATAAAACTTTGATTATCATAATATATAGGAATAACTGAATAGTCTAAGCCATAATCCAGTAACTGATTCTTCATCCATAGAATCTGAGCACAACAGCTTTCTGCAACAATATATTCAGAATCTGCAGTTGATGTGGAAATTGACTTTTGTTTCTTGTTGTACCAAGAAACCAATCTGTCACAAGAAACTGACAGCTTCCAGAAGTGCTTTTCTTGTCTATTTTGCATCCTGCAAAATCAGCATCTGAATATCCAGTTAGCTTAAAATTTGAATTTCTAGGATACCATAATCTCAGATTCATGGTGCCTTTGAGATATTTAAAAATTCTTTTCACAGCTAATAGATGACGTTCCCTTGGATCAACTTCGGACCTTGCACAAAAACATGTAGCATATATGGTATCAGGTCTACTAGCAGTCAAATATAGGAATGAGCCAATCATACCTCTGTAATTAGTTATTTCTACTGAAGAACCAATATTTAATTCTAACTTGGTAGCAGTGGCCATAAGAGTTGATGCAGTTGAGCTGTCTTGCATTCCAAATATTTTGAGCAAATTCCTAGTGTATTTGGATTGATTTATGAATATCCCTTCATCAGTCTGTTTTACTTGTAACCCCAGAAAATAACTCAATTCTCCCATTATACTCATTTGATATCTGGATTGCATTAGCTTTGCAAATCTCTCACAAAGTTTATCATTAGTAGATCTAAAAATGATATCATCAACATATATATGTACTAATAATAAGTCCTTACCATGGTATTTATAAAAGAGATTTTTATCAATTGTACCTCTTATGAAACCACTTTCTGTTTGAAATAGAGCAAATGTTTCATACCAGGCCCTTGAAGCTTGCTTTAGTCCATAGAGTGCTTTATCTAGTAAGCAGACATGATCAGGAAACTTTGGATCAGTGAACCCCAGAGGTTGTTCAACATAAACTTCCTCTTCGAGTTCTTCATTTAGAAATGCACTCTTTATATCCATTTGGAACACTTTAAACTTCTTGTGAGCAGCATAGGCTAGAAAAATCCTTATTGCCTCAAGCCTTGCAACCGGAGCAAAAGTCTCATCATAATCAATGTCTTCTTGCTGTGAATAGCCCTTTGCAACCAATCTTGCTTTGTTTCTTGGAATAATGCCCTCACTATCAGTTTTATTTCTAAACACCCACTTTGTACCAACAACTGACCTGTTCTTTGGTCTTGGCATAAGAGTCTAGACTTTGTTCCTTTCGAATTCATTAAGCTCTTCTTGCATTGCTATAACCCAGTTAGCATCTTGAAGAGCCTCTTCCACCTTCTTGGGTTCAGTTTAAGATAGAAAAGAATGGTAGAGACATTCATTTTGAGTGGCTTTTCTGGTTCTTACACCACTATCTGGATTTCTAATGATTAAGTCAGGTGTGTGTGACTTAGACCATTTTCTTGCAGATGGAAGTTGACTCCTTGAAGAAGAACCTCCCCCCTGATCCATGAACTCTCTATTATTTCATTGACTAGTACCACTATCATGTCCTGATGCTCCCCCTGAATCAGTTTTCCCATTATTATCAGTATTTGACTCATCAAAATTTGAGGAATGAGAGTCTGATGACTTATCTACTGATATTTCTTGAGTTGAATCACTTGTAGAAGTCTCTGGATTTGAATCATATTGCTCCCCCTCAACATATGCTTCAATGTTAGAAGAATTTCCATTGTCATATGGATTAATAGAGCTTTGAGTGATATCAGAATTTACTGTATCAGGATCAGGATTTAGGAGTTTAGCATATGGTACTTCATTTTCAAATCTCAATTTTTCATGGTCATCTGCATCTTCTAGACCTGTAATCTTCTTGTCATCAAAAGATACATGTATGGATTCCATGACTGTTCCTGTTCTCAGATTGTAAACTCTGAAGGCTTTTGTAGACAAAGGATATCCCACAAAAATGCCTTCATCAGCTTTTAGATCAAATTCGGTAACCTGCTCCAGATGAGTTTTGAGAACAAAACATTTACAACTAAAAATGTGAAAGTACTTCAAATTTGGCTTCTTTCCCTTCACCGTCTCAAATGGTGTTTTTCCATGCATGTTGATCAATGTTGCCTTTGTTGTAAAGCAAGCAATTTGCATAGCCTCGACCCAGAAGTAGGTAGGCAATCTTGCTTTTTCTTGCATGGTTCTTGTAGCTTCTATGAGAGTTCTATTCTTTCTTTCAATAAATCCTTTTGGTTGTGGAGTTCCAGGAGCATAAAATTCTTGTTTTATCCCTTTGAGTTTGCAAAACTCTTCCATAGGGTTATTCTTGAATTCAGTTCTATTATCACTTCTGATGATCTTCACTTTGTATGTTGATCATCCTTTTTCCATCTCTCTTATATGATCAAGAAGAATGGATGGAGATTCATCCATGGTGTGCAGAAAGTACACCCATGTGTATCTTGTATATTAATCAATAATAACGAGTGCATACCTCTTCTTGGCAATTGACATGACATTTACTGGACCAAAGAGATCAATATGAAGTAGATGATATGGTTCAAGAATGGAGGATTCAGTTTTACTCTTGAAAGATGTTTTCCTTTGCTTGGCTTTCTAGCATAAGTCACATAAGCCATCAGGAGTAAACACTGCATTGGGCAATCTTATCGCAAGATCTTTTCTTACAAGTTCATTGATATTGTTGAAATATAGGTGAGAAAGTTTTTTATGCCAGTTCCAGCTGTCTTCCACAGATGCTCTACTTAGTAGACAAACTTCTGATTCATCAGTATTTGTGAAGACCCTGGCTTCATATAAAATACCATGTCTTAAACCAGTCATTGCAATCTTGCCATCAGTCTTACTGACAATTTCACAATGTTCCTTATAAAAGTTCACATGGTAACCTCTGTCACAGATTTGGCTCACACTGATCAGATTTTGCTTGAGTGCTGCAACCAGAGCTACATTTTCAATGATGACATTTCCAATTTTTATTTTGCCATATCCCAAGATTTTTCCTAAGTTTCCATCTTCATAAGAAACACTTGGGCCAACTTTTTCCTCAAATTCTGATAGCAGGGATTTATAACTAGTCATATGTCCTGAGCATCCATTGTCCAAGATTAGAGTATTTCTCGAGTTACCCTGTAATCAATATATGAAATCAGTTAGTTTTTTAGGGACCCATACTTGCTTGGATCCTTTGGCCTTTTTAAGTTTGTTAACACATGCAGCAGAAGACTTCTTATCAGAGTTTATGTTAACATCCTTACTATCAATTACACATGCAGAAACAGATTTTACTTTATTTAAAGAGGGTTTCAGTTCATAATAATTATAATACAAACTGTGATACTCTTTACATGTAGAAATGGAGTGCCAAACACTTCCATAATGAAAACAAGGACATTGTGGTTTATATCTAACTGTTCTATTCCTAAACTCTGATTTGGGAGGAACAATATTTATCTCTTTATTCTTCCTGCAAGAGTTAGTAAGATGGTTAGTACTACCACATTTCAAACATGCTGTTATTCTCAATCAATGCAACAAGAATTACAGAAGGGGCGTTGAATGTAATTCTGGCTCCTTTTTAATTTTAAGAATGTTTTTACTTAATATATAATTGTGTTTGAGTTTGCAAGCAATGCGCAATGAAAGTAGAATAGAAATCAAAACACAAAGTAATAAAACAGAAAGCTTTAAATGTAATATCCGGGATATATCGTGTAATTATTTTTGCTATTAAATAATTATTATCTGTGTTCAGTATCTATTCTGTGATTTAATTGTTAAGTGTTATTTGTGTTTGGATATTTAAAAATAATATTAATTGAGTATTTTAATTTTTATATGTCCAAAATAAAATATAGATAATTGTCATATCTTCCAAATTATTTTTATGTTGATTTATGGATTTATAAGAATCATATGAAATTTATAAAATCTTTTTCTGAGCATTTAAAATCTATTTTATAAAAACGGGAACCAATCGACGTCATCCGTTGTTACGTTTTTGGAACCCGAAACTCTTCCGAGAACTCCTTCCTAACCTATTTGTAATATTCCGAGCATATTCCATGTTTCGACTTTTTCGATCCGGCGTACGGTTTGTTCTGCGCGGGTCCCGGCGCAACATTTTCGATACAATATTTGTTTCGGTAAATCAATAAAACCCGTATTTTTGATAAACGGGAGCTTTTTATTAAACTATCCCAATTATCACCTCGTAGTACGTGTAACCAGGCGCTGAGACCAAGACCGAAGTACAAATTGTACTGGTTTGGATAATTATCCCGAAAACCGATACCGTTTGGATCAGTTTTTATAAATAAACGTACCGTTTTATATCCGGAATGATCCAACAGGATACTAATTTTCCGTAATTATAAATAGCCTTTTCCCGTATTTTATTTCGTATCAAAATCATTTGCAGACAGATAATTATATAATTTTACAGAGAAAAATCATATATTCATAAACTGTTCCAAGAATCAAACCAACTTTTGAAGGTGTTATTGATCTTTGTTTGAAAAGCTCGAGTAGCAGATTTGAAGGTCTTGAAGAGCTCTATCAGATTCCATAACCTGTTTTACTGCAGAATCAAAGGTTAATTTTATATATTTTTATTAAATTTCGAATTATTTTGATTAAAAATATGAATTTTTGTTCGGATGATTGTTTGTATGATTTGATGATTGCATGTTGTAGAGCTTGTTTTCCTGATGATTTTGGTATATTATACGTCTGATTTGGAGTTCAATAACATGTTCAAATTTGAGTTTAATTTTCGAATTTTAAAATTAGGGTTTATAACCCGTATGAATGTTTTCAATTGAAATTTGGGGGTTTTAATTTAGGGGTTATTAGCTGTTGATTTATAGTGGGTTGTGTTCCTTATGAAATTTGCAACCGATTGATATATAGCTCGTTAACAGAGGATTAGTGAATTGAAGGGAGTTGTGTTTTGAAGGTTTACGATGTTCGCCGGAAACCAGCGATGTTCTTGGCCAATTTTCGGCCAGAACAGGAATGATTAGAATGATTTGTTTGCATGAATATGTTCCTGGTGAAGTGTAGTTGTGATCTGGACAGTTTGGGGGCCTGAGGTGGCCGGAATCGTGTTCTCCGGCCACACTCCAGCAAGGTCGACGGCGGGGCTGACAAAATTGCAAACAGGCCCCTGTAGTTTTAAAAACGATACAGTTAGGTCCCTGAAGTTTCCAGACTTTGCAAATTTAGGATTCCTGTTTTAAAAATGTTTAAAAATCACATTTCCTATTTATTTTTATTATAAAAATTCGTTTTTAATTTCTGAAAATTCTAAAAATTATTATTTTAATTCCGAAAATTATTTTTAATTCAAAAATAAATCTGAATTAATTAGTTAATTAATTTCAGTTAATTTTTAATTCATTAATTGGTCAATTAATTTGAAAATTAATTATTAATTGATTTAATTAATTATTAATTGATTTTAGTTAATTATTTAATTAGATTTAATTATTTAAAAATGATTTAAAAATTCTGAAAAATAGTTTGGAGCTGTAAAATATTATTCTAAATTATTTCCAAGGCTCGATAATTATTATAAAATTGTTTTGAAGCCAGAATTGGCCAACCGAACCCTGTTTATTATCCCGAAATTGATCCAACGGCCCGTTTTAATTCTGAAAAATGTTTTAAAAATCGTTTTAAATACCAGAAAGCCTATTTATGACCCGAAATGTCTTTATATATTCGATGTTTACTGTTTATTGCGTAACTTTCAATCCGTTAATCGGATTTGGATAAAACGTGGGGTAGATAGAAGTATATGTTAAATAGAATCATATGAGTTGAATATTGATAGATGCTTATGATATGTGAGCAGAAGAGGCAAGACGTAGGAAAGGGAAACAGGTAATTGAGGAGTAAGGCGGTTGAGATTGGTAGCGAGTGCAGTGTAATAAGCTAATACCAGGCAAGTGCTCTGAACTTTCTCGAGATATTGGAGTACTTGATAATCTTGTTGATATTGCAAGTGCTTTGAAGCACTGAAACCCAAACCCTGATTCCAGTTATTGTTCTTGAGTCATAAACCTTATTCTTTCTAAGCCATTGATTATTGTATACCCAAACACAAACCATAAATCTACGATACTACTCTACAAATACATACAAACTAAATACCAAACACTGGACTGAATTACTTATATACTCAACCCATTGTATTTTATGCTTTGAAAGACTAAATCTTTGAAACCCTGAAACGTTGATTCCTTTGTTATCCAATTCTTTCATTACCCAACATCCAAGCTTTGAAGTTACCTTGTAGATCCATACAAGGATTGAAACCCTTTCATTGTTAAGCACTCACTGTTGTTAATGATTCTGGTTATTGTTTATTATTGTTCATTTTGTTATTATGTTAGAATTGGATTGTTTTTATAAAATTGTGGACCAGATTCGTGGTCAGACCATATAATGGTCAAGTTAGGCCAATGTGTGCCTTGGATCCAGTAGTTAGAGCAATGTTGTGTGCTTTGCTCGGGGTTAGTGCGTGACTGATCAACAGCCTAACCTTGGTTTTAAAATAAAAGTATAATGTCCAATTCTAAATCATAATCCACGGTTCACTTGATATCATAACCATATTCACTTTATGATGATTATTCTCAGTTTTGCTGAGCTAGTTAGCTCATTTGTGCGATGTTGTTTATATTCTTTCCAGTTAAAAAGGAACCAGTTGGTAGCAAGGATCCCCAGTCCAGCGCGAGAGCTAGGGATTGAGGTTGAGGAAGCTGAGCTAGTAGGCTTCTTTTGGAATAAATTAAGTTTGTAAAAGTTTGTAATAATGTTTAATACTCAGTTTGAGTTTGAATGGCTGGGATTTGAACGGTTTGTAATATAAGTAGATGTGTTTGGCTTGTGTGTATACTTTAACCTATTGCAGTCCGTGGTAGTTGGTAAGTAGGGTCACTGCATATTATTGTTATCTTTATTATTGTTATAAGCAGGTTATAATTAAGGTGTGTGTGTGGACCCCAAACTTCTGACCCGGGTTTGGAGGGCGCCACAGGTTTGGTATCAGAGCTACAGGTTATAAGTCACTGACACAAGCCTAGGTTGACGGGAATGGGTAGAGGGTTATGATTAGAAGTAAGGAATATAAAGATAGAACGTCGAGAGGTTGAGTGCTTCGGTATATCAGGTATTAGTGTAATTCGCGTTATGGTTCGAGATTCTTATATTGCGATATGATTTCAGATAGCAGTGATGGCCGACTCTTTTATTCCCGTATCAGCTGATCACTCAGAGCCTTCAGTTGGAGTGTCATCTTCGGATCCACGTCCTGTTGTTCCACCAGTGTTGGCTATACTACCTCCACCTGTGTTGCAGCTCGTACCACTGCAGGCTATTCCACCTCAAGGCATGAGGCCACCTGTCAGAGGACCCCCACCAGCTGATTCGGATTCCACTGGGCATTCAGTTGCGAGTGCCCCATTCCAGTCTACATTACCCCCAGTTCCTTATTACCAGTATGAGGCTCTTCTATTGGAGCGTGAGTCCTTGTTGGCCCAGATCAGAGAGCTACATCATATCATCAGGACTACATATGTTGATCGTGGTGTGAGGGAACTTCGAGAGGAGATTCATATGACATAGAGGGTTCTTGAGGCTAGGCTACATGGAGCTACACTACCTGGCAGAGGCCCTGATGTACTGATGGGCTGGGCTACTGAGGTGATGGAGGACTTTGAGAGGCTGGCAGGACCAGAGTTTCCTTGGAGCTGAGTCAGAGATTCAGAGAGGGAGATGTTGAGCAGTATTGTTATGGTTATGTAGTATGTACAGTAGTGTGTAGTGTGTATCAGTAGACTTTTGAGTTGTATTTATAGACTAGCTATGCTGACTAGTGAGTAGGTTGTTGTACCCTTTTTGCTTTTACTTTAGAAGCGTCTTTATGCTTGTACTACCTAAAACTTTTGATCTATAAATATATCAGTACCTTTTTCCTTTCCAGCACTATCATTTACTTTATTGCACCTGTTTTACCTTACCTTATTTATTGCACCAGTTATACCCCTGTGATACCATGTACCCTGTTTTCCATAACTGTTTATAATCTGTAAAGAAGCATGCAATTTACTTAATTACAACTGTTTTCAAAAAGAGATATTTCTGTTTTACAAAACTTTTCTTTTATGTAAAAGATTTGATTCAAAAGCTAAATAAGTTGTTTTATTCTTTACAGAAAATGCCTCCCAGAAGAAATACCCGCACCAACACCCAGAATGAAGAAACCAACAACAACAATAACAACCAAGATGATACAAATCCAAATGTGAACCCAGGACCCATAGACCCAGCAATAGCCCAGATTCTTCAAATCTTGGCCCAACAAACAGTTCACCTGGCACAACAATAGCAAAGACAGACCAATCCCCAGGTAACCTTTAAAACTTTTCAGGCGATAAACCCACCAGAATTCAAGGGTTCCTTAGAGCCGATTGAAGCAAATGTGTGGTTAAAGGAAATAGAGAAGGCATTTGCCTTAGTGAAAGTAAAGGAGGAACAGAAGGTTGAGTTTGCAAGTTACTATCTAAAGAATGAGGCCACCTACTGGTGGGAGATGGTGAAGACAGTGGAAGGTACAGATATTATTACTTCAGAGAGGTTTAAGGAATTCATTCTACAAAATTACTTTCCCCAGTTTGTTCAGGATCAGATGGAGCTGAAGTTTTTAGAATTAAAGCAAGGGAACATGTCGGTAACAGATTATGAGGGTAAGTTTGAGGATTTGTCAAGGTATGTACCGTCGTATGTGGATACTGACAAGAAGAAGGCTAAAAGATTCCAGCAAGGTTTGAAACCATGGATCAGTGGGAAGGTAGCCATTTTTGAATTGGATACCTATGCAGGAGTAGTATAGAAGGCTATGATCGCAGAGACAGAGAGTGAGATGTTCCAGAAGGAAAAAGAAAGCAAGAAAAGGAAATTTGAAGGGAATGAGGGCCAGTCAAAACCAGGGAAGTTTCCAAGTCTTAAGAAAGGCAAGTTTCAGTCAGGGAGAAATCTTAATTTCAGGAGACAAAATGCAGGAGACGGAGGCCAGAGCAACCGACCAGTTAATACGAATCAGCCGAATCAGTTGAGACTAACTTTTCCGGATTGTCAAGTATATGGGAAGAAGCATGGGGGAGTTTGTAATAAGTTGAATGTGGTATGTTTCAAATGCAACCAGAAAGGGCACTATTCGAGGGAGTGCCGAAATCAGCCAGCAAGAGAGCCAGCAAATAAGGATCAGCCTATCCGGAATCCAGCAGTAAAGGTTCCAGCCATTGGATTTACGTGCTTTAAATGTGGGAAGCCAGGACATATGGCCAGGGATTGCAAGACACCAGCCCCAGTTAGTAATGCATTGAGGATTATGGGATCTACCCCAACAATGAATGAGACTCCAAGGGCTAGAGTTTTTGATATGTCTGTGAAAGATTCTATCCAGGATACGGATGTCGTGGCAGGTACGCTTAATGTGAATTCTTTATGTACCAAAGTGTTAATAGATTCGGGAGCAACCTGATCGTTTGTTTCACAAGATTTTGTTAGTAAATTAAATTGTCCAGTTGAGTGTTTAAATGAAATAATGACTGTGGAATTAGCAAATCAAGAACATGAAACTGTGAATTAAGTTTGTGGGAATTGTGAGGTTGAGATTTCTGGTAATAAGTTTTGTGTAGATTTGATACCATTTAAGTTAGGAGAATTTGACGTTATATTAGGGATGGATTGGTTATCTAAGCATGATGCCCAGATAGATTGTCGAAATAAGAAGGTAATGGTGAAGACGCCAGATTGAAGAATAGTAACGTTCAAGGGTCAGAAACAAGTAAAGAAGTTCTTAACAATAATTCAAGCTAAGAAGTTATTACGACAAGGATGTGAGCATTTCGTGGCATATGTGATTGACAGAAGTCAAGAACCAACAAAACTTGATGATATTCTAGTTGTGAATGAATTTCCAGATGTGTTTCCCGACGAATTACCAGGACTTCCTCTAGATAGAGAAATTGAATTTGCGATCGACTTAGCACCTGGAACCGAACCAGTATCCAAGGCCCCGTACAGAATGGCGCCAGTGAGATGAAAGAGCTAGCGAAGCAATTGCAGGAGTTGTTAGAGAAAGGAGTAATCAGACCCAGCGTATCCCCGTGGGGAGCCCCGGTATTATTTGTCAAGAAGAAAGATGGAAGCATGAGACTGTGTATCGACTATAGGGAGCTCAACAAGCTTACAATCAAGAATAAGTATCTGTTACCCAGAATTGACGATCTGTTTGACCAGTTGAAGGGAGCCAAGTACTTCTCCAAAATTGATTTAGGACCGGGATATCACCAACTAAAGATCAATCCAGAAGATATACCAAAGACAGCTTTCAGAACAAGGTATGGACATTACGAGTTTTTAGTGATGTCTTTTGGATTGACCAATGCCCCGGCAGCGTTTATGGACCTGATGAACAGAATTTTCAAGAAGTATTTGGATAAGTTTGTTATTGTGTTTATAGACGATATTTTAATTTATTCAAAGACGGAAGAGGATCATGCGGAACATTTGAGGACAATTTTGGAGATTTAAAGGAAAAAGAAGTTATATGCTAAATTCTCGAAGTGTGAGTTTTGGCTACAGGAAGTTCAGTTCTTAGGACACATAGTCAGTAACGAAGGGATCAAAGTGGACCCGGCAAAGATCGAGGCAATTACGAATTGGGAGAGACCGAGAACACCCACTGAGGTAAGAAGTTTCTTGGGATTGGCAAGATATTATCGACGATTCGTTCAAGATTTCTCAAGGATTGCAACACCATTGATAAAGCTTACATGAAAGAATGAAAAGTTTATATGGAACGACAAGTGCGAAGAAAGTTTTCAGGAGTTGAAGCGGAGATTAATCACGGCACCTATTTTGTCACTTCCAGACGATCAAGGGAATTTCGTAATTTATAGCAATGTTTCTCACAAAGGACTAGGATGTGTTTTAATGCAGCACGAAAAGGTGATTGCATATGCGTCAAGGCAATTGAAACCACACGAACAAAAGTATCCTACTCATGATTTGGGGCTAGCAGCCATAGTTTTCGCTTTGAAGATTTGAAGACATTATTTGTATGGAGAAAAGTGCGAGATTTTCACGGATCACAAAAGCTTAAAGTATATATTCACACAGAAGGAACTTAATATGAGGCAAAAGAGATGGTTAGAATTGATCAAGGATTATGACTGCTCGATTAATTATCATCCCGGTAAAGCGAACATTGTAGCAGACGCGTTAAGTCGGAAGGAAATGTTAAATGTGTTATCCGTACCTGAAGATATATATAAGGAATTTCAGAAATTGGAATTGGAGATTAGAGTTTGCAAGCCTGAGGAAACAAAAGTGTACAACATGACTTTTCAACCGGAGTTATTGGAGAAAATAAAGAAATGTCAGGAAGATGTAATGTATCAAGATATAAATCGTTTGGTAGGTGAAGAATTATGTACGCAAAAGGATGATCAAGGTATTCTGAGGTTTTCATCTAGAATTTGGATTCCACCGGTGACGGAGTTAAATAATGAAATTTTACAAGAGGCACATAGTTCAAGATATTCCATCCACCCAGGGAGTACCAAAATGTACAGGGATTTAAAGGAGAATTATTGGTGGCCAGATATGAAGAGGGAAATTGCGGAATGGGTTAGCAAATGTTATACCTGTCAGAAAGTTAAAGCAGAGCATCAGAGACCAAGTGGATTGCTACAGCCATTGGAGATTCCAGAATGGAAGTGGGAACATATTACCATGGATTTCATAGTTGAATTACCATGGACAAGGGCTAATCATGATGCCATTTGGGTTATAGCGGATAGACTTACCAAGTAAGCTCATTTTCTGCCTATAAATAAAAGATTTTTGCTCGACAAGTTGGTCCATATGTACCTGAAAGAAATTGTAGTTCGTCATGGAGTTCCTGTGTCTATTATATCTGATCGAGATCCAAGGTTTAATTCAAGATTTTGGAAGAGTTTTTAAGAATGTTTGGGAACAAAACTGAATATGAGTACGGCCTATCACCCCCAGACGGATGGCCAAAGTGAAAGAACGATCCAGACAATCGAGGACATGTTGTGTGTTTGTCCTATTGATTTTAAAGGAAGTTGGGACGAGCATTTACCTCTGGTAGAGTTTGCTTATAACAGTTATCACGCCAGTATTGGGATGCCACCCTATGAAGCCCTTTATGGACGCAAATGCCGATCTCCAGTGCATTGAGACGAAGTAGGAGAACGCAAAATACTTGGACCTGAATTGATGCAGCAGGCAAAGGAAATTGTTGAAATTATCTAGAAGAGATTAATAGCCGCAAAAGATCGTCAGAGGAAATATGCAGACCAGTCAAGGAAAGACATGGAATTTGAAGAAGGAAGCTTGGTATTACTGAAAGTATCACCATGGAAAGGACTAACGAGATTTGGAAAGAAAGGGAAGCTAAGCCCAAGATATGTCGGATCTTTTGAGATCCTAAAGCGCGTTGGCAAAGTAGCTTACGAGTTGGCGTTACCACCGCACATGGAGCATATTCACAATGTTTTTCACGTATCGATGCTTAAGAAGTACAATCCAGATTCCAGACATGTAATATAATATGAGCCAATAGAGCTTCAGGCAGATTTGTCATACGTAGAGAGTCCGGTAGAGATTCTAGAGGAAAGAGAAAAAGTATTGAGAAATAAAGTGGTAAAGTTAGTAAGAGTATTATGGAGAAACCCAAAGGTTGAAGAGTCAACCTGGGAGTTAGAAAGTGATATGAGAGAAAAGTACCCTCATTTGTTTTCTTAGGAGATTCTGAGGACATAATCCTTTTGATAAGGATAAATAAATTATGCTTGTATAATTAAATACTGTATTAATTGTACAAGCTGTGGGCTGCTAGGCCCAATAAAAAGATATATGATACTCAGACCAGAAAGGTTAAGCCTGATGGACCAGATCAGGCCTGATGGAATAAAAAAGGCCCAAAAGCCCTGATTATTAATTAATTACGAAATTAATTAATAAGGGACAAATCAGATGTTGAAAAGAGTCCCGATAAGGATATAAATCCTTGGAGATTAGCCTCAAGGGGACCTAAAAGGATAATGAATCAGTTTCCTACTATCTAGGACTCCAAAGTCCATTCTAATTATGAGACTTGCCCACCAAGCCTCCTATACCAAGTCCAATTCAAGGACTCCCAACATCTATATAAGGGGTCTCACCCCCACCAATCAGAACTACGTTTTTTGGCTTGATTCTCTAATTCACAGAGATACGTAGGCATCTCGTAAAGGCAGATTGAGTCACGAAACACGAGAGCAGCCATTAAAGGCCTTGAGCTCCCGAATCTTAGTATTAAATACAGCAAGTAATAACCTTAGTTTTTTATCCATAACATTTGGCGCCGTCTGTGGGAAAACGCAACAACAACCATGGCGAGAACACGGAGAACAATTGGAGCTCTAGAGGAAGGAACACCATCAGAGACAACCCAGGTGATTTCATCAACCGTGGAGGTTCCTCCCCATTCAACTTATGCATCTACTCAGGGGGAAGCCCAGACAGGGGCAACTCAACCTCAGCCACAAGGGACAACTCCCCCGACTATTCAAGGTACGAATCCTCAAGTTCAACAAGTACATATACCTATGAATTCTCGACCCGTCGGGTATGAATATTCAACTGTTGTTACTACTAACCCCCTTATGGGATGCCCCTTCGCCCTGAGGTTGGAGGAAGCGGATATGCATGGCGAGGCGAAGCACGAGGGCAGTCACCCCCATATATACGAGGTTTGGGTCCTATTCCTGAGGATCGGGAATTTTCTGGTCCTTACACTGAGAGAGACTCCGAATCTTCGGATGATGAAGTGGCCCCGAGAAGGAGGCGTCCTGGAAAAGAGCCAATGGCCGATGGAAGGCAACGCCCCCAAAGCACCCCAGGGGCGAATCCCCAAGAAGTGCAGGAAAGGATCAGGGCTCATGAGGCTGAAATCCAAAGGCTGAGGCGTGATTTGGAGGCTCACCAGGCCACCAGACCCCAGATATCTCCTAGGGGGAGAAATCCTCCTCCTGTCATAGACCTGGATGGTCCGGTAAGAAGAAGGGCTGTTGTCCCAAGAACTGATCCAAGCAATCTCCTTCCCCTTGGAGATCCTGATGATCCAACTCCACCCTTCACAGAAGAGATAATGAATGCCCATATCTCAAGGAAATTCAAGATGCCCACTATCAAAGCCTATGATGGCACGGGATACCCCGCTAATCATGTTAGGACATTCTCTAATGCACTGCTGCTGCAACCCGTGAATGATGCTATAAAGTGTCGGGCCTTCCCTCAAACCCTGTCGGGTATGGCTCAAAGATGGTACAGTCGCCTGCCCCCAAATTCTATTGGATCGTTCAGAGAATTAAGTCAGGCTTTTATTAAGCAATTCATCAGTGGAAGAGTCCATGAGAAAAGTTCAGCATCCCTTATGAGTCTTGTGCAGGGAGCTAAGGAATCCTTGAGAGATTACCTGAATCGTTTTACAAAGGAGGCTTTAAAAGTCCCAGACCTTGATGATAAGGTAGCCATGATAGCACTACAACAAGGAACCAGGGATGAGTTTTTCAAGATGTCCTTGGCCAAACGTCCCCCTGAAAACATGTTGCAACTCCAAGAGAGAGCAGGGAAGTATATCAAGGTTGAAGAAAGCATGAGGAAGACCATAGTAAGTAATGAGCCCACTGGAGGCAAGAAGCGAAAAACTGATTTGGAATATATTGCAAAGGACAAATATCCTAGAACCGAGCAAAACCCTGATTCAACCCCCAAGAAGGGAGGACCTGGGCAAAAGTTCACTGAATACGCTAAGCTTAATGCTCCTAGAAGTCAGATTTTGATGGAGATTGAGAAAGACAGAGATGTTCGCTGGCCTAAGCCCTTGAAGGCTGATCCCGCCAAGCTTGATAAGAGCAAGTATTGCAGGTTTCACAAAGATGTTGGCCATGACACCGATGAGTGTAGGAAATTGAAAGATGAAATTGAGTTCCTCATTCGAAAAGGAAGATTGAACAAATATACTGGAGAAGGAGGGGATAGGAATAATAATGGAAGGAAGAACTTTGAGGATCGTAGGAGGGACCAAGACGATCAGGGGCGAAACCCCCAGCCTAGAGGACCAGTTATAAACACCATTTATGGAGGGCCGAGACCTCGAGGGCCTGTGATAAACACAATCTTTGGAGGTCCAACTGCTGCTGGATTGTCCAAAAATTCCAGAAAGGCATATACTAGAGAGGTTATGCATATTGTTGGAGAAGCCCCGAAGAGGGCCAGGACAGAAGTAACATTGGCTTTTGATGATTCCGACCTAGAGGGTGTGAAGTTTCCCCATGACGACCCGCTGGTCATAACACCAATAATAGGAAATAGCCCGGTTAAGAGGGTCCTTGTGGATAATGGTGCTTCTGTGGATATCTTGCTCCACGACACCTTTCTAAGGATGGGGTATAACGACTCCCAGTTAACACCAACCGACATGCCGATATATGGATTTGCTGGAGTAGAATGTCCTGTGGAAGGGATAATCAAATTGCCAACCACCATAGGTACGGAGCCAAGGCAAGCAACGCAGATGCTGGATTTCGTGGTGGTAAAGGCTAGTTCAACTTATAATGCTATCATGGGGAGAACAGGGATACATGCCTTCAAGGCTGTCCCCTCTTCCTACCATTCAGTCATGAAGTTTCCCACCCGAAACGGGATTGGAGAAGAGAGAGGAGATCAAAAAATGGCTAGAAGCTGTTATGTGGCCTCTTTGAGGGCAGATGGAGTCGGGGGGCAGGTTCTTCCTATTGAAGATATGGATGTTCGAGAAAATGATGAGAATAGAGGAAGGCTAGCAGAAGAATTGGTTTCAGTTCCTTTAGACCCCGAGAATCCTGAGAGGACGACTTTTATTGGAGCCACATTAGAGGAGCCCCTTAGAGGGAAGTTAGTGAAATTTTTGCAAGAAAATAGTGATGTGTTTGCATGGTCAGCAGCTGATATGCCAGGCATAGACCCGGAGTTAATTACTCACAAGCTAAATGTAGATCCAAGCCGGAAGACAGTGAAACAAAAGAAAAGAAATTTTGCCCCGGAAAGACAAGAGGCTATAAAGCAGGAAGTGGAAAAGCTCTTAGAGGCTGGTTTCATTGAGGAGATTCAATTTCCGGAGTGGTTAGCAAACCCTGTAATGGTGAAGAAGGCTAATGGAAAGTGGAGGATGTGTATAGACTTCACCGATCTGAATGATACATGCCCCAAAGACTGTTTTCCGCTGCCTAGAATTGATACTTTGATTGATGCCACCGCTGGACATGAGATGCTGAGTTTCATGGATGGGTTTAGCGGATACAACCAGATCAAAATGCATAAGGATGACATTCCAAAGGTATCATTTATCACTGACTTTGGTGTTTATTGTTATCTTGTTATGGCGTTTGGTCTCAAGAATGCAGGAGCCACCTATCAAAGGTTGGTGAATAGAATTTTTAAGGATCTTATTGGTAAGACTATGGAAGTCTATGTTGATGACATGTTAGTCAAGAGTCTAGTAAAGACTGATCATATAGCCCATTTAAGGGAAGCTTTTGAGGTCCTGAGGTACCACAAGATGATGTTGAATCCGACGAAGTGTGCTTTCGGAGTTGGATCTGGAAAATTCTTGGGACTGATGGTCTCAAAGAGGGGAATTGAGACTAACCCGGATAAGATAAAAGTGATTCTGGACATGGAACCACCAAAAACTGTTAAGGATGTTCAGAAGCTTACAGGAAGGGTTGTTGCGCTAGGACGATTCATCCCCAAGTTGGGGGAAAAGTGTTTGTCATTCTTCAAATCGCTAAAGAGCATCAAAGACTTTGTATGGAATGAGGAAAACCAGAAGGCATTTGAAGAGTTAAAGAAGTATATGGCCCAGGCCCCGTTGTTGGCCAAGCCAGTTCTGAGTGAAATTTTATTCTTGTACTTGGCTGTTTCAGAGAGCGCCTTGAGCGCGGTGTTGGTTAAGGAAGAACTGAAAGTCCAGAAACCCGTATACTATGTCAGCAAAATTTTGCATGGTGCTGAGTTGAATTATTCAACTATAGAGAAATTCGCTTTAGCCTTGGTAATGGCTTCAAGAAAGCTGCGTCCTTATTTTCAAGCTCACCAGATTGAAGTGCTAACAAATCAGCCACTGAGAAATATCATTCACAGTCCCAAGGCAAGTGGGAGACTGATTAAGTGGGCAATAGAGTTGGGAGAGTTTGATCTCAAGTATAAGCCACGTACGGCTATAAAAGCCCAGGCACTAGCTGACTTCGTGGTGGAATGTACCATACCCAACCAAGAAGTCGGGGGGCAGAAAGATACCATACCTCAAGACAAGGGAGTCGACAATGGGGACAGGGAGAAGAATGACAAGGAGAAAGAATATTGGGTTCTCTATTTTGATGGAGCATCAAAAACAAATTCCAGTGGAGCAGGGTTGGTTTTGCAAAGCCCTGATGGGTTCTTAATTGAGTATGCGATGAAGCTAGATTTTCCAACCACAAATAATAAGGCAGAGTATGAAGCCCTGATAGCTGGCCTTGATATAGCTGGGACACTTAGAGTCAAAAATTTAAAGGTCCGTGGAGACTCGAAGCTGATCATATCCCAGGTAAAGGTAGAATTTGAGGCAAGGGATGATACGATGGCTAAGTATGTCCGCCTAGTAAGGGCTGTGATGACCCAATTTAATGAGTGCCATGTTGAACACATTCCAAGGGAAGAAAATGTTAAGGCAGATGCACTATCAAAGTTCACTTCGTCTGAGATTGAAGAAAGTTCAGGAAGTGTGTACTTCCGTGTTTTGAAGACACGAAGCATAGATGTTAAGCTGCTGGCTCCCATAGGCTTGGGGACGTCATGGATTGATCCCATCAAGGCTCACATTCAGACCGGTTGGTTGCCAAGTGATGCAACTGAAGCACGGAAGTTAACTGTTCGGGCACTAAGGTACTCTTTGATAGATGGGATTCTTTACAAAAGATCTTTCGTGGTTCCCTACTTGAGGTGTCTCAGGCCCGATGAGGCACGCTTGGCTCTTGAAGAAGTGCATGAAGGTATTTGTGGACAACACTTGGGGGGCAGGGCCTTGGCTCATAAGATAACTCGTTTAGGCTTCTATTGGCCAGAAATGATGGCTGATGCCAAAGAATATGTGAAGAAGTGTGATCGCTGTCAGAAGCATGCACCAGTTGTTAGACAACCCCCCGAGATGCTGACCTCTATCAACTCGCCTATTCCCTTTGCCATGTGGGGGATGGATATTCTAGGGCCTTTTCCTATGGCCACGGCACAAAGGAAATTTCTGATTGTAGCCATTGATTATTTCACCAAGTGGATCGAAGCCAAACCCTTGGCCAAAATCACAACTAAGCAGGTTGCACAATTCCTGTGGGAAAACATTATGTGCCGATATGGAATTCCCCGTATCCTCGTCACTGACAATGGAACACAATTCAACAATGAGGAATTCAAGAAGTATTGTGAAGAAAATGAAATTGAGTTACGATTCACCTCTGTGGCTCACCTGCAAGCCAATGGGCAAGCAGAGGTAGCAAATCGGATAATCCTGGATGGACTAAAAAAGAGGATCGAGAAGTCAAGAAATAATTGGGTGGATGAGATACTTCCAATATTATGGGCCTATAGGACTACCTGTAGAGTCACGACAGGAGCAACTCCTTTCATGTTGGCATATGGGGCAGAAGCAGTAGTTCCCGTGGAGATATCGCATTCCTCTCCAAGGATTCAGACTTTCAATGCTGTAGAAAATGAGGAAGGGCAGAGGTTAGCCCTGGATCTAATTGATGAAGTACGAGATGAGGCACATGCAAAGATAGTAGAATATCAGAAAAAGGCTTCATTCTATTACAACCTAAGGGTTAAAGAGAGATTTTTTTAACAAGGAGATCTAGTCTTGAGAAAAATAGAGGCTTCTGGTGTTGGACAGAAAGGAAAGCTTGCCCCGAATTGGGAAGGGCCGTACAGAGTCAAGAGCGTTCAGGGTAGAGGAACCTACAAGCTGGAAACTATGGAAGGTTTTGAAGTCCCGAGGACCTGGCACGCACAAAACCTGAAGGTTTACTACGTGTAAGATAGGTGAAGTATGATTCTCACTTGTCATTGACAAGTAGGTTTAAAAGCACCATGAAGCTTTGCTTGCGTAGGATTTTATATTCCAGTAGAATTTACATTGTCTAGTTATTGTTGATTAGGGTCGAACCCATGCTGTGTAAGATTTTGGAAAACCAGACTTCATATTAAAGAGTTTGAAATTATTTCTATCTAAGGATGTTTGAAGTTCAAATGCGTATTAAGATTGTAAAGTTAAAACAGAAAGAAGAAAAGCAACATATGAAATATAACCCCGAAGGGTAACAAGTTTAGATATGAATGAAGTTCAAATAGAAGATATATAAAAAGTTAGGCCTTGGAAGGCTGAGATTCCTCAGAACCACTATCTGAAGTCTCCTCGGAAGTCTCGGTCGTTCCTTCGGACGTCTCGGTTGTCCCCTCCGAAGTCCCTGTAGAAGTTCCCTCTGCAGGAGATGTTGGCTGTTGAGGCGTTGCTTTTGGAGGCTCTTCCACCCTGGCCTTCTTAGCGACAGGCTCAAACTCCTCTTCGGAAGAATCTTCCTCCTCTCCGTCCTTGATCATAACAGCAAGCTTCTCAGTAACCCCTCCAAGCTCTGGAACCCGCACAGGGCAAGGAAAGGGAGACTGCTCAAGGACCTCGGGAAACTCATCCTGGATGGCCTCCACAGCAGCATCCCAGCCCTCTTTATAGCTAACTGGGTGAAGAAGGGCATCATGCTCCACCATTAAGTCCTTGAATTCTTGGGTGTCCATCCAGCCATCAAAGGCTTTGTCCTTCTGCACCTTCAGAATGACATTTTCGGCCCGGGCCGTCTCTAGGTCAGAAGTGGAAGAGGCCAGTTGAGCTTCAAGGGCCTCTATTTTTTGGTTGGCCTCTTCCAACTTCTTGTTGGCATCTTCCAGGCCAACCTTCCAAGCTTTAGCTTGGTGGATTGCCCCCTGGAAATGGGCGTTAGCCTGCAAGAGAAACAGCGAAAGTTCAGAAAAGAAACGTGGAAAAATAAGTAAGAAGAGCATAAGTAAAGGACGTACCGTCGCCAGAGCCTGGGCTCCAAATAGCTCATTCCCCTCTAAGTCCTGTTGAAGGACAAAATCTTGATAGTCCACCGGGGAGATGGAATGCTTAGACCATTCCTTGGACAGCGCCGTGCTGCCCACGATAGAGTCCTTGCCCCGGATCCCCCAGGCAGGTTGAAAATAGGCCCCTGGCCTCTGCTTGGTGCGCAAAACTTGGCTGGGGCCTTCCTCGCTTGGCTCCATTGCCTGAAGGAGGAACTCAGGGAAGCGATCACCAAGTCGAGGGTCTTTAAAGACCTTCCCAGCCCTCTTCATCCTGGTTGTCTCCAGGTCCTTCGGCTTGGTAGCCTCCTCAATCTTCTCAGCTACTGCAACAAACAAAGTCAGTTGAAAATCAATGAAATAAAAGTGCAGGAAATAAAGGAGATAAGAAAGGGAACTTACTTTTCTTATTAACGGGCGAAAGGCCGCGTTCTACCGGGACGGTCTCCCGGATAAGGTCCCAACAATGGGAAGTGCCGTTGTCTTGCGTAAGGAGGTTGAAACCTCTAGCCTCCTCCTCAGACAAAGTTATGTCATTTGGGCTCCCGTCCACGGCCAGCCCAAAGGATGATCGAAACAGGGAGCCCCAATCTCCACCTTCCCAAATAACAAACAAAAAATCTTTCTTCCACCCCAAGTTGTTGTCAGGGATGGACTTCCCATTCACGATATGGGGGATAGTGGGGCGCTGGTTGATAGAAACCCAACCCGGACTTTTATCAGGGCTGTTTTTGAACTGAAAAATCTTCCTGAAGACAGCAACAGATGTGGGGACGTTGTGCTTGGCGCATTGCGACAGATAGCACAGAATCAACCTTCAGGAATTAGGGGGAAGTTGGCAAGGGCTGATGCCCACATCAGCCAGTAGCAAAGAAATGAATGGATGAAAAGGGAGTCTAATACCTGCCCTTAGAGTATCCCTATAGACGCATAGCGCGTCCCTCTTCCACTGACAGGCCCTGTCGGCCGGACCCGCAAGAACCAGCTTAAAAGGCTCCTTGATTTTGAAGCAGCTGCTCAACTTTTCCAGCTCCTTGGGATCCCGTAAAGCACTGATATGATCGTGCGCGTCCAGATGCGCATCAGACGGATACTCGTCCCCTCGAGTGTTGATCATGTCGATTAAGGAAGTATACCTCGATCGAATAGGAAAATCGTTGGACTTTCTAGCCACGTTCATCTTGGCCAAACGGGTCATTCTTTTGTCAGCCATCTGAAAAAAAGTAAGGGGCACGTAAATAGGCTATCTTAAAGTGGCACACAATGGAAAAATAGACACGAAAAGTAAAGGGAGGAATCTTACCTGAAGAAGCGCTCCTGAAAAAGGCTTTGAGCTCCGACTTGCTGTTATTCCTCTGAGAATCTTAGCAGGAAGATGAAGAAGAAAACTAAGAAATGAGAAAGTGAGGAGTAATAGCCTTTCCTCATTTCTTTATATAAGAGGAAAAGGAAGTTAAAGGGACGAAAAGCCCATTGAGGATAAAAGCCCATAGGAAAAAGCCCAGAAAAAAGAATATTCCAGAATATTCCTAGGAATTCTAGAGCATTCTAAACAGGGTGTATTAAGCCCAGATCAATAAAAGAGGCCCAATAAGATTTGGAAAAGCCCAATAATAGAGGCTCAGTAAAATTTAATAAGGCCCAACAAAAAAGGCCAGGCCCAAATCCAATTAGGATATGGAAAATACAATACCCTAAATTAAAGCTAAATAAAGAAGGCTAGTGGAAGACCAGGAACCAGGTCGAAATCCAGGTCGTGAATCCTGCCCGAAATCTTTCGAGCAGACACCCGAAAATAACGGGTAAAAAAGACCAGAATCGAGGTCGAATTCAAGGTCATGAATCCTGCCCGAAATCTTTCGAGCAGACACCCGAAAATAACGGGTAAAAAAGACCAGAATCCAGGTCAAATTCCAGGTCGTGAATCCTAGTCGAAATCCTTCGACCAGGAAGCAAGAAAATCAAAGAATTTTCGAACAGGATTCAGGTCGAAATATCGACTAGAATCCTAGTCGAAATCCTAGTCGATAGGCTCATGGCAAGAAGCTGGAATAACGGGACTGAATTGAGGTCGAAACTTCGACCAGGAATGAGGTCGAATAAACCAAGCATCTTTCAAAAAAAAGGGGGATTAAAAACTCAGGTCGAAGTTCGACTAGGATCCTGGTCAAATTCCAGGTCGTGAATCCTAGTCGAAATCCTTCGACCAGGAAGCAAGAATATCAAAGAATTTTTGAACAGGATTCAGGTCGAAATATCGACTAGAATCCTAGTCGAAATCCTAGTCGAAATCCAAGTCGATAGGCTCATGGCAGGAAGCTAAAAAAAAGAAAAAAAAGAGAGGTGGAATTTTCGACCTAGATCCAGGTCGAATTTTCGACTAGGATCCTGGTCGAATTCCAGGTCCTAGATCCAGGTCGAAATTTCGACTAGGATCCTGGTCGAGTTCCAGGTCGTGGATCCTAGTCGAATTCTTTCGACCAGGATGGCAAGGCTGACCCCTATTTTTGACTAGGATCCAGGTCGAAATTTCGACTAGGATCCTGGTCGAAAAAGGGCTGGAAATCTGAAAATTAGGGAAAAACCCAGAAAATTAGGGAAAAATCCCAGAAAATTAGGGAAAAATTCCAGAAAATTAGGGAAAATCCCAGAAAATTAGGGAAAAATCCAGAAAATAAGGAAAAAATCCCGGAAATAAGGGAAAAATTCCTGGAAATTAAGATAATTCCTGAATAAAAGGAAAAATTCATTGTAAATGTGTAGGTCGCTCCACACTTTACGGAAAAACGAAACCCTGTAAGGGAACGAATAGACTTAACTTCTGCGAAACCTAATCAATGTTTCCCAAAAGTTGGGGGGCAAATGATAAGGATAAATAAATTATGCTTGTATAATTAAATACTGTATTAATTGTACAAGCTGTGGGCTGCTAGGTCCAATAAAAAGATATATGATACTCAGACCAGAAAGGTTAAGCCTGATGGACCAGATCAGGCCTGATGGAATAAAAAAGGCCCAAAAGCCCTGATTATTAATTAATTACGAAATTAATTAATAAGGGACAAATCAGATGTTGAAAAGAGTCCCGATAAGGATATAAATCCTTGGAGATTAGCCTCAAGGGGACCTAAAAGGATAAGGAATCAGTTTCCTACTATCTAGGACTCCAAAGTCCATTCTAATTATGAGACTTGCCCACCAAGCCTCCTATACCAAGTCCAATTCAAGGACTCCCAACATCTATATAAGGGGTCTCACCCCCACCAATCAGAACTACGTTTTTTAGCTTGATTCTCTAATTCACAGAGATACGTAGGCATCTCGTAAAGGCAGATTGAGTCACGAAACACGAGAGCAGCCATTAAAGGCCTTGAGCTCCCGAATCTTAGTATTAAATACAGCAAGTAATAACCTTAGTTTTTTATCCATAACACCTTTTAAGGGGGAAAGATGTAATATCCGGGATATATCGTGTAATTATTTTTTCTAGTAAATAATTATTATCTGTGTTCAGTATCTATTCTGTGATTTAATTGTTAAGTGTTATCTGTGTTTGGATATTTAAAAATAATATTAATTGAGTATTTTAATTTTTATATGTCCAAAATAAAATATAGATAATTGTCATATCTTCCAAATTATTTTTATGTTGATTTATGGATTTATAAGAATCATATGAAATTTATAAAAAAAAAATTCCGAGCATTTAAAATCTATTTTATAAAAACGGGAACCAATCGACGTCATCCGTTGTTATGTTTTTGGAACCCGAAACTCTTCCGAGAACTCCTTCCTAACCTAATTGTGATATTCCGAGCATATTCCATGTTTCGACTTTTTCGATCCGGCGTACGGTTTGTTCTGCGCGGGTCCCGGCGCAACATTTTCGATACAATATTTGTTTCGGTAAATCAATAAAACCCGTATTTTCGATAAACGGGAACTTTTTATTAAACTATCCCAATTATCACCTCGTAGTACTTGTAACCAGGCGCTGAGACCAAGACCGCAGTACAAATTGTACTGGTTTGGATAATTATCCCGAAAACCGATACCGTTTGGATCAGTTTTTATAAATAAACGTACCGTTTTATATCCGGAATGATCCAACAGGATACTAATTTTCCGTAATTTAAAAATAGCCTTTTTCCGTATTTTATTTCGTATCAAAATCATTTGCAGACAGATAATTATATAATTTTACCGAGAAAAATCATATATTCATAAACTGTTCCAAGAATCAAACCAACTTTTGAAGGTGTAATTGATCTTTGTTTGAAAAGCTCGAGTACCAGATTTGAAGGTCTTGAAGAGCTCTATCAGATTCCATAACCTGTTTTACTGCAGAATCAAAGGTTAATTTTATATATTTTTATTAAATTTCGAATTATTTTGATTAAAAATATGAATTTTTGTTCGGATGATTGTTTGTATGATTTGATGATTGCATGTTGTAGAGCTTGTTTTCCTGATGATTTTGGTATATTATACGTCTGATTTAGAGTTCAATAACATGTTCAAATTTGAGTTTAATTTTCGAATTTTAAAATTAGGGTTTATAACCCGTATGAATGTTTTCAATTGAAATTTGGGGGGTTTTGATTTAGGGGTTTTTAGCTGTTAATTTATAGTGGGTTGTGTTCCTTATGAAATTTGCAACCGATTGATATATAGCTCGTTAACAGAGGATTAGTGAATCGGAGGGAGTTGTGTTTTGAAGGTTTACGATGTTCGCCGGAAACCAGCGATGTTCTTGGCCAATTTCCGGCCAGAACAGGAATGATTAGAATGATTTGTTTGCATGAATATGTTCCTGGTGAAGTGTAGTTGTGATCTGGACAGTTTGGTGGCCTGAGGTGGCCGGAATCGTGTTCTCCGGCTACACTCTGGCGAGGTCAACGACGGGGCTGGCAAAATTGCAAACAGGCCCCTGTAGTTTTAAAAACGATACAGTTAGGTCCCTGAAGTTTCCAGACTTTGCAAATTTAGGATTCCTGTTTTAAAAATGTTTAAAAATCATATTTCCTATTTATTTTTATTATAAAAATTCGTTTTTAAATTCTGAAAATTCTAAAAATTATTATTTTAATTCCGAAAATTATTATTAATTCAAAAATAAATCTGAATTAATTAGTTAATTAATTTCAGTTAATTTTTAATTGATTAATTGGTCAATTATTTTGAAAATTAATTGATTAATTGATTTAATTAATTATTAATTGATTTTAGTTAATTATTTAATTAGATTTAATTATTTAAAAATGATTTAAAAATTCCAAAAAATAGTTTTGAGTTTTAAAATATTATTCTAAATTATTTCCAAGGCTCGATAATTATTATAAAATTATTTCGAAGCCAGAATTGGCCAACGAACCCTGTTTATTATCCCGAAATTGATCCAACGACCCGTTTTATTTCCGAAAAATGTTTTAAAAATCGTTTTAAATACCAGAAAGCCTATTTATGACCCGAAATGTCTTTATAAATGATATTTCATTGATTATGTGACGTATTATGTGTTATATGTGACATGTTGGTTGACTGTCGGTCTATATATATTCGATGTTTACTGTTTATTGCGTAACTTTCAATCCGTTAATCGGATTTGGATAAAACGAAGGGTAGATAGAAGTATATGTTAAATAGAATCATATGAGTTGAATATTGATAGATGCTTATGATATGTGAGTAGAAGAGGCAAGACGTAGGAAAGGGAAACAGGTAATTGAGGAGTAAGGCGGTTGAGATTGGAAGCGAGTGCAGTGTAATAAGCTAATACCAGGCAAGTGCTCTGAACTTTCTCGAGATATTGGAGTACTTGATAGTCTTGTTGATATTGCAAGTGCTTTGAAGCACTGAAACCCAAACCCTGATTCCAGTTATTGTTCTTGAGTCGTAAACCTTATTTTTTCTAAGCCATTGATTATTGTATACCCATACACAAACCACAAATCTACGATATTACTCTACAAATACATACAAACTAAATACCAAACACTGGACTGAATTACTTATATACTCAACCCATTGTATTTTATGCTTTGAAAGACTAAATCTTTGAAACCCTGAAATGTTGATTCCTTTGTTATCCAATTCTTTCATTACCCAACATCCAAGCTTTGAAGTTACCTTGTAGATCCATACAAGGATTGAAACCCTTTCATTGTTAAGCACTCACTGTTGTTAATGATTCTGGTTATTGTTTATTATTGTTCATTTCGTTATTATGTTAGAATTGGATTGTTTTTATAAAATTATGGACCAGATTCGTGGTCAGACCATATAATGGTCAAGTTAGGCCAATGTGTGCCTTGGATCCAGTAGTTAGAACAATGTTCTGTGCTTTGCTCGGGGTTAGTGCGTGACTGATCAGCAGCCTAACCTTGGTTTTAAAATAAAAGTATAATGTCCAATTCTAAATCATAATCCACGGTTCACTTGATATCATAACCATATTCACTTGATGATCATTATTCTCAGTTTTGTCATTGTGACTTGCGGAGCTAGTTAGCTCATTTGTGCGATGTTGTTTATATTCTTTCCAGTTGAAAAGGAACCAGTTGGTAGCAAGGATCCCCAGTCCAGCACGAGAGCTAGGGATTGAGGTTGAGGAAGCTGGGCTAGTAGGCTTCTTTTGGAATAAATTAAGTTTGTAAAAGTTTGTAATAATGTTTAATACTCAGTTTGAGTTTGAATGGTTGGGATTTGAACGGTTTGTAATATAAGTAGATGTGTTTGGCTTGTGTGTATACTTTAACCTGTTGCGGTCCGTGGTAGTTGGTAAGTAGGGTCACTGTAGTGTGTGTGTGTGGACCCCAAACTTCTGACCCGGGTTTGGAGGTCGCCACATTAAAACTTTATGGTGGATTTGAACTTATCTACCAGAGATATATATATATAAAGATGAGAACTCTGTGATGCTTGAATAGCACACAACTGCTTAAAAGTTGAACAAAAAGAACAACTAAGAAATTCTTTTCAGATTTTGCTTTTTCTATTTCTCTAGTTTTTCTTTCTAACTTGGATAATTTTCAACTTGCTAACTTGGATAATTTTCAACTTGCTACTCTTGGTTTATATATTACCAAGTTACATGATAGTAAGACAAGACAATAAGACAAACTGTATCTAGTTTAACTTCATGCTGCTACATTACTCTATCCAGCATCTTTGAATATCTTCATAATTATATGGAAATGATAATGCTTCTTTGTTCTCTAAATCCTGTAATTAGGCTGCCGCATTCCATTTGCAAACACCCGACGCATATGACTCTGTTGTCACTGTCAACTACTATTTTGAATATTATCATCCGTCAGGACTATGTTGGTCATCCGTCGGGAGCCTTTGTAGATCATCTGTCGGAAGTCTTTCGGCCACTTGACTCTATTTCACTTATAGAGAATTGCAAGACATCTTATATTTACAATTAGCCAATCTATTATGTATATCAATCTAGTAGTCATATGACTTAAAGAATCCTGTAGCATCTATACAACTAAAACATTGTTGTTTGCAAAAATTTGCTATAATACTTATTGTTATATAAGATACACTCTCGATGGATGTTTAGAGGTCATTCGTCGGGATTATAAAGATCATCCGTCAGGACTATTTGTAAAACATCCGTCGAGAGCTACAAAACCACTAAGTTAAATCTACTAAGGTATTTTGTTCAACTTATCATCAAATTCATAACATATTCCTAACAATCTCCCCCAATTTATGTCTACTAGAAATGTAGCCATAAATTAAAAGAAACTTGATGATAACAAAACACCCTAAATGTACAGATTGAGTTATGGTAGATAAAACTAGTAAGTGCTACAGATTATTTGAAAATTGAACAAGGTAAAGTGTATAAAGAGTTCTCACAATCATTATCAAGGTGCTCCTCTAGTCTGAGTAGATGTTTTCTATTTCCTTGATTGTCTTGATTTCTTTTCAAGCTTCCAGTTGTTTTCTTCTATTTGATTTTAGAGTTGTCTGTGAAATTCAAATTCTTCTGCATTTCATAGATCCATATTTCCTTACATTTCCAATAGAGTCTCATTACTTGAGATTCTCAATTGGTCATCCAGTCTGAAGAATCTCCTAACACCTTTATCATCCATGAATTCCATCAGCCAGTAAGGCCTCAAGTGTACTGTATTTCTTGTGAAGGGAATTGATAGAGTCATTGGGAGTGCATTTGAGGCTTTTCTGCTCTTTAGATCTTCTATCTTCTTTAGAACCAATTTCTTGGCAGTCACATTGAATCCAATTTTTTTCTTGAAAGATGAAAAGATCTTTATCAATACAGTACAACGTTTTTGAAGAATTCTGTAAAGGGGCCATATGATCTCTTTCCCACCCTTGTATTTGAACACCAGTCTTTCAGGGAGATTTTTGTGAGAATCAATTCCCCTCACTTCTTCTAATTCATCCATGTAGAGATTGATATCTGAAAATTCCTTGATATCACAGATGTATAGAAGATCTCCCTTATTGATAGTTGGTTGAGCTTTGGTTAAGGTTTTGGTTTTGATTTTCACACGCTTGACCTTCTTGATTGCTCTTGTCTTTATCTTCTTTAGCTTGTTAAAGATTGTTAAATTATGTTCATGAAGAGGCAAACTTTCCCAGTCTATTGGCTCATCCTTGGGAACTATAGGATCACCATGAAAATTCTTTGTAGGATCCACCTTAAATTCCTCATGCACCACTGAGGGCTTGGATGTTTGAGTAGTTGATGTAGACTGATTGGGAATGTAATCTTCCATCTTGTCATCATCAAAATCCCACATTCTTTTGTGAAGAATCTTGTATCTGAACTTCCTTTTCTATTTAGGTTCCTTGTGCATTTTCTGATCTTGATCTTCAGCTACCACAGGTTATTTCTCAGAAATTTCAGTTGCAGTTTTTAGAGCTTGAAGTTTGGCTACTATAGCAGCTTGCTTTTTCTTCTGTTTGAGTTTCTTAGCATCTAAAACAACTTGCTTCTTTTCTTTCTTGATTATTTCCTTTTCTTCCTTCTCTGCTTCTACAAACTAAGGGTGTCCAACCACAACACATATTTCTTTCCCATTCCTGTAGATCTTAGCAATTATTCTCTTTAGCACTGAGTCAGTTGGATCTTTAAAGAATGCAATGGACCTTTCCAACAACTTCTTTTCATCTGGCCTTGGAGTCTCAAACATAAGGTCCAGGGGATTCTTGTCAGATGAATTTGGATAATTTCTTTTGGGCTTCAAAACCAAGTTGGCTTTTGGAGACTTTATACAAGAAGGTTGGCCCTTTTCCAAATTACCCAGACTCATTTCATTCACAGAAATTTGTCTCAATTGAGAGAAGTGAGAAAATACCTTGTCTTTCTTCTCAATTGGACCAAAATTCTTCTAGATTTCTTTATCAATTCGCTTCCATTTATCATCCAGCTCTTTCTCAACTGCTACTATATCAATCTTTTTCAATTTGTCACTTGATTCCAGCTTTGTTGCTGCTAGATTGATTAGATCAATGTTATCTATATATGGTGGCTTATAGAAAGTAATTGTTGGCACAATCACTTTACTGACTTAAATCTTGAGCATTTTCTCCTTCTCACTTGTTGACTCCCACTGACTAACTGGGATGATAGAATCTTTATCCCCCTTTTTGTTAGCATCAAGTTGGTGCATCCACCAACTGTTGAATCAGACCAGTTTAAGCTTCCTGATTTGCAAGTATTTTGGCCACTGACTTCTCCATATTTGTCAGTCTAGTGTCAATGGCCTCAACCTTTCTGTTCAAATCAACCGCATTCCTTAGCTTTTGATCTATTTCTGTAATAACCCCAATTTTTGAGAAATTTTGAAACCCTTATGAATAGTGTTTTTGCTGAACGAGAAAACTTTTCATGCCACACTATGTAGGGGTTCTGATATGGATATTCTGAGATTTTATTAGTACTTTATATGGGATATAAGTGTATGTAAAGATCGTCAGAATCCAATTCCGAACACTTTGATTTTTCCCGGAAATTCACAAGATACGGAGAGAATTGAGTATAAGGTAACAGGATAAAAAGGATTTAAATTAAAGGATTATAGGAGAGGATCATAAAAGGAATATAATATATTGAGAAAGGTTAAGGGAACCTAAGTAATAAGATCCCGGGTATGATCCCTCAAACGATAAACGAGAACGAAAGATAAGCGAACCGTAAAACAAATAAGTGACCAAGAGACAAGCTTGTACAAGAAGCCAGGGATTGTGACATCATCAAACCACAAGGTGTGGACAAGTGGGAGCATTATGACATGTGCAAGGTGACATAAGCATGACATGGGAAGGAAGGAGGTGTGGTGGCTTTGTAACCACACAAATTCAAGGGCAAGAAGGTAATTGACTAAAGCAAGCACAAAAACCAAGCAACCAAGCCAAGCAAATCATTTTTCATCAAAATCAAAAAGAAACCAAGGCATTGTTCTTCATGCTCTCGGCCAAAACAGAATCAGAACACTAAAACTGCTGTATCTCCTTCATTTCTCACTCAAATATTGTGTTCTATAGCTCATTGGAAAGGTATTGAGATGGCCTACAACTCTTGTTCACAAGTCTCGTCCAAATAATCATGGTAAGACCCTCATTTTTACAGTTCTTTAAATCGGACTTTTAGAAACTTCAAAGCCTAACTTTGTGTTCTTGATTTCTTTGGAAAGATCAAGCTTGTAGGAGGCTCCCTAAGGCTTCCTAGCAACTTAACACCTCCCAAGGAAGGTATAAACTTCAAACCCTAGCCTTTACTTTATTTGTTAGTAAGTTTAATGGTTGGTGTTGTGAAATGAGAAGCATGGATTGTGATTATTAGTAGTTTGGTTTGATTTGGAAGTGTTTTGGTAATTGAAGCTTGATTATAGTTCATAGGTCTTGATTGTGGTTGTTTGAGTTGAAAACCTTGGAGATTATGGACTGATGTGGTATGGTTTAGGTGAAGTTTTGTTGTATTGATGGTTATGAGTTGGTTGGTGGTTAATTGGAGTAGTTTAAACATTGGTAATCGCGTAAACATAGCCGTCGTAACGTCCGATTTTCTTTGGACTGTTTTTGTGCATAATATTAGGACCCGAGAACCCCCTGCTAGATTATGACCACTGCCATGTTTAGATAGCTCATGTTACGAGCTTCGTTTTGATATGTAGTTCGTTCGATTCCGATGCACGGTTTAGGAGAAACGACCGTTTCAAGTAACGGCGTTTCGCGAACGAAACTTTTCCCCTCGCCTTACTTTGAAATGTAGGTTAAAGACCGAAAAGGGTTAATTAATGCATGAAACATTTATGGTAAGTGTTTTAGGCAGTTGGTAAGTCACTCGCGAAGGAATCGCTTTAAAACTCGTAAAGGTTAAATTATTAAAAATGGTGGAGCCGAGGGTACCCGAGTGACTTAAGCGAATCAGTGAGCGCAAAACAAGCGTTAGAGTCTAAGTTAGTTAAAGTATAGATTTACAAGTGACTTTGGTTTAATTCCAACTTACTTGTTGCTTATAGGTTACCAGACTCGTCCCGAGCCATTCGTAACCCCCAGTCGCTCAGGCAAGTATTCTATCCGTTATACTGTTGTTGTGATGTATACATTTGTATATGCATGATCTTGCGATAAATGCATATTGGTTATTTAGCAAATTCTTGCGATATATTGTAGCATGTGATATGGTATATATGCATGCCTGTTTCATATTCTTGAAATATATCTGTTGGTTCAGTTGATAATACCTATGCTAGAGGATAGCGGTAACTTGCATATACCCTTAGTATAGGGACCCAAAGGTGAAAATATTTTCTAAAACCGGGAGTCGAGGATCCCGAGTAGATTTTGTATATATGGATATGGATATATATATATATATATATTTATATATATATATGGTTATAGTTTTCCAAACTATTAATCGAATAAGGTTTATTCGATAACTTTAACTTTATTTATTTATTTGAATATTATTTCGAATATTATTTGAGGGCTTATGACTCTTTTATATTATTATTGAATATTATTTGAATATTCATTCGAGGGCTTATGACTCTTTTATATATTATTATTGAATATTATTTGAATATTCATTCGAGGGCTTATGACTCAGTTTATATTATTTAATGAATATTATTTGAATATTCATTTGAGGATCTATGACTCCGATTATTTGCTGAAATATATTCTTTATTTCATTAGAGAATAAACTGTTAATAATCAAACTTATTTTCGATTATTCAAATAAAGATAATACTTTCATATAAGTATATCTTTGGTTATTTAATACTCGTTTCAAGTATAAGTTTTAATACTTCTACTTCAATTATTTTTATAAAAGATTATTCTTTATGGGAATATTATTTAAATAATAATATTCAGTCATTTTCTAAATATTCTGGGGACTGATTTACTTCATTAAATCAGCTTTACTCCAAACACTCTTTAAAGTGTTTTCGAGTCTTCAAAATGATTTTTAAAGTCAGAGCGGATCCCAAAACGCATTTTTATATTTAAGATCTTCCTTTTTAAGGGGATTTAAATACTCGCTCAAAACCTGGGGAATCCGGCTCTGTGGTGTATTTTATATTCGCAACGGGGTTGCAGTTTTGGTAAATGAATTGATTACTTGCCCAACGTTCGGGAAGTAAGCCCATCTAATTGAGTCGGCATAAGCGATAGGCCGGGGTACGGTCTATTATTGTGTAAGTGGCTGGGTGGCAGTCCATCAACGCGTGAGGGGCCGGGGTACGGTCTAGCGCGAGGTCCTAATGCGGCCAGGGTGATGACCGGTGAGGAATTCATCCATCTACAGTAGAAAAGGTTACTTATTGGTATCTTTGCCTGATCAGCAAGATATCGGGTTTATGCCAAAATTCTTTTCCTTTCCAAAATTCATTGGATGTTTCAAACTCTGTTCATACTTTGCATAACAGAGGTTCCAGGAAATGTTTAAAGGGATATATATATGTGGATATATATATATATATCGGGGCTAAATAAAGTATCTCATAACTTTTTCATTCAATAATATTTCAAAGATTGAATCTATTCAAGTCTTATCTTGTGGTCTCATCAGTGGGATGAACTTTTGAAATTGATTATAACTTGAACGGTGGTAGTTCAAGTAGTATTTGGGAATGATATAAGTGTAGTGAAGTATTTGGTAACTTCATCTTTTAAACTTATATCTAATTAATAATTGTCTTATGAATGACAAAGATTTTCAGAAAAACGTTGAGACAAGGTTAGATATATGAGATCACCTTGCAACGATATTTTTATACAGTTATACAATGGGACTTTGTGTATATTATGCATGGAAGAGGACTTCCATTACTTTGAAAAGTATATATGTATATATACTGAATATTTTGCGACTTCATCGCATTAAGATATCAAACTTGGTTCATTTCTTTTGACCAAGATTTTCATGAGTATTATGAGTAGACTCATATACTATTAATCATTATACATATTATTTTGGTGGGCTTGCTGCTCACCCTTGCTTTCTTCTTTCATCACACAACATCAGATAGATAAGATGAACAGGACCAAGCTCCCAATTCGCGATCGGATAGGAAGCGTTTCGCAGCTTCCTATAGGCATTGAAGTCACTGTAGCTGAGGTAGGGAACTACCAATAGACTAAGCTTCAACTTTTGATGTACCAGATTTATGAATTGTAATAATGGCAATGAAATGTAAATTTATTCAGAACCTTTTTAAGGTGTATTGACATATAATTGTGGAATAAAATGACTTGTGATTATTTTTGGATGTTCATCTCTGAGACTATAACGTGTGGTGTGTGTGTTTATTGTGGGGTCATAGTACAGAGTAGTTGAGAAATTATTAAGATTGGGTGTTAATAAGGGAAATGGAACTCGTGACAACCCGGATCCCCGACCCCGGATCTGGGGGTGTTGGAGAAATGGTATCAGAGCTAAGCGTTATAAACCTCAGAGATGATGGGACGTTAAGATAATAAGTTCACTAAGATAATAAGAACTCTTGCCAAGTTCATAGTCGGACTACCTAACGTAGTACTGACAGTTAAAACCCTTATGGGAACCCTTATAAATGTAGCAATAGAAGCATAGTTCGTTATCGTATATGGTAGCGAGACTCCGAACCCTGAAGTTGAGGAACATCAACGCGATGATGTTTTATTACTAATTGGAGATCAGATTGTGGATCCAATAGAGCGTCCTAACGCAGGACCGGATGATGTTGATATTGAGGATGTAGCGGTTGAGGATGTTGTCCTAGAAGGGATAGTTGCTGAGGAGGATCCCATGGAGGATTCTGACGAGATTGGATAAAGGACCACTGATGAATTGATGACCCTGGTTGGGTCGACTACCAGAGGTAGGATTGGCCGGTCACTACCAGAGGTTCGTTCAAGTTTGTAAAGATAGTAGCCCCTTTAACGTGGCTTACTCATAAGACTGAGAAGTTTGAATAGACAGAGAAATGCGAGAACAGCTTTTAAGAACTGAAGCAAAGGTTGGTGACGGCCCCTATGTTGGCGTTGCCGGATGGAAAAAGGAGATTTTGTGATTTGTAAGTGACGCTTCGCATAAGGAATTAGGGTGCTTCTTAGCACAGCAAGATAATCGCGTCTGCGTCAAGACAATTTAGGTAATATGAAATTTGATATCCCCGCCCATGAGCTTAGGCTCGTGGCAATAGTTTTACCCTAAAGATTGGAGGCACTACTTGTATGGAGAGAAGTGCGAGAATTACCTAAGCCATAAGTGCTCTAGTACATTCTTACGTAGAAAGAGCTCAACATACGCCAGAGGAGGCGGTTAGAGCTAATCAAGAATTATGATTGGGAGATTCTTTATCATTCGGGGAAAGCCAATATGGTGGCTGATGCCATTAGTAAAAAGGAGAGACTCAAGATGATAATGTCTTTGGGAGAGTTGATAAGAGATTTTGAGAAAATGGAAATAGTAGTGAAGGTAACCGGAGCCGGTACCGAAAAGCTGTTTGAGATTGTAATAGAGACCGAATTATTGGAAAAGAGCATATTGTGCCAGAAAAAGGTGATGAATGAAGGCAGAGAGCCAACAAATAAATATGAGATTAATACTGAGAAAGATGATAAGGGAATAATGAGGTATTCCTATAGAATTTGGGTTCCAAAAGTTTAAGAGCTTAAGGATGAGAACTTAGATGAGAGCCATAGTTTGAGGAATAGGATTTAGGGCAAACCCAGAGTGTGATAGTCAGGGAGGTTGCCATCAAGAAAGAAAGAACCCATAACATAATAGAGTGGAAAACAAGGTTTTTAATGTATAAGATAACCCCGATTATGGGAGAAGGTTGAAACATTTCATACTAAGGAAACAGAAAGTCGAGTAAGGAAAGGAGACCCGAGACGGTACTCCTATATGGCAATTTATGGACCTGTCTAGACATAACTTAGACTATTATCCCCAACCACCACCTTGAGGAAACAATGCGGTAGGAAATTCTTTCATGACCTTTAAGCCGCTAAGCTCTCAGAGTTCCAAGGAACAGGTTGACCCAGTCGAGGCAAGAGCCTGGCTAAAGGAAATAGAGGAATCATTTGAGATTCTAAATGATTGACGAATCACAAAAGACTATTTTTATCACTTACCCTCCTAAGAGAGAGGCCACCCGCTGGTGAAAGGCCAAGGAAGGCACGGAGCAAGAGATTATAATAAACTGATTAAAGTTCAGTCAATTGTTTTCAGGAAGGTACTGCCCAAAGTTATGGAGATAGCGTAAAAGCTTTAGAGCCAGAACAAAGGCAGACGAGTATGATGAATTGTGAATCTAAGTTGTAAAAAGTTGTCAAGATTCGTTCTAAGGACACGAATCCAGAATGACGGGACGTTTGAAATCTATGCTTATGTTGTGTTGGTTCATGAATTAATGATAAGAGAAAGGAAAATAAAAAGGAATTGAAGTGGAAAGGAATATAAAGGCATTAGAGTTTGAGGAATGATAAGGGAGTTGGGTATGAGGAAACCCTAAAGACTCGTAGCAATAGAAATAGAAAAGTATGCCTTCGTCAGGATGAGGGTGATTCACCATGAGTTAAATTGATGGTTGAAGGAATAAGAGATACATATATTTTATCCCCTGTAAGTTGGGAGGATTTGAGGAAAACTTGAGATAGTTCGAAGGTTAAATATGAGACGCGGATAGGCTGAGGAGACAAGGAAGTAAGAAATTAGGAAAATTGGATGAAGGAAGTAACCTTCAAGAATGTGAAGTGTAAGATCGGTGGCTTGATACCCAGAAAGGGAGACGCCAGATATGAGAGATATCCCAATATTGAGGTGACTGTTGAGAAACAACAAAAGTAAATAAGGAATTATTAAGAAGAAGTTCACGTTGAACACGACCAATATCTTCCAGAACATCCTTGTTATCGTTACCAAATTAGGCAAGATAAGCGGATGACCATTGTTATCTTTTGGAGGCCATATGGATTGACCTCAATTTGAATAAGGATGCTATTATGAAATTAGGTATCGACTATCGAGGTGGGAATGATGAATAAGATAATCTGTCAAGGATATATGACTTGATTTATCCATGGATGGATGCAGGTACCTTTTAAAGGTGGAATTAAGGCTAGAACATCGGTAACTTAAAATGAATCCTAGGGGAATGCATAAAGGTTTGCATTTCACCCTTAATAGGGATAGTATGAGTTTTGACAGTATGAATTGGAAAGGATTAAGGTAATAATAACCTTTAAGGATCAGTGGAGAAATTTTTCAGAAGTATATAGACAATGGTTCTAGTATCAGTAAATGGTATTTTGATATGCCCTGTATATAGGGAATACAGGAGGAACGATTGAAGGATAACCTTAGAGGTTTTACAAGGAGAAAGGAAATATTCGAAATTCTCAAGAATAAAAATGTTGATAAAGGAAATATGACATAATTATAATGATGCCAAGTGGGGCACGTGTTAAACCACGAGAAAGTATGGATCGAACCAGTAAAGGTCGAAATTATTCAGGGCAATTAAGTCTTAAGATAAAAGATGTTCTAAGTATGATTGAGAGTCAGTCGTGACAGTGATTAACCTCTAACGACTGAGGCAATAACATATGGAAAAATGGTGATATTTTTTTTTTACTCATCAAATTTTAAGGAATACATCTTCACAAAAGCAGTGATTGAAATAAGGTAGAAAATTTATTTGGAGGTGGTTAAAATGACATTGACTATAAGGAAATTTTAATATCAGGAAAGGCCAAAGAGGTGGCCGACACTTTAAAGGTAAGAGGATAATTATAGGCGCTTGTGCCAGAGGAATACAGTGATGATGGTTAAAACTGTGAAGGTTGTATTATGGTTTGGAAGATTGACATTCCTTCTGATGACTGTGCAATACCCAACCATAATAGTAGTTGGTAAAAGTTTAATTCGTGTAATCGCCATGAACGGGCTATCTATCTTAGGAGGTCCTATCTTGGGATAAGCCAGGACCATGTTTCCAAAAGGACTAGACGAACCTTTGAGTTAAGTCTTCTATTTAAGGCATATGATTAAGAATCGTATTAACCTGCTATCGTTGCTTTGAGCGAAACTCTTCTGCAATTTTATCTGCTTCATGTCATGTATGTATGTCAGAATCAGGAGTGTACTCCATGAATCAAGAATGGTGATTATGTTAACTCCTTAGAAGAATTAGATACGACATATATGGACTCCGTATGGTTAGATATTAAGATTTCATGGAAAGTGAATGATGACAGTAGGTCAGTGGTGGACCATAGTAAGGCAGCAATGATTCTGCGAGTAATGAGCTGATTACAACCATGAGAGTTGTATTGGAATGGGTGTTGAGATTGAGCACCACTAATCGGGTCGTGGTAGTGTATAAGTTATCATTGATAGACTAATTAAGTAGAGTATCTACCTAGTGAATTATTATTCTTTCTTATCAATAGAGAGTCGTATTATTATACGAGGAAGGTTGCGGTGCAAGCATAGAATTCAAGTAACGATGATGTCTAGAATGAGATCCCAGATTCGATTTTCGATGTCGAGGGAGTTTCAAAGGTGATTGTGTATAAGCTCGAGGAAGAGCATGGGTCCATAGAATGATGGACGGGATAGCGAAAATATTTAGGCACGTGAAATGCGATGCTATAATACTTGATGTTGATATAAATACATATATGTTTTGTTCTTCTATGACAAACCTCTATAGTTCAGAGGTAGATTCCAAGCCAGATATTTTATGGTAATAATTTTTTTTTATGAATATACAATTCTCTTCAGTTCGTTCTTTTCTCTTCTTTTCATTTCATGTAAGCTGAGAAGAACAACCCTTCCAGAAGGGGAGGTATTGCCGAATGACTATCTATCTGTGTGATAGAAGCCGAGTAGGATACCAGCTATTGTTTAATTGCTTGTCAAGTACTAAAGGCTGGCCACCTTCTGTACTAACTATGCGATATAACAAGTGTTCATGATCATAGTGATCTCTCAACAAATTCCTTTACTTCTATTTGATTGATCAAATTTTGGAAAATAGAAACAACTGAAAAAGGAGTAATAAAGTGGTGGTAGTATGCGGAATGGGAACACGTTCGTGATACTAAGGTTGACGTGGTTATTAAAAGGTTATAGAACGCTAACGAGCAAAAGTATAACCAGTATAATATTAGGAACGGAAGGTGATAGCGATTACGAACTGGAAAAGAATGGGTATTGAGAAGCAAGAGCTCTAATGATTGGAAGCTATGATGAGAGTCTGTGTAATAGACTTGAAAGAATTTGGAATGATCACTTAATTCGGATTGAGTTATCTTACGACAATAGATCATATGTCATTATCGAGATGTCGCCTTATGAGATCCTTGAAGGAAGACAATGTCGATCTCCCTTATGTTAGGATGAAGTTGTAGAGCGCAAGATGCTCGGACCCGCAGTAGTCCAAAGGACCAAGGGTATGATAGATCTAATCAGAGGACGGCTGGTAGTAGCCCAAGATGGACATGATAAGTATGTTGATTTGACACGAAAGGATAAAGAGTATGAAATAGGGGACCTATAATGTTATAAATATCCCTTGGAAAGGATTGATGAGGTTCGGAAAGGAAGGAAAGCTAAGTCTACAATTTGTTGGACCCTTGGATATATTAAGACGTTTGGGAAGTTAGCATATGAGCTAGCCCTAACCCCGAACATGTAGCAGGTCGTAACGTGTTTCACGTATCAATGTTAAGGAAGTGAAATTCAGATGCCAGATAAATAGAGGCATATGAGCGCATAGATATGTAACCCGACGTAACCTATATGGAGCAACCAGGAAGGGTTATAGAGTGAAAAGGGAACAAGTGCTTTGGAGAAGGGTTATCAAACTATTCAGAGTTTGATGGAAGAACCACAATGTGGGAAAATTTACTTGAGAGTTAGAAAATGTAATGCTAAGAAAGTATCCCCATTTGTTTTCTATCTGATTCCGGGACGGAATCCTTTTAAGGAGGGGAGACTGTAATAACCCCAATTTTTGAGAAATTTTGAAACCCTTATGAATAGTGTTTTTGCTGAACGAGAAAACTTTTCATGCCACACTATGTAGGGGTTCTGATATGGATATTCTGAGATTTTATTAGTACTTTATATGGGATATAAGTGTATGTAATGATCGTCAGAATCCAATTCCGAACACTTTGATTTTTCCCGGAAATTTACAAGATACGGAGAGAATTGAGTATAAGGTAACAGGATAAAAAGGATTTAAATTAAAGGATTATAGGAGAGGATCATAAAAGGAATATAATATATTGAGAAAGGTTAAGGGAACCTAAGTAATAAGATCCCGGGTATGATCCCTCAAACGATAAACGAGAACGAAAGATAAGCGAACCGTAAAACAAATAAGTGACCAAGAGACAAGCTTGTACAAGAAGCCAGGGATTGTGACATCATCAAACCACAAGGTGTGGACAAGTGGGAGCATTATGACATGTGCAAGGTGACATAAGCATGACATGGGAAGGAAGGAGGTGTGGTGGCTTTGTAACCACACAAATTCAAGGGCAAGAAGGTAATTGACTAAAGCAAGCACAAAAACCAAGCAACCAAGCCAAGCAAATCATTTTTCATCAAAATCAAAAAGAAACCAAGGCATTGTTCTTCATGCTCTCGGCCAAAACAGAATCAGAACACTAAAACTGCTGTATCTCCTTCATTTCTCACTCAAATATTGTGTTCTATAGCTCATTGGAAAGGTATTGAGATGGCCTACAACTCTTGTTCACAAGTCTCATCCAAATAATCATGGTAAGACCCTCATTTTTACAGTTCTTTAAATCGGACTTTTAGAAACTTCAAAGCCTAACTTTGTGTTCTTGATTTCTTTGGAAAGATCAAGCTTGTAGGAGGCTCCCTAAGGCTTCCTAGCAACTTAACACCTCCCAAGGAAGGTATAAACTTCAAACCCTAGCCTTTACTTTATTTGTTAGTAAGTTTAATGGTTGGTGTTGTGAAATGAGAAGCATGGATTGTGATTATTAGTAGTTTGGTTTGATTTGGAAGTGTTTTGGTAATTGAAGCTTGATTATAGTTCATAGGTCTTGATTGTGGTTGTTTGAGTTGAAAACCTTGGAGATTATGGACTGATGTGGTATGGTTTAGGTGAAGTTTTGTTGTATTGATGGTTATGAGTTGGTTGGTGGTTAATTGGAGTAGTTTAAACATTGGTAATCGCGTAAACATAGCCGTCGTAACGTCCGATTTTCTTTGGACTGTTTTTGTGCATAATATTAGGACCCGAGAACCCCCTGCTAGATTATGACCACTGCCATGTTTAGATAGCTCATGTTACGAGCTTCGTTTTGATATGTAGTTCGTTCGATTCCGATGCACGGTTTAGGAGAAACGACCGTTTCAAGTAACGGCGTTTCGCGAACGAAACTTTTCCCCTCGCCTTACTTTGAAATGTAGGTTAAAGACCGAAAAGGGTTAATTAATGCATGAAACATTTATGGTAAGTGTTTTAGGCAGTTGGTAAGTCACTCGCGAAGGAATCGCTTTAAAACTCGTAAAGGTTAAATTATTAAAAATGGTGGAGCCGAGGGTACCCGAGTGACTTAAGCGAATCAGTGAGCGCAAAACAAGCGTTAGAGTCTAAGTTAGTTAAAGTATAGATTTACAAGTGACTTTGGTTTAATTCCAACTTACTTGTTGCTTATAGGTTACCAGACTCGTCCCGAGCCATTCGTAACCCCCAGTCGCTCAGGCAAGTATTCTATCCGTTATACTGTTGTTGTGATGTATACATTTGTATATGCATGATCTTGCGATAAATGCATATTGGTTATTTAGCAAATTCTTGCGATATATTGTAGCATGTGATATGGTATATATGCATGCCTGTTTCATATTCTTGAAATATATCTGTTGGTTCAGTTGATAATACCTATGCTAGAGGATAGCGGTAACTTGCATATACCCTTAGTATAGGGACCCAAAGGTGAAAATATTTTCTAAAACCGGGAGTCGAGGATCCCGAGTAGATTTTGTATATATGGATATGGATATATATATATATATATTTATATATATATATGGTTATAGTTTTCCAAACTATTAATCGAATAAGGTTTATTCGATAACTTTAACTTTATTTATTTATTTGAATATTATTTCGAATATTATTTGAGGGCTTATGACTCTTTTATATTATTATTGAATATTATTTGAATATTCATTCGAGGGCTTATGACTCTTTTATATATTATTATTGAATATTATTTGAATATTCATTCGAGGGCTTATGACTCAGTTTATATTATTTAATGAATATTATTTGAATATTCATTTGAGGATCTATGACTCCGATTATTTGCTGAAATATATTCTTTATTTCATTAGAGAATAAACTGTTAATAATCAAACTTATTTTCGATTATTCAAATAAAGATAATACTTTCATATAAGTATATCTTTGGTTATTTAATACTCGTTTCAAGTATAAGTTTTAATACTTCTACTTCAATTATTTTTATAAAAGATTATTCTTTATGGGAATATTATTTAAATAATAATATTCAGTCATTTTCTAAATATTCTGGGGACTGATTTACTTCATTAAATCAGCTTTACTCCAAACACTCTTTAAAGTGTTTTCGAGTCTTTAAAATGATTTTTAAAGTCAGAGCGGATCCCAAAACGCATTTTTATATTTAAGATCTTCCTTTTTAAGGGGATTTAAATACTCGCTCAAAACCTGGGGAATCCGGCTCTGTGGTGTATTTTATATTCGCAACGGGGTTGCAGTTTTGGTAAATGAATTGATTACTTGCCCAACGTTCGGGAAGTAAGCCCATCTAATTGAGTCGGCATAAGCGACAGGCCGGGGTACGGTCTATTATTGTGTAAGTGGCTGGGTGGCAGTCCATCAACGCGTGAGGGGCCGGGGTACGGTCTAGCGCGAGGTCCTAATGCGGCCAGGGTGATGACCGGTGAGGAATTCATCCATCTACAGTAGAAAAGGTTACTTATTGGTATCTTTGCCTGATCAGCAAGATATCGGGTTTATGCCAAAATTCTTTTCCTTTCCAAAATTCATTGGATGTTTCAAACTCTGTTCATACTTTGCATAACAGAGGTTCCAGGAAATGTTTAAAGGGATATATATATGTGGATATATATATATATCGGGGCTAAATAAAGTATCTCATAACTTTTTCATTCAATAATATTTCAAAGATTGAATCTATTCAAGTCTTATCTTGTGGTCTCACCAGTGGGATGAACTTTTGAAATTGATTATAACTTGAACGGTGGTAGTTCAAGTAGTATTTGGGAATGATATAAGTGTAGTGAAGTATTTGGTAACTTCATCTTTTAAACTTATATCTAATTAATAATTGTCTTATGAATGACAAAGATTTTCAGAAAAACGTTGAGACAAGGTTAGATATATGAGATCACCTTGCAACGATATTTTTATACAGTTATACAATGGGACTTTGTGTATATTATGCATGGAAGAGGGCTTCCATTACTTTGAAAAGTATATATGTATATATACTGAATATTTTGCGACTTCATCGCATTAAGATATCAAACTTGGTTCATTTCTTTTGACCAAGATTTTCATGAGTATTATGAGTAGACTCATATACTATTAATCATTATACATATTATTTTGGTGGGCTTGCTGCTCACCCTTGCTTTCTTCTTTCATCACACAACATCAGATAGATAAGATGAACAGGACCAAGCTCCCAATTCGCGATCGGATAGGAAGCATTTCGCAGCTTCCTATAGGCATTGAAGTCACTGTAGCTGAGGTAGGGAACTACCAGTAGACTAGGCTTCAACTTTTGATGTACCAGATTTATGAATTGTAATAATGGCAATGAAATGTAAATTTATTCAGAACCTTTTTAAGGTGTATTGACATATAATTGTGGAATAAAACGACTTGTGATTATTTTTGGATGTTCATCTCTGAGACTATAACGTGTGGTGTGTGTGTTTATTGTGGGGTCACAGTACAGAGTAGTTGAGAAATTATTAAGATTGGGTGTTAATAAGGGAAATGGAACTCGTGACAACCCGGATCCCCGACCCCGGATCTGGGGGTGTTACAATTTCAATCATAGCGGTTCCTGGAAGTCTAGCATCCAACCTTTCTACAAAATCTTGTTTGACATCAGAAATTTCTTGCTTGATTTCATCCACATTTTGACTGTGTTGGAGAGCCTGAATCTTGTGTAGCTGTAGAGATTCCAGGTGTGCCTTGAGTAACCTTTTTGTGCTGGCACTTGTGGATGCTTGAATTGATGTTTGGGTGTCATGAATAAGCTTGAATAAGGTGGATTGGAGATGTGAATATGAACAGTCTTTGGTTAGCATCCAGGAAGGAATGTCTGCATCTCCCCCTATGCTCATGCTATCATCCTCACCATCATCCCCAAATGATTCTTCAGCCAATTCAAAGTCACTATCAGCTGTGGAAGGCATAGCAGTTATAGCATCCTTGGCCCTTTGCATTGAAGCAGTAGTATGCACCAAGTTTAGCATCCTTTTAGCAACCACATTGTCTTGTTCAGCTAAAGCTTGATATGCTGACACAGGGTGAGTAAATGCCTCAGCTTCATAAGAAACAGAGTCTAAGACAGCTTGTTATTCTTGCTAAAATAGCTGTTTCTTGTCAGCCTCATTAACATCCATTAACTCACTTACAATGGGTTCTTCCCAAAGTTCAGTACCTTCCTTTCTCTCATTTTCTCTATATTCTTGCATCAAGGGCTCCCCTTGGCTCACCACCCTCACACCCTCACCTTCACCTACTAAGGTGGAACTCCCCTCACTCACTTTTGCCAGGCTGGAAGAAATAGCCTGCATAATTTCTCTCTTTTCCTCTCATTTTTCCTGAGAGCAACTCAGCCTCTCACTCTATTCACTCCCTTCCCTCAATCCTAGGAGTGATAGTACAACTACTAGCTCATCTACAATTGAAATAGTTTTTGAAAATTCAGCTTGTGTAGTGAGTACCAACGGATGAGGAACATCCGTCGGGGTAGCAGTTAGGATAGCCGACGGATGACTACTGTTAGGCACATCCGTCAGGATACAATCACTAGCTGACGGATGAACAATATCCACCGGAATAGAGGAAATGATAAAGTTTGGAGTGAAAACTATTGTGGACTCTGTACAATTGATGACAATTTAGGCACATAAGTCTCAATAGTTCATGAAAGAATTTGCAAGTGAGCCAACAAATCATCTAAAAGATGATGCTCACTTGCACTGAATTTTGGCTTCTCCAACAGAGTTAAAGAAGGAGAATCAGGAAGTGATGTGTGAATCATGTCCACATCCAAAGAATTGGTGGGAGAGTTTTGTGTGTTTGGTGCTTCTATTGTTAAAGATTTTGTTTGTGACTCCATATTTATTGGAGCCACATCAAACTGAATTTGAGAAGGTGCGGTGACTGAGTCGTTAGCTGTAGTTTGTACTGTGTGTGATCCCTGTGCATCCCCAAGTTTTCTAGCTTTCTTCTTTCTTGTATAAGTTTGGAGTGAATCTGTGTCCCTAACCCTTTTGGCCTGTGCTCCTGGTTGGGAGCTTGCTTGAATAGTAGCATCCTTTTGGGAGGATGAAACTAGAGATGTGCTAATTTTCTTATTAAGGACCACAGTTTGTTAGGAAATTGTGATGTGGCTAGGTTTGGGTACACTCACCTCCCCATCCTTATTCTTAGGATTTCTTTTATGTTCACCCTGTCCCTCACCAACCTTACCACCCTTCACACTCCCCTCTTTGGTTTTGGTGGCTTTTGAAACTGGCATCTTTTGAGAGACACCAGAGTGTGGTTTCTTTGATTTAATTTTTGAAGTTTTGGATTTTGTGGCTTGGGAAGGCATCTGTTGGGTCAATGACACAGATGCCGTAGCCACAGTCAATGACAAAGAAACTTGAGAGATGGAAGGAGTAGAGACAGAAGTATTTACCTCACTTACCTGAAGGCCTTCCATGATAGGCAAATAAATAAGGGGCACTTCCTTGTGGTGATCAGCCCTGTTTAAATCTGTAATTACTCTTCTTTCTTGAACCCAACAATCCAGTTTGTTGGTTGGGTTCTCAATCACAAGATCCTCATAAATATGGTTAGCAATAATCATAAAGAATATAGCATAATAAACATGCCTAGACCTCTTTTTAATCTCCCCTAACTTGAAACCCAACTCAAACATGATAGCATCACTAAAATTATAGTAATTATCAGTAAGCACCATGTAGAGCATGTTAAGCATAGCAGTATTGATAGAATCAAAGTTACTTATTTTACCAGAAAACACCTTGGTAACTACATCACACAGAAAACTCCACTCTTTTCTAAGACCTAATCTTCTAATCTCACTTAATTTAGTGGTAGGAAGAGCATATCCAATAGAATTAAGAAAGTTAACTAAATCAGCATATGTGTGTGGTTTTGTAGTAGTGTTTTCAGGAATTTTAAAGCAGGCTTGGATAGTATCACTGTTAATGCAGAATTCCTTACCTTTAATGGAGAGAGTCATTGTTTTGTCAGTTGCTTGATACACAGCAGTAGTCCACATCTCCTCCACAGCTTCACAGTAGATTGTGGGTGATTCCAGCATGGCATAACTAAGCTTTCATCCCTTCACAAAATCCATCATTTTGTGATAATCCTCAGAGGCTGGAATTTCTTTGTTCACAAGAGCTACAAAATTGTTCTTCTCATAAATGAATCGTGACTGAGACATGATCTTGACAACTGGTGCCATTCTTAAAGCAAGGGAATTTGCGGAGAGAAAGAGGATTTTCCTTTGAGGAAGAAGAGAGTAGTTAATTACATAGAGAAAGATAAAAGCTAAAATAAACTTGAAGTAAGGCTTTTATGTATTCTCAGATAAAATGGGATAAAAATTAAAGGTAAAAATAAAGACCCAATTAGAATTTCCCAAAATAGCCATTTAAAAGTAAAATAAATTATCAAATTTCTATCAATTGTCCGTCGTGATATACTTACAGACTGTAATTATAGCCGATGGATAATGTTAAGAACTTTAACGGCTAAGATGTAGACAATTCGACGGATGAGAATAAAGCAATTATATGTCGGGTTTAAAATAATCCAGAAAAGTAATTGATTTTTACCAAGCTATTCTATTTCGACGGATGATCAAATTCGATAGATAAGGAACATATGTCGAGATGTAAAATTTGACTTAGCCAAATTTTTATCCAAAACAGAAAAATCAATTAAGTTTCTGGCTGCATTTCAACTTGCAAAATTATCAAAAATAATTTAAGAATAATTAAACATACCTAACTCACTTACCAACCTAGTGAAGGTGGATTCATCAAGTGGCTTGGTAAAGATATTTCCAAGTTGCTTCTCACTTGGAACAAAATGAAGTTCCACAGTACCACTCATTACATATTCCCTAATAAAGTGATACTTGATGTCTATGTGCTTTGTTCTTGAATGTTGTACTGGATTTTCAGTAATGGCAATTGCACTGGTGGATCCTTGAATGTTTTGATCTAACTAGTTGCTTCTCATAGGAATTCTGTCCACTTGCAAATCATAGTCCAACAATTAGTTTTTTATCCACAGAATTTGTGCACAGCAACTGCCAGCAGCAATATGTTCAGCCTCAGCTGTAGAAGTAGAGACTGGATTTTGCTTTTTACTGAATCAGGATACTAGCTTGTTTCCTAGAAATTGGCAGTTCCTATAGTGCTTTTTCTATCAATCTTGCACCCTGCATAGTCTGCATCTGAATAACCAGTTAGATCAAAACCAGAACCTCTAGGATACCAAATGCCAAGTTTTGGTGTTCCCTTGAGATATCTAAAAATTTTCTTTATAGCTATTAAATAAGATTCTCTAGGATCAGCCTGAAATCTAGCACAAAGACAAGTAGCAAACATTATATCTGGCCTACTAGTTGTTAAGTACAAAAGTGAGCCAATCATGCCTCTATAGCTTGAAATATCCACAGACTTTTCAGTAGTGTTTAATTCAAGTTTAGTTGCAGTAGCCATGAGAGTTTTTACAGATGTGCAATCCATTAGATCAAATTTTTTTAAAAGATCATAAATATATTTGGTTTGACTAATAAATATTCCATCACTAACTTGCTTAACTTGTAAACCAAGAAAGTAAGTTAGTTCTCCCATCATGCTCATTTCATACTTACTTTGCATCAATTTGGCAAACTTTTTGCAAAGTTTTTCATCTGTAGAGCCAGATATAATATCATCTACATAAATTTGAACAAGTATACTAGAGCCATTAACATTTCTAAAGAATAAAATTTTTTCAACAGTACCTCTTGTAAAGTGATTTTCTAAGAGAAACTTTGACAAAGCATCATACCAGGCTCTAGGTGCTTGCTTCAATCCATAAAGTGCTTTCAAAATATAGTAGACATATTCTGGAATATTTGGATCTTCAAAACCAGGCGGCTGAATGGCATATACTTCCTCCTCCAAATATCCATTTAGAAAGGCACTTTTGACATCTATTAGATAGACTTTGAAATTGGCATGAGCTGTATAGGCTAAGAAAATTCTGATGGCTTCAAGTCTTGCAACAGGAGCAAAAGTTTCATCAAAATCTATTCCTTCTTATTGACAATAGCCCTTAACAATCAATATAGCTTCGTTCCTGTCAACTATGCCATTTTCATCCATCTTGTTTCTGAACACCCACTTGGTGTCAATTGGATTCTTTCCTTTAGGCTTGGGTACCGGCTTCCATACCTTGTTTCTTTCAAATTGGTTTAGCTCCTCCTGCATAGCTAGAACCCAATCAGGATCCAACAGAGTTTCTTCTACCTTCTTTGGTTCTTCCTTTGAGAGAAAGCTGCTATATAGACATTCTTCTTGAGTTTCTTTCCTTGTTTGAACTCTAGAAGATGCATCACCAATAATGAGCTCAAAAGGGTGATCTCTAGTCCATTTTCTCTGTTGTGGTAGATTAGCTCTTGATGAAGAGGCCTAATCATTGTCTTGATGTATGACTGAGTTTTGATTAGAAGAAACTCCCCCTGAGTTTGTGGATCTTTGATTTGAAGAAAGGGTTCTTTCTGTAAGTGATTTGTTTTGACTCTCAGCTTCTCTTATTGTCCTGACAGATGATACACTTTGTATCCTGACGGATGATGCTGAATGTCTACCAACGGATGATGCATTATGTAACTCAACTAATGCTAAATTTTGTGCATCATTCGAGATAGTCTTTTCTGTATTATCCTTAGCCACTGTTTCTTGATCACTATCATCATCACTGTCATCACAAATCATCTCAACATTCTCAAATTTGAGACTATCATGGAAACCTTCATCTTTTAGTCCTTCAATCTTCTTATCATCAAACATAACATGTACAGATTCCATAACAATATTTGTTCTGAGATTGAAGACTCTATATGCTTTTCCAACAGCATATCCAACAAAAATTCCTTCATCTGCTTTAGTATCAAACTTTCCATGCTGTTCAGTTTAATTCCTTAAAATGTAGCATTTGCATCCAAAGACGAAGAAAATTTAGAGTTGGCTTCCTATTCTTGAACATCTGATATGGAGTCATGCCTTTTGCTTGATTGATCAAGGAGATATTCTGAGTATAACATGTTGTATTCACAGCTTCTACCCAATAGTAAGTTGGCATCCTTGATTCTTCAAGCATAGTTCTTTTAGCTTCAATGAGTGATCTATTCTTCCTTTCCACTACACCATTTTTTTATGGAGTTCTTGCTGCAGAAAACTCATGCATGATTCCATATTCTTCATAAAAAACTCTCATCACAGAATTCTTGAACTCAGTTCCATTGTCACTTCTGATTCTTCTAACCTTGAATTGAGGATGATTGTTAACTTGCCTTATGTGATTGGTGATGATTTCACTAGCCTCATCTTTGGACTTTAAAAAATATGTCCAAGAGAACTTTGAAAAATCATCCACAATTACTAGGCAATATCTCTTCTTTGAGATAGACAACACATTTACTGGTCCAAACAAGTCCATGTGAAGTAACTGTAAAGTTTCTTCAATAGATGATTCAAGCTTCTTTTTGAATGATGCTTTAATCTGCTTTCCTTTCTGGCAGGCATCACACAATCCATCCTTTGAAAACTCCACTTGAGGAATACCTCTAACCAATTCTTTCTTGACTAGCACATTCTTGGTTTTGAAGTTTAGATGGGACAACTTCTTGTGCCATAGCCAACTTTCATCTTGACTTGCTTTACTGAGAAGACAAGTTACAGATTCTGCATTTATTGAGTTGAAGTCAGCTAGATATACATTGCATTTTCTCACTCCAGTGAGAACCACTTTGTTGCTCTTCTTATCAGTCACAACACAGGCTTCTGAATTAAAGGTAACTGAGTTGCCCCTATCACAAAGCTGGATAATACTCAACAAATGGTGCTTGAGACCATCTGGCCATTGCGACACCCATCAAAGGAGCTCACTAGGGCAACTTCCTCAATGATGACATTATCTTTTGACATCAAGCCATGTCCCACAGTATAACCCTTGCTGTCATCTCCAAAAGTAATATAACGACTCGTGTATTTTTGAATTATTTAAATATGTGATTATTGAAATTATTAAATAAATAAAATATGTGTATTGGTTTTGACCGCTATGTGTTGTTTGATTAGTAGCTATGTGTGATTTATGGTGTACTGGAATGTCCGCGTGATTAATTCTGGAGCCGTATTGAATTATTTTCATTTTTAAAAGTGGATTAAGTGCAAATTTATTAACATAAATATTTAGAATGTCTCTAAAATTGTTTTTATGGTTCTATAATTTCAATATTATTTTTAGGACTTTATAAAATTGAGAAATCAATATTTCATTAATTATTTAATTTTAAATGATTTTCTGAGTGTGTTTAATGGTAAAATCCATATTTAATTATGGAAATATTCAAAAATTATGAAACTTATATTTTATTAAGTTCGTATTATTCTGAGAATTTTAAAATTATTTTTGGAATTTTCAGAGTTAGTTTCACCCGCACGTCGATTCGTTTAATTGATAAAAGCGGGTCTAAATTGCATTTTAGAAATTATTTTAAAATTTCGAAATTTATGTTTTTATAAAATTTGAGATATTTGTAACATTTTAAGACTATTTTCGCGATTTTCTGAATTTGTTTTAAGTGTAACTTGGTTCGCTAATTGTGAAATGCGGATACGAGTTGTATTTTAAAAATGTTTTAAAAATTATGAAAATTTTATTTTATTAGTTTTGGGATTTTTAGAAAATTTTAAGACTATTCTCGTAAATTTCTGAAATTTGTTTTAGGTGCACCTCAGCCCGTTAATTTTAAATTGCGGGCTTGTAATCCAAATCTGGGACACGTATCTATTTCTTTGATACATGTCGAATTGGTAAAGGAGTAATACACGTGTTGTTATCTCCTGTGTCAATCAGCAAAAAAAAGGGAAAGCAATGAATAAATAAAAAATAACCCAGGAGCTCCACCTCCCCTGTACTCCTTCTTTCTCCTCGTTAATTTCCTCTCTCTCTGCGATTTCAGTTTTTACTCGCCCAATCTCTCTTCTCTTCTATACAATCTTTTCCCTGTGGTTCCCTGCGATCCCTTCTGCTGTTCTTCTCCTTCCCTTCCGGTAATTCCCGCCTGTTTCTTTCACTTCCCACGCCGCCAGTGTATTTTTACGGCGAAGGGTAATTCTGATGTTCCTGTATATATAATTATGTGTGTGTACATCGTTAATGTGTGCTGTGTTATGCATGTATGTGTGTGTTTCTGTGTGGTGTGTTGTTGTTGTTTGGCTCCGCCGTGAGCCGCTTGTTCCTGTGTTTCCGGTCGTGAATGTGTCCTGTGTATGGTGCGTGTCATACGCGTGTGTGGTGAAAATGATTTTTAATTGTTTTGCTTCACTTGTTGCATGGATTAATTGACGGATTTTGTGAAATAAACTAATCGGTATTTGTAAGATTTAAGTGTATTAATCGATAGGATTTGCATTGGAAACCCGGAATTGTTCGGGTACCCGCGAATTTTATCTCCGTCGGCGATGAGCCTCGGCGAGCCGACGGTGGACAGTGATGATCCAATTCTGAGTCCTAATACGAATAAAAATATAAATGCGAATAATAGTAAGAAATGATAATATCGATGATTGGGATTCGTGCATTTGGATTGTGATTAGGGTTGTCATTGTAGTTGTTGTGAATTGATTTAACGTCGATATTGTGTTCGATGGGTAGTCCAATAAACAAAGGAGACGCTGCCCGATTTCCAGGAAATCAACTATGAAAATGCGGGAGCAGATCCGGTGATTATCGGGACGTCGAGCGAGTATAAGTAAATATATACGTATGTTTTATACAAAACCTAATTGTATGTTGTAGTGAAACATTTTGCCAAAACTCAGTAACCCTAATTTCATACAATGACGAGTATACGTATTTTCTGAAAAGGAACACCGAATCGATTTTCAAGAATGTGAACCGTAACTGATGCCTGTATTGCAATAATGTATGTGTTACGAGTCGGGTTTTGTTAACGAATGGGTAGATTGTTAGCGAGGATATGTCAAGCATAATCGAATGTCTAAGTTAGGGTGTTTCGACCTTATAGGTTCTAGTCGGAATGCCCAAGAATTGGCATTGAACGAAAGATAGTTGGTGGTCAGTCGAAAAGCTCAGTAAGGTTCCAATCAAAGAACTTAAGTGTTGAGGTCGAATCCAGAGTGATCTAGTGGATAGACAATAAAACCTGAGCGACAGAGTTGGCTCAGAGTTGATGAATAATAGTTGTAAAGCCCTGTAAGGCAAGTACTTCTAAACTTTTCTTCAAGATATATTACAAATATTTTTGAGCTATTTCATAACATGTTGCTATTATTCAAAATAACTCATATTTTATATTGCAAGTGCTTTAAACTATGTAACCTTGAACCCTGATTTTCTTGATCTTGAGCCATAACCCTTATTCTTTATAAACCATCTTTTGTTGATTCTCAGATACCAAACCACCCAAATATGATACTACTCCCCAAATGTATAACTACCAAACACCAAACACTAGAAGAGAATTGTTCGAAAACACAGAAACTTTTATACTCCAATCATTCTTTATAACATCAAAGAACCATACCCTGAAAAATCATTACTGGTCTAATACCTGATCCTTTTACAAACTGAAAATCGTTTCTTATACATACCCTGATATACCCTTGTGATATCCATGAATTTCTTCACGTTTGTATTCAAGTGTTTAATCATCATTGATTATGATTTTGTTTTATTGAAGTATATTATTTATCATACTGAATTGTTTTAGAATTGGATAGTTTTCTAAATAAGGACCAGATTCGTGGTCAGGCCAGATTCATGGTCAATTATAGGCCAATGTGTGCCTTGGATCCAGTAATTAGAGTAGTGTCGTGGGCTTTGCTCGGGGTTAGTGCGAGACTGATCAGCAGCCTAACGCTTGGTTTTAAAACTTAAAATGAATATCCAATTCTAATGATTGTTTAACAATAAACCTGATTCTTCTGAATCATTCCATTTGAACATTGCTTAACCTCAGTTATCACTGTTATGACTTGCTGAGCTAGTTAGCTCACCCTTGCGATTCTTTTACATATTTTACAGTTGAAAAGGATATGGATGATAGAGAAGTTCCTCAGTCCAAAGTGCGGGCTAAGGTTCCAGTTTGAGTTGGATCGAGCTAGCAGGAGCTTCATAACGGTAAAGAGATAGTAAGATTGTAAGAATTATTTTATTATCCGTTGTAAGTTAAATCAGTTGGGGTTTGGTACGTTGTAATAAGTTAAGGTTGTGGCTTGTTTTCATACTTTAACCTGTTGCGATTGTTAGGGCGGAAACACGCGCTAATAATACATGCAAGTATACGCGTTCACAAGTAATATAGAATACTTTCTAGTTCGTTCCCACAGAGACTCGGACTAATTATGTTCAATTAAACTCACTCACCAATTTATGAATACTTCTCAATGTTAAGACAATAACACTTAGATTTGTTAACTAATTATTAATTACAATTAACTACTAAAATTAACCACTTAATTAACACTTCGAATTAACAATATTAAAACACTCATGAGATCACAACTTCATTACTACTTCCTTCAATAGTCATTGTTATTACCCTTAGCATGCAACAACGATGATATTAATCGAATAACACGATACTGATAAAAGCCAACTTTCATTGTACTAATACCATTTTACCAAACATCCACAATTAAGATAGAAGTTGAATAGGCATCAATTATGTTGAGTCCCTATATGTCTACAGAAATTGACAACATAATGATTTAAGCACAAATTATTCCTTTTGATTACACAGGGCGAATAAAACGGTTAGAGTTACCCACTAATCATGCAACATCATACATGAACCTATGCTAGCATGGCAAGTTCTAAATCTCGAGATCCACCGTCGCTTCACAAGAGATTAACACCCTATCTTATATGTTCGTGACACACATAAGACGAATACGCACAACCAATACTAGATATCATACAATCATAACACACTAAGGTATTAAACAACTAACTAAAGAATTCCATAGTAAATCCATTACGACCCCATGATCATGATTAGCCCATGATAGCACTTATCGTCGTCATGGGTTCATATGAAAACACATTAAATAAACACAAAAGAATAATAACTAAACTAATTATATTAAACCAGAGTACGTCACAAGAGTAAATAGGTTCAAAGCAAAGAAAACTAGCATCCAACGTTACAATGAAATAAAGAATCACAAGAAAATATGCTTCCTCTTCATTGCGGTGTGCTAAAACGGTCCTCTTCCTTATCTCCTTCACTCCTTGATTAATACAACGATTCAACACACGTGAAACGTCTCTGAAATCTACTTATATAGAAGTCCCATAAAACTCAGATTACACAGAAGTTGGAAGCCAAACAGAAATAGAAGTCTAAAATAAATAATCTGATTTCTCGACCCTGCGCGGCCGCTCAGCATAGCTGAGCGGGCGCTCAGACCCCTACTGGAAAATGTCTGATTTTTGCTCCGTTTCTTCGCTGTAATCTGCTCCTCTCTTCCCTCTCGCAATGCTAGACACATACCAAGACTTATTATTGATGATTACTCCCCCGAAATGCAACTATTACCCTGAAATGCGTAAACACTAGAAAAAAGCATCAAATACACAATATACTTGATTTCAAGACACCAATTTAAGCTATTTTAAGACGTTCTAAGTGGTATAAAATGCCACTTATCACACCCCCAAACTTAAATCGATGCTTGTCCTCAAGCGTCACAGACTCAAAAACAAATAAAAACATGCATGAATGCAATCTATATGAAATGCAGCGATCCCCCTTACTTCGACCAAACCAACCAACTTACAACATCTCAATAAATGCAATTAGGCGACTAAAGATCAATCAAATCATGCCAACTAACATACAGCCGAAAACGTGGTGTGTGCAGATGCTTAACAGATATGCTCCGGAACTAAATCAATTATTATGACTCAACTATCATCAAGGCAATCACATGATTATACAAAGAATAAAAATTCTAGGCACAAAGTGACTTATAACACTACAAGAATTCTGGAGCTTATCACGGAATCATGCTTTTTATTCTTAACAGTAATGCTTATTTGACCGTGCAATGAGTGAGGTCCACAAAAGACTTATACAATGGTATCCATGTAGCGACCGTTAGGTTAGCGGATCCCAGACTCTAAAAGCCTTAGGTCACTAGGCACAAAGTCCCCTAAGAACTTAATAACTCGAATACCAAAGAGCCCACTCGTGATCAATTATGCATAAACACATACTCTTTTTTTTCTTTCTTTTTCTTTTTTTTCTGTTTTTTTTCAACATTTCTGAGCAAGTGCGTTCCGCTCCATCTTGCTCAACCCTAGACTACTCGCATAAACATACGAGCCGGCTACTAGCCATTTGACGCCTAGCCACAATTAGCAACAAATTCCATTTTTTACTCCATATTTTTCCTTTTTCATGCCTTTATCACTAAGAACCTATTAGAAAATTCTAAGCATAATAAATAGATTAACCTTGAAAACAATCAGATCATAACAACAATCTAGTCCTTAAGCATTCTCTAAGACTTAGTGAAAATACAAGTGTTTCTAGCATGCATATCAACCTACACGACTCAACATCACTTTAATGCTATCACTACACTCGCATCAACATCACAAATCAGTCGGTAAATCATCGCAAAAGGGATCATGGTATATGCATGAGCTACATGATATGATAAAAAAAATAAAGCTATATATAAAAAAAACTATATGGCAAAAATTATGCAACTATATGAACTAACTATTATGAATATGCAGCTATACGACACACACACAAAATATTCCTTAAATACCACCCCCAAATTTAAAATCTTCATTGTCCCCAGTGAAGGTAGTAGAAAGGAACACAGGGTATAACTACTCAGAGTCATCATCATCATCACCCTCAGTGGGTGGTGTATCAGGAGGCAGATATGCAGAGTCCTCACCAAAAACTGGCCACTCGATGTCAGCTCTAAGGCCTCGAAAAGCAGTCCCTAGCGCAAGGGTGAGCTCTTGAGCAAACCTGCTCTGCGTCTCATACATAGCATCCATCCTCCGTGACAGCCTCCTATACTAGGCATCAGCCATCCTAGCACCCTCCTGAGCTCTCGAAGAACCAGCCTCATCACGCCTTGGCCTCGCCATGGTACCACCTCGTGCTGGACGCCCTCCTGGAAGACGATAACCCAGCCCATGCTCCTCGGGCTCACCACCGATCCACTCCCGCATCGCATTCAGAGTCCCGGAATCAATAGGAGCAGCTGGCAACTGCAACTGCTCATGAGACGGCCACAAAGTCCACATAGTACTCCTCATTCAAAATTCTCCACAACAACTGTGCTCTCTCAACTATGACCTCATGTGCATGCGAAGAAGGCAGAATATTAGCACAAATAAACGCATTCCATGCACGGGCATACCTGTTCATCGTGATCGCCGAAAAGTGACGATACTCATTAGTTTCAGTCTTGAAAGTCCATACTTTGCCCGACCTACAAAGAGTAGCACAAATCAAATCCAAGTCAAAATCCTCAGCAGTCTTCTCATTCCAGTTCTCCTCCGTGGGCTTCCTCTCTCTCTTCCTAATCACACGGCGAATCGCCGCTGGGTGATAATCAACCGTCATCCCCCAGACCACAGAAAACCCATTTTTTTCGGCCTTCGCGTTCGCATAGAACTCGCGAACCACGCTCATCGGCACTGCTTCAGGCGACTCACAAAAAGCTATCCACCCCTTCTCAGCAATCATAGGTAACAACTCACCATCCCTCCCCGATGGTAAAAATCCCCTCTCCTTCAGAATTGGCTTCCCCAAAAGCCTAGTGTACTCCTCCTCTGCAACCCTATCATTCAACTGAGGCCTCGCAGCAGTACCCCTTAAAGAATCAGCCGTAGGCACAACGCTGCTGCTATCGATAGTCCTTGCTCTCTTGGGTGCCATTGAATCTGAATAAAAGTTCTTGAGAATTGTGTTTTTGTGTTTGAGAGAGAGTTGAAGTGTAGAAGTTGTGTGAGAGATATATGGGATAGGTGTATGTATCTATAGGGTATGGATTAGGGTAGAATTTGATTAGGAGTGTGTTTAAGGGTGAAAATCATGGGATAATGGGGAATAGGTCGTGGGTTTATGGGCTGTAATTTGTGTTTTATTTTTAATTTTTATTGAACTTAAAAAAATATCTTTCAGCCGACCCCTGAGCGGTCGCTCAGCAGAGCTGAGCGGGCGCTCAGGAGTCACTGGAAAAAAAAAAATTCAGCCCGGTTTTTCTGATTTTTTTGTGGTTTTGGATAGGTTATTAACTTCTAAGGGTTCCTGTAACAACAAATCATGGGTTGCCTCCCACGCAGCGCTTCTTTTTCGTCATTAGCTTGACGTTGCGTACCTTCCTCAAGTTGACAATAAAACGGCACTAACCACTTCTCGGTTTGCCGTGTCCCCATAGTAGTGCTTCAAACGTTGACCATTAACCTTGAATGCTTGGTCCGGATCATTATCAAAAATCTCCACCACTCCGTGTGGAAACACAGTTTTGACAATAAAAGGTCCAGACCACCTTGATTTCAACTTCCCAGGAAAAAGTCGGAGACGAGAGTTGAATAAGAGAACTTGTTGCCCCGACAGGAATAACTTAGGATGTAGCTTCCTATCGTGCCACCTCTTCACCTTTTCCTTGTACATTTTGTGTTTCTCGTACGCTTGGAGTCGAAATTCATCAAGTTCATTAAGCTGAAGCATTCGCTTCTTTCCAGCTGCATCTAGATTCAGGTTCAACTTTTTCAACGCCCAATAGGCCTTATGCTCAAGCTCCGCAGGTAAATGACATCCCTTACCATACACCAGTTGAAACGGGGACATACCAAGTGGAGTTTTGTATGCTGTTCTGTAGGCCCAAACAGCTGCATCGAGCTTTAAAGACCAATCCTTCCTTGACGGATAAACAATATTCTCTAGAATGCGCTTGATCTCTCTATTAGATACTTCCGCTTGACCATTTGTTTGCGGATGATAGGCAGTAGCGACTCGATGATTCACATTATAACGCTGCATCATAGAAGTGAACTTACGGTTGCAGAAATGTGACCCTTCATCACTTATGATTACCCGAGGCGTTCCAAACCTTGTGAAAATCTGCTTATGAAGAAAATTCAACACTGCCTTTGCATCATTTGTCGGTAGAGCGTTGACTTCTACCCATTTTGAGATATAATCGACTGCCAGTAAGATGTACTGAGTGTTGCAGGACGAGACAAAAGGCACCATAAAATCGATTCCCCAAACATGAAAGACCTCGACTTCAAGCATCACATTTAACGACATCTCATCCTTTCTCGTCAAATTTCCCACTCGTTGGTAACGATCACACCTTAAAATAAACTGATGAGCATCCTTAAACAAAGTAGGCTAGAAAAAACCTGCTTGCAGAATACGAGCTACCGTCTTCTCACCACCATAGTGTCCACCATAAACTGTGGAGTGGCAGTCTCGTAATATCCCCTCCGTCTCACAGAATGGGATACATCTCCTGATGATCTGGTCAGCTCCCTGTCTAAACAAATATGGTTCATCCCATATATACCACTTCACCTCATGCAGAAACTTCTTCTTTTGAGCTGAGGTCAAATTAGGAGGCAAATATTGCTGACAAGATAGTTTACAATATCTGCAAACCATGGCTCTTCCTCCTGAACTGCGAACAACTGCTCATCCGGAAAAGATTCGTTGATCAATGTCTTATCCTGTGAAGTAGACTCGGGATTCTCCAATCTAGAGAGATGGTCAGCTACTTGATTCTCAGTACCTTTTCGATCCTTGATCTCTAACTCAAATTCCTGTAATAAGAGCACCCAACGAATGAGTCTCGGCTTCGAATCCTTCTTGGAAACCAAATAGCGAATGGCCGCATGATCAGTGAATACTGTCACTTTTGTCCCAAGCAGATAAGATCGAAATTTCTCGAAACCAAAGACTATAGCTAAGAGCTCCTTCTCAGTAGTGGTGTAGTTTATTTGGGCCCCATTTAAGGTCTTGCTAGCATAGTAGACTACATGAAAGAGATTATTCTTGCGCTGCCCAAGAACTGCGCCTACCGCATAATCACTCGCATCACACATCATCTCAAAAGGCTCTGTCCAATCCGGTGTTGTAATAACTGGTGCAGTGATTAAACTCTTATTAAGAGTCTCGAATGCCGTCAAACATTTATCATCAAATTTGAAAGGCACATCTTTCTCAAGCAAGTTGCACAACGGCTTAGATATCTTCGAAAAGTCCTTGATAAAATGCTGATAAAAACCCGCATGACCAAGAAAACTACGGATTCCTTTCACAGAAATAGGTGGTGGGAGATTTTCAATGACTCCCACCTTGGCTTTATCAACCTCAAGACCCTTGCTAGAGACCTTATGCCCAAGAATAATGCCTTCACGCACCATAAAATGACATTTTTCCCAATTGAGCACCAAATTAGTTTTCACACACCTTTTGAGCACGGCACGAAGATTATTCAAACATTCATCATACGAATGTCCAAAGACGGAGAAGTCGTCCATGAACACCTCAACATTATTCCCAATCATGTCAGAGAATATAGCCATAATACATCTCTGAAAAGTGCCTGGTGCGCCACATAACCCAAACGAAACTCTGCGAAAAGCAAACGTGCCGAATGGACAAGTGAAGGTAGTCTTTTCTTGATCCTCTGGTGCAATACAAATCTGATTATATCCTGAGTAGCCATCCAGAAGACAATAATACTCATGACCAGCCAACCTGTCATGCATCTGATCAATAAATGGAAGAGGGAAGTGATCCTTCCTCGTGGCCTTGTTCAACTTTCGGTAGTCCATGTATACTCTCCATCCCGTAATTGTTCGAGTGGGGATGAGCTCATTCTTCTCATTTGCTACCACAGTGATACCTCATTTCTTAGGCATACATTGCATGGGACTCACCCAAGAACTGTCAAAAATAGGATAAATGATGCCTGCATCCCGCCATTTCAGAATTTCTTTCTTCACCACCTCCTTCATGATAGGATTAAGTCTACGTTGTTGCTCAATAGTTGGCTTACTACCCTCTTCTAGCAGAATCTTATGCATGCAATATGAAGGGCTGATCCCTTTGATGTCTGCTATGGCCCATCCAATAGCCGATTTGAATTCTCTCAAAATCCTGAAGAGCTTGTCCTCCTCACTACCTGAAAGGTCAGATGCAATAATAAAAGGTAATGTAGATACATCTCCTAAAAAAGCATACCTCATGTGTTCAGGAAATGGCTTGAGCTCCAAGGTAGGTGCTTCCTCAATTGATGGTTTGAGCTTTCCTTCAGCATTCTTGAGGTCAGAAGTACCAAGAGATTCAAACGGCATGTCCAGCTTTCGCCTCCAGGGAGAAACATTAAGATATTGTAATTGCTCGTTGCCATCTTCATCATCACTGTCAAAATCCCCCACTAAGGCCTTTTCTAATGCATCAGACATTAGCATATGATCGAGTTTTGAAGTAACCGCAGAATCAATCACATCCACTTTTAAGCACTCCTCATCTTCTGTAGGAAATTTCATTGCTTTGAATACATTGAAGGTCACATCCTGATCCTGCACCCGCATAGTAAGTTCACCTTTCTGCACATCTATCAAGGTACATCCAGTAGCCAAGAAAGGTCTTCCCAAGATTATGGGAATCTTCTTATCTTCCTCGAAATCCAGAATAACAAAGTCTGCAGGAAAGAAGAGCTTATCCACCTTGACTAGCACATCCTCCACTATGCCCCTTGGGTAAGTAATAGAACGATCAGCCAATTGTAGAGACATGTAGGTGGGTTTTGGATCAGGCAAATCCAACTTTTTAAAGATCAACAACGGCATCAGATTGATGCTTGCTCCCAAATCACAAAGGCACTTGTCAAATGACAACTTGCCAATGGTGCAAGGAATGATGAAGCTACCTGGATCTTTAAGATTTGGAGGTAACTTTTACTGCATCACAGCGCTGCATTCTTCCATTAGAGCAACGGTCTCAAGGTCATCCAGTTTCACCTTCCTTGAAAGAATAATCTTCATAAACTTCACATAACTAGGCATTTGCTCCAGAGCCTCAGCGAAAGGTATATTGATATGAAGTTTCTTGAACACCTCCAGAAACTTACCGAACTGCTTATCCAGCTTTTGTTGTTGCAATCTCTTAGGGAAAGGTGGTGGAGGATAAAGTTGTTTCTCCCCTGTATTACCCTCAGGCAGAGTGTGTTCAATAGTAGTCTTCCTTGGTTTTGCCGCTTTCACCTTTTGCTTAGCTTCTTCATCTCTAACTTCAGCTTCCCCTTCTTTTGCCTTTTCAGCATCAACAACTTTCCCAGACCTTAAGGTAATATCCTTGACTTGCTCTTTAGCTTCCTTCCTGCCTGGTACTTTCGTGTCACTGGGAAGTGTTCCAGGTTGACGATTGAGCACTGCATTGGCTATTTGACCGATTTGATTTTCCAAGGTCTTGATAGAAACCGCCCGACTCTTGCACAACAACTTAAGTTCCTCAAAATCAGCACTAGTGGGTGCAGCTGCACTTCCCTATTGAGGATATGATTGCCTTTGAGCATACTATTGCGATTGCTGGAATCCAGGTGTGTTGAACTGTTTACTCACACCTTGCTGATATGGTGGCTGAATAGCATTCTGATTATTACCCTAGCTGAAATTTAGATGATTTCTGTTGTTAGGATGATAAGTAGATGGCACAGGCTGCTGTTGTCGCTGATAATTGTTCACATACTGAACAGATTCGTTGACAAGAGAACACTGATCCGTAGCATGAGAATCTGCACAAAGCTCACAGACCATAGCTATTTGATTGACTCCATAGGTAGCTAGAGAATCGACCTTCATAGACAGCGCTTGAAGCTGCGCTGCAATAGCGGTGGCTGCATCGACTTCCAGAATACCTGCTACCTTCCCAGGCATCATCCTCTTAGTTGGGTTTTGATGCTCATTTTCAGCCATAGTCTCAGTAAGATTATAAGCCTCAGTATAGCTTTTGGCCCACAAGGCGCCTCCAACTGCTGCATCGAGCATGGGCCGAGATTGGGCCCCCAAACCATTATAGAAACCAATGATCACCATCCAATCGGGCATTCCATGACGTGGACACTTTCTCAACATTTCCTTGTAGCGTTCCCAAGCTTCGCACATAGATTCTGTAGGTTGTTGCGCAAACTGAGTAAGAGCACTCCTCATAGCAGTAGTCTTTGCCATTGGATAAAACTTCACCGGAAACTTTTACGCAAGATCTTGCCAAGTAGTGATGGACCCAGCTGGTTCAGAATGTAACCAGTCCTTAGCTTTATCCCTCAGTGAGAATGGGAAAAGCCTCAGCTTGATAGCCTCATCAGTCACGCCATTATATTTGAAAGTACTGCAGATCTCGACAAAATTCCTTATGTACATGTTGGGGTCTTCAGTCGCAGCACCTCCAAAAGAAACAGAATTCTGCACCATCTGAATAGTGCCCGGCTTGATTTCAAAGGTGTTAGCTTGAATAGCCGGATGAAGAATGCTTGACTGAATGTCATCAATTTTAGGCCGAGAAAAGTCCATAAGAGCTGGATCGGCCGAAACAATACGATCACCCATGATTACTGGTTCTTTCTGCTCACTTCCTCAATCCGAATCTTCAAAATCTATCTTCTCCGGAATATCAAGAACTTTGTCTGTCTCCTCAGTTGTATCTAAAGTCCTCTTGCGAGTACGAGAATGAGTTTGCATAAATGCTCGCTAAAGTACCTAAAACACAACCGGAAACAATAAGTAACACGCCTTAATCACTGAGTCCTAACGACCAATGATGGTAAGTACATAAACTAAACAAATACGCCGAGTCCCCGGCAGCGGCGCCAAAAACTTGTTAGGGCAAAAACACGCGCTAATAATACACGCAAGTATACGCGTTCGCAAGTAATATAGAATACTTTCTAGTTCATTCCCACAGAGACTCAGACTAATTATGTTCAATTAAACTCACTCACCAATGTATGATTCCTTCTCAATGTTAAGACAATAACACTTAGATTTGTTAACTAATTATTAACTAAAATTAACTACTAAAATTAACCACTTAATTAACACTTCGAATTAACAATATTAAAACACTCATGAGATCACAACTTCATTACTACTTCCTTCAATAGTCATTGTTATTACCCTTAACATGCAACAGCGATGATATTAATCGAATAACACGATACTGATAAAAGCCAACTTTCATTGCACTAATACCATTCTACCAAACATCCACCATTCAGATAGAAGTTGAATAGGCATCAATTATTTTGAGTCCCTATATGTCTACAGAAATTGACAACATAATGATTTAAGCACAAGTTATTCCTTTTGATTACATAGGGCGAATAAAACGGTTAGAGTTACCCACTAATCATGCAACATCATACATGAACCTATGCTAGCATGGCAAGTTCTAAATCTTGAGATTCACCGTCGCTTGACAAGAGATTAACGCCCTATCTTATATGTTCGCGACGCACATAAGACGAATACGCACAACCAATACTAGATATCATACAATCATCACACACTAAGGTATTAAACAACTAACTAAAGAATTCCATAGTAAATCCGTTACGACCCCATGATCACGATTAGCCCATGATAGCACTTATCGTCATCATGGGTTCATATGAAAACATGATAAATAAACACAAAAGAATAATAACTAAACTAATTATATTAAACCAGAGTACGTCACAAGAGTAAATAGGTTCAAAGCAAAGAAAACTAGCATCCAACGTTACAACGAAATAAAGAATCACAGGAAAATATGCTTCCTCTTCGTTGCGGTGTGCTAAAATGGTCTTCTTCCTTATCTCCTTCGCTCCTTGATTAATACAACGATTCAATACACGTGAATCGTCTCTGAAATCTACTTATATAGAAGTCCCATAAAACTCAGATTACACAGAAGTTGGAAGCCAAAATGAATTAGAAGTCTAAAATAAATAATCTGATTTCTCCACCCTGCACGGCCGCTCAGCTATGCTGAGCGGGCGCTCAGACCCCTACTGGAAAATGTCTGATTTTTGCTCCGTTTCTTCGCTGTAATCTGCTCCTCTCTTCCCTCTCGCAATGCTAGACACATGCCAAGACTTATTATTGATGATTACTCCCCCGAAATGCAACTATTACCCTGAAACGCACAAACACTAGAAAAACGCATCAAATACACAAAATACTTGATTTCAAGACACCAATTTAAGCTATTTTAAGTCATTTTAAGTGGTATAAAATGCCACTTATCAGCGATCCGTGCTTATTTAAAGCAGGGTTATTGCAAATAATATTTCTTATACAGGTTTATATATTGTGTGTGTGTTGTGGACCCTAAACTTCCAACCCGGGTTTGAAGGGCGTCACAAGTTGGTACCAGAGCTACAGGTTATAAGTCACTGAAACAAGCCTAGATTTTTGGGATTGGGTAGAGGGTTAAGATTAGGAATAGGAAATAGAAAGATAAGATGTCGTGAGGATGAGTGCGACTATATAATAGGTCTCCGGCACGGTTCGTGTTGCAATTCGGGATTCTTAGTTTGCGACGTGATTTCCAGACAACGACAATGGCAGATCCTGATTTTCCTGTATCATCTGATCGTCTGGAGCTTTCTGTTCGAGGATCGTCATCTTCTCTCGGATTTGATTTGCACCTTGTTCCTTCATCAGTATTAACGGTACTACCTTCTGTTATGACAGTCGCACCTCTTCAAGCTATTCTACGCTATTCTACCACCTCTTGATACGAGACTACCTAGTTAAAAACCTCCATCTATTTATTCTTGTTTTACTGGATATTCGACTGTGAGTGTATCTCTTTAGGTTACTCAACACCATGTTCTATACCCTCAGTTTAAAAAAAACATGTCATATGGAACAACAGTATTTACGAGAAGGGATGCGATAGCTACAGTAAATGCTAAGTACATGAGATATTAATAAAGGTGAGAAGGAGTTTAGGAAGAAGATTCACGTGTTTTGGAGGATAGCTGTTACCAGATTAAATGGAGCCACTAGTGAATAGACCACCCGTGATTAGTTTGTGGGATGGACTAGAGGAATTTTGAAAGAGTTAGAGAGAAAAGTGTAGATCTGGAATTTTTGTAGAATTAGATGATGGTGCTATGATAAATGTGATATATAAAGTAGTGATGTGACGTGATGTAAGCAAACATTGTTCTATGAAATAGACTTGTTGGCTGTTAGATAGACCTGTTCCATTCAATGACTGGAAAGATGATGATGGGAGTACTACCAGTATGGAAGCTTTGAAATGAAGCTACGAATAAGATGATATGCAACGACAGTTGAAGTTTTCATCGATTAAGAAAGGTAATAGACCCAATGAAGGAGAGGAGATAAATGGAAGTGAATGGACCTTTGTGTGATTATTTTTTTAACTTGGTATCTGGTTATAAGAAGGACAACAACCAACTCATATAGTAAGGACAACCAGGTTTGTGATCTTCAAAATTTTTAAACAAGTTTTCGAAAAAGATTTTTCCTTATAAAACTTTAAAAAAGCCTTTTTGAATAAAATAAGTTTTAAACATTGGCTGTCAAGTTACTACTTGAGTTTCTTGTTGGTTAAAAGACCCGGATTACCTGGAAGGATACTTATTTTAGACTCAGTATTGTTAATTCAGAGAATAAAGTGATCCGTTATTATGAAGAAGTTGATTATTCCTAACGGTAAGGTGTAAATGTTGTTTGATAAGGTTAATAACAGAATCCGTGTACGGAGTAATTATTCATCCAGTTGCAGAGACCATTAAAGTTTAAAGAATTCATTGATTTAAAAAGAGCCTGGGCGTGATCGAAGGAGATTGGGAAGATTTCCAGACTTTTCTAAAAGAAGAATATTAATAATAAAAGGATTGTTATGTTGAATGATTCGTGGTTATTCTAAATTAAAAAGAGGAAACTCGAAGTTATCTGGTAGGAACACCATTATGATCGAATTGTTAAAGTATTATACGTGTAGGTGCTATGTTAAAGATGCAAGACTTAGCAAGTAAGAATCTACCATAATGCTTAATTTGCGAAGGCATTTCAGTGTACCTTCTAAAAGTTGTTATATGACGCAATTGGGATATGATCGAACAAGCTCGAAAGATGAATACAAGTGAAATGTGGATAGTGACCAATGGTATCGTTCTTGTCTTCAATATTGCAGCGTATGTTCCTTTTTGATTCCTAAATAAGTATGAACTTCTTTTCTTAAATAAACTCTTTACTATGATATCTAAAAGGAGGATATTGCATTCCTTTCAAATTTAATTGTTTCCCTCAAGTTTTGCTTTCTGATTGGGACAAACAGTGTTATGGTGAGACACTTTGTCAGAATGACGAAGAGTCGGGTGGGACGCCACCTAATCATGTGTTGTATGCCATATGGTATGAAAGACTGGCCATCTTAAGTACAAATGTGGTTGTCTCATTCATATCCAAATCATTATTTCTTCCTTCTTTTCAACTTCAAGTTTATTGAATTATGAATCCTTCTAGTTATTTCGTTATACCGTCATTCTTTGCAAAAGTTTTACAAACAAATCAACGTATTATGAACCAAGTGGACGAAGTTCCATCTACCTCTCATATATGGAAAGGAAACAAGGGTATATGGCGAGGATTACAAATCACCAGCCCCAGTCAGGGATGCACTAAGAGTCAAGGGAATTTACTCCAATGAGGAATACGTCTCCGAGAACGAGAAATTGCGATTTTCCTATGAAATATGTTATTCAGAATACGGATGTGGTGATGTGAATTATTATCGTGGATACCTTATGCGTTAAAGTATTGAAAGATGTGGGAGCAACTTGATTGGTTAGCTCCCAAGGTTTTGTAGATAAGATGAATTGCCCTGTTGAATTGATAAGATTGTGATTAAAGGACTAGCAAGTCAAGAACGTGTAATTGTTAAATAAGTGAGTACCGATGGTGGAATTGAGATTTCTGGCAGTAAGTTGTGAAGAATTGATATCATGGAAGATAAGAGGATTTGACATTATTCTAAGGAATAGATTAACTATTAAAGCATGATGGCCAGACAGACCGTCGTGATGAAAAGATAATTCTGAGGACGCCAAATGAGAAGGTGATGAGGTTCAGAAGAAGAAAGAAGGTAAAGAATTTGTTAATGATGATTACAGTGATCAAGATATGAGCATTATGGTGATTATGAGATACATAAAAGTCAGAAGCAAACAAAATTTGAAGATTTTATAGCAATTAAGGAGTTTCAAGATATGTTTCTAGATGAGTTATCAACATTTCCTCCAGATAGGGTAATGAAGCTCGCGATTGACTTAGCACCTGAGACAAAGCCAGTAACCAAGCCCTTACACAAAATGGCACCAGTTAAAATGAGAAAGTTAGCAAAGTAGATGCAAGAGATGTTCGAAGAAGAAGCGATTAGACCCAGTGTATCTTATAAAATGCACTTGTACTAATTGTTAATAAGAAAATGGAAGTGTGAGATTATGCGTCGACTAGAGAAAGCTCAACAAGTTTACTATCAGGAGTAAGTATCCGTTACCTCGAACTAATGATTTATTTGATCAGATGAAAGAAGTAGAGTATTTTCTAGGATAATTTAAGCTTTGGATTTTATCAATTGAAGATTGAACCTATGGACATATCAAGGATAATTTTCAACACTAAGTATTGCTGCTATAAAATTCTAGTATTGTCATTTGGATTAACCGATATACCAGTAATATTTGAACCTGATGAACAGAATCTTGAAGGAAGATCCGAATAAGTTGTATGTATGCTACTTAAAGGTCAAAGGAGGACTATGCAAGTATTTAATGATAGCTGGGAAGTCGAAGAAGAAAGAAGTTGTATGAAAAATTTACAAGGTGAAAGCTTTGATAGTAGAAAGCATAAATAGTCAGTGAGGAGGAGACCAACGGAGATTCAGTAGAAATTAAAGTTACTACGAATAAAGAAAGACCAAAAACACCAATAAAAGTAAGAAGTTTTATTATTGGCCGGTTCTTATCGGAAATTTGTTCAAGATTTCTTAAAAGTTGCAACACCTTTGATGAAGCTTACCAGGAATAGCGAGAAGCTTAGATAAATGGGAAAGTGTGAAGAAAGTTCTGCGGAGCTAAATGAATGAATGGTTACAACACCTGTAGATTATAGTGATAATTCTCATAAGGGAATAGGAAGTGTGTTGATGTAGCACAATACATTATTGTATATGCATCCAGACAACCGAAACCTTATGAGCAGAAGTATCCTACTCATAATTTGGGACTAGCAGTAATAATATTCGCTTTGAAAGATTGGGAAACATGATATGTATGGAGAAAGGTGTAAAATCTATACAGACCATAAGAGTTTGAAGTATGTATTCACGAGGAAAAGCAAAGGAAGAGGCAAGCGATAAGCAAAAAGGAGAGAACAAACATAGAAACGGCACCAGAAGAGTTATCTATGGAATTTTAGAAGTTGGAATTAGAAGTCAGAGTTTATAATCCAAAAGGGGCAAGGATGGATAGTATGACCTTTCAGTCGAAGTTGTTAAGGGGAATATAAGGAGATGTCAAGATAAGATAATGGATCACGATGTTAGCAGTTAGTAAGAGGAAAATTTATGCGCCCAGGAGAACGATCACGATACCCCTAGGTTTTCTTCCAGCACTTAAATGCTACAAGTAAAAGAATTAAAAAATGAGATCTTATCGGGAATTCATGAGATAAGGTATTTAATTTATTGAAAAAATACCAAGATATACGGAAATTTAAAGAAAAATAGTGATCACCGGGTATAAGAGGGAAATTTCAAAATGGATTAGGATGTGTTGGACATGTCAAGGGATTAAGGCGAAGTATCGGAGGCCTAGTGGACAAGATAGACCATGGAGCGGTTTTACAAAAAGCGAATCATAAAGTGTACCCGTGATGTTGTTGGAGAAAAGGGATGAAATTATGAGATTATATACTGATTATCGGGAGTTTAAAAAACAACAAATAAGAATAAGTGACCCCTACAAAGAATTGATTACTTACGAAACCTAATTCAAAAAGTGTATTATGCTTCGGGGTTTAACATAAGATCCGACCTGAGAACATATCAGAGATTATGAGTAAAATGAGTTATGAGCATTGCAAGCTCTGGTGATATTATATGAAATAACAAGTGTATCAGTTGACTATAAGGAATTAAGGATCATGGTGTATAAGGAGTACTTAGACAAACAAACCGTATTTATTGATAACAGCCTTAGCTACTTAAGAATAAGAAAGTCTGCGTGAAATGCCCAAGGATTTTCCTCCAAAGATTAGAAGGAGAACATCTATACGTTGAGTCTTCAAGGATGAAATTTCGACATAGATTAATAAAAGACTCTGATTAACCCATTAACAACTACCTAAACAAAGCTGTATGGTAACAGATGCCTTGTGCAGAAAGAAAGGACTGGATGTAATTAAGACCCCTAAGGAGTTAATAAAAGAATTAGAAAAAAATGGAATATGAAGTTCAAGCACCTAAAGGTGATAAGAAGTAAATATATGAGATTACTTTTCAGCCTTAACTGACAGAAAAGAATAGGAGATATTTAAATGTTTGGAAACTAAGTCGAAAATGAGCACCGCCTACCATTCTTAAGCGAAGGGTCAAAGTAAGGAAGCGATTCATGAAATATAAGATGTGTGGAGAGGTTGAGTTTTAAGAAAAACTGGGATGATCATTTATCATCGATGTTAGCTTTAGAATGCCATTTTACCAAGCCTTATGTGGACGCAAGTGTAGGTCCCCACCTTCTTGAGGTAAAATGGGAGAAAAGAAGTTATCAAATTCTAAATTATTTCAGTGCACCAAAGGGCGTAGTGATTTGATTGAAACAGCTCAGAGTAGATAAAGAACGAAGGCAGATTTGTATCAAGGGAGAGTATAAATATAGAAGTAGGACCAGAAGTGTTAGTAAAAGTTTCGTCTTGAAAGAGATTGGATAAGTCTAAGTAGAAAGGACAAGTTAAGTCCTAAATTTAGTAGACCATTCGAGGTATTGATAAATATAGATAAAGTTGTTCATGAGTTGATATTACCGTTATAGCAGTATGTACATAGAATGTGTTATGCGTGTCAATGTTAAGGCGATAAGTACCAGATTCAAATTAGGTGATTAATTAGGAGCCAATGGGCTCTTGTCCAAGTTTGTTATACATATAGTGATCGATCCAAATTTTTGATCGTTAAAGGCGAGTCCTTGGAAATGAGTGTATAACTTTAGTGAATACGTTTAAAATCCTCGAGTAGAAGAATCTACTTGGAAAATTAGAGTCAAATATGCTTGACAAATATCCTCACTTGTTTAGTTAGACCAGATTCTGAGGACATAATCTTTTTAAGGGGGGAGGATATAACGACTCGTGTATTTTTGAATTATTTAAATATGTGATTATGGAAATTATTAAATAAATAAAATATTTTTATTGGTTTTGACCACTATGTGTTGTTTGATTAGTAGCTATGTTTGATTTATGGTGTACCGGATTGTCCGCGTGATTAATTCTGGAGCCGTATTGATTTATTTTCACTTTCAAAAGTGGATTTAGTACAAATTTATTTGCATAAATATTTAGAATGTCTCTAAAATTGTTTTTATGGTTCTGTAATTTCAATAATTATTTTTACGACTTTATAAAATTGAGAAATCAATATTTCATTAATTATTTATTTTTAAATGATTTTCTGAGTGTGTTTAATGGTAAAATCCATATTTAATTATAGAAATCTTCAAAAATTATAAAAATTATATTTTATGAAGTTCGTATTATTCTGAGAATTTTAAAATTATTTTGGGAATTTTCGGAGTTAGTTTCACCAGTGCGTCGATTCGTTTAATAGATAAAAGCGGGTATAAATTGCATTTCAGAAATTATTCTAAAATTTCAAAATTTATGTTTTTATAAACTTCAGGATATTTGTAACATTTTAAGACTATTTTTGTGATTTTCTGAATTTGTTTTAAGTGTAGCTTGGTTTGCTAATTGTGAAATGCGGATACGAGTTGTATTTTAAAAATGTTTTAAAAATTATAAAAATTTTATTTTATTAGTTTTGGGATTTTTAGAAAATTTTAAGACTATTCTCGTAAGTTTCTGAAATTTGTTTTAGGTACACCTCAGCCCATTAATTTTAAATTGCGGGCTTGTAATCGAAATCTGGGACACGTATCTATTTTTTTGATACGTGTCGAATTGGTAAAGGAGTAATACACGTGTTGTTATCTCCTGTGTCAATCAGCAAAAAAAAAAGGAAAGCAATTAATAAATAAAAAAATAACCCAGGAGCTCCACCTCCCCTGTACTCCTTCTTTCTCCTCGTTAATTTCCTCCCTCTCTGCAATTTCAGTTTTTACTCGCCCAATCTCTCTTCTCTTCTATACAATCTTTTCTCTGTGGTTCCCTGCCATCCCTCCTGTTGTTCTTCTCCTCCCCTTCCGGTAATTCCCGCCTGTTTCTTTCACTTCCCTCGCCGCCGGTGTATTTTTCCGGCGAAGGGTAATTCTGATGTTCTTGTTTATATAATTATGTGTGGGTACATCGTTAATGCATGCATACATCGTTAATGCGTGCTGTGTTGTGCATGTATGTGTGTGTTTTCTGTTTGGTGTGTTGTTGTTTTTTGGCTCCGCCGTGAGCCGCTTGTTCCTGTGTTTCCGGTCGTGAATGTGTCCTGTGTATGGCGCGTGTTATACGCATATGTGGTGAATATAATATTTAATTATTTTGCTTCACTTGTTGCAGGGATTAATTGACGGATTTTGTGAAATAAACTAATCGGTATTTGCAAGATTTAAGTGTATTAATCAATAGGATTTGTGTTGGAAACCCGGAATTGTTCGGGTACCCGCGAATTTTATCGCCGTCGGCGATGAGCCTCGGCGAGCCGACGGTGGACAGTGATGATCCAATTCTGAGTCCTAATACGAATAAAAATATTAATGCAAATAATAGTAATAAATGAATAATATCGATGATTGGGATTCGTGCATTTGGATTGTGATTAGGGTTGTCATTGTAGTTGTTGTGAATTGATTTGACGTCGATATTGTGTTCGACGGGTAGTCCGATAAACAAAGGAGATGCTGCTCGATTTCCGGGAAATCAACTATGAAAATGCGGGAGCATATCCGGTAATTATCGGGACGTCGAGCGAGTATAATTAAATATATACATATGTTTTATACAAAACTTGATTGTATGTTGTAGTGAAACATTTTGCCAAAACTCAATAACCCTAATTTCATATAATGACGAGTATACGTATTTTCTGAAAACGAACACCGAATCGATTTTTGAGAATGTGAACCCTAACTGATGCCTGTATTGCAATAATGTATGTGTTACGAGTCAGGTTTTGTTAACGAATAGGTAGATTGTTAGCGATGATATGTCAAGCATAATCGAATGTCAAAGTTAGGGTGTTTCGACCTTGTAGGTTCTAGTCGGAATGCCCGAGAATTGGCATTTAACGAAAGATAGTTGGTGGTCAGTCGAAAAGCTCAGTAAGGTTCCAATCAAAGGACTTAAGTGTTGAGGTCGAATCCAGAGTGATCTAGTGGATAGACAATAAAGCCTGAGCGACAGAGTCGGCTCAGAGTCGATCAATAATAGTTTTAAAGCCCTGTAACGCAAGTACTTCTAAACTTTTCTTCAAGATATATTGCAAATATTTTTGAGCTGTTTCATAACATGTCGCTATTATTCAAAATAACTCTTGTTTTATATTGCAAGTGCTTTAAACTTTGTAACCTTGAACCCTGATTTTCTTGATCTTGAGCCATAAGCCTTATTCTTTGTAAACCATCTTTTGTTGATTCTCAAATACCAAACCACCCAAATAAGATACTACTCCCCAAATGTATAACTACCAAACACCAAACACTGGAAGAGAATTGTTTAAAAACACATAAACTTTTATACTCCAATCATTCTTTATTACATCAAAGAACCATACCCTGAAAAATCATTACTGGTCTAATACCTGATCCTTTTACAAACTGAAAACGGTTTCTTATACATACCCTGATATACCCATGTGATATCCATGAATTTCTTCACATTTTTATTCAAGTGTTTAATCATCATTGATTATGATTTTATTTTATTGAAGTATATTGTTTATCATACTGAATTGTTTTAGAATTGGATAGTTTTCTAAATAAGGACCAGATTCGTGGTTAGACCAGATTCGTGGTCAATTATAGGCCAATGTGTGCCTTGGATCCAGTAATTAGAGTAGTGTTGTGTGCTTTGCTCAGGGTTAGTGCGTCACTGATCAGCAGCCTAACCCTTGGTTTTAAAACTTAAAATGAATATCCAATTCTAATGATTGTTTAACAATAAACTTGATTCTTCTGAATCATTCCATTTGAACATTACTTAACCTCAGTTATCACTGTTATGACTTGCGGAGCTAGTTAGCTCACCCTTGCGATTCTTTTATATATTTTACAGTTGAAAATGATATGGATGATAGAGAAGTTCCTCAGTCCAAAGTGCGGGCTAAGGTTCCAGTTTGAGTTGGATCGAGCTAGCAGGAGCTTCATAACGGTAGAGAGATAGTAAGATTGTAAGAATAATTTTATTATCCGTTGTAAGTTAAATCAGTTGGGGTTTGGTACGTTGTAATAAGTTAAGGTTGTGGCGTGTTTTCATACTTTAACCTGTTGCGATCCGTGGTTATGTAAAGCAGGGTCATTGCAAATAATATTTCTTATACAGGTTTATATATTGTGTGTGTGTTGTGGACGCCAAACTTCTGACCCGGGTTTGGAGGGCACCACAAGTAATACTTGGGCCAGCTCTTTCTCTAAAACCAGTGAGTAGGGTAGAATCTCCAGTCATGTGCCTTGAGCAACCACTATCTAGATACCAAAGATTCTTTCTGTTTCCCTGCTCACATCAAAATCCAATCAAGTTGATTTTGGTACCCAAGTTTCCTTGGGTCTTGCCTTGTTAGTCTTTTTCTTGGGTTTCATAGGTTTGATCTCATTTGACTTGGGTATTTCAGGTTCATCCTTTGTCATTTGAGTTGGACCTTTGAAACCATTCATTGAAGCAGAATTATCATGCACATTTTGATTAATATGAAAAGGCATGCTATGTGCAAACATGTTATTCCAGTATGGCATGCTAAATGGCATTTGAGGCATACTAAATGTAGCATAATAAGGATTATGTACAAATGGCATATTAGCAAATTGTGCATTCAGATTCTGTGTAGGACAAATATTTATAGGCATTGCAGGCAAGGTAGTCATGTTGGGAAAAGAGGAAGGTGCAGACATGGGTGCAGGCTTAGTAAGTTTGCAATTAACAGACAGATTATTAACACTACCACACTTAACACGGATTTTTCTTGGAGCATATCTATCAGGTGTGTAGTTGTTATGTTTGTTAATTCCTACCTTCCCATTTCTGTTATTCTTCCTTTTTGATTCTATTTTAACCTCAATCTTTTCTAATCTGTCATTAAATTGCTTGATAGACAGATGACCAACATTGACTCTCTTTCCTTTTCTTATTTGACTTGATTCTCCTAGAACAAAGTTATTAGAAACTGATCCATACTTTTCATTCAACTTAGCTAGTTTAGCTTTGCTAACTGGTTTGCTTGTACTCAACGGCTGTGGCTCATTGTCTCTCGACGGATAATCCTTTTGATTATTCGACGGATAATTTTCATCATCCGTCGAATCCACATCAGTTAAAAGTCCTTCAACCAGATTGGAATCAAGTTTTTCCTTGTTCATTTTCCAGGCTGCATCACTGGAAAGATTCTATACCTTGAACTTTAGTGATTTGAGCATGGACATCTCTAGATGATTTCCATGCTTTAATCACTTCATGTTCTTGTTCAAGTTACTTTCTTAAAATCTCTTCTTTCTTTAAAGATTCAGTTAATTCATCCTTGGCAGTTTTACATTCAATTCTCAATTTTTCAAACTCAATGAATTGAAACTCTAGCACATTATTCCTCTCACTTAAAAATAAATTATTATCTTTAATTTTAGCATTCCTTAGTGAGAGATTTAAGAGTTACACGCAAATGATACAGCTCAGTAGACACATCATTAATGGCATCATTGCACTCAGATTTAGTTAAATGTGCTAGGTTAGTGGTGATTACCTAATTACTGGATGAACTAACTTCTGCTTAATCTGATTTGGACATTAGGGCTAGGTTGACATAGTTTGTTTTTTCATCTTCATCCAATTCATCTGCAGCCCAGTCATTTTATTGTGTAATGAAAGCCATTTCCTTTTGCTTGAGCAACTCAAAGTATTTCTACTTATAATCAATAGGCTCAAACTTCTTTTTACTAGAATTAGGCTTTCTGCACTCACTAGCAAAATGACCTGCCAAGCCACACTTGAAACACTTAAATTTAGACTTATCAACCATGTTTCTGTTTGACTTAGCTGCTCCAAAATTCTTCTTGAATTTGAGCTTGGAAAATCTCATAGATAGAAAAGCAAAATGTTCATATATATCATCCATGTCATCTTGGCTCAACTATTCTTCATTTTCAGCTACCAGCCCTTTACCCTTGCTTTCACAAAACCTTGAGTTTGATACAGATTCCACAGCTTCAACCTTCATCTCTTTTTCCTTTTCTTGCTCAGCAACTAGTGCAATGGATCCTCCTTTCTTCCTTCCTTTCTCCATCTTTTCATCTTGCTCTATTTCAAGCTCATAGGTTTTTAGAATTCCATACAGTCTTTCCAAGGTAAATTCCTTGTAATCTTGAGAGTTTCTTAAAGAAACTGTCATGGGCTTCCATTCCTTTGGTAGAGATCTAAGGAATTTAATATTTAAGTCTTTTGTTTGATAGACCCTTCCATGCAACTTGAGAGCATTCAGTAGCTTTTGAAATCTACTAAATATATCAGTGAGTGACTCACTTTCTTCACAGTGAAAATGCTCATATTGCTGAATCAATAGCTGCATTTTGTTCTCTCTTACTTGCTTAGTTCCATCACAAATAATTTGAATTATGTCCCAAACCTCTTTTGGTGTTTTACAGTTTATGATATTGTCAAACATATCACCATCAACGCCATTAAACAGTATGTTCATGGCCTTTTTATCTTTCCTGACTTGTTCAATATCTGGATCAGACCATTCATGTTTGGGCTTAAGAACTGATGGTTCATATCCTGTAGCAGCTCTGATAGGAACATGAGGACCTCTCTCAATGCAGTCCATATAAGCTTCATCTTGAGAAAAAAGATGTAGGTGCATCTTCACCTTCCAGTGGTGAGAGTTGTCTTTGTCCAGAAATGGAATTTTCATTCCAACATCCTTTCTGATAATCTTGCTGATTGTGGTGATATTTACACTCTTTGTACTTCAAGGGCTTGCTCTGATACCAATTGTTATTCACAGTCAATGCAACAAGAATTACAGAAGGGGGGTTGAATGTAATTCTGGCTCCTTTTCAATTTTAAGAATGTTCTTACTTAATATATAACTGTGTTCGATTTTGCAAGTAATTTAGAATGAAAGTATAATAGAAATCAAAACACAAAGTAATAAAAAACAAAGATTTAAAACTTTCTGGTGGATTTGAACTTATCCACCATATATATATATAGGGTTAAATATCAAAGTGGTCACTCAACTGAACGCCATATATCAGTTTAATCATTAAACTTAACGGGGTATCATTTGGATCACTAAAGTAATAATAAATATCAAACAGATACCTCAAAATATGTGCTCGAGAATTAAAATTTATTTTATGGAGTTCTAAACATTTTTTTTTAAATCTTATTACAACTGCTTACAAGTTGAACAACAAGAACAATTGAGAAATTCTTTTCAGATTTTTCTTTTTCTATTTCTCTAGTTTTTCTTTCTAACTTGGATAATTTTCAACTTTCTACTCTTGGTTTATATATTACCAAGTTACATGATAGTAAGACAAGATAATAAGACAAACTGTATCTAGTCTAACTTCATGCTGCTACATTATTCTATCCAGCATCTTTGAATATCTTCATAATTGTATGGAAATGGTAATGCTTCTTTGTTCTCTAAATCTTGCAATTAGGCTGCCACATTTGTTAGGTCACACAACACTATAGAAGGGGGTTGAATATAGTGTTTACACAATCAAATCGATTTCAACACAAGTATGTAACAAAGATCAAGTATATTCAAATAAAATCTATTACAATAGAACTGTTGTTCTCTCTCAGTAATGAACAATATCACTAAGAGGTGCTAGGTTACAATGTATAATCTTCTCGATAATGATAACACATATAGTGTAAACCCTAAGTTTATATAGTACACAGTTACAAGATATATTCTAATTGATATGGAATATAATTTTGTCTCCTAAAATATTTCAATCAGATATCTTTTACAAGTCTTCAAGTCCTCTAACTCTTCATGCATATCTTCTTTTGTTTTAGTCCAGATCTTCTCCTGTAAATCAGCCGCATTCCTTATCTGATCACGCACTTAAGTCCTGATATATATCTTCTGACACCTTAAGTTCTGATATTAAGTTCTGACTTCAGTAAGTTATGATTTCAGTAAGTCCTGATATGTCCTGTTGTTAAGTTCTGAAAACTAAACACAAATCAGATTAGACATGACATCTCAAATATATCTAACAATCTCCCCTAACTTGTAAATTATGAAAAATATACAAGTTAATAGATTTGATGATGTCAAAAACATTTAAGTACAAGTGCAATGAGAGTTTATTTAAACAACTAACTACAACTTACAGTCCTTGTAGCTTTTACCAATCTCACTGAGTCAATCTGAATCCAAAGTGATTCTTAAGAAAGTTTGATATCAGTTTTTCTTCTTTATTCCTCATAACTTGAGCTATTGTAGCTTTAACTTGCTTCAATTCTTCACCTTGACTTCCAATCTGGTAGATTGCAGTCCTTAGTGCTGAGATGTGATTTCTTTCCAAACCATCACCAAGTTTGATCACCCTTGGATGAGAAGAGTCTTCATTGTAGCACAGACATTTCTCTTTTAGAATGACTTCAAGTTTAGCAGAATCCTTCTTCATTGGAATTTCACTTCCATCATGTTCAACTATATTAGGAATAAATTCTATAACCCTTGAACCAGAAATTCTTGCTTTATCTCTTATGGTCTTCATTATGAAATTTGACCATCTTATGGTAATCTCATACTTTATCTCTAAAAGAAAATGAAAGAATTGAAGTTATTTTAGAGATTTGTTCAGCATATCTGATTTTGACATTTGATATGTTCTTCCATCTTCAAGAAATAGAATCAGATTTTCTTTGACATTATGCTTATCATGAGCATCCAGTACCACTTGAACAGATATAACCTTGTCAAGGTATTTCTGTGTAACTTCTTTAAGAGGTTTGTCAGTCAATAAGAATGGATCTCTTGTAAGCACTTCAACTCTTATCTTGATTTTGGCTTCATCAGAACCTAGTTCAGCTTTGTCTCTTGCTTCTCTGGATTTCAATCCAACAGTCATGAAATCAGATAACAATTGGCTTTTCTTTGGATCTGTAGTTTGTTGTTCTTCATTCTGAACAACTTGAGCTTTGTCAGAGGTTGTCTTGGATTCTTCAGTTATCTTCCTCCTTTTCAGAATTTAAACAGTTTCATCTTTAACAACAGCATCATCATAAACTCGAACCATTTTGCACATAGATTTCATCAGGATTTGAGGAATCTTCATCTCTTGTGGCTATGTTGGTTCATCAACTTTTCCTTTCCCTTTATTTTTTGGATCAATCTCAATTAGTGATCTTGTCTTGGGCTTTGAAGCCTCAGAATTTGAATTTTCCTTGATCACAATGCCTTTTACCTTAGGCCTTGGAGGTTTCTTAGCATCAGAAGCTTTAGACTTTAGATTTGTCTTCTTTGTTGCATATCTAGCTTCTTCCTCCTTAAGATTCTCTAAATCCATTCCTGGATTATGTTTGAGAAATAATCTTCTAGCAATTTCCTCATCAAGTGTCTGAATTTTATGATCTTTATAGTAGACAGTAGTCTGCTTTCCCTTTAGCTTCAGAGTTTACAAGAACTTCTGAGAGTCTTGACTTTCAGCTTGAATCAGAACATCAGAACTTGATATCAGATTTTGATTATCAGAACTTGCTATCAGATTTTGAGTTTGAACAGCTTCAGAACTTGTCTTCTTTTGTGTAGAAGATTATCTAGCATCAGAAATTAGTTTCCTTGAAGAAACTTTGCTGTTGTGCTCTTGACCTTGACCCTTGCCCTTGCTAGGGTTTCCCTAGTCATCACCTTTATCATCTTTCTTCTTCAGTATTTGAGTAGGTGACCATTTGGACTTAACTACCTTCTGCCCCTTTTTGGCATCATCTGGTAGTAGGAGAGAGAGAAGAAGTTCTACTGAAGATTGAATTTTATTCAATTGAGCTTGTTGAGAGGCGTGATTCTGCGGGACCTCAGTAATTTAAGCCTGTTGATTTTCTTGTACCTTCTCAATAGCTTCAACTTTCTCATGTATAGGTCTGATAAGTCTTGACTTGTCTAATTTGAGATTCATATCTAGCTTTTCAGTTGATTCCAGAAGTTTATCAACCTTGGCATGAGTTTGAGAGTGTAGACCTTGAAGAGATTTGGTACTTAGAGCAGTGACTTTGAGTTGGTGCTTGATATCAGAATTTGTCATCAGCTCATCAGCTTTGGCAATGTGCTCTGTCAGCACTTTTGAGCTTGGAATGAAATCAGATTCATTCCACTTCTTTGTCCACTCAATCCCTCAGTGAGTTTCTTCCCAAGGAACATGAGCAGCTTGTTCAACACACTTTTCAATCAGTGCCTCCTTTCCAAGAATGGGAGCTGGAGTATTAACTAGAGCTGACTCTCCAGAACTTGCAGAAAACTCATCATATTCTGATAGTACTAAAGTATGTGTCACTGAAGGTGATTCTGCAGTAACTTCATCTAAATTCTGATTATCAGAATTTATCTCCAGAATTGGAGTTGTTGGTCTCTCCTAATTATGACAATGTTATTGTTGAAGATTCAGGATTAAGTCCTGCAATTGACCTTCATAGGCTGATCATTGTATCCTGAATAGTGTCTTCAGCCTGAGTTGGAGGTGGCAAAGATTCAATTACTATTGGCTTTGAGATCAGAGATTCCTGATCCCCTTCCTCATCCTCATTAGTATCCTCAGATGGAGGTTGTGCCAAATGCCTTCCTGCTCTCTGTTTCTTTGATCTCCTGGATGGTGTGGGAGTTGCATTATTAGCATCAGAACTTGAAGTTCTTTTTCTCTTCAAAATATCAGAATTTTCAGCTTCAGTTTCTTTCTGAGAAGTTGCCTTTTCAGCTTCCACTGTCACAGGTTGTGATGCATGAACCTGTGCTTCTTCTTCATCATCAGATTCATCCCTAAGAATCATCCTTCTTCTCCTTGGTGGAGATTTAGGAACAGATTTTTCTCTTTTAGGCCTGAGGATGAAGTTCTGATGGTTGAGGTTGAGATGATTGTGCTGGCTGGAAATATGTTCAGATGGTAGGTTGAGTTGGTTGAGGTTGAGAAGTGGTAGGTGGTTGATTGGTTGTAGGTGCTGATGGAGGTTGGGATGGTTGTACATAAGGAAATATAACATTATATGTGAGAATGTCAGAGTTTACTGAGACCTATTTGACTGACTATGGAATTTGGAGGGGTCTTAGTACAACCTTCTTATTATCAGTAGATAATAAGTCAGTGAAAGCCCTTTTAGCAAGTTTAAAGGGTTCAATCAACTCACTAGCTAGTTGGGCCTTAGCAGAACTATGATAACTGTAAATAAGTTGGAAAAATCTAGCAAAATATACAATATTTCTGTCCTCTTGCATTGTAACACCCCCAGATCCGGGGTCGGGAATCTGGGTCGTCACGGTCTTTCTTTCCACGATATCACTTCACTTAATTATAATAAATAATCTTATGCTATGACCCCACACTAACACACACCACAACCCGTTATAGTCTCAAAGATGAAATTGAAATAAGTACAAGTCCTTGAATCCACAATTTAAAAGTTATTACAACCCAAAATGATTACTTGATAAGTTTACAATTAATTGCCATTATCTGCCACAGGTTATAATTATACATAATTGATTCCCAAAAGTAGAAGGTCTGATCTACAGATAGATTTACCTCTGCAGCTATAACAGCTATGATCTCAATGGGAAGGCGCGGGGCGCTTCCCACGCTCTTGCGCTGGGTCTGCTTGAGTCTGGCCATCTTTCCTAACTGTTGTTGTGTGATGAAGAAATAAAGCAAGAGTGAGCATTACAGCTCGCAAGATAATATATAGTGTAAACAATAATGCAAGTATCTAAATGGATAACTTACTAAAATCCTTTATCAAGTGTAAGATAATTACTTACTGGATATAAGCAAAAACAAGGGATGAAGTTACCAAATACTTCACTATACTTATATCATTTATAAAGCTACTTGAACTACCACTGTTCAAAGTATAATGAGCTTTCAACAGTTCATCACATAGATGAGACTACAAGACAAGATTTGAATAGATTAAATCTTTGAAGTATAATTGAATGAAATGAAGTTATGATATACTTCATTAAGTCCCGATATATATATATATCCACATAAATATCTCTTTATACATTTCTTGAAAATCTCTATCATGTAAAGTATGAACAAGGTTTGTAACATCCAATGAATTTTTGGAAAGGAAAAGAATTGTGGCATAAACCCGGTATCTTGCTGATCAGGCAAAGATACCAATAAGTAACCTTTTCTACTAGTAGATGGACAAATTCCCCACTGGTCATCAACCTGGTCGCAATAGGACCTTATGCTGGACTGCCACTCAGCGACTTACGCATTTGATGGACTCCCACTGAGCCACTTATACTTTCATGGACGCCCACTGAGCCCATGTTGCTTATGCCGACTCGATAGATGGACTTATTTCCCGAACGTTGGGTAAGTAATCAATTCATTTACCAAAACAGCAACCTTGTTGCGAATATAAAATACACCACAGAGCCGGATCCCTCCGGTTTTGAGCGAGTATTTAAATCCCCTTTAAAAGGAAGATCTTAAATATATAAAAAAAATGAGTTTTGGGATCCGCTCTAACTTTTAAAAATCATTTTAAAGACTCGAAAACACTTTAAAGAGTGTTTGGAGTAATGCTGATTTAATAAAGTAAATCAGTCCCAATATATTAGAAAATATCTGAATATTATTATTTAAATAACATTCCCATAAAGAATAATCTTTATAAAAATAATTGAAGTAGAAGTTGTAAAACTTATACTTGAAATGAATAGTAAATAATCAAAGATATACTTATACGAAAGTAATATCTTTATTTGAATAATCAAAAGTAAGTTTGATTATCGACACATTATTCTTTAATAAAATAAAGAATATTATTCAGTAAATAATCGGAGTCATAGGTCCTCAAATGAATATTCAAATAATATTCATTAAATAATATAAACTAAGTCATAAGTCCTCGAATGAATATTCAAGTAATATTCAATAATAAAATAAAGTTATCGAATAAACCTTATTCGATTCATAGTTTTGAAAACTATTCATATATATATAAATATATATATATTATACTCGGGAGCCTCGACTCCCGGTTTTAGAAAAAGTTCACCTTTGGGTCCCCTATACTAAGGGTATATGCAAATTACCGCTTATCTCTAGCATAGGTATTATCAACTGAATCAACAGATATATGTATCAAGAATATGAAACAGGAATGCATATATACCATATCACATGCTACAATATATCGCAAGAATTTGCTAATTAACCATTATGCATCTATCACAAGATAATGCATATACAAATGTATACATCACAACAACAGTATAACTGATAGAAAACTTGCCTGAGCGACTGGGGGTTATAAATGGCTTGGGACGAGTCTGGTAACCTATAAACAACATATAAGTTGGAATTAAACCAAAGTCACTTATAAATCTATACTTTAACCAATTTAGACTCTAACGCTCGCTTTGCGCTTAATGATTCTCTTAAGTCGCTCGAGTACCCTCGGCTCCACTATTTTTAATACATTAACCATTACGAGTTTTAAGGCGATTCTTTCACGAGTGTCTTACCAACTGCCTAACACACTTTACATAAATGTTTCATACTCCAATTAGTCCTTTTAGGTCTTTAACCTATGTTTCAAATTAAGGCGAGGGGTAATGATTCGTTCGCGAAACGTCGTTATTTAAAACGACCGTTTCTCCTAAACCGTACATCGGAATCAAACGAACTACATATCAAAACGAAGCTCGTAACATGAACTATCTAATCATGGAAATGGTCAAAACCTAGCAGTGAGTTCACGGGTCCTAATGTTAAGAACAAAAACAGCCTAAAGTAAATCGGACATTACGACGGCTATGTATACGCGATTACCCAAATTTAAACCACTCCAAATCATCTCACAATCAACTCACAATCAACATCCCAACCAAAACTCCATCCATACTTCATCATAACAGCCCCAACAACTCCACATTATCAATTTATACTATTCTTAAACATGAATTTAAACTACACTTAAGTTCATTAATCAACAATCCAAGAACTACCACTCCAAAAACTTCACAAAACCAACTAATCTCTACATTTACAACAAGCAAGCCTCTCATGAATTATAACAACAAAACTAAACCTAATTACTCAAATAAAATTAGGGTTTGGAGGGGTTATACCTTCTTTGGAGAGTGGAGAATCAAGTAATTAGCTTGGAATCACCCTTAAAGTCCTTATCCAAGCTTAATCTAAACAAAACTTCAAGAACAAAAATTTTAGTTCTTGAAAAACACTATTCACCATCTTCTTCCATGATTTTTAGGAAGAGATTGTGAATGATTTAGGAGCTCAAACTTATAGGATATCCATAACTATGCATAAGGAGTCTTAGATAATTACCTTGCAATTTAACAAAGCTTGGAACTAGGATTTTGATTTTTCTTTCTTTGGAAAAGAAGAAAAGCCGAGAGCTTTGATGAAGGAGATGAAAAATTTTGTGGTTTTGGTGAAAATGAAATGTTTTTGGCTTGGTTGGTTGTTTTTTGATTTGTTTTGTTTTGTTTTCTTACCTTTTACCATGATAACTTTTGTGTGGTTCTAATTCAACCAACAACACACTTGCTTTGGTCATGCTTATGTCTCCATGTGATGTCACCCTCCCACCTTTGTCCTCTTCTCATTGGTTTGATGACATCATCCCCACTAATCTCTTTGATTAGATTCTAATTACTTGGCTAATGACCGCTGATCTGTTATACGGTTCGCTTAACTTTTCTTTTCGTTTATCATTTGAGGGATCATACCCGGGATCTTATTACTTGGGTTCCCTTAACCTTTCTCAATACATTATATTTCTTTTATGATCCTCTCTTACAATCCTTGAATTTAAATCCTTTTTATCATGTTACCTTATACTCAATTCTTTCGATATCTGGTGGATTTTCGGGAAAAATCAAAAGGTTCAAATTTGGATTCTGACGATCTTTACATACACTTATATATCATATAGAGTACCAATAAAATCTCAGAATATCCAAAAAAGAATCCCTACATAGTGTGGCATAAAAAGTTTTCTTATTCAGCAATATCAGCAAAAACACTATTCATAAGGGTTACAAAAAGTTCAAAATTTTGGAGTTATTACATGCATCCTATCCCCAATAAATCCTAGCACAATACTAGCATAATCAAAATGAGATTGAGTAATTAGAGCATACCCAATTTGCTGACTAAGGATTGGAATTGCTTCAAAGTTGGAGCACTTGTTTGCAAAGGCCTAGGTGATGCAGTCGAAAAAGAAACTCCATTCCCTCCTTATATGGGGTCTCTTCAATTGGCCCAGCTTTGCTAAAGGCTTTTCATAGCCTAGATTTTCCATCATTTGTTAAAGAGCTGGCTCCTCAACTATTGAATTAAAAATACAATCTTCTGGCCGATGTAGAGCTTTGCGAACAGTAGACACAGTCACCACATGTTCATCATCCCATGTTGTAAAGATAATACTTGGGGACCCATTTGCACCACCATCATCATAAACACCACTCCTCCAAAACTCCAGCACTTGAGTTCCTGAGAGTGCTTCTGGTTGGGTCAAAGCAAACCCAATCTCACTTCGAGATAGAAAATCTTGGATGAAGTGAAGTTCTGATGGAGCTTCATCCTTAGAAAGAATAGCCATGTAGTTATTAGGAACAAACTTGGCTCCATCATAAATCAGATCTTTTGGTGCCATTTCTGTAGAGAAATAAGTGAGAAAGTTTGTTTGCAAAGTGTTTGATAAAATGCATGTGAAAAATAGAGCTTCAGAGAATATTAGAAAGAGAGAGAGAGAGAGAGAGAGAGAGAATAATAGAGATAAGAAAAGAATTAGAAAGTAGGTAAAAGATTATAAAATCTATCTTTTACCTCCCATAAATATACTCTCTCCACTCAACAGCTCTTTTTGGAAGTAAAACATACACTTTACACCTGTCAGCCAGTAAATAGTTAAAGCAGTAGTTAGTGGGCACGAGAAATAAGTAGTAATTATTGTGCACATGCAGTTGTCAAGGAAAACACGTTTCCCACTAACCAAATGATTATGACTATTTTTATCTCACTTAATATTTTCTGATAAATATGACCGTTACAGTAAAACCACAAATAAGTCAAGTAAATAAATAATGCCACGTAAGCATCAGAGTTTCCATCAGGATTTACATCAGAACTTGACTATTATCAGAATTTAATGGTCATCAGAACATGGCTTCTGAACTCAGAAAGTGAATGTCTGTTTCTGTGATTCTTCATACAAATACTGACTGGTTTCTTCAGAGTTTAATCATCAGAACTTTCAACAAAACTTATCCTCAGAATTTATGCAAATAATACTAAGCTGTTTGTCAAACACAACTTATTCACCACAGTAATTTTCATCATTCATATGGAGTGAGAGTGTGTGCATTTGCAAATGATCAGATAAAGATTAAAGTCTGATAAACTTCAGTATATCTTAGAAATAAGGCATAACTAAGAAAAGTGCTTAAAATATGTCTTTAATTTTGAAGTCTACTATAGAATAAATTTATGCAAGAGTCCACCTCAACTGTTTGTGCTCATTTTATGCATCTTTTGACATTCTTTTTACAGTGGCTTCTCAGTGTAAGTGAGTCACAACTGCTATCAGAATTTATGCTGTGTATTTCTCCAGTAATTAGAGAATGTGAAAAGTCACCAAGAAAAATTTATTTGCTTTTCTAATGCATATTACTTAATACCAGCAATGCACTTGGGTCTTCCCTTTCACATATTTACTCTAGATCTCAAAGGAGTACCTGATTTTGATTTTCTTCTTTTCTTTTCTTCAGATAAGTAGGTTTATCAAGCATGTAGTTCATCCTTAAGATTTACTGACATCAGAATTTCACAGATAAGAAGCAAAAATCTAGTTTGTGACTTAGTAGTAAGATACACAAAGTAAATTGGACTAAGCTCAAAATCAGAATTTGCTTGTGTTAATGAATTTCCACATAAACAACTAATTCAAATATGGGATTTCTAGTATGTTAAAGACTACTAGGTCAGCATCTTGAATAGTAATCCTCATTGGATTGAATAGCCACAGAACATTCAAAACACTATCAGAGTATATAGAATCACATCAGAGAACAATCAATATTTAATATATTACAATTTAAGCACAGATTACATAGAGATAATATAATCTGTAAACACTGATCATAAAGTCTAATGCATGAGAACAAAAACTAAGCAGATTTGGAGAAAGAACCTGAAACCATTCCAAGTTCATTTACCAGTCTTGTAAAAGTAGTTTCACATAGTGGTTTTGTGAAGATATCTACTAGTTGTTGATCTGTTGGAACAAAATGCAATTCCACTGTACCCTTCATCACATGTTCTCTTATGAAATGGTACCTAATGCTGATGTGTTTTGTCATTGAGTGTTGAACTGGATTACCAGTCATAGCAATGGCACTTTGATTATCACAGTAAATAGGTATTTTAGAAAATTCTAACCCATAGTCCAGTAACTGATTCTTCATCCAAAGAATCTGTGCACAACAGTTTCCTGCAGCAATATATTTTGCTTCTACAGTTGATGTGGAAATTGAATTATGTTTCTTGCTAAACCAATAAACCACTCTGCCTCCAAGAAATTGGCAGCTTCCACTAGTGCTTTTCCTGTCTATTTTGCATCCTACAAAATCTGCATATGAGTAACCTATTAACTTAAAATCTATTTTTCTAGGATACCATAATCCTATATCAGCTGTACCCTTGAGGTACTTGAAAATTCTTTTCACAGCTATTAGATGATGTTCTCTTGGATCAACCTGAAATCTTGCACAAAGACAGGTAACATACATGATATCAGGTCTACTTGCAGTTAAATAGAGTAAAGAGCCAATCATACCTCTGTAGTTAGTAATATCTACTGATGCTCCAGTATCTTTATCTAACTTGGTTGCAGTGGTCGTGTGAGTGGATGCAGTTGAACCAAAGATGATATCATCAGCATATATCTGTACAAAAACTAAGTCCTTTCCATGGTTGAGGTAGAACAGTGTTTTATCAATTGTTCCTCTGTTAAATCCACTTTGAAAGGCATATGTCATAGCCTATTTGTTTATTCGAGGATTTAGCTCAACTCAAATAAGGATGTAATAAGTAAATAGTGGTTCTATCGTCAGAGAGATCTCTCAGAGTAACATATGTCAAAGGATTGAGTAACATTGTTCTTCTACAGACTTGATGACTTAATTCACTGGAAGAAGCTCAAGAAATTGATCAAGCCTCAGTGATATAAATCAAGATTGTGGATTTAATCAAGTGACAGAGATCTCGTCAGGGTATCAATTAATTACAAGGATTTAGTCTGAAGAAAATCAAGAGTATCAAGGTCAAGGCATGAAGAAACGTCACGGAAGTTAGTCACTCATGAACCAGACAGTACATCGAGTGTCAACATTGAAGTGGTGGAATTGATTCATAATTGACAGTGATTTTCAGAAGATTGGTTGCTGCTCAAGAGTAGTATTAATTCTCTATTAATTAATTAAGTCGTATAATTTAATTAAGAAAATAAATTATATCTTCAAAGATTAATTTATTGATTAATTGAATTAATTGATTAATTAATTCTGAATTAATATTATGTATTTTCAGAATTGATTTTGAATTAATATTCTATATTAATTCAGCAAGACTTTCTTTTGTATTAGCAAGACAATCGGTATGACAATCAATAGTCATACCGAAAGTCATGCCAGTTCATTTGATTGTCTTGCCAGTTCATTTAGATTGTCTTGCCGAAAGTCCTATCAGTTCAATTGATAGTCCTACCGAAAGTCTTACCAGTTCAAAGGATTGTCATGCTGAGCTAAATGGATTGTCTTGCCAATTAAAATCACAGAAGACAATATATAGCAAAGCGGATCATTTTTCAACAGACAGCAGAGTATTGAATATCATTCAGCAGAACACGAAACACAGAACAAAAGAAACCTGCAGAGAATTTATTGCAAAGTCACAGATCATTTATTTCTAGTATTTATTGTTAAATCCAATCCACTAGAAATACTTTTCTTGTTCTTGTGTAACTATCTAGCGGATCGAAATCCCTAGAACTTAATCTCAAATCGCTTTTAGCATTTGATCTTTTTATTGCAAAAATAGAAAAAGTTCATGTCGAATTTATTCTAGATGTGTGATAATTGATTTGAGATTAATCCCTTGTAAATGATACCATTGTTGTAACACCTTTCAAGTTTAATAATAATTTTATTTAACTTGAATTTTGTTTCACTTTTTTATTCCGCATTTTATTCGATTAAACGGTATTGTTTGTATTCAACCCCCTTTCTACAAACATATTGAGACCTAACAATTGGTATCAGAGCCTTCTGATTAACGTACAAATCAAGATCCTAGACTTTTGTGTTTCTTTCACTCCTTGAATTTTTATTTACTCAAAAAATTCATAATGACTACGCAAAAAGTTGGAACCGTTAAAATTCCACTATTCGATAAAGAAAATTATGTTATGTGGAAGAAGAAGATGCTATTATTTTTACAAGTTGCAAATTCCAAATATCTAGAAGTGTTAAAGAAGGGTCCTAAAATTCCGATGGTTATTGAACCAGAGGTAATAGAAAATGATGTGGTGATTACCAAAGCAAGAACTTATGTGAAAGATCCTGAGGATTTTTTTCCTGCTGAAAAAGAAGAAGCCTCCCTGGATGCTAGCCTTCAATTAATTTTAGTAGATTCCCTTGATCCCTTGATGAATAGACATGTGATGAACTGTAAAGATTCCAAACATATCTGGGAAACTATTGAGGTTATTAATGAAGGCACAGAGGAAGTTAGGGAGAACAAGTTAGAAATCCTAACCTCTGAGTATGAATACTTTAAATCCAATCCAGGAGAAGGAATCACTGAAGTGTTTGAGAGGTACAATGCATTGATCAACAACCTGAACATTAATGGTAAATACTATTCCATCAGGGAGGTCAACAAAAAGTTCCTTTTAACACTGCCAACTCATCTCGAACATAGAATCACTGTCATAAGAGAAGCAAGAGATCTGAGTGAGATTTCTTTGGAAAGGCTCTATGGTGTGTTAAAGACTTATGAGTTGGAGCAGATTCAGCAGAAGGAAGTTTACGGGAAAGGAAGAGTGGTCAGCACGTCTACTGCTCTAGTAGCTGATGAACAACAACAACAACCACAATATCAACAACAATCTCAACAGTCAGAAAGAATGGTACAGTCTTCCAAGGTTGAAGAAAATGTGATAGTAGCAGAATTTGATCCTCCTACTACAAATCAATCAGGAGATGATTTTTATTCCTTGGAAGAACTGGAGCAATTGAAGGATGAGTCAATGGCCCTGATTGTCAAGAGATTCTCAAATGTCAAATTCAAAAGGAATCCCAAGTTCAAGTACAAGTCCAACTACAACAGATTCCAGAAAGGTGGATCTTCATCCTCTAACACCAGCAGTGGTGGGTACAAAACAGGGATGGTTGATCGAAGCACCATTCGATGCTTCAACTGCAATGAGTTGGGACACTTTGCCACAGAATGCAGGAAGCCAAAACAAGTTAGGAAGAACTCTTACGATTCTAATCAGAAGAGTAAATCTGAAAGGGCTTACCTGGCAAAGGGAAGAAGCTGGGATGATACCGACAGTGAAGATGAAGAAGTTGGGAATCTTGCTCTCATGGCTAGTGATGCAAACACCTCATCGTCAAGAAAAGAGGTAAAATTTACTGATGCTGAATTAGTTTATCATCTAGGAGGTTCCTTAGATTGTGCTTGTCGTGATAATGAATTGTTAAATCAATAAATCAAAGACCTTGAAAAAGAGGTCAATGAATTAAGACTTGTGCACATTAATCAAGATAAATTAAAAGAACAAGTATCTTTTCTAGAGAATAGAGTTGACTGTTATAGACAGCTCGAAACTATTCTCAAAGAAAAGATCACCGGTCTTGAGGCTAAGGTTAAAGCTTGCTTTAATTCTTGTTTGAAGTCCAAAGAGTTTTACAATAAGCAAGCTGTTAATCAAACATCTGGAATAGGTTATGATTACAATGTTGATGTTGGAAAATTAGGCATAAACTCCCCTCCTCATGTCTGTGCTAAAGGCAGGGAAGTACCACATGTGCTTAAGGGTGTTGATGAACCCCTCTATAAAGAATCAATTGTTGAACCATTTGATGAGACCTCATTTATTATTCAAGAAGAAATCCGTGCTGAAGATCATGCTAATGAGAAAGCTGTCTCCAAGTCAAGTGTGTCAAAGGTTCCAGTCAAAGTTGTGTAAGCAACTGAGACTAACTCAGACACACATGAGTTGGATAACACAAATGCCATGTCTACCATGTATAAGTTGCCTATTGTTAATCCCTCTCATAAAGCATGTGGTGTTCCTGATTGTATGTCTTGTGCTTTTAATTTGATGTATGCTTATTTTAATGGTAAGCATGTTTCTAATGATAAGACTACTCCTCGTCAGCATGTGAATAATAGAAAGCATGATAGGTCTAAGACTGCTAGTCCTCCTAAAGCTAGAAAGGAGACATTTGTGCCTAAGCCTAAACAAAAATTTGTCAAGGCTGTTCACAAGGTCAAATGTCCAGTCATTGAGAAAGTTGAGAACATTAAAATTAAGAATGTTGTTTTGCCTGATAAAGGCCAATTTTACAAGTATGTCGGACCCAGCCAAGCTTGGGTTCCGAACAAGGTCTAATCCATTTGTATTGCAGGGCATTAAACAGGTACAACCGGTAGTGTGGATTCTTGACAGCGGATCGTCAAAACATATGACCGGAGATAGAGCCCTGCTATCAAATGTGGTTGAGAAAGCTGGCCCAGTGGTTACCTTTGGAGATAACAGCAAAGGTTTAACGGAGGGATATGGCTGTTTGCTAGCTGGAAATGTTATCATTGAAAATGTGTATGTTGTGCAAGGACTTGAACACAATCTGCTTAGCATTAGTCAGTTCTGTGACAACGGCTACAATGTTTTATTCGACAAGCTGAAGTGTCAGATTCTGCACAAGAAAAATGAAAAACCCTCCTTGATGGGAATCTGGAAAGGAAATCTGTTCGTAGCTGACATGAACTCTGGAAGCAATCCTGAAGTCAATTGTTTCTATGCAAAGGCATCGTCAGATGATAGTTGTCTATGGCACAAGAGACTTTCTCATCTCAATTTCAAAACAATGAATTCTCTTGTCAAAAGAGAATTGGTCAGAGGTCTGCCTCAGCTGGAATTCTCCCCAGAAGGACTATGTGAGACTTGCCAGAAAGGAAAGTCAAAGAAAGCAAGTCACAGAGGCACTGACACATCTTCCATAACTGGTGTTCAGCAATTATTGCACATGGATTTATTTGGACCAGTTAATGTCCTTTCGATGTCAAAGAAGTGTTACTGTCTTGTGATAGTTGATGACTATTCCAAGTATACGTGGGTTTTATTCCTTCACTCTAAGGATGAAACACCACAAGTTGTGATTGAACATATCAAGTTGATCGAGTTAGACTCTAATGTCCCTGTTAGAGCAATAAGGTCAGATAATGGAACAGAATTCAAGAATTCACTTCTCAATGGATTCTGTACAGATAAAGGGATTACCAGACAATTTTCAGCTCCTAGAACCCCTCAACAAAATGGAGTGGTAGAAAGGAAGAATCGTACATTGATTGAAGCTGCAAGAACGATGTTAAGTGAATCAGGTCTTCCAATGTACCTTTGGGCTGAAGCTGTCAATACTGCATGTTATACTCAGAATCGAACTCTAATCAACAAAGACTTCATAAAAACTCCTTATGAGATTTTGAATGAACAGAAACCTTCTATCAAATACTTTCATGTATTTGGTGCCAGATGCTTCGTGCTCAAGGATGGAGATGATCGTCGTGGTAAATTCGAGGCAAAGGCATATGAGGGTATTTTTTTGGATATGGAAGAAGATCATACAGAGTGTATATCATTGATCAACACAAAGTAACTGAAAGTGTCAATGTTACATTTGATGACACTAAACTCCCTAGTATCTAAACTGAAGATCCGTCTGAGAAACTGAAGTTTGATGATATGTCAGATTCAGAATCAGAACATGGTCAAGAAACTGAGGTTGTTGCTGGTGAAGAACCTGTTAATCATGATGATACTCAAGGTAATGGTGATGGAAACTTTGGCAACAATGGAGATACCACTGCTACTGACGGAGAATCTTCAAGTCAATATGGCAACAACTCAGGGGGAGATGCTAAAGGATCAACTAGTAGGACACAACATCCCAATGGATTTCAAGGCGAATCATCAAGATCAAATCTTCCAAGACAGACTGTCTGGAATAAAGCTCATCCTTTTGAGTTGATTATTGGTGATCCAGATGTTGGAGTCAGAACTAGACGTGCTACTCAAAATGAGTGTCTGTTCTCAGGATTTCTTTCTGAGATGGAACCTAAGAAGATTGAGGAAGCACTGACTGATCCAGATTGGGTGATTGCTATGCAATATGAACTCAATCAGTTTGAACATCAACAAGTCTGGAAACCGGTACCTAGACCTACTCACAAGAAAGCTGTTGGTACTCGATGGGTATTCAGGAATAAACTAGATGAAGATGGTGTGGTTACAAGAAACAAAGCAAGACTGGTAGATAAAGGGTATTCTCAAGCTGAAGGCATTGATTATGATGAAACCTATGCTCCAGTGGCTAGACTAGAGGCCATCAGGATATTTCTGGCATTTGCAGCATTCTCTAACTTTAAAGTTTATCAAATGGATGTCAAGAGTGCCTTTCTGAATGGAAAGCTGGATGAAGAGGTATTTGTAGAGCAACCTCCTGGTTTTGAAGATCCAGATCATTTGGATTTTGTCTACTTTCTGTACAAGGCTATCTATGGACTCAAACAGTCTCCGAGAAAATGGTATGAAACTCTTTCTGAATTTCTTATTGAAAATAGCTTTATTAGAGGTGTCATAGACAAAACTCTCTTTTCTAAAAAGCATAAGAATGATACTATATTAGTCCAAGTCTATGTGGATGATATAATATTTGGGTCTACTAATGATAATCTCTGTAAGAGATTTGCTAAGTTAATGCACAGCAAATTTTAAATGAGCATGATGGGAGAGCTAAAGTTCTTTCTTGGATTACAGGTAAATCAAAGGTTAGATGGAACTTTTATTTGTCAATCCAAGTATCTCAAAGAACTCTTCAAAAAGTACAATCTAGAGGATTCTTCATCAGCAAGGACTCCGTCAACTACAGTTGTCAAGCTTGGACCATGTGAAAACTCCATTAAGGTAGATGTCACAAGCTACAGAGGTATGATTGGCTCCTTACTCTATCTTACTGCAAATAGACCAGATATTATGTATGCTACATGCTTATGTGCAAGGTTCCAAGCGGATCCTAGAGATATTCATCTCGTTGATGTTAAACGAATCTTAAGATATCTTAAGGGAACACCAAATCTAGGTATTTGGTACCCTAAAGAATCTGGTTTTAACCTTGTTGGATATACAGATTCAGATTACGCAGGAAGTATTGTTGATAGGAAAAGCACCTCAGGGAGTTGTCAATTCCTAGGTAGTAGACTAGTCTCATGGTACAGCAAGAAACAGCAAACAGTTTCAAATTCAACGGCCGAGGATGAATATATTGTTGCTGGAAGCTGCTGTGCTCAGATCTTGTGGATTAGGAATCAGCTACGGGACTATGGCTCTGTATTGAACAAAATACCTATTCTATATGACAATACAAGTGCAATAGCCATCACCAACAACCCTGTGCAGCATACAAGGACCAAGCACATTGACATCATATATCATTTATTAGAGAGCACGTCATGAATGGTACTGTTGAACTATTTTTTGTTCCAACAGAAGAACAAATAGCAGATATTTTCACTTAACCTCTTGATGAATCCACATTTACCAAATTAGTTGGTAAATTGGGTATGGTGAATAGCTTTATTGATTAAACGTGTGAATATCTGAAATCTGTTCTTGAGTGAATTTACAAATGAATTTTTCATAAATGAAAAATTCATTTGCAAATTCATTTTATCATTTTCCAAAATTTCTTGCTTATTTCTATATATTTTTTATTATTATCTTATCTTATTTATTTACTCAACTTGTTAATTTTAATGTCTCAGAATATTTTATTTTCTCTAAAAATATTTTTCTATGAATTTTATTTGCTAAAATTCAAAAGAAATCTATTTTTGGACTGAAAATATAATTATTTCTGAAATATTTTAATTGTGTAAATATTTTCTACCATATCTATATTAGTATTTATTATAGTTTTCTGTAATTTTTATATATATATATGTGTGTTCTGTTTTTGTTAAAAAAACTGTTTGTATTTGTTTTTGTTAAAAACTGTTAATATTTGGTTTATAAAATATATATTTGTTTGTGTGTGTTAAGTTTATACTTGAAATGACAATCGGCAAGACAATTGAAATTGTCTTGCTGAAAATCATTTCAGTATATTTATATAAATACTTAATTTAGTTTATACTTTAATGACAATCGGCAAGACAATTGAAATTGTCTTGCTGAAAGTCATTCCAGTACAAATGCATGTTTATTTTTAATTCAGGTTAATTTTATAACTGGCAAGACAATCGGTATGACTATTGATTGTCATGCCAGTAATAAAATTAATATCAGATATTTTATGTTTTATTTTGTACTGGTATGACAATCGGTATGACTATCAGATTGTAATACCAGTTATATTTTTTTACTAACTTTTTGTTTGTTTTGTTTTGTTTTTGTCTTCTCATTTGCTCGGTATGACTATCGGTATGAAAATCGGTAAGACTATCCCGAATTGTCATACCAATTGTCTACTTAATGTTTTTTCCTGTTCTGTTTTCTAATTCATTCAGTTTTTGTTAAAAATTTCAACAGTCAGTTTTTTCTCTCTCATTTTTTTTTCTCTCTCTCTCTATTCGATCAAACTCAAAACCATCTCCATTGTCTTCCTTGCTCGACTTTTTACTCAGCAAACTAAAATATCACTCATGTGATATATACATACACGTATATACATACAGAAGTGCTGTCGATTTTTTTTTTAAAAAATCAGTTTGTGTTTGTTTGATTTTGAGTATTTTTATTTTATTATTAAATTAATTTAATTAATTCGAATTTTCTTAAATATTACTCTTAAAATTCTGAAAGTGTGTGTCTTATTATTTTTTTTAATGGCTCTCAATTTCCAAATTGTTTCGCATAATCTTGTTGGTTATTTTAATCCAGATAAATGTGATGTAGAAAAATTTAAGTTGTGGATTAGATTTTTAAATGACCATTCGATTGTTAGCTCTGCTATTAAATCAAATGTGATTTTAAATGTTGATCTGCTCAGACTGATTTGCACAACCTCTACTGTGGCCGATGATTTTAAATCTTTTTCATTCACCGTGGCAAACACACAGTATGTGGTTGATGAAACAGTCGTCAATCGAGCGTTAAATTTTCCTATGGACAATTTCTGTAATTTGCCCTCTGAAAATGATATTTCAAACTTTTTCTATGCTATTCACTATCAGGGGATGATTAATTTAACCAAGTTGTCTAAATCCAATTTGGTTTCTGAATGGGACATTTTCTTCGATACTCTTTCTAAAGTGTTTGCCAACTGCACTAAATCCAACTTTCACAACATCACTTCCACTCTGCAGTATATTGGTCTTGCGGTTGTTTTCAATCAAAGGATCAATTTTGGAAAACTACTTTTACCCATTCTGTTGAGACATCTCACTACTGATTTACGTGATCATTCTACAAATCGTAGGGTCTCGTGCTACTTTGCTCGTTTTCTCATGCTCATAGCAGAACATATTCTCTCACCTGAGCATAAAACCCTTTTTGCTAACTCCCCAGTAACCGAACCCCCTCCAGTAAGCAAAAAGATTTACACCCGCCAAGACACAACTTTCAAATTCATGCAAGTTCCAGTACTTGTATCTGCTTTCATGGCCACTTATATTCCTTTACCTACCTTCAATCTTCCCGGTCATAAATAGCAAGCTCAACCTCCAGTGGTTCAAACCACCCAGGCTCAAACATCAGATGCTCTTCCTCTACAGGTAATAATTCCTCAAACTCAACCTATTTCTACTTCTGTTGAAAGACCCTCAGTGGTTGATAGGACTTACCATGAAGTTGTAGAACCACAGCTTCAATCTCAGGTCATAGAGCCAAACACAGAGTCACAACCTATCTCAACCTCTCCCCCACTGTCTAAAATGTTGCCTAGAAGATTAGTAGGAAGTAGTTTGTTAGTGGATGTGAATGAACTCTCAGCTCTGCCTCCACCCAAGAAAAGGAGAACATTTACTGAGGCATCTGAAAGCCCATCCTTGTCCTCCCAACAGGACATGGACTTTGAAATGGCCACTGAACAGTTACTAGAAACATTCTCTCAACAGGATGAATTTATTGAAATTCGTCATAGGGCCATGGCATCCTGTACTGAGTCAAGCACAATTCCATTACTCACAATGGAAGCATACAGACCAGTAGATGATACTCAGGACACGGAGCGAGGAGTGCACATTGAATCGGTTACAGTGCCTGCCATAGTTACGGCAGAAGAGCAGTCACATGCTTCTGAGGGAAAATCTGACTCTCAGCCACCTTTAATAGAGTCATTTTCTCCCCTCCCAGATCCAACACCTCTGGCTCCCTCACGGGATTCTCCACTCACAGATTTATCTTGAGAAAGTGGAGGGCAACTCGGTCAATCTATCCCTGAAGCAATTCAGACATCTATATCACATGAAATGATAGGTTTGACTGAGGACCGGGACTCGCGAATTCCCATTGCACCACCACTGACCTCTCTTGAAGAGGCTAGGGTGATTTTAAATACAGGTACCGAAGATCAGCATCAGGAAGACTCCTCACGAGCAATTATATTGAGAGATACACATGCACGTAAGTTGAGTGAATTAAACAGGAGAGATATTCAGGTGAGTGCACACACAGACACAAACACTGAAAATCTGTTAGCTCAAATTGCTGATCTCAAGGAACAACTTGCAAAAATTCAGGCTGAAACTAAATCATTCAAAGCATAAGTGGTTGAACGGTCTTCGTCTTCCACCTCTGTCAATAATCAGCTGGCTCTCATCAGGACTGAAATATCAGATTTGAAGACATCTGTTGTACCAAAGCTTAACTCAATCCAGGCATCTCCAACGTTATCAGCTGACGACATTTCAAACTTCTGCTCTCTACATACAAGAATGACTTCTCTTGAAAAATTGGTTGAAATGAATCATTCACTAGATTCTTCCAGATTTCTGAAGATAGAGACGGGCATGGAACATCTGAATGAAGGGATGAAGCACTTGTACTTCATGATTAAAAATTCTCACTGTCCCAATGAAGAACAAAGGACTTTCTTTGAAGGATCGTCTGGTGGAGGCTCAGGCTCGGGAGGTGATGGAGGTCATGGAGGATCTAAGGGAAAGTCTGTAAAGGATTCCTCAACTAAGGGGGAGAAGAAAGGGAGAAGTGAAAAGGGAAAAGAAAAAGATTCGTCTGCTGGAGGCACAGGGAAGCCTGATGATATCTACTATAGTGGAGAACAGGATGACTTTGATATTTGTGACGTTCCCACTGAACCAGTCTTGGAAGATTAAGATGGTTTCTTTGAAGCTGAGGAGGAAAGTGATTTTGGAGAATGGGAAGAGGAAGCTCCAGTGGATCCTCTGTTTGAGAAAGAGTTTCAGCAGCAGCAGTCAGAGATGAAAAGAAAAGAAGCTGAACTCAAAAAGGTATCCCAGATCATTGACATGAGAAAAGACATACAAAGAACAGAAACTCTTCAAAAGCAACGTCTTCATGACATTAAGGCTCAAGAAAGGAGAAGAGATGTCAGACTGAAGATTGGTGAAAAATGGGATGAAGCTAGGAGAGTACTTGATATGCCTCAGCTGAGCACAAACAATGATAGACAGTTTCTACATCTTCTGGACAAGCTGGAGATCTCTAATCCAAATAATGACATGTACATGAATGCTATAAAGACTGAAGTCTCAAGGATCACAGCTGCCTTTGACAGATCACTAAATGAGATGAGCATATTTGTATATTTTCAGAGCGAAGGATCTTTCAAGGTGTCACTTCATCTGTTTGAGAATCGTTCTTTGTCAGAGATTTGGGTTCTTCTCAACAAAGTCAAAAAAAGCTCATAATTGAATGAAGTTCTATGAGAAAGGCTCAAAGAGTTTGCCAGCAGGGCTAGTCCTCAAGTGGTCAACAATCCTCATCAGGTAAGATTCTTTAAGTCTGACTGTCTTCAAATCTGCCAGCTCGATTCACAATCTCTTAAAGACTACTCAGCTAAGCATCTGGTCTGGATGGAACATCACCTAAGAACTGCTGGATATTCATCCATGTTGAAAACTCAAGCAGCTGATCTGATTCAAGCTTATTGTGAAAAGAATATTAAAAGGTACAATCAACTCAAGAATAAGCTAAAGACAGTTGGAGTTCAACCAGTCAGGCCAGACATCTTCACTTCAGAAAAGGATCGTGTCTTTGACAAGGAGTTGCTTCAAGATTTGGAAGAAGGTGATGAGTTGGAAGAAGGTGAAGTCGGAAGAGAAGACAACTGAATTCAATTAGCTCAAAACTCAATGTAATATGATTAGAGCTTTATGAATCAAGATAGACTGATGTAGTTACATGTTCAGGCTAGAGGAACATCTATCTTATATTCACTTATAAATTTCGTTTGGAATCTGGAAAATGTTAAATACAATCCAGAACTTTTCTGTTATTTACTTTGCATTACTGTTTATATCTTTTTCTTATTTGTTAGTTGAGTTATCCTCTAGGTATTTGTTGTTATTGTCTAACAAACAAATAAGGGGAGATTGAAAGGCATATGTCATAGCCTATTTGTTTATTCGAGGATTTAACTCAACTCAAATAAGGATGTAACAAGTAAATAGTGGTTCTATCATCAGAGAGATCTCTCAGAGTAACATATGTCAAAGGATTGAGTAACATTGTTCTTCTACAGACTTGATGACTTAATTCACTGGAAGAAGCTCAAGAAATTGATCAAGCCTCAGTGATATAAATCAAGATTGTGGATTTAATCAAGTGACAGAGATCTCGTCAGGGTATCAATTAATTACAAGGATTTAGTCTGAAGAAAATCAAGAGTATCAAGGTCAAGGCATGAAGAAACGTCACGGAAGTTAGTCACTCATGAACCAGACAGTACATCGAGTGTCAACATTGAAGTGGTGGAATTGATTCATAATTGACAGTGATTTTCAGAAGAATGGTTGTTGCTCAAGAGTAGTATTAATTCTCTATTAATTAATTAAGTCGTATAATTTAATTAAGAAAATAAATTATATCTTCAAAGATTAATTTATTGATTAATTGAATTAATTGATTAATTAATTCTGAATTAATATTATGTATTTTCAGAATTGATTTGAATTAATATTCTATATTAATTCAGCAAGACTTTCTTTTGTATTAGCAAGACAATCGGTATGAAAATCAATAGTCATACCGAAAGTCATGCCAGTTCATTTGATTGTGTTGCCAGTTCATTTAGATTGTCTTGCCGAAAGTCCTATCAGTTCAATTGATAGTCCTACCGAAAGTCTTACCAGTTCAAAGGATTGTCATGCTGAGCTAAATGGATTGTCTTGCCAATTAAAATCACAGAAGACAATATAAAGCAAAGCGGATCATTTTTTAACAGACAGCAGAGTATTGAATATCATTCAGCAGAACACAGAACAAAAGAAACCTACAGAGAATTTATTGCAAAGTCACAGATCATTTATTTCTAGTATTTATTGTTAAATCCAATCCACTAGAAATACTTTTCTTGTTCTTGTGTAACTGTCTAGCGGATCGAAATCCCTAGAACTTAATCTCAAATCGCTTTTAGCATTTGATCTTTTTATTGCAAAAATAGAAAAAGTTCATGTCGAATTTATTCTAGATGTGTGATAATTGATTTGAGATTAATCCCTTGTAAACGATACCATTGTTGTAACACCTTTCAAGTTTAATAATAATTTTATTTAACTTGAATTTTGTTTCACTTTTTTATTCCGCATTTTATTCGATTAAACGGTATTGGTTGTATTCAACCCCCCTTCTACAAACATATTGAGACCTAACACACTTTCCAGAAGGAATTGAGCTAAAGTCTCATACCATGCTCTTGGAGCTTGCTTAAGGCCATAAAGTGCTTTTTTAAGTCTATAGACATGATTAGGAAATTTTGGATATACAAATCCTGGAGGTTGTTCAAATATACCTCTTCTTCCAACTCTCCATTGAGAAAAGCACTTTTCACATCCATTTGAAAGACTTTAAACTTTTTGTGAGCAACATAAGCAAAAAGATTCTTATGGCTTCCAATCTAGCAACTGGTGCAAATGTTTCATCATAATCAATACCCTCTTATTGAGAGTAACCTTTAGCAACCAGCCTTGCTTTGTTTCCTGTAATTCTGCCATCACTGTCAGTTTTGTTTCTGAATAGCCATTTTGTACCAACAATGGATCTGTTCTTTAGTCTTGGCACTAGGGTCCAGACGTTATTTCTTTCAAATTCATTTAACTCTTCCTGCATTACTTGCACCCTATCAGCATCTTGAAGAGCTTCTTCCACTTTCTTTGGTTCAGTTTGAGATAGAAAGGAATGATAGAGACATTCATTTGATATTGTTGTTCTAGTTCTGACATCTGCTTCAGGATCTCCAATTATTAAGTCAGGTGTATGTGATTTGGTCCACTTCCTTACATATGGAAGTTGATTTCTATAACTGAATTCTCCCCCATGATCCATGCTGTCTCCATCAGCATTTTCTAATGCTCCCCATGTAGTTATGCTCTCTGAGACTTCAGAATTTGAGTTGGATCCTTCAGGATTTGAAGAATCAGAGTTTCCAGAATTATAAGAATTTGGCTCATCAGAACTTGAAGAGCCAGTGACAGGTTCTGATGCTTCTTGAGAGTCTTGAGTTGTGGTAGGATTTTCAGCTTGCTCCCCCTGAACAGGTGCATTTTCCCTTGGAGTAGTTACCACAGTTTGAATGACATCAGAATTTAACCCGTCAGAACTTACAGGATCAGGATTTAAGCCATCAGAATTTACAAAATCAGAATTTAAATCTTCATTTTCAAATCTCAGCTGATCATGATCATTGAAATCTTCAAGTCCAGTAAACTTTTTATCATCAAAAGATACATTGATAGATTCCATGACAACCCTTGTTCTTAAATTGTAGACCCTGAAGGCTTTTGTGGAAAGTGGATATCCAACAAAAATTCCTTCATCAGCTTTTAAATCAAATTTTGACAGCTGTTCAGGATTAGTCTTAAGAACAAAACACTTACATCCAAATACATGAAAGTATTTCAGATTTGGCTTCTTTTTCTTCACCATCTCATATGGTGTTTTTCCATGCTTGTTTATGAGTGTAGCATTATGTGTAAAATAAGCAGTCTGCACAGCTTCAGCCCAAAAGTAGGTTGGTAGCTTTGCGTTATCAAGCATAGTTCGTGCAGCTTCAATGAGAGTCTTGTTCTTTCTTTCTACAACTCCATTTTGCTATGGAGTTCCAGGTGCAGAAAATTCATGCTTTATTCCATGCTCTTTGCAGAACTCTTCCATGATTGAATTCTTGAACTTAGTGCCATTATCACTTCTTATTATTTTTATAGAATCTTTGACTAACTTATCCAGTTGTCTGACATGATCAGTTAGAGTAGTTATAGTTTCATTCTTCTTGTGCAAGAAATACACCCAAGTGTATCTTGTAAACTCATCCACTATAACCATAGCATATTTCTTCTTTGCAATTGATATGACATTGAGTGGACCAAATAGATCAACATGCAGTAAGTGATAAGGCTCAAGAATTGAGGATTCAGTTTTGCTCTTGAATGAAGATTTTCTTTTTTTTCCTTTTGACATGAATCACAAAGGCCATCAGGAGCAAATACTGATTTTGGCAGTCCTCTCACAAGATCTTTCTTTACTAGCTCATTTATGTTGTTGAAATTTAAATGAAAGAGTCTCTTGTGCTAATTCCAGCTTTCTTCAATTGATGTTCTACTCAACAGACATATTGCAGAACCATTAGAATTTGTTGAAAGTCTGGCTTCATATATGTTACCATGTATGTAACCTTTCAGAACCACTTTGCCTGTAGAATTACTTACAACTTCACAGTGTTCTTCAAAGAAATCCACATGATAACCTCTGTCATAGATTTGACTCACAATTAGCAGATTGTGTTTAAGTCCTGAGACAAGAGCTACTGATTCAATGATGACATTCCTAAGATTGATATTGTCATATCCCAGAGTTTTTCCCATGTTGCCATCTCTATAAGAAACTCCTGGGCCAGCTTTCTCCATAAAGTCTGATAGCAGGGCTTTATTTCCAGTCATATGTCCTGAACATCCACTGTCCAGAACTAGGATGTTTTTCCTGTTGCCCTGCAATCACAAAGACCACTATTGGTTAGTTTTAAGGACCCAGACTTGCTTGGATCCTTTGGCCTTTTTAAGTTTGTTAGCATTTGCAGCGGATTTAGTTTCAGAGTTTATACTGACATGCTGTTTGTCAGAATTTATATCAGACTTTACATCAGACTTTACACTAGAAGGAATTTCACTAACATTCTTCAAAGAAGGTTTTATTTGATAATAATCATAGTACAAACTATGATATTCCTTAAAAGTATAAATGGAATGCCATAAACTACCACAATGAAAACAAGGATTTTGTGGTTTAAACCTAACAGACTGACTCTTAACTCCTGATTTAGGAGATAAAAAGTTTATATCTTTATTTTTCCTGCAAAAAGAAGCAAGATGGTTAGAGTTTCCACAGTTATAACATTTCTTTCTAGGAGCATTAGGAACAGGCATATAATTATTGCTTTTATTTACACCTTCCTTTCCATTCCTATTTTTCCTAGCTTCATTTACCGTGTTCACATTTCTAATCTCTTTCAGCTTATGCTTAAGCTGCTTCTTAGTCATCAAGCCTATATTTACTTCAGCTGGTTTATCCTGTTTTAATTTGTCAGAAGTTGACTTTTTTTTACTCCTGTCTTAGAATCTTTCATCTTTTCAGAATCAGACATAACAGTTTTTGCTACAAATTTAACAGGATTTACCTTTGGCTTAGCAGTCTGTTTAACAATAATTGGCTCAATTTGCACAGTTCCTTTCTCACTTTTATCATCTTCGTAACTAAGCCCCCTTTCCAGTTTCCACTACTTAGTAAATTCTGAGTTGTTCTGCCAGAGTTAGTCCAAGTTCTGATGATCTCTCTTTCCTTTTCTAAATCAGTTTTTAGAGATTCATTCAATTTTAGTACTTCATCTCTAACATACAAAGCCTCATCTCTTTCTTTCTTAGTTTGATGAAGAAAAACTAACTCCTTTTCTAAATAGTCATTTCTATTTTTAAGAGCAAGACTTTCAGATGTTAATCTTTCATATGTTAAAGTCTGACCTCTAAAACTAATGAACATGGTTTTAAGGTATAATCTCAACTCAATAATATCATCAGCATGAAAAGCAAAGGTTATTTGAGTAACTTTAATTCAGCAGTGTCAGTACTGCTATCAACATTTGCCATCAAGGCATAGTTCACCTCATCTTCAGAATCTGAAGTGTCTATCCAGCATTTCTTCTTTGTGACAAGTGCCTTGCATTTATCACTTTTTCCTTTCTTGCAGTCAGGAGATATGTGGCCTCTTTCACCATAATTGTAGCATTTGACATTTGAGTTGTCTCCTCTTTCAGACTTTCCTCCTTTTCCTTCAGACTTTTTGAACCCTTTCTTATCAGAACTTCCACCTTTCCTGGAAAACTACTTGCCCTTTCTGAATTTCTTGTAGGCTATCTTTGTGACACCCTTCACCATAAGAGCACACAGCTGCATCATCTCTGCATCAACATCAACTTCAGATAAACTTTCAGTTTCTGATTCATCATCATCAGTATATGATGACTCTGAATTAGACTTTATGATGATAGCCTTTCCTTTGCCCTTCTTTGAGACAACAACTTTAGGAGACTCATCCTCAGCTTTAAGAGCAATTGTCCTTGACTTTCTTCCATGCCTCTTGCTCCTTTGATACATCTCAAGATCATAAGTCTTGAGCATACCATAAATTTCATCAAGAGTAGTTTTAGTAAGGTCATAGTTGTTTCTTATGGTAGTAGACTTCAAATCCCAATTTTTAGGAAGAGCTAAAAGGAATTTTAGATTTGAATCTTCAAGATCATATTCCTTGTCCACCAGTGTCAGATCATTCAAGAGTTTGGCAAACCTGTCATATAAATCAGTTAATGACTCATCAGCTTTTGAGTCAAAGTGCTCATACTCTTGAGTGAGTATAGTCCTCCTGTTCTTTTTGATTGCATCAGTTCCCTGGAATCTTGTCTCCAAAGCATCCCATATCTCCTTTGCAGTCTTGCATCCAATTACCCTGTTTGACATGACATTATCAATTGCACTATGCAGCAAGTGCCTTACCCTTGCATCATTGGCAATAGATGAGATATCTTCAGGTGTGTCTTCACCTCTCTCCTTTGGTATGGTCTTTGCTGGTTGATCAACAACTGCAACAGAGAGCTTGGAGGCTTATATGGTCCTTCATTAATTCAGTCAAGGTATTCTGGATCTGTAGCTTCCAGAAACATAGCCATCTTCACTTTCCATATGGGATACTAAGAAGGTCTCAGTATAGGAACCCTAATAGTCTCATATCGACTGTGGGTTTGAGTGTTTTGAGTTTCTTGAGTTTTGGTGGGCTTAGTTGGGGTTTGTGTTTCTTCAGACATGATTGTTATTTGGATCTTTATTGTATGTGTGTTAACAGAAAAGCTCTGATACCACTTGTTAGGTCACACTATACTATAGAAGGGGGTTGAATATAGTGTTTACACAATCAAATCGATTTCAACACAAGTATGTAACAAAGATCAAGTATATTCAAATAAAATCTGTTACAATAGAACTGTTGTTCTCTCTCAGTGATGAACAATATCACTAAGAGATGCTAGGTTACAATGTATAATCTTCTCAATAATGATAACACATATAGTGTAAACCCTAAGCTGTGTTTATATAGTACACAGTTACAAGATATATTTTAATTGATATGGAATATAATTCTGTCTCCTAAAATATATCAATCAGATATCTTTTGCAAGTCTTCTAGTCCTCTAACTCTTCATGCATATCTTCTTTTGTTTTAGTCCAGATCTTCTCCTGTAAATCAGCCGCATTCCTTATCTGAAGTCTTCCTGTACTTAAGTCCTGATATATATCTTTTGACGCCTTAAGTTCTGATATTAAGTTTTGACTTCAGTAAGTTCTGATTTCAGTAAGTCCTGATATGTTATGTTGTTAAGTTATGAAAACTAAACACAAATCATTTAGACATGACGTCTCAAATATATCTAACAACATTCCATTTACAAACACCCGGTTCATGTGACTGTGTTGTCACAGTCAACTGCTATTGAATATTATCATCCGTCGGGACTATGTTGGTCATCCGACGAGAGCCTTGTTGATTATCTATCAGGAGCCTTATACAGAATTACAAGACATCTTATATTTACAATTAGCCAACCTATTCTGTATATCAATCTAGTAGTCAATATTATCTGCTAGGATTTTTTTCATTGTTTTTCATGTGAAAATCCTTCAGCTTGTGCTGAAGTTGTTGCTGAGTCATTAAACCAACATATACTGATTTTGTGTGAACTTGTTCACTCTTTTCAGTAAATAAGTTTGATCTAGGTACTGAGGTTGAACCTACCTCGTTGACTGATTTAACATCATCAGGACTTGGATTAAACTTAATGGTCTTCAATTTAACCTTGTTCAGTTTGACCTTTGTATCAGTATTTATTGGTTTATTATTCTCAGTTTCTTTTTCAATTTTCTTATCATAATTAGATCTATTAGCATATCTTAATCCTGATCCCCAATAGTCATTCTCTAAAATTTCCTGAGTTGTTTTTCTTGAGTTAGTCCACAGTTTAATAACCTCTCTTTCTTTAGCGAACTCCTTTTCCAAGATAAGCATGCTTTTCTAACAATTTTTCTTTAACATAAACAACATTATCTCTTTCTTTTTGAATTTCTAGCATCGAAAGCAACTCAATTTTTAGGTGATCATTCCTTTTCTTTAACTCAGAGTTTTCACTCTTGATTCTATTTTTCTCTAAGGTTTGATCCCTATAACTAACATACGAAGATTTAAGAAACAATCTTAATTCACAGATATCATCAGTATCAAAAGCAAGGGTAGTCTGAGGTACCTTTAATTCAGCATTGTCAGCCTCAGTATCAACATTTTCCATGAGAGCATAATTGACCCCATCATCTGAATCTGATGAATCATCCCAGTTTTTTCTTCTTTGAGATCAAGGCTTGTTTCTTCTCAGTTTTGGGTTTTCTGCAGTCAGCTGTAAAGTGTCCAATTCCATCACATTTGTATCATCTTTCCTTTGACTTGTCAAGTTTTCCAGAGTCAAGTTTTCCAGACTTTGATTCCTTCCAGTCAGCATTTCTTATATTATTCCTCTTATCAGAGTTTGAGGAACTGGAACCTTTTCTGGAAAATCTTCTCTCTTTCTTGAAGTTCTTGTAGACCATCTTCTTGAAGTTCTTAACCAGTAGAGCAGCCATTTGTTCCATATCTTCATTGTTGTCATGATCACTGTTAGTATCTGATTCATTATCAGTATTTGAGTCATCATCAGAGATTGATGATTCAGTATCTGACTTTGCAATCATAGCTTTTCTTTTGAAGTAACCTTTTCTCCTAGCTTTCTCTTTTAACATCTCTTTAACTTTGAGTGTAACTGGTCTAGACTTGGATCCTTTTCTTTTGCTTCTTTACTCTATCTCTAGTTCATGAGTTTTCAGTATTCCATAGATCTCATCTAGAGGTGAGTCATCAAGTTGATAGTTATCCCTTATTGATGTGACCTTAAAGTCCTACTTTTCAAGGGAGCAAGTAGAAACTTCAAGTTTGAGTCCTCTAAATCATATTCCTTGTCGACAAGAGACAAGTCATTCAACAACTTCTGAAATCTGTCATAGATCTCAGTTAAGGACTCATTATCTCTTGATTCAAAGTGCTCATATTCTTGAGTAAGTACAGTCCTCCTTTTCTTCTTGATAGCAGTTGTGCCTTGACACTTTACTTATAAAGCATCCCATGCCTCTTTTGCTGTTTTACATCCAATAACCCTATTGGACATAACACTATCAAGACTGTTGTGCAAGATGTGTCTGACTTTTGCATCCTTCATAATAGATGAAAGATCTTCAGGAGAGTAGTCCTTCCTTTCTTTGTCAACCATCTTTTCTGGTCCTCCTGCAACAGAAACAACTACCTTCATTGGTTTATGAGGACTATCATAAATCCTGCTTAGATATTCAGGATCTATTGATTCTAAGAACGTGGCCATCCTGACTTTCCAGATTGGATATTCATGTATCTTCAGGATTGACACCTTGATGGCTTCATACTTACTCATATTGCTGCTAATTAGTAATGTGGTTGGGGAGGTGGTTGTAGATAATGTGGTGCTTCTTTGTCTTCCATTAAAGATTTATTTTCAGATCTTAACCTATTTGTATGTCAACGGCAAGCTCTGATACCAATTTTTAGGTCCGTGATCAACTGTAGAGGGGGGAGGGTGAATACAGTTTATGCAAATAATTCGACAAAGCTTCAACAGAATCAACAGTTTTTATATTATTAGATAAAAATTAATTACAACCGTACTTTCTCAAAAGGATGAACAAATATCCTTGAGAGATGCTAGGTTATGCGAATGATATAACAATGTTCGCAATGCATATAACATGAACCTAATATGTGCTTTATATAGAGCACAATTACAAAATCAATAAGGAATCCTATTCTATTACAATAAGGAAACCTATTACATATCCATGTATGATTGCTTCTGAGATAAAGTCCTTCACCGCCTTGAATTCCTACTTTCCTTTTCCTCCTCGAATATCTACTGAAGTGACAAATCCTGATGACATCATCTGCTGACCATCAAGTACTGATATAAGTACTGATGACGTCACTCTTCAGTAAATACTGATATAAGTCCTCATAAGAACTTCTGATAGTTTATGTCCAGATATCATCAATTATATCTAACAAAAGATATCCTTGAATCGCGCGAGATTGTGGTACATGTTCTTTGGTAAACCGTACCAAATCAACCTTACTATATATTATATTATGTTCTTTTTAAAAGATAATAAATCGGTAGTTTAATTATTTCCTCCTCATGCCCTTTTCACCGCTCATATGCCGCCACCCTGACCTCTCTATTCTTGATGCGACCTCGTCCGTATCTCACCATTCTTACCTTTTTTTAATCTGAAATAACAATAATTATGTCCATTTTCATTTAATTATCATCATTTAATTGTTCTACCCGATATATTCAGTTTATTCTAAAAAGTATATTAATATAAAATTAATTATTAATATGCAACTAATAAGATAATAAATATTAGAAAAAACTGTGTGCATTGCACGTGATAATAAACGAAATATTAAAATTTTGGTTGGTCGATCGTTAGTTGGTCAATTCTAATTCTAATTGATATAAATCAATACCTTTTTTGACTAAAATACGTTACCTTTTTTTATTTTTTACAAATATAACTCCTCTTTTTTGAAAACTATTATGGACAATTTAATTGAATAAAATATATTCGAAACTAATAGATAATTCGTTGGTCGATATAATGACATCAGGCTAAAAAAAATATATCAGTTTCTCTTTTAACAACTATAATTAATACAATTTTGAAATAAAAATAAAAAAATAATAATTATTTAAAATAACCGTGCATCGCACGGGTTTTAAGCTATTATTATTATATTAAAGACGAAACAATAAAAGTCTGGTGGGTAGTAAATATGGTCACCGTAAGTATAGTAATATTATTTAAAATAAAACACTCTCATAAATAGATAAATATTCACAACAGAATTACGATATGCCTAATGGTTTTGTTTTTTAAAAAATAATATACAAAATTCACCTCGGCCGGGCTAAATAAAATTATGTTATTGATCTAATCTTAAATAAAAAATAAAAATAAAGTATATATAGTTAGTTGGATTTGTAAGCTCGGATTAAAATAAAATAATAAAGATTATTGATCCCACTAAAAATATTATATTATTGGACCGGGTTCAAATAAAATAAATATTTGAGAGAAAATTCAATTGTTCGATATAATGTCATCAGAATAAAACAAAATAATAAATACTATCCACTCCGTCTAAATTAAAATAACATTCACACTGAGCTAAAATAAAAATAAATAAATAATTTGAATATAATTAGCCAGATTTTGTTGATATAACAGGCCTGGAGTTAAAACAAAGATTTGATGCCTCTCATGCTAAAATAAAATAATATATACTACGGATCTGACTAAAAAAATATATTATTGAACCAGGTTAAAGCAAAATTAAAATTTAAAAGGTAAATCATTAATCGATATAATATCATTATGTTAAAATAAAATATATTATATCATTTATTCGATTTAAAATAAAATAATAGTCATCTAGAGCTAAAATAAAATTAAAAAATAAACTAATTATAATTAGATAGATCTGATAGATATAACGTGTATAAGGCTTAAAAAAATTAAATTACTGGTCTACACTAAAATCAATATTAAATTTAAACTAAAGATAACTCTTTATATTATTGGTTCTGGTTAAAATAAAATTAAAAACTAATTAATTCATTAGTATATATAGTGTAGTTTTAGAATATTGTGATAATTAGGATCCGATCCTAATAGCCAAAATACTAAAGTTGATAGTTAATTTGTATGTACAATGTTTGATTCTATACAATTACGAGTTTTCTTTAATTTATATAATATACATACTATTTTAATAATAAAAACGAAAATGGAGATGATTCCTTAGTCGTGTGTTATAGTGTAATACTAAAATAAATGAACATATTATTATTCATCCGCGCTAAAAATTATAAAATCAATTTATGATAATTACATTATCTATAATAAAATAATGTGTACTTTATCCGGGTTAACATAAATTTTTTAACATTGACAAACTAATGATAATTCGTATTTATTAATCTGAGCTAAAATTTAGCTTTTAATTAAAATGCAATTATCTTTTGTAAACACACCTGTAAATATCAATAAAATTATAAATGTTAATCATACATTACTTTTAGAACTAAAATATCACTAACTTATATATCTATGCTTATATTTATAATTATTATTAAAAATAATTTGTGCATCGCATAGGTTTTATGCTAGTATAATGTAACATGCATGTGCTCAATGATTTATACGATTCACTCGGAGATTTTAAAAAAAAACTAAGAACAAATACGCAGTTACAAACCCAATTCATGGTTATAAATTTCAGAAATCGCTTCCAATACAACATTACTCAAAATTCTTTTCAAATTTGAGTCAAAATATAAGAAATATTTAATTGTGATATAGTTTTTAATTGAATAGTGTTTCGTATATTTAATTGTGATATAGTTTTAAAGTAAATAAATTTCAGTTTGGACTTTTTAAAAGACTGACATGATCAGAATTTTAACTGCTGACGTGTAGTCAAACTAAATTTAGTTACTAGAAGAGATTTCGAATACAGGATCTTGATCAGAGTTTCACTACTGATGTGTAACCAAATCAAACTGTAACACCCCCAAATCCGGGGTCGGGGATCCGGGTTGTCACGAGTTCCATTTCCCTTAGTAACACCCAATCTTAATAATTAATCAACTATTCTGTACTGTGACCCCACCATAAACACACACCACAAGTTATAGTCTCAGAGATGAATATCCAAAAATAATCACAAGTCGTTGTATTCCACAATTATATGCCAATACACCTTAAAAGGGTTTCTGAATAAATTTACATTTCTTTGCCATTATTATAATTCATAAATATACATAAATCTGGTTCATCAATAGTTGAAAACCTAGCCTATTGGTAGCTCCTACCTCAGCTACGGCGGCATCAACGCTTCCAGAAAACTGCGGAACATTTTCTAACCGCTTGCGAATTGGAAGCTTGGTCATGTTCATCTTGTCTAGCTGATGTTGTGTGATGAAAGAAGAAAGCAAGGGTGAGCAACAAGCCCACCAAAATAATATGTATAATGATTTACAATATATGAGCATTCTCATAGTACTCATGAAAGTCTTGGTCAAGAAGAAATGAACCAAGTTTGATATCTTACTGCGACCAAGTCGCAAAATATTCAGTATATATGTACATATATACTTTTCACAATCTTTGAAATCCTCTAACATGTATAATATACACAGAGTTCCCGTTTATAACTGTATAAAATATCGTTGCAAGGTGATCTCATATATCTAACCTTGTCTCAACGTTTTTCCGAAAATCTTTGACATGCACAAGATAATCATTTACTAGATATAAGTTTAAAAGATGAAGTTACAAGATACTCCAATATACTTATATCCAAATACTACTTGAACTACCACCGTTCAAGTTATAATCAGTTTCAAAAGTTCATCACCCAGATGAGACTACAAGATAAGACTTGAATAGATTCAATCCTTGAAATATCATTATAAATAATGAAGTTACGAGATACTTCATTAAGTCCCGATATATATATACACCTATATATATATACATTTCATACACTCCTTGAAAACCTCTGTTATGAAAATTATAAACAGAGTTGCAATATCCAATGAATTTTGGAAAGGAGAAAACCTTGGCATAAACCTGATATCTTGCTGATCAGGCAAAGATACCAATAAGTAACCTTTTCTACTAGTAGATGGATGAATTCCCCACTGGTCATCACCCTGGTCGCAATAGGACCTTATGCTGGACTGCCACTCAGCAACTTACGCATTTGATGGACTCCCACTGAGCCACTTACACTTTCATGGACGCCCACTGAGCCCATGTTGCTTATGCCGACTCAATAGATGGACTTACTTCCCGAACGTTGGGTAAGTAATCAATTCATTTATCAAAACAGCAACCTCGTTGCGAATGTAAAATACACCACTGAGCCGGATCCCTCAAGTTTTGAGCGAGTATTTAAATTCCCTTCGAAAGGAAGATCTTAACTATAAAAATGAGTTTTGGGATCCGCTCTAACTTTTAAAATTATTTTGAAGACTCGAAAACATTTTTAAGAATGTTTGGAGTAATGCTGATTTAATAAAGTAAATCAGTCCTGATATATTAGAAAATATCTGAATATTATCATTTAAATAATATTCCCTTAAAGAATAATCTTTATACAAATAATTGAAGTAGAAGTTGTAAAACTTATACTTGAAATGAGTATTAAATAACCAAAGATATACTTATACGAAAGTACTATCTTTATTTGAATAATCAAAAAAATAAGTTTGATTATCGACACCTTATTCTTTAGTAAAATAAAGAATACATTTCAGAAAATAATCGGAGTCATAGGTCCTCATATGAATATTTAAATAATATTCAATTAAATAATATAAGCGGAGTCATCTGTCCTCGAATGAATATTCAAGTAATATTCATTAAATAATATAAAGTGAGTCATAAGTCCTCGAATGAATATTCAAGTAATATTCATTAAATAATATAAAGTGAGTCATAAGTCCTCGAATGAATATTCAAGTAATATTCATTAAATAATATAAAGTTATCGAATAAACCTTCTTCGATTAATAGTTTTAAAAGCTATTCATATATAAATATATATATATATATATAATACTCGGGAGCCTCGCCTTCCGGTTTTAGAAAAAGTTCACCTTTTGATCAACTATACTAAGGGTATACTCAAATACCGCTTATCTCTAGCATAGGTATTATGCAACTAATAAGCATTTGAACCAACAGATATATAAATCAAGAATACGAAACAGGCATGCGTATATACCATATCACATGCTACAATATTTCGCAAGAATTTGCTAATAACAAATATGCATTTATCACAAGATCATGCATATACACATATACATCACAACAACAGTTATACGGGTAGAAAACTTGTCTGAGCGACTGGGGGTTACAAATGGCTTGGGACGAGTCTGGTAACCTATAAACAACATATAAGTTGTAATTAAACCAAAGTCACTTATAAATCTATACTTTAACCAATTTAGACTCTAACGCTCGCTTTGCGCTTAACGATTCACTTAAGTCGCTCGAGTACCCTCGGCTCCACCATTTTAAATAAATTAACCATTACGAGTTTTAAGGCGATTCTTTCGCGATTGTCTTACCAACTGCCTATTACACTTTAAATAAATGTTTCATACTCCAATTAGTCCATTAAGGTCTTTAACCTATGTTTCAAAGTAAGGCGAGGGGTAATGGTTCGTTCGCGAAATGTCGTTACTTAAAACGGCCGTTTCTCCTAAACCGTACATCGGAATCAAACGAACCACATATCAACACGAAGCTCGTAACATGAACTATCTAATCATGGTAATGGTCAAAACCTAGCAGAAAGTTCTCGGGTCCTAATGTTAAGAACAAAACAGCCTAAAGTAAATCGTACATTACGACGACTATGTTTACGCGATTTCCCAAATTTAAAACACTCCAATTCAACCCACAATCAATCCACAATCACAACCCAATCAAAACTCCATCCATACTACATCATAACAGCCCCAACAACTCAACATCAACAATTTATACTTATTCTTAAACTTGAATTTAACTACACTTAAGTTTATTAATCAACAATCCAAGAACTACCACTCCAAAAACTTCACAAAATCAACTAATCTCTATATTTACAACTAGCAAACCTCTCATGAATTATAACAACAAAACTAAACCTAATTACTCAAATAAAGTTAGGGTTTGGAGGGGTTATACCTTCCTTGGAGAGTGGAGAATCAAGAGAATGGCTTGGAATCACCCTTAAAGTCCTTATCCAAGCTTAATCTAAACAAAACTTCAAGAACAAAATATTTAGTTCTTGAAAAACACTATTCACCATCTTCTTCCATGATTTTTAGGAAGAGATTGTGGATGATTTAGGAGCTCAAACTTATAGGATATTCATAACTATGCATAAGGAGTCTTAGATAATTACCTTATAATTTAACAAAGCTTGGAACTATGATTTTGACTTTCTTGCTTTGGAAAAGAAGAAGAAGCCGAGAGCAAGGTGAAGAAAATGAAATCATCTTTGTGTTTTGGGTGAAATGATTGTTGGTTGGTTGTTTTTAGCTTGATTTTGGTTAATTACCTTTTTAACCATGAACTTTGTGTGGTTTTAAATCAACCACACCTCCTTCCCCCTTATGTCATGCTTATGTCACCTTGTTATGTCATCATCCCTTACTTGCCCTCTTCTCATTGGTTTGATGACATCATCCCCTCTAATCTCTTTGATTAGCTTTTAATTATTTGGCTAATGACCACTGTCTGTTATACGGTTCGCTTAACTTTCGTTTTCGTTTATCGTTTGAGGGATCATACCCGGGATCTTATTACTTAGGTTTCCTTAACCTTTCTCAATACATTATTTTCCTTTTTATGATCCTCTCTTATAATCCTTGAATTTAAATCCTTTTTATTCTGTTACCTTATACTCAATTCTTTCTGTATCTGGTAGATTTCTGGGAAAAATCAAAGTGTTCGGATTTGGATTCTGACGATCTTTACATACACTTATATACCACATAGAGTACTAATAATATTCCAGAAGATCAATAAAAGAACCCCTACATAGTGTGGCATGAAAAGTTTTCTTATTCAGCAAAACACTATTCATAAGGGTTTCAAAAATTCCAAAAATTGGGGTTATTACAGTCTACCCTCCTTAAAAGGATTTCGTCCCGGAATCAGATAGAAAATGAGTAGGGATACTTTCTTAGCATTGCACTTTCTAACTCTTACGTAATTTTCCCACATTGTGGTTCTACCATCAAACTCTGACTAGTTTGATAACTCTTCTCCTAAGCATTTGTCCATTTTTGATCTATAACCCTTCCTGGTTGCTCCATGTAGGTTACGTCTGGTTGCATGTCTATGCACTCATATGCCCCTATTTGTCTGGCATCCGAATTACACTTCCTTAACATTGATATGTGGAACACGTTATGAACTTACTACATGTTCGGGGGTAGGGCTAGCTCATATGCTAACTTCCCAATACGTCTTAATACCTCAAAGGGTCCAACAATTCGTAGGCTTAGCTTTCCTCTCTTTTTAAACCTCATCAATCCTTTCTAAGGGATACCTTTAACATTACTAGGTCCCATATTTCCTATTCTTTGTCCTTTCGTGTCAAATTAACATATTTCTCATGTCCATCTTGGGCTACTACCAGCCGTCCTCTGATTAGATCTATCATATCCTTGGTCCTTTGGACCACTGCTGGTCCGAGCATCTTGCGCTCTACAACTTCATCCTAACATAAGGGAGATCGACATTTTCTTCCCTCAAAGATCTCATAAGACGACATCTCGATACCTGACATACGATCTATTATCGTGAGAAAACTCAATCCGCGTTAAGTGATCATTCCAAATTCTCTCAAGTCTATTGCACAGACTCTCATTATAGCTTTTAGCATTAGAGCTTTTGCTTCTCAATACCCATTCTTTTTCAGTTCGTAATCGCTACTACCTTCCGTTCCTAATATTATACTGGTTATACTTTTGCTCGTTAGCGTTCTATAACCTTTTAATAACCACGTCAACCTTAGTATCACTAACGCGTTAGAATCGGAATACCATCGTACTGATATTACTTCCTTTAGCTGCTTCCATCTTCGAAAGCTTGATCCATCATATAGAAGTAAAGGAATTTGTTGAGAGATCACTATGATCATGAACACTTGTTCTATTGCATAGTTAGTACAGAAGGTGGCCAGCCTTTAGCACTTGATAAGCAATTAAACGACATGTGGTATCCTACTAGGCTTCTATCACACAGATAGATAGTCATTCGGTAATACCTCCCCTTCTGGAAGGGTTGTTCTTCTCAGCTTACATGAAATGAAAAGAAGAGAAAAGAACGAACTGAAGAGAATTGTATATATGTAAAAATATTGCCATAAAATATCTGGCTTGGAATCTACTTCTGAACTACAGAGGTTTGTCATAGGAGAACAAAATATATATGTATTTATATCAACATCAAGTATTATAGCATCGTATTTCACATGCCTAAATATTTTTGCTATTCCGTCCATCATTCTATGGACCCATGCTCTTCCTCGAGCTTATACATAATCACCTTTGAAACTCCCTCGACATCGAAAATCGAATCTGGGATCTCATTCTAGACACCATCGTAACTAGAATTCTATGCTTGCATCGCAACCTTTCTCGTATAGCAATACGACTCTCTATTGATAAGAAGGAATAAATATTCAATAGTTAGATAATCTACTTAACCAGTCTATTCAACGATAACTTATACATCACCACAACCCGATTAGGGGTACCCAATCTCAACATCCATTACACTACAACTCTCACGGTTGTAATCGGCTCATTATTCAAAGAATCGTTGCTGCATTACTATGGTCCACCACTGACCTACTGTCGTCATTCATTTTCCTTGGAATCTTAATAGCTAACCATACGGAGTCCATACCTGTCGTATCGAATTCTTCTAAGGAGTTAACATAATTACCATTCATAATTCATGAAGAACACTCCAGATCCTGACGTACTTTCATGACATGAAGCAGATAAAATTGCAGAAGAGTTTCAATCAAAGCAACGATAGCAGGTTAATACCATTCTTAATCATATGCCTTCAATAGAAGACTTAACTCAAAGGTTCGTCTAGTCCTTTTTGAAACATGGTCCTGGCTTATCTCAAGATAGTACCATCTGAGATAGATATCCCGCTCATGGCGATTACACGAATTAAACCTTTACCAACTACTATTACGGTTGGGTATTGCACAGTCATCGGAAGGAATGTCAATCTTCCAAACCATAATACAACCTTCACAGCTTTAACCATCATCACTGTATTCCTTTGGCTCAAGCGCCTATAATTATCCTCTTACCTTTAAAGTGTCGGCCACCTCTTTGGCCTTTCCTGATAGTAAAATTTCCTTACAGTCAATGTCATTTTAACCACCTCCAAATAAATTTTCTACCTCATTTCAATCACTGCTTATATGAAGATGTTTTCCTTAAAATCTGATGAGTAAAAAAAATATCACAATTTTTCCATAAGTTATTGCCTCAGTCTTTAGTGGTTAATCACTGTCACGACTGACTCTCAATCATACTTAGAACATCTTTTATCTTAGGTCCTAATTTCCTTGAACAATTTCGACCTTTACTGGTTCGATCCATACTTTCTCGTGGTTTAACACGTGCCCCACTTGGTGATAAGTGGCATTTTATACCACTTAGAACGTCTTAAAATGGCTTAAATTGGTGTCTTGAAATCAAGTATTTTGTGTATTTGATGCGTTTTTCTAGTGTTTATGCATTTCAGGGTATTAGTTGCATTTCGGGGGAGGAATCATCAAGAATAAGCCTTGGCATGTGTTCACCATTGCGAGAGGAAAGGAACGGGCAGATTACGGCGAAGAAACGGAGCAAACTTGGATTTTTTTCCAGTGGAGGCCTGCGCGCCCGCGCAGCTATGCTGAGCGGCCGCGCAGCAACCTGCGCGCCCGCGCAGCTATGCTGAGCGGCCGCGCAGGGTCGGGAATTTTGCTGAATTATTTTAGACTTCTACTTCTGTTTGGCTTCCAACTTCTATGTAATCTGAGTTTTATGGGACTATTATATAAGTAGATTTGAGACGTTTTCACAGGGGGATTAAGAAGAAGAAGATTGTGTTTTACGCAAGAAGCGAAGGAGATAAGGAAGAAGACCGATTTAGCACACCGTAACAAAGAGGAAGCATATTTTCTTGTGATTCTTGTTTCGTTGTAACGTTGGATGCTAGTTTTCTTGCTTTGACTTATTTACTCTTGTGACGTACTCTGTTTTAATATAATTAGTTTATTTATTATTTTCTTGTGTTTGTTTATCATGATTTCATATGAACCCATGATGGCGATAAGTTCTATTATGGGCTAATCGTGATCATGGGGTTGCAACGGATTTATTATGGAATTCTTTAGTTAATTGTTTAATACTTTAGTGTGTGATGATTGCTTGATATCTAGTATTGGTTGTGCGTATTCGTCTTATGTGCGTCGCGAACATATAAGATAGGGTGTTAATCTCTTGTGAAGCGACGGTGGATCTTGAGATTTAGAACTTGCCATGCTAGCATAGGTTCATGTACGTTGTGCATGATTAGTGGGTAACTCTAACAGTTTTATTTGCCCTATGTAATCAAAAAGGAATAACTTGTGCTTAAATCGTTGTGTTGTCAATTTTTGTAGACATATAAGAACTCAACATAATTGATGACTATTCAACTTCTATCTTAATTGTGGATGCTTGGTGGAATGGTATTAGTACAATGAAAGTTGGCTTTTATCAGTTTCGTGTTATTCGATTAATATCATCACTGTCACATGCTAAAGGTAATAACAATGGCTATAGAAGGAAGTAATAATGAAGTTGTGATCTCATGAGTGTTTTATTATTGATAAATTGAAGTGTTAGTAAAGTGGTTAATTAAGTAGGTAATTATAGTTAATATTTAATCAACAATTTTAAGTGTTATTATCTTAACATTGAGAAGTAATCATACATTGGTGAGTGAGTTTAATTAGACAATAATTTAGTCTGAGTCTCTGAGGCAACGAACTAGAAAATATTCTATATTACTTGCGAACGCGTATACTTGCATGAATATTAGCGCGTGTTTTCGCCCTAACAAGTTTTTGGCGCCGCTGCCGGGGACTCGGCATATTTGTTTAGTTTATGTACTTACCATCATTGGTCATTAGGACTCAGTGATTAGGACGTAGTAGTTACTTATTTTTTCTGGTTGTGTTTCAGGTACTTTAGCAAGCGTTTATGCAAACTCGTTCTCGTGCTCGCAAGAGGACTTTAGATATAGCTGAGGAGACAGACGAAGTTCTTGATATTCCGGAGAAGTTAGATTTTGAGGATTCGGATTCAGGAACTGAGCAGAAAGAACCAGTAAACATGGGAGATCGTATTGTTCAAGCTGATCCAGCTCTTATGGATTTTTCTCGGCCTAAAATTGATGACATTCAGTCAAGCATCCTTCATCCGGCTATTCAAGCTAACACCTTTGAAATCAAGCCGGGCACTATTCAGATGGTGCAGAATTCTGTTTCTTTTGGAGGAGCGGCAACTGAAGACCCCAACATGCACATAAGGAATTTTGTCGAGATCTGCAGCACTTTTAAGTATAATAGCGTGACTGATGAGGCTATCAAGTTGAGGCTTTTCCCGTTCTCACTAAGGGACAAGGCTAAAGACTGGTTACATTCTGAACCAGCTGGGTCCATCACTACGTGGCAAGATCTTGCGCAAAAGTTTCTGGTGAAGTTTTATCCGATGGCAAAGACTGCTGCTATGAGGAGTGCTCTTACTCAGTTTGCGCAGCAACCTACAGAATCTATGTGCGAGGCTTGGGAACGCTACAAGGAAATGTTGAGAAAATGTCCACATCATGGAATGCCGGATTGGATGGTGATCACTGGTTTCTATAATGGTTTGGGGGCCCAATCTCGGCCCATGCTCGATGCAGCAGCTGGAGGCGCCTTATGGGCTAAAAGCTATACTGAGGCGTATAATCTTATCGAGATGATGGCTGCAAATGAGCATCAAAACCCAACTCAGAGGATGACGTCAGGCAAGGTAGCAGGTATTCTGGAAGTTGATGCAGCCACCGCTATTGCAGCCCAGCTCCAAGCGCTATCAATGAAGGTTGATTCTCTGGCTACGTATGGAGTTAATCAAACAGCTATGGTTTGTGAGCTTTGTGCAGGTTCTCATGCTACGGATCAGTGTTCTCTTGTAAATGAATCTGTTCAGTATGTGAATAATTATCAGCGACAACAGCAGCCTGTGCCAGCGACCTATCATCCTAACAACAGAAATCATCCAAATTTCAGCTGGGGGAATAATCAGAATGCTATTCAGCGACCATATCAGCAAGGAGTGAGTAAACAGTTTAACCCACCTGGATTCCAGCAACCACAGCAGTATGCTACAAGGCAATTATATCCTCAACAGGGAAGTGCAGCTGCACCTACTAGTGCTGATTTTGAGGAACTTAAGCTGTTGTGCAAGAGTCAGGCGGTTTCTATCAAGACCTTGGAAAATCAAATTGGTCAATTAGCCAATGCAGTGCTCAATCGTCAACCTGGCACTCTTCCCAGTGACACGGAAGTACCAGGCAGGAAGGAAGCTAAAGAGCAAGTCAAGGCTATTACCTTAAGGTCTGGAAAAGTAGCTGATGCTGAAAAGGCAAAAGAAGTAGAAGCTGAAATTAGAGGTGAAGAATCTAAGCAAAAGGAGAAAGCGCCAGAACCAAGGAAGACTACTGTTGAACACACTCTGCCTGAGGCTAATACAGGGGAGAAACAGCTCTATCCTCCACCACCTTTTCCTAAGAGATTGCAGCAACAAAAGCTGGATGGACAGTTCGGGAAGTTTCTGGAGGTGTTCAAGAAACTTCACATCAATATACCTTTCGCTGAGGCTCTGGAACAAATGCCTAGTTATGCGAAGTTTATGAAGACTATTCTTTCAAGGAAGGTGAAACTGGATGACCTTGAAACCGTTGCTCTCACGGAAGAATGCAGCGCTGTTCTGCAACAAAAGTTACCACCAAAACTGAAAGATCCAGGAAGCTTCACCATTCCTTGCACAATTGGCAATCTGACGTTTGACAAGTGCCTTTGTGATTTGGGAGCAAGCATTAATCTGATGCCGTTGTCGATCTTTAAAAAACTGGATCTGCCTGATCCAAAACCCACGTACATGTCACTACAATTGGCTGACCGTTCCATTACTTACCCAAGGGGCATAGTTGAGGATGTGCTCGTCAAAGTGGATAAGCTCTTCTTTCCAGCAGATTTTGTTATTCTGGATTTTGAGGAAGATAAGAAGATTCCCATAATCTTGGGGAGGCCTTTCTTGGCTACTGGCCGTACCTTGATAGATGTGCAAAAAGGTGAACTTACTATGCGGGTCCCAGATGAGGATGTGACCTTCAACGTATTTAAGGCAATGAAATTCCCTACAGAAGATGAGGAGTGCTTAAAAGTGGATGTGATTGATTCTGCGGTTACTTCGGAACTCGATCACATGCTAATGTCTGATGCATTGGAAAAGGCCTTAGTGGGGGATTTTGACAGCGATGATGAAGATAGCAACGAGCAATTACAATATCTGAACGCTTCTCCCTGGAAGCGAAAGCTGGACATACCATTTGAATCTCTTGGTACTTCTGACCTCAAGAACGCTGAAGGGAAGCTCAAACCATCAATAGAGGAAGCACCTACTTTGGAGCTCAAGCCATTACCTGAACACTTGAGGTATGCTTTTTTAGGTGATTCATCTACGTTACCTGTTATTATTTCATCTGACTTTTCAGGTAGTGAGGAAGATAAGCTCTTAAGGATTTTGAGAGAATTCAAATCGGCTATAGGATGGACCATAGCAGACATCAAGGGGATAAGTCCTTCATATTGTATGCATAAAATTCTGCTAGAGGAAGGTAGTAAGCCAACTGTGGAACAACAGCGAAGACTGAATCCCATCATGAAGGAGGTGGTGAAGAAAGAAATTCTGAAATGGCTAGATGCAGGCATCATTTATCCTATTTCTGACAGCTCGTGGGTGAGCCCCGTACAATGTGTACCTAAGAAGGGAGGTATCACTGTGGTCACAAATGAAAAGAATGAGCTCATCCCTACTCGAACAGTTACATGATGGAGAGTATGCATGGATTATAGAAAATTGAACAAAGCCACAAGGAAGGATCACTTCCCTCTTCCATTTATTGATCAGATGCTTGACAGATTGGTGGGACATGAGTATTTTTGTCTTCTGGATGGTTATTCCGGGTATAATCAGATTTGTATTGCACCAGAGGATCAGGAAAAGACTACCTTCACTTGTCCATTTGGCACATTTGCTTTTCGCAGAGTTTCGTTTGGGTTATGTGGCGCACCGGCCACCTTTCAGAGATGTATGATGGCTATATTCTCTGACATGATTGGAAATAATGTCGAAGTGTTCATGGATGACTTCTCCGTCTTTGGACACTCATATGATGAATGTTTGAATAATCTGCGTGCCGTACTCAAAAGATGTGTGGAAACTAATTTGGTGCTTAATTGGGAGAAATGTCATTTTATGGTGCGTGAAGGCATTATCCTTGGGCATAAGGTCTCTAGCAAGGGTCTGGAGGTGGACAAGGCCAAGGTGGGAGTCATTGAAAATCTTCCCCCACCTAATTCTGTGAAAGGAATCCGTAGTTTTCTTGGTCATGTGGGTTTTTATCAGCGATTCATCAAGGACTTTTCAAAGATATCTAAGCCGTTGTGCAATTTGCTTGAGAAAGATGTGCCTTTCAAATTTGATGATGACTGTTTGGCAGCATTCGAGACTCTCAAGGAGAGTTTGATCACGGCACCAGTCCTTACAGCACCAGATTGGACAGAACCATTTGAGATGATGTGTGATGCGAGTGATTATGCGGTAGGTGTAGTTCTGGGACAGCGCAAGAAAAATCTCTTCCATGTGGTCTACTATGCGAGTAAGACTTTAAATGGTGCCCAATTGAACTACACCACTACTGAGAAGGAGCTTTTGGCTATAGTCTTTGGCTTTGAGAAATTTTGATCTTATCTGCTTGGTACGAAAGTAACAGTATTCACTGATCATGCAGCTATTCGCTATCTGGTTTCTAAGAAGGATTCGAAGCCGAGACTCATTCGTTGGGTGCTTTTACTTCAGGAATTTGAGTTAGAGATCAAAGATAGAAAAGGTACTGAGAATCAAGTAGCTGACCATCTCTCTAGGTTGGAGAATCCCGATTCTACTTCACAAGATAGGATGTTAATCAATGAATCTTTTCCGGATGAGCAGTTGTTTGCAATTCAGGAGGAAGAACCATGGTTTGCAGATATTGTAAACTATCTCGTCAGCAATATAATGCCTCTTAATTTGACATCCGCTCAAAAGAAGAAGTTTCTGCATGAGGTGAAGTGGTATATGTGGGATGAACCATATTTGTTTAGACAGGGAGCTGGCCAGATCATCAGGAGATGTATCCCGTTCTGTGAGACGGAGGGGATATTACGAGACTGCCATTCCACGGTTTATGGGGGACACTATGGAGGTGAGAAGACGGCAGCTCGTATTCTGCAAGCAGGTTTTTTCTGGCCTACTTTGTTCAAGGATGCTCATCAGTTTGTTTTAAGGTGTGATCGTTGCCAAAGAGTGGGAAATTTGTCAAGGAAGGATGAAATGCCATTAAATGTGATGCTTGAAGTCGAGGTCTTTGATGTATGGGGAATCGATTTCATGGGGCCTTTTATCTCGTCTTGCAATAATCAGTACATCTTGCTGGCAGTCGATTATGTCTCAAAATGGGTCGAAGTTAAAGCTTTACCGACAAATGATGCAAAGGCAGTACTAAATTTTCTTCATAAGCAAATTTTCACAAGGTTTGGAACACCTCGGGTAATCATAAGTGATGAAGGATCGCATTTTTGCAACCGTAAGTTCACTTCTATGATGCAGCGTTATAATGTGAATCATCGAGTAGCTACTGCCTATCATCCGCAAACAAATGGTCAAGCGGAAGTGTCTAACAGAGAGATAAAGCGCATTCTAGAGAAGGTTATTTGTCCGTCAAGGAAGGATTGGTCTTTAAAGCTCGATGACGCTGTTTGGGCTTACAGAACAGCATACAAAACTCCACTTGGGATGTCACCGTTCCAGTTGGTGTACGGTAAGGGATGTCATCTACCTGCGGAGCTTGAGCATAAGGCCTACTGGGCATTGAAGAAGTTGAACCTGGATTTAGATGCAGCTGGTAAGAAAAGAATGCTTCAGCTTAATGAACTGGATGAATTTCGACTTCAAGCGTACGAAAATAACAAAATGTATAAGGAAAAGGTGAAGAGGTGGCACGATAGGAAGCTACATCCAAAGTTATTTGTGCCAGGGCAACAAGTTCTCTTATTCAACTCTCGGCTCCGACTTTTTCCTGGGAAGTTGAAATCAAGGTGGTCTGGACCTTTTATTGTCAAAACTGTGTTTCCACATGGAGCGGTGGAAATTTTTGAGAATGATCCGGACCAAGCATTCAAGGTTAACGGTCAGCGGTTGAAGCACTACTATGGGGACATGGCAAACCGAGAAGTGGTTAGTGCCATTTTGTTGACTACTTGAGCAGGGTACGAAACGTCAAGCTAATGACGAAAAAGAAGCGCTGCGTGGGAGGCAACCCATGAATTATTGTTACAGGAACCCTTAGAAGTTAATAACCTGTCCAAAACACAAAAAAATCAGAAAACAGGGGCTGAAAAAAAAAAATTTCCAGTGACCCCCTGCGCGCCCGCGCAGCTAAGCTGAGCGGCCGCGCAGCAAGCTGAGCGCCCGCGCAGCTATGCTGAGCGGCCGCGCAGGGGTCGAGGACCAGAAATTTTTTTTACAGTTCAGAAAAAAAAAAAAAACCAAACAAAAATAAACACAAAAACAGTTTTAGCCCATAAACCCACGATTTGTTCCCACTACCCCATCATTTTATCCCTTAATTCCCAAACCCTAATCTAATCCACACCCTATATATACATACACCTAACCTACATATCTCCCACAAAACTTCCTACACTTAAACCCTCTCACAAACATCAAATATCAGTTCTTACACGCTTTTATTCACGAATCAATGGCACCCAAGAGAGCACGCACTATTGACAGCAGCAGCACAGTTCCTACTGCTGATTCATCAAGGGGTACTACTGCAAGGCCTCGGTTAACTGACAGAGCCGCGGAGGAGGAGTACACTAGGCTGTTGGGTAAGCCGATTCTGAAGGAGAGTGGGTTTTTACCATCGGGGAGGGATGGTGAGTTGTTGCCCATGATTGCAGAGAAGGGGTGGATAGCTTTTTGTGAGTCACCCGAAGCAGTACCGATGAGCGTTGTTCGCGAGTTCTACGCGAACGCGGAGGCTGAAAAGAATGGGTTTTCTGTGGTCCGTGGGCTGACGGTTGATTATCATCCTGCGGCGATTCACCGTGTGATTGGACAGCGAGAGAGGACGCCCGAGGAGGAGAACTGGAATGAAAAGACTGCTGAGGATTTTGACTTGGATTTGATTTGTGCGACTCTCTGTCGACCGGGCACAGTTTGGACCCGCAGTACAGGCAATAATGAGTATCGTCACTTTCCGGCGATCGCCATGAACAGGTATGCCCGTGCTTGGAATGCATTTATTTGTGCTAATATTTTGCCTTCTTCGCATGCACACGAGGTCACAGTTGAGAGAGCACAGCTGTTGTGGGGAATTCTGAATGAGGAGTACTATGTGGACCTTGGTGAGTTTATCTACCAAGGAATTCTGAAGTTTTTGAGGGGAGCAAAGCATATGAACATCCCTTATGCATCTACGGTCACGAAGCTATGCCGAGCAGTGGGAGTGAACTGGCCGGCTCATGAGCAGTTGCAGTTGCCAGCCGCTCCGATTGATTCTAGCACTCTGAATGGGATGCAGGAGTGGACCGGTGGTGAGCCTGAGGAGCATGGGCTGGGTTATCATCTTCCAGGAGGGCGTCCAGCACGAGGTGCTACTATGGCTAGGCCAGGGCGTGATGAGGCTGGTTCTTCGTGAGCTCAGGAGGGTGCTGGGATGGTTGATGCCCAGTATAGGAGGCTTTCACGGCGGATGGATGCCATGTATGAGACACAGAGCAGGTTTGCTCAGAAACTCACCCTTGCGTTAGGGACTGCTTTTCGAGGCCTTGGAGCTGATATCCAGTGGCCAGTTTTTGGTGAGGACTCTGCATACCCGCCGCCTGATACTCCACCCACTGAGGGTGATGATGATGATGACTCCGAGTAGGTATACCCTGTGTTCCTTTCTACTACTTTCACTGAGGACAGTGAAGATTTTTAGTTTGGGGGTGGTAGTTAAGGAATATTGTGTGTGTGTCATTTAGTTGCATATTCATGATAGTTTAGTTCATATAGTTGCATAATTTATGCCATATAGTTTTTTTTATGAATGTCATGTAGCTCATGCATTTACCATGATCCCTTTTGCAATGATTTATCGACTGAATTGTGATATTGATGTGAGTGTAGTGATAGCATTAAAGTGATATTAAGTTGTGTAGGTTGATATGCATGCTAGAAACAATTGTAAGTCCACTAAGTCTTAGAGAATGCGAAAGGGCTAGATTGTGTTATGATTTGGTTGTTTTCAAGGTCAATCTACTTATTATGCTTAGAATTCGATTATAGGTTCTTAGTGATAAAGACATGAAAAAGAAAAATTTTGGAGAAAAAAATATGGAAGTTGTTGCTAGTTGTGGCTAGGCGTCAAATGGCTAGTAGCCGGCTCGCGTATGTTGCGAGTAGTCTAGGGTTGAGCATGATGGAGCGAAACGAACTTGCTCAGAAATTAAAAAAAAAAAAATTGGCATAATTGATCAAGAGTGGGCTCTTTGGTATTCGAGTTATTAAGTTCTTAGGGGACTTTGTGCCTAGCGACCTAAGGCTTTTAGAGTCTGGGATCCGCTAACCTAACGCTCGTTACATGGATATCATTGTATAAGTCTTTTGTGGACCTCACTCATTGCACGGTCAAATATGCATTTGAGTTGTAAATAAAAAGCACGATTCCGTAGTAAGCTCCAGAGTTCTTGTAGTGTTGTATATCACTTTGTGCCTGGAATTTTTATTCTTTGTATAATCGTAGGATTGCCTTGAGGATAGTCTAGTCATAGTAATTGGTCTAGTTCCGAAGCATATCTGTTAAGCATTTGCACACACCACGTTTCTGGCTGTATGTCCGTTTGCATGAGTTTATTGATCTTTAGTTGTCTAACTGCATTCGTTGAGATGTGGCAATTTGGTTGATTAATTGTAGTAAGGGGGATCGCTGCATTTTCATATAGATTGCATTCATGCATATTTTTATTTGTTTTTGAGTCTGTGACGCTTGAGGGCAAGCATCGATTTAAGTTTGGGGGTGTGATAAGTGGCATTTTATACCACTTAGAACGTCTTAAAATGGCTTAAATTGGTGTCATGAAATCAAGTATTTTGTGTATTTGATGCGTTTTTCTAGTGTTTATGCATTTCAGGGTATTAGTTGCATTTCGGGGGAGGAATCATCAAGAATAAGCCTTGGCATGTGTTCACCATTGCGAGAGGAAAGGAACGGGCAGATTACGGTGAAGAAACGGAGCAAACTTGGATTTTTTCCAGTGGAGGCCTGCGCGCCCGCGCAGCTATGCTGAGCGGTCGCGCAGCAACCTGCGCGCCCGCGCAGCTATGCTGAGCGGTCACGCAGCAACCTGCGCGCCCGCGCAGCTATGCTGAGCGGCCGCGCAGGGTCGGGAATTTTGCTGAATTATTTTAGACTTCTACTTCTGTTTGGCTTCCAACTTCTATGTAATCTGAGTTTTATGGGACTATTATATAAGTAGATTTGAGACGTTTTCACAGGGGGATTAAGAAGAAGAAGATTGTGTTTTACGCAAGAAGCGAAGGAGATAAGGAAGAAGACCGATTTAGCACACCGCAATAAAGAGGAAGCATATTTTCTTGTGATTCTTGTTTCGTTGTAACGTTGGATGCTAGTTTTCTTGCTTTGACTTATTTACTCTTGTGACGTACTCTGTTTTAATATAATTAGTTTAGTTATTATTTTCTTGTGTTTGTTTATCATGATTTCATATGAACCCATGATGGCGATAAGTTCTATTATGGGCTAATCGTGATCATGGGGTTGCAACGGATTTATTATGGAATTCTTTAGTTAATTGTTTAATACTTTAGTGTGTGATGATTGCTTGATATCTAGTATTGGTTGTGCGTATTCGTCTTATGTGCGTCGCGAACATATAAGATAGGGTGTTAATCTCTTGTGAAGCGACGGTGGATCTTGAGATTTAGAACTTGCCATGCTAGCATAGGTTCATGTACGTTGTGCATGATTAGTGGGTAACTCTAACAGTTTTATTTGCCCTATGTAATCAAAAAGGAATAACTTGTGCTTAAATCGTTGTGTTGTCAATTTCTGTAGACATATAGGAACTCAACATAATTGATGACTATTCAACTTCTATCTTAATTGTGGATGCTTGGTGGAATGGTATTAGTACAATGAAAGTTGGCTTTTATCAGTTTCGTGTTATTCGATTAATATCATCACTGTCACATGCTAAAGGTAATAACAATGGCTATAGAAGGAAGTAATAATGAAGTTGTGATCTCATGAGTGTTTTATTATTGATAAATTGAAGTGTTAGTTAAGTGGTTAATTAAGTAGTTAATTATAGTTAATATTTAATCAACAATTTTAAGTGTTATTATCTTAACATTGAGAAGTAATCATACATTGGTGACTGAGTTTAATTAGACAATAATTTAGTCTGAGCCTCTGAGGGAACGAACTAAAAAATATTCTATATTACTTGCGAACGCGTATACTTGCGTGAATATTAGCGCGTGTTTTCGCCCTAACACTTGGCATCATTATAATTACGTCATATTTCCTTTATCAATATTACTATTCTTGAGAATTTTGAATATTACCTTTCTCCTTGTAAAACCTCTAAGGTTATCCTTGAATCATTCCTCCTGTATTCCCTAGATATAGGGCATATCAAAATACCATTTACTAATACTAGAACCATTGTCTATGTACTTCTGAAAATTTTCTTTACTGATCTTTAAAGGTTGTTGTTACCTTGATCCTTTCCAATTCATACTTGTCAAAACTCATGTTGTCCCTATTAAGGGTGAAATGCCAACCTTTATGCATTCCCCTAGGATTCGTTTTAAGTTACCGATGTTCTATCCTTAATTCCACCTTTAAAAAGGTACATGCATCCTTCCATGGATAAATCAAGTCATATATCCCTGATGAGGGTGTCTTTATTCAATCATTCCCACCTCGATAGTATATGCCTAATTTCATAATAATATCCTTATCCAAAATGAGGTCAATCCATATGGCCTCCAAAAGACAATAACGGTTATCCACTTTTCTTGCCTGATTCGGTAATGATAACAAGGATGTTCTGGAAGATATTGGTCGTGTTCAACGTGAACTTCTTCTTAATAATTCCGTATTTACTTTTGTTGTTTATCTCAACAGTCATCTCAATGTTGGGATATCTCTCATTCCTGGCGTCTTCCTTCCTGGGTATCAAGCCACCGGTCTCACACTCCACCTTCTTGAAGGTCACTTCCTTCATCCAATTTTCCTAATTTCTTACTTTCTTGTCTCCTCGATCTATCCGCGTCTCATTATTTATCCTTCGAACTATCTCAAGGTTTCCCGAATCCTTCCAACTTGAAGGGGGTACAATATATATGTATCTCTTATGCCGTCAACCATCAATTTAACTCATGGTGAATCACCCTCATCCTGACGATTACTTACTTTTCTATTTCTATTGCTATGAGTCTTTAGGGTTTCCTCATACCCAAATTCCTTATTATTCCTCAAACTCTATTGCCTTTATATTCCTTTCCACTTCAGTTTCTTTTTATTTTCCTTTCTCTTATCATTATTTCCTGAACTAACACAACATAAGCATTGATTTCAAACATCCCGTCATTCTGGATTCGTGTCCTCAGAATGAATCTTGACAACTTTTACAACTTAGATTCATAATTCATCATACTCGTCCGCCTTGTTCTGGCTCTAAAGCTTTTACACTATCTCCATAACCTTGGGAAGTACTTTCCTGAAAAAAATTGACTGAACTGTAATCAGTTTATCATAACCTCTTGCTCCGTGCCTTTCTTGGTCTTTCACCAGTGAGTGGTCTCTCTCTTAGGAGGGTAAGTGACAAAAATACTATTTTCTGATTCGTCAATCATTTAGAATCTCAAATGATTCATGTATTTCCTTTAGCCAGGCTCTTGCCTCGGCTGGGTCAGCTATTCCCTTGGAACTCTGAGAGCTTAGCGACTTAAAGGTCCTGAAAGAATTTCACACCACATTGTTTCCTCAAGGTGGTGGTTAGGGTAAAAGTATAAGTTTTGTTTTAGGCAGGTCCATGGATTGCCCAATAGGAGTACCATCCTGTTTCTTCCTATCTTGCTCGACTTCTGTTTTCTCAGTCTAAATATTTCTTCCTACTCCCCATAATTGGGGTCATCTTTTAATTTAAAATCTTCATTTTCCACTTCATTATATTCTGGGTTCCTTATATCTTAATTACGACCTCCCTAATTATCATATTCAAGGTTTGCCCCTAATCTTATTCCTCATGGGGGCATAATGCTTGGAAAAATTTTAAAAATCTCTGGATATTTATTTTACTTACTTTGCTTAAGTCTTTCCCTCGTTCTGTCCTTGCATGATTGCAAATTATGAATTCTCAAGTTCTATAAACTTCATGACACTCTCTTAAGTGTTAATAGTGCAATTAACAATATGAACTTATCACAAACAACTGATCTGAACTGAAATTAACGAATATATACATGACCATTTGTTCGAGGGTACAACTACAGAACACATTAAAGAGAATTACATCATTTGATATGATCGCTTATATCCCAAAAGTACTACCATAGATAATCATCTCGTCATTAAAACTAATCATTCATAACTTAGGCTAATCCTCCAAAAGCGGTGCTACATGAAACCCTTGTCTGATCGCTTTGGCTCTGCACACTACCATGGATCAAGAAATGCGGGCACGTACGACATCCCTAACCTGCTCCATCACAGAGGTGATGAGGTCTAAGATAGTGGCAAGTAGAGCTGGATCAATCTGACCCTCAAGATGGCCTCTAGTTGTAACACGGGTGATAGCCTCAATCCTTTCCATGCTATGAGCTAATCCTGCCGGAAGTACCCCGCCCTCAATCCTTGGTGCAGTAAGTCGATCCAACAGATCACTCCTAACATTACGGGCCTCGGACAGGCCACCCAAAGTCATGTAATAATCGGCGATAAGAAAAGCCTGAGTGGTTGCATCTAGCAGTCCATGGGGTGCAGGTGGTGCAGGCCCAGGGGATCCAAATGGATAACCAAGCACGGTATCAGGTGACAATGGTGCAGGAGATAAGGGTGGCATTTCCTCAGTAGGTGTTGGGCTCTGTACAGGGGAGGGAACATGAATTGGTGGAACCTCATGGATGTCTTCAGGAGCCTCGGGAAGAGGGTCTGATACTCGGGAGCCTCGCCTCCCGGTTTTAGAAAAAGTTCACCTTTTGATCCCCTATACTAAGGGTATACTCAAATACCGCTTATCTCTAGCATAGGTATTATGAAACTAATAAGCATTTGAACCAACAGATATATAAATCAAGAATACGAAACAGGCATGCATATATACCATATCACATGCTACAATATATCGCAAGAATTTGCTAATAACAAATATGCATTTATCACAAGATCATGCATATACACATATACATCACAACAACAGTTATACGGGTAGAAAACTTGCCTGAGCGACTGGGGGTTACAAATGACTTGGGACGAGTCTAGTAACCTATAAACAACATATAAGTTGGAATTAAACCAAAGTCACTTATAAATCTATACTTTAACCAATTTAGACTCTAACGCTCGCTTTGCGCTTAACGATTCACTTAAGTCGCTCGAGTACCCTCGGCTCCACCATTTTTAATAAATTAACCATTACGAGTTTTAAGGCGATTCTTTCGCGAGTGTCTTACCAACTGCCTATTACACTTTACATAAATGTTTCATACTACAATTAGTCTTTTAAGGTCTTTAACCTATGCTTCAAAGTAAGGTGAGGGGTAATGGTTCGTTCGCGAAATGTCGTTACTTAAAACGGCCGTTTCTCCTAAACCGTACATCGGAATCAAATGAACCACATATCAAAACGAAAAACATGAACTATCTAATCACGGCAATTGTCAAAACCTAGTAGGGAGTTCTCGGGTCCTAATGTTAAGAACAAAACAGCCTAAAGTAAATCGGACATTACGACGGCTATGTTTGAGCTATTTCCCAAATTTAAAACACTCCAATTCAACCCACAATCAATCCACAATCACAACCCAATCAAAACTCCATCCATACTACATCATAACAGCCCCAACAACTCAACATCAACAATTTATACTTATTCTTAAATTTGAATTTAACTACACTTAAGTTCATTAATCAACAATCCAAGAACTACCACTCCAAAAACTTCACAAAATCAACTAATCTCTACATTTACAACTAGAAAACCTCTCATGAATTATAACAACAAAACTAAACCTAATTACTCAAATAAAGTTAGGGTTTGGAGGGGTTATACCTTCCTTGGAGAGTGGAGAATCAAGAGAATGGCTTGGAATCACCCTTAAAATCCTTATCCAAGATTAATCTAAACAAAACTTCAAGAACAAAATATTTAGTTCTTGAAAAACACTATTCACCGTCTTCTTCCATGATTTTTAGGAAGAGATTGTGGATGATTTAGGAGCTCAAACTTATAGGATATTCATAACTATGCATAAGGAGTCTTAGATAATTACCTTGTAATTTAACCAAGCTTGGAACTATGATTTTGACTTTCTAGCTTTGGAAAAGAAGAAGAAGCCGAGAGCAAGGTGAAGAAAATGAAATGATCTTTGTGTGTTGGGTGAAATGATTGTTGGTTGGTTGTTTTTAGCTTGATTTTGGTTAATTACCTTTTTAACCATGAACTTTGTGTGGTTTTAAATCAACCACACCTCCTTCCCCCTTATGTCATGCTTATGTCACCTTGTTATGTCATCATCCCTTACTTGCCCTCTTCTCATTGGTTTGATGACATCATCCCCTCTAATCTCTTTGATTAGCTTTTAATTATTTGGCTAATGACCGCTGATCTGTTATATGGTTCACTTAACTTTCGTTTTCGTTTATCGTTTGAGGGATCATACCCGGGATCTTATTACTTAGGTTTCCTTAACCTTTCCCAATACATTATTTTCCTTTTTATGATCCTCTCTTATAATCCTTGAATTTAAATCCTTTTTATTCTGTTACCTTATACTCAATTCTTTCTGTATCTGGTAGATTTCTGAGAAAAATTAAAGTGTTCGGATTTGAATTCTGACGATCTTTACATACACTTATATACCACATAGAGTACTAATAATATCCCAGAAGATCAATAAAAGAACCCCTACATAGTGTGGCATGAAAAATTTTCTTATTCAGCAAAACACAATTCATAAGGGTAAATTCCAAAAATTGGGGTTATTACACAAACTCTGCTATTAACGTGACGAAAATTAATTTAATCACTCAAACACCCGCATAAAAAACAGTTGTGATTTCTGACAGCGATTACATATATTTTGCAAATTCTGGGTTTATGGGTAACTACGTCAAACATAATTGTGAAACCTGAACTTGAATGATATCTTCACACACAACAACATACTTCAAAATTTTCGAGATTCATTATGATTTCTTTGCTTTCAAATATCGGATTCTTAACGCCCATCATAACTCATCAACTCATCAGACAAGAGTTTTTAAAAATAACATTTATAATTTATTTGAGCGGAATCACGGTACAAGTTCGGTTCGCTGATTTGGATAGGCATCAGCATAATCTCTTCGGATTCATGTGTGTAAGGATGATCATCGACGATCGTCCCTGGTATTATCTCATTTTCCCTTTTATTTTAATGCATGTATTTTATTTTATTAAATATGATTTCTTTGTTATTATTTCCCTGTATGCAAATTATGTTTTTTGTGAATAAGATCATCGGCCAAAGTAATTAATCGTTTACTTTAAAAATTATATATTCAAATCTATGTTTGTTAAGTTTTACTTCTTTTTATGTATCATTTTAGATGATCAAATGCATTCACTTGAAGTTAAGTCCCATGTAAATAAAATCACGGATTAAGGTATTGTCTCGAAACTATCGCACACACTATTTTATATATTATGAACTAAATCGGGGGTCTTCGCGTAAACAGTCTCCCTACTTTTAGGGTAGGGGCAATGTTACGTACATCTTAACACCACCGACCCGGCCTGACCCAACCCACTAAATACATTTGGTTTGGTTTGATTTAGTGTCCCGTGTAGGTGTATGGACACTAATATTTCGTTTGATGGTTGGCAGAAAATTGGTTTGATGAAACTATAATTTAGTTTTCCATATTTCTAATCTCAAAAGTAATAATAGTTTTCAAAATAAGTTAAAACGAAATGTATTACTATTATTTATTATTATCATTATGTAAACCAAAACTAAATTATCAATATCCAATATATAAAAAATGCACTACAAAGTTTAATAAAATATATTTAAATTTTTTATTGTTTCCACATATAGGTTAATAAGAAACCCATACATTTTATTTTATATCTGAGGTTAAATTTTTTGTAATTAAATTTGCACGCAAAAACTGTCCCAAATAAATTATTACCTCCAACCCATCCATTTTTTACAGTTTACTTATATGAATCTCTCTCAATTTTTTATATTTCAAAATTTTCAAAAATACGCTACTAGAAATATGCCCTTAGACATCGATTATAAACCAATATCTTTTTTTAAAACCGATGTTTTCGCATGTGTAGAGAAAGATCGGGGTCTTTAACATCAGTTTGTAGCTGATGTTAAAGACACAATAAGACATCAGTTTTCTCAATAAACTGATATATATATTTAACCCTTATTTTCAATAACATGTTAAAACTAAATTGTAAAAACTGGTAATTAGGAGGTTAAAGAGGACTATAAACATATAACAAGAAAGAACATTAAGCTGATAGACATGAGTTTCTTAACAAAATGATGTCATACTTTATATACTATATCGGTTGCTACGCGGAACCAATGTTAAATATTGCATATCACATCGGTTTCACTTATGTATGCGATGTGAACGTTTCTATTTAACATCGTTTCTTTCGAAACAAATTATGTATCTTGTTCTGAAAGACATCGGTGTTCTTTAGAGTAACGATATTAATAGGAACTTTCATATCGCTAAACTAAGTAAAACTGATGTACATTATACTGAAAGACAACTGTTTAATTCAATTACTTTTCTACAAACTTGCACAAGTCGATATGTTTTAACATTTTAGACATCATTTTAATTCATAAAATATGATTTATTTTTTTAGTTAAGACATCATTTTTAGTATAACCATGTGATGTGTTTTCAGTTGCTTGACATCAGTTTTATAACAAGAACCGATGTTTGAGTTCTTTTTTTAGAGAAAATAAGCATGCTAATTTGTGCATAAACCCAGACAAAAGAAAAAAAACTAATTCAATATCCATGTGTACGTACAACCAAAATCCAACCATTCCGACATCCAACATCCAAACATACCAACATCCATACATATATAAAACCAAAATCCAACCCCCATATCAACTCCACCCATCCATATGAATCTCCATATGTCAAACTAAAATTTATACAACTTAAGTATAATATTTACCAACATAGCGGAACCAAAACAAGTAGCACTTCCTGTTGCATATTTAGACATACCAAATAAGCGACCACAAAAGTTTGCAAAAGCATATTCTTCCTTTTTACTAGTTTGCAAAAAACAAGTCAGGCTTTAAAAACTTCATATCAACTCTCGGATATTATCTGTAGCCTCCTTTAGCACGTCGTCAAGCTAATTTTTAATAAATTTAACAAGGATTTAGAAACACCACCAAATATATATGTACAACTGTTTATTTTAATAGTTAACACGTGAAGTAGATATACCTTGGTAGTAAATGTTATTTCTCAGTCTAAAATGATTTCTTTCATATAGCGCATGACGACATAGCCGCATTAATAATCACCAGGCTGTTTGGGCGATCCCTTTTACATTAACAACAAAAACAAAAGTCAGAAGCAAAAAAAGAGGACTTCACCAATATGGAGAAACAGACTAAAGTGCAAAACTTCAAAAAAGATTTTTTATTTTTGTAGGCTTGTTTCCCCTTCCAGTTTCGGCATTAAAAGATTTTATTGCGCTACATGATAGAATGACACAATGTCAAAAAAATATCTAAAAATAATCTACAAGCATATATGTCAAAAATGAAACATGTTCGTAGAGATTACCTTGACAATGCTTCTTCCAACATAGGAAAATGATGCGGTTGAGACAAAAGATTGCAGATATAGATGTCACCCTTGTATATTATGACTAAAATCCAATGTTTACTTTTTTTTAAAATAAATATAATAAAGTTAGAATGTGCGGAAAAAATTACCTAAAAATTAATTGTAACAAAGTAAAAAATTTCGTCTCGTTATGTGGCAGGATGAATACACGATCAACATTCCCCTCTTTCAACCGATTGACAATGTAAGATTTAAAACCTTTGTTGAGGGAAAATGTAACTCCAGGATCGCAGAAGGAAAAAAGATCTAAATCATCATTCTCAGTGACCACAATATACAAGTATCTAAAAAATAGGCTCTTCAGCGTATGCATTTATGCATAATAAAAAGAATCAAAATAAAACTATGCTTACGCCATATATACCACTGTTGTAGATTATCCGATCATGTAATACTCTAACAAGAAAATTATATTTTCAAGCAAAACAAATAGTGTTTTCTCTACTCCAAAGACCTCTGCATTGCAAGGAATTGGTATCGAGGCCCCAGTAGTTTTCATGAATGTTTTCACATATTTGTATAACAAACTAAAGCAACTTGGCACGGTCTTTGTTACATATTGAATTCTCAATAATCAGAAAAAGCTCAGGATCTGGCTGTTCGGGTGTCATCAGGAACTGATGTGTCGTCAGGATTTGGCATGTCATCAGAATTTGGATGTCATCAGTATTTGAAGTCAGTCGGCTTAAAGGATTTGTTTTGTTCCTTGTAATATGGAGCAAATATCTTTTACGTCCGAGTTATAGGACTTTATCTATTCAGTTGAAGATATGTATCGGTTTCAGTTAGCTTTTGATAATGCATATCTTAGATTAATTTGTTGTAGTTGTGTAGTATATAAATACAGTTTAGGTCATCACTTAGTGTATCGATCTCGAGTATCATTCAACCTAGCAGCTCTCAAGAATATCAGTAATTCTTGAGAGGATTTTGTAACAGTTTTTATCATAAATATAAAAAGCTGTTATATTTTATTACTTGTTCAAAACATTTTATACAATTTTATCCAACCCCTTTAAATAATTGTATCTTCACTGGGCAACAATTGGTATTAGAGACCACTGCTAAATTTACAATCAGAAACGATCTAAACATGTCTCTGAACAAGTATGAAAGCATTAAAGTTCCCATTCTGAAAAAGGCTGAATATCCAACATGGAAGGTGAAGATGCTCATGTACCTGGAAGCTACAGATCCAGATTATCTCGACGTAATCAATGATGGACCCTTCATTCCAACAAAACTGGTAACTGCAACTCCCACTGTTGCTAAACATTATCAGCTGAAGGTGAAGACTGAGTGGACATCAGAAGAGAAAGTAGTTGTGCTGAAAGATGCAAAGGTAAGAAATATTTTGCATAACAATCTTGATTCTGTGATGTCAAACAGGGTTATAGCCTACAAGACTGCCAAAGAGATCTGGGATGCTCTTGAAACGCAATGTCAAGGAACTACGTCCATCAAGAAGAACATAAGGGTTGTTCAGATTCAAGAATATGAACACTTTGAGGCCAAGCATGATGAAAGTCTCACTGACATCTATGACAGATTTCTGACCCTGCTCAACAATCTGTCTTTGGTGGGAAAGGTGTATGATCGAGAGGATTCAAACACCAAGTTTTTGAGAGCTTTGAGTGAAGAATGGGAGACTCAGACTTCAATCATACGACATCAGTATGATCTGGAAGTAATTACTCTGGATGAAGTCTATGGCATGCTGAGAACACATGATTTGGAGGTTCAGCAAAGGAGGGAGAGGAAAAGCAACAAAGGGAAATCTGTTGCTTTGAAAGTAAATGATAAAATTTCAAAAGAAAAGTCTGTTGGAGCTGTACGAAAGAAGAACAACTTGCCAAAATTAGATACCGATGATGTCATGACAGATTATGATGTCATGCAAATGGCCGCATTGCTGGTTCAGGTCATCAGGAGAATACAATTCAGGAAGTCTAAGAACAACAGAAGCTTCAGGAAGAAGTTCACTGGAGGTGAAAGGAAGTCAACTGGGAGAAAAGATGGAAAGGACTCTAAAGCTGGGAAGGTAGACAAGACAAAGATCAAGTGCTACAACTGTGATGAACCTGGTCACTTTGCCTCAGAGTGCAAGAAAACAAAGCATGATAAAGGGAAGAACAAAGCCCTGATCACTTCAAGCAAGAATTGGATGGACTCCTCTGATTCTGAAGATGAAGATACATGCTATGCACTGATGGCAAGTCTTGATGATCCTGCTTCCTCTAAGTCTAAGGTACAAACTCCTTTCTTCTCTTTTGATATTGAGAATATATCTGAGTTGAAATCTATTCTTAAATCTTTGCATGGTAATTTTAAGAAGAAGACTCTAGAAAATGATAGACTTATAACTGAAATTGAGATCTTGAAATCTAGGAATGAACAGTTAGAGTCTGACTTAATAAATCAGATAGATTTGAAGAAAGAATTTGAGAGAGCTAAACATGCAGTAAAAATTCTTGAGGCTAGATACAGTATGTTAGAAAAAGATCTAGAAAATGAGAGAAAAACCCTTAAAGCCTAGACTGATTCAGGCAAAAAGGTTCATGAGATAATCTCAAAGAAAAACTGGAAAGAATGCCTAGGATATAAAGATGGAGTCAAGGATGTTGACACTGAAAATAAAATTACCTTTAAAACTCATGTTAAGTTTATCATTTCAGAAGCTGATGAACCCAAATCCACTTTTGAAAAGGGTTCAACATCAGTATCACAAGAAAAATAGGTAAGTGATAAAACTCAAAGAAAAGAAAGCAAGGAAACCATTAAGTTTGTTAATAAAGAAAAGAACATAGGACTTTTGTCAGGAAGATAATTGAAAAAGAAATTATCTGAGGTTACTGACAAACCTCAAGTAAGAAGTCCTAAAAGAAACTGGAATGATAAACAAGGTATTTCTAAGAATTCAAATTACAAGGTTGTTCCCAATTATCCTAGAAAAACTTGTTTTAACTGTGGAAATACTAATCATCTTGCTATTGATTGCAGGAGGAATAAGAAAATGAAAACTGCTATTCCTGAGTCTGATGTTAGGGGTAGATCAGTACTTTATAAACCACAAAATCCTTGTTTTCATTGTGGTAGTAGCTGGCATTCGATTTATACTTGTAGTTCTTATCACAAGTTGTATCACTATGATTATGAACCTTTGCCTAAGTTTAATAAAGTTGTTTGTGTGCTTAATTCTGTTGGTTTTACTAAATCTGCTTCTGACAAGACAAATCCTGACCAAGGAAAAACTGTCAAAAGCACTCATGACACATGAAGTCTTAAGTTGTCCAAAAAGAGGGCCCAACAAGTGTGGGTCCTTAAAAATCCTTCTAATTAATTAATCTTCTAATTGCAGGGTAACAAGAAAAATACACGTGTCTTGGATAGTGGATGTTCAGGATAGATGACTGGAAATAAATCCCTGTTGTCAGAATTTGAGAAGAATGCTGGCCCAGATGTATCTTATAGAGATGGAAATGTAGGACACACTCTGGGATATTGCAACTTGATAATTGGAAAGGTAGCAATAAAGAATGTAGCTTCGGTGGATGGACTGAAGCATAATCTTCTGAGCATCAGTCAAATCACTGACACAGGTTATCATGTTGTATTCTATGACTCACACTGTGAAGTTGTTCATAACAAGTCAAAGAAAATTGTCTTGATAGGATACAAACATGGTAACTTTTATGAAGCAAGGCTACATGAAAGTCTTGAAAAGGAAGCTACTTTCCTTATATCTAAGGCATCAGTAGATGAGAGCTGGAACTGGCATAAGAAGCTCTCATCTCTCAACTTTAATTCAATCAATGAACTTGCCAAGAAGGAGCTTGTAAGAGGATTGCCAAACATGCTATACTCATCTGATGGTCTTTGTGATGCTTGCCAAAAGTCCAAACAAAGAAGAGTATCTTTCAAAAGCAAAACTGAATGCTCCATTTCTGAGCCATATCACATGCTACATCTGGACCTCTTTGGTCCAGTGAACATAATGTCCATCAACAAGAAAAGGTACACACTTGTAATTGTTGATGATTTCACTAGATATACATTGGTTTATTTTCTACACAGGAAGGATGCAACTCCAGAAATTCTTCTGGACCACACAAGGCAAATTGAAAATGGATCTACTCATAAAGTGAAAATCCTGAGAAGTGATAATGGCACTGAATTCAAGAACTCAAAGATGGAGGAATTCTGCAAGTACAAAGGCATAGAGAAACAATTCTCAGCTCCTGGTACACCTCAGCAAAATGGTGTTGTTGAGAGGAAGAACAGAACCTTGATTAAAGCTGGCAGAACTCTGCTAGAAGAAGCAAAACTACCCACTTACTTTTGGGCTGAAGTAGTAAACACAATATGTTATACTCAGAATATCACTCTGATAAACATACATGGTGTTACTCCATATGAAATGCTAAAAGAAAAGAAGACAGTCTCAAACATCTACATGTATTTGGATGTAAGTGCTTTGTTTTGAGAACTCATACTGATCAGCTTGGAAAGTTTGAATCAAAGGCTGATGAAGGAATCTTTGTTGGATACTCACCATCAAAAGCATACAGAGTGTTCAATCTGAGAACATACACTGTAGTAGTCTCCATAAATGTATCTTTTGATGATAAGAAGATTCCTGGTTTTGAAGAAGACACTCATGAAAGCTTAATCTTTGAAAATGAAAATGCATTGTTAGAATCTGGATTAAACTCCAATGAACAGTCAAATCATGATGATCCAAATCCTGACACTCCTTCAGATTTTGAAGATAATCAATGTACTACCGAACCTGCACATGTTGAGGGGGAGCAACAGCAAGGGCCAACTGATGGTACTAACACTGAAGAATCTTCTCAAGATTCTTCTCAATCTAATCTCTCAGAATCTAATACTGATTCAACATCAGATGAACATGATTCAAGTCCCAATATTTCATCAGGAGATAATACAACAGATTCAGGGGAGCCTCAAATGCATTCGATGAGGCATACAATTCAGGGGGAAAATCTAGCTCCAGAAGGACACTTCCAAGTGCCAGAAAATGGACTAAAGATCACACTCCTGATCTGATCATTGGAAATCCTGATGATGGTGTAAAGAAAAGAAGTGCAACTCAGAATGAATGTTTATATCATAATCTACTTTCAAAAGAAGAACCAAAGAAAGTAGAAGATGCACTTAAGGATGCAGATTGGGTCATGGCTATGCAAGAAGAACTGAATGAGTTCGAAAGAAATAAAGTATGGAAGCTGGTGCCTAGACCTAAGAACAGGTCAATTGTAGGCACAAAGTGGGTTTTTAGAAAAAAGACTGATTCGGATGGAACAATCATCAGAAACAAGGCAAGGTAGGTGGCTAAAGGATATTCCCAACAGGAAGGTATTGACTATGATGAGATATTTTCTCTTGTTGCTAGGTTAGAAACAATCAGAATCTTCCTGGCATACGCTGCTCACAAGAAGTTCAAAGTCTTCCAAATGGATGTCAAGAGTGCATTTCTCAATGGAGAACTTGAAGAGGAAGTCTATGTTGAACAACCACCAGGATTTGTGGATCCTGAACATCCTGACTATATTTACAGACTTGATAAAGCACTCTATGGACTGAAGCAAGCACCTTGAGCATAGTATGAAACCCTTGCTCAGTTTCTACTTAAAAGTGGATTCAAAAGAGGTACAATAGATAAAACCCTATTTTTATCTGAATAAAGGTAAAGATTTACTTTTAGTTCAAATTTATGTGGATGATATCATTTTTGGATCAACTAATCAAACACTGTATGGTAAGTTTTCAAAGTTGATGCAATCAAGATATCAATAGAGTATGATTGGAGAGATGAGCTACTTCCTAGGCTTGCAGATTAAAAATACTGATAATGGCATCTATATTAACCAGTCCAAGTACACAAGAAATCTACTGAAGAGGTTTAATATGCAAGAAAGTGCAACTGCAAGTACTCCTATGACAACTGCTACAAAACTTGATCCAAATGAAGGTACAACAGTTGATGTCACAACTTACAGAGGTATGATTGGTTCTCTTTTATACCTAACTACTAGCAGGCCAGACATTATGTTTGCCACTTATTTGTGTGCAAGATTTTAGGAAAATCCAAGGGAGCCACATCTAATTGCAGTAAAGAGAATTTTCAGATACCTCTAGGGTACTGTCTCACTTGGACTTTGGTATGCAAGGGAAGCTGATTTTGCATTATGTGGTTATTCAGATGCTAATTTTGCTGGATGCAAAATAGACAGGAAGAGTACATCAGGAAGCTGTCAGTTCTTGGGAGGCAGATTAGTTTCATGGTTCAGCAAGAAGCAGAAATCTATTTCTACTTCAACTGTTGAGGCTGAATATATTGTAGCTGGAAGTTGTTGTGCTCAGTTGTTATGGATGAGGAACCAGCTCATGGACTATTGATTATCATTTTCAAAAATTCCTATTTATTATGATAATCAAAGTGCTATTGCTATGACAGGAATTCTGGTGCAACACTCTCTTACAAAACACATCGGTATCAGATATCACTTCATAAGAGAGCATGTCATGGAAGGAACCATAGAGCTTCATTTTGTTCCTATTGATCAGCAACTGGTTGATATCTTCACAAAGCCATTACCTGAAGCAACATTTACAAAGCTTGTGAATGAACTTGGTATGGTTAATTGGGACAAGTAAATTTATTTTAATTTATATTTGATCAAATCCTGATGTATACTGATCAAATCCTGATATGTCCTAAATGCTGTGTTTTTTGATATTAAGCCAGAAATATTTGATGTATTTCATTTTTATATGCATGATAAATTAAGTGAATTTATTTGCTAAATGTGCATGTATGAATAAATATATCACTGTCATCATTACACATCAGTCTAGGGAGACGCACCTTCAAAAGACATCTTTTGGTTAATTCATTAAGTTAACTCTTCACTTAATAATTGGTCAATCTTTTAGTCTCTTGATATTCCTCAGTATCTCTCTCGGTTATTTAAATGACCTCCCATCCTTAAGTCATTTTACCTCGTCTCATACTCAAACACATCTCTTCACTTGTGCTTCTCACATACAATGGCGAATTCAAGCTGGTTTTACTACTACGGCACAAGTAGTGTAACAATTTTTTGAAATGGAATCCAAGCTCAATATCCCATCAACAAATTCCAAATGACATCTGGATTCAACTTCCAGACGTATCAAAAATGATCATCTGTTTTTCCAAAGAGAATTTCATCTCCACAATCTTAAACAACAGGAGAAAATCATTTATCTTGCTGTTCTCTTTGTTGAAAGTAGGAAGAAGAATTAAATATCCTCCATCCATTTCTCTTCACCATCAGCTTTTTCAGGCTTCTTAGACCAAGGCTGTTGATGTTCACCATCTTAGACTAGAATTATCTTGTAATCTTTTTGCATGTAATCTACAAATTTTATGAAATGTACTCTTTTGATATATTAATGAAATTTCTTTTGATTGCAAGATTTAGTCTATGCTTATCTCGTATTGTATGTATGTGAATGTTCTTATTGAAGCCTGTTAATCTTTACATCATCTACTTAAATTGTATTTCTTGATGATTGTTTTGATTAAAATTGTGGTTTGCTAATAATTTGTGCTATCTTGATAATCAATTGTTGAATTCGAATCGACATATCCTGAGATTATCAAATCCAGACAAAAGAAAGGTTTTAAATCCTGACGACAGTCAGCATGCTCTAATTCAGATTATTAGTGTTAACTAATCTCTGAGTAACTTTTATTGCTACAATTAAGTGTCTCACTTAATTAATGATTAATGGTGGATTATCTAATAAACAAATTTCTACAGTTGTGTCTTAATATATCTGTATGTATTTTGTCTTTACTTCCGCAATTTACTCCACCATCGAATTCTTTTACTCAGTAACTGTTCCCTGTTCGAAGTCAAATTCATTAAGTTACCTTCTTCATACGAGTGTGTTATACCTATCTCTGAATAGTGAAGCTATAAAACCAGGAGAAATTCTGTAACACAATTCATCATACGCATAGTTTCACTGTGCAGATCTCATGTTACTCTCTCACACAAGCTATACACATCATGACAACTTCTGAAGCTTTACCACTCTTCATTCAAACCACAATCATTCATGGAAATACATTTGGCACTAACAATTACCTAGCTCTGCTTACACATCGGCAGCTACCATCATCTTTTCATGATATTCAGGATTTCCTACTTCAATGTCCAATTGGGTATGCTCTTACGAATCCTGTTAAGATGTCATACAGGGCTGTCATGCAGGTCTGGAATACAGCTGTGGTATATTCAACAAACACTGGCTTCTTCTTTGAATATAAGGGCCAAAGATATGAAGTTCATGCTGATATTCTGCTTCAAGCCTTGAGATTGTCTGCCCTGGATGGTGCTCCTGATACTCATACCACTGAGCAGTTGTTTGATATGATAAGGACTTTACGGTATCAAGGAGATATCACGACTATTGGAAAACTGGCCAGGACTAACCTGAAAAGAGAGTGGAACTTTTTCTTTGACTGCATTAGTAGGTGTTTCTTGAATAAGACAACAAACTTTGATGCTCTTCCATCCACTTCTCTGAGAATTGGGTACTCTCTTCTTTACTCTGGTAATTTTGATTATGGTAATACTATATTACAGTTCATAATTGCTAGGAGAGCAGATGCTTCAGGAGTAGTAGGGTATACTAGATTTTTACAACTGATTTTCAATTATATATGCCCTAATGCTATTTTGATGATGATGAATTACTCCCTATTTTTCAAATTTCTGAAAAAGCAATCACTGATCATATTAAAAGGGATGAAAAGAATAAATTTTCAGGACCACCCTTTCTTCCTAGAGAGGTCAGGGAATTTCTGTTAAGAAATAGACCTACTCCTACACAAGTGCCTGCAAATCCTGATGATGGCACCTCTGTCAAAGTTCCTGATGCTGAGAATCAAGAAACCACCCATCTGGTTTCTAACCCAAACATTTTTTCTTCCAAACAGCAAACACATTAAGCTCATAAATTAGCCTCCTCTGTTGTCTCTCAAAAGACATCAGTGGTAACAAAGAAAAGGTTGTTTAAGAAATATGTCACATCTGGACAGAAAGTTAAACAAGCCTCACTGAGTGAGAGTGAGAAGAAAGCAGACTGCTTTCCAATCAAGAAAAAAAAGACTGATCATCCAAAATAAATCTGACTCAGATGATCAGATGCCAATAGGATCCTTATAAACAATTAAAAAGTCCATTGATCAACATCCTGATGACTTGATTGACACTACTGGAACCAATGAGCCAACTACTGATGCTAGTGCTCTTCCTGACAAGCTTCCAGTAATTGAAGCAACTGCTAAACACAAGAAAAGTACAAAGCGCTAGTTGAAAAGAAGAAGTGAAGAATTAGTTGGATATATCAGAAAGAAGAAGAAGACTCAGCCTCTTGACAAGGATGTTTATACACAAGAACCTAGGTATCAAAGGGATTTAGCAACTGCAACACATCCAGTCACTCAAGAACCATCTTCTCAAAGAGAAGATGCAGACACTGAGGCTGTACAGATCATTGTTAATATTGCTCAGAGTGATCTTCTTGCTGACTCTGTTCAACTACTACAGGAAAAGAAAACTCATCAGAAGATAATGTCACAGGTGGATGCAATCATCAATGATCCTATTTTTGAGAAGAGCACACAAGAACCTTCACCAAGCATTGTTGGAGCAGCTCACATGTCTCAGACTCCACAAGAACCATCAATTCAAAGTACTGATGCTGGTATTTCACCTTCTCCTGACAGATTAAATCCTGATGTTACAACAGCTCCTACTGAGAATCAACCTTCAACTACACTAGATACGATTGATGATCCATTACTGATTGCTAGTTTGAAAAAGCATCATGATGTGCTGTTAGTTCCTCCACTTTCATCACTTCTACTTGAGGACTCACCTTCAGGTATTGCTAACTTCTCATATATTCTCATGATTGTATGATTATAAATAGTCTCTTCTTTGAGGTTACCTCTATTTATATGACAAGCATACAACTCTTCTCAACCATCTCTTATTTATTTGCTAAATGTGTGATTGAGCCTTTCTGTGAAATTATGTGAAAATATCAAATTAAAAAAAAATTCAGTGGCAGTCTCTTGTGAGAACAATATTACTCATAAATGTGTGATTGAGCCTTTCTGTGAGACTATGTGAAAAAGGAGAGGTAACATTGAGACAATAATCTTATAAGTTTTTTTTTACTTATAAAATTTCTTCTGTGAGAATAATATTACTCTTAAAAGTAATACATTGTATGAGAAGTGATGAGATCACTTGAAAAGAATAGAGAGATTTAGGTGTTACCTTGTTTCTGTTTCAGGATCTCATCAGCCACAGGAATCTCTTGCAAAGAATCTGGATAAAGGCAAGGCAATTCTGCCTGATTCTGCAAATTCTTTTGATGGATTGTCTGATTCTGATAATGATAGTAATCAAGATGATTCTGACACAGCTCAGCTTAAGACTGCGATTGATGCATCTAAGAAGTCCAATATTGGTTCTTCTTCGCAATTCAATGAGAATCCTTCTTATTACAATACTGATGCTGAACACTTTAAACAGACAGAGTGGGAATATAAATGAAGACTTGCAAATACTTCTATCTCGTCTGCTGTTGGCCTGCAACATATTCATCGTGCCTATGATGAAATTCAAACTCCTTATCTGAAGTTGCATCTTAAGGCCACAACAATTTCTGTTAAGGGAATTCACTCTGATCTTGATGAAATGAAGAAGTCTCATGCTGGTGTCAAGGAGAAAATTGATGGATTTTTGCTTCACACACCTAACTCAGCTGAAATCAAAAGTGTGAAAAATACCATCATAGATGTTGTTAAATATCAAGACAGCATGGCCTCTATACTTTCCTCCTTAGAAGATAAGGTTTCTTCTATATGTGACAAACTAGATGCTTTATTTTCTCTTCTTTCAAATACTGATGCCAAAAAGGGGGAGAAGATAGTTGCTACAAAATGTACACTAAATTCAATCCAGACAAAAGATAACGTTATTGATGATGATGGTGATAAGAATAATCCAGTTACAGATGTTCAAATTGCTTTTACTGCTCAACAAACTCAACATTCCAAGAAGAATGATCCTTTAGGACAAACGAAGTCTACTGGTGCTTATAAAGCCAAGCACAAGACTACTACTGGTGATCCCGAGGATGATGATGTTACAATCTCTAATTTAGCAGATGTTAAAGGGTTGTTCTTTCCTTATAGGCATAAGGAAACAGGTGAAGATATTGTCTTGTATTATAAAGATAAGAGGTTTGAGTAAAAGAATGCTAGGAGTGCTCTTGGGTATATAACTGAAGAATTTCCTGATCTAACACCTGAAGAAGCAGTTATGCAACAAAAGGAGCTTTTGGCTCAAATTGAAGCTGAAGCTAACACTTCTAAGGGAAGAGGAAAAAGAGGTGGTAGATCTGTAAGAAGAATAGGAAGAGGAGGAAGAACTTCCAAACCAAGTCAAGTGACTGCATTTAATTCTACTTTTATGAATTTTCTATCGAGAGAAGGGTATGTTCATGTACAAGGACATGAAGAAAATGAAGAAGTTCAGAAGCCAGAAGAGTTGAATATACCAAGGAAGAAAAGATCAGCCACTGACATTGATCAAGCTGATACATCAAATCAGAATGTAACTCCTGATGCAGACACAAATCCTGAGGTAAAAGCAGATCCTGATGCTATGAACCTGATAACTGATTTTAACTCTGATGAAAAAGTGATCAGAACATTATATGACTTAGCACCTTCTCCAATAATCACTCCTCATAATTCAGAGATTGGTGAAAAAGAAAAGATTGATAGATAGGAAGCTGATCAAGCATGCAAAGAATATTTGCAGAGAGTTTTAAAATCAAAGAGGGAGCTATGGCATAAAGCAAAAGGGAAGACTCGTGATTTGTCTTCAAACTATAGAAGATGGAAGGACATTCATACATTTAATTATCCTAAAGGGTTCAAGCATGTTGAATTTGTGTCAGCTGGAATAAGAGATTCTAATTTAGAACAAGAAGATGTTGATAAGTCCATCAAGAAGCCTTCTTGGGTGGAATGCAATGAAAAACTGAAACTTATCAAATCTCAAACCAGAGGAGGCATTGGTCATTCTAATATGGAGATTTTAAGTTCTGATCTGCTGGATACAAATACTCTGACAAAAAATCTTGGTGAAAGAATTTCTCCTTCACATCTTGAGAAAGTTAAAGATGTGAAGATTGTTCATAGAATGATAAATGATAATGATGTCAGAGAAGAGATTCTGCACTTTTTCAGGGATGGTGAAGTAAAGAGCTTTACATTGCAGCAACTCTTAATGAAGACTGTGACAGAATTGAAATACATTCATTATCTTCTTAGAGTTGAGAACAGTGTCACCAGAAATTGGTCTTCTATGATACTTGAAGTCATCAAAAGAAGAGTCATGACAAAAAATGATAAATACAATGGTGATTATGTTCCTGAGTACAGAACTTGTACTGGTCAAGAAATGCAGATGAAAAAGGGAGCTACAGTACTACAAGTTTTTCTCAACAGTCCTTAGTTATCCTTCAATCCTGATCATGAAGATGTCAGTTTAAGCTTCATGTTTATTGGTGATCTTGAGATAAACAAAAGCTCAATTTCTAAGTTGAGATCAACCATCTATCAGCTTGGAGAAGACACTGAAGAAAAGAGAGAGTTGAAGGTAAAGCTTGTTAAAGTCCAACGAGACAAGGAGGAAGAAAGATTGAAAAACTTTCTTGAAACAACTGTCAGTTATTTGAAGTTACTGAAGTAAGTTTTACTCCTTGTACATTTTGTAGATTGGTTTTGGCATCATTGAGAATGAAATTTATGCTTCATTACATTAAGAATAAATTGGAGGAGATTGTTACATATTGAATTCTCAATGATCAGAAGAAGCTCAGGATCTGGATGTTCGGGTATCATCAGGAACTGATGTGTCGTCGGGATTTGGCATGTCATCAGCATTTGGAGGTCATCAGTATTTGAAGTCAGTCTGCTTAAATGATTTGTTATGTTCCTTGTAATGTGAAGCAGATAACTTTTACGTCTGAGTTATAGGACTTTATCTATTCAGTTGAAGATATGTATCAGTTTCAGTTAGCTTATGATAATGCATATCATAGATTGATTTGTTGTAGCTATGTAGTATATAAACACAGTTTAGGTCATCACTTAGTTTATCGATCTCAAGTATCATCCAACCTAGCAGCTCTCAAGAACATCAGTAATTCTTGAGAGGATTTTGTAACAGTTTTTATCAGAAATATAAAAAGTTGTTATATTTTATTACTTGTTCGAAACATTTTATTCAATTGTATCCAACCCCCCTTAAATAATTATATCTTAACTGGGCAACATTCTTATGTGGCTTTGCACTGTCAACTTCTTATTGCAGGCATAACAACTCACTTTTTGATTTTGACAAAGGTGTTTCCTTAACCTTTTCTGAAATTAATTAATCAATCATTTATTACATATAAATCCCTTTTCTGAACATAATGTAAGAAATTATTGGCATCAATATACCCTTTTTATCACAGTCGGGAAGATTACCATGTCCCGAGGCCATGTTAAATGTGAGCCAACAGCTTGGCGGACTGTCTATATTTTACCATTTACGGGTACGGGAACCAAAGCTTCTTCTTGGATGCTCCCGTCCACTAAAACACGAACACATCCAGCTAGCATATGCACTCCATGTATTGATTTATTCATATCCAAGTCTTCCAAAACCACGCCATATGCATCCTTGTTCTCGATATTGTCCATAACCAGCTCACATTTTTGTGCACCCTACATTTATAAGGGAAGACATAAAAAAAAAAATTCTGCAAGCATGTTTTATGTGCATTATCACATATCGAAACTACATATTTTTCTTACCTTTGGGTCTGAAGGATCTTTGTCAAAATCAAGACGTTCATCGTCATGTTCAGCCACCAACAATCACTTCGCAATATTTGGTTTTTCACCTTCTTTAAGGATTCCATGACATGATGCTTTCTCAGATAAATTTGGAAAAAATTGAGCCTTTAGAGCTTCAATCTGCGCCGTGAATTCTTTCTTTAATCTCTCCATCTCATCATCTCTCTGTCGATCATGGGCCATCAACTTAGCCTTTGTAATTCTTGTTCGTTTCTCTTTAGGAAAATTAAAGAACAATGTTGGGGTGACGAACCCTCCAACGCCTCGAACCCATCCTGAATGCTCAGGAGTTTCCAGGGCCGTGCTCAACACATATACATCACCCAGTGGTTGAATTTCACCATTTTCCTTCAATCTCCAGCAAGGCACCCTGTCAACAAAAAATAAGAAAACAAAAAAAAAATTATTTGCTTCCCTTCTTATAAATTATACTAAAGTATTATACTTACAATTTTGGCATTTATTTCTTCTTATTCTTCGTCATATGTCCTATCTTTTCTTTTACGGACCTTCTGCCTAAAAACCGCCTTATCCTTCTTCTCCCCAGGCTTCAACCTCCCTACCTTTATATGTTTAAAATATAAAAATATTTAAAATCCATGAAAAATAAACAAAAAATGCAACAACATTGATAGTTTTTTACTTCCTCTTCTTATAAACTGGTGTACCCTTTCCTTGACATGCCGTGTGGATATTTTCGATTTTTCACCCGCTCGCTCTGCTCCTTACGCAATGGCTGTAGCAAAATAAATAATTTTTTTCACTTGGACCTCAAGATAATTAAATAAAAAACTAGTGGCATTTTTTATATTCTGTTCGAAATCCTCGAGATAATTAAATAAAAAACTAGTGGCATTTTTTATATTCTGTTCGAAATCCTATTTCATATATGAATAAAAAACTAGTGGCATTTTTTATTAAAAAGGATGGAGCATACCAGCCACTTCTTCGAAGTCCTATTTGCAACAAATTTTTTCCGTGCATCCTTGCTTACATATGAATATTTCTTTGGAGGTTTCCTAAGCTTTGTATTCTGTCCAAGATACGGCATGACATAGTCGGAAGTCAGTATAGTTTTGAATTGCCTCCACTTCACTCCTGTCGACTTTAGCACCAACGACTTACATTCGGGAGGAATTTTAAATGTAATCTGAAGATCATTATGCAAGCAAAGAGATGTACCAACAATTAACAAAAATTATAGATAAAGGGTACATTATCCAAAGAACATGTACAATTTTTACCTCAATATCAGACTATAAGTTGGCTTTTAATTCCTGATCCACCTTAGGCCAGCTTGCAATATTGATTGGAATCATAGTTCTAGCTAGCATCCCAATGTAGGACTGAAATTGTGTCTAGTATCTCCTTCAGGCTCCCATACATATTGAATCTGACTTTAATTTTCTTCCCCTGAGCTTTCTTGATCACCACTTTGTACATTCTTGAAATACCTCGCACAGATCCATACCTCTGTTTGGAAGTTTCAGTACTAGTTGCTGGTTGAGTTTCTGTTTCATTTGGTGTCTCTTTTGGTACTTCAGACTGACCACTGGAATCTTCGGCTATTTTAGATTCCCTACTTCTCTTCGCCTTTTTCTGCTTCTTAGCTACTGGTACAGAGTCAGCTGGTTGAGTCATGATTTTATTTGGTCCTTCAGACTGACAACATTATTCTGATGCTTTAATCTGCAGGGGCAACTCATTGGCTTCTTCGGCTGTTTTAGATTCACTATCTTTCTTGGACTTTTTCTGCTTCTTAGCTGCCATTTCAATCCTTTAATCTATAAAGTGCAATAAAATATTACTACAAATATATGTGATAGTCAGTAAGAGTCATGCAGATGAAACGTGCAAAGTAGAAGTGCATTCATATAAAATGGTAACATTAAATGAAATATTCACAAGTAAAACATTCCATGGAGAGAGTGTTAACTCTAGACAAGAAAGACAATACAGACAACATAGTACATAGTTCTACAATATTATATATATATATATATCAGTTTTTAACCCAAATTCCCTCAACATTTTCTCTAACCATATGCTCCATATCATTAACAACAGCACATGCCGGGATATTAGAGCAGAATGGTTGATGTTTCATGGTCGTGTCTCTTAGATCATCTTCATTGTAGATATCGTGATAGTCTCGAGTCGTAGAGGTTAATACAATGGACCAGATAGCATCAATCGGATCTTCAACATAAAACACTTGCTTCACTTGATCAAAGGAAACATATTTATCTTTCTTGTGGCCTTGTCGACTAAAGTCCACAAGCGTGAAGCCAAGATCATCCACTTTGATACCTCTATCATTCGATGCCCATTTACACAAGAATACAGGGGCTTTGAAAGCATGGTAGCCCAACTCCCATATTTCTAGAATGATGCCATAGAATGTCATTTCACTCTCGATCGGATTTAAATCCCTAGCACTACAAACTTAAACCGTCTTAGCAACTAAAAAACACTGATGTTCTGAATAACCCTTGATTTATCACAATCGTTTGTGAAGTATCGAACTCCCTCAACTAGATATCCTTAGTAAGTCAAAACAGAATAGGATGGTTTGACAGCCAACCATCTTGTCATATCTGAAATAACGGCGCGATAAGGAAATAAATCTCATAATAAAATAAAGTTCACAATATAAGCCAGAATAAGAGAAACCAACTTTTCTTTCAAACCAATCATTAAAAAGCTGATTATGTTCTCCCATGAGCCAATGAACACTCTTTTTCTTTCCTCGATGAATTTCTTCAAGATACTCCTTGTGCTATATAAGAAAAAACATCTATTATATTCAGTCACAAGAATACTTACCGAAAAGATAGGATTTTACAAGAAGGAAAACTGGACTTACATTATATATGGAAATACTTCAGAATTGTTAAACATGACAGTTAAATGTGCTTCATCCCTCTCTTTCTCATTGAATTTCTTCATTTTCAAAACGGATAAGGGACCAAAAAGCCAGACTTGGTCTTTGGGAACACTAGCTGTTTTGCAACTCTCTTTAATAAACTCGGTGCAGAATACTATCGATTCCTCACCAAGATAACTTTCGGCGATACAACCTTCCGGATGATAACAGTTTCTAACATAAGTCTTCAGCACTTTATTAAACCGTTAAAACGCATACATCCACCTATACCAAACTGGTCCACACAATCGCAATTCCCAAACCAAGTGGACTATATGATGTATCATAACATCAAAAAATGAGGCATGAAATTTTTATTCAAGCTCACACAAAGTCAATATCACATCTGACTGCAGCTTATCTAGTTTCGAAACATCGACTACTTTTCTACACAAGGAGTTGAAAAAAAAACACAATCGTATTACTAATGACCCTAACATGTTTCAGAAGAACGGATCGAATTGGAACCGGGAGCAACTGCTGGAGGAGGATGTGGTAGTCATGGGACTTCAACCCATAAATCTTTAAATCAGCCATGTACACGCAGTTTTTTTATGTTCGATGCATGTCCATAGGGGAGTTTCATATTCATGAATGACGACAACATTGTTCTTTTTTGACAAAGTCAAAGCGGAAGGAGGAGAGCAGGTTTTCTTTTCTCCTACTTGTGGAGCTAAATCAGCCCTAACACCCGTGTCAAGCTTATCAAGACGAGATGCCTCGCTATCTTTTGACTTGTGCCGCATATTTAATAGTGTCCCCATCATATTATCACACACATTCTTCTCGATGTGCATAACACCGAGACAGTGACGAACTTGGTGAAACTTCCAATATTCTAACTCTAAAAATATAGAATTTTTCTTCCACGGATAATTAACCTTTTTGAACTTCTTGACTTCCTTGCCAAAAGAAAATTTAATCCGTTCCTGTTGTGCTAACACTTCTTCACCAGAAAGGGGTGGACGTGGTCGCCGAAGCTCTTGTTCTCCATTAAAATCTAACTTATGTCTCCTATAGGGGTGATGGTCAGCCAAATAACGACGATGCCCCTTGATAACATATTTTTTTACTATGACTTAAATATTTGGCAACGGTGTCGTCACCACATATGGGACAACTCTTGTAACCCTTATTAACACAACCAGACAGATTTACATATTCAGGAAAGTCATTTATGGTCCACATTAAAACCACTTTTAAAGTAAATAGGATTTACTATAAGCTTCATAGATATTTGGTTCACCTTCTACCCAAAACTTCTTCAAATCATCAATCACGGCTCTAAGTATACGTCAATATCATTTCCCGGCTCGTGTGGACCAGGAATTAATATTGATAACATTATAAACTTCCTCTTCATGTATAACCATGGAGGAAGATTGTAAGCTACCAATACTAGCGGCCAGTAGCTGTATATATTACTTGGGCCATTATTAAACGGGTTTAGACCATCTTCCCCTAAATCTAATCGAAGGTTTCTTGGATCACTAACAAACGAAGGCCAGCGATAATCAATATTCCTCCATGAAGGAGAGTCGATCGGATGCCGCATCTGGCCATCATTTGATCGCTGTTTTGAATGTCAAAGCAACTGTTCAGCGGTATCAGGAGATTTTGAACATTCTTTTTAACCTAGGAATGATCGGAAAATACCACATAACCTTGGTTGGACTATTTATCCTAAGTTTACCATCTTTCCCAACCTTCCAGCGAGATAAACGACATTTAAGACACTCGGATGCATTAAGGTTTATACCCCTGTAGAGTATACAATTGTTTGGACATGCATGAAATTTAATGTACTCGAGGCCCAAGTCAGATAAGGTTTTCTTCGCCTCATACGCATTAACCGGAAACACATGATCTTGAGGAAAAAAAGAACCAACAGAAGTGAGACGATCGGTGAAGGCGCTATCGCTAATACCAAACCTAGTTTTCCAATTTTTAGCTTTAACATTGACTCTAACTTCGTACATTCACTAACCTTATACAAAGGTTGGGCTGCATCAGCCACAAACCTATTCAAGTCATACGAATCATGATCATCCGAATTATAAGCAGCTTCACAAACGTTAACAGTTTCGGATGGAGCAATTTACTCCTTAGGTAGAAATGTACTACCGGCAAATGACCTAACACTCTTAGAACTACTTTCTCCATGCCAAATCCAATCAGTATACTCTAAACTAAAACTTTTTTCATATAAATGACCTTGTATTATTTTTACGTTATATTTTCTAAAATTAACGCAAGGTCCATAAGGACAGGGATGTTCTTAGGATTCTTTGAGTTTTCTTCTGCAAATATTAAGAAACTTTCAACCCCTATCTCATATTCTAAAAAATCTCTATCTTTGAAAATCCACGACTTGTCCATATATTTGTAAGACAAATAACAACCTACTTGTTTGTCATTTCAAACATTAAGAAGTAACACAAAGTTGTTTATTCGTATAGGATTATATTTAACATATCATTACAACTATTATATAACACAAATAATGTACACATCACGGAATGCTTGTAATACGAATGCTTCTAATACACATAATTAAACAAGCACACAACACAACTAAATTTAAACGCAGAGGAGCAGGCCTAATATACACAATCACATACAAAGCAATATATACACATGTTTACACGATTAAACAGTTGCTAAAATTATACTTCAAAAACAAAAACAGTTGCTAAAATTTAACCAAAAACGCGGAGGAACAAGCAGAGAAGCAAAAGCAATATATACGATTTGTTTTTTAACAATAAACAGAGCATACAAATACATATGCATCTATTAAAGTAACAAACCATACACATGCATGTAAAATTAGAGTGAAATCTTACCTAATCGAGCAAACCCAACTTCTTTCAAGATTAACAAAACTCCAGAGACCTGTGAACAAAACTCTATTAAAAAAAATTGAAAATAAATTCGAAATAACATACTTTTCTCACACTATTCGAGTAGACCCAACTTCTTTCAAGGTTATTTAGCACCAATCGAGATCGATTTATGAATTAATCGAGTTTAGTTAAGGGTTTGTACAAATAGGGGTTTTAGAGGTTTGAGATGGGTATAATTAGGTTTAGAGAGAGTGAGTGAGAAGAGAGACAGTGAGAGATGAGAGAAGTGAGACTATGAGAGAAGAGAGAGAACGATGAGAGAGTGAGAGAGAAGAGAGACATTAAGAGTGAGAGAGAAGAGTAAAGAGAGATTGTGAGAAAGAGTAAGAAACGGGGGGAAAAGTTTTTGATAAAAGGGGGGGAAAACTAAGAAATAAAATTTCGCTGAAGGGGGAAATTTTTTTGGTGTATTAACGGGGTAAAGTAAGAAGCGTGGTTTTTCTCTTCTTTTTTTTAAACAATAATAGACATCGGCTATTTAACCAAGTGATATCTTAAAACCTCTTTAACATTGGTTTTGAAATGTTCGATGTTAAAATTACTTTTAACATCAGTGACATTTCTAATCGATGTTAAAACAGTGATGTCTAGGTACTATTTCTAGTAGTGATAGTAAGATTTTTAGTATATAAAATGTAACTACACCCACTATTTTCACCCACTATACTCATTTTATATATTAAATATTGATTGATGCCATACTACCAAATTGTCATTATGTATTATACACTAGGAGTATTTTAATTAACTCAATGGTTAGTATTAAGGTCTCTAGTTCTCTTGATACAAAGGATCTCACTAGAACCCTACAATATATATATATATATATATGTGTATGAGATTGAATTTTTGTAATAAAATCAAAATTAATGTGATATAATTAAAAGTTTTTATTGTTTCGACATATAGGTTAATAAGAAACCGATACATATTGTTTTATATCTTAGATTGAATTTTTTGTAATTAAATTTGCACGCAAAAAATGTCCCAAATAAATTATTACCTTCATCCCATCCATTTTTTTACAATTTACTTATATGAATGTTCCTCTTAATTTTTTATATTTCAAATTTTTTTAAAAATAGTAAAAATTTTAGTATATAAAAATTAATTACACTCACTCTTTTCACCCATTATACTCATTTTATATATATAAAATACTAATTAATTCCATCACTTTACCCGTATCTCTTAATTAAATCATTAAATTGTTTTTTTCTTAATATTTATGTATAAATTTTTATTAAAAAATTTAACGAGACGGAGACAATAATTCACGATACATGATTTGGGAAATGTTATCAATTTAAATTATTTAACTAAGCAGCGAAAACCCTCAAAAAGTATCATAATACTTTCAGTTCCCAGAGAAACCACAAGTCTTACATGTACGGAAACGGGACCATCTTTGTCTAGGTTCTTCTAATTCTTTTCTCAACCTGGTTTTGGTTTTCAATTAGTAGTATCTTTGTTAGCTGTGGTGCTTATCTTTTCAAAAGTTATCATTTGCACTCATTAAGACTACTTGAGTATATTTTGTCTACCTTACTATTTTTGTTAGGTTCTCGCTTATCCGGATTCTCCTCAATTCGTGTTATTATATTTATCGTTTTGAAGATAAATACATCTATTTCACCTGTTTAATGGTTTGTATTCATTAAAAAATAAATATGCGGATGAAATGGTTGAAAACTACAATAGCATGCATATTCTAGGTTCGGCAATGATGCCCTTTAATAATGGGTACAATTTTCTAAATATATGAAAAATTCTATTTCGGGAGCAAAATATATTAAAAAGACGAATCTGCTCCCATGTTAACACAATCATAAACAAATAAAAAATAATATTAAGGCACTTTTGCTTTATAAACAAATTTCTGCTTTAAAAATTAAATTGTTGCTTTAAAAGTACTACTCAAAAAATTATTGTGTATGCACGAACCGATAACTGACTTTTATTACAATTAATTTTCTCACGTAAAATAGGCCTAGATGCATATGCCAATCTTCTGTAAATTTAAAGGCAAAATCCAACTCGTGAACGGCATTATCAAAAACCCATGGCAATTAGTCAACTACTTAATTATAAAGTAATTAACGAAATAAGAAAACACATAATATCCCAAAAATGTGTTCAAGTACTATAGTATGCATTGCATTGTTTTCTGGTTTAATGCATAAAACATTATATAACGTAGCACGCCTAGGTAGCTTGTAAAATTCTTCTACATAGAAATTAACTACCAGAAGGAAATTATCAAATAAAAATATTAAAATACTTACATATATTCCATTTTAAAACATGGCATCATCTTGTTCATAATGTCATATTCGATTTTCTTCCGACGCATAAATTACCGGTAGAACGATATGTATTTAGTAGACGATATCCCGGCGACCTTGTAAGTATGATAGAGTCGAATGTACAGATTCGCGTACTAAAAATATACTCTCTCGGCGACCTTGTAAGTATGGTAGAGCCGAATGTACTGATTCGTGTACTAAAAAATTTACTCTCTCATCGACCTTGTAAGTATGGTAGAGTCGAATGTACTGATTCGCGTACTAAAAATATACTCTCTCCTTTCCTCGCATTTGTTTACATATGAATTGGATAGGGTTTGTTTACATATGAATTGGATAGGGTTTGTTAGTAAATGAATAACACACAGAGGGGGTGAATGTGTTTTTCTGTTTTTGAGCTTTTCTTGAATATTTTTTGTTGAACAAAGTAAATTTAATCTTGTAGAGACAATGTGTTAATGCAGTAAATAAACATGCAATAAACAAGAACACAATCTTTTCAAAACTCACTTAATTTTTATATTAAAAATCAAGAATGTTTTGCTACAAAATTTCTAGGCTCTTTGTTTAAAGAGCTTAGCTTCTTCTTGAGAGAGTTACAAGATCTCTATCTAAATGGTTACAACTGACTGAAGGACCAGTGTTAACTTTATTATTCAGTTAACTTCTGGTTTACAAAGTGTACAATAAGACATGCTATTAGCTTTTTTAAACTGTCACTTGTCATTTCTATTTATAGAAAAGTAACTCTTCCATTTCTGACTTAGCATATCTTTAGCATCCTGTGATATCTTGATCTTCCTCTGTCAGTTAATCTTCACCATTGATCTTGCACATTCTTCAAGCTGCTTTTTGTAGACTTGTCAATCCAGCTGGTTGGATTGTTTGTTGATTGTTTATCTTGAATATTGAATTGGTCTGTGATTTTGTACTTTGAGAATTTTACTCGAGATCTCCAATTAGGCATATAGAGATCTTGACATCTCGATAAGTGTAATGACTTATCGAGATCTCTAATGCTCTAGTGAATTTGACTTATAGAGGTCTCTGAGTTCTCGCATGAAATTTTGGCTTGTCGAGACCTCTCAGCATCATGTCTTCACTTTGACTTGTCGATAACTTAGAGTTCTCTAGTGAATTTTGACTTATCGATATCTCTGAGTTCTCTAGTGAACTTTGACTTATCGATAACTCAGAGTTCTCTAATGAATGTAGACTTGTCGATAACTCTGACTTCTCTAGTAAAGAAATGACTTGTCGATATCTCCAACCTTCATGTCTTCTTGACTTGTCGATATCTCTCTGAGTTCTCTAGTAGCTTTCCTGACTTCTCGATAAGTCATTTGGAGTTCTCGAATGACTTCTCTATAACACTAAATCTGTGACTTGTAGAGATCTTGACTTAGAGTATTTTTAACAAAACAGATTTATTCAACTCCAAACTTCTTCAAAATTCTTCTGAGGCATGATCACCTTGATCTTCTTCTAGATAGAATCCTTAGGCTTGATACTGTTTCAGGAAAAAGACTTCAGTCTGCTCCTTTGCATTTTTACAGACTTTAAAATGTTACAAGTACAAATACAAACTAAGATAACAATACAACTTACTTAGGATTGACAAATTGTCTTAGTCTTGTTAAGGTACATGCATGTCTTATATAACAATCTCTCCCAATTTGTGAGAAGATTGCTTAACATAAATTCATGCATGTTAACAAGACTAACCCCAAGTTTAAAATGATGGAAAATAAAATTAATACACAAAGCTTGATAGAATTATAATTTTTGTGCAACATAAGATTTACAGGGTTCAATGGTTATAAGTATCAGGTAAAGACAGTTTTTGTGTCTGCTTCTTCCCTAAGGACATCCTTCAAGTGATCTAGAATTTCAAGTTATTCTATGATAGGTGTTCCACTTAGAGCTTCTACAAGTTTTTGTCTTGCTACCTTAGGGTAACCACTTTGTCTAGAAATTCTATACAGAATCTTGAGAATCCACCATCTTTGATGTTTAGAAATCTCTCATCTTTGGAGATTCTGCTCATTCCTTTTATTTTCAACTCTTCCAATCTTTTTATGTACATCACAATCTCTTCATCATACCTCCTTCTTCTTTCTTCAGATTCAGCCTCATTTCTTTTCTTTGTTTCCTCCCCTTCAATCAACCATTCATCTAGAACTGATTTTCAGGCCCTTGTAGCAGTATCCTTGTCCTTTGCCAAACTTATTATTCTCTTAATTTCTGCGGTTTAAAGAGAGTCCATAAATTTGCTACCAAGAAAGGTGAAGGAACCATCTTCATAGAAAACTCTAGCTTCCCTAAGAGATACAATCCAGACTTTGACTATTTCCTCAGCAAGTTGTTGAAAATGGTCTTCATCTGAGATGCACCAGTTTAGAGGTAGAAAGTCAGATTGCTTGAAACAATTCCAGATGGCCCTTCTAGTGACTTCTTCTTTCTTTGTAGGCTTGATTTTCTTAGGTTTTCATCCAACAGATTTGAGATTGATTTTGAGTGAAGGCTTGGTTAAGGGTAGGGTTGTGATTTTCTTGAGATGTCTCTGGCTTGTGGTGATTGGAATTTTTAGAAAAGAATTGGTTGTTTTTTTGTACAGAAACTTTGGCTTTGAGATTTGAGATGATTTGATGTTTGAGATAGTTGATGTTTTAGGTTGAGCTGAGGTTTGAGCTAGTTGTGTTTGGATTTTTAGGGTTTGATATGGTTCTTGTTAGGAATATGTGTATTAGTTTGATGATAAGTTAAGCAAAACACTTAAGTAGAAATCTAGTGTTTGTAGCCTCAACGGATAAGACCATCTTGGCTATCCGTTGAAGGAGTAGCTTTACTTAGCAATAAGTTTAGTATTGTAGCACATTTCACTCTCTGGTATCAAGCTGTAATTCTTAGATGTTGTTAGGAAATAATCAGTCATGTTGACTACTAATGGATGTACAAATAGGAGGGCTAATTATAAATATTTCATGCCTTGTAATTTTGTATAAGTGAAGAAGTGTCAACGGATATTGAAGACCTTCAACGGATAAGAAACAAAGCTTCAACGGATGTCACTAATGCTTCAACGGATAATATCCATCAACGGATAAATGCTTCAACGGATAATATCCATCAACTGATAAGTGCTTCAACGGATAAAGACTTCAACTGATAATGCATCAATGGATAAAGCTTCAACGGATAAAGCCTCAACGGATAAGGCATCAACGAATGAAAGCTTCAACGGATGCTTAGTTCATTAGCAGTTGATAGTGACAATTCACAAGCTGACAGAGGCACATGGGTTGACAGAGACATACTGGAATGTGGAAGCCTCTAGGAGGAATCAAGAAAATACAGCATTTCCATTCTGATGCAAACAAGGAAGTATTCAAAGATTTACAGATTATCCTAGATTGCATTGGACAGAGAAATGAAGAAGAAACATGTGAAGAATCTTTTCAATTGTATTTTACAGGTTGTCTTCACTTGTAAACTTGGTGATATATAAACCAAGTAGCAGCTAGTAATTAGAGATGAATTTTCATTGAGCTGTTTAGAAATATCAAAAGAGGAAATCATCTAGTTTGTACTAGGAAGCAACTGTGATTTAATTCTTTGAATCACAGATTTTCTGAAATAACACATCTCTGGTGGAACAACAAATCCACCAGAAAAGTTTTTAAGTTTTTTGTGCTCATTACGTTTGTGTTTGAATATATATCTGTCTGCATCAGCTTCAAGCAATTCATACACATTTGATCACTCAAACACTCAGCCTTAGAAATTGCTCAAAACTTGAAAAAGTTTTGAGATTTACATTCAACCCCCCCCTTCTGTAAATCTCATTGTTAGTCCACTGGGAATAACAATTGGTATCAGAGCAAGCTCTTAACATACAAAGAGTTTAAAGATCTATTATGCTAACATCATGAGTGCACAGAAGAATCCTCCTGCTAACATCATGAATAGGAAGGATATTGGTGTAAAGATCCCAGTCCTGGAAAAAGATAATTATCATCACTGGAAAGTGAAGATGCATTTACATCTTCTTTCTCAAGATGAAAGCTACATCAACTGTATTGAGAATGGTCCTCACATCCCTCACAAAGTAGCCACAGCTGCTACTGCAACAGTTGTTGTTGGACAGTCCATTCCCAAGCCAAAAGCAGAATGGACTATTGAAGACATGGAAGAAATCCGCAAGGATAAGAGAGCCATGAATATTTTGTTTAATGGCTTAGATCAAGATATGTTTGACAATGTCATCAATAGCCAAACTGCAAAGGAAGTTTGGGATACTGTACAAATCATCTGTGAAGGTACTGAGCAGGTCAGAGAAACCAAGATGCAGCTTCTTATTCAACAGTATGAATATTTTCACTTTGAAGAAGGTGAATCACTAAATGATACCTTCAACAGGTTTCAGAAACTGTTGAATGGATTGAAGCTGTATGGTAGAGTGTACCAAGTCAAGGATTCCAACTTAAAATTTCTTAGGTCTCTGCCAAATGAGTGGAAGCCCATGACTGTCTCTTTGAGAAATTCTCAAGATTATAAGAACTTCATACTTGAAAGATTATATGGAATTCTGAAGACTTATGAACTTGAAATGGAGCAGGATGAGCTGTTGGAAAAGGGAAAGAGAAAAGGAGGAACAGTTGCTCTTGTAGCTGACAGTGAGAAGATGGAAGCCAGGAATGAGGAAAAGACAATGCCAAGTCTCAAAATTGGCACAAGCAAATCAGAATCAAGCAAGGGTAAAGAGCAAGTTGCTGAGGATGAAGACAATTCCAGTCAGGATGAATCTGATGATATTGAAGAACATTTGGCCTTTCTGTCCAGGAGGTTTGCAAAAATGAAGTTCAGGAAAAACACAAAGTTCACTAAGCCAAACAAAAACATGGTGGACAAATCAAAGTTCAAATGTTACAACTGTGGCATTAGTGGACACTTTGCAAGTGAGTGTAGGAAGCCAAATTCTGAGAAAAAGAAATTTGAGCAAGTTGATTACAAAAAGAAGTATTTTGATTTGCTCAAACAAAAGGAAAGAGCTTTTCTCACTCAAGATGATTGGGCAGCAGATGGGGTAAATGAAGATGATGATGTGGAATATGTCAACCTAGCCCTGATGGCTAATTCTGATAAAAATGAAACTAGTTCATCAAGCAACCAGGTAATTACTACTGATCTCTCTCAGCTTTCTAAATATGAATGCAATGAAGCCATAAATGATATGACCAATGAATTATATCATTTGCGTGTTTCCCTTAAATCACTAGCAAAAGAAAACACTAGGATCAAGGAGAATAATGTGTTTTTAAGTGATAGGAATGCTGTGTTAGAGGATCAGGTAATTGAGCTTGAAAAGATGAAACTTAAATGCTTGACTGTTGAGAGTGAACTAGCAGAAGCTGTTAAGAAAGTAGAAATTCTTTCTACACAGTTAGAAAGTGAGCAAGAGGTAATCAAGGCCTGGAAAACATCTAGGGATGTTAGTGTTCAGATTGCAAAGGTTCAGGGAATTGAATCATTCTGTGAGGATGCCTGGAAGAAAAACAAAAAGGAGTTAGAATTAATTGATGGATTGTCAACGGATGTGGAATCAACGGATGATGAAAGTTATCCGTTGAAGGAAGAAAAGGAGCATCCGTTGAAGGCTCATCAATTAAAACAGGCAAGTTCTTTTAAAAATAAAAGTCTTAATAAAAAGAATGATTCAACTCTCAAGAACTTTGTCAAAGAAGGAGCTAGCACATCCAGAGATGTCAGTAAGGTGAATATACGACACATGACTTTAGATCAGCTAAAAGATAGGCTTAAGTTGGTTGAGGATAAGAAGGAAACTAAAAGAAAATCTAAAAGAAATGGGAAGGTAGGGATTAATAAACATAACAAATACACACCTGATAGGTATGTTCCTAGAAAAAGTTGTGTGCATTGTAAAAGTGTTAATCACCTATCTGATAATTGCAAATCTGTTAAAAATGCTCCCATGCCTTCAAATCCCTCCATGCCTAAAATGTCTATGTCACCTCTGCATGCTATGCCTGTTATGTCTCACCAAAATCCCAATGCACATTTTGCAAACATGCCATATATTAACAATCCTTATTTTACTGCATTTAGTATGCCTCAAATGCCATACAATATGCCTATGTGGAATAACATGTTTGCACAACCTATGCCTTATCAAATTCAAACAAATGTGTTAAATGATTCTGTGACTAACCCTACACTTCAACCAACCACATCTGAGACCAAGGGTGACCCAAAGTTACCTAAGTCAAAAGATGCAGGAGGAATGAAGTCTAGGAAAAAGACTAACAAGGCTGGACCCAAGGAAACTTGGGTACCAAAATCAACTTGATTGATTTTGTTCTGTGCAGGGACAAAGAAGAAATCTATGGTACTTGGACAGTGGTTGTTCAAGACACATGACAGGAGATTTCACCCTGCTCACAGAGTTTAAGGAAAGAGCTGGCCCTAGCATAACCTTTGGAGATGACAGCAAAGGATTCACTATGGGATATGGCCTGATTTCAAAAGAAAATGTCATCATTGATGAAGTTGCATTGGTTGATGGTCTCAAACATAATTTATTGAGCATCAGTCAACTATGTGACAGAGGGAATACTGTTTCCTTCAATTCTGAAGCCTGTATTGTCACAAGTAAAAAGGACAATAAAGTGGTTCTAACTGGAGTTAGAAAAGGGAATGTGTACTTAGCTGATTTCAACTCTACAGATGCAGAATCCATAACTTGTCTTCTCAGCAAAGCAAGTCCAGTTGAAAGTTGGCTATGGCACAAGAAGATGTCCCATTTGAATTTCAAGACAATGAATGATCTAGTCAAAAAGGACTTAGTTAGAGGAATGCCTCTAGTGGAATTCACAAGGGATGGGCTGTGTGATGCTTGTCAGAAAGGAAAGCAAAAGAAAGTATCATTCAGTAAGAAACTTGAATCTGCAATTGATGAACCACTACAACTTCTACACATGGATCTTTTTGGACCAGTCAATGTATTATCAATTTCAAGGAAAAGATACTGCGTAGTGATTGTAGATGATTTCTCAAAGTTTTCATGGGTATATTTTCTTGAATCAAAGGATGAAGCTAGTGAAATCATCATCAATCATATCAAGCAAGTCAACAATCATCCTGATTTCAAAGTAAGAAATATTAGGAGTGACAATGGAACTGAGTTCAAGAATTCAACCATGAAGTTGTTATGTGAAGAAAGTGGGATCATGCATGAGTTCTCAGCTCCAAGAACTCCACAACAAAATGGTGTGGTGGAAAGGAAGAACAGATCACTAATTGAAGCTGCAAGGACAATGCTTGAAGAGTCAAAACTCCCAACTTATTTTTGGGCTGAGGCTGTTAACTGTGCATATTACACTCAGAATATTTCTCTAATCAATCAGGCAAAATGCATGACTCCCTATCAATTATTCAAGAGAAGAAAACCAACTTTAAACTTTCTACATGTCTTTGGTTGCAAATGCTACATCTTAAGGAATCAATCTGATCACAAAGGGAAGTTTGATGCAAAGGCTGATGAAGGAATATTTGTTGGTTATTCTGCTGGAAAATCATATAGGGTCTACAATCTAAGAACCAACATTGTCATGGAATCTGTACATGTTGTGTTTGATGATAAAAAGATTGATGGACTAACGGATGAGGGACATCATGAAGGACTCAAATTTGACAACATTGAGATATACTGTGATGATAGTGAAAGTGAGAATAATGAAGAAGGCATCTCAAGAAGAATTCAGAATCTGCCTTTGGATAATGCACAGAATGCTGCATCCGTTGAAAGTTATAATTCAGCTTCTATTGAAAGAAGCAATGCAGCATCCGTTGAAAGACAAAGTGCATCATCCGTTGAAGTTCATAATGAAGCATTCGTTGATCGCAGTCTGTCAACGGATAATCAATTCACTTCATCAGTTGATAGAGCTCCCAATTCCTTTCAAAGGATCAGCAACTCAGGGGGAGTTTCAACAAATCAACATTCTATCTCACATCATGACAATACTGAGGCAACCTCATCTAGGGCTAATCTACCACCTCAAAGAAAATGGACCAAGAATCACCCTTTTGAACTGATCATTGGTGATGCTACATCAAAAGTACAAACTAGAAGGGCTACTCAAGATGAATGTCTGTATAGTAGCTTTCTATCACAGGAGGAACCTAAGAGAGTGGAAGAAGCTCTATTGGATCCAGATTGGATTTTAGCAATGCAAGAGGAGCTAAACCAATTTGAGAGGAACAAAGTATGGAAGCTGGTACCCAAGCCAAAGAACAAGAGTTCTATTGACACAAAATGGGTATTCAGAAATAAGATGGATGAAAATGGCATTGTCATAAGGAATAAAGCCAGATTGGTTGCTAAAGGCTATTCTCAACAAGAGGGAATAGATTTTGATGAAACATTTGCTCCAGTTGCCAGACTTGAAGCCATCAGAATCTTTCTAGCCTATGCAGCTAATGCCAATTTCAAAGTCTATCAGATGGATGTCAAGAGTGCATTTCTAAATGGGGAATTGGAGGAAGAAGTTTATGTAAGCCAACCTCCAGGTTTTGAAGATCCAAATTTTCCAGACCATGTGTATTATCTGTTGAAAGCACTCTATGGACTAAAGCAAGCACCTAGAGCCTGGTATGAGACTTTGTCAAAGTTCCTTCTAGATAATCACTTCACAAGAGGTACTGTTGACAAAACTCTCTTCTTTAGAAATGTTAATGGCTCTAAGATACTTGTACAAATTTATGTAGATGATATTATATTTGGATCTACAGATGATAAGCTTTGTAAAAAGTTTGCTAAATTAATGCAAAGTAAATATGAAATGAGCATGATGGGAGAGCTAACTTACTTTCTTGGTTTACAAGTTAAACAAGTTAGTGGTGGAATTTTCATTAGTCAAACTAAATATATTTATGATCTTTTAAAGAAGTTTGACTTAATGGATTGTTCACCTGCAAAAACTCCCATGGCCACTGCCACTAAGCTTGAATTAAACAAGGCTGAACAGTCTGTGGATATTACAAGTTATAGAGACATGGTTGGCTCACTTTTATATTTAACTGCTAGAAGACCTGATATAATGTTTTCTACATGTCTTTGTGCTAGATTTCAAGCTGACCCTAAAGAATCTCACTTAGTGGCTATTAAAAGAATTTTCAGATATCTCAAGGGGACGCCAAATCTAGGAATTTGGTACCCTAGAGAGTCTGGTTTTGATCTAATTGGCTACTCAGATGCAGATTATGCAGGTTGCAAAATAGACAGAAAAAGCACAACAGGCACCTGTCAATTTCTAGGGAATAAGCTTGTATCATGGTTCAGCAAGAAGCAGAATTCTGTTTCCGCATCAACAGCTGAAGCTGAGTACATTGCTGCTGGTAGTTGCTGTGCACAGATACTATGGATGAGGAATCAACTATTTGACTATGGTCTGACTGTTGACAAAATTCCAATATTCTGTGACAACACAAGTGCCATTGCCATTCCTGAAAATCCAGTGCAGCACTCAAGAACCAAGCACATTGATATCAAGTACCACTTCATTAGGGAACATGTGATGAAAGGTACAGTGGAACTTCATTTTGTTCCAAGTGAAAAGCAGATTGCAGACATATTTACCAAGCCAGTTGATGAATCAACATTCACAAGATTAGTAAGTGAGTTAGGTATGCTTAATTATTCATAATCTATGTCATCTATATAATCTGTCTTAAGCCTGAAATGAAATTTGCTGCAAGAACAAAGTTGGCTTTAATTAAGACTTATCCTATCAACGGATATTTTCTATCCGTTGAAAGCCAAAATTGTTCTATTAACGGATGTTCATTATCCGTTGAAAGACAAATACATTTCTGGTAATTTTATCCTTCAACGGATAAAATGGTATTGTTCATCAACGGATAACTATTTCCCTTATTCGTTGAAGTGTCACGTCAGTTACTATAAGTGAGTCACAGCCGTTGATTCTTTTACTCAACCGTTGATACAGATATACAGTATTGTATGTAATTGTATTTAAGGTAGTTTTCAGAATTTTTACAGTTTTATTTATTCTTGAACGGCTGTAACTTACTTAAAATTATCATTCAATCATTTTATTTATGTTTTAATTCAAGAAAGTATAAAAGCCCAATTGAACTCTTATTCTCACTTTACGCTTTCTTGCAATTCTTATTCTCTTTCTCTCTAAATTCTCAAGTTTTTCTCTGCAACCTCTACTCACAACAATGGCACCAGTAGTCAAAATTATGTCTCAAACAGGATTTGTTTATGAAAATAATAATTTCATAGCCTTGGTTGAAAAGAATGAAGCCCATTCTGATTATCACAAGATGATGGACTTCATCAAAAACTGCAAACTAAGCTATGCAATGCTGGAAGCCCCAACCATCTACTGTGAGGTGATTGAGGAGATTTGGACAACTGCAGAGTTCAACTCCACAGATATGACTATTGCCTTCTCTCTCAAAGGTAAGGACTATTGCATTAATTGTGATGATTTACAATCTTGCTTTAAGTTGCCTGAGAATAATGCCATGACACCACACACTGATAAAGATGTCTCTGCTATGCTAGATTCCATAGGCTATGCTTTTGATTCTGCTAGTTTAGGTAGTATTAGAAGGAAAGGCCTTAGGAAAGAATGGAGTTTTCTTGGAGATGCCTTTATTAAGGTTTTCTCTGGGAAGATTAGCAATTTTGATGCTATCACTTCATCTCTTGTTAATATGCTCTATATGCTAGTTTCTGATAGGTACTTTAATTTTAGCAACTGTGTTATGCTAGAATTAGGTTCCAGATTAGGTAACAAAGCTAATAGACCACATAACATCTACTATGCTAGATTCTTTATGTTATTGGCTAACCATGTTGCTGAAGGTTTGGTTATATCCAATGAGAATAATAAACTCAAATGCTGGGCACAAGAGAAAAGGGTCATTGCAGACCTTTTGAGAATGAACCTCAACAGCCAGGTGCCATTGGTATACTTGCCAATCATGAATGCACCACAGGTAAGTGAGGTAAATACTTCTATAACTCCTACTATTTCCAACCCCAATATTTCTTTGCCTTCTAGTGTGGCTATGGAACCTGTGTCCTTGTCCAAATAGGCTCCTACCAAAGCCACCAAATCTAAAGTTTCCAAAGTCAAGTCAAAGAAACCTACCTCTGTTGTTTCTCAAAAGACAACAGTTGTAACAACTACCATAAACCCTGAAGGGAGTGAACAGGGTGTGAGTGGTGAGGGGAGGGGTGAACATCAAAAAGCCCCCCAGGATAAGGTGGGAGAGGTGAGTGGTACCCAAACCAGCCAAGCCACAGTCTCTCAAAAGACTGTGGTGGTTCAAAAGGAGTCCAGCACATCCCTAGTTGCATCCTCCCAAAAGGATGTAACTATTGAAAATAGTCCCCAACCAGGGACACAGAACAAAAGAGGGAGGGACACTGAAGCCACACATTCACCATTTAAAGCCTTTTCAAGGAAGAAGAAGGCCAAAACCCTAGTTTCCAAACAAGGGACACACACAGCACAGATACATCCACCAGTATCTGTGCCTTCTCAAATTCAGCTTGATGTGATTCCAGCAAATGTGGAATCACAGCCCCATTCTCTCAATATAGAAACACACCATTCATCAAACTCTCCAACACCCTCTCTGGATGTGGATATGATATTCACATCAATTCCTGATTCTCCCTCATTAAAACTCAGGGAGGAGCCCCACTCAAAACCTGATGATCATCATCTTTTAGATGATTTGTTGGATCATCGGCCAATTCTTTCAGATGTAGTTGAAGAATCTGTGTTACCTCACTTAAAATCAATCCACACAGATTCAATAATTATGTCACTTTCTATATCTACATCTTTTCCTTCCTCAACGGATATCTCTCATCCGTTGACAAGTGGTTGTTCTTCAACGGATAAGCTTAACAGCAGTTATCCGTTGATACCATCAGTTTCTACTTCAACGGATACTCCCTATCCGTTGATGGTCTCTACACACTTAACAGACACAATTCCAACTGTAGAGGATATGGCAACTGTACAATCACTTTTAGGTTTGAGGGAAGGGAGTGATCTTTTGAGTGAGAGGCTGGGTTGCTCCCAGGCAAAAGGAAAGGTTGAGAGTCACCAAATGCATGCTATTTCTTCCAGCATGGCAAAAGCGAGTGAGAGGAGTGCCACCTTAGAAGGTGAAGGTGAGGGTGTGAGGGTGTGTGTGAGCCAGGGGGAGCCCCTGATGCAAGAACAGAGAGAAATTGAGAGAAAGGCAGGTACAGAAGCTATAAGGGTGGATCCAGCCATTGCTAGTGAGTTAATGAAAGTGGATGATGCAGATAAGGAAAGACAATTTCAGCAACATTACAAAGCTGTCATTGATAACATTTCCTTGGATGCTGACACTTTTACTCACCCTGTTTCAGCCTATCAATTATTGGATGCACAGGGCAATGTGGAGGCAGAACAGACACTACACATTGTACACACTTCAGAATCTCTTCTCAGAGACAAAGCTGCTGTCAACAGGCTGCCTTCTCAAGCTGGTGAGCCATCTGAAGAATTTAGAGTAAATTCTAATGATGATGACTCTAATTCTTTGAATGAGAGCATGAACTTAGGGGGAGTAGCAGGCCCAAGTTCTGTTCCTGATCTTCCTGCATGGGCATGGGCAAAACCATCAACACCAGGAGAGTTTGGTGTCACTTTGGTCAGACAAGCCATGACAATTCAGCAGGCCCTTCAGGAGACTCAGGATGCTGCTACCAAGGCAATTCTTCAAGCTCATCTGGAATCTCTGCATCTCTTACAGTTGCAGCATTACCAGCAAAATCTAAGTGTGGATGAGCTCAAGCTGGACATTGCTGATCTGAAATCCTACAATGCTGAGAAATTGGATTCACTTATACCCTATGGTACTATGCAAAATCTGTTGGGGAGACTGAGGAAAGCATCTGATGCTGACAAGAGGCTGGCCAGATTGGAAGATAGGGTTCAAATCATTGAAGACTCTATGGTCACCATTCTTCAGAATCAACAAACTCAAACAAATCTACTCATGCAGCTGGCACAAGCACAAGGCTTGACCCCTACCCTTGATGATAACAAAAAGGGGGAGAATAAAAGGGAAGGGGAAGGAGAGCCATCTACAACAGTTCAGATTTCTCAAGTGCTAGTTCCTGTCATCACAACTTCTCCAACTATTCAAGTCAAAGGAAAGCTAGATGGAATTGATCTAATCCAGATAGCAGCAGCTGAATTGCAAGTCAAAGAGCAAAGGAAGAAGATTGATGAAAAGATGCAACTAATATTTGGTTCTACAACTTCTCAATCACAATCTGTGAAACATAGCACAAAAGTGGAATCAATTATTATGGAACTCAAGCCAGTAGGGAGGCATAAGGATGGAGAAACTTCTTCCAAAGATCTGCAACCTATGGTTCTCAAGCCCAACAACAGATCCAATAAGGACTCTACAAAGAATCCTCTAAAAGAGGTGGATTTTCCTCTTCCAAAAGCTGATGAGGACAAGCTTTTAGGTACAAGTATTGCATATCTCAAAGAGACCATGGATGAGGCTGTAAGGAGAAACATGGCTATTATCTTCAGAGAGGGAAAGAGCATATGTGTGATGCAAGGACATCCCAAATTCTCAATAGCCAAGAGGGAAGAAACCAAAAGGTTGAAGGAAGAAGCCAAACAGCTAAAGGCTGACAAAAGAGCACAAGCAAAGCTTGAAAAACAGCTAAAGTCAAGTCAGGCTGAAGAACAAAAAGAAATTGAAGATAAAGGTGAAGATGAAGCTATGGGGGACATGGTTGGTACTGAGATGGAGGAAAGAAGTAAGGAAGAATGGAAGAAAGGGAAAAGAAAGAAGGTCAATGCAAAGAGAAAGAAGGTAGATAAGACTGAAGAAACCCAATCAATATCCAAACCACTACCCTCTATTCCTGAACCAATTGTACCTGACCCCTTCATGAACATTCATGGTGAAACAATCATTCCCAAGGAGGAACCAATTGATTGGGACACCATCAAATTGCCCACCTTCCTAACCTCTTCTCCACCATCAAAGAAGCAGAAAAGAAGAATCAAATCAACACCCTCTAAAGCCTCAATCAAATTCACACAGAAGCCTAAGCCTAAACCTCAAACCTCTAAAGATGATTATGTTCACATCTGTGACATAAAAGAATTTTTAGACATTGAACTCTATCTGGATGAGCTGGAGGATGTAAGGGGAATAGCTGCCTACAAACAGCTACCAGAAAGACTAGTGTTCAAATACAAAGGAGCTGGGGAAAGAACATGGCATCTTCACAGAATTCTGAATGAAGGCTACTCTACCTTGATTAGAGTCTACTCAGCCATACAAAAGGATTATGTCTTTACCAGGACTGCCAAGACTGAGATTCTCAATAAGATTGCCAACATAAGGAAAACTTGGAGGGAGCCCAATGCCTTGCCTAGAACTTTACTCATTCAAGAAAGAGGAATTACAATTCACAAATCACCTCATTGGTTGATGGAGTTCAGAGACAACAAAGGAGTCAGGAGATTTTTCAGAATTGAAGATCAGCTAAAGATTGCCAGTAATGAAACTCTCAGGGATATGCAATCTAAGTTAGATATCAATGAAGAAGATGAAGCTGAATTCTACAGACAACTTCAACTTCAAATAGAGGAGAATGACAGGAGGCTAGGAAAGAAAACCAGGGATCCAAGAAAAAGAAAGTAATTTGCTCAGGATAAAGGAGCACCCTTGGAAATAATGTAATTCTTCAATTCCATCTCAGCATATACATTTTTGTAGCACTTTTGAATTTCTATTTTGTTACAGTTTATATATTTGTTAAGTGTTTTGTTATCATCAAGCTAAACCCAAATTTATGCCTACAGTTCTAGTAGACATGAATAAGGGGACATTGTTAGGAATATATGTATTAGTTTGATGATAAGTTAAGCAAAACACTTAAGTAGAAATCTAGTGTTTGTAGCCTCAACGGATAAGACCATCGTGGCTATCCGTTGAAGGAGTAGCTTTACTTAGCAATAAGTTTAGTATTGTAGCACATTTCACTCTCTGGTATCAAGCTGTAATTCTTAGATGTTGTTAGGAAATAATCAGTCATGTTGACTACTAATGGATGTACAAATAGGAGGGCTAATTGTAAATATTTCATGCCTTGTAATTTTGTATAAGTGAAGAAGTGTCAACGGATATTGAAGACCTTCAACGGATAAGAAACAAAGCTTCAACGGATGTCACTAATGCTTCAACGGATAATATCCATCAACGGATAAATGCTTCAACGGATAATATCCATCAACGGATAAGTGCTTCAACGGATAAAGACTTCAACTGATAATGCATCAATGGATAAAGCTTCAACGGATAAAGCCTCAACGGATAAGGCATCAACGAATGAAAGCTTCAACGGATGCTTAGTTCATTAGCAGTTGATAGTGACAATTCACAAGCTGACAGAGGCACATGGGTTGACAGAGACATACTGGAATGTGGAAGCCTCTAGGAGGAATCAAGAAAATGCAGCATTTCCATTCTGATGCAAATAAGGAAGTATTCAAAGATTTACAGATTATCCTAGATTGCATTGGACAGAGAAATAAAGAAGAAACATGTGAAGAATCTTTTCAATTGTATTTTACAGGTTGTCTTCACTTGTAAACTTGGTGATATATAAACCAAGTAGCAGCTAGTAATTAGAGATGAATTTTCATTGAGCTGTTTAGAAATATCAAAAGAGGAAATCATCTAGTTTGTACTAGGAAGCAGCTGTGATTTAATTCTTTGAATCACAGATTTTCTGAAATAACACATCTCTGGTGGAACAACAAATCCACCAGAAAAGTTTTTAAGTTCTTTGTGTTCATTACATTTGTGTTTGAATATATATCTGTCTGCATCAGCTTCAAGCAATTCATACACATTTGATCACTCAAACACTCAACCTTAGAAACTGCTCAAAACTTGAAAAAGTTTTGAGATTTACATTCAACCCCCCCTTCTGTAAATCTCATTGTTAGTCCACTGGGAATAACAGTTCTGAGCCAACATGAAGCTTTTTGCTTCTCCTCTCACTTCTTCTCTTCTTTTCTTCATCTTTCTTGTCATCCTCTTTCTTCTTCTCTCCACTCTTGCTGCCAGATGGCTTACTAGATTAACTTGGATTTGAGTCAGAAGGATTTTAATCATCTTTCTTCTGCTCATCATCATCCAAATCATCCTTGTTGATCTGAGTTTTGGGCAGGTTGGCTTCTGTATTATCCAGATATCTCCTCAGTAGCTTTATCATTTCTATATCTTCATTGTTCTTGTTCTTCTTGGTTTTTAAACCAGTTTCAAGGATCATGATAAGCTTCTTGTTGCTCATAACACACTGTTTGGGGATGTGAAAATATTTGAATTGTTTGGTGTTTGGACAGATGTATGTTATACCCTTGCTTGGCTGTAGATATGCTTCAGGAAAGGCAGCCACTTGAGTATCTCTCAATTCAGTTAATAGCATGGTATCTTCATGAGTTATAACTTTAGCTTTGTTGATGAAGATATCTAACTCAGATGCCCTCCTTGAGATAGGGTAATTTAGGGACACCTGCATACATCTGTCTATCCCTGAGTCATTTACATTGATCACTATCCTCTTTTGCAAAAAAGTTGTCCTGATTGACCATGATCACTCTTATGAAATTAATTATCTTGTCCAGGGCCTTTTTGTATGTGAAGTGATTGTTGTTGAGAGAAGCTTTTAAGGCTTTGAGTAGTTCATCAAACTCTCTGCTCAGACTAGGTCCCTCAGCAGCTCTAATAAATCTCTCCATGTTAAGATCAACTTATTTTAATAATTTCTTTTTAGCACCCTGGACTTGTTGTTGAGATGACCTTGATTGTGTCAATCTAGTCTCTATCTCCCCCTTAGTCTTTTTGACAGGCATGAGGAGGGGAGTAGGGATTTCAGGCCTTACCTGTTCAGGTAAAGAAGGTAGTGGTATGTTGAGTTTCCCCGTGATGGCTCCCAAAGCTATAGAATTCTGCATTTGAAGATGCTTATGGGAGTCCACCAGGGTTTGGATATCTGTTTGTTGGCTCTTGACAAGAGATGTCAAGGCCTGAACTTGTGCAGTGAGAGAAGAGTTGGAGTCTTGCAATCTGTGACTTGACATTGGAGAGATTGAATATGTAGATTTGTAGAAGTAGATGAAGGATGATGGGAGCTTGATGTAGAGACAACAGTAGATGACCCAAATGTAGCTTGCACAAATTTCTGAATTTCATCTATGACCAAAGGAGAAAGAGTGTATCTTGCAGTGTGCATCTGATCCAACTTTAACCTTGTGTCATTAGATTTGGTGATATGAGCTTGAACTTGATTTTACAAAGTAACAAAGGAATCCTTGAGTTGTGTCATGCTTTTATCTACACCACTGAGAGCATATCTAGACATCTGGTCTGAGAAGTGTTTGAATTGATTTTTGATCCCAGTTTGAGAGGAAATGAGTTCATCCATCTTTTTCCTTACCATCTTCCTGATCCTGTCTTCATGACCAGTCAATTTGACTTCAAGAGCTTTACCAAAAAGGTGAAAAGCCTTGAGTTGAGCTTTATGCACTTCTGTGACTACATCATATACTTCTTTTGGAGTCAAGGCCTTTGCATTTCTTCCAAGGATAGTAACATACTCTTCCATGAATCTGGCCAAGACTTGATCCATTTCCAACACAAAGTCATCAGATAGCCATGCATCCACATTTCCATCTTACTCTGCATCATTTACAATTTTCTCTTTCTGCTTCTCAACTTCTTCATTGTATGTAAGTATGATAGATTGATAATCTTGATTGCTCATGTTGGAAGTCAAAAGATGCTGAGAGATGTTGGCCAGTCCAGAAATCTGCTTCACTAGTAGATCATCTACAAAAGTTGATTGAGAGCCAGATTCTTTGTTAGTCCCTTAACAATTCAACAAGAATTACAGAAGGGGGGTTGAATGGAATTCTTGAAACTTTTTCTTAAATAAAGTTGTTCTAACTTAAATATATATATATATATATATATCAGTGTGAACTGATTTATAGAGTGCGGAATAATAACTTCAAATCATTCAAAACATAAGTAATTAAAAACACAAGCCTTTTAAAAACTTTCTGGTGGATTTGAATGTATCCACCAGAGATATATAATATATATCGAGAGAACTCTGTGTAGCAAAAATCTCACAGCTACTTACAAATGTTGAACAACTAAGAATGCAGAGAAATGCTAAGAATACTGCTTACAAATGTTTCTCTATTTGGTTGTTTAGTTCGTTATTCTATTTGCTGCTTCTTGGTTTATATATCACCAAGATTACAAAGTAATAAGACAAGATAATAAAACAAAAACTATCAAGTCTAATACTATGCTACTTCATTACTCTATTCCAGCATCTTTGAATATCTTCATAATAGCATGGAAATGGCAATGCTTCTTTGTTCTCTAAAACCCAGTTGAATAGGCTTCCACATTCCATTTGCATACACTCGACTCATGGACTGTGTTGTCACTGTCAACAGATGTTTGATTCTTTATCCGTCGGGTTCATGATCATCCGTCGAGTTCATGATTATCCGTCGGGTTGTCTTGTTGATCATCCATTGAATGACATTGTTGTTTATTCGTCGGGTAGCAATCTGGCACTTGACTTCATTTCATTTATGCAGGATTACAAGACATCGTCTATGTACAATTAATCAACCTATTCTACATATCTAGATAAAGTCAACATGACTTGAGTACTACTTACAGAATCTAAACAATGTGTATGCAGAAATGTGCTACAGGCTTATTGTTACATAAGCTACTCACTCGATGGATAATAAATCATCATCCATCGGGACTATATTGAGTCATCCGTCGGGACTATAATCCTTATCCGTCGAGTGCTACATTTTTCACTAAGTAAAATATATCAAGGTGTTTTGTTAATGAAATCATCAAGTACACAACATATACACAACAATCTCCCCCAATTTATGTCTACTGGAATTGTAGCCATAAATTAAGAGAAACTTGATGATAATAAACACCCTAAAAATACAACTTTGAAAGTAGATAGATAAAACTGTAAAGTGCTTCAATTAACAAAATGTACAAAGTTTAGCTCACAGGAATTTTCAAGGTGCTCCTCTAGCTTGAGCAGATTTATCTAGTTCCTTGAAGGTCTGGATCTCTTTCCAAACTTTCTGTTGTTTTCATCTATCTGATTTTGGAGCTGTCTGTGGAATTCCAGTTCATCAAATTCTGAGAGATTTAGCTTTTCTTGCATCTCCAAGAGAGTCTCATTGCTAGAGATGCTCAATTGGTCTTTTAATCTGAAAAATCTTCTAACCCTTTGTCATCCATGAACTCTATCAGCCAGTAGGGCCTTAGATGCACTCTTTTCCCTGTGTAAGGAATAATTAGAGTCTTTGGGAGTGCATCTTTAGCTCTAAAACTCCTCAGTTCTTCAATCTTCTTTAGAACCAATCTTCTTGCAGTTACATTGAACCCAAAGTTCTTCTTGAAAGATGAATAAACCTTTATCAGCACATCTTGGCTTTCTTGAAGGATCCTGTGAAGTGGTCATTGAATCTCCTTTCCTCCCTTGTACTTGAAAACTAACCTTTTAGGTAGATTTCTGTATGCATCAATTCCTCTCACTTCTTCTAGTTCATCCAGATAGAGATTTAGATCAGAGAATTCCTTGATATCACACAAGTATATGTAATCTCCCTTGTTGATTTTAGATTTAGCTTGGACTAGAGATTTGAATTTGAGAGGTGACAACTTCACTTTCTTGACTGCCCTTGACATTGTTCTCTTTGGCTTGCTAAGGATTGGCAAATTGAAGTCAGGAATTGGTAGGCTCTCCCAGTCTATTGGTTCATCCTTAGGCACAATAGGTTCACCATGAATGTTCCTGTAAGGATCCACCACCTTGATGTCTTCAAATACCACAGTGGGTTTTGATGCTTGAGTTGTAGTTGAAGTGGATTCCTTAGAAAACTGATCCTTCAATTCCTTATCAACAAAATCCAGTTTCCTTTTGGTTCTTTTGGCCAATTCCTTGTATCTTGGAGATTTCTTCTATTTTGATTGAATTTGCTTCTCTGGATCTTGAGATTCAGTGATTCCAGATGGCTGATAAGGAATCTGTTGTGTTGGTTTCACAGCTTGTAGCTTGGCCAAGAGCAGCTTGCTCTTTCTTTTGTTTAGCCTTTTTGGCATCTAGAATAGCTTGCTTCTTTTCCTGCTTCAATCTTGCCTTTTCTTCTCTCTTTGCTTGAGCAAATTGAGGATGTCCAGCCACCACACAAATTTCTTTCCCATTCCTGAAAACTTTAGCAATTCTTCTCTTTAAAGTTGAATCAGCTAGATCCTTATAGAAGGTAATTGACCTTGACAGAAGCTTCTTCTCATCAGGTTTAGGTGTCTCATACACTGTATCCAAAGGGTTCTTTAATGATGATTTTGGATAGTTCACCCTTGGCTTCAGAATAATTTCAGCTTTTGGAGATTTGATGCAGGATGGTTGTCCTCTTTCCAGATAGTTCATGCTCATTTCATTCACAGAGATCTGTTTGACTTTAGAGTGATGAATGGCTGACTTTACTGGCTCCTTTACTAACCAAACTTCCTTTGTATGCCCTCATCAATTTTTTCCCAGTTGATTGGCTTCAACTGCTCCATTTCAGCTTCTCTTAAATTAGCTGTTGCTGCATTGATCAGATCTATACTATTTGTTACTGGTGGCTTGGTGAAAGTAATTGTGGACACAATTACTTTACTGATTTGAATTTGAAGCTTCTCCCCCTCACTTGGTCCTTTCTCCCCCTTTTTATTATCATCAAGTTGAGTAGAGGAGGAGGTTTGAGCAGCCACCAGTTTCTGAAGTAAATCTGTCTGTTGGGCTTGATGAAGATGAATGGATGTTAGAGATGCTTCCATAGCTGACATTCTTGTATCCAAAGCATCTATCTTTGTTGCAAGATCAGAATTTTTCCTTAGTTGCCTCTTGATGTCAAGCATTATAGCTTCTGGAAGCTTAAAATTCGTTTTGTCTGAAATGGCCTTCTTCATCTCATCAATATCACCCTTGATGGTGTTAACATCTCTAGCATGTTGGAAGCCTTGAATCTGATATAGTTGCAGAGAAGCAAGATGTGCTTGAAGGAGCTTCTTGGTGTTGGCATTTGTAGTGGTTTGAAGGGCAGAATTTGTCTGATTGATTAGTTGAATTAGGATTGTCTTGAAGTAATGCTCATCACAGTGCTTTGAAAATGCCCATGATGGCATTCCTGATCTTGAACTTGAACCTACTTCTCCCAATATGTCCAATGCCTCTTCTTCACTATCTCCACCTTCATCACCAAAAAAATCTGTTGAACCACCAGTCTCATAATCCACATCACCAGCTGTAGAAGGCAAAGTTGTGATGGCATCCTTAGCTCTTAGCATTGACTGAGTGGTATGCACCAAATTGAGCATCCATTCTGCATTATCATTGCCCTGTTCAGCTAGAAGTTGATAAGCTGGAATAGGATGAGTAAATGCCTTAGGATCAAGGGAGGTGGAATCTATAACAGTTTGAGGTTGCTGAGATAGTCCCTCCCTGTCTGTATCCTGGACAATCATTGACTCACTAGCAATGACATCCATCCTTATAGCTCTTGTACCTGCATTTCTCTCATGTTCTCTCTTTTGTTGCATCAGGATCTCACCCTGGCTCCCCGCCCTCACACCCTCACCTTCACCATTTAAGGTGGGACTCCTCTCACTCTCTTTTTCGAATCCTGAAGAAATGGAATGCATATTTTCACTCTTTTGCTCTCTTTTTTCCTGGAAGCAACCCAGACTCTCACTCATAGCACTCTCTGCCCTCAATCCTAAGAGTGACTGTACAACCACTAATTCTTCTGCACTAGAAATGAATGAAGTTTGAAGCTGTGCAGAGACGCTCGACGGATGAGTAATATCCATTGGGTTAGTGATTTTGCTAACCGACCGATAACTGCTGTTAAGCTTATCCGTCGGGATATAGTCACTACTCGATGGATGAGCAATATCCATTGAGAGAGTAGAAATGAATAAACTTGGAATAGAAACTATTGTGGACTCTGTGCTGATTGATGATATTTTGGGCACAGATGATTCAACAGTTCCTGAAAGAATTGGCAAGTGAGCCAACAAATCATCTAAAAGATGATGCTCACTTGCATTGGATTTTGGCTTCCCCAACAAAGTTAAAGAAGGGGAATCAGGAATTGATGTGTTGATCATATTCACATCCAGAGAATTTGTGGGAGAATTTGGTGTGTGAGGTGCTTCTATTACTAGAGATTTTGGCTGTGACTCCATATTTATTGGAGCCACATCAAGCTGAATTTGAGAAGGTGCAGTGACTGTGTCTTTAGCACCAGTTTGCACAGTGTGTGTACCCTGTGCATCCCCAAGGGTTTTGGATTTCTTCTTTCTGGCATAAGTTTGGGGTGAGCTTGTGTCCCTTACCCTCTTGGCATGTGCTCTTGGTTGAGAGCTTTGTTCAATAGTTACATCCTTTTGGGAGGATACAACTAGAAATGAGCTTTTATCCTTTTTAAGCACTGCAGTTTGTTGGGAAACTGCAGTGTGTCTAGGATGGGAACCACTCAACTCTCCATCCTTATCCTTAGGGTTTCTTTTATGTTCACCCTTACCCTCACCTACCTTTCCCACCTTCACACTCCTCTCTTTGGTTTTGGTGGATTTTGCAACTGGCATCTTTTGAGAGATACCAGAGGGGGCTTTCTTTGATTTGGATTTTGAAATTTTTGTTGGTTTGGTAGCTTGGGTAGACAACTGTTGGGTCATTGACATAGTTGTCATAGCTACACTAGAACTCAAAGAAACTAGTGAGGTTGGAATAGTAGTAGGGATAGATGAACTTACCTCACTTACCTGAGGTGCATCCATTACAGGGAAATAGAAAAGTGGCACTTCTCTGTGATGATTTGCCCTGTTCAAATCTGCAATGATTCTTCTCTCTTGAACCCAACAATCTAATTTGTTGTTTGGGTTCTCAAGCACAATTTCCTCAGAGAGGTGGTTAGCTAACATAATGAAAAATCTAGCATAATAAACACTTTTACCCCTCTTATTTAACTCCCCTAATTTAAAACCCAACTCAAACAGAACAAGGTCACTAAAATTAAAGTACTTATCTATAACTAGCATGTAGAGCATGTTAAGCATGGAAATATTAACAGAATCAAAATTACTGATTTTATCAGAAAAGACCTTGGTCATTATATCACACATGAAACTCCATTCCTTCCTAAGACCTAATCTCCTAATGTCACTCAACTTAGAAGTAGAAAGAGCATAGTTCAAGGAATTAAGCATATTAACTATATCAGTGTCTATGTGTGGTGAGGTCGCATTATTATCAGGAATCTTGAAACATGATTTAATAACATCACTATTAATATAAAATTCATTATCTTTGATAGTGAATGTGATGGTTTTATCAGTTGAGTTATATGTAGCAGTAGTCCACATCTCTTCAACAACTTCACAAAAGATGGTGGGTAATTCCAGCATGGCATAACTAAGCTTGCAGTTCTTCACAAAATCCATCATTTTGTGGTAGTCACCAGAATGCTGAATCTCCTTGTTCACTAAGGCTGTGAAGTTATTCTTCTCATAAATGAACCCAGTTTGAGACATAATCTTGACAACAAGCGCCATTGTTAGAGAATAAGGGCTTGCAGAGAGAGAGTAAGTGCTTTGAAAGAGAAAGAAATTGGAGCAGATAATTTGAGAATGATAAAAGAAAAGCAATGGAAATGAAATAAGCTTTTATACTATCTCAAAAATAACTGCCAAAAATAATAAAGTAAAATAAAGTAGTCAATTAAAATTGCCTAAAATAGCCATTTAAAATTAAACTGTAAAAATTTTACCCATTATCCGTCGTGTTATGTTTACAAACTGTAAGTATACTCGATGGATAATGTTCAGAAAATCAACGGCTAAGATTAAGACAATTCGACGGATGAGGATAAACTGTTATCCGTCGAGTCATAAAATATTCCAGAAAAGTAATTGATTTTTATTAGCAAATTGTATTCCGGCGGATGATCAAACTCGATGGATAACGATCATCCGTCGAGATGTAAATTTTGACTTAGCCAAAATTTCATCCAAGACTGAAAAATTAATTAAATTTCTGGCTGCATTACAACTTGCAAATTATCTCATAAAGATTTAAGAATAATTGAGCATACCTAACTCACTTACCAACCTTGAAAAGGTGGATTCATCCAGTGGTTTGGTAAAAATATCTGCAAGCTGCTTCTCACTTGGAACAAAATGTAGTTTTACAGTACCATTCATTACATGTTCCCTTATGAAGTGGTACTTGATGTCTATGTGCTTTGTCCTTGAATGTTGTACTGGATTTTCAGTGATGGCAATTGCACTTGTGTTATCACAGAAAATAGGAATCCTTTCAACTTGCAAACCATAGTCTAGCAGTTGATTTTTCATCCACAAAATCTGTGCACAGCAACTGCCAGCAGCAATATATTCAGCTTCAGCTGTTGAAGTAGAAACCAAATTTTGCTTTTTACTGAACCAGGACACAAGCTTGTTTCCTAGAAATTGACAGGTTCCTGTTGTACTTTTTCTATCAATTCTACAACCTACATAGTCTGCATCTGAGTAACCAGTTAGATCAAAACCAGAATCTCTAAAGTACCATATGCCAAGTTTTGGTGTTCCCTTGAGATATCTGAAAATTCTCTTAATAGCTACTAAGTGAGATTCTCTAGGGTCAGCCTGAAATCTAGCACACAAACATGTAGCAAACATTATATCTGGCCTACTAGCTGTTCAGTACAGAAGTGAGCCAACCATGCCCCTATAACTTGAAATATCCACAGACTTTTCAGTAGTGTTTAATTCAAGCTTAATTTTAGTAGCCATGGGAGTTTTTACAGATGTGCAATCCATTAGATCAAACTTCTTTAAAAGATCACAAATGTATTTAGTTTGACTAATGAATATTCCATCACTAACTTGCTTAACTTGCAAACCAAGAAAGTAAGTTAGTTTTCCCATCATACTCATTTCATACTTACTCTGCATCAGTTTGGAAAACTTTTTGCAAAGTTTGTCATCTGTAGAGCCAAAAATAATATCATCTACATAAATTTGAACAAGTATGCTAGAGCCATTAACATTTCTTAAGAATAAAGTTTTATCTACAGTACCTCTTGTGAAGTAGTTTTCCAAAAGGAACTTTGATAAAGTGTCATACCAGGCTCTAGGTGCTTGCTTTAGTCCATAAAGTGCTTTCAAAAGATAATAGACATGTTCTGGAAAATTTGGATCTTCAAAACCAGGAGGTTGACTGACATATACTTCCTCCTCCAAATCTCCATTCAGAAAGGCACTTTTGACATCCATTTGATAGACCTTAAAATTGGCATGGGCTGCATAGGCTAAGAAGATTTTGATGGCTTCAAGTCTTACAACAAGAGCAAATGTTTCATCAAAATATTTTCCTTCTTATTGACAATAGCCCTTAGCAACCAATCTAGCTTTGTTCCTAACTACTATGCCATTTTTATCCATCTTGTTTCTGAATACCCATTTGGTGCCTATTGGATTCTTTCCTTTAGGCTTGGGCACCAGCTTCCATACATTATTCCTCTCAAATTGGTTTAGCTCCTCCTGCATAGCTAAAATCCAATCAGGATCCAACAAAGCTTCTTCTACCTTCTTTGGTTCTTCCTTAGAAAGAAAGTTGTTCTACAGACATTCTTCTTGAGTTGCTCTCCTTGTTTGAACTCTAGAAGATACATCACCAATTATGAGCTCAAAGGCGTGATCTTTTGTCCATTTTTTTGTTGAGGTAGATTAGCTCTAGATGAAGAGGCCTCATTGTTGTCTTGATGTGTGATTGAGTTTTGATTATTAGAAACTCCCCCTGAGTTTGTGGATCTTTGATTTGAGAAAGGGGGACTTTCTATAGGTGATCTATTCTGATTTCCAGCTTCTTTTGATAACCCGATGGATGGTGAATTTTGAGTTCCGACGGATGAAGCTGGTTGTCTACCGACGGATAACGCAGATTGCCTCCCGACGGATGAAGCATTATGCAACTCGACAGATATTGAATTTTGTGCTTCATTTGTAGTGGATTTTTCTGCATTATGCTTTGATACGATTTCTTGATCACTTTCATCATCTCTGTCATCACTAACCATCTCCACATTGTCGAATTTGAGGCTCTCATGGTAATCTCCATCTTGCAGTCCTTCAATCTTTTTATCATCAAACACAACATGTATTAATTCCACAACAATGTTGGTTCTTAGATTGTAGACTCTATATGCTTTACCAACAGCATATCCAATAAAAATTCCTTAATCTGCTTTAGCATCAAACTTCCCATTCTGATCAGTTTGATTTCTCAAGATATAATATTTGCAGCCAAAGACATGAAGAAAATTTAGAGTTGGCTTCTTGTTCTTGAATAATTGATAGGGAGTCATGCATTTTGCTTGATTGATCAGAGAAATATTCTGAGTGTAGCATGCAGTATTTACAGCTTCAGCACAGAAAGATGTTGGCAATTTAGATTCTTCAAGCATAGTCCTGGCAGCTTCAATAATTGATCTGTTCTTCCTTTCCACTACTCCATTCTGTTGTGGAGTTCTTACTGCTGAAAATTCATGCAAAATTTCATTTTCTTCACAAAATGCTCTCATGACAGAATTCTTGAACTCAGTTCCATTGTCACTCCGGATTCTTCTCACTTTGAAGTCAGGATGATTATTGACTTGCCTTATGTGATTGATGATGATTTCACTAGTCTCATCTTTAGACTTTAGGAAATATGTCCAAGAGAACTTTGAAAAATCATCTACAATTACTAGGCAATATATTTTCCTTCAAATGGATAACACATTGACTGGTCCAAATAAATCCATGTGTAGCAGTTGCAAAGGTTCTTGAATTGTTGAATCAAGTTTCTTTCTGAATGATGCTCTAATCTGCTTTCCCTTTTTGCAGGCATCACACAATCCATCCTTAGAAAACTCCACTAGAGGAATGCCTCTAACCAGTTCTTTCTTTACTAGCTCATTCATGGTCTTGAAGTTTAGATGGGATAGCTTCTTGTGCCATAACCAACTTTCATCCTGACTTGCTTTGCTAAGAAGACAAGTAACAGATTCTGCATTTGATGAGTTGAAGTTAGCTAGGTACACATTTCCTTTTCTCACACCAGTGAGAACCACTTTGTTGCTCCTCTTATTAGTCACAACACAGGCTTTTGAGTTGAAGGTTACTGAATTACCTTTATCATAAAGCTGGCTGATACTCAGCAAATTATGCTTGAGACCATCCACTTAGGCAACTTCCTCAATGTTGACATTGTCTTTTGAAATCAAGCCATATCCCACAATATAACCCTTGCTGTCATCTCCAAAAGTAATACTAGGGCCAGCTCTCTCCTTGAACTCTGTGAGCAGGGTAGAATCACCAGTCATGTGTCTTGAACAACCACTATCCAAGTACCATAGATTCTTTCTGTTTCCATGCATACATCAAAGTCAAATAAAGTTGATTTTGGTACCCAAGTTTCCTTGGGCCCTGCCTTGTTAGCTTTCTTTTTCTGTTTCTTATGTTTGATCTCATTTGACTTGGGAATATCAGATTCATCCTTAGTCATTTGAGTTGAACCTTTGAAACCATTCATTACAACAGAATTATCATGCATATTATGATTAACAGGGAATAGTATGCTATTAGTGAACATGTTATTCTAGTAAGGCATGCTAAATGGAATTTGTGGCATACTAAATACAACATAATAAGGATTAGGTGCAAATGGTATGTTAGAAAACTGTGCATTTATATTCTGTGTAGGCATAGCATTCATAGGCATAGGAGGCATGGCATTCATGTTGGGAAAGTGAGGTGGCACAGATATGGAAGTAGGCATAGCAGATTTGCAATTAACAGACAAATGATTTACACTACCACACTTGGCACAGATTTTTCTACGAGCATATTTATCAGGTGTGTAGTTATTGTGTTTGTTAATCCCAACTTTACCATTTCTATTATTTTTCTTTTTAGCCTTTATTTTAACCTCAATCTTTTCAAGTCTGTCACTCAATTGTTTGACAGTCATATGGCCAACATTAGCCTTCTTCCCTTTCTTAACTTGACTCGATTCTCCTGTAACAAAATTCTCGGAAATTGATCCATACTTTTCATTTAACTTAACGAGTTTGGCTTTACTGATAGGTTTGCTCACAGTCGACGGATGAGGATTTACATCACTCGACGAATAACCCTTTTTATTATCCGACGGATGACCCTCATCATCCATCGAGTCTACATCTGTTAGCACTCCTTCCACCAAATTTGGATCTAGCTTCTCCTTGTTCTTCTTCTAGGCTGCATCACAAAAGGACTTGATCCCTTGAACTTTGGTGATTTGAGCATGAACATCTCTAGAAGTTTTCCATGCCTTAATCACCTCTTGTTCATGTTCAAGCTGCTTCTTCAAAATTTCTTCTTTCTTCAAGGACTCAGTTAATTCCTCCTTGGCAATCTTACACTCAATTCTTAATTTTTCAAAATCAATGAACTTAGACTCTAGCACATTATTCCTCTCACTTAAAAACAAATTATTTTCTTTAATTTTAGCATTTTCTTTAGTAAGAGACTTAAGTGTAACACGCAAATGATATAACTCTGTAGACATGTCATTTATAGCATCATTACACTCAGCTTTTGATAAATGTGCAAGGTTTGTAGTAATTACCTGATTACTTGAAGAACTTGTCTCTGTTTCATCAGACTTTGCCATTAGGGCTAGATTGACATAGCTGACATCTTCATCTTCATCCAGACCATCTGCAGCCCAGTCATTTTCTTGTGTAATGAAAGACCTTTCCTTTTGTTTGAGCAACTCAAAGTATTTCTATTTATAATAAACAGGCTCAAACTTCTTTTTGTTAGAATCGGACTTTCTACACTCACTGGCAAAGTGCCATGTCAAGCCATATTTGAAACATTTGAATTTTGATTTATCCACCATGTTTCTATTTGGCTTGGCTGCTCCAAAGTTCTTCTTGAACTTGAGCTTGGCAAATCTTCTGGAAAGAAATGCTATATGTTCATCAATATCCTCCATGTCATCTTGGCTCAAAGAATCTTCATTTTCAGCTACCAGCCCATTGCCCTTGTTTTCACAGACCCTTGAAGTTGACTCAACAGCTTCCATTTTCATCTCCTTCTCTTTCTCTAGCTCAGCAACTAGTACAATGGACCCTCCTTTCTTTTTTCCTCTCTCTCCATCCTCTCATCTTGCTCTATTTCAAGCTCATAAGTCTTGAGGATGCCATACAGTCTCTCCAAAGTAAACTCCTTATAATCTTGGGAGTTTCTTAATGAGACTGTCATTGGTTTCCATTCCTTTGGAAGAGATCTAAGGAATTTCATATTGGAGTCTTTTGTCTGATAGACCCTTCCATGCAGCTTCAGAGCATTTATTAGTTTTTGAAACCTACTAAAGATGTCAGTGAGAGACTCACTTTCTTCACTATGAAAATGCTCATATTGCTGAATCAGTAGCTGCATCTTGTTTTCTCTAACTTTCTCAATGCCAACACAGATAATCTGTATAGTATCCCAAACATCCTTGGCAGTTTTGCAATTGATGATGTTGTCAAACATATCACCATCAGCTCTATTAAACGGAATATTCATAGCCTTCTTATCTTTCCTGACTTGTTCAATATCAGGATCAGACCATTCATGCCTTGGCTTGGGGACAGATGGCTTATTTCCAGTTGCAGCTCTCATTGGTATATGAGGACCTCTTTCTATGCAATCTACAAAGGCCTCATCTTGATAAAGTAAATGAAGATGCATCTTTACCTTCCAGTGATGGTAATTATCTTTATCCAGAAAAGGAATCTTGACTCCAACATCCTTCTTGTTCATCTTGTTGTTTTGTTGATCTTTAAACTCTTTGTTTATCAAGAGCTTGCTCTGATACCAATTGTTAGTCCCTTAACAATTCAACAAGAATTACAGAAGGGGGGTTGAATGGAATTCTTGAAACTTTTTCTTAAATAAAGTTGTTCTAACTTAAATATATATATATATATCAGTGTGAATTAATTTGCAGAGTGCGGAATAATAACTTCAAATGAATCAGAACACAAGTAATTAAAAAACACAAGTCTTTAAAAACTTTCTAGTGGATTTGAATGTATCCACCAGAGATATATAATATATATGGAGAGAACTCTGTGTAGCAAAAAGCTCACAGCTGCTTACAAATGTTGAACAACTAAGAATGCAGAGAAATGCTAAGAATACTGCTTACAAATATTTCCCTACTTGGTTGCTTAGTTAGTTATTCTATTTGCTGCTTCTTGGTTTATATATCACCAAGATTACAAAGTAATAAGACAAGATAATAAAACAAAAACTATCAAGTCTAATACTATGCTACTTCATTACTCTATTCCAGCATCTTTGAATATCTTCATAATAGCATGGAAATGGCAATGCTTCTTTGTTCTCTAAAACCCAGTTGAATAGGCTTCCACATTCCATTTGCATACACTCGACGCATGTGACTGTGTTGTCACTGTCAACAGATGTTTGAATTCTTTATTCGTCGGGTTCATGATCATCCGTCGAGTTCATGATCATCCGTCGGGTTATCTTGTTGATCATCCGTCGAATTGCATTGTTGTTTATCCGTCGGGTAGCAATCTGGCACTTGACTTCATTTCATTTATGCAGGATTACAAGACATCATCTATGTATAATTAATCAACCTATTCTACATATCTAGATAAAGTCAACATGATTTGAGTACTACTTACAGAATCTAAACAATGTGTATGCAGAAATGTGCTATAGACTTATTGTTACATAAACTACTCACTCGATGGATAATAAATCATCATCCGTCGGGACTATATTGAGTCATCCGTCGGGACTATAATCCTTATCCGTCGAGTGCTACATTTTTCACTAAGTAAAATCTACCAAGGTGTTTTGTTAATGAAATCATCAAGTACACAACATATACAAAACATTCTTGCAGCCACTGAGAGAGAATGTGAGGTTGTGAGGAGGATGGTTCAGAAACACTTGTGACTGAAGTCATAATTTGACTCACATATTGCTATGTGGTTTTGGCAGTGTGTTGTCCTCCACTTGTAGTGGGAACCTACAATTGAATTGGAGGGGTTTTAAATGGGTTACTGTCATGTACACCAGCCTCAAACCCTTGTGTGTCTTGCAACACACTAACACTTGAATGTGCTATACTTGCCTCCACTATGATAGGATCATGGGCAATTGTACTCCTAGCTTCAACTGCCAAGGCAATCTCTGCTAGGGTTGTGATGGGAGTTGTCCCTACATGAGGAACCTCTAATTGAATTGGAGAGGATTTAGGTAGCTCCTCAGGAGTACTACCCTCAAACCTTACAGTCTTTGAAGACTGATAGGAAAATGAAGGTGCATGTTGAATTTCCATGGGGTCTTCAGTGAAAACTGATGAATCCCCCATGTTTGTGATGGTGTCATCAAGGTCTACCCCAGCATGTAGCCTCTCACCATCTAAATGTAGTATCTGGGTGGTGAGCAAAGCTTCTTGAGCTAAGTCACTTGATTTTTGTTGCACTTGAGAAGTGGATTCAAGTGGAATTGGAATAGAAGAAATTTAAGTCATAAGAATTTGGTGCTCAGTTGTGAGTGTTGGCAGCTCCTCCTGAATAAATGAGGAAGCTTTAAGAGATGTGTCCTCACAGTGTGTGCCTTCCTTGTTTCTCCTACCATATACTTGAATTGCTTCTTGTGCAGGCTGTGCAGACTCACTTGTAATAACCCCAATTTTTGGAATTTTTGAAACTCTTATGAATAGTGTTTTGCTGATTATGCTGAATAAGAAAACTTTTCATACCACACTATGTAGGGGTTCTTTTATTGATCTTCTGAGATATTATTACTACTCTATGTGGTATATAAGTGTATGTAAAGATCGTCAGAATCCAAATCCGAACACTTTGATTTTTCCCGAAAATCCACCAGATACCGAAAGAATTGAGTATAAGGTAACATGGTTAAAGGGATTTAAATTCAAGGATTATAAGAGAGGATCATTAAAGGATTATAAGATATTGAAAAAGATTTAGGGGAACCCAAGTAATAAGATCCCGGATGTGATCCCTCAAACAATGAAAGAGAACAGAGTTAAGCGAACCGAAAAACAAATAAACGACCAAGGGACAAGCACATACAAGTAGAATGGGAAGGAAGCTTCCAAGAAAAGCTAAAACAAGTGGTTAAAAGAGAAGGTGACATCATCAAACCTTAAGGGAAAGACATGTGGCTTGGAGGTGAGGTCATCCAAGTGATGTCATCACTTTATCAAAGCAATCTCCACCAAGTATTCATTTTACAAACACCAAAATCAAAAGCAACCAAAACAAACTCATTTCTCTTCTTCCCCCATCTATTGCTCTCGGCTTTTCCATGAAAAGCAAAGGAAAAATTTCAAAAATCACGCTACACACCTTCATAATTCAAGAGGTTTGTTTCTTTAGCTTCCATAATTCATAACTTAGATGAGCCACAAGTTTAAGCTCAAGATTCCATGTTTAACATAGCTAATCAATTCATCAAAGTTCTTGGTGAATAGTGTTTTTCAAGAACTTGAAATTTTGTTCTTGAGTTTTTGTTTAGATTAAGCTTTGGTAAGGACTTTCAAGGGTGATTCCAAGCTTCTTAGTTACTTTTAATCACCAAGAAAGGTATAATCTCTTAACCTAGCTTTGTTATTGAATGTTAAGAACTTAATATGAGTATTATAGTTCATGAGAAGCATGGTGTTTGAATATGTAGAGATTAGATGGTTTTGTGATGTTTTTGGAGTTGTAAATCTTGGTTATTAGTTAATGAACTTAAGAATAGTTTTAGTTCATATTTGAGATTAATATAAATTGGAAAATTTGAGGTGTTGGGGCTGTTGTAGTGATTTATGGATGGAGTTTGGTTGTATGGTTGAATTGTGGTTGGTTTGTGGTTGATTTGGAGTAGGATAAAAATTGGTAATCACGTAAATATAGCCGTCGTAATGTCCGATTTACATTAGACTGTTTTTGTTTTTAACATCAGGACCCGAGGACTCACTGTTAGGTTTTGACCATTGCCATAATTAGATAGTTCATGTTACGAGCTTCGTTTTGATATGTGGTTCGTTTGAATCCGATGTACGGTTTAGGAGAAACGACCGTTTTCAGTAACGGCGTTTCGTGAATGAACCATTACCCCTCGCCTTATTTTGAAACCTTGGTTAAGGACTTTAAATGACTAATTGGGATATGAAACAATTATGTTAAGTGGATTAGGCAGTTGGTAAGGTACTCGCGAAAGAATCGCCTTAAAACTCTTTATGGTTAATTTATTAAAAATGGTGGAGCCGAGGGTACTCGAACGACTTAGGTGATTCGTTAAGCGTAGGAGTGACCATAAGCGAACGTTAGGGTTCAATTGGTTAAAGTCTAGTTTCTTAAGCGACCGGGGTTTAATTCCAACTTATGTTGTTGTTCATAGGTTATCGGACCCACTCTAAGCTTAAGTCTATCCGGGAGCACTCAGGCAAGTTTTCTACCCGTTATACTGTTGTTGTGATGTAAATATATGTATATGCATTATCTTGTGATAAGTGCATGATTGTTATAACAAATTTTGCGATATATTGGAGCATGCTGCTATGGTATATATGCATGTCTGTTTCGTAATCTTAATATCTAATTGTTGATTCAAATGCTTATAAGTTGCATAATATCTATGCTAGAGATAAGCAGTAGTTGCGTATAGGGGACCCAAAGGTGAACATTTTTTAAACCGGGAGTCGATGTTCCCGAGTATAATATATATATATATTTATATATATATATATTGATATAGTTTTCAAAACTATTAATCGAATAAGGTTTATTCGATAACTTTATTTTATTTAATGAATATTAGTTTGAATATTCATTCGAGGACATATGACTCCGTTTATTTTATTAATGAATATTACTTTGAATATTCATTCGAGGACATATGACTCCGTTTATTTTATTAATGAATATTACTTTGAATATTCATTTGAGGACGTATGACTCCGATTATTTACTAAGTAATATTCTTTATTTTATTAAAGAATAATGTTTCGATAATCAAACTTATTTTTGATTATATAAATAAAGATAGTACTTTCGTATAAGTATATCTTTGGTTATTTAATACCCATTTCAAGTATGAGTTTTAACACTTCTACTTCGATTATTTTTATAGAGATTATCCTTTTTGGGAATATTATTTAAATAATAATATTCAGATATTTTCTAATATATTGGGACTGATTTATTTTAATAAATCAGCAGTACTCCAAACATTCTTAAAAATGTTTCGAGTCTTCAAAATGATTTTTAAAAGTTAGAGCGGATCCCAAAACTCATTTTTTTATATTTAAGATCTTCCTTTCAAAGGGGATTTAAATACTCGCTCAAAACCTGAGGGATCCGGCTCTGTGGTGTATTTTATATTCGCAACGAGGTTGCTGTTTTGATAAATGAATTGATTACTTACCCAACGTTCGGGAACTAAGTCCATCTATTGAGTCGGCATAAGCAACATGGGCTCAGTGGGCGTCCATTAAAGTGTAAGTGGCTCAGTGGGAGTCCATCAAATGCGTAAGTGGCTGAGTGGTAGTCCAGCATAAGGTCCTATTGCGGCCAGGGTGATGACCAGTGGGGAATTCATCCATCTACTAGTAGAAAAGGTTACTTATTGGTATCTTTGCCTGATCAGCAAGATATCAGGTTTATGCCAAGGTTTTCTCCTTTCCAAATTCATTGGATATTATAACTCTGTTTATAATTTTCATAACAGAGGTTTTTAAGGAATGTATGAAATGTATATATATATATAGGTGTGTATATATATATCAGGACTTAATGAAGTATCTTGTAACTTCATTATTTATAATGATATTTCAAAGATTGAATCTATTCAAGTCTTATCTTGTAGTCTCATCAGTATGATGAACTTTTGAAACTAATTATAACTTGAACGGTGGTAGTTCAAGTAATATTCGGAAAAGATATAAGTATATTGGAGTATCTTGTAACTTCATCGTTTAAACTTATATCTAGTAAATGATTATCTTATGCATATCAAGATTTTCAGAAAAATATTGAGACAAGGTTAGATATATAAGATCACCTTGCAACGGTATTTTTATACAGTTATAAACTGGAACTCTGTGTATATTATACATGTCATAGGATTTCAAAGATTGTGAAAAGTATATATGTATGTATATACTGAATATTTTGTGACTTGGTCGCGTTAAGATATCTACTTGGTTCATTTCTTCTTAACCAAGACTTTCTTGAGTACTATGAGAATGCTCATGTATTGTTAATTATTATACATATTATTTCGGTGGGCTTGATGCTCACCCTTGCTTTCTTCTTTCATCACACAACAACAGATAGATAAGATGAACAGGATCAAGCTCCCAATTAGCGAGCGGATAGGAAACGTTCCGCAGTTTCCTGTAGGTGTTGATGCCGCCGTAGCTGAGGTAGGAACTACCAATAGGCTAGGTTTTCAATTATTGATGTACCAGACTTATGTATATTATGAATTGTAATAATGGTAAAGAATATATAAATTTATTCAGAAACCCTTTTGAGGTGTAATGACTTATAATTGTGGAATAAAATGACTTGTGTTATTTTTGGTATTCATCTCTGAGACTATAACTTGTGGTGTGTGTGTATATTGTGGGGTCACAGTACGCAGTAGTTGGTTGACTGTTAAGATTAAGTATTGATAAGTGAAATGAAACTCGTGACAACCCGAATCCCCAACCCCGGATTTGGGGGTGTTACATCACTACTGGTTGGTTTTACAACTGCATCCTGTTGGGAGGATGTAGAGGTGGCTAAAGTGGTCAGCTCAGTTTGTTTACTCCTTTTGGATCTCTTGACCAATGGTGACTCTTTCTCAGCTATGTCCTCACCACTCTCAGTTACTACAGTTAAGGTTGCCCCCTTTCTCTTCTTTTTACTCACCTCATCCTTTTGAGAAGATAAGGTGGTTGGTTGCCTAGCTTCTAAAGGTTTTGAAGGAATGGTTGCAGCTTGGGAAGATCCCTGCGGGTGTTCCTGTATTTGTACTTCCACAAGTTCAGGGATCATAGTTGTGCTATAATGCTTAATGTTGATTTATATACATATATGTTTTGTTCTCCAATGATAAACCTCTATAGTTCAGAGGTAGATTTCAAGCCAGATATTTTGTGGCAGTATATATTTTAATATATATACAATTCTCTTCAATTCGTTCTTTTCTCTCCTTTTCATTTCCTGTAAGCTGAGAACAACAACCCTTCCAGAAGGGGAGGTATTGCCGAATGACTATCTATCTGTGTGATAGAAGCCTAGTAGGATACCATCTATTGTTTAATTGCTTGTCAAGTACTAAAGGTTGGCCACCTTTTGTACTAACTATATAATGTAACAAGTGTTCATGATCATAGTGATCTCTCAATAAATTCTTTTACTTCTATATGATGGATCAAGATTTCGAAGATAGAAGCAACTAGAAAGGAAGTGGTACCAATTATGGTGGTATTCCGATTCTAACGCGTTCGTGATACTAAGGTTGACGTGATTATTAAAAGGTTATAGAACGCTAACGAGAAAAAGTGTAATCAGTATAAAATTTGGTACGGAAGATAGTAGCGATTACGAACTGGAAAAGAGTGGGTATTGAGAAGCAAAAGCTATAATTCTAGAAGCTATGATGAGGGTCTGTGCAATAGACTTGAAAGAAATTGGAATGATCACTTAACACAGATTGAGTTTTCTTACGACAATAAATCATATGTCATTATCGAGATTTCGTCTTATGAGATCCTTGAGGGAAGACAGTGTTGATCTCCCTTATGATATGATGATGTTGCAGAGTGCAAGATGCTTAGACCACCAGTGGTCCAAAGGACCAAGGATATAATAGATTTAATCAGAGGACGGCTGGTAGTAGCCCAAAATGGGAACACGAAGTATGTTGATTTGACACGAAAGGACAAGGAATAGGAAGTAGGGGACCTAGTGCTGCTATAGGTATTCCTTTGGAAAGGATGGATGAGGTTCGGAAAGAAAGGAAAGCTAAGCCCACGAATTGTTGGACCCTTTGAGGTATTAAGACGTATTGGGAAGTTAGCATATGAGCTAGCCCTACCCCCGAACATGTAGCAAGTTCATAACGTGTTCCACGTATCAATGTTAAGAAAATATAATCCGGATGCCAGGCAAATAAGGGCATATGAGTGCATAGGCATGCAACCAGACGTAACCTATATGGAGCAACCAGGAAGGGTTATAGATTGAAAAGGAACAAGTGCTTAGGAGAAGGGCTATCAAACTAGTCAGAGTTTAATGTTAGAACCACAATGTGGGAAAATTTTCTTGAGAATTAGAAAGTGCAATGCTAAGAGAGTATCCCTATTCATTTTCCTATCTGATTCCTCGACGGAATCCTTTTAAGGAGGGGAGACTGTAATAACCCCAATTTTGGGAATTTTTGAAACCCTTATAAATAGTGTTTTGCTGATTATGCTGAATAAGAAAACTTTTCATACCACACTATGTAGGGGTTCTTTTATTGATCTTCGGAGATATTATTAGTACTCTATATGGTATATAAGTGTATGTAAAGATCGTTAGAATCCAAATCCGAACACTTTGATTTTTCCCGAAAATCCACCAGATACCGAAAGAATTGAGTATAAGGTAACATAGTTAAAGGGATTTAAATTCAAGGATTATAAGAGAGGATCATTAAAGGATTATAAGATATTGAGAAAGATTTAGGGGAACCCAAGTAATAAGATCTCGGATGTGATCCCTCAAACAACGAAAGAGAACAGAGTTAAGCGAACTGAAAAACAAATAAACGACCAAGAGACAAGCACATACAAGTAGAATGGGAAGGAAGCTTCCAATAAAATCTAAAACAAGTGGTTAAAAGAGAAGGTGACATTATCACACCTTAAGGGAAAGACATGTGGCTTGGAGGTGAGGTCATCCAAGTGATGTCATCACTTTATCAAAGCAATCTCCACCAAGTATTCATTTCACAAACACCAAAATCAAAAGCAACCAAAACAAACTCATTTCTCTTCTTCCCCCATCTATTGCTCTCGACTTTTCCATGAAAAGCAAAGGAAAAATTTCAAAAATCAAGCTACACACCTTCATAATTCAAGAGGTTTGTTTCTTTAGCTTCCATAATTCATAACTTAGATGAGCTATAAGTTTAAGCTCAAGATTCCATGTTTAACATAGCTAATCAATTCATCAAAGTTCTTGGTGAATAGTGTTTTTCAAGAACTTGAAATTTTGTTCTTGAGTTTTTGTTTAGATTAAGCTTTGGTAAGGACTTTCAAGGGTGATTCCAAGCTCCTTAGTTACTTTTACTCACCAAGGAAGGTATAATCTCTTAACCTAGCTTTGTTATTGAATGTTAAGAGCTTAATATGAGTATTATAGTTCATAAAAAGCATGGTGTTTGAATATGTAGAGATTAGTTGGTTTTGTGATGTTTTTGGAGTTGTAAATCTTGGTTATTAGTTAATGAACTTATGAATAGTTTTAGTTCATGTTTGAGATTAATATAAATTGAAAAACTTGAGGTGTTGGGGCTGTTGTAGTGATGTATGGATGGAGTTTGGTTGTATGGTTGAATTGTGGTTGGTTTGTGGTTGATTTGGAGTAGGATAAAAATTGGTAATCGCGTAAACATAGCCGTCGTAATGTCCGATTTACTTTAGACTGTTTTTGTTCTTAACATCGGGACCCGAGGACTCACTTTTAGGTTTTTACCATTGCCATTATTAGATAGTTCATGTTACGAGCTTCGTTTTGATATGTGGTTCGTTTGAATCCGATGTACGTTTTAGGAGAAACGACCGTTTTAAGTAACGGCGTTTCGCGAACGAACCATTACCCCTCGCCTTACTTTGAAACCTTGGTTAAGGACTTTAAATGACTAATTGGGATATGAAACAATTATGTTAAGTGGATTAGGGAGTTGGTAAGGTACTCGGGAAAGAATCTCCTTAAAACTCTTAATGGTTAATTTATTAAAAATGGTGGAGCCGAGGGTACTCGAACGACTTAGGTGATTCGTTAAGCGTAGGAGTGACCATAAGCGAACGTTAGGGTTCAATTGGTTAAAGTCTAGTTTCTTAAGCGACCGGGGTTTAATTCCAACTTATGTTGTTGTTCATAGGTTATCGTACCCACTCTAAGCTTAAGTCTATCCGGGAGCACTCAGGCAAGTTTTTTACCCGTTATACTGTTGTTGTGATGTAAATATATGTATATGCATTATCTTGTGATAAGTGCATGATTGTTATTAGCAAATTTTGAGATATATTGGAGCATGCTGATATGGTTTATATGCATGTTTGTTTCGTAATCTTAATATCTAATTGTTGATTCAAATGCTTATAAGTTGCATAATACCTATGCTAGAGATAAGCAGTAGTTGCGTATACCCTTAGTATAGGGGACCCAAAGGTGAACATTTTTCTAAACCGGGAGTCGATGTTCCCGAGTATAATATATATATATATATATATATATATATATATATATATATTGATATAGTTTTCAAAACTATTAATCGAATAAGGTTTATTCGATAACTTTATTTTATTTAATGAATATTAGTTTGAATATTCATTCGAAGACATATGACTCCGTTTATTTTATTAATGAATATTACTTTGAATATTCATTCGAGGACATATGACTCCGTTTATTTTATTAATGAATATTACTTTTAATATTCATTTGAGGATTTATGACTCCGATTATTTACTAAGTAATATTCTTTATTTTATTAAAGAATAATGTTTCGATAATCAAACTTATTTTTGATTATTCAAATAAAGATAGTACTTTCGTATAAGTATATCTTTGGTTATTTAATACCCATTTCAAGTATGAGTTTTAACACTTCTACTTCGATTATTTTTATAGAGATTATCCATTTTTGGGAATATTATTTAAATAATAATATTCAGATATTTTCTAATATAATGGGACTGATTTTTTTTAATAAATCAGCAGTACTACAAACATTCTTAAAAATATTTCGAGTCTTCAAAATGATTTTTAAAAGTTAGAGCGGATCCCAAAACTCATTTTTTTTATATTTAAGATCTTCCTTTCAAAGGGGATTTAAATACTCGCTCAAAACCTGAGGGATCTGGCTCTGTGGTGCATTTTATATTTGCAACGAGGTTGCTGTTTTGATAAATGAATTGATTACTTACCCAACGTTCGGGAAGTAAGTCCATCTATTGAGTCGGCATAAGCAACATGGGCTCAGTGGGCGTCCATGAAAGTGTAAGTGGCTCAGTGGGAGTCCATCAAATGCGTAAGTGGCTGAGTGGCAATCCAGCATAAGGTCCTATTACGTCCAGGGTGATGACCAGTGGGGAATTCGTCCATCTACTAGTAGAAAAGGTTACTTATTGGTATGTTTGCCTGATCAGCAAGATATCAGGTTTATGCCAAGGTTTTCTCCTTTCCAAATTCATTGGATATTACAACTCTGTTTATAATTTTCATAACAGAGGTTTTTAAGGAGTGTATGAAATGTATATATATATAGGTGTGTATATATATATCAGGACTTAATGAAGTATCTTGTAACTTCATTATTTATAATGATATTTCAAAGATTGAATCTATTCAAGTCTTATCTTGTAGTCTCATCAGTGTGATGAACTTTTGAAACTCATTATAACTTGAACGGTGGTAGTTCAAGTAGTATTCGGAAAAGATATAAGTATATTGGAGTATCTTGTAACTTCATCTTTTAAACTTATATCTAGTAAATGATTATCTTATGCATATCAAAGATTTTCAGAAAAACATTGAGACAAGGTTATATATATAAGATCACCTTGCAACGATATTTTTATACAGTTATAAACTGGAACTCTGTGTATATTATACATGTCAGAGGATTTCAAAGATTGTGAAAAGTATATATGTATGTATATACTGAATATTTTGCGACTTGGTCGCGTTAAGATATCAACTTGGTTCATTTCTTCTTAACCAAGACTTTCTTGAGTACTATGAGAATGCTCATGTATTGTTAATTATTATACATATTATTTCGGTGGGCTTGTTGCTCACCCTTGCTTTCTTCTTTCATCACACAACAACAGATAGACAAGATGAACAGGATCAAGCTCCCAATTCGCGAGCGGATAGGAAACATTCTACAGTTTCCTGTAGGCGTTGATGCCGTCGTAGCTGAGGTAGGAACTACCAATAGGCTAGGTTTTCAACTATTGATGTACCAGACTTATGTATATTATGAATTGTAATAATGGCAAAGAATATGTAAATTTATTCAGAAACCCTTTTGAGGTGTAATGACTTATAATTGTGGAATAAAATGACTTGTGTTATTTTTGGTATTCATCTCTGAGACTATAACTTGTGGTGTGTGTGTATATTGTGGGGTCACAGTACGCAGTAGTTGGTTGACTGTTAAGATTAAGTATTGATAAGTGAAATGAAACTCGTGACAACCCGAATCCCCGACCCCGGATTTGGGGGTGTTACATCACTACTGGTTGGTTTTACAACTGCATCCTGTTGGGAGGATGTAGAGGTGGCTAAAGTGGTCAGCTCAGTTTGTTTACTCCTTTTGGATCTCTTGACCAATGGTGACTCTTTCTCAGCTATGTCCTCACCACTCTCAGTTACTACAGTTAAGGTTGCCCCATTTCTCTTCTTTTTACTCACCTCATCCTTTTGAGAAGATAAGGTGGTTGGTTGCCTAGCTTTTAAAGGTTTTGAAGGAATGGTTGCAGCTTGGGAAGATCCCTGCGGGTGTTCCTGTATTTGTACTTCCACAAGTTCAGGGATCATAGTTGTGCTAGATTGATTACTAATACTTCTCATGTGTGGCATAGAATAAGGATAAGTCTTAAATCTTTCAATCATGAAAGGTGTTAACTTAAGACTTACTGAAACCTTATTCTTAGTAAGAAGTGATCCAAATAGAATTTTGGATACTTGCTTACAATTGCCAATTAGTGTCATGTTTACACCTTCTAGCATATGTATGTCATTTACTTTATAATTTAAAGCTGACATAATAAATCTAGGCCGAAAGATCTCCTTACCTCTTGATTCCAATGGCATTATCAACCTGGTGCTTAGCTCCTCCAAAATGTAGTGTCCTACATTTAACTATTTGTTGTGAGCCATGGAGTAGACCAGCTTCTGGACAACACTGGATATATTGTCAAATCCTGACTTTCTGCAAGTAAATGCCCTTATCACAGAGTCAAATAGGAATGACCATTCCCTCCTCAGATATTTCTTGTTCATGCTAGCCAGATTAATCCTCTCAGAATAATTTATGAAGTCCATGAACTCATGTAGCTCATCCTGAGTTGGAGCATCCACCGGATTATCAGTAGGAATGCCCAAAGCCTTGTTGACATCATCCTCAAGAATCTCCACTTGTTGTCCCTTAATTGTGTAGTTTATCACTATAGTTGCAACTTGATTCTCATGCACAACTGTCCTGGTTGTTGCTGTGTTCCAGAAATCATCTAACACATCTAAATACAACACATGATTAGCAGTTAGAGCACCTACAAAGTAGGTCTCAGAAATAAACTTAACAAAGCACTGAAAAACTTCAGGTGCTTGATTTGCATCCAGAAATGCAAGAAAGTTGGTTTCCTTAGGAAGAAAGGGTACAAGATTGTTGGTTGCCATTGATATGAGTGTGAAGTTTAGTGAGTAAAAGAGATTTGTGAGAAAGAAGGAAAAATTAGAGAGAAATCGGTTTTGGATTGAAAGCTAGATCACTTAAAATCTCGAAAGTTGTAAGTAAATGTATGTATCGAGAAGTCAGGGTATTTATAATAAAACCAAATGACTTGTCGAGAGCTCAAAAATAGACATTTTGAATTGCCTATCGAGAAGTCATTTTTAAGAATTAAAATACATATCGAGAAGTCATTTTAAATTATTCTTATTAGAGAACTAAAAATTGACTTATCGAGATGTCAAATAAATACCCAGTTTGTCCAAAAATGGACTGAATTAATTCCAACTTTTATTTGAATAAATTCAAAATAAAAATTAGAATAAATTTTCCAAAAGTATTTTACCAAAATAATTTATTAAATTATTTCAGTTCTGAGTTATTGATAAGTCAAAAATTGTACTTGTAAAGAACTCTTTGAATTAACACTACTAGAGAACTCTACAAGGACTTATCGATAAGTCATTTTTAAGCCTATCGAGAAGTCACTCGAGAAGTCGGTGAATTGACTTGTCGAGAACTCACTCGAGATGTCCTAAAATGACTTGTCGAGAAGTCAATTAGACTTAACGAGAACTCAGTTCTCTATATACTTTTGATTTTTGTAATTCTGCCTTGTGTTAATTTTACATATTAAGAATGTAAATTAACAACTGAGCAGTTTACTTAGAATTTGAAAAATTCCAAATTGAATTTTGAATTTTTGAAAAATAAATATGCAGAGATTTCTGAAATATTAATAGTTCATATTTCAGTTAATTTCCAATTAAATCAAATTAATTTTGATTTACTGGAAATTAATCTGCTGCAACACATTAGCTTAGTTCTTGCCTTAGGATGAAGAATTAAGCATTCCAATTTCACCTACAAGTCTAGTGAAAGTTGCTTCATCCAAAGGTTTTGTAAAAATGTCAGCTAATTGTTTTTCTGTTGGAACAAAAATGAGCTCAATGGTACCATTTGTAGCATGTTCTCTAATAAAATGATACCTTACATCAATGTGCTTTGTTCTAGAATGATTAACTGGATTAGGCACTATAGATATAGCACTAGTATTGTCACACATAATAGGAATTTGGTAACACTAAGCCATAATTCATTAGCTGATTTCTAATCCAACGCACTTGAGCACAACAACTTCCTGCAGCTATGTATTCAGCCTCAGCTATAGAAGTTGATACAGATTGTTGTTTCTTTCTATACCAGGATACAAGTCTTTGTCCAAGAAATTGACAGCTTCCACTAGTGCTCTTCCTGTCAACCCTGCATCCAGCAAAATCTGCATTTGTATAACCAACAGCTTCAAAACCAGTTCCCTTAGGATACCATAATCCCAAGTTTGGAGTTCCCTTTAAATATCTGAAAATCCTCTTTACAGCCATCAAATATGATTCTTTTGGATTGGCTTAAAATCTTGCACATAGACATGTTACAAACATGATGTCTAGTCTACTTGCTATTAAATAAAGCAATGATCCAATCATCCCTCTATAGCTTGAGATATCTACACTTTTGCCCTTTTTATCTTCATCCAACTTTGTTGCAGTACACATAAGTGTAGATGCAGGTGAACAATCAACCATACCAAACTTTTTCAATAAATCCTTGACATACTTAGTTTGACTGATGAAGATACCATCACTTCTTTGACTGACTTGAAGTCCAAGGAAGTAACTTAGTTCCCCCATCATACTCATTTTATATTTACTTTGTATAAGCTTGGATAAGCTTTGGCAAAGCTTCTCATTAGTAGAACCAAAGATGATATCATCCACATAAATCTGAACTAGGATCATATCATCACCATGTTTCTTGTAGAAGAGAATCTTTTCTATGGTACCTCTAGTAAAACCATGCTTCAGTAGGAATTCTGACAATGTATCATACCAAGCTCTAGATGCTTGTTTTAGTCCATATAGAGCCTTGAGTAACTTGTACACAAAATTTGGAAATTTTGGATCTTCAAAGCAAGGTGGTTGTTGCACATAAACTTCTTCTTCTAGCTCACCATTCAGGAAGGCACTCTTGACATCCATTTGATACACTTTAAAATTTGAATATGAAGCAAATGCTAGAAAGATTCTTATTGCTTCAAGTCTTGCAACTGGATCAAAAGTTTCATAATCAATTCCTTCCTCTTGTGAGTAGCCTTTTGCAACCAACCTTGCTTTGTTTCTGGTGATTATACCATTTTCATCCATCTTATTCCTAAACACCCATTTTGTTCCAATTATACTTCTATTCTTTGGTGCAGGAACCAATTTATAAACTTTGTTTCTTTTAAACTGATTCAGCTCTTCCTGCATGGCAGATATCCAATCAGGATCCAGTAAAGCTTCATCAATTTTCTTAGGCTCTACTTGAGATAAAAAATGTACATGTAGGCACTCATTAGCAATTGCACTTCTAGTCCTCACACTAGCAGTAGGATCACCAATAATTGTTGCTCTAGTGTGACTTCTATCCCACTTCCTTGTATGAGTTTGTTGACTCGTGCCTTCATCATTTTCTTCATTGTTGGTATGACTGTTGGATACTTCTTCTCTTTCTCCCCCTGAGTTTGTGCTATCAAATTCAGGTGTTTGAGATGAGCTTCCCCTTTCATGATTTTCCTGTTGAGCAGTCTCTTCATTATCATTTATTGTGCATCAACTTCATCTTCCGCATAGGAATCACTTTCAATGTTGAGGTTTTCAAAAGCAAGGGCTTCAGCTTCATTATCATCAAAGCATTCCAAGCCTGGATAGTTGTCATCATCAAAAGTTATATGTGTGCTCTCCATAATCTTCTTTTGATCAATCACATAAACTTTGTAGGTTGTTCTTTCCAGTGAATATTCCGGAAAAATTGCTTCAAAGACTTTTGAGTCAAATTTTCCCACATATTCAGGGTAGTCTTTCAAAATGTAACACTTGCTTCCAAACATATAAGATGCTTTACATTAGGCTTTCTTTTAGACATGATTAAGTAAGGTGATTTTCCATATGCTTTGTTGATGAGATATCTGTTCTGAGTGTAACATGCAGTGTTAACAGCCTCTTCCCAGAAACTTGTTGGCAACTTGGCATCTTGTAGCATTGTTCTAGCAGCTTCAACTAATGTTCTGTTATTCCTTTCAACAATTCCATTTTGTTGAGGTGTTCTAGCAGCTGAGAATTCTTGAATAATGCCTTTACTTTTGCAGAATTCACTCAATATAGCATTTCTGACATCTGTTCCATTATCACTTCTCAATCTTTTTACATAGTTGTAATCTTCAGCCTGTTTTTCTATCTTCTTGATATGCTCAATTATGATGTGTGGAGTTTCATCTTTAGAGTATATGAACTTTACCCAAGTGTATCTTGAGAAATCATCCACCATTACAAGTGCATATTTGTTCCTTGAAATAGATAAGACATTTACTGGCCCAAACAAGTCCATGTGAATGAGCTGCAATGATGCACTTATAGAATCACAACTTTTGACTTGTGACTTGATATTTTCATTTTTCCTTTCTGACAAGCTTCACAAACTTCAACTTGAGCAAATTCCAGTTTGGGCATGTCTCTGACTAACTCCTTTTTGACCAAGGTGTTAATTATCTTGAAATTCAAGTGAGACGGCTTTTTATGCCAAAGCTTGCTTTGTTCCTATGATGTCTTGGTGTAGAAGCAACAAATGTCATCCTTATTTGTTGAGTCCAAGTCTGCAACAAACAAGCTTCCTTTCCTTGCTCATTTCAGAGCAACTTCACCAGTTTCCTTGCTGACAAAAGTGCATTCTTCTTTGTTGAATAAAACTTCAAAACCTTTGTCTGCAAATTGGATAACACTTAGAAGATTCACTTCAAGACCAGCTACTATTGGATTTTAATCGCAACGGGAGCATGGAAAAACACTTTTACATATATAAAATCCGAATAAAAGCATATAAATCGTGAATAAAAATTCGAGGGATCGAATCTAACCTTTTAAAATAATTCGGAGACAACGATCAGAGATCCTTAGCAGTTGCTCCTCAAGTGTGAAGCACTCCACCGGTATCCACCAAGAAAACGATGTTAAGGAGGAGGAAGGAGGTGGAGAGAATTGGGTTTTCCAAACTTTTTGGGTTTTCGGGTTTGATGTGGGTTAGAATAAAATAGGGTCTATAATAGTGTATTTATAGGCAAAATTTTCAGCTGAAATTTTCCCATAAATAATATTATTATTATCCCATTTATTATTCTCATTAATAATTAAAACACCTTTTTATTATTAATCCTTTTTCTAAACACTTTAGAAATAATTCTCTCTCTTGATTTAATTTCCAAAAATTAAATCCTTAATTAATAATATTAAGAATTTTTCTTAATTAATTTATAATCAATTAAATCTTATTTAATCAATTATTAAATTTGCCAATTAATTATTTATTTCATAAATAAATAATTATTAGCCATTATTAATTAATTCCTCCACCATTAAATCATTCTCTTTTTATGGTGTGACCCTGTAGGTTCAATATTAAGCCGGTAGTAGAAATAAATAATAATAAAACTATTTTATCATTATTTATATAAATTCTCTAATTTATTAAATATGATTAATTAATTAATCATATTTATTCTACATCGTGAGGGATACTTCTCAGCATATCGCGACTATCCGGATCATATGAATTCACTGCTTAGAATACCAAGAACCTATTCAGTGAATAGTTACCGTACAATAAACTCCTTCTATCCTACAATGTCCCGATTAAATACAAGGCATGGATCTCGTGTCAAGCCTATCTAATTCAACCACTTTGCTTACCATTTACTATGCGTAGTTCTATGCAAATTAGAAACTCCTTTCTAATTTCATTTACTCTGGCCAGAGATTCCTGAACTAGCATAAGTGGATCAGCCTTGAACATTCGCTTCCTTCACTGGAAGGGGTAGATCCTTTATTGATCATACACTATCTTCGTGTACAAATTCCTATACCCAGAAGAACCCTAATAATTGTCCCTGGAGACTAAGAACTAAACCAAAGCATAGTTCAGTGTACACAAGATGACTATGATGACCTCAAGTCTAAGGATACTTGTACAACTATCACTATGTGAACAACTGCTGACACGTGAGTGAACTCCATCAGTTGTTCAGCTGTGCGAGTCATGTTCAGTGAACTTATTCCATAATAAGCACCTACATACTAGCTATAGTGTCACCACATAAATGTCTATGAGAACAGACATCCTTCATAATGAAGCAAGCATAGTATGTACCGATCTTTGCGGATTATTAATTACCAGTTAGTAATCCTATGACCAGGAACTATTTAAGTTTAGAGTTATCATCTTTTTAGGTCTCACTATTATGATCTCATCATAATCCATAAAAAGCTTTACTCTAAACTATGGTATATCTTATTTAAACACTTAAATAGATAAAGCCCGTAATAAAAACAAAACAAGTCTTTATTAATATCAATGAAATCAAAACAGATTACATAAAAGTTATTCCTAAATCCTAATGCATGATTGGACTTAGGACATATTCCTTTCAATCTCCCACTTGTACTAAAGCCAATCACTCTGGTATCTAATACCCATCTTGTCTTTATTATGATCAAAGTGACTTTCATAAAGTAGCTTTGTGAGTGGGTCTGCTATGTTGTTATGTGTGTCAACTCTATTTCAATACAATACAAGAAATGTTACCGTGCTCCCACTATCCCTTTTGTAGACACATGGTGCATCTATGTTTTTGATAAAATCAAACTCCTTGATTGTCTCATCAAAATAAATGTTCCATCTTTCGAGAAGCTTGCTTTAAATCACATATGGTTCGCAGTAGCTTACACACTAGGCTTTCATTTCCCTTGGAAAGAAAACCATCTGGTTATATGCCAGATCTCATAGTCGTAGTAAGCAGCAATCGCAAGCAAAATCCGAACTGATTTTAACAGGGCTATAGGTAAAAAAATTCATCAAAGTCAATCAATTGCCTTTGTTTGAATCCTTTTGCCAAAAGCCTGGCCTTATAGGTCTCCACCTGGCCATCTGCTATAATCTATCTTTTGTATACCGTATACATAGATTTCATTCTGGATTTCATGGCACTATGCCATTTCTCTGAGTCAACACTACTCATAGCCTCATTATAGGTCACAGGGTCGTCATCATCAATGATCGACAACTCATTATCATTCTCAATGACAAGGCCATATTACCTCTCAGGTTGGCGAGACACTCTCCCTGATCTATGAATGGGCTGTTCCACAAAAAGTTGTTCAGTCAGAACAGGTGTTTCCACTTGATCCGTAGCAGTTTGTGCTTCTTGAACTTCATCAAGTTCAATTTTGCTCCCACTGTTTCCTTCAAGGATAAACTCCTTTTCCAAGAAGGTAGCATGTCTGGATACAAACACCCGATGATCGGTGTAAAAGTAATACCCTAAAGTCTCTTTAGGATATCCCACAAAACTACATTTTACGGATCGATATTCCAGCTTATCTGGGTCAACTTACTTGACATAAGCTTGGACATCCCCAAATCTTAACGTGTTTAAGACTCGGTTTCCTTTCTTTCCATATCTCATACGAAGTTTGAGGAACAGATTTTGGAAGGCACCATATTCAGTAAATATGCTGAGGTTTCCAATGCATAACCCCATAGGAATACTGGAAGATTTGCATAGCTCATCATGGACCGAACTATGTCTAACAAAGTTCGATTTCTCCTTTCAGATACCAATCTGGAGGAGTCCACTAGGAGACTATACCATTTACTTTGAGATAATCTAGAAACACTCCATTAAAGTATTAACCACCTCGATTTGATCGAAGAGTTATAATACTATGTTTAGTTGTTTCTCCACTTCATACTTATACTCTTTGAACTTTTCAAAGGCCTCAGACTTGTGTTTCATCAAACACATATCTGAATCCAGATCTATCATCTATGAAAGTAATGAAGTATGAAAATCCACCCATGGCTTGCTTAGACATTGGTCCACATACATCTGTGTGTACCATTCCTAGCAAATTTGCAGCCCTCTCTCCATGTCTACTAAATGGAGACTGCAGTGCCACTATAAAGTGAGATTTTCATCATCCCTTTTCTTTTATTAGTTTGTTCAATCTGAAGTAAATTATGTCACATTTATACAGACCATTATTTAAAGTACCACGTCTATAAAGAATATTATCTCTAAGAATAGAACATTCATTATTCTCAATAATAAATGAAAATCCAGCCAAGTCTAACATGGGAATAATATTCCTCACAATCGAGGGAACAAAATAACAATTATTTCAAACAATAGTCTTGCCCGTAGGCCTATGTAAATGAAATTATTCTACATCTTCAGCAGCAACTCTTGCTCCATTTCCATCAGTAGAATCACCTCCTCTTCCTCAAGAGTCCTACTTCTCCTTGGTCCCTGCAACAAATTACAGATATGAGAACCACAGGCGGTATCGAATACCCAAGTAGAAATGACATATTCACTTCTATCATGAACATACCTGAATCAGAAGCGGTAGTCTCACTACCCTTCTTCTTCAATTCTGCAAGGTAAACCTTGCAGTTCCTCTTCTAGTGCCCCACCTTGTTACAGTGAAAGCAAACAACTTTGCTCTTGGGGTCTTCAGCTTTTGGTGGAACCGGCTTTTCTTCACCTACTTTCTTCTTCTTGGAAGCGTTCCTCTTCCTTTTCTTAGGATTGGAACCTTCACCAATTAGAAGAACAGAACTCTTCTTAGGGGAAAAATTCGATTCCGCAGTCTTCAACATGTTGTGGAGTTCAGGCAGGCTGACATCCAACTTATTCATGTGAAAGTTCACAACAAACTGCGAGAACGAACTCGGAAGCGATTGCAAGACCAAGTCTTGGCTCAGCTCCCCATCCATGGCAAAACCAAGTTGTCCAAGACGTTCAATCAAATTGATCATCTTAAGTACATGGTCATTCACAGATGATCCCTCAGACATCCTACACCCGAACAGCTCCTTCGATATCTCATATCGAGCTGTCCTCCCTGCCACATCATACAACTCTTGTAGATGCATGAGGATAGTGTGAGCATCCATATGCTCATGTTGCTTCTGTAGTTCAATGTTCATGGAATCTAGCATGATGCATTGAGCAACATTTGCATCATCTACCCACTTACGATACACAACATGTTCATCATTATGTGCATCACCAGCAGGTTCAGTAGGCTTAGGTGAGTCAATCACGTATTCCAGCTTCTCAATCCTGAGAACAATTCTCAAGTTTCGAAGCCAGTCAGCATAATTAGGACCAGTCAATTTGTGAGCATCTAGTATGCTCCTGAGTGATAGTGCAGAAGACATAACGTACAAAGTAAATCTGTAAATGATAAACACATAACAACACTTAGCAAATATTCGATTTCATTTCAAAACACTATATGAATCGGGTCTTTATTCATAAGTGGCTCCCACTAGATTTCCTAATTTATTCAACCCCCTACGTGAAAAATTAAGCATTCATAATGCTAGTGGGAATAGGGATTCTACATTCCATTACACGACCCCGGCTGTAGCATGAACCGCCATGTAATGTTCAATAGGCAGACAACTCTTGTCAATTACATCTCATGTTATTCCCTGATCAAACTTTAGCCTCTTGAATAATTGAGTCTCGGCTGTAGCACGACAAACTCAATATTCTAAGTTAAGTCTAACCCAATATTCCGTACAGTTGAATCAGTCCCCAAAGGCCCACGGCTGTAGCATGTACCGACCTTTAGATTCTTATTCAATGTACACATCTCTATGTAATAGACAAGTATTTCTTATTTCGAAATCAAAGCCCTCGGCTGTAGCATGAACCGATAATGATTCAAAAATAAGAACTACTTTTCTATCATGTTGGAAGGCTATGACCGACACAAGCCCGTTGTGTCATTGGCCAATTACTACTTGATATTATTTAATTTTAGAGGGATTATATTACGTTACAATCATAATCATATTATAAAGAAATTCTTCCTTTTAAATTAAATATTTCAAATCAATAATCAATAATCAGATGATTCCCAGATCGGGTGGAGCATTGTCAAGAGGCGTCACTTAATAACCCTTTCTTACAGATAGAAATCTGTTGTTGACAGAATCATCCTTTCTCTCATATCGAAAATTCATATTCAATTACGTGTTTCACAAACACAAGAATCTCATGATTGTATTCATAATATTGATATTAAGGTTATGAAACAATTTCACTATACTAGGTTGTCTAACAAACGCCTTATGTTCATTTAAGTTCACCTAAATCTATCATCGCATGATAAACTAAGCATATATCACATATATCAACATGAATAAACATCAAGGTAGGCATGTTATATCATCTACCACATTAGTCTAAGCATTATACATCTCTATGTATCACATGAAGCATTTAAAAGCAATTAAAAACAGTCAAAAACAACTTTAAAACACTTCATGGAAATATAAACAGTTCAAAACTTTTATATAAACTAAAATTGATCACTCCATTAGATCCGTCTCGGAAAAATGAATCCAACGGTATATTGCACGCCCAAAACGGAGTTACGAAACTCCCAGAAAATCAATTTTAAAATCAACAGAGGGGCTGTAACGCATTACAGGAACGCGTTACAGGACCTGTAACGCATTCCGGTGATGCATTACACCCCTTTTAAGCCATTAAAGGGTGTAACGCATTCCGTGAATGCGCCACAGATGTGTAACGCATTCCCGGAATGCGTTATACCCCTATTTTTTTTCTTTCAGCAGCCGCCGCTTATCCTCGGTTTGCGCACCTGACAACTCTGATTCTTCTCTGTCCTTTTCTTTACTTTACCCGTGCAGCACAGAAGCAACAGCAGTATACAGACAATACAAAACATATATATATACTATATATACATATATTTATACTTATTTAATTATGAATTTTAATTACAAGAACTTCAAAAATTCATAATAAAAAATCTATACATCCTAAAATTATGAAAAAAATACCCAGACGATCTACAACACTTGTAGAACCCAGATCAACATTCAAAATTATCCTGAGAAACGATTTCTAATCAGACAAAATTAATCCATGATATAACTTGTAAAAATCATAATTAATTCATACAAGCACATAAAATTCTGAAATTTTTACCACAGATCTATATGCATACAACCTATGCTCTGATACCATTGTTGGATTTTAATCACAGCAGGGGCATCGGAAAATACTTTTACACATATAAAATCCGAATAAAAGCATATAAATCGTGAATAAAAATTCGAGGGATCGAATCTAACCTTTTAAAATAATTCGGAGACAACGATCAGAGATCCTTAGCAGTTGCTCCTCAAGTGTGAAGCACTCCACCGGTATCCACCAAGAAAACGATGTTAAGGAGGACGAAGGAGGTGGAGAGCATTGGGTTTTCCAAACTTTTTGGGTTTTCGGGTTTGATGTATGTTAGAATAAAATAGGGTCTATAATAGTGTATTTATAGGCAAAATTTTCAGCTGAAATTTTCCCATAAATAATATTATTATTATCCCATTTATTATTCTCATTAATAATTAAAACACCTTTTAATTATTAATCCTTTTTCTAAACACTTTAGAAATAATTCTCTCTCTTGATTTAATTTCCAAAAATTAAATCCTTAATTAATAATATTAAGAACTTTTCTTAATTAATTTATAATCAATTAAATCTCATTTAATCAATTATTAAATTTGCCAATTAATTATTTATTTCATAAATAAATAATTATTAGCTATTATTAATTAATTCCTCCACCATTAAATCATTCTCTTTTTATGGTGTGACCTTGTAGGTTCAATATTAAGCCGGTAGTAGAAATAAATAATAATAAAACTATTTTATCATTATTTATATAAATTCTCTAATTTATTAAATATGATTAATTAATTAATCACATTTATTCTACATCGTGAGGGATACTTCTCAGCATATCGCGACTATCCGGATAATATGAATTCACTACTTAGAATACCAAGAACCTATTCAGTGAATAGTTACCGTATAATAAACTCCTTCTACCCTACAATGTCACGATTAAATACAAGGCATGGATCTCGTGTCAAGCCTATCTAATTCAATCACTTTGCTTACCATTTACTATGCATAGTTCTATGCAAATTAGAAACTCCTTTCTAATTTCATTTACTCTGGCCAGAGATTCCTGAACTAGCATAAGTGGATCAGCCTTGAACATTCGCTTCCTTCACTGGAAGGGGTAGATCCTTTATTGATCATACACTATCTTCGTGTACAAATTCCTATACCCAGAAGAGCCCTAATAATTATCCCTGGAGACTAAGAACTAAACCAAAGCATAGTTCAGTGTACACAAGATGACTATGATGACCTCAAGTCTAAGGATACTTGTACAACTATCACTATGTGAATAACTGCTGACACGTGAGTGAACTCCATCAGTTGTTCAGCTGTGCGAGTCATGTTCAGTGAACTTATTCCATAATAAGCACCTACATACTAGCTATAGTGTCACCACACAAATGTCTATGAGAACAGACATCCTTCATAATGAAGCAAGCATAGTATGCACCGATCTTTGCGGATTATTAATTACAGTTAGTAATCCTATGACCAGGAACTATTTAAGTTTAGAGTTATCATCTTTTTAGGTCTCACTATTATGATCTCATCATAATCCATAAAAAGCTTTACTCTAAACTATGGTATATCTTATTTAAACACTTAAATAGATAAAGCCCGTAATAAAAACAAAACAAGTCTTTATTAATATCAATGAAATCAAAACAGATTACATAAAAGTTATTCCTAAATCCTAATGCATGATTGGACTTAGGACATATTCCTTTCAGCTACCAGTGCTACATTATCAATGACAATATTTTCAGAAACAATCTTGCCATATTCCATTGTGAATCCTTTGTTGTTGTCTCCAACAGTCACCAAAGGGCCAGCTTTCTCCTCAAACTGTGATAGTAGGGCTTTATCACCTGTCATATGCCTGGAACATCCACTATCTATAATCCAGATGACTTTCTTCACTTTGCCCTGCACACAATGAGTTTTAAAAGTGTTTAGCAACCCAAGCAGTGTTGGGTACTTTCTTCTTATTAACTGATTTAGCAGCAGTAGAATGAGTAGTTTCAGATAAAATAGAGTTCATTGACTGTTGAGTATTTTCCCTTTCTCTTGTAGACCCAATTTTTGTTTCTTTGAGGTCTACTCTCAGTTTGTGACAACTTTTCATCATTTTTAATTTGCAAGAAATGCAGTCAAACTTGTCACAGAAGGAGTAGGGATCACTTGTATTTGCTTCATTGTATTTGCAGGCTGCTTTAGTTGGTTTGCTAACTGCCTTTTTACAAAGGTGAGTTAGGTGATTCACAGAGCCACATTTTTCACATTTCTTTCTTGGAGCATCTGCAACATAAGCAAAATTGTTTTTTTTTGTTTATCCATATCTTCCCATTTCTATTTTTCTTTTTCTTTCTTGTATCTTCAGTTTTGGTTTCTTTAACAGGTGTCTTGGAACTTTGTTTGTCCATGAGCTTCTCTTTAGTATTGGAAGACTGAGTTGATTCTTCAATTTTCTTCTCTTTGTCCTCATCAGTAATTTCTTTCTTGATAATCAATTCTTCTTCATTGAAGTTGACTTCATATGCTTTGAATATAGGTATATTAACCTCTTTCAAAAAGGTTGGAGCATTTTCAGTTTTCTTTGCTTTCCCTTTATCACCCATAGTCTTCTTTTTGTCATTCATAGCATCATAGTCAAGGCCAATAACAATGTTTGCACATGGCTTATTTTTCTCATGGTACTTTCCGACCAATTCAGATGCATTTCTGAAAGATTTCAACTTCACTTCATTCTTTTCCAGCTTCTCCCTTAGCACTGCTTCAATTTCATTTGCACACTTGAGCTTGTTCTTTAGATATGCATTTTCTTGTTTAAAGTTTCAAGCTCGACCAACAACAATTCAGTTTCTTGCTTCCCACTTTCAAGCTTCTCATTTATCTTTGTTAATCTGCTAACTTCTTCATTAGCAGCAATCATGCTTGTGTGGATGTGAAACATTTTTGTGCTCATCTTCTCTATAGTTTCCTTATATTGATTCACATTTAAATCAATTGTGGTAAGAGTTGGTACATGTGATTTAGATGAGGCTGATTCTCCTTGCTCCAAGGCCATGAGTGTATAGTTTCCAAATTCTTCATCTTCATCATTTTCAGAGACATCCCAACTTTTACCTTCTGCAATATAAGCTTTGCTTTGTTGTTTCTTCAGAAAAGCTTCATACTTTGCTTCAAGTTCAAGATAAGCTTTATCCTTCTTTGCTTTCTTGGGTTTCCTGCATTCGGTAGCAAAATGACCCAACTCATCACAGTTGAAGCACCTTATCTTAGATTTGTCAACAGATTCAGTTTTGTAGCCAGTTTTGCTTTAAGAAGTGTACTTCCCTTTTCCTTTCCAGCTGTTGTCTTTGTTGAAAGACTGTCCTTTACCCTTGAAGTAACTTGGCTTCTTTACTCTAATGTTAGAGAATTTTCTAGCCATATAGGCCATTGACTGATCTAGTTCATCCAGTTCATCCAGAGTGTAGAACTCATCTTCTTCCTATTCCAGAATGACTTGTTCCTGTGAATCATTTATTCTTTGCTCACTTATTAAGGTAACTGAAGTTTAAGATCTTGGCTCATCAGTAGATGTTTGGTTCTCATTGACAATTAAAGCACTTGAGCCATCTACAACATGTATTTGGCCATATCTCAATGATTTCCTTTGAATCATTTCTAGTTCATATGTTTTGAGAATTCCATATAGAACTTCCAATGTTATTCTGCTCAAGTCTCTCCCTTTCCTGATTGCTGAGATTTTCTATTCTAAATGATCAGGAAGAGTAAGCAAGAACTTTAGGTTTACTTCTTCAGCTTCTTAATATTTTTCATAAAGTTGCAAGTCATTTATCAACTTATTGAATCTTTCAAACACATCAGTAATGTTTTCCTTTGGATTTACCATAAAACCCTCATACTGTGAAATCAGTATTCTTCTTTATTTTGACCTAACTTCTTCAGTTCCCTCACACAATATCTCTATCTTTTCCCAGATCTGTTTTGTAGTGTCACAGTTGACAATGTTGTTATACATTACATTGTTAAGTGACTCAATTAAGATTAACTACAAGCCACTATCCAGGGAGACTTTCTCTTTCTCAGGCTCAGAGTATTCTGCAGGGTCCTTGGGAGCATAATGAGCTGGAATAACCATATCTCCATCTGTAAATTCCTCAACTCTAACCATAGGAGTGAAGGGCCCATTCTTGAGGATCTGAATGTAGAGTGGATTGGCCATCCTGATAAACAGCATCATTTTCTTTTTCCAAAGAGTGTAGTTAGTTTCGTCAAAGGTAGGAATTTTGATGCTACCACTACACCATTTTTGACCTATATCAACACCAAAAAAAGTGTTAAAATGGCCAAAAAGTGTTACCTAAAGCAAAAAAATGGGCTATGGTTATATTTTTTGAAAATTTGGGGGTGTTGGATTTGCACCTGCTACAATAGGTGTCTACGGTTACACTTTTTGAAATTATGGTAACACCTCTCATTGTGTAACAATAGAGTACCTATATTTATATTTTCTATTTTTTATGGTAACAAGTTGAAGGTGTAACCACAGTTCTGTTGCAACACACCTTACCTTTTAGTAACACCAAAAATATGTTGGAATAGACTCTTTTGTAACACCATATTTGCTATTGTAACACTTAATTCAATCTTTTGGTAACACTTTTATATCTTACTGTAACATTCTTTTTTAACACTCTGGTATTTATTGTAACACTTTTTCTAATTTTTACTAACATAAATATATCAATCATATATCAATCTGTCACATTTGGAACACTAAAAACTTAAATACATTTAACTTAAAAACTCAAATTAAAGTTCAAATTCAACACAATACAATGTTCCAAGTCACATATGTGGGAAGTTTTATACACGCCCTTAATGTTTATGAAATACAAATCAATTCCAATGCAGATAGTATATTTTCCAGCAGCAACTAGCATGACGATATCCATAGATACACCTGGTTGCCACTTGTAGCCCCTGCAAGCATCCCAAACTTGTGAGGATGCACATTAAAGAGACATGGAATAGCAGTCATCTCTGAGCTAGTTATTATGCCAATGCATCTCTTCTCTGCTGCAGATATAACGTCAACTCCTCTTTTCATATTCCCTATAAAGACATATGAATATTTATGTTGATCTATGATTCTAGTATATGCATCAACTCAAGTTTTCAATTTTAGTGCTCTCCCCTGGTTTAGAGAAAAACAAGCATGAATTGAAGTGAGTTGGTTGTAGATCTAGAGGAAACAACAACTATAGTCATAATAAGTGGAATGTATCATGAAAATTTGAATTGCATTTTTAAGAATTATATGCATTGGAATGAGTAACCTATACGAGTTTTTTTTTATTTGATCTAACTCAAGAAGTGTCCTATTGTTAATCACAACATACTTAAATAGTTAAAGTAGTCTGCATTATATGAAAAGTACAAATACTTTAAGCTTCAGTTAACAAAGTGCATATCTTATCAAAAGAAGTCTGTTTATACCATTTAATAATTCAGAAACTTAAACTAGATACGGTCCTACCATCCATTGCCTAAACAATTGTCTTTGTTCTATTCATGACAAAAGACGAACAATCAACATCATTGAAGAAATAAGAAAATACAACAATGCAGCAAGACATGACAAGCATTTATAATATTAATGTATAGGTTACTCTGAGCAAGAAATATGCAGAGGTAGCACCAACACTACATCCACAAAAGAATAACAATTTCATGAAACAACTGAACGGATGATAATCCTGCGTATACACAGCAGAAAGAAGGTAGAGTTTCTTGAAAAAATAATTTAGGGCATGAAAATTGCAAACCTTAATCTTGTGAGTAGCCCATCCATTGAGATTTTTCTCCTCCCAAGTCCCAGCCCATATGAAAAATGGTAAAGCAGTAAATGACATAAATTTAAAAAGATTTGAATTAAATAGACAAGGAGGGTTTTTTATAAATCCCAAATTAAGATGAATTAAAAAATTTAATGATTGTAAATAATTGTTCCACATTAGCAAAATATGAAGAAAAAAAGAGGGAAAGATAGAAACCCGATTCCAGACAGAACCGATATGAGAAGAAGAGAGAGAATTATTATGAAGAAGAAGATCCTGAGGAGTGAGCTTGCGGGGACAAGGAGAGGAGCAGATTTTTCGATATCTAACAATGCTGAATTGGCAAAATATATACTTCAGTCTGATTAAAGACAATAGCATAATTCATACAAACACAAAGACCAAATTTTCTAAAATTTTCTGTATGTTTTACAATAATGATCTATGTCATAGAAGTAAAGATACCTTTCTGCAAAGCATGGAGCTGCCGCCCCAAACAAGAGTGGCCTTACACATGGTGAAATACGATCTTCCTCAGGTTAGATAACACAAGCATCGGACCACATACACAGTATGAAAAAACTATCTTGTGATGATAGCAGGGGCTCAAATTAACTCTTATTCGTATATTCACTTCCTCTTTAAAATTGTTGAAAGTATGAAGAAAAAGCCAATGAGGAAAAGCACATATAGTGTCTTAAAATCATATAAATATTTAACGGATTTCAGATCCCCAGGGGCAAGACCAAGCTGAAAATAAAAAATACAAGACATGGTAGTCAGGTTATAGCGCATACTGAATGCATTTCCAAGTGAAATGACATACAAATTACTTGTGTGCAACTCCAATTCAAGGTAGAAAACAAGACCAATGAGATATTACGACATCGGAGGCTTTTGATATTATAGATAAAACATATAGTAAATGAATATTTCAAAATTTCAAAACAGGTCCTAAACCTATTTTATGTTTTGAAAACCAAGTTGCTAAACTAAAATACTCTTGTAGAACATCACCATGTATTGTAATATCGTGATAAATATAATAAACTTTCCAAACCACTTCTAAGATTCTAACAGATATTTGTAGCAATCCATGTCAGACTTGGTACTATTTTTATCATTTTTTAAAATTTAATTGTCATCCTAAATACATAAAGCAACCTGAGGGTCTTTTACATGAATTCTAGATAAAAGGAATACAAAAATAAAGGAAGTGACACTAGGAAAATGCAGGAATGCTTTCAAGTTTAAACAAAAATGACTAAACTATAAATATCACCCAATAAAACTGTTTAAGCTCGTAGCTATAAGATGCAAAAAATCTTCAGAAAATAATTCCAGTAAAAAATTATATGTTATCCTTATCCACGTGTTTTTATTGATCATGCTTGCTACAATTACCAATAGTTGTATTCATGGAAGTTCTGATGTAAACATATAATAGTTATGTACATCAGTAATCTATATGAAATGAAAGTAGTTAAAGCTACATGGAAAAACATACAAACATAGAGTAAAAGAAAACCAAAACTTGCCACAAGTATAGTACAAGAGTTAAAAAAAGTGAGTAATAAGCACGGATGGCTGTTTAGGAATAATTTGTAAGACTTTGAACTAATTGGATGAAAATAGAATTAAAGAGATACTTACTCTAACAGTGATATAAGAAGCTGGAATAAGGCCGATCACAGTGGCGGTAAAGGACACGTGAAATGGGATATCCATTATCGGTGATGCTAGATTGATAAAAAGATTAGGCAAAGTCGGGGTTATTCTCAGGAAAAGCATGTAATTCAGCAACTTGTCCTTGCGCTTTGCAATCTGCATCACCAAGTTACAAGTTAGAATGATACAATAAAATAAATAAAATCTGGATTCAATCTCTTTTATGCAAAAAAAGAGAAAAAGACCAATTTATTAAAAGTAAAAGCTACCTCTCCCTCAAAGAATTTCAACTTTTCAGGCCATAACCAGCTGACAATAGGTCTGCCAATTAACTTGGACAGAAAATAGCAGGATGATGCTCCGGCTGTGGCATTGAAAACAACCAAAAATATTCCTTTTATAACACCAAAGAGTGCGCCAGCCGCTAGCTAACAATGACATGAAAATGGTCCCTGGGATCATAAATGTTTGCATAAATATGTAAGTGGCGCAATAACCCAGAATAAATTTTGCCGGATAATGACTGGCATACAATGCCAGATGTTCTCTGTAGAAAATATTCATAATAATCATCACCAACCCCCATAGACAAAAGAAGTAGAGAAAAAAAGTTAATAACATCTTTAATGTAATAAACATGTCAAGTACTGTATCAGCAATACATTTATAACACACTAAAATAGACCAAATACATGGGTCGCAATCATTGGAGGAGGTGCTTGTCCAAACTTCTAAAAGACCAAATACCTGGGTCACAATCATTGGAGGAGGTGCTTGTCCAACTTCTAAAAGACCAAATACCTGGGTCGCAATCATTGGAGGAGGTGCTTGTCCAACTTCTAAAAGACCAAATACCTGGGTCGCAATCATTGGAGGAGGTGCTTGTCCAACTTCTAAAAGACCAAATACCCGGGTCGCACCAGGTGGATATATAGGCATACGAGGAGCCATTGCAATAGGCCTCATTTGTGAAAACTGGGACTGTAAACAATTAAAGTTTTTTTATAATTAATATTAACACTTTATCTTGCCTAATGAGCAGTGATAGATCCACAAATCCATACATTACTCGGAGCACTTAATTCATAAACTATGAATCAAAGATTAGTTATGTGTCATAATCTGATCAAAGACTTCTAGGTTTTCAAACAGAAAGAAACTCATCACAAGATATATTTATTTGAGCAAGCAACCACGATTCAAGTAAAATAATATAAAGCAGACCTTCACTCACTAGAGTGTGAACTCAGTTTCATTAAATAATGCTCATACATGATTAATTACGGCGACTAGTGATTCTACAAACTAATCAATTAATTAATTTCTAAATACATCAAATATAACCACAAACAACAAAATAATATAGTTATTAACAATAACTAATGTATCCTTCTGCAAACGATCGAATCGTTTAGTTACCAGCAAGAAAAGATAAGCGAAAAGGAAGAAATACAGTACCTCGTGAATACGAGTAAGAATATATTATCGCTTACAAGCTTCTTCGGGGGTTTCGTACAATCCAACATCTTATAGAAGCTTTGCTACTCACAAATCAATTATTAGCAACACCAATACATAACATAGTAATCTAAATGCAGCTATCAAACTAATACAAAAAAACATAAGGTTTTGGAATTCATACAAGGTGCAATAACCCTAATTACAAAATCCTAATTCATACAAGGTGCAATAACCCTAATTTATACAAGGTTTTGAAATCCTAATTACAAAATCTAAATTTGGTTGAGAAGAAATCCCCAATTTATAGAATGTTAGGTCACACACACTGTAGAGGGGGTGAATACAGTGTAAAGTACAATCAAATCGAACTTTAATATCTCAAGTAACAGAAAACAAACTTTATTGAAACAATAAACTCTGTTACAGTATAGAACTGTTACCTCTCAGTGATGAACAAATATCACGAGAGCTGCTAGGGTTACTACAAATAATCTTCTCGAATATGATAACACTTATAGTGTAAACCCTATGTCTGTGTTTATATACTACACAGTTACAAGATAATCGCTAATTGATATGGAATATAATTCTGCTTCCTAAAATATATCAATCAAATATCTTTTCTTCCAAGTATTCTATTCTTTATAGAATTCCTTCTTCATGCATATCTCTTCTTATGTTTATCTCGATCTTCTTTTCTTTAATCAGCTACTGTCCTTATCTGAACATCCTTCAGGACTTAAGTTCTGATATCCATCTTCTGATGATTATCTCCTGATAATATAAGTACTGATATCCTTAAGTCCTGACTTCCAGTAACTACTGATTTATCCTGTTTAAACAAGATCTGAAAACTAAACATAAAACATATTAGCCATGACATTATCAAATATATCCAACAATCTCCCCCAACTTGTAAATTAGCATAATATACAAGTTTAACAGATATTTGATGATGTCAAAAACATTAAGTACAAATGTATGAGAAATAGACTAGATAACTACAACTTACAGTCCTTAAAGCTTTAACAATATTTAACTTCAGATAACAGCTTCAGTCTGTACAAATATCAGAATTTAATCAGTTGTAGATCTTGACTTGGGTTCATCTTCTGATCTCTCTGATGTCAGGAGTTGTTCTGAGATAGTTCTTCAACAAACATCTCTCAACATATCTAAGTTCATCAATCATTTTCCTTTTAGCATCTTTAAGCTCTGCATTATCTTCACCAATTTGAAAGATTGCAGCCCTGAGATCATTAATCTTTGCTTTTCTTATATCCTGATCCAGTCTGATCAAATAAGCTTTATCAGACTCAAGATTGAATTCCACAGCCCTGTAACCCAGAAAGGTAGTTATAATTTTAGCAGTGTTGGGCTTCATTTCAACTATATCACCCTTGTGATCTCTGTACTTTGGAACATATGTGTTGTCAGACTTAACAGAATAAAGCCTTTTCTGTCTCTGAATCTGATCCTTCAAATAGTTTGCAGCACTTCCTGTCAATATGTCATCCACTTGAAGTAAGAATAGTACATGCTCCAATTCTTCAAAATACTTCAATGGAATGGCATTTTTCCTTATATGATAAACCCTACCATCTGTCATGAAGTACAATAAGATGTGTTCTTTCAAGTAGGTATGGTAAACCATTTGTACAGATTCCAGTTGATTCAATCTCTCAGGAGTTGCTCCAATACCTGGTTCACTCAAGGAAGTTGGATCATTGGTAGTGTTCTGTATTCTTCTTTCATCTGCACTTCCCAATCCAGTTTTATCTCTTGCTTCCTTTCCAGTAACTACTCTTGCTTTAAAACCACTTGCAGCAGTCTTCAAAGGTTGAGTCTGTTTTGTTTTAGTGAATCCTGGTAGGAGTGTCTTTGGTCTAACTTCTAATATCAAGTTAACTTGAGCTATGTCAGAGGTTACTTGCTTCTTTGGAATATCAGAACTTACTGTCTCTTGACTCTGAACAACTTGAGCCATATCAGAGGTTGTTTTAAGAACTTTTCTTGAAGTCAGAGCAAGATCATCCTTTTCATCAGTGATTTTTTCATTCTCAGGAGGCACATAAACCTTGATAGGTTCACCAACCTTTTCTTTACCCTTGGATCTTGGATCTATCTGCGGTTGTGATTTAGCCAATGTTGTTTCAATATTTGTCCTTTCTTTTATCACAATGCCCTTGAGTTTTGGAAGTGTCTTTTTACCAGAAGCTTCAGATTTAGATGTGACTTTCTCTGATTTAAGTCTGGCTTCTTCTTCCATTAAACTCTCCAAGTCCATTCCTGGATTTTCCTGAAGAAATAACTGTCTTGACATTTCTTCATCAAGATCTAAAAGTTCATCAAAACTTATCCTTTTACCAGTAGCAAAACTAATTCTTTTCCCGGTATCAGAACTTATCATGTAACTTGTGACTTCAGCTTTTCTTGATGAGAAACCTCTACCTTGACTATGACCTCTACCCATTCCAAGGTTTCCTTGATCATCCTTTTCATTATCCTTCCCTTTCAGTGTCTTGGCAGTCTTGCATTTGGACTTAATTACTCTCTCCCCCTTTTTGGCATCAGCAGGTAGTAGAAGAGAGACAAGCAATTCCACTGAAGCTTGGATTTCAGTAAGTTGGGATTGCTGAGAAGCTTGATTTTTCAGAATATAATCAATCTGAGCTTGTTGTGTCCCTTGAGTCTTCTCAATATAAGCAATCCTATCAAAGGTAGGTTGGAAGAACTTTTTCTTATCAATCTTTTGAACTTGTTCTTGCGTCATTAGTTCTTCCCTTAAGAGATGTAACTCTGCATGAGTATTTGAATGAAGACCTTGTAAATGTTTAATACTCAATGCAGTGACTCTAAGCTGTGTTTTGAAATCATCATTATTTAACATTTCATCAGCTTTTGTCAAGTGCTCAGCCAGATTCTGTGCAGAAGGAGCACAGGTGACTGAGTTCCATTCCTTAGTCCACTCCTGTCCTGCAGGAGTTTCACTCCAAGGCACTGGTGCTTCTCTTATAACAAACTTCCTAACAATTTCAGTTTTAAGAACAGTCTGTTGAGGGGCATATCCTGAAGGACCTGCTTCATCAGCATCTACAGTCGGAGCAGCATCACCAGTATCTCCAGCATTTGTAGCATCAGAACTTACAGAATCAGAACCTTCTGATAGAACAACAGTGTGAGTAGCAATGGAGGCTTCAGCATCCTCTAATTGCTGATCTGGTTCTAAGTTCTGATCAACAGCCATATCCTGATGCTCACCTATATTCTGATCATCAGCATCTACATGCAGAGAAGGTGTAGTAGATAACTCTGGAGTTTGAACAGCATCAGTAACAGGTGTTGTTGATGGATTAGTTGATGTTGGAGCTTCTAAGAGAATTACTTCAGGCACAACCAAGGTCTGGATATCAATATCAGCACTTGTGCCTATATTCACAGGAGATACAGACTTTTGAACAGGAGACACAGATGGTGTGTTGGCCTGTTCAGGAATAGCGTCCTGAGTTGGAGTTGATGGAAAAGTAGTGACTTTAGCAAATTCTTTTTCTTGTGAGATCAGAGATTCCTGATCTCCTTCCTAAGCTGCTGCTTCTTCATCATCTGAAACTGGCCTTTTGGCCCTCTGTTTCTTGTATCTCTTTGCAGATATGGATTCCTTGGGAGTTTCGGGAACAGTCATTCTTCTAAGCCTCTTGAGAAGCCTAGATCCCCTAATTTCAGAATCCTTCTGAGAAGTCACTGTCTCAGCTTCTTGGACAACAGGTTCTGATGCAGAAACATGTTCCTCACTGTCAGACTCATCTCTCAAAGCAATCCTCCTTCTCTTTTGAGGTGTTTGAGGAACAGTCTTTGTCCTCTTAGGTTTGGAAGATGAAGGCTTCATAGTAGGTGCTGAGGATGAGGGTTGGACTGTCTGTGAAGTGGAGAGATAGGATTTGATATATTGCCTAAGGGTTGGTTGAGTAGTATGGGTGGTAGGTGCGGATGGTTGTTGTGGTGTGTGGGAGGTGTTTGTTGGTTGGACATCAGGATAAACAGATCTATAGGAATCAGGATCAGCATTTACTAAGATCTGTTTTACAGACTGAGGAATCTGTAAAGGTCTAACCACTGGTTTCTTAGTGTCAGCATTTACCAGGTCATTAAAGTATCATTTTACAACCTTAAAAGGTGGAGTTAAGGAACTGACTAAGTGAGGTGCATCAGTACAAAAAGTATATATAAGTTGACAAAATCTAGCAAAGTAAACAACATTCATATCCTCTGTCATCCTATCCCCAATAAAACCTATTATAGCCGTTGCAAAATCAAAATGAGTTTGGTTTATAATGGCATACCCGATGTGCTGACTCATTATGGGGATGACATCAAAATTCGAACACTTGTTCCCAAAAGCTTTAGTGATGCAGTCGAAGAAGAAACTCCATTCCCTTCTGATATGAGCCCGTTTCAACTGCCCAAGCTTTGCCAAACTCTGTTCATACCCCAAACTGGCCATTAACTCCTGAAGAGCCGATTCCTCTGAAATTGAAAAAGTACATCCTTCTGGGAGATGTAGAGCCTTGCGTATTATACCAGGAGTGACTGCATATGAAGAATCACCCACTTCGAAAACAATACTAGGAGTACCATTTGGACCACCATTATCAAAGTTTCCAGTCCTCCAAAGTGTCAGAACTTGTTGGCTTGAGAATACTGAAGGTTGGATCAATGCATACCCGATTTCACTGTGTGCAAGAAGGTCTTGCACAAAATGCAATTCAGACGGAGCTTCAGCATTATCAAGAATAGCAGCATAATTATTTGGAACAAATTTAGCTCCATCAATGATTAAATCCTTAGGTGCCATGAAAGTAATAGAGAGGTTTAAGTGCCTATTAGGTGTTTGATAGAATGTCTATATGAAAAACCAACGTTAGAAGAAGAAAGAGAGTAAAAGCAAGTAGAGAGAAAAAGTATGAAAGGAAATAAAAGATTAAAAAAAAATCTTCTCTTTGTCTTACTTATACTTTTGAAAAAAAATGTAACCGTTGGACACCTGTCAGACATGCAGTAAAAACGAATAGTTAATGGGCACGAGAAAACAGTAATCATTACTTATCCACTTGCAGTTTTTCAAGGAAAAACCGTTCCACTTACCCAGTTATTCCATTAATCAAGGTGAAACAGTTTTAATTCAAAATTGAAACTGTTCCCACTTATTTAATTATTTTTCACTGCAACATCAATATTCTGGAGAAAAAAAAAAATTCGAGTAAAAATAACTATAATAAATCAGATGAGCAAGTACTGATAAAATAAAATCAGAACTTAAGTTAAACCAGAATTTATATGGTCATCAGAATATGAATATGTATCAGGATTTATCAATACATTACAAAATATCTCAGAGACAAGATCTTGAAACAAAAACAAATTTCATTAATATATCAAGAGAATACATTCATGAAATTTAAATTACATCAGAATTTGTACAAGATTTCCCTAAGCTGCTAAACCTAACGTCAACAGCCATTGTCCTAGCTCAAGAAGCAGGGCAAGGCTGATGATGAAGAAAAATAGGAAGAAGAAAATAAATTATTTCTTCTTCCTACTCTCGACAAACAGAATAGCGAGTCGAATGATTCGCTCTTGCTGGCGGAGAGCTTCCAGCCTTTCCTCCTCCAATCGCTCCAGATGGCGATGGTAGTCCATGTAGAAGAACAGGAGGTGGGTGAGTACCTCCTGGGGAACGGAGTCCCATATCTCATCAGGAATGGCAGTGACGTGCCATTCCTGCTGTCAATTGGCACAGCTCAGCTTCATGTTGAATGTTTCGTAGTTCAAAAACATATTGTAATTGACCATGGTGTTTTTAATAGAAAAAAAATGAAGGTGAGTTTTTGATAAAAGAGTTGATGGGAAGGCTGATGTGAAGTGGTTGTTTATATAGGCAAGAGAATGCCAGGAGACGCAAAGAAATTTAATGCTGACAGGTGAAATTAATTCTACCTCGTCTCCCTAGACTTGAAAAAAGAAAAACATTAATTAGAAAGAGAAAACATGGTTTAATGCGCACAAGAAGCAAGTAAAAGTTGACTGTTCATGTACGAGTACCACTATCCCTAACTATAGTGACTATTAATCTTCCACTTCAACATATTCTGGTTTAATCTGAGACTGTTTTCAAATTTTATCCACAAATAAGTCAAGTAAAGAATTAGACTGTAATATCAGAACTTAGACTTATATCAGAACTTAACAGTCATCAGAAATAATTTCTTAACTCGAAAAAGGAATGCCTATTTTAGTAAGTCCTCACACAAATTCTGATTTATATTCTTCAGAACTTAATCATCAGAACATGCAATCAGAACTTGTCCTCAGAATTTGTGCAATGTGACACAATGACTGTTCATCTAAAATAACATAGATCCCCACAGTGATTTTCATCATTCATGTGGAGTGGTTAGTGTGTGCATTAAGCTAAATATCAGACAAAGAGAAAAGTCTAATTCACTTCGGTACATCTGAGAAATAAGGCATAACTAAAACTTTACTAAAAATCTGTCAATATTCTGAAACCTACTATTGAATGAATTCATGCTTGAGTCCACCTCAACTATTATGTGCTAATTTTGTGAATCTTTTTAAATTCTATTTTACAGTGGCTTCTCAGTGTAACTGAGTCACGACTGCTTATCATAATTTATGCTATTATCAAAGTATTTCTCCAGTAATCATAGAGTGTGAAAAGTCACCAAGAAAATATTTTATTTGCTTTTCTGATGCATATTACTTAATATCAGCATTGCACTTGGGTCTTCCCTTCCACATTTTTACTCTAGATCTCAAAGGAGTACCTGATTTTTAATCCTTGTTTCTCTTTCTTTTTCTTTTGATAAGTGAGGTTTATCAGCACTTAGTACATTCAACAGATTTACTAGCATCAGAACTTAACAGATGAGTAGCATTATTCTAGTTTGTGACTTAGTAATAAGATAGACAAAGTAAACTCAACTAAGCTCAATTATCAGAATTTGCTTGTGTCAATAGATTTCCACAGAAATAATTACTTCTTACAAGGGATCCCTTGTTTATTGAAGACTACTAGGTCAGCATCTAGCACATTTATCCTCATAGGATTGAATAGTTACCTAAATAGACATATCACTATCAGAGTTTAGAAACATATATCAGACAACAGTCAGTACTTAAACACATTTTTTAATTAAGCACAGAATACACAAAGAGATTAAATTCTATAAATACTGATCATAAAGTCTGATGCATCAGAACAAAACTAAGCAGATTTAAAGAAAGAACCTGAAACCATTCCAAGTTCATTTACCAATCTTGTAAAAGTAGCTTCATACAATGGTTTTGTGAAAATATCTGCTAGTTGTTGATCTGTTGGAACAAAGTGCAATTCCACTGTACCTTCATCTACATGTTCCCTGATGAAGTGGTACCTGATGCTGATGTGCTTTGTCATAGAGTGTTAAACTGGATTACCTATCATAGCAATAGCACTTTGATTATCACAGTAAATAGGGATTTTGAAATATGTTAACCCATAATCCAGTAACTGATTCTTCATCCAGAGAATCTGTGCACAACAGCTTCCTTCAGCAATATATTCTGCTTCTGCAGTTGATGTGGAAATTGACTTTTGTTTCTTGCTAAACCAAGAAACCAATCTGCCTCCAAGAAATTGGCAGCTTCCACTTGTGCTTTTCCTGTCAATTTTGCAACCTGCAAAATCTGCATCTGAGTAATTTATTAGTTTAAAATCTGATTCTCTGGGATAACACAATCCCAGATCAGCTGTTCCCTTAAGATACTTGAAAATTCTTTTAACAGCTGTTAAGTGAGGTTCTCTTGGATCTGCTTGAAATCTTGCACAAATACAGGTAGCATACATGATATCAGGTCTACTAGCAGTTAGATAGAGTAGAGAGCCAATCATACCTCTGTAATCAGTAATATCTACTGATTTACCAGTATCCTTATCCAGTTTTGTTGCAGTGGCCATGGGAGTGGATGCACTTGAATAATCTTGCATTCCAAATTTCTTCAGCAAGTTTCTGGTGTACTTAGTTTGACAAATAAAAGTGCCTTTTTCATTTTGCTTGACTTGAAGGCCCAGAAAATAGCTAAGTTCCCCCATCATACTCATCTGATACCTTGACTGCATCAATTTGGCAAACTTTTTGCAAAGTCTGTCATTTGTAGACCCAAAAATGATATCATCAACATAAATCTGGACCAGAAGTAAGTCCTTACCATGGTTGAGGTAGAACAGTGTTTTGTCTATTGTTCCTCTGTTGAATCCACTTTCCAGAAAAAACTGAGCTAAAGTCTCATACCATGCTCTGGGAGCTTGCTTAAGTCCATAAAGTGCTTTATCAAGCCTGTAGACATAATCTGGATGTTTGAAATCTACAAAGCCTGGAGGTTGTTCAACATATACTTCCTCCTCCAATTCTCCATTGAGAAAAGCACTTTTCACATCCATTTGAAAGATAGTAAACTTTTTGTGAGCAGCATAAGTCAAAAATATCCTTATGGCTTCTAACCTAGCAACTGGTGCAAATGTTTGATCATAATCAATTCCCTCCTGTTGAGAATATCCTTTTACAACCAGCCTTGCCTTATTCCTTGTAATTATGCCATCACTGTCAGTTTTATTTCTGAATACCCACTTTGTACCAACAACAGATCTATTCTTTGGTCTTGGCACTAGGGTTCAGACTTTGTTTCTTTCAAATTCATTTAACTCTTCCTGCATTGCTTGCACCCAATCAGCATCTTGAAAAGCTTCTTCCACTTTCTTTGGCTCAATCTGAGAGAGAAAAGAATTGTAAAGACATTCGTTTGAAGTACCTGTTCTAGTTCTGACACCTGCATCAGAATTTCCAATTATCAAATCAGGTGTATGTGATTTAGTCCACTTCCTTGCAGATGGAAGGTTTTCTCTAGAACTGGATGCTCCCCCATGATCCATGCTGTCTTCATTTTCATTTTCTGATGCTCCCCCTGAAACTATGCTCTCTGAGTTGGATTCTTCAGAATTTAGATTTTCAGAATTATCAGAACTTGGCTTATCAGCACTTGACGAGCCAGATGTATGTTCTGATGCTTCTTGAGATGTGATATGTTCTTGAGTATGCTCCCCCTGCATAGGTGCATCTTCCTTTGGTGTAGTCACCATAGTTTCAATAACATCAGAGTTTAATCCATCAGAGTTTACAGTATCAGGACTTAGACTGTCAGGATTTTCAGTATCAGAATTTGATTCTTCATTTTCAAATCTCAGCTGATCGTGATCAATAAAATCTTCAAGACCAGTAATATTCTTGTCATTAAAAGAGACATTGATAGATTCCATGACCACTCTTGTTCTCAAATTATAGACTCTGAAGGCTTTTGTGGAAAGTGGATATCCAACAAAGATTCCTTCATCAGCTTTTAGATCAAATTTAGATAGCTATTCAGGATGAGTCTTGAGAACAAAACACTTGCATCCAAATACATGAAAGTACTTCAGATTTGGCTTCTTTTTCTTCACCATCTCATATGGTGTTTTTCCTTGCTTGTTAATGAGTGTTGCATTTTGAGTAAAACAAGGAGTCTGCACAGCTTCAGCCCAGAAATAGGTTATAAGCTTTGCTTCTTCAAGCATTGTATGTGCAGCTTCAATGAGAGTTCTATTCTTCCTTTCAACAACTCCATTTTGCTGTAGAGTTCCAGGAGCAGAAAATACCTACTTAATTCCATGGTTTTTGCAGAACTCTTCCATTATCAAATTCATGAACTCAGTGCCATTATCACTCCTTATGGTTTTCACAGAATCTTTGACCAATTTATCCAGATGTTTGACATGATCAATCAAGATAGATGCAGTTTCACTTTTTGTGTGCAAGAAATACACCCATGTGTATCTGGTAAACTCATCCACTATGACCAACGCATATTTATTCTTTGCAATAGACATGACATTCACTGGACCAAATAGATCAACATGTAGTAGATGATAAGGCTCAAGAATTGATGATTCAGTCTTGCTCTTGAATGAAGATTTTCTTTGTTTGGCCTTCTGACAAGAATCACAAAGGCCATAAGGAGCAAATACTGACTTTGGCAGTCCTCTCACAAGATCTTTCTTGACTAGTTCATTTATATTGTTGAAATTTAAATGAGAGAGTTTCTTGTGCCAATTCCAGCTTTCTTCAATTGATGCTCTACTTATCAGACAGATTGCAGAACCAGCAGATTTTTTTGAAAGCTTACCTTCATAAATGTTACCACGCATGTATCCTTTCAAAACAACTTTGTCTTTAGCTTTACTCACAACTTCACAGTGTTCTTCAAAGAAATCAACATGATAACCTCTGTCATAGATTTGACTTATACTCAGCAGATTGTGTTTAAGTCCTGAGACCAGAGCTACTTCTTTAATGATGACATTCCCAAGATTGATATTGTCATATCCCAATGTTTTTCCAATGTTTCCATCTCCATAAGAAACACTTGGGCCAGCTTTCTCCACAAAGTCTGATAGCAGGGCCTTATTTCCAGTCATATGTCCTGAACATCCACTGTCCAGAACTAGGATATTTTTCATGTTGCCCTGCAATCACAAAGACCACTAATGATTAGTTTTAAGGACCCAGACTTGCTTGGATCCTTTGGCCTCATCAAGTTTGTTAACATTTGCAGCGGATTTAGCATCAGAGTTTATGTTAACATTTTTCTTATCAGAACTTACACTATCAGACTTTGAATCAGAATTTACACTAGAAGGAACAATGGAAACTTTCTTTAAAGAAGGTTTTATTTGATAATAATCATAGTACAAACTATGATATTCCTTACAAGTATAAATGGAATGCCATAAACTACCACAATGAAAATAAGGATTTTGTGGTTTATATCTAACAGACTGACTCTTAACTCCTGATTTTAAAGATAAGAAGTTTATGTTCTTATTCTTCCTGCAAAAAGAAGCCAGATGGTTAGAACTTCCACAGTTATGACACGTTTTCCTAGGAGCATCAGGAACAGGCTTATAATCATTGCTTTTATTCACACCTTCCTTTCCATTCCTATTTTTCCTAGGTGATTTTACCTTGTTTGCATTCTTAACATCTTTCAGCTTATGCTTAAGCTGCTTCTTAGTCATTAAGCCTATGTTTACTTCAACTGTCATTTCATGTTTTAGTTTGTCAGAAGTTAATTCCTCTTTAACTTCTGATTTCTCATTATCAGACTTTACAGTTACAAACTTAACAGGTTTTAATTTTGGCTTTTGCTTAACAACAGGCTTAATTTCTACAGTTCCTTTATCATTCTTCTCCTCCCCATAACCTAAGCCCTCTTTCCAATTTTCACTACTTAGCAAATTTTGAGTTGTTCTGCCAGAGTTAGTCCAAGTCCTGGTAATCTCTCTTTCCTTTTCTAACTCAGTTTTTAGAGATTCATTCATTTTTAGCACTTCATTTCTAACATAAAAAGCATCATCTCTATCCTTCTGAGTTTGATGGAACATAACTAACTCTTTTTCTAAGAAATCATTTCTTTTCTTAAAAGCAAGATTTTCAGAAGTTAATCTTTCACATGTTAAAGTTTGATCTCTATAACTAACAAACATGGTTTTAAGATATCTTCTCAACTCATTAATATCATCAGTATGAAAAGCATAAGTAGTCTCAGGTACCTTTATTTCAGCAGCTTCAGAACTGCTCTCAGCACTTTCTTTATCAGCATTTGCCATCAACGCATAGTTCTCCTCGCTTTCAGAGTCTGAGGTGTCTGTCCAGCTTTTCTTCTTTGTGACAAGAGCCTTGCCTTCGTCACCCTTTACTTTCTTGCAATCAGGAGATATGTGGCCTTTCTCACCACAGTTATAGCATTTGACATTGGTATAATCTCCTCTATCAGACTTTCCTCCTCTGCCTTCAGATCTTCTGAAATTCTTCTTATTAGAACTTGTGCCTTTCCTGGAAAACTTCTTTCCCTTCCTGAACTTCCTGTATGCAATCTTTTTGATCCCTTTCACCATAAGAGCACACAGCTTCATCGTCTCCTCATCAGCATCAGTCTCAGGCAAGCTTTCAGAATCTGAGTCATCATTACTTTCAGATTTTGATGACTCAGTATCAGACTTTTTGACAAGAGCTTTACCCTTGTCTTTCTTTGAGGTAGCTGCTTTGGGGGATTCTTCTTCAGCCTTAAGAACAACTATCCTTGACTTTCCTCCTTTCCTCTTGCTTCTTTGTTCCATCTCAAGTTCATGAGTCTTGAGCATTCCATAAATTTCATCAAGAGTTGTTTCATCAAGATTGTAGTTGTCTCTTATTGTTGTTGCCTTCAAATCCCAACATTCAGGAAGAGCTAACATGAATTTAAGGTTTGAATCTTCAAGATCATACTCCTTATCAACCAATGACAAATCATTCAAGAGTTTGACAAATCTATCATATAAATCAATCAATGATTCATTAGACTTTGAGTCAAAGTGTTCATACTCTTGAGTGAGTATTGTCTTCTTGTTCTTCTTAATTGTATCAGTTCCCTGACACCTTGTTTCCAGAGCATCCCATATCTCCTTAGCAGTCTTGCAGTTAATTACCCTGTTTGACATTACATTATCAATGGCACTATGCAGTAAGTGTCGTACCTTAGCATCCTTAGCAATTGATGCGATATCTTCAGCAGTATAATCACTCTTCTCCTTTGGTACGGTTTTGCTGCTTCACCTGCAACTGCAACAGTGAGCTTAGTTGGTTTGTGAGGCCCTTCCTTGATTCTATCAAGATATTCAGGATCTGTTGCTTCCAAAAACATGGTCATCCTCACCTTCCATATGGGATATTCAGATGGTCTCAATATGGGAACTCTGATGGTCTCATACCGACTTTGAATTTGTGTATTTGGTGGTTCTTCAGTTTTGGTAGGCTTAGTTGGAGTTTCTGTGTCAGACATGATTGTGTTTGGATCTTTAACTGTATGTGCGTTAACAGATTAGCTCTGATACCACTTGTTAGGTCACACACACTGTAGAGGGGGTGAATACAGTGTAAAGTACAATCAAATAGAACTTTAATATCTCAAGTAACAGAAAACAAACTTTATTGAAACAATAAACTCTGTTACAGTATAGAACTGTTACCTCTCAGTGATGAACAAATATCACGAGAGCTGCTAGGGTTACTACAAATAATCTTCTCGAATATGATAACACTTATAGTGTAAACCCTATGTCTGTGTTTATATACTACACAGTTACAAGATGATCGATAATTGATATGGAATATAATTCTGCTTCCTAAAATATATCAATCAAATATCTTCTCTTCCAAGTATTCTATTCTTTATAGAATTCCTTCTTCATGCATATCTCTTCTTATGTTTATCTCGATCTTCTTTCCTTTAATCAGCTACTGTCCTTATCTGAACGTCCTTCAGCACTTAAGTTCTGATATCCATCTTCTGATGATTATTTCCTGATAATATAAGTACTGATATCCTTAAGTCCTGACTTCCAGTAAGTACTGATTTATCCTGTTTAAACAAGATCTGAAAAATAAACATAAAACATATTAGCCATGACATTATCAAATATATCCAACATAGAACCCTAATTTACTCAAATCCCCTAATTATGACAATCATGATTTACTTTAAACTCCTAAAACCCAACTGAAATTCAAGCTCCTAAAATCGGATTGAGAAGATAGTGTATTTGAGAAGAGAGTGTGTTTGATAGTGTTTGCATTCGACAGTGTTATGAGAAAAAAAATTTGGTTTGTTTATAATTGAAAATAAAATGTGCGGGTTTCATTTTAGTTGTTGGTGAAAGGAATATGTCCTAAGTCCAATCAGGTATTAGGATTTAGGAATAACTCTTTAAGTAATCTGTTTTGATTTCATTGATATTAATAAAGACTTGTTTTGTTTTTATTACGGGCTTTATCTATTTAAGTGTTTAAATAAGATATACCATAGTTAGAGTAAAGCTTTTTATGGATTATGATGAGATCATAATAGTGAGACCTAAAAAGATGATAACTCTAAACTTAAATAGTTCCTGGTCATAGGATTACTAACTGGTAATTAATAATCCGCAAAGATCGGTACATACTATGTTTGCTTCATTATGAAGGATGTCTGTTCTCATAGACATTTGTGTGGTGACACTATAGCTAGTATGTAGGTGCTTATTATAGAATAAGTTCACTGAACATGACTCGCCTAGCTGAACAACTGATGGAGTTCACTCACGTGTCAGCAGTTGTTCGCTTAGTGATAGTTGTACAAGTATCCTTAGACTTGAGGTCATCATAGTCATCTTGTGTACACTGAATTATGCTTTGGTTTAGTCCTTAGTCTCCAGGGACAATTATTAGGGCTCTTCTGGGTATAGGAATTTGTACACGAAGATAGTGTATGATCAATAAAGGATCTACCCCTTCCACTGAAGGAAGCGAATGTTCAAGGCTGATCCACTTATGCTAGTTCAGGAATCTCTGGCCAGAGTAAATGAAATTAGAAAGGAGTTTCTAATTTGCATAGAACTACGCATAGTAAATGGTAAGCAAAGTGATTGAATTAGATAGGCTTGACACGAGATCCATGCCTTGTATTTAATCGGGACATTGTAGGGTAGAAGGAGTTTATTGTACGGTAATTATTCACTGACAGGTTCTTGGTATTCTAAGCAGTGAATTCATATTATCCGGATAGTCGCGATATGTTGAGAAGCATCACTCACGATGTAGAATAAATGTAATTAATTAATTAATCATATTTAATAAATTAGAGAATTTATATAAATAATGATAAAATAGTTTTATTATTATTTATTTCTACTACCGGCTTAATATTGAACCTACAGGGTCACACCATAAAAAGAGAATGATTTTATGGTGGAGGAATTAATTAATAATGGCTAATAATTATTTATTTGTGAAATAAATAATTAATTGGAAAATTTAATAATTGATTAAATGAGATTTAATTGATTATAAATTAAATAAGAAAAGTTCTTAATATTATTAATTAAGGATTTAATTTTTGGAAATTAAATCAAGAGAGAGAATTAATTCTAAAGTGTTTAGAAAAAGGATTAATAATTAAAAGGTGTTTTAATTATTAATGAGAATAAAATAGGGATAATGCGTTACACCCTTGTAACGCAGTACCGGAATGCGTTACAGGGCTTGTAACACGTTCCTGAATGCGTTACAGCCCGTCTGTTGATTTTAAAATTGATTTTCTGGGAGTTTCGTAACTCCGTTTTGGGCGTGCAATATACCGTTGGATTCGTTTTTTCGAGACGGATCTAATGGAGTGATCTATTTTAGTTTATATAAAAGTTTTGAATTGTTTATATTCCATGAAGTGTTTTAAAGCTGTTTTTGATCGTTTGAATTGATTTTAAATGCTTCTTGTGATACATAGAGATGTATATTGCTTAGAACAATGTGCTAGATGATGTAACATGCCTACCCTTGATATTTATTCATGTTAATATATGTGATATATGCTTAGTTTATCATGCGATGATAGATTTAGGTAAACTTAAATAAACATAAGGCGTTTGTTAGACAACCTAGTATAGTGAAATTGTTTCATAACCTTAAGAATAATATTATGAATACAATCATGAGATTCTTGTGTTTGTGAAACACGTAATTGAATATGAATTTTCGATATGAGAGAAAGGATGATTCTGTCAACAACAGATTTCTATCTGTAAGAAAGGGTTATTAAGTGACGCCTCTTGACAATGCTCCACCCGATCTGGGAATCATCTGATTATTGATTATTGATTTGAAATATTTAATTTAAAAGGAAGAATCTCTTTATAATATGATTATGATTGTAACGTAATATAATCCCTCTAAAATTAAATAATATCAAGTAGTAATTGGCCAATGACACAACGGGCTTGTGTCGGTCATAGCCTTCCAACATGATAGAAAGTAGTTCTTATTTTTGAATCATTGTCGTTTCGTGCCACAGCCGAGGGCTTTGATTTCGAAATAAGAAATACTTGTCTATTACATAGAGATGTGTACATTGAATAAGAATCTAAAGGTCGTTACGTGCCACAGCCGTGGGCCTTTGGGGACTGATTCAATTGTACGGAATGTTGGGTTAGACTTGACTTAGAATATTGAGTTTGTCGTGCCACAGCCGTGACTCAATTATTCAAGAGGCTAAAATTTGATTAGGGAATAACATGAGATGTAATTGACAAGAGTTGTCTGCCTATTGAACATTGCATGGCAGTTCGTGCTACAGCCGGGGTTGTGTAATGGAATGTAGGATCCCTATTCCCACTAGCATTATGAATGCTTAATTTTTCACGTAGGGGTTGAATAAATTAGGAAAACTAGTGGGAGCCACTTATGAATAAAGACCCGATTCATATAGTGTTTTGAAATGAAATCGAATATTTGCTAAGTGTTGTTATGTGTTTATCATTTACAGATTTACTTTGTATGTTATGTCTTCTGCACTATCACTCAGGAGTATACTGGATGCTCATAAATTGACTGGTCCTAATTATGCTGACTGGCTTCGAAACTTGAGAATTGTTCTCAGGATTGAGAAGCTGGAATACGTGATTGACTCACCTAAGCCTACTGAACCTGCTAGTGATGCACATAATGATGAACATGTTGTGTATCGTAAGTGGATAGATGATGCAAATGTTGCTCAATGCATCATGCTAGCTTCCATGAACATTGAGCTACAGAAGCAACATGAGCATATGGATGCTCACACTATCCTCATGCATCTACAAGAGTTGTATGATGTGGCAGGGAGGACAGCTCGATATGAGATATCGAAGGAGCTGTTCGGGTGTAGGATGTCTGAGGGATCATCTGTGAATGACCATTTACTTAAGATGATCAATTTGATTGAACGTCTTGGACAACTTGGTTTTGCCATGGATGGGGAGCTGAGCCAAGACTTGGTCTTGCAATCACTTCCGAGTTCGTTCTTGCAGTTTGTTGTGAACTTTCACATGAATAAGTTGGATGTCAGCCTGCCTGAACTCCACAACATGTTGAAGACTGCGGAATCGAATTTTCCCCCTAAGAAGAGTTCTGTTCTTCTAATTGGTGAAGGTTCCAATCCTAAGAAAAGGAAGAGGAACTCTTCCAAGAAGAAGAAAGTAGGTGAGAAAACGCCGGTTCCACCAAAAGCTGAAGACCCCAAGAGCAAAGTTGTTTGCTTTCACTGTAACAAGGTGGGGCATTGGAAGAGGCAGAATTGAAGAAGAAGGGTAGTGAGACTACCGCTTCTGATTCAGGTATGTTCATGATAAAAGTGAATATGTCATTTCTACTTGGGTATTCGATACCGCCTGTGGTTCTCATATCAGCAATTTGTTGCATGGACCAAGGAGAAGTAGGACTCTTGAGGAAGAGGAGGTGATTCTACTGATGGAAATGGAGCAAGAGTTGCTGCTGTAGATGTAGAATCGTTTCATTTACATAGGCCTACGGGCAAGACTATTATTTGAAATAATTGGTATTTTGTTCCCTCGATTGTGAGGAATATTATTCCCATGTTAGACTTGGGTGGATTTTTCATTTATTATTGAGAATAATGAATGTTCTATTCTTAGAGATAATATTCTTTATGGACGTGGTACTTTAAATAATGGTCTGTATGTATGTGACATAGAGCATGATTTACTTCAGATTGAACAAACTAGTAAAAGAAAAGGGATGATGAAAATCTCACTTTATAGTGGCATTGCAGTCTCCATTTAGAAGACATGGAGAGAGGGCTGCAAATTTGCTAGGAATGGTACACACAGATGTAGTTGCACCAATGTCTAAGCAAGCCATAGGTGGATTTTCATACTTCATTACTTTCATAGATGATAGATCTAGATTCGGATATGTGTTTGATGAAACACAAGTCTGAGGCCTTTGAAAAGTTCAAAGAATAATAAGTATGAAGTGGAGAAACAACCAAACATAGTATCATAACTCTTCGATCAGATCGAGGTGGTAAATACTTTAATGGAGTGTTTCTAGATTATCTCTAAGTAAATGGTATAGTCTCCCACTGGACTCCTCCAGATTGGTATCTGAAAGGAGAAATCGAACTTTGTTAGACATAGTTCGGTCCATGATGAGCTATGCAAATCTTCCAGTATTCCTATGGGGTTATGCATTGGAAACCTCAGCATATTTACTGAATAAGGTGCCTTCCAAAATCTGTTCCTCAAACTCCGTATGAGATATGGAAAGTAAGGAAACCGAGTCTTAAACACGTTAAGATTTGGGGATGTCTAGCTTATGTCAAGAAAGTTGTCCCAGATAAGCTGGAATATCGATCCGTAAAATGTAATTTTGTGGGATATCCTAAAGAGATTTTAGGGTATTACTTTTACACCGATCATCGGGTGTTTGTATCCATACATGCTACCTTCTTGGAAAAGGAGTTTATCCTTGAAGGAAACAGTGGGAGCAAAATTGAACTTGATGAAGTTCAAGAAGCACAAACTACTACGGATCAAGTGGAAACACCTGTTCTGACTGAACAACCTTTTGTGGAACAGCCTATTCATAGATCAGGGAGAGTGTCTCGCCAACCTGAGAGGTAATATGGCCTTGTCATTGAGAATGACAATGAGTTGTCGATCATTGATGATGACGACCCTGTGACCTATAATGAGGCTATGAGTAGTGTTGACTCAGAGAAATGGCAAAGTGCCGTGAAATCCAGAATGGAATCTATGTATACGGTATACAAAAGATAGATTATAGCAGATGGCCAGGTGGAGACCTATAAGGCCAGGCTTTTGGGAAAAGGATTCAAACAAAGGAAATGGATTGACTTTGATGAAACTTTTTACATGAAGCCCTGTTAAAATCAGTTTGGATTTTGCTTGCGATTAATATGGTTTAAAGCAAGCTTCTCGAAAGATGGAACATTCGTTTTGATGAGACAATCAAAGAGTTTGATTTTATCAAAAACGTAGATGAACCATGCGTCTACAAAAGGGTTAGTGGGAGCGCGGTAACATTTCTTATATTGTATTGAATTAGAGTTGACACACATAACAATATAGCAGACCCACTCACAAAGCTACTTTATGAAAGTCACTTTGATCGTCAAGATGGGTATTAGATACCAGAGTGATTGGCTTTAGTACAAGTGGGAGATTGAAAGGAATATGTCATAAGTCCAATCAGGTATTAGGATTTAGGAATAACTCTTTATGTAATCTGTTTTGATTTCATTGATATTAATAAAGACTTGTTTTGTTTTTATTACGGGCTTTATCTATTTAAGTGTTTAAATAAGATATACCATAGTTAGAGTAAAGCTTTTTATGGATTATGATGAGATCATAATAGTGAGACCTAAAAAGATGATAACTCTAAACTTAAATAGTTCCTGGTCATAGGATTACTAACTGGTAATTAATAATCCGCAAAGATTGGTACATACTATGCTTGCTTCATTATGAAGGATGTCTGTTCTCATAGACATTTGTGTGGTGACACTATAGCTAGTATGTAGGTGCTTATTATAGAATAAGTTCACTGAACATGACTCACCTAGCTGAACAACTGATGGAGTTCACTCACGTGTCAGCAGTTGTTCGCTTAGTGATAGTTGTACAAGTATCCTTAGACTTGAGGTCGTCATAGTCATCTTGTGTACACTGAACTATGCTTTGGTTTAGTCCTTAGTCTCCAGGGACAATTATTAGGGCTCTTCTGGGTATAGGAATTTGTACACGAAGATAGTGTATGATCAATAAAGGATCTACCCCTTCCAGTGAAGGAAGCGAATGTTCAAGGCTGATCCACTTATGCTAGTTCAGGAATCTCTGGCCAGAGTAAATGAAATTAGAAAGGAGTTTCTAATTTGCATAGAACTACGCATAGTAAATGGTAAGCAAAGTGATTGAATTAGATAGGCTTGACACGAGATCTGAAAGGCATATGTCATAGCCTACTCGTTTATTCGAGTATTTAACTCAACTCAAATAAGAATGTAATAAGTAAATAGTGGATCAATCATCAGAGAGATCTCACAAAGTAACATCTGTCAAAGAATAAAGAAACATTGTTCATCTGCAGACTTGAAGATTCACTGGAAGAAGTTCAAGAATTTGATCATGCCTCAGTGATATAAATCAAGATCGTGGATTTAATCAAGTGACAGAGATCTCGTCAAGGTATCATTTATTACAAGGATTCAATGAGAACAACAAAGTCAAGACATGAAGAAACGTCACGAAAGTTAGTCACTCATGAACCAGACAGTACATCGAGTGTCAGCATTGAAGTGGCGGAATTGATTCATAAGTCTCAGTGACTTTCAGAAGATTGTCAGAAGAATGGATGTTGCTCAGGGTTAGTATTAATTCTCTATTAATTAATTAAGTCATATAATTTTAATTAAGAAAATAAATTATATCTGCAAGGATTAATTTATTGATTAATTGAATTAAATTGATTAATTAATTTAGAATTAATATTAAGGATTTACAGAATTTTAATTGGTTAAAATCTGTTTTAATTCTAAAAAGACAAGTAATTGTACTAGTATGACAATCGGTATGACAATTGATAGTCATACCGAATGTCATGCTAATTCAGTTGATTGTCTTGATAGAATTATTATTTAGATTAAAATCACTTATTAATTCAGTAAAACAATTTAGTTTGAACTAATATGACAATCGGTATGACAATCAATAGTCATACCGAAAGTCTTGCTAGTTCATTTTAATTGTCTTGCTAGCTCTAAAGGATTGTCACACCAGTTCAACTATCTCGGCTGTGTTGATTTAAAACAAGCAGAAGACCAATCCAACTTAACAACACACATACAGAGAACAATCAAACAGAAGCCAAGAACAAAAAGAGAACAAGCAGCCAAAATATTTCATCTTATCTGCTAATTCAAGTTTACAATTTCTAGCTTGTAAAGTTAAATCCAATCAACTAGAAATCACTCTCTTGTTCTTGTGTATCAATCTAGCGGATTAAAATCCCTAGAACTTAATCTCAAATCGCATTTAGCATTTGATCTTTTAATTACAAAAATAGAAAAAGTTCATGTCGAATTTATTCTAGATTTGTAATAATTGATTTGAGATTAATCCTTTGTAACCGATACCGTAGTTGTAACACCTTTCAAGTTTAATAAAAGTTTTATTTAACTTGAATTTTGTTTCACAATTTTATTCCGCATTTTATTCGACGAAACGGTATTATTTGCATTCAACCCCCCCCCCCCCCGTCTACAAACAAATTGGGACCTAACAATTGGTATCAGAGCCTTCTGATTAACGTACAAATCTAGATCCTAGACTTTTGTGTTTCTTTCACTTCTTGAATTTTTTATTCACTCAAAAAATTCATAATGACTACACAAAAAGTTGGAACCGTTAAAATTCCACTTTTCGATAAAGAAAATTATGTTATGTGGAAGAAGAAGATGCTACTGTTTTTACAGGTTGCTAATCCCAAATATTTGCAAGTGTTGAAGAAGGGTCCAAAAATTCCTATGGTTATGGAACCAGAGGTAATAGAAAATGATGTTGTGATCACCAAAGCGAGAACTTATGTGAAGGATCCTGAGGACTTCTCTCCTGCTGAAATAGAAGAAGCTTCCCTGGATGCTAGCCTTCAATTAATCTTAGTAGATTCCCTTAATCCCCTAATGAATAGACATGTGATGAATTGTAAAGATTCCAAACATATCTGGGAAACTATTGAGATTATTAATGAAGGCACAGAGGAAGTTAGGGAGAACAAACTAGAAATCCTAACCTCTGAATATGAATATTTCAAATCAAATCCAGGAGAAGGAATCACTGAAGTGTTTGAGAGGTACAATGCATTGATCAACAACCTGAACATTAATGGTAAATACTATTCCATTAGGGAGGTCAACAAAAAGTTCCTTTTAACACTGCCAACTCATCTCGAACATAGAATCACTGCCATAAGAGAAGCAAGAGATTTGAGTGAGATTTCTTTGGAAAGGCTCTATGGTGTGTTAAAGACTTATGAGTTGGAGCAGATTCAGCAGAAGGAAGTTTACGGGAAAGGAAGAGTGGTCAGCACATCTACTGCTCTAGTAGCTGATGAACAACAACAACAACCACTATATCAACAACAATCTCAACAGTCAGATAGAATGGTACAGTCTTCCAAGGTTGAAGATAATGTGATAGTAGCAGAATTTGATTCTCCTACTACAAATCAATCAGGAGATGATTATTATTCCTTGGAAGAACTGGAGCAATTGGAGGATGAGTCAATGGCCCTGATTGTCAAGAGATTCTCAAATGTCAGATTCAAAAGGAATCCCAAGTTCAAGTACAAGTCCAACTACAACAGATTCCAGAAAGGTGGATCTTCATCCTCTAACACCAGCAGTGGTGGGTATAAAACAGGGATGGTTGATCGAAGCACCATTCGATGCTTCAACTGTAATGAGTTGGGACACTTTGCCACAGAATGCAGGAAGCCAAAACAAGCTAGGAAGAACTCTTATGATTCTAATCAGAAGAGTAAATCTGAAAGGGCGTACCTGGCAAAGGGAAGAAGCTGGGATGATACTGACAGTGAAGATGAAGAAGTTGGGAATCTTGCTCTCATGGCTAGTAATGCAAGCACCTCATCGTCAAGAAAAGAGGGCATTAAACAGGTACAACCGGTAGTGTGGATTCTTGACAGCGGATCGTCAAGACATATGACCGGAGATAGAGCCCTGCTATCAAATGTGGTTGAGAAAGCTGGCCCAGTGGTTACCTTTGGAGATAACAGCAAAGGTTTAACGGAGGGATATGGCTGTTTGCAAGCTGGAAATGTTATCATTGAAAATGTATATGTTGTGCAAGGACTTGAACACAATCTGCTTAGCATTAGTCAGTTCTGTGACATCGGCTACAATGTTTTATTCGACAAGCTGAAGTGTCAGATTCTGCACAAGAAAAGTGAAAAACCATCCTTAATGGGAATCCGGAAAGGAAATCTGTTCGTAGCTGACATGAACTCTGGAAGCAATCTTGAAGTCAATTGTTTCTATGCAAAGGCATCGTCAGATGAGAGTTGGCTATGGCACAAGAGACTTTCCCATCTCAATTTCAAAACAATGAATTCTCTTGTAAAAAGAGAATTGGTAAGAGGTCTGCCTCAGCTGGAATTCTCTCCAGAAGGACTATGTGAGGCTTGCCAGAAAGGAAAGTCAAAGAAAGCAAGTCACAAAGGCACTGACACATCTTCCATAACTGGTGTTCTGCAATTATTGCACATGGATTTATTTGGTCCAGTTAATATCCTTTCTATGTCAAAGAAGTGTTACTGCCTTGTGATAGTTGATGACTATTCCAAGTATACGTGGGTTTTATTTCTTCACTCTAAGGATGAAACACCACAAGTTGTGATTGATCATATCAAGATGATTGAGTTAGATTCTAACGTCCCTGTTAGAGCAATAAGGTCAGATAATGGGACAGAATTCAAGAATATACTTCTCAATGGATTCTGTACAGACAAAGGGATTACCAGACAATTTTCAGCTCCTAGAACCCCCCCAGCAAAATGGAGTGGTAGAAAGGAAGAATCGTACATTGATTGAAGCTGCAAGAACGATGTTAAATGAATCAGGTCTTCCAATGTACTTTTGGGCTGAAGCTGTCAATACTGCATGTTATACTCAGAATCGAACTCTAATCAACAAAGACTTCATGCAAACTCCTTATGAGATTTTGAATGAACAGAAACCTTCTATCAAATACTTTCATGTATTTGGTGCCAGATGCTTCGTGCTCAAGGATGGAGATGATCATCGTGGTAAGTTCGAGGAAAAGGCATATGAGGGTATTTTTGTTGGATATGGAAGAAGATCATATAGAGTGTATATCATTGATCAACACAAAGTAACTGAAAGTGTCAATGTTACATTTGATGACATTAAACTCCCTAGTATCCAAACTGAAGATCCTTCTGAGAAACTGAAGTTTGATGATACGTCAGATTCAGAATCAGAACATGGTCAAGAACCTGAGGTTGTTGCTGGTGAAGAACCTGTTAATCCTGATGATACTCAAGGTAATAGTGATGGAAACTTTGGCAACAATGGAGATACCACTGCTACTGACGGGGAATCTTCAAGTCAACATGGCAACAACTCAGGGGGAGATGCTGAAGGATCATCTAGTAGGACACAACATCACAATGAATTTCAAGGCGAATCATCAAGATCACATCTTCCAAGACAGACAGTCTGGAATAAAGCTCACCCTTTTGAGTTGATTATTGGTGATCCAGATGTTGGAGTCAGAACTAGACGTGCTACTCAAAATGAGTGTTTGTTCTCAGGATTTCTTTCTGAGATGGAACCTAAGAAAATTGAAGAAGCACTGACTGATCCAGATTGGGTGATTGCTATGCAAGATGAACTCAATCAGTTTGAAAGTCAACAAGTCTGGAAACTGGTACCTAGGCCTGTACACAAGAAAGCTGTTGGTACTAGGTGGGTATTCAGGAATAAACTAGATGAAGATGGTGTGGTTACAAGAAACAAGGCAAGACTGGTAGCTAAAGGGTATTCTCAAGCTGAAGGTATTGATTATGATGAAACCTATGCTCCAGTGGCTAGACTTGAGGCCATCAGGATATTTCTGGCATTCGCAGCATTTTCAAACTTTAAAGTTTATCAAATGGATGTCAAGAGTGCCTTTCTGAATGGAAAGCTGGATGAAGAGGTATATGTAGAGCAACCTCCTGGTTTTGAAGATCCAGATCATTTGGATTTTGTCTTCTTTCTTTTCAAGGCTATCTATGGGCTAAAACAGTCTCCAAGAAAATGGTATGACACTCTCTCTGAATTTCTTATTGAAAATAGCTTTATTAGAGGTGTCATAGACAAAACTCTCTTTTCTAAAAAACATAAGAATGATACTATATTAGTCCAAGTCTATGTGGATGATATAATATTTGGGTCTACTAATGATAATCTCTGTAAGAGATTTGCTAAGTTAATGCACAGCAAGTTTGAAATGAGCATGATGGGAGAGCTGAAGTTCTTTCTTGGATTACAAGTAAGTCAAAGGTTAGATGGAACATTTATTTGTCAATCCAAGTATCTCAAGGAACTCCTCAAAAAGTACAATCTAGAGGATTCTGCATCAGCAAGGACTCCATCAACTACAGCTGTCAAGCTTGGACCATGTGAAAACTCCATTAAGGTAGATGTCACAAGCTATAGAGGTATGATTGGCTCGTTACTCTATCTTACTGCAAGTAGACCAGATATTATGTATGCTACATGTTTATGTGCAAGGTTCCAAGCGGATCCTAGAGATATTCATCTCGTTGCTGTTAAACGAATCTTAAGATATCTTAAGGGAACACCAAATCTAGGTATTTGGTACCCTAAAGAATCTGGTTTTAACCTTGTCGGATATACAGATTCAGATTATGCAGGAAGTGTTGTTGATAGGAAAAGCACCTCAGGAAGTTGTCAATTCCTAGGAAGCAGGCTAGTCTCATGGTACAGCAAGAAACAGCAAACAGTTTCCAACTCAACGACCGAGGCTGAATATATTGCTGCTGGAAGCTGCTGTGCTCAGATCTTGTGGATTAGGAACCAACTACGAGACTATGGCTCTGTATTGAACAAGATTCCTATTTTATGTGACAACACAAGTGTAATAGCCATCACCAACAACCCTGTGCAGCACTCGAGGACAAAGCACATTGACATCAGGTATCATTTTATTAGAGAGCACGTCATGAATGGTACTGTTGAACTATTTTTTGTTCCAACAGAAGAACAAATAGCAGATATTTTCACTAAACCACTTGACGAATCCACATTTACCAGATTAGTTGGTAAATTGGGCATGTTGAATAGTTTTAGTGATTAATTTAGTTAATATCTGGAATCTGTTCTTGAATGAATTTACAAATGAATTTATCATAAATGAAAAATTCATTTGCAAATTTATTTTATCATTTTTATCATATCTCTTGCTTATTACTATGTAATATATATTATCTTATCTATTTTTTATTTTCCCTACTTGTTAATTTAAAATATCTCAGAATATTTTATTTCCTCTAAAAATATTTTTCTATGAATTTTATTTGCTAAAATTCAATAGAAATCTATTTTTGGAATAAAAATAATAAATTCTGATATATTGTCTTTGTTTCTGTAAAAATTTTAAGTGTTTATTTCAGTTTTACTATTTTGTAATATAGTTTCAGTACATAAATAGAAGTCTGTTCCTTTTATTTTATTTTATTTTGTTTTCTACTGCAATGACAATCGGCAAGACAATTGAATTGTCTTGCTGAAAATCATTTCAGTACTTATATATATATACTTATTTTCATATTAATTCTGTGTGAAATCCTTTTATTTCCAGAATGACAATCGGCAAGACAATTGAAATTGTCTTGCTGAAAGTCATTTGCGAATATAATTGTCATTTCAGTGTTTTTTAGTATAGTTTTATACTGGCAAGACAATCGGTATGACTATTGATTGTCTTGCCAGTTATAAACATTATACATATCTATTTTTGTTTTATTTTGCCTGGTATGACAATCGGTATGACTATCAGATTGTCATACCAGTTATAATTTTAATACTTATTCTATTGTATTTCTTTTCCTTCTTTTGCCTGGTATGACAATCGGTATGACAATCCCGGATTGTCATACCAGCTGTTATATAAAGGCGTTTGGTGTATTGTTTTTAAACCATTTCATCAGTTCACTTCATTTCAAAAAAAAATCTAACAGATTTTCTCTCTTCTCTCTCTTCGAACCAAACCAACAATCTGAGTCTTTCCTTGCTCGAGTTTTTACTCAGCAAACTATTTCATCACTTTGTGATATATACATACATATATATATATACAGAGGTGTTGTTGGATTTTTCTTAAATAAAAACAATAAAAATCAGTTTGCCCCTTCTGTTGGTTGATTTTGAAATTTTTTTTTGTTTTATTTTTATTTCTGATTTGTGTCGTTTGGCTTGTGTCATCTGGATTTGTGAGTTATAGATTTTAACGAGATACATTCCTGTCTAAATTTTTCGATTATAATTAATTTAATTCGAATTATTAAATTAATTTAATTAATTCGAATTTTCTTAATATTATTCTTAAAATTCTGAAAGTGTGTGTCTTATTATTATTTTAAAATGGCTCTCAATTTCCAACTTGTCGCGCATAATCAGGTTGGTTATTTTAATCCGGAAAAATGTGATGTTGAAAAATTTAAGCCATGGATTAGATTTTTAAATGACCATTCGATTGTTAGCTCTGCTATTAAATCAAATGTGATTTTAAACGTTGATCTACTTAGACTGATTTGCACAACTTCTACTGTGGCCGATGATTCAAAATCTTTTTCATTCACCGTCGCAAACACACAGTATGTAGTTGATGAAACAGTCGTCAATCGTGCGTTAAATTTTCCACTAGACAATTTCTGTAATTTACCCTCTGAAAATGATATCACAAATTTTTTCAATGCTATTCACTATCAAGGGGTGATCAATTTAACCAAACTTTCTAAATCAAATTTGGTGTCTGAATGGGATATATTCTTCGATACACTGTCCAAAGTGTTTGCCAACTGCACAAAATCCAATTTTCATAACATCACTTCCACCCTGCAGTATATTGGTCTTGCGGTTGTTTTCAATCAAAGGATCAATTTTGGCAAACTACTTTTTCCCATTCTCTTGAGACGTCTAACTTCTGCTTTACGTGATCATTCTACAAATCGTAGGGTATCATGTTACTATGCTCGTTTTCTCATGCTTATAGCAGATCATCTACTCACCCCTGAACACAAAGCACTTTTTGCTAACTCTGCGGTAACCGAACCCCCTCCAGTTAGCAAAAAGATTTACACTCGCCAAGACACAACCTTCAAATTTATGCAAGTTCCAGTACTTGTATCTGCTTTCATGGCCAATTATATTCCCTTACCTATTTTCAATCTTCCCGGCCATGAACAGCAACCTCAACCTCCAGTGGTTCAAGCCACCCAGACTCTTCCATTACAGGTAGTAATTCCTCACTCTCTCTCTCTTCCTACTTCTGTTGACAGACCCCCAGTGGTTGATAGGGCTGACCATGAAGTTGTAGAACCACAGCTTCAATCCCAGGTCATAGAGCCAAACACAGAGTCTCATTCTATCTCAACCTCTCCCCCACTGTCTAAAATGTTACCCAGGAGATTACTAGGAAGTAGTTCATTGTTAAATATGAGTGAACCCTCAGCTCTGCCTCCTCCTAAGAAAAGAAGAACATATTCTGAGGCATCTGAAAGCCCATCCTTGTCCTCCCAACAGGACATGGACTTTGAAATGGCCAATGAACAGTTACTAGAGGCATTCTCTCAACAGGATGCATCTATTGAAATTCGCCATAGGGCCATGGCATCTTGTAATGAGTCAAGCACAATTCCATTACTCACAATGGAACCATACACTTCCCCAGATCATACTCAGGACACACAGCGAGGAGTGCACGTAGAGTCGGTTACAGTGTCTGCCATAGTTACGGCAGAAGAGCAGTCACATGCTTCAGAGGGAAAATCTGACTCTCCGCCATCTTTAATAGAGTCATTTTCTCCCCTCCCAGATCCAACACCTCTGGCTCCCTTATGGGATTCTCCACTCGCAGATTTATCTGGAGAAAGTGGAGGGCAACTCGGTCAATCTATCCCTGAAGCAATTCAGACATCTATTCCAAAAGATTTGATAGTATTGACTAAGGATCGGGACTCGCGAATTCCTATTGCACCACCACTGACCTCTCTTGAAGAGGCTAGGGTGATTTTTAATGCAGGTACACAAGAATAGCAACTGGAAGACTCCTCACGAGCAATCATATTGAGAGAAACACATGCACGTGAGATGAGTGAACCAAACACGAGTGAACTTCAGGTGAGAGCACACACAGACACTGATACTGTAAACCTGTTAGCTCAGATTGATGCCCTAAAAGAAGAACTTGCTAAAAGCCAAGCTGAAGCTCAAGCATTCAAAGCACAAGTGGTTGAACGGTCTTCTTCTTCCACCTCTGTCAACAATCAGCTTGCAATCATAAGGAATGACATCTCAGATCTAAAGACTACTGTAATACCAAAGCTCAATTCTATTCAGGACACTCCAAATTTATCAGCTGATGATATATCCAACTTCTGCTCTCTACATACAAGAATGACTTCTCTTGAAGACCTCGTTGAGATGAATCATTCACTGGACTCCTCAAGATTTCTAAAGATAGAGACGGGCATGGAACATCTAAATGAAGGGATGAAGCACCTATATTACATGATCAAGAATTCTCATTGCCCTAATGAAGAACAAAGAGCTTATTTTGAAGGACCGTCTGGTGGAGGATCAGGCTCTGGAGGTGATGGAGGTTCCAAAGGAAAGTCAGTAGAGGATCCCTCAACTAAGGGGGAGAAGAAAGGGAGTAGTGCCAAAGGGAAAGAAAAAGATACTTCTGCTGGAAATAAAGGAAACGCTGATGATGTCTACTACAGTGGAGAACAGGATGACTTCGATATTTTTGACATTCCCACTGAACCAGTTCAGGAAGATAAAGATGGGTTATTTGAAGCTGAAGAGGAAAGTGATTTTGAAGATTGGGAAGAAGAAGATACAGTGGATCCTAGGTTTGAGAAAGAATTTCAGAAAGAGCAGTCAAAGATGCTAAGAAAAGAAGCTGAACTTAAGAAGGTCTCTCAGATCATTGACAGGAGGAAAGACATACAAAGAACAGAAACTCTTCAAAAGCAACGTCTTCATGACATTAAGGCTCAAGAAAGGAGAAGAGATGTCAGACTAAAGATTGGTGAAAAATGGGATGAAGCTAGGAGAGTACTCGATATGCCTCAGCTATGCACTAACAATGATAGGCAGTTCTTACATCTTCTTGACAAGCTGGAAATAACAAATCCTAACAATGACATGTACATGAATGCTATCAAGACTGAAGTCTCAAGGATCACAACTGCTTTTGATAGATCCCTAAATGAGATGAGCATTTTTGTATATTGTCAGAGTGAAGGATCATTCAAGGTGTCACTTTATCTATTTGAGAATCGTTCGTTGTCAGAGATTTGGGTTCTTTTAAACAAAGTCAAAAGAAGCTCAGAATTGAATGAAGTTCTTCGGGAAAGGCTTAAAGATTTTGCCAGCAGGGCTAGTCCTCAAGTGGTCAACAATCCTCATCAGGTGAGATTCTTTAAGTCTGATTGTCTTCAAATCTGTCAGCTAGATGTACAATCTCTTAAAGACTACTCAGCTAAGCATCTGGTCTGGATGGAACATCATTTGAGAACGGCTGGATATTCATCCATGTTGAAGACTCAAGCTGCTGACTTGATTCAAGCTTATTATGAAAAGAATGTTAAAAGGTACAATCAACTCAAGAATAAGTTGAAGTCAGTTGGAGTTCAACCAGTCAGACCTGCAAGCTTCACTTCAGAAAAGGATCGTGTCTTTGACAAGGAATTGCTTCAAGATTTAGAAGAAGGTGAAGTCAGAAGAGAAGACAACTGAAGTCAATTAGCTCAAAACTCAATGTAATATGATTAGAGCATTATGAATCAAGATAGTCTAATGTAGTTATATGTTCAGGCTAGAGGAACATCTATCTTGTATTCACTTGTAAATTTCATTTGGAATCTGGAAAATGTTAAATATAATCCAGAACTTTTCTGCTATTTACTTTACATTACTGTTTATATCTTTTTCTTATTTGTTAGTTGAGTTATCCTCTAGGTATTTGTTGTTATTGTCTAACAAGCAAATAGGGGGAGATTGAAAGGCATATGTCATAGCCTACTCGTTTATTCGAGTATTTAACTCAACTCAAATAAGAATGTAATAAGTAAATAGTGGATCAATCATCAGAGAGATCTCACAAAGTAACATATGTCAAAGAATAAAGAAACATTGTTCATCTGCAGACTTGAAGATTCACTGGAAGAAGTTCAAGAATTTGATCATGCCTCAGTGATATAAATCAAGATCGTGGATTTAATCAAGTGACAGAGATCTCGTCAAGGTATCATTTATTACAAGGATTCAATGAGAACAACAAAGTCAAGACATGAAGAAACGTCACGAAAGTTAGTCACTCATGAACCAGACAGTACATCGAGTGTCAGCATTGAAGTGGCGGAATTGATTCATAAGTCTCAGTGACTTTCAGAAGATTGTCAGAAGAATGGATGCTGCTCAGGGTTAGTATTAATTCTCTATTAATTAATTAAGTCATATAATTTTAATTAAGAAAATAAATTATATCTGCAAGGATTAATTTATTGATTAATTGAATTAAATTGATTAATTAATTTAGAATTAATATTAAGGATTTACAGAATTTTAATTGGTTAAAATCTGTTTTAATTCTAAAAAGACAAGTAATTGTACTAGTATGACAATCGGTATGACAATTGATAGTCATACCGAATGTCATGCTAATTCAGTTGATTGTCTTGATAGAATTATTATTTAGATTAAAATCACTTATTAATTCAGTAAAACAATTTAGTTTGAACTAATATGACAATCGGTATGACAATCAATAGTCATACCGAAAGTCTTGCTAGTTCATTTTAATTGTCTTGCTAGCTCTAAAGGATTGTCACACCAGTTCAACTATCTCGGCCGTGTTGATTTAAAACAAGCAGAAGACCAATCCAACTTAACAACACACATACAGAGAACAATCAAACAGAAGCCAAGAACAAAAAGAGAACAAGCAGCCAAAATATTTCATCTTATCTGCTAATTCAAGTTTACAATTTCTAGCTTGTAAAGTTAAATCCAATCAACTAGAAATCACTCTCTTGTTCTTGTGTATCAATCTAGCGGATTAAAATCCCTAGAACTTAATCTCAAATCGCATTTAGTATTTGATCTTTTAATTACAAAAATAGAAAAAGTTCATGTCGAATTTATTCTAGATTTGTAATAATTGATTTGAGATTAATCCTTTGTAACCGATACCGTAGTTGTAACACCTTTCAAGTTTAATAAAAGTTTTATTTAACTTGAATTTTGTTTCACAATTTTATTCCGCATTTTATTCGACGAAACGGTATTGTTTGCATTCAACCCCCCCCCTTCTACAAACAAATTGGGACCTAACAAGATCCATGTCTTGTATTTAATCGGGACATTGTAGGGTAGAAGGAGTTTATTGTACGGTAACTATTCACTGACAGGTTCTTGGTATTCTAAGCAGTGAATTCATATTATCCGGATAGTCGCGATATGTTGAGAAGCATCACTCACGATGTAGAATAAATGTGATTAATTAATTAATCATATTTAATAAATTAGAGAATTTATATAAATAATAATAAAATAGTTTTATTATTATTTATTTCTACTACCGGCTTAATATTGAACCTACAGGGTCACACCATAAAAAGAGAATGATTTTATGGTGGAGGAATTAATTAATAATGGCTAATAATTATTTATTTGTGAAATAAATAATTAATTGGCAAATTTAATAATTGATTAAATGAGATTTAATTGATTATAAATTAATTAAGAAAAGTTCTTAATATTATTAATTAAGGATTTAATTTTTGGAAATTAAATCAAGAGAGAGAATTAATTCTAAAGTGTTTAGAAAAAGGATTAATAATTAAAAGGTGTTTTAATTATTAATGAGAATAATAAATGGGATAATAATAATAATATTTATGGGAAAATTTCAGCTGAAAATTTTGCCTATAAATACACTATTATAGACCCTATTTTATTCGAACCCCAGAAACCCAAAAGTTTTAGAAAACCAAATTCTCTCCACCCCCTCCTCCTCCTAAAAGTCGTTTTCTTGGTGGATACCGGTGGAGTGCTTCACACTTGAAGAGCAACTGCTAAGGATCTCTGATCGTTGTCTCCGAATTAGTTTTAAAGGTTAGATTCGATCCCTCGAATTTTTATTCACGATTTATATGCTTTTATTTGGATTTTGTATGTGTAAAAGTGTTTTTCCACGCCCCGCTGCGATTAAAAATCCAACAGTTGGCGGCCCAAAATTTTGGCAAAATTTTGACCCACCAAAATATCCCGCCTGATTTTTTTGTCATACGGTAACATTAATTGTAATATCAATGCTAACATAATAATTTGTGTTACAATAGTAATTTCATCATCTCTATAGTAACATTTTTTATCCTCTTCCGTAACATTAAAAAAATGTTACCTCAGATCAAATTTTAGTGATTTAAAGCAACATTTTTGCTTGTAACACCAAAAAAAGTGTTGTTACAGGCCAGATATGGTGTAGTATACTGATTTTCTGTGTATCCATTCTTCCAAGATCTTGAATCTGTTTACTTTGAGATTTTGCTCTGATACCACTTGTTAGGAAATGAATAACACACAGAGGGGGGTGAATTTGTTTTTCTGTTTTTGAGCTTTTCTTGAATATTTTTTGTTAAACAAAGTAAATTTTAACTTGTAGAGACAATGTGTTAATGCAGTAAATAAACATGCAATAAACAAGAACACAATCTTTTCAAAACTCACTTAATTTTTATATTAAAAATCAAAAATATTTTGCTACAAAATTTCTAGGCTCTTTGTTTAAAGAGCTTAGCTTCTTCTTGAGAGAGTTACAAGATTTCTATCTAAATTGTTACAATTGACTGAAGGACGAGTGTTAACTTTATAATTCAGTTAACTGCTGGTTTACACAGTGTACAATAAGACATGCTATTAGCTTTTCTAAACTGTCAATTGTCATTTCTATTTATAGAAAAGTAACTCTTCCATTTCTGACTTAGCATATCTTTAGCATCCTGTGATTATCTTGATCTTCCTCTGTCAGTTAATCTTCACCATTGATCTTGCACATTCTTCAAACTGCTTTTTGTAGACTTGTCAATCCAGCCGGTTGGATTGTTTGTTGATTGTTTATCTTGAATATTGAACTGGTCTGCGATTTTGTACTTTGAGAATTTTACTCGAGATCTCCAATTAGGCATATAGAGATCTTGACATCTCGATAAGTATAATGACTTATCGAGATCTCTAATGCTCTAGTGAATTTGACTTATAGAGGTCTCTGAGTTCTCGAATGAAACTTTGGTTTGTCGAGATCTCTCAGCATCATGTCTTTACTTTGACTTGTCGACAACTTAGAGTTCCTTAGTGAATTTTGACTTATCGATATCTCTGAGTTCTCTAGTGAACTTTGACTTATCGATAACTCAGAGTTCTTTAATGAATGTAGATTTGTCGATAACTCTAAGTTCTCTAGTGAAGAAATAACTTGTCGATATCTCCAACCTTCATGTCTTCTTGACTTGTCGATATCTCTCTGAGTTCTCTAGTAGCTTTCCTGACTTCTCGATAAGTCATTTGGAGTTCTCGAATGACTTCTCTATAACACTAAATCTGTGATTTGTAGAGATCTTGACTTAGAATACTTTTAACAAAACAGATTTATTCAACTCCAAACTTCTTCAAAATTCTTATGAGGCATGATCACCTTGATCTTCTTCCAGATAGAATCCTTAGGCTTTATACTGTTTCAGGAAAAAGACTTCAGTCTGCTCCTTTGCATTTTTACAGACTTTAAAATGTTACGTACAAATACAAACTAAGATAACAATACAACTTACTTAGGGTTGACAAATTGTCTTAGTCTTTATTAAGATACAGACATGTCTTATACAACACAACAGGGTTAAGAAAAATAATAGAGTAGTGGAGAAAAAATAAAAAAGTGAGTAAGGTAATGAAATTGATGAATATTATATGTATAAAGTGGATATAGTGGATATAGTGGATATAATTATTTTTTATATTATAAAAATTTTACTATTTTTAAAAAAAATTGAAATGTAAACAATTGGAATGGACATAACAAAAACGAAAATGTAAACAAATGGGAGAAATGGAAGAAATATTATTCATGAGTTTACGTGACATAACATCCTGTTACTCATAATTTTTTTTACAGGAATTATATACTAATTTAATTTACCTTAATATAAAAATTATATACTAATTTTTTTTACAGGGGACAAACCACACATATTTCATATTAAATTAAGGTAAATTAAAATATATTTTTTCCGGAAAAAAAAATTAATTTACCTTAATTTGATATGAAATATGTGTGGTTTGTCCCCTTTAATGGATTTAGCTCTGTACTAAAAAAACACAGAGGCCTTTTTGGTAAATTGTTATTAGTGTGAGTATTTAAAAGGAACTAATTAGTAATTATTGTTAGATTAATACATTGAATAATTTGGGACCACCGTCTCCTCTGTCATTAAGAGTTTGAGAAATTATGTTCATCCTCCCTTAATTAAATCCAAAACTCAACAACTTGTTATATATACATGCATGATACATGTACTTATGTTTAATCAAACCTAATCCTTCAGATATTATATTTGATTCCTTCTAATTACACTTGAGTTCAATTATTTGGGTTAAAAATATATTCCTACATATAATTTCATTAATGTAGAATATCCATATACTCCTATTTAAACTTCTTACTTTGTAATCTTATAATAATAGACCTGTCAAAGACATTAAGCCGTCTTGGTAAACCTTTTAAAATAATTTTATTCGCGGGCGTATTTTCAACTCTAGATGTTTGATAAATCTCATTGAAAGTAAATACAGGCGATACGTACTTTCTAATTTGTGCTTGCGCTTGAAATTATATCTACACTTTTTGACTTTACAGCGTAAATACTGACACTGCATATATTTCTTGAAGTCGACACATTCATACATGTAATTATGTAAACATGTCAAAGATAATGCATGTTCAAAACTATAGACGGAGATGTTAAATTAAGTTCTAAATTATCTTTATATACAGATAATTTGTTGAATCATATTCAAACAAAAAATAGCTCACGCTCATGGTATAGATTATTGAATAGACTAAAAGACTGAAGTTGCAAAAAAAGGCACAAACCTGTTTCGGATCGAGTCAAGTTAGGTCTTAAAATTGGACCAGATAGTTAGATATGATTAAACTAACATGAACCACATCCAAAATTTAAAATTGTAAATATGAATATTTAATAAACTAAAAGACTGAGATTGCAAAAATTGACACAAACTCATTTCAGGTCGAGTCATATTCGAACACACATAAAATTGAACCAGGATAATTGAATTCGATTAATCAAACACGAGCCCCCAAAATTCAAATTTGTAAGTTTAACAAAGCTAACTTATGGTACACAATTTAGCAAAAAAAATAAATTAATAAATTAATAAATTATGGGAGACTTTGATAGAAAAGATAAAATGGAAAAGCCTGTATAAATTTCATATCATCATCTTCTTTAGTCATGCATGTACTACAAAATCTCGTCCACCCAGAGTTGCACAACTGATCAGTTATCATCACCCTAATATATATGAAGCTCCATGAACCATATTAAGCTCAAACTCTTCCTTTATATATATGCACGTATGTGCACCAAGTACAAATTAAGCATGTTCAGTTTTAATTAGCTTTCTTTTACTTGCAAGTGATTCCATTCAAAAACCAGATAGAGTTAAAGACTTGTATCATTGAGTTTTGTACATCATATCGGTCTAAGTAGAATTACTCTCAATAGTTCAAGTATAACACGACATTAGCTTTTAACTGTGCTTGCAAAGGATTAATTAGCTATGAAGGTTTATATATTCATCAAGCCACTTAAGCAATGGCTTGAAGTCCCCGATTTCTATTTTGAGAAAACCTCGAAATTTATTCATAAACATCGTAGCCTATAAAACGGTTCGATCAATATTCATTTCTTTTTAAGTTTTTTAAAATCAAAAATTTTAAGAAAAAAGAGGCTTTCATTTCAAATTAGGCTTAACTACCTAAGGGGGTCGCGACACAATTAGGCAGATCTAGTAATGGTCACGGAAAATATGTGTTTATTGTAAATTGACGTTATTAATTAAAAATTTTAATATAAAAATAAAGTGTTGTCACAGAAATTTTAAAATAAAAGGGGGTCTAACCGAAATTTATCATGAGCTACCCATTATTATTACGAAGATCGACTAGTCGTCGCGACTAGTCACCGACTAATCGTCGCGAAGGTACCCAGACACCGAGAGTCTCGAAACCCGACTTGTCATCGACTAGTTGACGTGAAGGTCGTACAAGAGTTTTGTAGTCTGACTTGGACCCTTCATAACCATAATTGTGGTGTAACATATTTATTTTGAACTTATAATTCTATTGATTTTGATTTAAATATAAAATTAACGTGTTCAATTATATTATATATTAAATCTAGTAATTATATGTATAATGAACACTTTGTCGACTAATCGGGTGATTTGTCGACTAGTCTTCACGAAGGTATTCGGGCATCAAGGGTCGACTTGGCGTCATGATAACCTTGGAGCTACCTACTAATTGCATACTAATTATTTTATTTTCTGATATAGTTTATAACCTTATAATTAGTACTCCCTCCGTCCCATTTTGTTCTTCCTCTTTTGATTTTCGCTACTGTTCACGGTAAGCGATTGACTACTAATTTACGTCTAATTTATAATATCAAACATAGTCATGAGTGATCTCGTTTGATTCGTATTTATCAGTACTTTAATACAGTGAAATTTTATATTTAATACTAATACGGATTTAAAGATATTAACAATCAAAAGTGTGCATTGACAAACGTGTCCAACACAAATAGAAAACGTTTTTAGGGACGGAGGGAGTATTTGTTGTAAGAAATTTTCGGAATAAAAAAATTTGATACACAAGTGATAAACTATTAATCACTTGAAATAGTTAATCGTGCTTCATGTTAATTACTTTAACTTTTTACATATTTAGCAGCATAGTTATACTAGAAGAGCATATAATTGTGAAGAAGAAGACCGGAGAGTTGGGGCGATGGTTGACTTGAACGATGAACAACTCATTCTCAGGCCTTAAAAAGATAAGCTCACGAGTGCATAATGAGGTATGGAGATTGTATGTATCTCCCGCATGGGGTCCTGTAAACATTAATTAACCTTCATTATCTGATGGGATGTTTCCTGTACATTATATTACATTTATATTTTATTTGGATATTATTCAGGGTCAAGGAATCTTCATAATGTCACAAGAATGAGACAACTTAATACAGATGGGATATTTAATTAAACAACTCTATTATTTTATTATTACTCGGAATATTAGGGCATAATCTTCAAAGTGTAGAACGTGTTTATTTATGGGGGTAATAATATATATTTCAGACGAAACACTTTTGCTTATGTTGATGCTTTTTTTCCTACCAACAAACTGTAATTTTCATACCCTGTTATTGTCGTCTAGATTAGGGTCAATTTCCGATGTTTTCTCACGTATCAACTATTTACTTCAGTTTGTCCTTCATGCTTTTGTTGTTTTAGTTATGGACTCATAGCTCGGGCAGAGGGCTGAGGTTTGGTTGGATTGAAGGATAAAAATTAACTTGAATTATAATTTACTGTTTTTCAAAACCTCCATTCACGAGCAAATTGTTGATAAATCAAAATCAATCAAAATCATTCATGTATTTAGTTGCGATTTGTCTTAACGATTTAATCACTAAAATATTTGCAAAGAAAAATAAGATAGTTTTAACATATTTTACGTAACTAAAATTATAAGGTTTTAACTTGAAATATATTCTTTATCACTTAAAAATCGTTCATAATATTGATAGAGTAAATCTAATAAGCCAAGTTTAAATACTCAAGTAACTTCTACATATATATATATATATATATATATTAAATACATATATACGTGTACATGTTATAAAAATATTATTTTAAATAATGTGGGGTTGGCCGCTTGCAGTTAGACTTTCGCGATTTTTAAAAAATAAATCCGCAACCAACCGTAAATTAACGTATATCAAAAACTTCATCCACGACCGAGCGCTTTTTACGATTATCTATAATGTGCGGATGAATTTTGGAGCGGTTGATGTGGTTCAAAGAATTGCTATTTAGTAGATTATAGCTTAAAAATCTGTGTTTTGTCTTGTTTCGTTGATATTTATATAATTTTATTTATATTATATAAAATTATAGTGAATGTAAATGGTACAAAAATGAGTAAGAATTAGAAAAGTTTAGTAAATATTTTCACTATTTTAGAGGCCTAATAAATCATAAATTTTTTAAATCAAAAATTGGATTTTTGAAATTTTTATTTATCCGACCATATAATAAATTTAATTTATTTATATAAATATATAATAATTATTGATTTACATTAAAATAATTAGGACTAACTTGTAGTCATTGTTTATGAGATTGTATCTAGTAATTTAGCAATTTATTTATTTAGTAGATTTATAATACTATTTATTAATATATATTTAATTTTTAATAACCAAAATAATGGTATAAGAGTTAAATTAAAATATAACTTATTCCCTGACAAAAAAATAAAGTATAAGTTATTTTATTTATTATTATGTAGTATAGATTTTGGGGTGCATTTTAAGGTACATTGAACTATGTATCTACATAATTTATTTTTAAATAAAAAATTCTAAAATGCGAGCTGTCATCTTTATTAATTATTGAGAAAATTATCAAAAATATTAATTTTTCTAAATATTTTTACGATTTTACTATCTTCTGATTTTTTTTTTGCAAAAATACGGAATCAACCAAAATCAACTAAAATTAAACAGATATGCAACTAGTTGAATGGAGTTGCATGTAATTGCAGAAACTCGTTAAATATTGCATGAAGTTAATTTCAGTTGCCAAAAACCAAACTTTTGCAACAAAAAAATTGAAAAATAATATTTTTGTAATTTTTTTTGAAAATGACAGTATTTTTGTAAAAATATTTTTAAATTTTGATATTTTAAAAAAAAACCCTAATTATTTTCTCATAAATATAAGCTAATATAAATTCCACTAATTAAAGATGTTATTATTAGTAAAATTAAGAGCTCCACTTTGAAAATTCTCTAGTAATCCCGTTAAGAAAACTAGAATATACAATGCTAATCTAGAATATCAATGTCAATTATAACACCTTAATCAGTATGTGTACATAAATTATGATCCTCCCTAACACAATTATGAAACATGCTTAAACCCATGCAATTAATATAAACATTTAGTAAATCAATAATTTTTTCAAGACGTAATTAGTGGTTAAGGGAGCCGTCGGGAATTAGATATTCAATCAGAAAATTTGTCCTTATTCCCATTCTAGAAATACATTTATCACAACTCTACAAGTGTGACTTTGAGGGTGTGGGCTGTATTTTTTGTATGCCTGTAAATTATTCTCTACATATATAATATAATGCTATGTTAGTTTATACATGTTTCCAAGAAGCAATTAATAATTCATTAATATTAAGTTTCACCAACTCCTCGAATGATTTATAAATTCATTCGAATGATTTATAAATTGGCGAGATAAGGCTCTATATCTTTATCCAACATCCTCAAGAAGCAATTAATATTTCATTTGAAAAAATCACATTACCTTGCTTATAAAATTTTATAACTTATTCTTGTTTATATTCATTTTTCCAAGAAGCAATTAATACTTCAGCCTTGTGACTTTGTTCAGATACTGAATTTTATTCGGTATTCCCAGCCTCCTCAAATCCTAAAAAAAGCTCTCTCAGCGTCTTTTTTTTCTAGCCGCCGTTCGGGGCTTCCATCGGTTTTCACCGGTGGAAAGCCCCAAATCATCTATTTTCCTTGCTTTATTCGTATTTTTCAATAATACTCCTCCCCGGGTAAGGATTTTTATCGTTCAAGATTGTATTTTTGTTTGATAAAATCTTTGTTGGGTGAGATTTGTTCCCAATTTATTTGGGTTTTGTTTATTCTCTCCTTGTGAGAGCTTGCTGTGTTTTTTGGTGTGTTTTAGTGTGATTCGATGTTCAGGACGTTAGATCTGCCGGATTTTCTCAGAGGTTTGATTAAGTGATAAAGATTTATATGGGATTGCAATTACGATCGATAGCTCAAACTGGTTTTGGTGAAGGCGATACGTATATATCAATTTCAACAAATCGCTTGATTGTGTCTTCATAAAGACTAAATTAATCAGCGGTATGATCTGTTTTATGTTTGTTCGACTCGATTGCTTGTAGATGCCGTATGACTTTTCATTATTGAAATCAATTCTGATTTTTTTCAAAAAAATCATTCGAGGAGTTGGTGGAATTGGGGTCTTGGCTCAAAAGTAAAGATTCTCTTGGAAAATAAACATAATTTACTAATATTGATGATTATTTAAAACCAAAAAAGTTATACTAGACTCATCATAAAATATTGTAAATTGAATTTGTTTTGTAATGCATGTTCTACTTTATTAAAAAGTTGAAAATGATGTACATCTTGAAAGTTGAACATATTTTTTAAGACAATACATTTTACAATATACTGCTTATAGAATATGGTATGATTGCATAAATCATAATTAATATAGGTGATTTTTAAAATTTTAAGTAAATGATAATCTTAATAGAACAAACTTTATAAAATTATTAATAACATTTTAAATGCAGAATACATATAATTTCCAAAATTATGAAAAAATATAGTTATATATAAAAAAAACTTTTCTCTATCTAGAATATAGTACTAATGATTTTGGATACCGCTATGGCTGGCTGGCAATTAGAGAGCCAAATTATAAAAAAAAAAAACAGCATGATATTTTTTTTATGCATATAGGGTTCACTATAATTGTAGGTCTTAACTAATGATAGGCATTTCTTATCTCCAAGAACATCTTACTTTTTGATAATCATTTAGCTGATTTTGTGTTTTGGAATCTCATCAAAGACTTTTGTTTTAGCTTCATTTAGTTTATTGAAGGCTCACATGCATTATCCCAAGCCAATTGTTCTCTCCTTTTTACTAGTAGTAAATATTGTTAATCATCCATCTAGACTTCGATGCTAATATGTATCACTCCAACACCATCTCCCCTTTCTTTACGACAATTTTTTGACAAACGTGAATTTATTACGGTCAATTAATATTAGATAATCAATTTTGAACGATTCATTCACAAATTTTTATTTTTATTATTTAGATGACCAATTTTTGATTAATTCCAACATAATTTATTTTTATTATTTTAATGGCACTCGCCAATTCTTCTTGTTTATATTTGTTTATCTGAACAAAGTCACAAGGCTGAAGTTACAACAAAATAAAAAGGCTAATGCGTGTATTCAAATTTTGATATTAAATTTGACCAGGAATACAATTTTCGAATATCTCCGACATAAGTTTAAAATGTAACAAATTTTTGAGAATAAAATTTTACAGTGTGCCAGCTATTTTTACTCCCATTTTGTTTCTTCTACTGAAGTGGAAAAATGCAGGTGGGATGAAAGTGGGAAATTCACAACTTTTTATATATGAAATTCATGTATATATTTATATCTGTCAATAAACCCCACCAGTGCTGTCAATCTCATTAATTCTATAAACTATAAGATGAGACATATGCAAGTCTCATTACAATTATTATTATTATTGGAGCTAACAAAAACACATACACACACGCATTTTATTTAAACTAAATTAAATGAAAAAATTAGAAAAACAACAAAATCATAATAATCGTATTAAATTTAGAACCACAAAAGTGGCCTTACTTTTTCTCTCTTTCATAAGCTAGCCAGCTGCCCCCTCCTCCTCCCTATTAATTTGATTCACTTGCCTATCGCCCTCTCCATTTCATTTTCTAAACTCTCTCAATCTTCACTAACCCCAAGAGTTTATAAACACTCACTGTATATAAATAGTTTTAGATACTAACAAGTGCTTAAAGCTTTTTATTGCCACTTTGTTATTTGCCCTTCCACATGGGAAGGCACTCTTCTTGTTACAAGCAGAAGCTTAGAAAAGGACTCTGGTCTCCTGAGGAAGATGATAAACTTATCAAACACATAACCAAACATGGTCATGGCTGTTGGAGCTCTGTCCCAAAGTTAGCAGGTATACGTATAATTTGTTATGATCAACATTGAACCAAATGCATTATTTTAAGACCAGGGCTTTTCTTGAATTTTCTTGTTTCTATGTGATGTTATTGAGCAGGATTGCAAAGGTGTGGGAAAAGCTGTAGGTTGAGGTGGATAAATTATCTGAGACCTGATCTTAAGAGAGGAACATTCTCCACTCAAGAAGAGAATATGATCATTGAACTACATGCAGTTCTTGGAAACAAGTATGTAAACCTCACACATATACATATATGTTGCATGACACTTTTTACAAGTACTTAATATGATTACTTTCTTGGGATTGTTTCAGATGGTCTCAGATTGCAGCTCAATTACCTGGAAGAACCGACAACGAAATCAAGAATCTATGGAACTCATCCATCAAGAAGAAGCTGAGACAAAAAGGCATTGACCCCAACACACACAAACTTCTCTCTGAGGTTGAAAATGATAAAGATCACAAGGCGTCCGCCAGCAATAACAAAGCATCTGAACAAGACTCCTATGAACTCAATTACGAGACCTCCAATCAAGAATTGTTAGAGGAGAAGCCTAAAGCATCACAACCACCTTCAATTACATCTAACCATCAGTACACACTCATTGATAATTTGACATCACCTACTCATGAATTCTTCCTTAACAGGTTTGTTACTTCACATGATCAAACTTCAACCTCTAAGACTCAAGATTTAGGAAATTATTCATCTTACGATTATGGTCGTTCGGATATAGGCCTTTCTGTGAACCAAAATTCAAACAATCTCTTCTATAATCCAGCTTCAAAATCATCTGAAATGATATCTGAATTCATAGCTTCTTCACCCGCGAACATTCCATCAATATCAAACACATTTCTCTCCAGTCCATCAAGTATTAAGCCTTCCATTAGCCTCCCAGACTCTGATCCTCAAATGGGATCTTTTCATCTTTTAAACAGGCTTCAAAACTGGGACACCAATACACTCACCAATAGTAACAACACTAATGATTCTTTTCGTTGGGGAGCTCAAGATGTCGAGAAATTACAGAAAGATCAAGGCCATGATATTCATTCTGTGGAAGGACCACACGACAATATTAAATGGAACGAGTACCTTCAAACTCCTTTTTTACATTCTGCACTTCAAAATCAAAATACTCAAGAGCTGTACAATGATCACGAGACTAAACCAGAAACGCAGTTCATGGCGAATTTACCATGGCATCAAAGCCAGCAACAACAACAGCCTATGCAAGCTGCAGTGACAGACGTATACGGTAAACATTTTCACAGATTGCCAGCCACCTTTGGACAATTTTCTTGATTATTAGCCTAAATGGAAAGCTTCAATTTTTCAAAGGGTGTGTGCTATACAAGTTTTTGCTGTTTGTCCTTTTCATTTCGAAACTATACTTTAATTGTGTAAATAGGCCTGATACAAGTATATCTCAGCATTTCTATACCTGAATACTACAGAAAATATTCTTGTTATTGCTTGTCCTATTTGGCATGTACTGGGGTAGAATTTCATAATAAGTATCAGCTGCTACAAATTTATGTTTTCGATTCTTTATTTGATTTGGAATATCAGGTGACATATCAAGATCAGATGACTATGTTTGCTAAACAAAATTACGAAGTATCAGTTTGTGTTTCTTTGTATTCAAATTGCAATTTTTATAGTTTATCTTTCTTCTTCTTTTTTTGGCTAATTTAGATATATATTATATAAATTTGGATCGTACGGAGTATAGGGGCGAAGCCCTTATGCGCCTCAGCCTTCTGCCTAGCGTAGACAGCAAGCTGAGGCGCAATAAGCTAGACCCAAGGATGACAGGAAACTAGAAATCCAGAGGTTAAGTATTAGAGCTTTTGAAGCTTGGAATACTGCAATTACTAGATACTATTTAAAATTTTAATTTTTGGAAAAGATGGTGACTATCTGTAACTCTAAATATTTTTATTTGGCTCATTAGGAAATTTATTTTGTAAACCTTAGCCTCACCTATCTCTTTCAGAAACAGACCCTTCAGAAATTTAAAAGAAGATAAAAATCACATAAATTCAAATGCAACATTGAAGAAACAATTTTCTTTTTTCTTAAATGAGGGTCTATCATTGTCTGCTAAAGATGTTGATAGTTTTCACTCTTTCACAGCCCACCTCACTTCCCCCCATGGGTAAATTAAGTAGTTTTACTAGCATCTTTTAGAGAAAACACCAGCAGCACATGTTTAAAGTCCTTGGATGCATGTATATTAGAATTTGGGTATGTTGCAAGTAAAAGATGGTGCGTGTTCTTTGTCAAAGTGACACAAGAAAAAATTGTCATGGTAGAAGGAAATGTCACTCATTTTGAACATTGAGAGCTGCAAGTTCTTGACCCATGGTTTTCTTGAATTACTGAAATTAGACGACGGTTAAATCAAACATATTCGGTGTGTGAGATTTAACGTAGAGTATAGAGCCTATTTCAGAAATATTCCAAGTTTTGAGAACAGAATCTGAATTTTAATTTGTGGAACAAGAGTAAAACTGTAAAAGTGAATATAGTGGGATTTGTTTGCAGTTGATGATGTGTGAACACTTGATGAATCAGTCCGTTATGGGCCTCAAACTCCTACTAGTCGTGGGAAGAACAAAGTACAAGGGTCCCTTCCATTGGACATATTTTAATTGAGACATTTCATGATAGAGGAAATAATATTTTTTCTGATTTTTCTTCAAACTTCAGAGAATACATGATTGGAAAGAGGTCAAGAATATCTTGCTAATAGCTGAGTATTTAGCAAGCAATAAGCAACTTGGTAGCTAAGTTACTTGGACCTTCACATTATTTTTCCTTTCAAAGGCCTAGGAAAACTTTCTCATTAAGCCTAGTACATGAACTCCGATATCATGTTAAATCATCACTGTTAGCAAGGCGGTGACATGTATGCATATATTGAAAACTAATTTTCGACTATACTGACTGTATAAAAGTTTCTGTAGCAGCAGCTATAGTTCCGTTAAGTTGTGCAAACAGATTCATTCATATTAACGTAGTTCTACTTGAATGGAAAGAACTAAGATTTGAATCATGAAAAGAAAAGATGTGTGGTATCTTTCAACAGATTTACTGTTTAGCTACAGAGAACATATGTGGTAGGCCACAAAACTGCAGGCACATACGTGTTACACCCACGTGTGTGTTCTGTGGAATTTTTAAAAAAATGAAGTATACATATTATAGGGCCACGCCCAGATAACAACTAAGTTTCATCAACTCGCTGTGCACCGTTTTTTGGTGAACTGTAAAATGAACTGCAAAGATTAGAGAGGCGTAAATACCATTACCCTTAATACTCCGTCCGTTTCAATATAATAATAATAATAATAATTGTTTGAGTTTGCAACTCTCTCTCATATACGAGATGCTATGTTTCTGATTTGTGCATTATTTTGGGCTATTATAACTTTACGAATCATAGGTTATATGCATATATGTAATTGCGGATCCATGTGAACTGAATTATTGAGTGTTTTAAATTTGGTTCAAGGCCCTACAATCTTACATGCAGAAGAGTACAAAAAAAATGAGATGGAAATGAAGGGTAAATCATTGGACCCAAGTTTTGGTTTTTTAGTATTGTTCATCCACCATCAAATACCCAAAACTTTGCAGATCCTTATTTTTATTTTTATACTTCTCACAAAATGTCAAAATGAAGGCAGCCTGCATAATCATTAAGTCATGCTTGGAATAATGCTGGTGGCTAAGACATCAAGTTTTGGAGAAATTATATTTTCTATTGCTTTCTTAGAGCTTTTTTAGATTCCTTCTGGAATTAAAGAAGGTTCTTGCTTTGGAACTGAACGGCCATGATTGAGACATCACTTGAACATAGGGAGCTTATCTTATTCCCAGTTTACATTAAAAAAATGATTAGTTTCAAACAAAGACAACACTCTGCAAGTTAAATTTTCGAAACATACTGCATTCCATCAGCGCAAACAATTATAATTTCTGTCACATAATGCATGAGGGGGAGGGGGGAGGATTGTTAACAAATTGAAGATGAGATCATGAGTTGTTGAGCAGAAACTACGTAGATCGTTGTTCAAGGTTCAGTAACTAAGTACAGATCATTTTCTTCTGCACAATATATAGTAACTAATGATAAGATTTTACTGTAACATGAATCAAAGTCCATGAAGTAATGCCTTATAAATGATAACCAGCATTGAAGTTACATACATCACTTTCATTCAGTGACTTCTTCAACAAGTGCTGATTGTGTTTAGTTTGCAACAATAACTTACTATCTAAACAACAGATTTATTCTGTTGTCACTGTTAATTATTGTATTAATGAAGATGAACATTCTAAGAAAATTGAATGTGTTAACATTAATGATATAGAAGTAGCCAATTAACAAAAAAAATTAAAATATGAAAGTAGTCACCAGCTCAACTAAAGATCAGGTTGTGGCAAGTTCTATCACATGGGTAAGCACAGTCGATCGCTTTGCATCCAGCTCGATCAAAATACCAATCTCCAACGGCAAGTGCGATGCCCTGCCCACAGAGGTGTTATATCACATATAAAATGCTATTATGTAAAGTTAAATATATGTCTGTTTAAATTTTTGAACATACGTACGGATACAAAAGGATCAATTACATGGATCAGTGTACCTTGTTGGCAATAAGGGGTGAATTATCTGAAAACCATGTATCCTGCCTCTCAGATTGGCAATGAGCAAAACATGAATTCAAAAATACACCATTTTTTGGGGAACTTGCGAAGCCTTTTACCACATGCACCATGTAATCTCTGAACCCTATTCAAACATCAAGCAGAATAAGTTACCTAAATGATATTATCTTCTTAACAATTTAAACCAAGGAAACACGAATTTGTGAATTATCATGCTCACTCTGTAGAAACTGAATTTGTGATGTTGAACAATAGGCATGATTCATTTTGCATGCTCCCCAATGGTGATGAGGATCAGCTGCAGGAGGAGCTAAGCTTGCTGTTACCTGAGCATAGAAAGGAATAAGAAGCTCGATATCAGACTGTCAATTTATGGAAATCCAATAGCTTTTCAATTAAAGTATATTTAACTAGAAATATGTGCATGGAATTCCTGGTAAGTGGTAACCATGGTTGTCACGTCAATAAGCCGAGTCGAGTCGATGGAGGTCCAGCTTGTCGACTAGTCGACAAATTAATAATAATTAACTAATTAATATATAAAAATATATATTATATATACGTGGTTTCCCACAACAAAAGCTTAAAATTCCTGTACTCATAAGTATATTAATCACAAAATAGATATGTTAATTGCAAATATATCTTTTCCCCCCTTCCATGTACATACATAAATACGCTGACTATACCAATATATAACAGATTATGCTACCTGTATATTAAGTTTTAATCAATTTATACATACATAAACACACACACGCCCAAAGATTTATGAACTGAGATTAGCATGTTATTATTGCTGATGTTGAGTAGGTTTTAGAATTTATTTAGTTTTCATTTTAAATTTTGATTGGACTTTGCACTGGTCAACAGACTAGTCGACTGACTAGTCGACCAAGTCGACTGACTAGTCGATTAGTCGTCGACTATGCGCGGCTAGTTGAGTGCCATGACAACAGCGGTGGAAACAGAAATGTAATAATACCTGCCATGCATCATAAGCTGCATTAAGAAGAAAGAGTGGAGTTTTTATGCTGGAAATCAAGTTCTGAGGGAAGAAGCACTGAAATGATAAAGATAGACAAACTAAGAGTTAACACATCAATGAGGATGAGTATCATTTCAATTATCAGACTATATCATGAATTTACTGGGGTAAATAAAGGAAAAAGATCTCACTGAAGTTGAATCAAGGTGGTTAGTGCAAGTGTGTGGCAAGTTCCTGTGCACCCCCTGTAAAAATTATGCCACAAATCATTTGTTAGTCTTCTCATTCAGTGTTAAAGCTAACTAGATATAGATTTTTAGGGTTGCTTTCGGAAATATGTTGTCATCTAAATTTAGTTTAATGAAATTATAGCTGCAAATGCGGTAAGTAAACTTTAAAGATGGCTTCAAGTTGATAATACCACACAGAAACTGTAACCTCCATCCATTTTTGGTGACCCGCTAATAAAAATTCGATATTGAAAGTACCAGTACTTATTAACTTAAAACTGTCTTTGTAGCTTCACGCTGCATACTTCAACACAACAACTAACAAGCATACAAGCACCTAGGACATGTGACTCAGTCAAAAGTGAGAAGGTTCTATATAAGTACCTGTAACTTAACTACACCATTAAAAAGATTCCTAAGAGTGCGACCACCAGCAACATCAACCCTACATGAGGTAGAAATTACTTTAATTACTGTAATCAAAACATATTAGTATATTACAGCTACAAAGGTTAAGGTGTTTACGCATCCAAGAACAGTCCACCATCACTCAGGCATTTTACTTTAGTACTGCTCGGAAACAACTCACGAAATTCATCACACTTTAAAATAGAAGCTAGACCTCCAGCAGAGCATCCAGAAAGAAGTGCCTGAAACATGGTATGGCCACATAAATGATAATTGAGAAAAAAATTGAATTATAATAAATAAACAACTTGAAGTAAAAACAAAACCTGTTCCGCGTGACTCATCCCCTTTGCTTTTAAATCTCGCATAGCAGCCCACCATATCCGTTGACCTCTAAAATGCAGTCCAGCAGCCTAAAGACAATACCAATTTATTTTGTTTAGCACAAATGAGTTGGGAGAAGCATTTATAAGGTTCACAAGGAAGCTAAGTGCAACAAATGGTTATATAATATTTCTGGCATGAATTCACATATACTGAATGAACAAACATATTTTCGGTCAGTCAACTGTGCACTCTACAGCACATACATAAACCAAAAACCTTAGGAGCTCATCTACAAATGCCCTTCTTGAAGTAACACCTTAATAATTAGTTGGGAAAAAAAATAGATGCCTTGTAACAGGAGTTCATCATTCGGGACTAAGAGGTGGTTGTAATTAGTGATGGGTCCCAAAAAACTCCAGTTTCATTCTTTTGCTGCCGTTTAGTTTTCGTGTAAGAAGCAGAACAAATTTGGATCAAACATATATAATGAGCAGCCGCCTACTTCCACAAACCTTATCTTCCCCGTCGCCTGCAAAAGAGGCACCATCGCAATAACGTAGCTTTACTCTATTCCAATTGAAAAAATCTGCATAAGTAAACAAGGGCATTTTCAGTAAGGAGTATCAATTAGTATTAAATCTGGTACTACTTAAAACGGGCAACTGAAAAATATACTGCTTCAAACCTCCTAGATGTTGTCCTTACCTGGATTCTGTTCCGCCTTATTGCTCAGGATACCTGCAAAAATTATTTCTTTTTCCATATGATGTAATGATCCACGCCTTGTTTTCTTACGGTAAACACAAGATCTAACAGTGTCACACCATCCTCCTCCCTGTCATAGAGATTATGCGGAGTGCGCATTCTTGTTTAACATCAATGATAATACAATTGGTATACACCTACTGTGATATTACTGGAATGCAGTTGTCTGCCTAAATCAAGAATTATTTTAAAGAAAAAGCTGGCATTTGATTGAGGTAGGAGTATTCATTTTATGAAACTCAAACAACTCCAGATAAGGCTTTTGAAAATACTCCTTACGTCCCAATTATAACAAGTGTTGCAAGTCAAAATGAAAGTGAAAATGAAATGCAGCTAATTGATTTGCAAGTATTATAATGTGAAACCTTCTATAATTCCTTATATAGTTCTATGTGTAATTTGTGATACGCGGTTTGGAAGTTTTACTCTTTTGGTACAATTTGAGTACAGAATACTAAAAACAGCAAGTGGAGAAAATGGGGGCAGAAACTGGACACATCTGTGATAAATTTGGGGAAATGAGCGATGTGAAAGCATCCGCTGATGAAGTCTCTACATATAACATTTTTAGCTTGTTTTATATAGCATGAAGATACAAACCAAATATTGAGCAATTTATATACACACCCTAGAGGAAGTGTTAGATGTCATCATTTAAAGAGAAGCCGCAAACCTCTAGTTGAATGAGCCAACTGTTTGCTCCTGAACCATACCCACGATGCAAATGATAACCAGGTAAAGTTCCATCTAAACATACTGCAAAAAGATGCAAAATTTTATCAGGATATATACCTTATTTCATAACAGGATAGAGGACAACAAATTTGATCATCAAGGAGTTGCTAAGTTATACTTTAAGGATCTTCAAAACTGAAATTTTGATATACTAAAAATTCATTTTAAAGTGAGATCTGGAGATGTGAATGCCTGATTCGAGTCATAAACTGATCACAAAAAAGTCCCAAAAACCACAAACTTAACAGTGCAGCTGAATCATATAGCATAAAGATACAAAAAATATACAAAATTAAACACAATTTAATAACATCAAAGCAAATGATGAACTAGTCAATGAGCATTAAAAATAAACTCTGAATCATTAATAACTTCTCAATTGTATAAACTTGCAAATGAGCATAACATTAATACTAGCATATCTAAGACAGTACCAACGAACAAATTTTAACATAAAATTACAATGCATTTTTTTTAAAATTACTTGTAAATGACTGCTAAATGGCGCGCTCGCGCACACAAACACACACACAGAGAGAGAGAGAGAGAGAGAGAGAGAGAGAGAGAGAGAGAGAGAGCACCAGCCCCTTGAGCACCAGCTCCACGAATAACAGTGAGGCCCACAGTAAGAGGATTATACTTAGCAGAGACTCCAAACACAAAATCTTGAGCTAAAACCTCCTCTGTTCCATTCAAATACTCATCATATTCATACCCATTGCTGTTTCCAAGAACCACAACAAAAACTAAACCCCATAACACCAAAACTTTCCTCATTTCACTACTATAAAGATCCAATCTGTATGTGTGTATGTATGTAAAGAAATATGTATATATCCTTGTCATTAAGATATACACACGTATAAAGATGGGAAAAGGATAGAGATACCTTTCCTCAAGCAAGAAGCTTAATGTTGAAAGGTTCTTTTTGTATTTATCACTTACAACATTTTGTAAAAAATGAAATGTGAATCTGGGGTTGCATGTGAAGCGAAGTAAAAGACATTCTTGGGGAGGGAGAGGAGTGAGAATGAACTTGAGTGAGCTCAAACAAAAAGCGTGGCCTTTAAAAAGCCCGATTTTTTGCTGATAAAAAATTTCACTTATTGGACATTTGCACTTGAAAATGCTGCGATTAATTATAATCACATTGTTGGAGACTTAATTAAACTATTACATAATTTGATCACGGTCGATTTGGTTGGATTGTTATTTCTTAATCCCAACTAGGCCAGTTAATATTGGACACGACCAGTCAACTGACACGAATTTTACAGATTAGAATTGCTATTATACGATTCAGCTAAAAACGAGTCATACCCAAAACTGACCCGCATAAAAAGAACGGGTTACGCGTCAATCAATTGGAGCTGCAACAACTGTTATACAATCTGCGAAAAAACAAGTAACAATAACAATCGTGTTTGTGTGTATGATTAACAGAATGATGTCAACAAACAATGAACGAAATAAAATTGAATAAGAAGTACACAGGAACGGAAAAAATCTGAGTCCAGTGCGTGACTGTCTCCTTAAGCGTATTAGTCGTCTCCGTATGTGCGAACGAATAACCTCCCGGATAAAACGAGTTGCAGTGATGCAGAGCGTCACTTCCAGCGAGTTTGAGACGAATAAGAAACTATCACCAGAATATTTGAAAAAATTGAGGACTGAAGAGAACTAGAATTAAAGAGACAACTTTTATTTTCTCGACATAATAAAATTGGCCTAAGACTTTATTTATAGAGAGAGAGGGGCTTGAAAGAACTTATTTTTCTTTTCGATGTGGTACATGATATTTATAATAAGAAAAACCAAGGAAGAGGTTTGTACTACTCTCGATGTGGTACAAAACCACTTTTCGTATTAAAATATCACACTTTGGAATATCAGTTCTCATTCACCTTTTACTCATTTTGAACGTGTAAATATGCATTGAAATCCCCTTGTAGACGAGAATACGTTTTAATAAATACACACCACTAACACATACTGTGTCTCACTCATATAGAGTCTCAAAATGATTCAAATTCTAAAATCCTAAGTTTTTCCAACTTAGTCTAAAATACTAAAATACGTTTTAATAAATATTAACACAGAGTTTGACTTGGTGATAGTTTCTTTAATCGGATATAACATACGATAGGTAGAGAATGCTTCTTGAACCTTCGCTCGAATAAACACATCGACTTTACTGGTAGATAGTGGACGTGCTTGTCCCTGAACTGTTCGACCATTTGTGTAAACGATGGTATGCTTATCACTACATCTTTTCGGATTCGTTTCAGCTCTCATGAGTATGCCCATTTTCTCATGGAACATCGTCCTGGCTCTGCAGGAGTTTCTAAAAAATTGTGCCTCGTAATTCTCCTTTAAAGCGACCCCACTTCTCTCCCATGTGGGTGATCTTTATCTTATAGAGTAACCCGCGTTTACTCAACTGAATTTAATGCGTTCACTCCTGAACTCCATGTATTCTCCAAAAGATCATTAAAAGCTCAAAGCTTAACCTCGTACCATACGGGTCTCACTGTTTAATCATCATAGGAATATGCCAGGGGTTACCTCCACAGTGATTTGGCCATCATGATTTAGTTGGCCCATTGAACCAAGTTCTTGGGATCTCCAGTCAGCAATGGTTGGGTGTCCATCATAACTGCGTTAAACAATAGGCTAGGCCCATCCCTCTCGATGATTTTACAACCATTTCTTGATATAACTAGATTCTCTTGGCTTAAGTAGACTCGCTCAGTTTAACCATCTAGTTAGTGGATCCAACATTATCATATGACTTAACATAGTCCATCACGATAATTCTCGTTGAGAATATTGTTTAATGGTATTATGTCCTCATCATATATGTGAGACATACCATTACACACAAAATAATGTGATCTCTCAATTTGCACAATGCATATTGAAGACACATTTTCTTGTCATTTAGGAATATCCTTTACAAAGTGGCTACTATTTCAGCCTTTTACGTGCATTTATCTTATTCACCAGACTCGTATTCTATCATAAATTGAACTAAGTTTAGTATTTTCATGACATGACTGTTAAGTGTGAAATATATTCACCAATGAATTTTGGGTTCTTAAAGTCAAAAATCTAATTTACATACTATATCTATAAAATCCGTAATTTTATTTTTTAGTTTGTTTGTTAGATATTAGATATTAATTAGTTTAGATAAATATTTTTAAATTAGAATATTCTGGAAAACTTTTTGTGCAAGTTATTTGAGTTAGAGAAAAAATTGTTATTTGTGGAAAGAAATGTGGGAATAAATTAGAAAACCGATATCTTTTTTTATTTTAGGTATTTGTGTGTCAAATATTTTATTTTAAGAAATTACTTGGAGAGGTTGTAAATCTTTAGGAGGAAATTTAATATTTCCTATTTCAAATTAGGGATTTGTGTGCCTATATAAGAATATTATAAACTGTGAATTATTTTACAGTAATTCGCCTCCAACAGGTACACACGTTCTCTTTGCTTGATTTTAATTTATCTCATGCGAATGTGTACTTGTCTACTTGACTCCTAATTGAATTAATTGATTCGGAATAGGATCATGTATATGTTATACATTATTTTATTTGAATTGTGTAATAACCGTGTTAGGATTAAATATATATTATGTGCATATGTTCTGTGTATTAGTCACTATGCTTTATTAGTGTATGCTTCGAAAAATTATTTTAATGGTCTCACCTGGTCTTTACTCACCATATGTATTGTCAAGGTCTTTTGAACATTAAGTCTCAAGTGAATAGATATATAAAATATGATTTCATTGTTTTAACACAGGGCGACTCACTTTAATAAATATTAGTTTTCCACGTGAATTAATTTGCTATTAGATATAGTAGTTTATGCTTCCTGCTCGAATCATTTTTATGTTATTAAATTAGTATAAAATACGTTATAGTTGCATGTTTATTTATTTGTGTAGATTAAAAGGAAAATGAATGTTCTTAACGGATTATTGTGATTAAAAACATGTTTCTGATTTAGCAACAAAAAAAAAATGTTTCCCACGTGCTAGCTTTGATAATTATTTTATTGTTATATTTTTTCTTAAGAAAAAGGAAAATTATAAAGAATTATTATGATATAATATTCCATGTATCGTTTAGTAGCCATTTTAGTTTATGTTGCGTTGAAGTGGTATGAATGCATGCTAGTAATCCACTGTATTAATTATTAGACGTAATCTTATATGCTAATTGAGTCCAAGTGTATAAGGCCTGGTTCATTATTTTTAGTATAACATGAATGCCTTGTATTAATTGATTATTAATTGTTAGTCATACATAAAGTGAATAATGAGGTGTGTGTATAATTAGTTAACTAAAATATGAGTGTTGCATGTTAAAGTTAAAAACAATGGTGACCCCTGTGCTTGGAGTACACTAGCCGTATGCATGCGATGAGATTTAAGGCCCATTTGACCATGTTTTCTGTGACATATATGTTGTTTGGTTTTGATTTGTTGACTGCATGCACTACTAGAAATTTGTCGATAGACATCGCTTATTAGCCGATGTCTATTTAAAATCCAAGCGATGTCTTTGCATGCGATGAGAAAGGTAGGTGCATTACACATCGCTTATTAGCCGATATCTATACACAGTTTAGACATCGTTTTTCTTAACAATGTGATGTATTTTTCTTCAATGTATACCTTCACTATGGTTTCAGTTATTGATTCATATGTCATGTATATCATTTTAAACTTATCACATATAAAGCAATATGATACATTAACATCAAAAAACTTGTTAAACTGATGTGTAACTTAACATATTACATCAGTCTTTTATCAGAAGCGATGTCGTACCTTTCTTTTTTTAATGGAACCGATGTCTTTGTGTGTGTTTAACATCAGTTCTTTCAAAATGTGATATCTATTATATTGTTTTACATCAGTTATTTCTTGTGAGCTGATATATGTGCCTGCTTATGACATCAGTTTATTGAATGAAATGTCTTATTTGACTACATTTTACATCAGTTATTTTGTTCATGAAGTGATATTTGTTTATTTTTTTATTCATGAATCCCCTGTTTTAATCAAATGCCCAACACCCAAACAAGAGTCATCCAAAAACATACTAACTGCCATTTTACCATTCCAAAACTAACCAAACCAAAACAAACGCAAAAACAAACATACATTCATTGATTTACCATAGATTATACCAATTACGTACATATATCCACCACCAACCAAACTTCATAATCCAAACAAACTACATAACTGCAATAGCAAGTACTAGACATCCACCATCGATCATTTACATAGTTCATCCCAAACAAAAATTTACCAACTAAAGTTCCCCCATTATATTTATCAACAAAAACCACTAGTAGCTCTTACAAATTCTTACAAATTCAGTCTATATAAAGGAGCTGCAGATTAGGCCTTTTTATAAGAAGGACTCGATATGGCTAAGAGTCTCACATCGAACCTCGTCCAGCTCAGCCTTGGCAACAGTCACCTTTCGATTCTTTTTTGACCACTGAAAAGTGTAACACACAGGAATTAGTAACAATGAATTCTACCACAAATTATATGTACACCAGTTATATCAAGTATGAATTAAGCAAAAAAAAAAATACCTTTTTGACAAATGTCATTTCATTATCCATGGCAATTTCTTTCATATACCACATAACAATATAGCCGCATTCAGTTCCACCGGGCTGTTTGGGGCATCCCTATTTAATCCAAAAAAGTCAGACCAATTAATAAGTAAATTAATGCCCCTATCTAACCGAAAAAACTCTGACTAATAAGTAAATTAATGCCCCTGGTTCTTACGGTAACATATCTGATAGTCGGTGCTTTATTTCCCCTTCCGGCCTGAATATTGAACGCAATCACAGCCCTGTCATCTTAGCAGTATCAATAACACAAATTGATTGATATCTCAATAATGAAAATAATCACTCGAAATTAAATGCAAATACCTTGATATTGCTTTTTCCAACTCGGGATAGGTAGTTGAACGAGGCAGAGGATTGAGTATGAAAACCTCGCCCGCCCAAATCACAACCAATATCCAATGGCACCTATTTTTTATAAATATTTATAATAAACAGAATTAATATCAGAATCATATCATTTTGAATTTCATGCTTATAAATAAATAAATAAAGCGATTTATAATAAATCTGGAGACATTTTTTATGTACTTACTTGCTATTATGTGGCATAAAAAAGAGACGATCAGGATTACCCTCTTTAAATCGACTAACCAAATTATCTTCAAAATTGTTGTTTAAGGTAAACGAGACTCCGGGATCACAGAAAGCAAAATGCTCCAAATTTTCATTTTCACAAACCATGCAATGCAAGTATCTGCATTGCAAATAAAATGAAATTATAAAAAAACAAGAATATAAATGCAGAAATTATCAACAAGAAGACAAGACAATAATTAAAAAATTTATACTACTCACGCCATGTATGCAGAAATTGCTGCTTGGCCAATCATTTTAAACTCAAGCAAAGCAATTATGTTTTCATGCAAAATGAAAATTCTTTTCTCAACACCAAACACCTCCGCATCGCACGGGATTTGAATGGAGTTTCCAGTGGACTTCATGAATGTCGTTGCATGTTTATACAACAACCGAAAGCGCTTCAGAACATTTTTATTGATTTCCATATTCTCAAATAAGGACTGAACCTTATGCAAATCAGTTAAAGGATCCTTCCCTTTCCTTTTACTTTTCTGAAAATATTATCAAATTTATTAAAACAAATATAGAGTTAATATAATAGTGCGAGATCCAATAAAATATAGATGTAAAAATATATATCACGGTAGCAGGGGCATCTGAGAATATGATTAAGTCGCGGGGCCATGAGACGTAGGAGCCAACAGCCTGCTCTACTGTTTCAATCTCACCGACTACCGGAATAGGAATCTTGGCTTGTCCTTGGATTGGCCCATCCACTGAGACACGAGCACAACCAGGCTGCATTGGCAATCCGTGAATAGATTTGTTCATGTCATCATCGTCAAACAACAAGCCAAATGCCACCTTATTTTCTATTGTGCCCACAGCCAACTCATATTTTCGTGGACCAGCCTACACACATATATATATTTAACGAGTAACTATGACGAATGCTTGAATAATGTCGAGCTAAATTAAATAAATGTGCTTGTTATTTTACCTTGTTCTCTGGTGGAAAAGGATCCATTTGATCATCAACTATTTGAGCATCACAACTTGCTTTTTCCGAAACCAGAGGAGATGAAATATTTGCTTTACTGAGTAAGCCCTTCAGTTCAGCCAACTCCTGCCTTGTCTTCTCCATTTCCTTCGCCATCTCTTGCTTGGCCTTCTCCAACTCTGCATCCCTCTCACAATCCCGGGCCAACAGCTCAGCTTTGGTTATTCTACTTCTTTTTCCATTTGGTAAATTAAAGAAAATTGATGGGCTAACAAAGCCTCCAACTCCTCGAACCCTCCCCGAATGTTCGGGAGTTTGCAAGGCCGTAGTTAACACATCTTGACTCCCAGAAGGAATGAATTCCCCCTTACTTTGTAGCTCCAGTAAATTCTCCTGTCATGAGAATGTTAACATATAAATCAGAACTGAATGAACCTCCTCATAAAAATATTAAAATTAGAACTGAATTGAATTGCATTAAAAAAATTAACATTGCTTGTTAAATACTCACAATTCTTTTCCCTATTTTAGCTAGCTCTGGATCAACCTCCTCATCATCAAGTTTTCCCTTACGAGCCTTGTGCCACATAAGAGCCCGATCAGGTTCTTCATCGAGAGAGCCAAGGTTCCTTTCTTTTGCTGATTAAAATCAAAAAATATTAAAACAACAATATATGTAGAATGCAACTATTTAAGTTCAATGCTTAAACAGAGGTTACCTCTTCTTCCAACATAACCCTTTCTAGATGTGCGGTGAGGATATTTTCGATTGCTCACCCGCTCTATTTGTTTTTCACTAAGTGACTACAACAAACATTTTAAATAATATTAACATGCTATTTTTCCTAAAATATTTGTAATACATAAAAATATCAGTTCACAACATAAATAAAACACAGATATAAACACACGATCGATCTCTTTCGCGTATACCTTCCATGTCGAGGTAGTCCTTTCAGCAACAAAATTTTTCCAAGCCTCCTTACCAACAAAAGCATACTTCACTAGAGGCTTTCGTAGTTTCTTCTTCTGTCCAAGATACGGCTTAACATAATCCCTTGTTAAATTTGCTTTAAAATTTCTCCACATTGCTCCTGCAGACCTGATCAGCCCCTTCTGAAGTTGCTTGGGGACTTTAAATGTCTCCTGAAACCAATGTTATGCTCTATATGAGTACAAGAAAATGCAAAATTTACAAAGTGCATAAGAAATTGCTTATTTATATACATTCACATCGATCCATATTTTCTCCTTTAGTTCATCGGGTACCTTTGACCAGTTAGGATAATCAATCGGAATCATCGTCCTAGTCAACATTCCGGTGTAGGACTGTAGACTGTGCCTTGCATTCCCGACTGGAACTCCATGTGCATTGCACGATACCTTTGCTTTCTTGCCCTGCGCCTTCCTCACCACCACTTTGTGCATAGCGGAAACCCCTCGGGCAGATCCATACCTTTTCTTTGTAGTTTCGGAAGTAGTGACTGAGGTTCTGTTTCCGGCTCCAAGCTTTTATCCACCTCCTCATCTGACTTGTCTTGTACTTTAGATATTTGTTTTTTATTTGCCATTTATCTTTTTCAATCTGAAAATGAAACATATATTTCATTAGTCACAAGCATATATAAATAGTTATAAACAGTCATAACTAAACTAGTGAAGTATGCATACATAAACAATTATAAACAGTTATAAACAGTCAGACACGATGACTATATGCATTCATAAACAGTCATAAACATACGAAAATTCAAATAATATCATTAGGCATAAACAATGCTAAATAGTTACAAAAAAGGAGATACATGACTGCAAATAATATTGTCACTTCTTAACCCAAGTGCCCTTAATATTTTCTCTAATATTTTTTTCAACATCTTCACCGACATCAAATATAGGAATTTGGCAGCAGAATGGGGGATTTTCCATGGTTGTGTCTCCTAAATCATCGTCGTTATACACATCTTGGTAGTCTTGAGTTGTAGAGGTTAATACAACGGACCACTTGGCATCCACCGGATCTTCAATATAATAAACTTGCTTTACTTGATCCATAGACACATATTTATCTCTCTTGTGGCCTTGTCGACTTAGACCGACAAGTGTGAACCCAAGATCATCCACCTTAATTCCCTTGTCATTGTCTGCCCAATTACATAAAAATAACGGTGCTTTGAATGCATGATAATCTAGCTCCCATATTTCTAAGATAACACCGTAAAATGTCAAGTCACTTTCTACAGGGTTCAAATCTTTAGCGCTAGACACTTGGACAGTTTTAGCAACTAAAGACACTCCGCTGTTTTGAACAACCCTCACACCGTCTCGCTCTTTTGTAAGGTATCGGACCCCGTCTACTAGATAAGCTTCGTAAGTCAAAACTGAAAATGATGGTTTTCCGGCTATCCATCTTATTGTCTCTGAAACTCTTCCAGGATTCTCCTCCATTTCACTACTAACCTACACATTTTCAGAAACAAAATACTTCTAAATTCCATATTACTACAGAGCAAATAAATTAGGCACAAATGAAACTATAAAGATACTAACTTTTTCTAGAAACCAATCGGCAAAAAGGCGATTGTGCTCTCTCAAGATCCAATGAACACTTTTCTTTTTTCCTTGATGGATTCCCTCTAGATACTCCTTATGCATTCTAACAGAAATTATATAATCATTAACTAGCCAGTAAATATATAATTTATATATTAATTGAACAGCCACAAAATTAATAAATTCTTACAAAATATATGGCTGTACTTCAATGTTGTTTAGAAGAACATGTAAATGAGCTTCATCCCGCTCTTTTTCATCGATTGATTTCATTGTCACAACAGATAATGGACCACTTAACTTGCCTTCATCTTTACGAAGACCAGCAGTGGTGCAAGCTTGCTTGACAAACTCTTGGCAGAATTCTACTGATTCTTCTCCCAGATAGCATTCAACTATACAGCCTTCGGGGTAATAACGGTTGCGTACGTAACTCTTCAACACCTTATTAAACCTCTCAAATGCATACATCCATCTATAAAATACCGGCCCACATAACCGTAATTCCCGAACCAAGTGCACTATGAGATGTATCATTATATCAAAAAATGATGCAGGAAAGATTTTTTCCAACTCACACAAAGTTACTATTACATCTGATTGCAATTTATCTAGTTTCGATACGTCTACAACTTTGCTACACAAAGCATTAAAAAAGAAACACAACCTAATTATGGTGACCCTGAATTTTTTTGGAAGTACCGCACGAATTGCAATAGGAAGCAGTTGTTGGAGTAAGATGTGGCAGTCGTGGGACTTCATCCCAAACATCTTTAATTCTTCCATAGAAACACAGTTTTTAATGTTCGACGCTTGTCCATAAGGAAGTTTCATGTGCATTAACGATGACAACATTTTCTTTTTTATCTGCCTTGGACAAATTAAAAATCGAAGGGGGTAAGTAGGTTTTTTTTTCTCCTTTTTGTGGAGCTAGATCAGCCCTAACCCCCATGTCAATCATGTCAAGATGAGAAGCTTCACTATCTTTAGACTTAGATTTCATATTTAGTAGTGTGCCGATCAAGCTATCACACACGTTCTTCTCGACGTGCATGACATCTAAACAATGACGGACATGGTGAAACTTCCAATATTCTAATTCGAAAAAAACCGACTTTTTCTTCCATGGACAATCAACCATCTTTGACTTCCTTACTTCCTTCCCAAATTGAAATTTAATTTTATCTTGCTGCAATAAAACCTCTTCTCCAGACAGAGGTTGACGTGCCTGCCCTAAGTCTTGTTGTCCATTAAAAGCGGCCTTTTGCTTCCTATATGGATGATTCCTAGCCAAGTAACGCCGATGGCCTTGGTAACACATCTTCCTGCTATAGCTTAAATACTTGGCAACTGTATTATCAGCACATACTGGACAATACATATAACCTTTATTAACGCATCCGGACAGATTTCCATATGCAGGAAAGTCATTTATTGTCCACAATAAAATTGCTTTTAAAGTGAAATATGACTTGGTGTATGCATCATAAACATTTGGTTCACCTTCTTCCCACAACTTCTTTAAATCATCGATTAAAGGCTGTAAATATACGTCAACGTCATTGCCAGGCTCATGTGGACCGGAAGCTAATATTGTTAGCATCATAAATTTCCTCTTCATACATAACCACGGAGGAAGATTATAAGTCACTAATACTATTGGCCAACAAGAGTATCTATTAGTTAGACCGTTAGTATGTGGGTTTATACCATCTGCAGACAACGCCAAACGAATATTTCGTGCATCACTACCAAAGGCAGGCCACCTATAGTCGATATTTCTCCAAGAAGGAGAGTCGGCTGGATGCCGCATCTTTCCATCTTCTATTCGCTGCTTTGAGTGCCAGGTCATTAGTTCATATGTAGAAGGAGATTTAAACATCCGTTTGAATATCGGTATAATTGGAAAATACCACATTACTTTAGCAGGAACATTAATCCTTATTTTACCATCCTTTCCTAACTTCCAGCGAGATAAACAACACTTAGGACACTCGAAAGCATCAACATTTACCCCCCGATACAGTATGCAATTATTTGGACATGAGTGATATTTTATGTATTCTAGGCCCAAGTCGGATAAGGTTTTCTTGGCTTCATATGCATTAGGTGGCATCACATTGTTCTTAGGAAGGAGAGATCCAACGGTAGACAGCAAATCGTTAAAGGCACTGTCACTAATTCCGAACCTAGCTTTCCAATTGTACCATTTTATCATCGACTCCAACTTGGTACATTCACTACCCTCATACAAAGGCTGTTCAGCATCAGCCACAAATCTCCTAAACTGATACGACTCATTATTGTACTCACTCGAATTATATGCAGCATCACAAACATTGACTGTTTCTGATGCAAGGCCAGGGGAAGGTATCGGTGCGCGGGCAGACGTAGGTGCAGGGGCAGGCATAGATGCAGGGGTCGGAGCATTTCTATTAACTGATGACCTACTTGCAGACCCTTGTGTATGCCAAATCCAATCAAGGTACCCCAGACTAAAACCATTTTCATATAAATGTCCCCTGATAATCTTAACTGCAAATTTTTTGAAGTTAGCACATCTTTTACAGGGGCAGGGGATTCTTTTAGGATCACTAGCATTTTCCTCGGCAAATATCAAAAACTCTTCAACCCCGATTTCATAGTCAAGTGTGTCCCTATCTTTGAAAATCCAAGATTTGTCCATGTTATTCTCAAACTACCTGATTGTCAAATAACATATTAATTTACTATATACTATAGTACATTTACTACCTAGTATAATCAATATAAAATTCCTATATTCACTCATAAACCATGTTATTTACAACGACAAGCCCCAAACACAAATATATTTACAAACAACACAAACACAAATATATACAAGCACTTGTTATTACATGTAAATCCGTATTTTAACTATATATACAACTACACATGCAACAACTACACATTTCAATTTCACATGCATACATACAACTACACAAATATATACATGCAACCCAAACATATATGAATAGATATGTAAAGAAGAATATACCTAACAAAGCAAGCTCCAAAATCCCAAAAAACACAGCAACAAACTCCAAGACCAAAATCCAACTTAATTAGCTCCGAGATTTAAGCTTTAATAAACCCTTAGCTACAAGATTTAGCTCCAAGAAACTCTACTCCTCACCTTAAACTTCAATGAACACACTTAACTCCTTAATCTTCGAATCTGTCACAAAAATTGAAACAAATGAGTTCTAGGTTTAGAAAGTTGAAGAAATTGAGAGGTTTAATTGGAGATTCAAGGTCTAATCGGAAAGGGGGAAAGACAATAAGCATACATTTGAGAGTTCTAGGTTTAGCAGTCGAGAGAGAAAGGGGGATGAGTGAATGAGTTTTTGTTTTGTGGAGATTGTAATTTTTTGTTTTTGTTTTGATTTTGATTTATTTTTAATTTTATGTTATAATGTTATTAAAGTGAATGAGTGAATAGGCGGAATGGGGAAATATACTAAGGGGGGGGGAAAATTTGGTTAAGGGCGGGGAGCAAAAGAGAGAAGCAGCGGGCTTTAATTTTTTAAAATTGAGCTTAGACATCGGTTATTATTTCAACCGATGTTAAAAAGAAATTGGACATCGGTTTATATGTTAACTGATGTGACGTAGTTTTTAAAAGAACAACTTAGACATCACTTTACTCAAAAGCTGATGTAAACATACCAAAAAGACATCACTTTTTTTTATGTGATGTAAAAAAGGCTTTTAACATCAGTGACTTTTCTGACTGATGTCTAATGTGCGATGTCTAATGCTGATTTTCTAGTAGTGATGGTTTAAAGTTTTATCCGGCCTTTATATCATTTAGTGTGTGATCACTGGTAATTCATTACTGTAATCTATTTGCACTATATAATAATTTGTGCTACTTATTATATTTTAGGATTTGTTCGCGTTATTAATTTCAGATTTTAAGTGTCGACTTTCAGGTAAGTACTTTTGACTTACTTTTAATTTTTGAAAAAGATATTTCAGTTCTGTTTTTAATTTCGTATAAGATATAAGAATTTTGATTTCGAAATTATAAGATATAAGTATTTGTGAATTTTAGAACCCAGTCTCTACGTTTTCGAACCCGTTCGTAATTTACGCTATAGTTCCGGAACTAGCCTTAGATACCCTTAGTAGGCGCACAAGTGTGCAACTTTAGATACCTAATAAGGGCGCGTAATTATTGAACTTTAGATGCCGACCACTGGCAAAGTGTGGTATAAAGAATAAGAATAAGAATTAGATGCCGGCTACTGGCAAAGTGTGGCCGTAGATCAAGACTGTGGTATTTATAAGAATTATCATTTCGTTCTGTTTTATTCTGTTCTGATCTGTTATAAAATCTCTACTGTTATAAAATTTGCTCTGTTCTGTTTTAAATTCTGAATTTTAAAATATAAAACTTTGGGTTGGATTTATTTTAGAAAATGTTTTAAAAAATTATTATTGTTTTAAGAAAAATCATTTTATCAAAACACCCATTATTTTTCTGTTTAAGAGTTAGTCAATTTGTACTTACTGAGCTGTGTAGCTCACCCCTTTTAATATTTCAGGTTCGGAATATTTGGAGCATATTAAGAATAAGGAATGAGAACTATGTGGAGACCTATGTTTCTTAGTTTCGTGCTACTTGAATTAGAATAAAGACTTTGTTTTTAGAGAATAAATTTGATTATCTGTTTAGACAATTAATATCGGATTTGTAGAGCTGCGTCTCTATTTTTATGATTTTGATTATTGAGTTTGACCGCTGCTTTGATTTTCGTTATATATTTTGAATTATCGAGAAAGAATCTATTTTATTTTTAGTTTTCGATTTAGAACTAATAGTCCGGAAGTGCGGGCTGTTACAGTTGGTATCAAGAGCAGGCTGTCCTTCGGAGTGTATTAGGTATGGGACTAGTACATTCCCTACTATGCGATCCTTTAGACTATCGTATAGGTCTTAGGAAATTATATTGAATTTAGGCATATGTTTTTGTGATTATTTGATATGTTTGACTCTTGTGCTTAACGATCATTGACTATAAGTTTAGAAATTGTTTTGTGTGTTTTAGAAAAGATGGACGGGGAGAACGATAACAACCAGAACAACAACAAAAATCAGAACAACAATGGAAATCAGGGCAACAATGATGAAGGGGGAAACGTCTTTGACCAGCTAGCTGAAACTCTAGTTGTACTTGTGAATCAGCAACCGAAGCCCAACATCGTCTCTCAGTTCAAGCGTTTGAACTCGCCAATTTTTGATGGAGCAACTGATCCGGCAGTAGTCGAGATGTGGATCCAAGAGATGGAAAAAGCTTTCAGACTTCTTGGGAGCAATGAGCAGCAGAAGGTGACCTTAGCTGTGTACCAATTGCGAGGAAGCGCTTACGACTGGTGGCTCATGGAAAAGAGGAAGAACGAGACAACAACGAATCCTGAAGAAAATTCTGAACCATATACTTGGGCAAAGTTCAAGAAGGCTTTAGAGGACAAGTACTTTCCGAGAACAGTTCGTCTGCAGAAAGAGAGGGACTTCATTCGACTTCAGCAAGGTGGAAGAACCGTCATTGAATACGAAGCAGAATTTGCAAAGCTTGCAAAATACGCGTCGACCTTAGTAGCACATGAGAGTAGTCGAGCACGAAGATTGGAAGAAGGACTTCGAAGCGATATCTGGAATTTTGTGGCGTCTTTTGAACTTCAGACGTATGAGGCAGTCCTCAACAAGGCGTTAGTGATTGAGAGAGGCTTGGCAGGATCTGAAAAGGTGTCTAGTAGCTGGAATAAGAGGTGGTTCACTCAAAATGGTGAGCAATCTTTTCAAGGGGGACCACTCAAGAAACCACACGTGTATGATAACATCGGAGGTCAAGGTGATCGAGAAAGGTGTACGAGGTGCGGCAAGAATCATCCGGACAAAGTCTATCGTTGGAACACAGGTGCTTGTTTTCACTGCGGAGAAGTAGGACACCAGATTTCGAATTTCCCGCACAACCCGTCACCACCACCAAGGAAGGAAGCAGACAATAAGAGAGGCGTTGGATGTGTGTTTCAGCTGACAACAATCGCAGTTAAGGTATGATTTCTTTTCTTTTGGTAACTTATTTAATTTAATTTAATTTAGTAAATTTGGGGACCAAATTCGTTTAAGGAGGAAAGAATATAAAATCCGTAATTTTATTTTTTAGTTTATTTGTTAGATATTAGATATTAATTAGTTTAGATAAATATTTTTTAATTAGAATATTCTGAAAAACTTTTTGTGCAAGTTATTTGAGTTAGAAAAAATAATTGTTATTTATGGAAAGAAGTGTGGGAATAAATTAGAAAATCGATATCTTTTTTATTTTAGGTATTTGTGTGTCAAATATTTTATTTTAAGAAATTACTTGGAGAGGTTGTAAATCTTTAGGAGGAAATTTAATATTTCATATTTCAAATTAGGGGTTTGTGTGCCTATATAAGAATATTATAAACTCTGAATTATTTTTACAGTAATTCGCCTCCAACAGGTACACACGTTCTCTTTGCTTGATTTTAATTTATCTCATGCGAATGTGTACTTGTCTACTTGACTCCTAATTGAATTAATTGATTCGGAATAGGATCATGTATATGTTATACATTATTTTACTTGAATTGTGTAATAACCGTGTTAGGATTAAATATATATTATGTGCATATATTCTGTGTATTAGTCACTAAGCTTTATTAGTGTATGCTTTGAAAAATTATTTTAATGGTCTCACCTGGTCTTTACTCACCATATGTATTGTCAAGGTCTTTTGAACATTAAGTCTCAAGTGAATAGATATATAAAATATGATTTCATTGCTTTAACGCGGGGTGACTCACTTTAATAAATATTAGTTTTCCACGTGAATTAATTTGCTATTAGATATAGTAGTTTATGCTTCCTGCTCGAATCATTTTTATGTTATTAAATAACTATAAAATACGTTATAGTTGAATGTTTATTTATTTGTGTAGATTAAAAGGAAAATGAATGTTCTTAACGGATTATTGTGACTAAAAACATGTTTCTGATTTAGCAACAAAAAAAATGTTCCCCACATGCTAGCTTTGATAATTATTTTATTGTTATATTTTTTCCTAAGAAAAAGGAAAATTATAAAGAATTATTATGATATAATATTCCATGTATCGTTTAGTAGCCATTTTAGTTTATGTTGCGTTGAAGTGGTATGAATGCATGCTAGTAATCCACTGTATTAATTATTAGACGTAATCTTATATGCTAATTGAGTCCAAGTGTATAAGGCATGGTTCATTATTTTTACTATAACATGAATGCCTTGTATTAATTGATTATTAATTGTTAGTCATACATAAAGTGAATAATGAGGTGTGTGTATAATTAGTTAACTAAAATATGAGTGATGCATGTTAAAGTTAAAAACAATGGTGACCCCTGTGCTTGGAGTACGCTAGTCGTATGCATGCGATGAGATTTAAGGCCCATTTGACCATGTTTTCTGTGACATATTTGTTGTTTGGTTTTGATTTGTTGACTGCATGGTTTAAAGTTTTATCCGGCCTTTATATCATTTAGTGTGTGATCACTGGTAATTCATGACTGTAATCTATTTGCACTATATAATAATTTTTGCTGCTTATTATATTTTAGGATTTGTTCACGTTATTAATTTCAGATTTTAAGTGTCGACTTTCAGGTAAGTACTTTTGACTTACTTTTAATTTTCGAAAAAGATATTTCAGTTCTGTTTTTAATTTCGTATAAGATATAAGAATTTTGATTTCGAAATTATAAGATATAAGTATTTGTGAATTTTAGAACCCAGTCTCTACATTTTCGAACCCGTTCGTAATTTTATGTTATAGTTCCGGAACTAGCCTTAGATACCCTTAGTAGGCGCACAAGTGTGAAACTTTAGATACCTAATAAGGGCGCGTAATTATTGAACTTTAGATGCCGACCACTGGCAAAGTGTGGTATAAAGAATAAGAATAAGAATTAGATGTCGACTACTGGCAAAGTGTGGCCGTAGATCAAGACTATGGTATTTATAAGAATTATCGTTTCATTCTGTTTTATTCAGTTCTGATCTGTTATAAAATCTCTAATGTTATAAAATCTGCTCTGTTCTGTTTTAAATTCTGAATTTTAAAATATAAAACTTTGGGTTGGATTTATTTTAGAAAATGTTTTACAAAATTATTATTGTTTTAAGAAAAATCATTTTATCAAAACACCCATTGTTTTTCTGTTTAAGAGTTAGTCAATTTGTACTTGTTGAGGTGTGTAGCTCACCCCTTTTAATATTTCAGGTTCAGAATATTTGGAGCATATTAAGAATAAGGAATGAGAACTATGTGGAGACCTATGCTGCTTAGTTTCGTGCTACTTGAATTAGAATAAAGACTTTGTTTTTAGAGAATAAATTTGATTATCTGTTTAGACAATTAATATCGGATTTGTAGAGTTGCGTCTCTATTTTTATGATTTTAATTATTGAGTTTGACCGCTGCTTTAATTTTCGTTATATATTTTGAATTATCGAGTAAGAATCTTTTTTATTTTTAGTTTTTGATTTAGAACTAATAGTCCGGGAGTGCGGGCTGTTACAATATCCGCATGGTACAATTAGATATCTCTCGTATTTCAGTCCAAACTCACGAGCACATATCATACACCTTAAATCCCATTGCAATCAACTTCCAAGTGACCAACTTTCGTTGTACTCATGCATCTACTCAGTTTACCAACTTTGTAACCTATATCTTATTTTGTACAATTTAAAAATACAACAGACTTCCAATCATTCTTGAGAGATCCTTTTTTATATATATTTGGATATATACAAATACAGTCTATCTATAACAGATTTATGAGCTTCGGTGATCTCTTCAAGATTCTTAACACCAACATGTGACATGTATCATCTAAGACTTTTAAAGTCATGAAGATTGTAATCTTCACATCAAAAACTTTTAATCTCATCAAGATTTCCAGATATGATCCTCTTGTCATTACTTCTCGTAATGATCATATCACTCGCGTGTAATTGTTAGTCCCTTAACAATATAGCAAGAATTACAGAAGGGGGGTTGAATGGAATTCTTGAACTTTTTCTTGAAATAAAAATGTTCAACTCGATTATAGATATATTTGTTTTGATTAGCACAATGCGGAATATAAACTTTAATGAATCAAAACAAGAGTAATTAAAAACAAGAGTTTTTAAAAACTTTCTGGTGGATTTAAACAATTCCACCAGAGATATATTTAATATATCGAGAGGACTCTGTGGGCAGAAATGCTCACAGCTGCTTATACAAAATAGAACTACTAAGAACACAGGAAATGCTAAAGATAGTGCTTACAAAGATTTCTCTGTGTTTGTTTCTTAGCTCTTAGTTAGTTTTTCTATTTGCTACTCTCTTGGTTTATATATTACCAAGATTATAAAGTCAAAAGAACTGTATAAATATAAAATCTAACAGTCTTGATCTTTGCTGCTTTTCGTCCTCTATTACCCAGTTAATGGGCTTCCACAATGTGTTTGTATCCAACTCAACGGCTGTGTGTCAGCTTTCACTGTTCAACTGATGTTTGAATCTTGATATGATCATCCGTCGACTTTCAGATCATCCATCGATGACTTAATTGATCATCCATCGACTGCTATGTTAAACATCCGTTGATAGTCATTTGATCATCCGTCGAAGCTTTGTTAAGCATCCGTTGATAGTCATTTGATCATCCGTCGAAGCTTTGTTAAGCATCCGTTGGTAGCTATTTTTGACACTTGACTTCATTTCACTTATACAGAATTACAAGACATTGCTTATGTACAGTTAATCAACCTATTATGCATATCTAGTTAAAGTCAACATGACTTATATGCTACTACAGATTCTATACAAAGGTGCATACAACACTGTGCTACAAACTTATTATTACATAAGCTACTCTCTCGATGGATAATAAGTTACTCATCCGTCGGGACTAAAATGAGTTATCCGTCGGGACTATAATTCTTATCCGTCGAGTGCTACATTATTTCACTAAGTAAAATCTACTTAGATGTTTTGTTTTGGTAATCATCAAGTACACAACATATTCACAACAATCTCCCCCAATTTATGTCTACTGAAATTGTAGCCATAAATTAAGAGATACTTGATGATAACAAAACATCCTAAACATATATCTTTAAAGATAAGTAGATAAAACTGAGTGTGCTTCAATTTAAACAGGATATACAAGGTTTGGCTCACAGTCAGTTCAAGATGCTCCTCTAGCCTGAGCAGATTTTTCTAGTTTCTTGAAGGTCTGGATCTTCTTCCAAGCTTTCTGTTGTTTTCTTCAATTTGATTCTGGAGCTGTCTGTGGAATTCTAATTCATCAGATTCTGAGAGATCTAACATTTCTTGCATTTCCAAGAGAGTCTCATTGCTAGAGATACTCAATTGGTCTTCTAATCTGAAGAATCTTCTCACACCCTTGTCATCCATGAATTCCATCAGCCAGTAGGGCCTTAGATGCACTCTTCTCCCTGTGTATGGGATGATAAGAGTTTTGGGTAGTGCATCTTTGGCTCTAACACTCCTTAGCTCTTCAATCTTCTTCAATACTAATCTTCTTGCAGTTATATTAAACCCAAAGTTTTTCTTGAAGGATGAATAGACTTTGATCAACACAGCTTGGCTTTCTTGAAGTATCCTGTGAAGAGGCCACTGAATCTCCCTTCCTCTTTTGTACTTGAATACCAACCTTTCAGGTAGGTTTCTGTATGCATCAATTGCCCTTACCTCATCCAGCTCCTCCAGATAAAGGTTTAGGTCTGAGAATTCTTTGATGTCACACAAGTACAAGTAGTCTCCCTTGTTGATCTTGGGTTGAGCTTTGACTACTGCCTTGGATTTGAGAGGTGACAGCTTCACTTTCTTGACTGCCCTTGATTTTGTCCTTCTTGGCTTGGTGAGAATTGGCAAGTTGAAGTCAGGAATTGGTAATTTATCCCACTCTATTGGCTCATCCTTTGGCACAATAGGCTCTCCATGTATGTTCCTGTAGGGGTCCACCACCCTTATGTCTTCAAATACCACAGAGGGCTTTGATGCTTGAGTTTCAGCTTTAGTGGATTCCATTGGAAATTGATATTCCAATTCCTTGTTAACAATATCCAACTTTCTTTTTGTTCTTTTAGCCAGTTCTTTCTTTCTTGGAGATTTCTTCTGTTCTTCAATCTTCTTCTTTGATTCAGTAGCTTGAGTTGGTTGAGAGGGAATTTGTTGAGAAGAGTTCACAGCCTGTAGCTTGGTCAAGATAGCAAACTGTTCTTTCTTTTGTTTAGACTTCTTTGCATCTAGAGCAGCTTGCCTCTTTTCCTGCTTCAATCTGACTTTTTCTTCTTCCTTTGCATGAGCAAATTGTGGATGTCCAGCTACCACACAAATTTCCTTCCCATTTCTGAATATCTTTGCAATTCTCTTTCTTGAGGCTGAATCAGCTGGATCTTTGTAGAGGAGAATAGATCTTGATAAAAGCTTCTTTTCATCAGGCTTGGGTGTCTCATACACAGTATCCATAGGGTTCTTCAAAGATGATTTTGGATAGTTTGCCCTTGGTTTAAGAATTATCTCAGCCTTTGTAGTCTTGATGCAGGAAGATTATCCTTTCTCCAGGTAGTTCATGCTCATCTCATTCACATTGATTGGCTTGACATGAGAGTGATGGATGGCTGACTGATCTGGTTCCTTGACTAATTGAAACTTTTTATGTATTTCCTCATCAATCTTTTTCCAGTTGATCAGAGTCAACTCTTCTTTATCAGCATCTTTCAAATTTGCTGCTGCTGCATTTATAAGATCTATACCATCTACAACTGGTGGCTTGGAGATAATAATTGAAGGTACAATTACTTTACTGATTTGAACTAAAATGTTCTCCCCCTCAGTTGGTCCTTTCTCCCCCTTACTTGATTCTCTCTCCCCTTTTTGTTATCATCAAGTGGAGGAGTTAGGCCTTGTGCTTTAGCCAGTTGCATGAGAAGATTTGTCTGAGTCTGTTGATTTTGAAGAAGTAGAGCCACCGAATTCTCAATAACTTGAACTCTGGTCTCCAGCTTGGCTATCTTCTTGTCAGAATCTGATTCTCTTCTCAACCTTAGTAATAGATCATGCATGGTACCATATGGCATTATTGAATCCCGCTTCTCAGAGTTGTATGTCTTTAAGTCAGCTATCTCCTTTTTCAATTCATCCACACTGATATTATGTGTTGAGTGTTGGATCTTCATTAAGTGCAAAGAGTCTAGATGAGATTTAAGAACAGCCTTGGTACCAGCATCTGAAGCTTCCTGAAGGGCTTGCTGAATAGCTGTTACTTGTTTTACCAAAGACACCTCAAATTGTCCTGGTGTAAATTCCTTTGCCCATGCCCATTCAGGTAAACTTAAAGCAGAACTTGGGCCTTCAGCTCCCCCTAAGTTCATGCTACCATTCAAAGAACTAGAGTCATCATCATCAGAATTTACTCCAAATTCTTCAGATGGCTCTCCAGCTTGAGGAGGCATCCTGTTTACAGCAGCTTTATCTCTTTGAAGAGATTCTGTGGTGTGCACTAAGTGCAAAGTCTGCTCTGCCTCCACATTGCCCTGAGCAGCCAACAATTGATAGGCTGAAACAGGGTGAGTAAAAGTGTCAGCATCCAAGGAAATGTTATCAATTACAGCTTTATAATGTTGCTGAAATTGTCTTTCCTTTTTAGCATCATCCACAATCATTGACTCACTAGCAATGGCTGGTTCCATCCTTATTTCTCCAGTACCTGCTTTTATCTCATGTTCTCTCTTTTGTTGCATCAGGGTCTCACCCTGGCTCCCCACCCTCACACCCTCACCTACTAAGGTGGGACTCCTCTCACTCACTTTTGCCAATCCTGAATGAATGGATTGCTGAGATTCACTCATTTCCTCTCCTTTTGCCTGGGAGCAACCCAGCCTCTCACTCAATGCACTCTCCTCTCTCGGTCCTAAGAGTGATTATATTACCACCAAATCTTCTGCACTTGAAATTATTGAAGTTTGAAGTTGTGCAGAGACACTCGACGGATAAGTGATATCCGTCGGGTGAGTGGTAAAGCTATCTGACGGATAACTGCTGTTAAGCTTATCCGTCGGGATACAATCACTACTCGACGGATGAGCAATATCCATCGAGAGAGTAGAAATGAATGAGGTGGGAAGAGAAACTATTGTTGACTCTGTGTTGATTGAAGTTATTTGAGGCACAGATGTCACAATAGAATCAGAAAGAATTGGCAAGTGAGCCAACAAATCATCTAAAAGATGATGCTCACTTGCACTGGATTTTGGCTTCCCCAACAGAGTTAAAGAAGGGGAATCAGGAATTGAAGTGTTTATCATGTCCCCTTCCAGTGAGTTGGTTGGTGAGTATTGTGTTTCAGTGGCTTCTATAATGAGAGATTTTGGCTGTGACTCCACATTTATTGGAGCCACATCAATCTGAATTTGAGAAGGTGCAGGGACTGTGTCTTTAGCACCAGTTTGCACTAATTGTGTGCCCTGTGCATCCCCAGTTGTTTTGTATTTCTTCTTTCTAGTGTAAGTTTGGTGTGAGCTTGTGTCCCTAACCCTCTTGGCTTGTGCTCTTGGATGAGAGCTTTGTTCAATAGCCACATCCTTTTGGGAGGATGCAGCTAGAAGTGAGCTTCTATCCTTTTTAAGCACTACAGTTTGTTGGGAAACTGCAGTGTGGCTAGGCTAGGATTCACTCATCTCTCCAACCTTATCCTTGGGGTTTCTTTGATGTTCACCCCTTCCCTCACCTATCTTATCCTCCTTCACACTCCCCTCTTTGGGTTTGGTAGATTTTTCAACTGGTACCTTTTGAGAGATACCAGAGGGAGTTTTCTTTGATTTGGATTTGGGAATTGCAGTAGTTTTGGCAGCTTTGGTAGGCAACTGTTTGGTCATTTTCACAGTTGCCATAGCTATGCCTGAATTCAAAGAAATAGAAGAGATTGGAATAGTTGAGGGTATGGATAAACTTACCTTACTTACCTGAGGTGTCAGCATTACAGGAAAATAGAACATTGGCACATCCTTGTGATGGTTGGCTCTGTTCAAGTCTGCAATGATTCTTCTCTCTTGAACCCAACAAGCTAATTTGTTGTTTGGGTTCTCAAGTTCAATCTCTTGACAAAGATGGTTAGCCAAAAGTATAAAAAATCTAGCATAATAAATATTCTTTCCTCTTTTGGCTAAGTCACCTAATTTAAAACCTAACTCATACACAACAAGGTCACTGAAATTATAATATTTGTCTGTAACTAGCATGTATAGCATGTTAAGCATGGAAATGTTCACAGAATCAAAATTACTGATTTTTCCAGAAAAGACTTTAGTTACTACATCACACAAGTAACTCCATTCCTTCCTAAGACCTAGTCTTCTAATTTCACTTAGTTTTGCAGTAGGAAGTGCATAATGAATGGAATTAAGCATATTGACAATATCAGTGTCAGTGTGTGGTGTAGTTACATTATCATCAGGAATCTTGAAACATGCTTTTATTACATCACTATTGATACAGAAATCATTACCTTTGATGGTCAGAGTGATGGTTTTGTCAGTAGAGTTGTAGATTGCTGTTGTCCACATTTCCTCAACAACTTCACAATAGATTGTGTGTGATTCCAGCATAGCAAAACTTAACTTGCAGTTCTTCACGAAGTCCATTATCTTATGATAGTCTTCAGATTGCTGAATCCCCTTATTGACCAAGGCAGTGAAGTAGTTCTTCTCATAGATGAACCCTGTCTGTGACATGATCTTTACTACGGGTGCCATTGTTAGAGAAGAAAAGCTTGAAGAGAAAGAGGATTTTTGCTTGAGAGAGAATGAAATAACACAGTTGAATTTGAGAATAATAAAAGAAAATGATTAGAATGAAATAGGCTTTTATACTTTGCTCAGAATTAACGGATGAAAATAATAAAGAGAAGTAAATTACCCAATAGAAATTGCCTAAAATGACCGTTTTAAAATAAGCTTTAAAAATTCCACCCATTATCCATCGTGTAATGCTTATAAACTGTAAGTATACTCGACGGATAATGTTCAGGGAATTAACGGTTCAGATTTAGATACTTCGATGGATGAGGATAAAATGTTATCCGTCGAGCTTTAAAATATTCCCGAAAAGTAATTGATTTTTATTTACAATTTGTATATCGACGGATGACTCAACCCGATGGATAATGGTCATCCGTCGAGATACAAATTTTGACTTAGCCAAAATTTCATCCAAGACTAAAAATCAACTAAATTTCTGGCTTCTTTTCAAATTGCAAGAATAATACAGATAAATTCAAGAGTAATTAAACATACCTAACTCACTTACCAACCTAGAAAAGGTGGATTCATCCAGTGGCTTGGTAAAAATATCTGCAAGTTGCTTCTCACTTGGAACAAAATGTAACTCTACAGTACCATTCATTACATGTTCCCTTATGAAATGTTACTTGATGTCTATACGCTTTGTCCTTGAATGTTGCACTGGATTGTCAGTGATGGCAATTGCACTTGTGTTGTCACAGAAAATAGGAATCCTTTCAACTTGCAAACCATAGTCTAGCAATTGATTTTTCATCCATAAAATCTGTGCACACCAACTGCCAGCAGCAATATATTCAGCTTCAGCTGTGGAAGTAGAAACTGAATTTTGCTTTTTATTGAACCAGGACACAAGCTTGTCTCCTAAAAATTGACAGGTTCCTGTTGTGCTTTTTCTATCAATTCTGCAACCTGCATAATCTGCATCTGAATAACCAGTTAGATCAAAACCAGAATCTCTAGGATACCAAATGCCAAGGTTTGGTATTCCTTTGAGATATCTGAAAATTCTTTTAATAGCTATCAAATGAGACTCTCTAGGATCAGCCTGAAATCTAGCACACAAACATGTAGCAAACATTATATCTGGCCTACTGGCTGTTAAGTATAGAAGTGAGCCAACCATGCCTCTATAACTTGAAATATCCACAGACTTTTCAGTAGTGTTTAGTTCAAGCTTAGTTGCAGTGGCCATGGGAGTTTTTGCAGATGTGCAATCCATTAGATCAAACTTCTTTAAAAGATCAAAAATATATTTAGTTTGACTAATGAATATTCCATCACTAACTTGCTTAACTTGTAAACCAAGAAAGTAAGTTAGTTCTCCCATCATACTCATTTCATACTTGCTTTGCATCAGTTTGGCAAACTTTTTACAAAGTTTCTCATCTGTAGAGCCAAAAATAATATCATCTACATAAATTTGAACAAGTATGCTAGAGCCATTCACATTTCTGAAAAATAAAGTTTTATCTACAGTACCTCTTGTGAAGTGATTTTCCAAAAGGAACTTTGATAAAGTGTCATACCAGGCTCTAGGTGCTTGCTTCAGTCCATAAAGTGCTTTCAGTAGATAATAGACATACTCTGGGAAATTTGGATCTTCAAAGCCAGGAGGTTGACTTACATACACTTCTTCCTCCAAATCTCCATTCAGAAAGGCACTTTTGACATCCATTTGATAGACCTCAAAATTGGCATGGGCTGCATAGGCTAAGAAGATTCTGATGGCTTCAAGTCTTGCAACAGGAGCAAATGTTTCATCAAAATCTATCCCTTCTTGCTGACAATAGCCTTTAGCAACCAATCTTGCTTTGTTCCTTACTACTATGCCATTTTCATCCATCTTGTTTTTGAATACCCATTTGGTATCTATTGGATTCTTTCCTTTAGGCTTGGGTACCAGGTTCCATACTTTATTCCTTTCAAATTGGTTTAGCTCCTCTTGCATAGCTAAAATCCAATCAGGATCTAATAAGGCTTCTTCTACCTTCTTTGGTTCTTCCTTAGACAGGAAGCTGATGTATAGACATTCTTCTTGAGTTGCTCTCCTGGTTTGAACTCTAGAAGAAACATCACCAATAATCAGTTCAAAGGGGTGATCTTTTATCCATTTTCTTGGTTGAGGTAGATTAGCCCTAGATGAAGAGACCTCAATGTTGTCTTGATGTGTGATTGAGTTTTGATTGCTAGAAACTCCCCCTGAGTTTGTGGATCTTTGATTTGAGATTGGGGTGCTTTCTATGGGTGATTTGCCTTGACTTCCTGCTCCTTTTGATAACCCGACGGATGGTGAATTTTGAGTATCGACGGATGAGGCAGGTTGTCTTCCGACGGATAATACAGATTGCCTTCCGACGGATGAAGCATTATGTAACTCGACGGATATTGAGTTTTGTGCTTCATTTGTAGTAGATTTGTCTGCATTATCCTTAGACACTTTTTCTTGATCACTCTCATCATCACTGACCTTCTCAACATTGTCGAATTTGAGGCTCTCATGGTAATCTCCATCTTTTAGTCCTTCAATCTTTTTATCATCAAACACAACATGTATAGATTCAACAACAATGTTGGTTCTTAGATTGTAGACTCTATATGCTTTACCAACAGCATATCCAACAAAAATTCCTTCATCTGCTTTAGCATCAAACTTCCCATTTTGATCAGTTTGATTTCTCAGAATATAGCATTTACAGCCAAAGACATGAAGAAAGTTCAGAGTTGGCTTCTTGTTTTTGAACAATTGATAAGGTGTCTTGCATTTTGCTTGATTAATCAGAGAGATGTTCTGAGTGTAGCATGCAGTGTTGACAGCTTCAGCCTAGAAATATATTGGTAATTTTGATTCTTCAAGCATTGTCCTTGCAGCTTCAATAAGAGATCTATTCTTTCTTTCCACTACTCCATTCTGTTGTGGAGTCCTTGCTGCTGAAAACTCATGCAGGATCCCATTTTCCTCACAGAATGCTCTCATGACATAGTTCTTGAACTCAGTTCCATTATCACTCCTGATTCTTCTAACTTTGAAATCAGGATGATTGTTAACTTGCCTTATGTGATTGATGATGATTTCACTAGATTCATCTTTGGACTTTAGGAAATAAGTCCAAGAGAACTTTGAGAAATCATCTACAATTACTAGGCAAAATCTTTTCTTTGAGATTGAAAATACATTGACTGGTCCAAACAAATCCATGTGAAGCAGTTGCAGAGGTTCTTCAAGTGCTGAATCAAGTTTCTTCCTGAAAGATGCTTTAATTTGCTTCCCTTTTTGGCAGGCATCACATAGTCCATCCTTTGTAAACTCCACCAGAGGAATGCCTCTGACCAGCTCTTTCTTTACCAGCTCATTCATGGTCTTGAAGTTCAAATGGGATAGCTTCTTGTGCCATAGCCAACTTTCATCTTGACTTGCTTTACTGAGAAGACAAGTTACAGATGCTTTAGTTGAGTTGAAGTCAGCTAGATACACATTTCCTCTTCTCACACCAGTGAGAACCACTTTGTTGTTTTGATTATTAATCACAACACAGGTTTCTTTGTTGAAGGTTACTGAGTTGCCTTTATCACAAAGCTGGCTGATGCTCAACAGATTGTGTTTGAGACCATCCACTAAGGCAACCTCTTCAATGATGACATTGTCCTTTGAAATCAAGCCATATCCCACAGTATAACCTTTCCTGTCATCTCCAAAAGTGATACTTGGGCCAGCTCTCTCTTCAAACTTTTTGAGCAGGGTAGAATCACCAGTCATGTGTCTTGAACAACCACTATCCAAGTACCAAAGATTTTTTCTGTTTTCCTGTACACATCAAAATCAAATCAAGTTGATTTTGGTACCCAAGTTTCCTTGGGTCCTGCCTTGTTAGCTTTCTTCTTTTGTTTCTTAGGTCTTAACTCATTTGACTTAGGAATTTCAGATTCTTCCTTAGTCATTTGGGTTGGGCCTTTGAAACCACTGGATGCAACAGAATTATTATGCATGTTATGGCTAACAGGAAATGGCATGCTTGGTGCAAACATGTTATTCCAGTAAGGCATGCTAAATGGCATTTGAGGCATATTATATGCAGCATAATATGGATTAGGTGCAAATGGCATGTTAGCAAACTGTGCATTCATGTTCTGTGTAGGCATAGCATTAACAGGCATAGGAGGCATGGCATTCATGTTAGAGAATTGAGGCTGAACAGACATGGGAGTAGGCATGGCAGATTTGCAATTAACAGACAAATGATTTACACTACCACATTTGACACAGATTTTTCTAGGAGCATATTTGTCAGGTGTGTAGTTATTATGTTTGTTAATCTCTACTTTACCATTCCTATTGTTTTTCCTTTTAGTCTCTGTTTTTACCTCTATCTTCTCAAGTCTGTCACTCAACTGTTTGACAGTCATGTGACCAACATTAGCCTTCTTCCCTTTCTTGGCTTGACTTGACTCCCCAGAAACAAAGTTCTTGGAAACAGACCCATACTTTTCATTTAGCTTGGTTAATTTGGCTTTGCTAATGGGTTTGCTCACAGCCGACGGATGAGGATTTTTATCATTCGACGGATATCACATTTTGTTATCCGACGGATAGTCCTCATCATCCGTCGAGTCTACATCTGTCAGCAATCCATCTACCAAAATAGGTTCTAGTTTCTCCTTATTCTTTTTCCAGGCTTCATCACAAAAGGACTCAATTCCTTGAACCTTGGTGATTTGAGCATGAACATCTCTGGATGTTTTCCATGCTTTAATCACCTCATGTTCACGATCGAGCTGCTTCTTTAAAATTTCTTCCTTTTTCAAGGACTCAATTAATTCCTCCTTAGCAATTCTACACTCAATTTTTAGTTTCTCAAACTCAACAAACTGAGACTCAAGCACATTATTCCTCTCACTAAAAAACAAGTTGTTCTCTTTGATTTTAGCATTTTCTTTAGTGAGGGACTTAAGTGTAACACGCAAATGATACAATTCTGTAGACATGTCATTTATTGCATCATTACACTCAGCTTTAGATAAATGTGCAAGGTTTGTAGTAATTACCTGATTGCTTGAGGAACTTGTCTCTGTTTCATCAGATTTGGCCATAAGGGCTAGATTGACATAGCTGACATCCTCATCTGCATCCAAACCATCAGCTGCCCAGTCATTCTCTTGTGTAATAAAATCCCTTTCCTTCTGTTTGAGTAGATCAAAGTATTTTTGCTTATAATCCACAGACTCAAATCTCTTTTTACTGGAATCTGACTTTCTACACTCATTTGCAAAATGCCCTGCCAAGCCACATTTGAAACACTTGAATTTTGACTTATCCACCATGTTTCTATTTGGCTTGGCAGCTCCAAAGTTCTTCTTGAACTTGAGCTTGGCAAATCTTCTTGAAAGGAATGCTAGGTGCTCATCAATGTCCTCCATGTCATCTTGACTCAAAGAATCTTCACTTTCTGCAGCTAGCCCTTTACCCTTATTTTCACAGGCCTTTGAAGTTGATTCCATAGCTTCCATCTTCACTTCCTTCTCCTTTTCCAGTTCAGCCACCAGTGCAATGGATCCTCCTTTCTTCTTTCCTCTCTCCATTCTTTCATCCTGCTCTATTTCAAGCTCATAGGTCTTCAGAATGCCATACAGTCTCTCCAAAGTAAACTCTTTATAATCTTGAGAGTTTCTCAATGAGACTGTCATTGGTTTTCATTCCTTTGGAAGAGATCTGAGAAATTTCAGATTGGAGTCTTTAGTCTGATAGACTCTTCCATGCAATTTAAGAGCATTTAGTAGCTTTTGGAATCTACTAAAAATGTCAGTGAGTGACTCACTTTCTTCATTGTGAAAATGCTCATATTGCTGAATCAGGAGCTGTATTTTATTTTCTCTTACTTGCTCAGTACCATCACAGATTATCTGTATTGTGTCCCAAACTTCCTTGGCAGTCTTGCAGTTGATGATGTTATCAAACATATCTGCATCAACACCATTGAACAGAATGTTCATGGCCTTTTTATCTTTCCTGACTTGTTCAAGATCAGGTTCAGACCATTCATGCCTTGGCTTTGGAACAGATGGTTCATTTCCTGTTGCAGCTCTCATTGGAACATGAGGGCCTCTTTCTATGCAGTCCACATAGGCCTCATCTTGAGAAAGCATATGAAGATGCATCTTTACCTTCCAATGATGGTAATTATCTTTATCAAGAAAAGGAATCTTGACTCCAACATCTTTCTTGTTCATCTTGCTGTATTGTTTTGATCTTTAAACTCTTTGTAGATGAAGAGCCTGCTCTGATACCAATTGTTAGTCCCTTAACAATATAGCAAGAATTACAGAAGGGGGTTGAATGGAATTCTTGAACTTTTTCTTGAAATAAAAATGTTCAACTCGATTATAGATATATTTGTTTTGATTAGCACAATGCGGAATATAAACTTTAATGAATCAAAACAAGAGTAATTAAAAACAAGAGTCTTTAAAAACTTTCTGGTGGATTTAAACAATTCCACCAGAGATATATTTAATATATCGAGAGGACTCTGTGTGCAGAAATGCTCACAGCTGCTTATATAAAATAGAACTACTAAGAACACAGGAAATGCTAAAGATAGTGCTTACAAAGATTTCTCTGTGTTTGTTTCTTAGCTCTTAGTTAGTTTTTCTATTTGCTACTCTTTTGGTTTATATATTACCAAGATTACAAAGTCAAAAGAACTGAATACATATAAAATCTAACAGTCTTGATCTTTGCTGCTTTTCGTCCTCTATTACCCAGTTAATGGGCTTCCACATAGTGTTTGTATCCAACTCAACGGCTGTGTGTCAGCTTTCACTGTTCAACTGATGTTTGAATCTTGATATGATCATCCGTCGACTTTCAGATCATCCGTCGATGACTTAATTGATCATCCGTCGACTGCTATGTTAAACATCCGTTGATAGTCATTTGATCATCCGTCGAAGCTTTGTTAAGCATCCGTTGATAGTCATTTGATCATCCGTCGAAGCTTTGTTAAGCATCCGTTGGTAGCTATTTTTGACACTTGACTTCATTTCACTTATACAGAATTACAAGACATTGCTTATGTACAGTTAATCAACCTATTCTGCATATCTAGTTAAAGTCAACATGACTTATATGCTACTACAGATTCTATACAAAGGTGCATACAACACTGTGCTACAAACTTATTATTACATAAGCTACTCACTCGATGGATAATAGGTTACTCATCCGTCGGGACTAAAACGAGTTATCCGTCGGGACTATAATTCTTATCCGTCGAGTGCTACATTATTTCACTAAGTAAAATCTACTTAGATGTTTTGTTTAGGTAATCATCAAGTACACAACATATTCACAACAGTAATCAATTATGATTTACATATCATGTATAAATAACACATGCACACTTGTCAATTTTCTGATTTTGAATCAGTTTAACATCTCATATTGACATATTTCATATTTATGAAATGATTTTACCAGTCATTAATCAAGGCTTCAACTCTTTATTGATATTACTAATTTTTAGCGTCCCAAAAACTAGCAATTTCATTTAAATCATTCCGAGTTTAAGCGTCCTTAAATCGGCAATCTTCATTCACCTAGTTACTAATTTTGAGCGTCCTCAAAATGAAAACCATATCTTTTATTTTGAAGCCATTGATTATCATAGCAATACTAAATTTTAATATGCCATTTTCACGTGTTTATGTTGTTTCACTTAATATGATCACCAAAAATACAGACTTTATAATCTTCTCTAGCCAGAGAAACCCTCGGGTTCACAAAGAATATTTCTTCAAATCTCTACTAGGAAAGACTATCTCAATGTTCATTGATGTACTTTTAAATTTCACAATACGAAATTGTAAGTATCATCTTGATGAACCTTATTCTCATAATTCGAGAATATTTCTTAAAGCATATTAGGCCATCACTTTTTACTAGAATATCTTATTATCGGTCTGATCTTTTACTTCCTTCCGACCCACATATACATTTTCTCAATTTGAAAAATTTTGGGTCCTAATGTTTCTATCTCGTAAGAATATCTGTATATTTTTAAACAAGGTTCCGTCAAACAGAACCACTCTCTCTATTTCTTAACATCTTTTTCCCCCACAAAGGACATAGAGAGAACATACACAATCCATTTTTAGTACACGTGCTAGAAAATCTTGATTTGTTGACTTCTAAATAATAGTCAAATTTTCTCTTGATATACTCACTTATCAAGTAATTATACGAGAAGCGCATGGCTTCTAGCAAAATTACAGATTTACCTTCAAGTAAATTATCAAGACATTCAGGACTAGAAACTACCCAAGTCTTTTACTCTCTACTGGTTCATCCTCACACTCACCCAATAACTCGTAAGTTCATTTAGATAAGTTTTAATTACAGATCTACCAGGGACCTACTAGCTTGTCGCATTAGCATTCCTGAACTCTATAATAGTATTCTTACGAATCTCACAAATTAGATTCATATACTGGATATTATTAGACTCAGCCATTGTATGTATCCATCCAAAATATCTCAATTAATTTTGGATCTCATTTTACCAGTAGAGGTATTAATATCAAGTTCCGAGATACCCCCACATTTCAATTATTTTCAAGAATATTTTAGTACATTCCACCATTCATAGAAAATTTCAAAATTTTCTATTCTAGATACCGCCACAATTTTAATATTACCAAAATTTTTAAAATACATTCCAAAACTAATAGGAAATTCATTATTTCCTTTCTTGGTATCTTATTTAAAGAATGATTAGTCACTCTTTAAATAATCTCCTCAATTTCAGCGATAGTCTGAACTGATCACAATCGCTTTGCATCTTCTTTAGATTGCAACTCAAGCATGCATCTGTTTCATCTGTTTAATGCGAGTAAGGTACATTGGCATCATGAGAATTCACGTTGTGAACAAAATTCACCCAACGATTTTCCATCATTGGTTCTCTACCATCTTAATTATCCGTATTAAATTGGTTTTCAATATTCAGCTTATAGAGCACATACCTCTCTATTTAGCTTCATCATTTACTCGTTAATGAATACACGTGGCCAATGCTTTACTATCAAAACCCGAAAGTAAGCACATATCATGTCACTACCTCTCCTCTGAGTAGGTTTCATGTCATTCATTAAGAACCTTTAAGGTTTTAATATCATGTTGTTGTGCACGACATGCCTATATTATAACAAGAATAAGTCAAATTGACAGCCCTAAGAATTAGTTGTATAATAGTCTAAATCTGTATTTTGTATTGTATTACTTGAGTTTGTAAAGTTGCTAAAATATCAGACTCGAGTATTTTTCTGTGAACAGTCTCAAGCCTAATAATAAACTCTGGAAGAAGATCGATAAGATCTTTCCTCAGAGAAAAGGTGAAGAAGTTTGGAGTTGAATAAATCTGTTTTAGGAAAAATGTTTTAAGTCAAGATATCTAAAAGTCACATATCAAGTCATATAGAGAAGTCATTCGAGAACTCCAGAATGACTTAGCGAGAAGTTCAAAATGTTATAGAGAAGTCTCAGAGATATCGACAATTCAAATGAAGATATGAAGATTGGAGATATCGACAATTCAAATTATCATTAGAGATCTCAGAGATATCTACAAGTCAAAATGCATATAGAGATCTCTGAGATATCGACAAGTCATTTTTGCATATGGAGAACTCAAAGATATCGACAAGTCAAAATGAAGATATGAAGATTGGAGATATCGACAAGTCAATTTCTCATTAGAGATCTCAGAGATATCGATAAGTCAAAATGCATATAGAGATCTCAGAGATATCGACAAGTCATTTCTACATGCAGAGATTTGGAGACCTCGACAAGCCAAGTTTACTTATAGAGAACTCAGAGACCTCGACAAGTCAAAGATACTTATAGAGAACTCAGAGATCTCGCTAAGCCATTATACTTAATGAGATGTCAGTTCTCTATAGAAAAAACTGGAGATCTCGATATGAACCTCAAGTACAGAATACAGACAAGTTAAAGATTCAAGATTATCAATCAACAAATGATCTAATCACTTAGATTGAAAAGTCTACAAAAGTAGCTTGAAGAGTGCAAGATGAAGGGCCAAGATTAACTAACAAAGGAAGGTCACAGACCTACAAGATTTGCAAAGATTCACTAAGACAGAAATGGAAAGTTTTAGAGATAACTTAAAGTAGGATTTAGTACATCTTATTATATGTTGTGTAAACCTGTGTTTACTAATCTATAAAGTAAACATTAGTCCTTCATTTTTAATTGTAACAAACAAATCTAAATTTTCTTGTACTCTCTCAAGAAAGAAGCTAATTTCTTATATTCTTAAGAACCCAAAAATTATAGCAAGACCTAGCTTAATTTTAATACGAAATTAAGTGAGTTTTGAAATACTGTGTGTGTTGTGCATGTTCTGTTAAAACTGCTAACATAGTATCTCTATAATTAAACTGCTTTGTTCAACATCTATCCAAATTAGTTTAAAAGGCCTAAAAATATCCAAAACATATTCACCTTCGCCCCCCTCTGTGTTGTACTCAATATCTAACAAGTGGTATCAGAGCAAAATCTGAAATAAAATAGATAAAGATCTTGGAAGTATGAGTGCATTGAAGATAAGCAGTATTAAGATACCAGCCTTTGATAGAATCAACTATACACTTTGGAAAAAGAAAATGATGTTGTTCATAAGGATGGTCTATCCATTATATATCCAGATTCTCAATAATGGCCCTTTCACCCCCATGGAAAGGGTAGATGAATCTACAGATGGAGACATGGTCATCCCAGCTATTTTGCACCTACGAACCCTTCAAAATATACTGAATCTGAGAAGAAGAAAGTCTCTCTAGATAGTGGCCTACAATTAATTCTGATAGAGTCACTTGACATTGTCATGTACAACAACATTGTCAATTATGATACAGCTAAAGAGATCTGGGAGAAAATAGAGATTTTGTGTGAAGGTGCAGAGGAAGTTAGATCCAACCAAAGGAGAATACTAGTTTCTCGGTATGTGGGATTCATGGAAAAGCCCAAAGAAGGAATTACTGAAATTTTTCAGAGGTTCAATAAATTGATAAATGACTTGCAACTATATGATAAATATTATAAAGCTGAGGAGGTTAACCTGAAGTTCCTGCTAGCTCTTCCTGACCATTTTGAATAGAAGATATCATCCATTAGAGAAGGAAGAGATCTGAGCAGAATAACACTGGAAGTTCTGTATGGAATCTTGAAAACTTATGAACTTGAAATGCTGCAAAGAAAGTCATTAAAGGCAAACCATGGGCATGTGGTGATTTCAGCGCCTTAGTTGTACATGACAGTGAAGGAAGTGAAGATGAGAAAGATGATCAAGTTCCAGTTATTCAAGTTGTGGAACAAAAGAACAAAGGACCTCAGAAGCAAATTGTTTTAGAATTGGAGGAATATGAATACTACACCCTGTATGAGTTAGATGAAATGGACCAATCCATGGCTTACTTGGCTAGGAAATTTCTAATATTAGTGTCAAAAAGCCAAGGTTTTTCAAGAACAAGGGAAAGTCCTTTAACAATAACAATTAGAAACCAAAAGCTAAGTATAACTCAGCAAGCAAAGGTGGCTACAAAACTGGATATGTGGGCAGATCAAAGATAAGGTGCTTTAACTGTGATGAGTTGGGTCACTTTGATACTGAGTGCAGGAAGCCCAAGAAGGTGAAGAAGGACAAGGCATATTTGGAATTGGAAGAAAAGTATGAAGCTCTCTTGAAAAAATAGTCTGGAAAAGCTTACATTGTAGATGGTAAAAGTTTGGATGATATTGATGATGAAAATGAGAATGAAGAGTTTGGAAACTAGGCATTAATGGCTCTTGAGTAAGGAGAATCATCCTCATCAAAATCAGGGGTGCCAACTCTAACTACTATTGATTTAAATACAAGTCAATATAAAGAGACTGTTGAAAAGATGAGTGTAAAGATGTTTCATATCCACACAAGCATGGTGGAAACTACTGAGGAAGTGATTAGGTTGTCAAAGATGAATGAGAAGCTTGAGATTGAGAAATAAAATTTAGAACTGCAGCTTGTTGAGTTTGAAACTGTCAAGCAGGAAAATGAATATTTGAAAAACAAACTGCAGTTTGCTAGTGAAATAAAAGTTGTGTTGAGGAAAAAGATAGAAAAGAATGAAGTGAAGTTTAAGTCTTTCAAGAATGCTTCTCAGTTGGTTGGTCAGTACCATGAGAAGAACAAGCCATGTGTTAACATAGCCATTGGCCTTGACTATGATGCCTTAAACAATAACAAGAAGAATAAAGGTGACAAGGGCAAAGGAACTGTAAATGAAAATGTCCCAACTATGCTGAGAAAAGTTGATTCGCCTTTGTTCAATGCATTTGAAGTCAATTTCAGTGAAGAGGAGTTGATCATCAAGCAGGAACTTGCAGATGAAGATAAAAAATGAAAATTGAAGAAACCACTCCTACTACCGAAAGAAAGAAGAAGCCCATGGTTAACCAAGTCCCAAAGACACCTGTCAAGGAAGTCAAGACTGAGAATACAGGAAGGAAATAAAAGAAAATGAATGGAAAGATAGGAGTAAACAAAAGCAACAACTTTGCATTTGTTGCAGATACCCCCAGAAAGCAATGTCAGAATTGTGGCTCAACAAATCATCTAACTCGCCTTTATAAAAAGGATGTTGAAAAACCAAAAGTGGGAGCCTGTAAGTACAGTGAAGCAAATGCAGAATACTCTTACTCCTTTTGTGAAAAATTTGACTGCATACCTTGCAACATGAAAGTGATGACAAGTTGTCATAAACTGAGAGTAAATTTGAAATATGTTAATTCTGGATCTACAGACGAAAAGGAAAATGTAAAACAATCTGTTCACACTGTACCTTCTGAATCAACACACTTTAATTCAGCAAATTCTGTTAACAAGAAGAAACTACCCAACATTCCTTGGGTAGCTAAACACACTTAATCCTCATTGTGCGCAGGGCAAAATGAAGAGAGTCATATGGATCATAAACAGTGGATGTTCAAAATATATGACAGGTGATAAGGCCTTGCTATCACAATTTGGGGAGATGGATGACCCATTGGTGACTTTTGGAGACAACAGCAAATGATTCATAATGGGATATGGCAATTTAGTTTCTGAAAATATTGTCATTGAAGATGTAGCACTGGTGGCTGGTTTAGAAGTGAATCTCCTGAGTGTCAGTCAATTCACAAATAGAGGATTCAATGTTATATTTGACAAAGAAGATTGTTCAATAATCAGCAAAAAGACTGGTGAAATTGCTTTGAAAGGAGTAAGAAAGAGAAGTTTATTTGTTACAGATTTACACTCAATAAATAAGGAAGGAATCTGTTGCTTCTAGACCAAGGCATCTGTTGAGAAAATCAAGTTATGGCACAAAAATCTCTCTCACCTAAATTACAAAGCAATCAACACCCTAGTGAAAAAGGAGTTAGTGAGAGACATGCCAAATCTGGAGTTTGCTCAAAATGAAGTTTGTGAGGCTTGTCAAAAAGGCAAAATAAAAAGATCAAGTCACAAAAGCAAGAGTGTAAATTCCGTGAGTGCACCTTTGCAACTTATCCACATGGACTTGTTTGGACAAGTTAATATTTTATCAATTTCAAGAAAGAAATATGCACTTATGATGGTGGATGACTACTCAAGGTACACATGGGTAGAGTTTATGCATTCTAAGGATGAAACTCCACACATCATTATTGAACACATCAACAAGATTGAGAAGCAAGCTGAAGATCAAAATTGTGTGGAGAGATTGAGAAGTGACAATGACACAAAATTCAGAAATGCAACTTTAACTGAATTATGCAAAGACAAGGGCATTGTTCAAGAATTCACAGCTGCTAGAACACCTCAGCAAAATGGGGTAGTTGGGAGAAAGAATAAAATACTAGAAGAGGCTACTAGAACAATGTTGCAAGATGCCAAACTGCCAACAAGTTTTTGGATAAAGCTGTCAACACTGAATGCTATACTCAAAATATATATCTCATTAACAAGAATCTTGGCAAATCACCATGCTCAATCTTATAAAAAAGGAAGCCTACTGTGAAGCATCTTTATGTATTTGGAAGCAAGTGCTACGTTCTAAAAGACAACTCTGAATATGTGGGAAAATTTGACTCCAAGGTTTTTGAAGCAATTTTCTGGGATATTTATTGGAGAGAACTGCCTACAAAGTCTATGTACTTGAAAAAAGAAAATTATATAAAGTACATATATGACTTTTGATGATGACAAGTGTCCAGGCTTGGAATGCCTTGATGATAATGAAGTTGAGGCCCTTAAATTTGAAAATCTGAACATTGATAGTGACTCTAAAGATGAAGCTAAAGTCAAGACAAGCAACAGAATTGATGAAGAGTCAACTGAATAAGTGAATCATGAGAATGGAAGCTCATCTCAAACACCTGAATCTGATAGCACAAACTCAGGGGGATAAAGAGGAGAAAGTTATGCAAGTCATTGCCAATGGTGAAGAAGATGCAGGAAATTCTAGTCAACAAACTCACACCAGGAAATGGGATAGGAGTTACACAAGAGAAATAATTATTGGTGATCCAAATGCTGAAGTGAGGACTAGAAGTGCAACTGTTAATGAATGTCTACATGCATGCTTTCTTTTACAAGTTGAGCCTAAGAAAATAGAGGAAGCTCTACTTGATCCTGACTGGATATCTGATATGAAAGAAGAGCTAAATCAGTTTGAAGGAAACAAAGTTTGGAAGTTGGTTCCTGCATCAAAGAACAGAAGTATAATTGAAACAAAGCGGGTGTACGGGAACATAATGGATGAAAATTGAATTGTAACTAGAAACAAAGCAAGGTTGGTTGCAAAAGGCTACTCATAGGAGGAAGGAATTGATTATGATGAAACTTTTGCTAAAGTTGCAAGACTTTAAGCAATAAGAATCTTTCTTGCATTTACTGCACACTCAAACTTTAAAGTGTATCAAATGGATGTAAAGAGTGCATTCCTAAATGGTGAGTTAGAAGAAGAAGTTTATGTGCAACAACCACCTGGCTTTGAGGATCCTGAATTTCTAAATTTTGTCTACCAATTTCTAAAGGCTCTCTATGGACTAAAGCAAGCACCTAGAGTATGGTATGACACACTGTCAGAATTTTTGCTTAAATATTGATTCACCAGAGAAACTATTGATAAGACTCTCTTCTATAAGAAGCATGGTGGTGATATGATCCTAGTCCAGATCTATGTGGATGATATCATTTTTGGTTCTACTAATGAAAAGTTATGTCAAAGATTCTCAAAACGCATGCAGAGTGAATATGAAATGAGTATGATGGGAGAGTTAAGTTACTTTCTTGGACTCCAAGTCAGTCAAAGAATTGATGGAATCTTCATCAGCCAAACCAAGTATGTTAAAGATTTATTGAAGAAGTTTGGTATGGTTGATTGTTCACCTGCATCAACAACTATGTCTACAGCAACAAAGTCAGATAAAGATAAGAAATGAAAAAGTGTACACATTTTAGGTTATAGAGGAATGATTGGACCTTTGTTGTATTTGACTACTAGTAGACCAGATATTATATTTGTAACAGGTCTGTGTGCAAGATTACAAGCCAATCTAAAAGAATTACATTTGATGGCTGTGAAGAGAATTTTCATATATTTATAGGGGACTCCAAACTTGGGATTATGGTATCCTAATGGAACTGGATTTGAAATTGTTGGATACACAGATGCAAATTTTGTTGGATGCAGGGTTGACAGAAAGAGCACTAGTGGAAGCTGTCAATTTCTTGGACAAAGACTTGTATCCTGGTATAGCAAGAAATAACATTTTGTGTCAACTTCCACAGTGGAGGCTGAATACATAGCTGCTGGAAGTTGTTGTGCTCAAGTGCTTTGGATTAGAAATCAGCTAATGGACTATGGCCTAGTGTTACACAAAATTCCAATTATGTGTGACAATACTAGTGCTATATCTATTGTGTCTAATCCAGTTAATCATTCTAGAACAAAGCACATTGATGTAAGGTACCATTCTATTAGAGAACATGCTGCAAATGGTACTACTGGGCTTATTGTTGTTCCAACAGAAAAATAATTAGCTGACATTTTAACTATACCTTTGGATGAAGCTACTTTCACTAGACTAGTAGGTGAAATTGGAATGCTAAATTCTTCATCCTAAAGGCAAGAACTCGGCTAATGTGTTGCAGCAGATTGATTTCTAATAAATCAAAATTAATTTGATTTAATTGGAAATTAACTGGAATATGAGTTATAAATATTCCAGAAATCTCTGTACATTTACTTTTCAAAATTCAAAATTTAGCTTGGAATTTTTCAATTCTGAGAAAACTATCTAAATGTTAACTTATATTTTTAATGTATGAAATTAGCACAAGACAAAATCAAAATGAGCAAGAGTATATAGAGAACTGAGTTCTCGATAAGTCTAGCTGACTTCTCGATAAGTCATTTTGGGACTTCTTGAGTGAGTTCTCGAAAAGTCATTTTTCTAACTTCCCGACAATAATTATTATGACTTCTTGATAAGTCATTGTAGAGATCTCGATAAGTGATAATTCACAGAGTTCTCTACAAGTATAAATTTTAGACTTATCAACAACTTAGAACTGAGATAATTTAATTTAAGAAATTATTTTGGTAAAATACTTTTGATAAAATTCATCCTGATTTTATTTTGATTTATTCAAAAAAAATTAGAAAAATTCAGTCCATTCAGGACAAACTGAGTATTTATTGATATCTCGATAAGTCATTTTCTAGTTCTCGATAAGAGTCAGGAAAGTGATATATTGATATGTATCTATTCTTTCAATATGACTTCTCGATAAGCAAATTCTAAACGTTTATTTTAATTTCTCGATAAGTCATTTACCTTTTACTATAAATACCCATACATCTCGACATATACCTCTTTACACATTCAAGATCTCTAAGTGACCTAATTTCTACAAATCCAAACCATTTTCTCTCATTTCAAACTCTTTCTCTCTAGTCTTTCTTACCCACTCAAATTCAAACACTTAAAATGGCATCAAACACAGTTAGAGCTTTTATCCCAAAAGAAGGCACCAACTATCTTGCATTTACAGATGCAAACCAAGCTCCTGATAGCTTCAAGAGCTTTGTGAAGTTCCTTTCTGAGACATACTTTGCAGGTGCTCTAACTGCAAATCCTATACTGTACTTGGATGTTCTCTGTGATTTCTAAAACACAGCTGTGGTGAGGGCAGTGGTGCATGAGAAGCAAGTTGTATCTATTGTGGTTAATGTTAGTGTTTGTGCCCTAGAGACAACACTATGATGTTTTAGTTTAAGACATTAGGATTATTAATGTTTATGTTCTATCGATTATTCCCTTTATAGTTTATTAATTCTTAATTTACTACGATATAAATGTTAGATTAATAAATGTCCTTGGAATATGATATGCAATTCTATATCTCTAAGTACGTGACTTAGAAATAAGATTATGAGAATAGTATCAATATTCCTAACAGTCCCTAGTCGTGTATTATTATTAAGGGACAATAATAATGCATTAAGACTGGTGTATTTGTTGACTGATGATCACATCTCATTGATCATAGGTATAGTGATACTAAAGTCAAAAACACATGCAAATGTATATGTACATGGTGCTGGACAGACCCAATTTGAGATTCTACATGTCTGTTGTGTCATAAGTAATTCTTACAGTGATAATGATGTAATGGTCCTTAGACCTGAAGTCATTATATTTATATACGAGAATTAACATACATTGATTTCATTAAAAGTTATCTTTGACCGGATAATGATAAAAGTGGACATTGGGTATATTATGAATCGTATGAGAAATATGAATGATCTAGATAGGATTTAACCACCCTATTTTAGTAGTGATATTATTGTCCTCTTGTGTGAGCTAGACTATGAAATGCGTGGTCACGCTCAAATGTTGATTTGATATGATAGTCTACTCATTGATTAAGGAAACTTAGATTAAACTATGATGAGGATGACACATTACATGCCTCTAGTTTAATCTATAATATTTAATTAAAGGGATTATATTACATTGTACATTATTCACGAAAGGTTTAATCGATCACCAATTTAATTATTACTACTTGGGTAACAATGATGTATTACTAGATGGCACTCATTGTTTATAATATAAATATGAGATATTTAAATTATTTCCAACGTAATAATAACCTATAGGGTCGCACAAAGAAAGCATGGAGGAATATTTAATTCAAATTCGGTTTTGAATTAAAAAAAGGAAATTTGAATTATTTATTATTAATTAAGTTGGACTTAATTAAAGGGATAAATGAATTTCGAATTTGTATATTATTAAATCCGAAATTCAGTAGTTATTTAGTAATTGAGTTAAACTTAATTATTAAATAAATAGAATTTCAGATTTTAATAAACTCTAACTTGGATTAGGGTTAGGACGGTTTTTGGCCTCTCTATATAAACATCCTTAATGCTAAAATTAGGGTTACATTTTTATTAGATAAAAACATAAAACCCTAGCAGCTAGTGAGAGATAGAGAGAGAGAGAGAGAGGGGAAAACAGGTCCATTCTTGGTGCTAGTACACGCCTCCTCCGTACCAGCTTTCGTGTGGATACCTGTACGGCGTAGATCATTAAGGCGGGATACGTGGTGTTTGTTTAAAGCTAGGATTTCCTTTTAACAACCATAATCGTAAAGTTTCTTAAGGTAAACAATATGTTCTACGAATTTAATATTTGTTTTTCGCATGTATCCTGCGGTGGGTTTCAAAAATTCTGATTTTTCACGTTTTTAATTACTATTTCCGTTACGTTTATGTGCTCGAAACCCAACAGTTAACTGCTCCATTCAAGGCCAACTTGTGGAGTTTTCTGAGAATGATGTCAATCTGGCTTTGGGCATCCCTACTGACAATCTGGTGGAGGTTCCCACTCAAGATGAGCTAGTTGAGTTCATGAAATTCATCAATTACAGTGAGAGGATCAACTTGGCAAGCCTGGACAAGAAGTATTTGAGGAGGGAATGGTCTTTTCTTTTTGACTCAATTGTGAGGGCCTTCACCTGCAGAAAGACAGGGTACAACAACATTTCAAGTGTTGTTCAGAAGCTGGTGTTCTCCATGGCTCACAACAGACACCTCAATGTAGGACTACTGATAATGAAGGAGCTTAGCACCAGGCTCACAATGCCTTTGGCATCAAGAGGTAAGGTAATCTTTCTTCCTAGGTTTATAATGTCTGCTTTAAATCATAAAGTGCATTACATTCATTTACTTAATGGTATAGATAGAACTAAAATAGGCTATTGTAGACAAGTGTCCAAAATTCTATTTGGCTCACTCATTACAAAGAATAAGGTACCTGTAAGTCTTAGAATCACTCCTTTTTATGTTAGAGAGATTCAGGACTTACCCTTACCCAATGCCTGACACGAGATCAATTGTTCAATCTAGTACAATTATGGCTCCTGTCCCTGTGGAAGAACAAACACAGGAACACCAATAGGGGCCTCTTAAACTGAGACCCTTCCTTCCTTACCATTAGAAGCTAGAAAACCAACCACTTCATCCTCTCAAAAGGGTGAAGTGAGTAAAAAGAAGAGAAGCAGGCACCCCTAACTGTGACAAATGAGAGCGGTGAGGATCAAATTCCAATAGAGTCCAACTTGGTCAAGAAACCAAAGAAGGCAAAGAAATCTGAGCTAACCACTCATTTGACTACCTCTGCATCCTCCCAAAAGGATGTGGTTGCAAAAGAAGGCATAAAACAGACTTTAGGGGCATCCTCTCAACAGGGTGTCTCTATTGAAAAGAGCACTCTCCCAGGTGCACCTTTTAAAGAGTTTGCACCAACACTTGAACAAATTCAAGTGTATGAAAGAAGGAATAATGATGTCATACACATAGAGAGCACATCTTTTGAAGCTCCCTCTTCTATTCAGGGGGAAGCTTCCAACACTCAATCCTGAAATTACTAATCTTATATATAATATTTCTTCTTCATACAATGAAATACCTGAATCTAATCCTCAAGTTCATGAAACTATGCTCACTATACAGGAAACACATTTAGTTGGTGAGAGGCTACACTCTGGGGTAGACCTTGATGACACCAACACAAATACAGGGGTTTCATCAGTTTTTACTGAAGACCCTGTGGTAGTCTCTCAAGCACCTTCATGTGCTAAACAATCTTCACAAATTGATAGGTTTGAGGGTAGTACTCTTGAGGGGGAGCTATCTAAATACTCTCCTATGCAATTGGAGGTTTCTCATGTAGGGACAACTCCCCTCAAAACCCTAGCTGAAATTTCCTTAACAATTGAAGCTAGGAGTCCAATTTCCAATGATCCTGTCATAGAGGAGGCAAGCTTAGCACATTCAAGTGTCAGCTCTTTGCAAGAAAACTATGGGTTTGAGGCCATGGTACATGATAGTAACCTGGTCAAATCCCCTCCAATTCAATTGGAGGTTCCCATTGTTGGTGAACAACACACTATCACAACCACAGTTCCAATTGTGAGTCAAACTGTGACATATGTCACATGTGGTGTTCTTGAATCTCAACCCTCCACATCAAACCCTTCTCAGCAAACCTCACGCCTAATCTCCCAGTGGCTATAGGATGCTCAGACTCAACCAATCACCATGAATGACCTTCTGGTAGATCAACTCTCTGGACTTGCCAACATCATATAACATCTTCTTACAACAGACATGTCCAATCAGGACTATCAAGCAATCTTATTGTCTTACAAAACAGTTTTAAAGAACAACAATAGAAAATTGTCAATGAAGCTGAACAAGATTGCAATGTGGATGCTTGTTTAGACAAAAACTTCAGTCTAGAGATGGATGAGGTTTTGGCTAGGTTTAGAGAGGAATATGTAACTATTTTGGGAAGCAATGCCAAAACTCTCAGTCCCTAGGAAGTTAATGATGCTTTTATAGAGGTCTACAAGGCACAACTTCAAGTTTTTTACCTTATTGGTAAAGCATTGCAACAGACTCTGAACAGTCATCAAGACAGAATTAGAAGATTGGTGAAAGACAAGTTGGATGATCTTGTGCCAACTTAAGTAGAAATCAAGAACACATTTCAGATATTTGCTGACCAAATGGCAAGGTTTGATATGTCCAGCATGGAGCAAAACACCAAGCAACTGAAGCAATCTTTTGTAGCTTTGCATGAAGTTATCCAGAATCACATCACCAGTAACAATGACACAAGGGTCAAACTGGATCAACTTCATCAATCTAGATATGAACCATCTGCTCTTTTAATGCAAGGGATCAAGGAGACAGTTCAAGCTACTTTTGGTGCTCCTATCTCTTCAAGTTCTCAACAACCTCCTTCTACATCAACAAATCTACATATTCAATATCTATAATAGCAAGTTTCAACTCTCCAAGCCTCTAATGACTCACTCACAGCTCAGGTCAATGCTCTCACTTCTCTAGTGAAGAGTCAACATAATGACATCAGGACCCTGGTAGACTCCCACAAACATCTTCAAATGCAAAATTCAGTTTCTTTGGGAGCTATCATGGGTGCCTTGAATGTTCCTTTGTATGCTCTTCCTGAAGCTGTGATGCCAGAAATTCCAAATCCACTACTCCTGCCTGCCAACAAAACTAGGGGGAGATAGAAGTTAGGTATCAACAGTCCAAGGAAGCTGGTAAATCTACCTAATCTCAATCTAAAGAGCCTGTAAAATTGATAACTCAAACTGGTCAAAGCTCTTCACAGATTCAAATATCTCAAGATTTGGAAAAGACAGACTACTAAAAGCTGCAGGATGACCCTGTAAAGCCAAGGAGTTCATTGAGCTGTTAACAGTCTTAAGGATGTCTCTTCACAACAACTACATTACCTACAAAAGAGCCTTGGCCAACAACATCAACTTTCTCAGATTTGTGATTGTCAAAGTTGAAAACTTTCCGGAGAAGAGAATAGTCACAAATATGAATGATTGTGGCTTGTACAGATGTCTTCAGGTGTCTCTCTCAACTCTTCAAACAATGAGAGCATTTGAGCTGGATGTAATGATAGACAAAGTTAATATAATATAGTAATTTCAGAGGACACCCAGTTGCTAAATGAACTGAAGAAGGCATAATAGCTGTTTTTTCAGAAGTCTATCTCTATCTAAGCAAAGGGGTGGCCAATATTTGTCCACAGACCAGGAAATGCAAGTTCTTCGTAGTTCCAAAGAATTGTGTAAGAGGGAATTTGAGATTGATAATGACCCTTAAAACTGATCTAAAGTCCAAGAAAACTGAAGATGTGGAGATGATCAGAATTTTGGGAAGATATATGCAGAATGCTGAGACTATGTTGCCAACCACTCAATTTAACTTAAAAGATGACAAGGATGATGATGAGTAAAAGAATGATGAACGGAAACCTTCTGGCTCAAATCCAAGTCACTCTACTCAAGCAACTAGCAGTAAACCTGAAAAGAAGAAGAGAGATGACTAAAAAAGGGAGATGAAAGGAGAAGGAAAAAGAGGGAAGATGGTGAAGGTACGGAAAAAAGAGGGAAAAAGAAGGAGATGATAGAGTGGTGTAGACAGAAAATGAACGAAATAAACTTTAATAAGAAGAAGACATGAACGGAAAAAACCCGAGTTCAGTGCGTGAATGTCTCCTCAAAACGTATTAGCCCTCACCATATATGCGAGCGAATAGCCTCCCAGGATAAAATGAGTTGCAGTGAGGCAGAGCATCACTTTCAGTGACCTTGAGATGAATAATAAACTATCACCGGAATATTTGGAAAAATTTAGGAACGAAGAGAACGAGAATTAAAGAGACAACTCTTATTTACTCGACATAATAAAACTGGTACCCTATGACTCTATTTATAAAGAGAGGCTTGAAAGGACTTGTTTTTCTTTTCAATATGGTACACGATATTTATAAGAAAAATCAAGAAAGGGGTTTGTACTACTCTCGATGTGGTACAAAACCACTTTTCACATTAAAAGGTCACACTTTGGAATACCAGTTCTAATTCACTTTTTACACATTTTGAACGTGTAAATATGCGTTGAAATCCCCTCGTATAGGAGAATATGTTCCAATAAATATACACCACTAACACATATTGCATCTCACTTATATATTGTCTAAAAATGATTCACAACTTAGTCTAATATACTAAGTTGTTCCAACAGAAAAAACTGAGGATCCTCAAGGAGATTGATACTATAGAAGTTTCAGCAAAGGTCACGTAGATGAGCCCTATTGTTAATTATATAATCATGAGGATCCTTTTTTGGATAAAGAAGAAGCTAGAAGGCTCAAGTAAAAGGCAATAAGGTACGTGATCTCCGGGAAAACTCTATATAAAAAACTATAATAAACCTCTATTAAGATACATTCCGGATAAATAATGTGAATACATCATACGTGAAGTTCATCATGGGATATGTGTAAAAAATTATGGAGGTATTTTTTTGGCATAAAAAGATTTCGTCAAGGTTACTGCTAGGTAATGAATTACACACAAAGGGGGTGAGTGTGTTTTTATGTTTTTCTGTTTTTCTTGAAGTGTTTATGGTTGTGAATAAAGTAAATCAAATCTTGTAGAAAAATGTGTTAATGCTGAAATTAAACATGCAACAATGAAGAACACAGATCTTTCAAAATTCACTTAATTTTATATTAAAATTAAGAATATTTTGCTACAAAATTTCTAGGCTCTTTGTTGATAAAGAGCTTAGCTTCTTTCTTGAGAGAATACAATATTTTCCTGATCTAAACTATATCACCGAACAAAGGACCAGTGTTAACATTATATGATAGTTAACTACTGGTTTACATAGTGTGTAATAAGAGATGTTATTCACTTTAGTAAACTGTCACTAATCATTCCATTTTAGGAAAAGTATATCTTCCATTTCTGGCTTAGCATATCTTTGCATACTGTGTTAGATCTTCTTTTGTCAGTTAATCATCACCCTTGATCTTGCACACTCTTCAAGCTGCTTTTGTAGACTTATCAATCCAACTGGTTGGATTGTTTGTTGATTGTTAATATTGAATATTGAACTGGTATGCACTTTGTACTTTGAGTTTTACCTCGAGATCTCCAGTTTGGTATATAGAGAACTTGACATCTCGATAAGTATATTGGCTTATCGAGATCTCTCATTACTGTATAGTTGATTTGACTTGTAGAGGTCTCTAAGTTCTCTATAAGAGAATTTAGCTTGTCGAGATCTCTCCACTTCATGTCTTCACTTTGGCTTATAAAAATCTCTGAGTTCTCTAGTGACTAATTGACTTGTCGATAACTCAGAGTTCTCTAGTGATATTTGACTTGTCGATATCTCAAAGTTCTCTAGTGATAATTGACGTATCGATATCTCATAGTTCTCTAATGATATTTGACTTGTCGATAACTCAGAGTTCTCTAGTGATATTTTACTTGTCGATAACTCCGAGTTCTCAAGTGAAGAAATGACTTGTCGATATCTCCAATCTTCATGTCTTCAATTTGGCTTGTCGATATCTCTGAGTTCTCTAGTAGCTTTCCTGACTTCTCTATATGTCATTCTGGAGTTCTCGAATGACTTCTATATAACACCAAATCTATGACTTGTAGAGATCTTGACTTAGAACATTTTTCTCAAAACAGATTCATTCAACTCCAAGCTTCTTCATAATTCTTCTAAGGCATGATCTTCTTGATCTTCTTCCAGATAGAATTCTTAGGATTGATATTATTTAAAGAAAAAGACTCCAGTCTGCACTTTGATATTTTTACAGACTTTAAATGTTAATATATAAAATGCAAACTAAGATTACAATACAACTTACTTAAAGTTGTCAATTTGACTTAGTCTTGTTATTGTACAGGTATGTCTTGCACAATAATCTCCCCCAATTTGTGAGAAGATTGCTTAACATAAATTCATGCATGTTAACAAGACTAACCCCAAGTTATAATGGAAACTAAGATCAATACATCAAGAATTGACACAATTACAATTTTTATACATTAGGAGATTTACAGAGTTTAAATATTTACAAGCATCAGGTAAAGACAATTTTTGCTTCTGCTTCATTTCTAATGAGATTCTTTAAGTAATCAAGAATTTCAAGTTCTTCTATAATAAGTTTCCCACTTAGTCACTTAGAGCTTCTACAAGTTTGAGTCTGTCTTCCTTTGGATAACCATTGTCTAGTAAATCAATCCTAAATCTTGTGAATTTGCCAGCTTTTATGTATAAAAACTTTCCATCCTTAGAGATTCTGCTCATTCCTTTTGCTTTCAGTTCTTCTGATCTTTTTATGAACATTTCAATTTTCTCATCATACTTCCTTTTTCTTTCTTCATATCCAGCCTCATTTATTTTTCTTTTTTCCTCCCTTATGATCAACCACTCAACCAAAACTGATATTCATGCTCTTGTAGCAGTATCCTTATCTTTTAGCAAGCTTATCATTCTCTTGATTTCTGTGGGAGAGAGAGAGTCCATTAAAGCACAACCAAGTAATGTGAAGGACCCATCTTCATAGTAAATTTTAACTTCCCTTAGAGATACAACCCAAACTCTAACTATTTCTTCAGCTAGTTGTTGAAAATAATCTTCATCTGAGATGCACCAATTTAAAGGTAGAAAGTCACTTTGCTTGAAACAGTTCTAGATGGCCCTTTCAGTGACTTGTACTTTTTCAGCATCCTTAGCCTTCTTAAGTTTCCTCCCAACAGTTTTGTAGTGAATTTTGAGTGAAGGCTTGTCTAAAGGTAAGTTTGTGATTTTCTTGAGAGATGTTTGGTTTGAGGTGATTGGTGTGTTTAGGAAGGTGTTTGCAGTTTATTTGTATAGAAACTTTGGATTAGAGGTTAGAGGTGGTTTGATGATTGTGGTTGTTAGATTTGAAGGTTGAGCTAGATTTGTCTGGATTTTTAGGGTTTGTTGTGGTTCTGAGCCATCTTGTCTCTTCTTGCTTCTCCTCTCACTTTCTTTCTTCTTCTTATCATCCTTCTTTTTCTCATCCTGCTTCTTGTCCTTGCTACCAGTTGTTTTTGAAGATTGACTTGGATTTGAGCTAGAAGGCTTTTGTTTGTCATCCTTCTGCTCATCATCATCCTTGTCTTTTCTTAGACTGTATCGAGTATTTGGCACCATGGTGTCAGGATTTACAAGATATCTATCCAAGATCTTTATCATCTCCACATTCTCATCCTTCTTGTTCCTTTTGTACTTTAGATCAGACTGCAAAGTCATGATCAGCCTCATATTTAATCTAACATAATGTTTAGGAACAAGAAGATGTCTGGCTTGTTTGGTTGTTAGACAAACATAAACTACCCCTTGGTTTGGATATAGATAGGCTTCTGGAAAGCTGATATATGTGCCTTTTTGAACTCTTGGAGAATTTGAGTGTCTTCTGGAATAACTGGATTCACTCTGTCAATCATTACATCCAGTTCAGATGCTCTTAAAGTTTGAAGATTTGTGAGAGTCACCTGAAGGCACCCGTACACACCACCATCATTGATGTTCATGACAATCCTTTTCTCCAAAAAGTTATCAATTTTCACCACCACTGCCCTTATGAAATTGATGTTCTTGACCAAAGCTTTCTTGCAGGTCACATAGTTGTTTTGAAGAGACACTCTTAGTGCTGCAAGAAGGTCAATGAATTCCTGATCTTGATTGGGTCCTTCTACAGCCTTTAGAAGTCTTTATTTTCCAATATCAACTTAAGAAGAGCTTTGACCAACCTGAATAGGCTCTTTAGATTTTGCCTTAACATCCCTAGATTGTTGAATCCTAGCCTCAATCCCCCCTTAGTCTTGGTGACAGGCATGAGGAGGGGAGTTGGTAACTCTGGCCTTATTTGTTCAGGTAAAAAGGGCAGTGGTATGTTGAGCTTCCCCATGATAGCTCCCAAAGCAAAAGAATTCTGCATTTGGAGATGCTTGTGAGACTCCACCAGGGACTGGAAATCTGATTGTTGACTCTTGACTAGAGAAGTCAAGGCTTGGACTTGTGCATTTAAAGAAGCATTTGAGATCTACAAGTATGAGACCTGTTGTTGGAGAAATTGGATTTGAAGATTTGTAGAGGTTGAGCCAGGCTGATGAGAGCTTGTAGATGTTGAGGAGCCAAAAGTTACTTCCATAACTTTTTTGATGCCATCCATAAGCAATGCAGAAGGCTCATATCTCGATTGGTGAAACTGGTCGAGCTTGATCTTGGCATCATTTGTATCAGTGATTTGTTGTTGGACCACTTCATGAAGAGCAAGAAAGGATTGTTTGAGATTTTTGACCTCATTTTCAATAGTAGTAAGATTCATACTTGCCATTTGATCAGCAAAATGTTTGAATTTAGAAGTGATATGTACTTGTGATGGTATGGTCTCATCCATCTTTTCTTTCACCAGTTTCCTAATTTTGTCTTCATGGCCAACTATCTTGAGTTCTAGTGCTCTTCTAAAGAGATGGAAAGCTTTGATTTGAGCCTTGGAAACCTCATTAATGGCATCATAAACTTCACCAGGAGTTAGTGCTTTAGCATGGCTGTCCAAAATAGTCAGATAATCTTCCCCGAACTTAGCTAAAACACCCTCCATCTCCAGATTATAGTCCTTGTTTAGCCATGCATCACAGTTGCCATCATGTTCATCTTCATTAACAATTTTTTCTTGTTGCTCTTGGACATTTGTTTGATAGGAGAGCATAATGGCTTGATAGTTCTGGTTAGACATATCTGAGGTCAACCACTATTGAGAGATTTGTTCTAGTCCTGCAAGCTGATCTACCCTGAACTCTTCAAGATTTGATTGAGGTGTAGTTTCTTGGAGCCAATTAGAGACAAGATGTGGTTGTTAAGGTTGTGAGGTTGATGGTTGTGTTATTGAGTCAGAAACACCTGTGACAGAAGCCACAGTTTTACTCACAGATTGATCTGTGGTTATGACAAGCTGTTGTTCCATACTAGTTGTGGGAACCTCCAATTGAATTGGAGGGGATTTGACTCGGTTACTGTCATGTGCACCAGTCTCAAACCCTTTTACTTCTTGCATAGCACTGCCACATGAATGGGATAAACTTGCATCTCCCATAGTAGGGTCATTGGCAATTGTACTCCTAGCATTAACTGCTAATGCAATTTCTGCTAGGATTTTGAGGGGAGTTGTTCTTACATAAGGAACGTCTAATTGAATTGGAGAGGATTTAGATAGCTCCCCCTCAGGATTACCACCCTCAAACCTAATAGCCTGTGAAGGCTGATTTACACATGAAGGTGCATTTGTAATATCCATGGGGTCTTCAGTAAAAACTGATGAAACCATCATGGTTTTGATGGTGTCATCAAGGTCTACCCCAGCTAGTAGCCTCTCACCATCTGATTGTAGTGTCTGGGTGGTGAGCAAGGTTTCTTGAACCAAGTCACTTGAATTTGCTTGCACTTGAGAAATGGATTCAAGTGTTGTATGTGAAGAAGAAATTTATGAGATTAAGAGTTATTATTCAGAAGTGAGTGTTGGCATCTCCCCCTGAATGGATGAAGGAGCTTCAATAAATGTGCATTCACTGTGTGTGCCATCCTTATTTCTTCTACCATACACTTGAATTTGTTTAAGTGTTGGCTGTGCAGACTCTGTACAGAGTGCATTGGGGAGAATGCTCTTTTCAATAGACACACCCTATTGAGAGGATGTATCTAGAGTCTGTTTAATCCCCATTTTTACAACTGCATCCTTTTGGGAGGATACAGAGGTGGTTTGAGTGGTCAGATCAGTTTGTTTAGCCTTCTTTGTCTTTCTGACCAAAGGTGACTCAGCTTGTGTTTGATCCTTACCACTCTCATCTAGTGATGTTAGGGTTATCTCCTTTCTCTTCTTTTTACTCACTTCACCCTTTTGAGAGGATGAAGTGGTTGGTTTCCTAGCTGCTAGTTGGTTTGAAGAAGTGGTCTCAGCTTGGAAAGGTTTCTATGGATGTTCCAGTGTTTGTACTTCCACAGGTTCAGGGACCATAGTTGTGCTAGACTGTGCATTTGATCTCATGTCAGGCATTTGGTAAGGAAAAGTCCTAAATCTTTCCATCATGAATATAGTGATTTTTAGATTCACATTTACATTGTTCTTTGTAGTAAATGAACCAAATATTATTTTGGACACTTGCTTATAATTGCCTATTTTAGTGCTATCTATACCATTCGACATATGTATGTCTGTTACTTTATTATTTAAAGTAGACATCATGAATCTAAGAAAGAAGATTTCCTTACCTCTAGCAGATTGGGGCATGGTCAGCCTGGTTGCAAGTTCTTCCAGGATTAATAGACCAATATTCAAATGTCTATTGTGGGCTATTGAGTACACCAACTTCTGCACCACACTTGAAATATTGTCATACCCTGTCTTCCTGCATGTGAAGGCTCTCACTACAGAATCAAACACAAAGGACCATTCTTTCCTTAAGTTGGTTATGTTCAAGCTTGGCAAGTTGATTCTTCCACCATAGTTGATGAAGTTCATAAACTCAGTCAGTTCATCCTGGGTTGGCACCTCCACTAAGTTTGCAGTTGGAAGCCCCCAAGCTATATTCACATCTTGCTCATTGAACTCTATCTGTTGGCCTCCAACTGTGCAAGTTACCACCAGAGATACAGAGTTGTCATTCATAACAGTCCTTACCACAGTCGTCATCCAAAAGTCATGCAGAACATCCAAGTACAAGACTGGGTTAGCAGTTAAAGCTCCTGCAAGATAGGATTCAGACAAGAATTTCACAAACCCCTTGAAACTATCTGGGGCTTGGTTAGCATCAGTAAAATCTAGGTAATTTGTTCCTTTCTCTGGGATAATAGCTCTAACAGTATTGAGTGCCATTGTTGTTTAGTGAGAGTGAATGGGTAAGAAAAATTAGTGAGAAAGGGGTAAAAATAAGAGAGAAATCGGTTTTGGATTGAAAAGCTAGTTCACTTGAGATCTCGAAGGTGTAAGTATGTATATGTATCGAGATGTCTGGGTATTTAAAGTAAAAGCAAATGACTTGTCGAGAAGTCAAAATAGACGTTTGGAGTAGATTTATCGAGAAGTCACTTTGAAATATGAAAAACATATCGATAAGTCATTTTATTAATTCTTGTAGAGAACTAAAAACAAGATTATCGAGATGTTAAATAAATACCCAGTTTGTCCAAAATGGACTAAATTGATTCCAATTTTTATTTGAATAAATCAAAATAAAATCAGAATAATTTTGCCAAAAGTATTTGACTTAAATAATTTATTAAATTAAATTATTTCAATTCTGAGTGAGTTATTTAAAAATCTAAAAGTTATACTTGTAGAGAACTCTGTGAATTAACACTACTAGAGAACTCATGACTTATCGATAAGTCATAATAAAACTTATCGAGAAGTCACTCGAGAAGTCAGTAAATTGACTTATTGAGAACTCACTCGAGAAGTCTTAAAATGACTTGTCGATAAGTTAGTTAGACTTATTGAGAACTCAGTTCTCTATATACTTTTGATCACTTTAATTATGCCTTGTGTCAATTTTACATATTAAAGATGTAAATTAACAACTGAGCAGTTAACTTAGAATTTGAAAAATTCCAAACAAAAATTTTGAATTTTTGAAAAATAAATATGTAGAGATTTATGAAATATTTATAGTTCATATTTCAGTAAATTTCTAATTAAATCAAATAAATGTTGATTTACCAGAAATTAATCTGCTGCAAAACATTAGCTGAGTTTTTGCCTTAGGATGAAGAATTAAGCATTCCAATTTCACCTACAAGTCTAGTGAAATTTGCTTCATCCAAAGGTTTAGTAAAAATGTCAGCTAATTTTTTTTTCTGTTGGAACAAAAATGAGCTCAATGGTACCATTTGTAGCATGTTCTCTAATAAAATGGTACCTTACATCAATGTGCTTTATTCTAGAATGATTATCTGGATTAGCCACTATAGATATAGCACTAGTATTGTCACACATAATTGGAACTTTGTGTAACACTAGAACATAGTCCATTAGCTGATTTCTAATCCAAAGCACTTGAGCACAACAACTTCTTGCAGCTATGTATTCAGCCTCTGCTGTAGAAGTTGACACATATTGTTGTTTCTTGATATACCAAGATACAAATCTTTATCCAAGAAATTGACAGCTTCCACTAGTACTCTTTCTGTCAACCCTACATCCAGCAAAATCTGTATCTTTGTAGCCAACAACCTCAAAACCAATTCCCTTAGGATACCACAATCCCAAGTTTGGAGTCCCCTTCAAGTATCTGAAAATTCCCTTTACAACCATCAAATATGATTCTTTTGGATTGGCTTGAAATCTTGCACACAAACATGTAGCAAACATGATGTCTAGTCGACTTGCAGTTAAATAAAGCAATGATCCAATCATCACTCTATAGCTTGAAATATCTACATTTTTGCCCTTTTAATCTTCATCCAACTTTGTTGTTGTAGACATAGGTGCAGATGCAGGTGAACAATCAACCATGCCAAACTTTTTCAATAAATCTTTGACATACTTAGTTTGGATGATGAAGATCCCATCACTTCTTTGACTGACTTGAAGTCCAAGAAAGTAACTTAATTCCCCCATCGTACTCATTTCATATTCACTCTGCATAAGCCTGGAGAATCTTTGGCAAAGCTTTTCATTTGTAGAACCAAAGATGATATCATCCACATAAATTTGAACTAAGATCATATCATCACCATGTTTCTTGTAGAAGAGAGTTTTGTTTATAGTCCCTCTAGTAAAACCATGTTTATCTAATAACCCCAATTTTTGGACTTTTTGAAACCCTTATGAATAGTGTTTTGCTGATTATGCTGATTAAGAAAAATTTTCATGCCACACTATGTAGGGGTTCTTTTATTGATCTTCTGGGATATTATTAGTACTCTATGTGGTATATAAGTGTATGTAAAGATCGTCAGAATCCAAATTCGAACACTTTGATTTTTCCCGAAAATCCACTAGATACCAAAAGAATTGAGTATAAGGTAACATGATTAAAAGGATTTAAATTCAAGGATTATAAGAGAGGATCATAAAAGGAATATAATGTATTGAGAAAGGTTAAGGAAACCCAAGTAATAAGATCCCGGGTATGATCCCTCAAACGATAAACGAAAACGAAAGTTAAGCGAACCGTATAACAGATCAGCGGTCATTAGCCAAGTAATTAGAAGCTAATCAAAGAGGTTAGTGAGGATGATGTCATCAAACCAATAAGAGGAGGACAAGTGGGGAAGGATGACATAACAAGGTGACATAAGCATGACAAAGAAATGTGTGTTGGTTGATTAAGAACCACACAAAAGTTACCATGGTAAAAAGTAATAAATCAAAACAAAAACTAAAAAACAACCAACCAACCATTCATTTCACCAAAAACACAAAGTTGACTCATTTCTTCAAAGGAAGCTTTCGGCCTTCTCTTTATTTCAAGAAGGAAAAATTCAAAATCCTAGTTCCAAGCTTTGTTAATTAGCAAGGTAATTATCTAAGACTCATTATGCATAGATATAGCTATCCTATAAGTTTGAGCTTATAATTCATTCACAATCTCTTCCTAAAAATCATGGAAGAAGATGGTGAATAGTGTTTTTCAAGAACTAAAATTTTTGTTCTTGAGTTTTTGTTTAGATTAAGCTTGGATAAGGACTTTTAAGGGTGATTCCAAGCTAATTACTTGATTCTCCACTCTCCAAGGAAGGTATAACCCCTCCAAACCCTAACTTTACTTGAGTATTAGGTTTAGTTTTGTTGTTATAGTTCATGAGAGGCTTGATTGTTGTGTATGTAGAGGTTAGTTGGCTATGTGATGTTTTTGAGTTGTAATTCTTGGAGTATTGATTAATGAACTTAAGTATAGTTTAAATTCATGTTTGAGAATAGTATAAATTGATAATTTTGAGTTGTTGGGGATGTTATGGTGAAGTATGGATGGAGTTTGGTTGGGATGTTGATTGTGGGCTGGTTTAGAGTAGAATAAAATTGGTAATCGCGTAAACATAGTCGTCGTAATGTCCGAATTACTTTAGATTGTTTTGTTCATAACAGCAGGACCCGATCACTCACTGTTAGGTTTTGACCATTGCTATGATTAGATAGTTAATGTTACGAGCTTCGTTTTGATATGTGGTTCATTTGAATCCGATGTACGGTTTAGGAGAAACGACCGTTTTAAGTAACGGCGTTTCGCGAACGAACCATTACCCCTTGCCTTTCTTTGAAACATAGGTTAAAGACCTTAAATGACTAATTGGAGTATGAATCATTTATGTAAAGTGTATTAGGCAGTTGGTAAGGCACTCGCGAAAGAATCGCCTTAAAACCCTTAATGGTTAATTTATTAAAAATAGTGGAGCCGAGGGTACTCGAGCGACTTAAGTGAACCGTTTAGCGCAAAAGCGAGTGTTAGAGTCTAATGGGTAGTATAGATTCATAAGCAACTTTGGTTTAATTCCAACTTATATGTTGTTTATAGGTTACCAGACTCGTCCCAAGCCATTTGTCACCCCCAGTTGCTCAGGCAAGTTTTCTACCCGTTATACTGTTGTTGTGATGTATATATGTATATGCATTATCTTGGGATAGATGCATGTTGGGTAATTAGCAAATTTTGTGATATATTGAAGCATGCTGATATGGTATATATATGCATGTCTGTTTCATAATCTTGATATATATAATATTTGATTCAAATGCTTATTAGTTGCATAATACCTATGCTAGAGATAAGCAGTAGTTGCGTATACCCTGAGTATAGAGGATCCAAAGGTGAATATTTTCTAAAACCGGGAGTCGATGTTCCCGAGTATATTATATATTATATATATATATATATATATTGATATAGTTTTCAAAACTATTAATCGAATAAGGTTTATTCGATAAGTTTATATTATTTAATGAATATTACTTGAATATTCATTCGAGGACTTATGACTCAGTTATATTAATTAATGAATATTATTTGAATATTCATTTGAGGACCTATGACTCCTATTATTTACTAAATAATATTCTTTATTTTATTAAATAATAGTGTTTCGATAATCAAACTTATTTTCGATTATTCAAATAAAGATAGTACTTTCGTATAAATATATCTTTGGTTATTTATTATTCATTTCAAGTATAAGTTTTAAAACTTTTAATTCAATTATTTTTATAAGGATTATCCTTAAGGGAATATTATTTAAATGATATTATTCAGATATTTTTCTAATATATCGGGACTGATTTACTTTATTAAATCAGCATTACTCCAAACACTCTTTAAAGTGTTTTCGAGTCTTCAAAATGATTTTTAAAAGTTAGAGCGGATCCCAAAACTCATTTTTATATTTAAGATCTTCCTTTTAAAGGGGATTTAAATACTCGCTCAAAACCTGAGGGATCCGGCTCTGTGGTGTATTTTATATTCGCAACGAGGTTGCTGTTTTCGTAAATGAATTGATTACTTACCCAATGTTCGGGAAGTAAGTCCATCTATTGAGTCGGCATAAGCAACATGGGCTCAGTGGGCGTCCATGAAAGTGTAAGTGGCTCAGTGGGAGTCCATCAAATGCGTAAGTGGCTGAGTGGCAGTCCAGCATAAGGTCCTATTGCGACCAGGGTGAGGACCAGTGGGGAATTCATCCATCTACTAGTAGAAAAGGTTACTTATTGGTATCTTTGCCTGATCAGCAAGATATCAGGTTTATGCCAAGGTTTTCTCCTTTCCAAATTCATTGGATATTACAACTCTGTTTATAATTTTCATAACAGAGGTTTTCAAGGAGTGTATGAAATGTATATATATATAGGTGTGTATATATATATATATCAGGACTTAATGAAGTATCTCGTAACTTCATTATTTATAATGATATTTCAAAGATTGAATATTCAAGTCTTATCTTGTAGTCTCATCAGTGTGATGAACTTTTGAAACTGATTATAACTTGAACGGTGGTAGTTCAAGTAGTATTTGGAAAAGATATAAGTATATTGGAGTATCTTGTAACTTCATCTTTTAAACTTATATCTAGTTAATGATTGTCTTATGCATGACAAAGGTTTTAGAAAAACGTTGAGACAAGGTTAGATATATGAAATCACCTTGCAACGATATTTTTATACAGTTATAAACTGGAACTCTGTGGATGTTATACATGTCAGAGGATTTCTAATATTGTGAAAAGTATATATATGTATATATATATACTGAATATTTTGCGACTACGTTAAGATATCAGCTTGGTTCATTTCTTTTGACCAAGACTTTCATGAGTACTATGAGAATGCTCATATATTGTTAATCATTATACATATTATTTTGGTGGGCTTGTTGCTCACCCTTGCTTTCTTTTTTCATCACACAACAACAGATAGAAAAGATGAACATGACCAAGCTTCCAATTCGCAAGCGGTTAGAAAATGTTCCGCAGTTTTCTGGAAGCGTTGATGCCGCCGTGGCTGAGGTAGGAGCTACCAATAGGCTAGGTTTTCAACTATTGATGAACCAGACTTATGTATAATATGAATTTTAATAATGGCAAGGAATATGTAAATTATTCAGAAACCCCTTTTGAGGTGAAATGGTTTATAATTGTGGAATAAAATGACTTGTGTTCTTTTTGGTTTTCATCTCTGAGACTATAACTTGTGGTGTGTGTGTATATTGTGGGGTCACAATACGCAGCAGTTGGTTGATTGTTAAGGTTAAGTATTATTAAGGGAAATGGAACTCGTGACAACCCGAATCCCCGACCCCGGATTTGGGGGTGTTACAGAAATGGTATCAGAGCCAAGCGTTATAAACCTCAGAGATGATGTGACGTTAAGATAATAAGTTCACTAAGATAATAAGAACTCTTGCCAAGTACATAATCGGGCTACCTAACCTATTACTGACAATTAAAACCCTTACGGGAACCCTTATAAATATTATGATAGTAACATAGTTCGTTCTCGTATAGGCAGCGGGGCACCGAACCCTGAGGTTCAGGAGCATCAGCATGAGGATGTTTTATTACATGTTGGAGATCAAATTATGAATCCGATAGAGTACCCTAACGAGGGACCAGATGAGATTCATGTTGAGAATGTTGCGGTTGAGGATGTTATCCAAGAAGGGATTGTTGCTGAGGAGGATCTCGTGGAGGATCCTGACGAGAATGAAGAGAGGACCGCTGAGGAATTGATGACCGTAGTCAGGGCGACTACCAGAGCAAGAATGGCCGCGAGGGTGGCACTAGAGGATGAAGAGTTACCAAGGGCACAAAGGTTAATGAGGGCAGAAGGAGTGGGGCCTTCCACGACACCAATTATACCAGTATCAGACCCTCTTCTAGAGGTTCCTGAAGACATCCATGAGGTTCCACCAATTCATGTTCCCTCCCCTGTACAGAGCCCAACACCTACTGAGGAAATGCCACCTTTATCTCCTGCACCATTGTCACCTGATACCGTGCTTGGTTATCCATTTGGATCCCCTGGGCCTGCACCACCTGCACCCCATGGACTGCTAGATGCTACCACTCAGGCTTCTCTTATCGTCGATTATTATATGACTTTGGGTGGCCTGTCTGAGGGCCGTAATTTTAGGAGTGATCTGTTGGATCGACTTACTGCACCGAGGATTGAGGGCGGGGTACTTCCGGCAGGATTAGCTTATAGCATGGAAAGGATTGAGGCTACCACCCGAATTACAGCTAGAGGCCATCTTGAGGGTCAGGTTGATCCAACACTACTTGTAACTATCTTAGACCTCATCACCTCTGTGATGGAGCAGGTTAGGGATGTCGTGCGTGCCCGCATTTCTTGATCCATGGTAGTGTGCAGAGCCAGAGCGATCAGACAAAGGTTTCATGTAGCACCACTTTTGGAGGATTAGCCCAAGTTATGAATGATTAGTTTTAATGACTAGATGATTATCTATGGTAGTACTTTTGGGATAGAAGCGATCAGATCAAATGATGTAATTCTTTTTAATGTGTTCAGTTGTTGTACCCTCGAACAAATGGTTATATATATATTCGTTAATTTCAGTTCAGATCAGTTTGTTTGTGATAAGTTCATATTGTTAATTGCACTATTAACACTTAAGAGAGTGTCATGAAGTTTATAGAACTTGAGAATTCATAATTTGCAATCATGCAAGGACAGAACGAGGGAAAGACTTAAGCAAAGTAAGTAAGACAAATATCCAGAGATTCTCAAAATTTTTCCAAGCATTATGCCCCCATGAGGAATAAGATTAGGGGCAAACCTTGAATGTGATAATCAGGGAGGTCGTAATTAAGATATAAGGAACCCAGAAAATAATGAAGTGGAAAATAAGGATTTTAAATTAAAAGATGACCCCAATTATGGGGAGTAGGAAGAAATATTTAGACTGAGAAATCAGAAGTCGAGCAAGATAGGAAGAACCAGGATGGTACTCCTATTGGGCAATCCATGGACCTGCCTAAAACAAAACTTATACTTTTACCCCTAACCACCACCTTGAGGAAACAATGTGGTGTGAAATTCTTTCAGGACCTTTAAGTCGCTAAGCTCTCAGAGTTCCAAGGAAATAGCTGACCCAGTTGAGGAAAGAGCCTGGCTAAAGGAAATACAGGAATCATTTGAGATTCTAAATGATTGATGAATGATAAAAGACTGTTTCTGTCACTTACCTTCCTAAGAGAGAGACCACCCACCGGTGAAAGACCAAGAAAGGCACGGAGCAAGAGGTTATGATAAACTGATTAAAGTTCAGTCAATTGTTTTCGAGAAAGTAAATCCCAAGGTTAGGGAGATAGTGTAAAAGCTTTAAGAGCCAGAACAAAGGCGGACGAATATGATGAATTATGAATCTAAGATTGTAAAAGTTGTAAAGATTCGTTCGGAGGATAAGAATCCCAGAACGACGTGATGTTTGAAGTAATTAATTAGTGGGTTCATGAAATGATTGTAAGAGAAAGGAAAATAAAAAGAAACTGAAGTGGAAAGGAATATAAAGGCAATAGAGTTTGAGGAATGATAAGGGAGTTAGGTATGAGGAGACATTAAAGAATCATAGTATTAGAAATAGAAAAGTATGTGATCGTCAGGATGAGGATGATTCACTATGAGCTAAAGTTGATGGTTAAAGGCATAAGAGATGTACATATTGTACCCCCTTTAAGTTGGGAGAATTCAAGGAAACCTTGAGATAGTTCGAAGGATAAATAATGAGACGCGGATAGACTGAGGAGGTAAGAAAGTAGGAAATTAGGAAAATTGGATGAAGGAGGTGACCTTCAAGAATGTGAAGTGTAAGACTGGTGGCATGATACCCAGAAAGGGAGACGCCAGGTATGAAAGACATCCCAATATTGAGATGACTGTTGAGATAAACAACAAAAGAAAATGAGGATTTATTAAGAATATGTTCACGTTGAACACGTCCAATATCTTCCAGAACATCCATGTTATCATTACCAAATTAGGAAAGAAAAGCGGGTAACTATTGTTATCTTTTGAAGGCCATATGTGTTGACCTCAGTTTGAATAAGGATGCTATTGTGAAATTGGTATAGACTATCTGGGTGGGAATGATTGGATAAGATAATCTATCAAGGATATATGACTTGATTTATCCATGGAAGGATGCAAGTACCTTTTTAAAGGTGGAATTAAGGATATAACTTCGATAACTTGAGATGAATCCTAGGGGAATGCATAAAGGTTGGCATTCCACCCTTAATAGGGACAGCATAAGTTTTGACAGTATGAATTGGAAAGGATCAAGTTAGCAACAACCTTTAAGGATCAGTAGAGAAAATTTTTAGAAGTACATAGACAATGGTTCTAGTATTAGTAAATGGTATTTTGTTATGCCCTGTATCTAGGGAATACGGGAGGAACGATTCAAGGATAACCTTAGAGGTTTTACAAGGAGAAAGGTAATATTCAAAATTCTCAAGAATAGAAATTTTGATAAAGGAAATATAAAGTAATAATAATAATGCCAAGTGGGGCACATGTTAAACCATGAGAAAGTATAGATTGAACCCAACGAAGGTCAAGAATGGTGAAAACAAGAAGGGACCAAGATAAGAGACGTCCTAAGTATGATCGAGAGTCAGTCGTGACAATGATTAACCTCTAAAGACTGAGGCAATAACTTATGGAAGAAAAAAAAATGGTGGTATTTTTTTTACTCATCAGATTTTAAGGAAAACATCTTCACACAAGCAGTGATTGGAAATGAGGTAGAAAATTTAGTTGGAGATCGTTCAAACGACATTGATTGTAAGGAAATTTTACTATCAGGAAAGACCAAAGAGGTGGCCAACACTTTAAGTGTAAGAGAGCAATTATAGGCGCTCGTGCCAGAGGAATACAGTGATAATGGTTGAAGCCGTAAAGGTTGTATTATGGTTTGGAAGATTGACATTCCTTCTGATGACTGTGCAATACCCAACCGTAATAGTAGTTTGGTAAAGGTTTAATTCGTATAATCGCCATGAGCGGGCTATCTATCTTAGAAGGTCCTATCTTGAGAAAAAACCAAGACCATGTTTCAAAAAGGACTAAACAAACCTTTGAGTTAAGTCTTCTATTGAAGGCATATGATTAAGAATGGTATTAACCTGCTATCGTTGTTTTGATTGAAACTCTTCTGCAATTTTTTCTGCTTCATTTCATATGTACGTCAAGTTCAGGAGTGTTCTTCATGAATCATGAACGGTGATCATGTTACCTCCTTAGACGAATTTGATACGACATGTATGGACTCCATATGGTTAGCTATTAAGATTTCATAGAAAATGAATAACTACAGTAGGTCAGCGATAGACCACAGTAATGCAACAATGATTCTGTGAGTAATGAGTCGATTACAACCGTGAGAGTTGTATTGGAATGGATGTTGAGATTGAGTACCACTAATCGGGTCATGGTGGTGTATAAGTTATCACTAATAGACTAATTAATTAGATTATCTACCTATTTAATACTTATTCCTTCTTATCAATAGAGAGTCATATTACTATACGAGGAATGTTGCGGTGCAAGCATAGAATTCTAGTAACGATGATGTATTAAATGAGATTCCAGATTCGATTTTCGATGTCGAGGGAGTTTCAAAGGTGATTGAGTATAAGCTCAAGGAAGAGCATGGGTCCATATGTTTTTTTCTCCTATGATAAACCTCTATAGTTCAGAGGTAGGTTCCAAGCCAGATATTTTGTGGCAGTATATTTTTTTCATATATACAATTCTCTTCAATTCGTTCTTTTCTCTTCTTTTCATTTCATATAAGCTGAGAAGAACAACCCTTCCAGAAGGGGAGGTAATGCCGAATGACTATCTATCTGTATGATAGAAGCCTAGTAGGATACCACATGTTGTTTAATTGCTTGTTCATACTAAAGGCTGGCCACCTTCTGTACTAACTATGCAATAGAACAAGTGTTCATGATCATAGTGATCTCTCAACAAATTCCCTTACTTCTATATGATGGATCAAGCTTTCGAAGATGGAAGCATCTAGAGATGAAGTGGTACCAAGTAAGGTGGTATTCCGATTCTAACGCGTCCGTGATACTAAGGTTAACGCGATTATTAAGAGGTTATAAAACTCTAGCGAGTAAAGGTATATCTAGAATAGTATCCTGTACGGAAGATAGTAACGATTATGAACTAGAAAAAAATGGGTATTGAGAAGCCAAAGCTATAGTGCTAGAAGCTATGATGAAATTCTGTGCAATAGACTTGAAAGAATTTGGAATGATCACTTAACACGGATTAAGTTTTCTCACGATAATCGATCGTATGTCAGTATCGAGGTATCGCCTTATGAGATCCTTGAGGGAAGACAATGTCGATCTCCCTTATGCTAGGATGAAGATTGCAGAGCACAAGATGCTCGGACCAGTAGTGGTCCAAAGGACCAAGGATATAATAGATTTAATCAGAGGATGGATGGTAGTAGCCCAAGATGGACATAAAAAGTATGTTGATTCGACACGAAAGGACAAAGAATAGGAAATTGGGGACCTAGTAATGTTAAAGGTATCCCTTGGAAAGGATTGATGAGGTTCAAAAAGAAAGGAAAGTTAAGCCTACGAATTGTTGGACCCTTTGAGGTATTAAGACGTATTGGGAAGTTAGCATATGAGCTAGCCCTACCCCCGAACATGTAGCAAGTTCATAACGTGTTCCACGTATCAATGTTAAGGAAGTGTAATTCGGATGCCAGACAAATAGGGGCATATGAGCGCATAGACATGCAACCAGACGTAAACTACATGGAGCAACCAGGAAGGGTTATAGATCAAAAATGGACAAATGCTTAGGAGAAGAGTTATCAAAATAGTCAGAGTTTGATGGTAGAACCACAATGTGGGAAAATTACGTAAGAGTTAGAAAGTGCAATGCTAAGAAAGTATCCTTACTCATTTTCTATCTAATTCCGGGACGGAATCCTTTTAAGGAGGGGAGACTGTAATAACCCCAATTTTTGGAATTTTTGAAACCCTTATGAATAGTGTTTTGCTGATTATGCTGATTAAGAAAAATTTTCATGCCACACTATGTAGGGGTTCTTTTATTGATCTTCTGGGATATTATTAGTACTCTATGTAGTATATAAGTGTATGTAAAGATCGTCAGAATCCAAATTCGAACACTTTGATTTTTCCCGAAAATCCACCAGATACCAAAAGAATTGAGTATAAGGTAACATGATTAAAAGGACTTAAATTCAAGGATTATAAGAGAGGATCATAAAAGGAATATAATGTATTGAGAAAGGTTAAGGAAACCCAAGTAATAAGATCCCGGGTATGATCCCTCAAACGATAAACGAAAACAAAAGTTAAGCGAACCGTATAACAGATCAGCGGTCATTAGCCAAGTAATTAGAAGCTAATAAAAGAGGTTAGTGAGGATGATGTCATCAAACCAATAAGAGGAGGACAAGTGGGGGAGGATGACATAACAAGGTGACATAAGCATGACAAAGAAATGTGTGTTGTTGGTTGATTAAGAACCACACAAAAGTTACCATGGTAAGAAGTAATAAATCAAAACAAAAACCAAAAAACAACCAACCAACCATTCATTTCACCAAAAACACAAAGTTGACTCATTTCTTCAAAGGAAGCTCTCGGCCTTCTCTTTATTTCAAAAAGGAAAATTCAAAATCCTAGTTCCAAGCTTTGTTAATTAGCAAGGTAATTATCTAAGACTCCTTATGCATAGATATAGCTATCCTATAAGTTTGAGCTTCTAATTCATTCACAATCTCTTCCTAAAAATCATGGAAGAAGATGGTGAATAGTGTTTTTTAAGAACTAAAATTTTTGTTCTTGAGTTTTTGTTTAGATTAAGCTTGGATAAGGACTTTTAAGGGTGATTCCAAGCTAATTACTTGATTCTCCACTCTCCAAGGAAGGTATAACCCCTCCAAACCCTAACTTTACTTGAGTATTAGGTTTAGTTTTGTTGTTATAGTTCATGAGAGGCTTGATTGTTGTGTATGTAGAGGTTAGTTGGCTATGTGATGTTTTGGAGTTGTAATTCTTGGAGTATTGATTAATGAACTTAAGTATAGTTTAAATTCATGTTTGAGAATAGTATAAATTGATAATTTTGAGTTTTTGGGGCTGTTATAGTGAATTATGGATGGAGTTTGGTTGGGATGTTGATTGTGAGTTGATTGTGGGTTGGTTTGGAGTAGAATAAAATTGGTAATCGCGTAAACATAGTCGTCGTAATGTCCAAATTACTTTAGACTGTTTTGTTCATAACATCAGGACCCGTGCACTCACTTTTGGTTTTGACCATTGCCATTATTAGATAGTTCATGTTACGAGCTTCATTTTGATATGTGGTTCGTTTGAATCCGATGTACAGTTTAGGAGAAACGACCGTTTTAAGTAACGACATTTCGCGAACGAACCATTACCCCTCGCCTTACTTTGAAACATAGGTTAAAGACCTTAAAGGACTAATTGGAGTATTAATCATTTATGTAAAGTGTATTAGGCAGTTGATAAGGCACTTGCGAAAGAATCGCCTTAAAACCCTTAATGGTTAATTTATTAAAAATGGTGGAGCCGAGGGTACTCGAGCGACTTAAGTGAACCGTTAAGCGCAAAAGCGAGTGTTAAAGTCTAATGGGTTAAAGTATAGATTCATAAGCAACTTTGGTTTAATTCCAACTTATATGTTGTTTATAGGTTACCAGACTCGTCCCAAGCCATTTGTCACCCCCAGTTGCTCAGGCAAGTTTTCTACCCGTTATACTGTTGTTGTGATGTATATATGTATATGCATTATCTTGGGATAGATGCATGTTGGGTAATTAGCAAATTTTGCGATATATTGAAGCATGCTGATTTGGTATATATATGCATTTCTGTTTCGTAATCTTGATATATATAATCTTTGATTCAAAAGCTTATTAGTTGCATAATATATATGCTAGAGATAAGCAGTAGTTGCGTATACCCTGAGTATAAGGGACCTAAAGGTGAACATTTTCTAAAACCGGGAATCGATGTTCCCGAGTATATTATATATATATATATATTATATATATATATATATTGATATAGTTTTCAAAACTATTAATCGAATAAGGTTTATTCGATAAGTTTATATTATTTAATGAATATTACTTGAATATTTATTTGAGGACTTCTGACTCAGTTTATATTATTTAATGAATATTACTTGAATATTCATTCGAGGACTTATGACTCAGTTATATTATTTAATGAATATTATTTGAATATTCATTTGAGGACCTATGACTCCTATTATTTACTAAATAATATTCTTTATTTTATTAAAGAATAGTGTTTCGATAATCAAACTTATTTTCGATTATTCAAATAAAGATAGTACTTTCGTATAAGTATATCTTTGGTTATTTATTATTCATTTCAAGTATAAGTTTAACACTTTTACTTCAATTATTTTTATAAGGATTATCCTTATGGGAATATTATTTAAATGATAATATTCAGATATTTTTCTAATATATCGGGACTGATTTACTTTATTAAATCAGCATTACTCCAAACAATCTTTAAAGTGTTTTCGAGTCTTCAAAATGATTTTTAAAAGTTAGAGCGGATCCCAAAACTCATTTTTATATTTAAGATCTTCCTTTTAAAGGGGATTTAAATACTCGCTCAAAACCTGAGGGATCCGGCTCTGTGGTGTATTTTATATTCGTAACGAGGTTGCTGTTTTGGTAAATGAATTGATTACTTACCCAACGTTCGGGAAGTAAGTCCATCTATTGAGTCGGCATAAGCAACATGGCCTCAGTGGGCGTCCATGAAAGTGTAAGTGGCTCAGTGGGAGTCCATCAAATGCGTAAGTGGCTGGGTGGCAGTCCAGCATAAGGTCCTATTGCGACCAGGGTGAGGACCAGTGGGGAATTCGTCCATCTACTAGTAGAAAAGGTTACTTATTGGTATCTTTGCCTGATCAGCAAGATATCAGGTTTATGCCAAGGTTTTCTCCTTTCCAAATTCATTGGATATTACAACTCTGTTTATAATTTTCATAACAGAGGTTTTCAAGGAGTGTATGAAATGTAAATATATATAGGTGTGTATATATATATATCAGGACTTAATGAAGTATCTCGTAACTTCATTATTTATAATGATATTTCAAAGATTGAATCTATTCAAGTCTTATCTTGTAGTCTCATCAGTGTGATGAACTTTTGAAACTGATTATAACTTGAACGGTGGTAGTTCAAGTAGTATTTGGAAAAGATATAAGTATATTGGAGTATCTTGTAACTTCATCTTTTAAACTTATATCTAGTTAATGATTGTCTTATGCATGACAAAGGTTTCAGAAAAACGTTGAGACAAGGTTAGATATATGAGATCACCTTGTAACGATATTTTTATACAGTTATAAACTGGAACTCTGTGGATGTTATACATGTCAGAGGATTTCTAATATTGTGAAAAGTATATATATACTGAATATTTTGCGACTTGGTCGCGTTAAGATATCATTTTGGTTCATTTCTTTTGACCAAGACTTTCATGAGTACTATGAGAATGCTCATATATTGTTAATCATTATACATATTATTTTGGTGGGCTTGTTGCTCACCCTTGCTTTCTTCTTTCATCATACAACATCAGATAGAAAAGATGAACAAGACCAAGCTTCCAATTCGCAAGCGGTTAGAAAACGTTCCGCAGTTTTCTGGAAGCGTTGATGCCGCCGTAGCTGAGGTAGGAGCTACCAATAAGCTAGGTTTTCAACTATTGATGAACCAGACTTATGTATAATATTAATTGTAATAATGGCAAGGAATATGTAAATTATTCAGAAACCCCTTTTGAGGTGAAATGGTTTATAATTGTGGAATAAAATGACTTGTGTTCTTTTTGGTTTTCATCTCTGAGACTATAACTTGTGGTGTGTGTGTGTATATTGTGGGGTCACAGTACGCAGCAGTTGGTTGATTGTTAAGGTTAAGTATTATTAAGGGAAATGGAACTCGTGACAACCCGAATCCCCGACCCCGGATTTGGGGGTGTTACATTTAAGTAGGGATTCTGACAATCTATCATACCAAGCTCTAGGTGCCTACTTTATTCCATATAGAGCCTTGAGTAACTTGTACACAGAATCTGGAAATTCTGGATCTTCAAAGGCAGGTGGTTGTTGCACATAAACCTCTTCTTCTAGCTCACCATTTAGGAAGGCACTCTTGACATCCATTTGATACACTTTAAAATTTGAATGTGCAGCAAATGCTAGAAAAATCCTTATTGCTTCAAGTCTTGCAACTAGAGCAAAAGTTTCATCATAATAAATTCCTTCTTCCTGTGAGTAGCCTTTTGCAACCAACCTTGCCTTGATTCTGGTAACTATACCATTTTCATCCATCTTGTTCCTAAACACCCATTTTGTTCCAATTATACTTCTGTTCTTTGGTGCATGAACTAAATCCCAAACTTTGTTCCTTTCAAACTGATTCAGCTCTTCCTTCATGGCAGATATCCAATCAGGATCCATTAGAGCTTCTTCAGTTTTCTTAAGTTCCACTTGAGACAGGAAGCATGCATGTAGGCACTCATAAGCAGTTGCACTTCTAGTTCTCATACCAGCAGTAGGATAACCAATAATTGCTTCTCTACTGTGACTTCTATCCCACTTTCTTGTGTGAGTTTGTTGACTTGTGTCTTCATCATTTTCTTCAGCATTGGTATGACTTGTATATCCTTCTTCTGTTTCTCCCCTTGAGTTTGTGCTATCGAATTCAGGTGTTTGAGATGAGCTTCCATTCCCATGATTTTCCTGTTCAGTAGTCTCTTCATTCATCATCTGTTGTTCATTAGCTTCATCTTCTCCATCAGAATCACTATCAATGTTGAGATTTTCAAATGCAAGGGCTTCAACTTCATTATCATCAAGACATTCCAAGCCTGAACACTTATCATCAAAAGCCATATATGTGCTTTCCATAATCTTTTTTTAATCAATTACATAGACCTTGTAGGCAGTTCTTTCCAATGAATATCCCAAAAAAATTGCTTCAAAAATTTTTGAGTCAAATTTTCCCACATATCCAGAGTTGTCATTCAAAATGTAACACTTGTTTCCAAACATATGAAGATGCTTTACAATAGGCTTTCTCTTAGACATGATTGAGTAAGGTGATTTGTAATGTATCTTGTTAATGAAATATCTGTTTTGAGTATAGCATGCAGTGTTAACAGCTTCTTCCCAAAAACTTGTTGGCAACTTGGCATCTTGCGGCATTGTTCTAGCAGCTTCAACTAATGTTTTGTTCTTCCTTTCAACTACTACATTTTGTTGAGGTGTTCTAGCAGCAGAGAACTCTTGAAGAATTCCTTTATTTTTACAGAATTCACTTAATGTTGTATTTCTGAATTCTGTTCCATTATCACTTCTCAATCTTTTTACACAGTTTTGATCTTCAGCCTATTTTTTTATCTTCTTTATTTTCTCAATTATGATGTGAGGAGTCTCATATTTAGAGTGTATGAACTCTACCTAAGTGTTGTTATTCCCAGTGGACTAACAATGAGATTTACAGAAGGGGGGTTGAATGTAAATCTCAAAACTTTTTCAAGTTTTGAGTAGTTTCTAAGGCTAAGTGTTTTAGTGAGCAAATGTGTGTGAATGGCTTGAAGCTAATACAGACAGATATATATTCAAACACAAATGTAAAGAACACAAAGAACTTAAAAACTTTTCTGGTGGATTTGTTGTTCCACCAGAGATGTGTTATTTCATAAAATCTGTGATTCAAAGAATTAAATCACAGCTGCTTCCTAGTACAAACTAGATGATTTTCTCTCTGGATTTTTCTAAACAGCTCTGGAAAATTCACATCTAATTACTAGCTGCTACTTGGTTTATATATCACCAAGTTTATAAGTGAAGACAAAACTGTAAAATATAATTAAAAAATCTCTTCACATGTTTCTTCTTCATTTCTCTATCCAATGCAATTTAGGCTTAGCTGTTAATCTTTGAATACTTCCTTGTTTGCACCAGAATGGAAATGCTGCATTTTCTTGATTCCTCCTAGAGGCTTCCACATTCCAGTTTGTCTCTGTCAACCCATGTGCCTCTGTCAGCTTATGAATTGTCACTATCAACTGCTAATAAACTAAGCATCCGTTGAAGCTTTCATCCGTTGATGCCTTATCCGTTGAGGCTTTATCCGTTGAAGCTTTATCCGTTGATGCATTAGCAGTTGAAGTCTTTATCCGTTGAAGCACTTATCCATTGATGGATATTATCCATTGAAGCTTTAGAGACATCCGTTGAAGCTTTGTTTCTTATCCGTTGAAGGTCTTCAATATAAGTTGATACTTCTTCACTTATATAAAATTACAAGGCATGAAATATTTACAATTAGCCCTCCTATTTGCGTATCCATTAGTAGTCAACATGACTGTTAATTTCCTACAACATCTAAGAATTATAACTTGAATCCAGAGAATGAAATGTGCTACAATACTAAACTTATTGCTAAGTAAAGCTACTCCTTCAACGGATAGCCAAGATGGTCTTATCCGTAGAGGCTATAAACACTAGATTTCTACTTAAGTGTTTTGTTTAACTTATCATCAAACTAATACACATATTCCTAACAATCTCCCCCTATTTATGTCTACTAGAACTGTAGGCATAAATTTGGGTTTAGCTTGATGATAACAAAACACTTGACAAATATATTAACTGTAATAAAGCAGAAATTCAAAAGTGCTGCAAAAATGTGTATGCTGAGATGGAATTGAAGAATTACATTGTTTCCAAGGGTGCTCCTTTAGCCTGAGCAGATTAATTTCTTTTCCTTTGATCCCTTGTTTTCTTTCCTAGCCTCCTGTCATTCTCCTCTATTTGAAGTTGAAGTTGTCTGTAGAACTCAGCTTCATCTTCTTCATTGATGTCCAACTTAGATTGCATATCCTTGAGAGTTTCATTACTGGCAATCTTGAGCTGATCTTCAAGTCTGAAAAATCTTCTGACTCCTTTGTTGTCTCTGAACTCCATCAACCAATGAGGTAATTTATGAACTGTAATTCCTCTTTCTTGAATGAGTAATGTTCTAGGCAAGGCATTGGGCTCTCACCAAGTTTTCCTTATGTTGGCAATCTTGTTGAGAATCTCAGTCTTGGCAGTCCTGGTAAAGTCAGAATCCCTTTGTATGGCTGAGTAGATTCTTACCAAGGTAGAGTAGCCTTCATTCAGAATCCTGTAGAGAGGCCAAGTTCTTTCCCCACTTCCTTTATATTTGAACACTAGTCTTTCTGGTAGCTGTTTGTAGGCAGCTATTCCCCTTACTTCCTCCAGCTCATCCAGATAGAGTTCAATGTCTGAAAATTCTTTTATGTCACAAATGTGAACATAATCATCCTTAGAGGCTTGTGGCTTAGGCTTAGGCTTCTGAGTGAATTTGATTGAGGTTTTAGGAGGTGTTGATTTGATTCTTCTTTTCTGCTTCTTTGATGGTGGAGAAGAGGTTAAGAAGGTGGGCAATTTGATGGTGTCCCAATCAATTGGTTCATCCTTAGGAATGATTGTTTCACCATGAATGTTTATGAAGGGGTCAGGCACAATGGGTTCAGGAATAGAAGGTAGTGGTTTGGATTTTGATTGGGTTTCTTCAGTCTCATCTACCATCTTTCTCTTTGCATTGGCCTTCTTTCTGTTCCCTTTCTGCCATTCCTCTCTTTCCTTACTTCTTTCTTCCATATCATTATCAACCATATCCCCCATACCTTCATCTTCACTTTTGTCTTCAATTTCTTTCTTTTCTTCAGCTTGACTAGACTTTGGCTGTTTTTCAAGCTTTGCTTGTGCTCTTTTGTCAGCCTTTAGCTTTTTGGCTTCTTCCTTTAACCTTCTGATTTCTTCCCTCTTGGCTGTTGAGAATTTGGGATGTCCTTGCATCACACAGATGCTCTTTCCCTCTAAAGATAATAGCCATGTTCCTCCTTTCAACCACATCCATGGTCTCTTTGTGCTTTATGATAATTCCACCCAAAACCTTGTCTTCATCAGGCTTTGGAAGAGGAAAATCCACTTCTTTCATCTGAGCAAGGCTTAGAGGATTCTTTGTAGAGTCCTTATTGGATCTATTGTTGGGCTTGAGAACCATAGGTTTCAGATTCTTGGAAGAAGTCTCTCCAACCTTATTCCTCCTTACTGGCTTGAGCTCCATAATAATTAGTTCCACCTTTGTGCTATGCTTCACAGATTGTGATTTAGAAGTTGTAGAACCAAAAATTTGTTGCATCTTTTCATCAATTTTCCTCCTTTGCTCTTTGACTTGCAATTCAGCTGCTGCTATCTGGATTAGATCAATTCCATCAAGCTTTCCTTTGATTTGAATAGTTGGAGAAGTGGTGATGGCAGGAACTAGCACTTGAGATATTTGAACTGTTGTTGATAGCTCTCCTTCCCCTTCCCCTTTATTCTCCCCCATTTTATTATCATCAAGGGTAGGGGTCAAGCCTTGTGCTTTTGCCAGCTGCATTAGTACATTTGTCTGAGTTTGTTGATTCTGAAGAATGGTGACCATAGAGTCTTCAATGATCTGAACTCTGTCTTCCAACCTGGCCAGCCTCTTGTCAGCATCAGATGCTTTCCTCAGTCTCCCCAACAAATCTTGCATAGTACCATAAGGCATGACTGAATCCCACTTCTCAGCATTGTAGGATTTCAGATCAGCAATGTCCTGCTTGAGTTCATCCACACTTAGATTCTGTTTGAAATGCTGCAACTGCAAGAGATGCAGAGAGTCCAGATGAGTTTAAAGAATTGCCTTGGTACCAGCATCTGTAGTCTCCTGAAGGGCCTTCTGAATAGTCGTTACTTGTCTGACCAAAGTTACACAAAACTCTCCTGGTGTAGATGCCTTTGCCCATGCCCAATCAGGTAGATCTGGAACAGAACTTGGGCCTGCTTCTCCTCCTAAGTTCATGATCTCATCCAAAGAATTAGAGTCATCATCATTAGAATTTACTCCAAATTCTTCAGATGGCTCACCAGCTTGAGAAGGCAGCCTGTTAACAGCAGCTTTGTCTCTGAGAAGAGATTCTAAAGTGTGTACAATGTTTAAAGTCTGTTCTGCCTCCACATTGCCCTGAGCAGCCAACAATTGATAGGCTGGAACAGGGTGAGTAAAAGTGTTAGCATCCAAGGAAATGTTATCAATTACAGCTTTGTAATATTGCTGAAATTGTCTTCCCTTGTCTGCATCATCCACAATCATTGACTCACTAGCAATGGCTGGATCCACCCTTATAGCTTCTGTACCTGCCTTTCTCTCATTTTCTCTATTTTCTTGCATCAGGGGCTCCCCCTGGCTCACACACACCCTCACACCCTCACCCTCACCTTCTAAGGTGGCACTCCCCTCACTCACTTTTGCCATGCTAGAAGAAATAGCATGCATATGGTGACTCTCAACCTCTCCTTTTGCATGGGAGCAACCCAGCCTCTCACTCAAATTATCATTCCCTTCCCTCAAACCTAAAAGTGATTGTACAGTAACCATGTCCTCTACAGTTGGAATTGTTTCTGTTATATGTGTAGAGATCATCAACGGATAGGGAGTATCCGTTGAAGTGGAAACTGATGGTATCAACGGATAACTGTTGTTAAGCTTATCCGTCGAAGAACAACCACTTGTCAACGGATGAGAGATATCCGTTGAAGAAGGAAAAGATGTAGATATTGAAAGTGACATAATTGTTGAATCTGTGTGAATTGATTTTAAGTGAGGTAACACAGATTCTTCAACTATATCTGAAAGAATTGGCTGATGATCCAACAAATCATCTAAAAGATGATGATCATCAGGTTTTGAGTGGGGCTCCTCCCTGAGTTTTAATGAGGGAGAATCAGGAATTGATGTGAATATCATATCCACATCCAGAGAGGTTGATGGAGAGTTTGATGATTGATGTGTTTCTATTATGAGAGAATGGGGTTGTGACTCCACATTTGTTGGAGTCACATCAAGCTGAATTTGAGAAGGCAAAGATACAGGTGGATGTATATGTGCTGTGTGTGCCCCTTGTGTGGAAACTAGGGTCTTGGCCTTCTTCTTCCTTGAAAAGGCTTTGATTGGTGAATGTGTGGCTTCAGTGTCCCTCCCTCTTTTGATCTGTGTCCCTGGTTGGGGACTATTTTCAATAGTTGCACCCTTTTGGGAGGATGCAACTAGGGATGTGTTAGACTCCTTTTGAACCACCACAGTCTTTTGAGAGACTGTGGCTTGGCTGGTTGGGGAACCACTCACCTCTCCCACCTTATCCTGGGGGGCTTTTTGATGTTCACCCCTCCCCTCACCACTCACACCCTATTCACTCCCTTCAGGGTTTATGGTAGTTGTTACAACTGTTGTCTTTTGAGAAACAACAGAGGTGGTTTTCTTTGACTTATGTTTTGAAGTTTTAGTTTTAGTGGCTTTGGTAGGAACCTGTTTGGACAAAGACACAGATTCCATTGCCACACTGGAAGGCAAAGAAACAATGGGGTTGGAAACAGTAGGAGTTGTAGAAGTGTTTACCTCACTTACCTGTGGTGCATTCATGATTGGCAAATATACCAATGGCACCTGGCTGTTGAGGTTGATTCTCAAAATGTCTGCAAGGACCCTTTTCTCTTGTGCCCAGCATTTGAGTTTATTGTTCTCATTAGATATAACCAATCCTTCAGCAACATGGTTAGCCAATTGAAAGGAATATGTCCTAAGTCCAATCATGTATTAGGATTTAGGAATAACTTTTATGTAATCTGTTTTGATTTCATTGATATTAATAAAGACTTGTTTTGTTTTTATTACGGGCTTTATCTATTTAAGTGTTTAAATAAGATATACCATAGTTTAGAGTAAAGCTTTTTATGGATTATGATGAGATCATAATAGTGAGACCTAAAAAGATGATAACTCTAAACTTAAATAGTTCCTGGTCATAGGATTACTAACTGGTAATTAATAATCCGCAAAGATCGGTACATACTATGCTTGCTTCATTATGAAGGATGTATGTTCTCATAGACATTTGTGTGGTGACACTATAGCTAGTATGTAGGTGCTTATTATGGAATAAGTTCACTGAACATGACTCGCCCAGCTGAACAACTGATGGAGTTCACTCACGTGTCAGCAGTTGTTCGCTTAGTGATAGTTGTACAAGTATCCTTAGACTTGAGGTCATCATAGTCATCTTGTGTACACTGAACTATGCTTTGGTTTACTTCTTAGTCTCCAGGGACAATTATTAGGGCTCTTCTGGGTATAGGAATTTGTACACGAAGATAGTGTATGATCAATAAAGGATCTACCCCTTCCAGTGAAGGAAGCGAATGTTCAAGGCTGATCCACTTATGCTAGTTCAGGAATCTCTGGCCAGAGTAAATGAAATTAGAAAGGAGTTTCTAATTTACATAGAACTACGCATAGTAAATGGTAAGCAAGTGATTGAATTAGATAGGCTTGACACGAGATCTATGCCTTGTATTTAATCGGGACATTGTAGGGTAGAAGGAGTTTATTGTACAGTAACTATTCACTGACAGGTTCTTGGTATTCTAAGCAGTGAATTCATATTATCCGGATAGTCGCGATATGTTGAGAAGCATCACTCACGATGTAGAATAAATGTGATTAATTAATTAATCATATTTAATAAATTAGAAAATTTATATAAATAATGATAAAATAGTTTTATTATTATTTATTTCTACTACCGGCTTAATATTGAACCTACAGGGTCACACCATAAAAAGAGAATGATTTATTGGTGGAGGAATTAATTAATAATGGCTAATAATTATTTATTTGTGAAATAAATAATTAATTGGCAAATTCAATAATTGATTAAATGAGATTTAATTGATTATAAATTAATTAAGAAAAGTTCTTAATATTATTAATTAAGAATTTAATTTTTGGAAATTAAATCAAGAGAGAGAATTATTTCTAAAGTGTTTAGAAAAAGGATTAATAATTAAAAGGTGTTTTAATTATTAATAAGAATAATAAATGGGATAATAATAATAATAATATTTATGAGAAAATTTCAGCTGAAAATTTTGCCTATAAATACACTATTATAGACCCTATTTTATTCCAACCCCAGAAACCCAAAAGTTTCAGAAAACCAAATTCTCTCCACCTCCTCCTTCTCCTAAAAGTCGTTTTCTTGGTGGATACCGGTGGAGTGCTTCACACTTGAGGAGCAACTGCTAAGGATCTCTGATCGTTGTCTCCGAATTAATTTAAAAGGTTAGATTCGATCCCTCGAATTTTTATTCACGATTTATATGCTTTTATTTGGATTTTGTGTGTGTAAAAGTATTTTTCCACGCCCCGCTGCGTTTAAAAATCCAACAATGGTATCAGAGCATAGGTTGTATGCATATAGATCTGTGGTAAAAATTTCAGAATTTAATGTGCTTGTATGAATTAATTATGATTTTTACAAGTTATATCATGGTTTAATTTTGTCTGATGAGAAATCGTTTCTCAGAATAATTTTGAGTGTTGATCTGGGTTCTATAAGTGTTGTAGATCGTCTGGGTATTTTTTCTATAATTTTAGGATGTATAGATTTTTTATTATGAATTTTTGAAGTTATTTCTATTAAAATTCGTAATTAAATATGTATATATATATAAATTGATTGTAAGTATGTATATATATATCTGTACATCTACATGTGTAATCTGTTGATTGCTGCAACCGAGAAAGAAGACAGAGTCAGGTGCACGGGATTTGAGGAAGAATGTCAGACGGCGACAGTTCACGCACAGGCAAAGGACCGCGCATCGACCACGCGCGCGTGGGGCTCACGCGCTGGCGTGCCACGCGCGGCGCGTGGAAGACACGCGCTGGTGACGTCATCAGATGACGTCATGCTGACGTCATCAGACGACGTCATGCTGACGTCAGCACAGGGGTCAGGGGCGCGTGAGGCGCGTGGGCGCGTGGGGGGAAGTCTGACACGCGCCTGACAGCGCGTGTGCGCGTGGCGGCGCGTGGGACATCTTCTCGGGGCGCGTGCGGGCGCGTGGAAGCTCAGAATGGGGTGATTTTAGTGCCGTTGGATTCATATTTTCGAGACGCTTCTAATGGTATATTATATGATATTTTATGAAATTGTTTTGAACTGTTTATAGCTAACAGAAGTGTTTTTAAGATGTTTTTGACTGTTTAAATTGCTTTTAAATGCTTCATGTGATACATAGAGATGTATAATGCTTAGACGAATGTGCTAGATGATGTAACATGCCTACCTTGATGTTTATTCATGTTTATATATGTGATATATGCTTAGTTTATCATGTGATGATAGATTTAGGTGAACTTGAATGAACATAAGGCGTTTGTTAGACAACCTAGTATAGTGAAATTGTTTCATAACCTTATTAACAATATTATGAATACAATCATGAGATTCTTGTATTTGTGAAACACGTAATTGAATATGAATTTTCGATATGAGAGAAAGGATGATTCTGTCAACAACAGATTTCTATCTGTAAGAAAGGGTTATTAAGTGACGCCTCTTGACAATGCTCCACCCGATCTTGGAATCGTCTGATTATTGATTATTGATTTGAAATATTTAATTTAAAAGGAAGAATCTCTTTATAATATGATTATGATTGTAACGTAATATAATCCCTCTAAAATTAAATAATATCAAGTAGTAATTGGCCAATGATACAACGGGCTTGTGTCGGTCATAGCCTTCCAACATGATAGAAAAGTAGTTCTTATTTTTGAATCATTGTCGGTTCGTGCTACAGCCGAGGGCTTTGATTTCGAAATAAGAAATACTTGTCTGTTACATAGAGATGTGTACATTGAATAAGAATCTAAAGGTCGGTACGTGCTACAGCCGTGGGCCTTTGGGGACTGATTCAACTGTACGGAATGTTGGGTTAGACTTGACTTAGAATATTGAGTTTGTCGTGCTACAGCCGAGACTCAATTATTCAAGAGGCTAAATTTTGATTAGGGAATAACATGAGATGTAATTGACAAGAGTTGTCTGCCTATTGAACATTGCATGGCGGTTCGTGCTACAGCCGGGGTTGTGTAATGGAATGTAGGATCCCTATTCCCACTAGCATTATGAATGCTTAATTTTTCATGTAGGGGGTTGAATAAATTAGGAAAACTAGTGGGAGCCACTTATGAATAAAGACCCGATTCATATAGTGTTTTGAAATGAAATCGAATATTTGCTAAGTGTTGTTATGTGTTTATCATTTACAGATTTACTTTATACGTTATGTCTTCTGCACTATCACTGAGGAGCATACTGGATGCTCACAAATTGACTGGTCCTAATTATGCTGACTGGCTTCGAAACTTGAGAATAGTTCTCAGGATTGAGAAGCTGGAATACGTGATTGACTCACCTAAGCCTACTGAACCTGCTAGTGATGCACATAATGATGAACACGTTGTGTATTGTAAGTGGATAGATGATGCAAGTGTTGCTCAATGCATCATGCTAGCTTCCATGAACATTGAGCTACAAAAGTAACATGAGCATATGGATGCTCACACTATCCTCATGCATCTACAAGAGTTGTATGATGTGGCGGGGAGGACAGCTCGATATGAGATATCAAAGGAGCTGTTCGGGTGTAGGATGTCTGAGGGATCATCTGTGAATGACCTTGTACTTAAGATGATCAATTTGATTGAACGTCTTGGATAACTTGGTTTTGCCATGGATGGGGAGCTGAGCCAAGACTTGGTCTTGCAATCGCTTCCGAGTTCGTTCTCGCAGTTTGTTGTGAACTTTCACATGAATAAGTTGGATGTCAGCCTGCCTGAACTCCACAACATGTTGAAGACTGCGGAATCGAATTTTCCCCCTAAGAAGAGTTCTGTTCTTCTAATTGGTGAAGGTTCCAATCCTAAGAAAAGGAAGAGGAAATCTTCCAAGAAGAAGAAAGTAGGTGAGAAAACGCCGGTTCCACCAAAAGCTGAAGACCCCAAGAGCAAAGTTGTTTGCTTTCACTGTAATAAGGTGGGGCACTGGAAGAGGAACTACAAGGTTTACCTTGCAGAATTGAAGAAGAAGGGTAGTGAGACTACCGCTTCTGATTCAGGTATGTTCATGATAGAAGTGAATATGTCATTTCTACTTGGGTATTAGATACCGCCTGTGGTTCTCATAACTGCAATTTGTTGCAGGGACCAAGGAGAAGTAGGACTCTTGAGGAAGAGGAGGTGATTCTACTGATGGAAATGGAGCAAGAGTTGCTGCTGTAGATGTAGAATCATTTCATTTACATATGCCTACGGGCAAGACTATTGTTTGAAATAATTGTTATTTTGTTCCCTCGATTGTGAGGAATATTATTCCCATGTTAGACTTGGCTGGATTTTTCATTTATTATTGAGAATAATGAATGTTCTATTCTTAGAGATAATATTCTTTATGGACGTGGTACTTTAAATAATGGTCTGTATATATGTGACATAATTTACTTCAGATTGAACAAACTAATAAAAGAAAAGGGATGATGAAAATCTCACTTCATAGTGGCACTGCAGTCTCCATTTAGTAGACATAGAGAGAAGGCTACAGATTTGCTAGGAATGGTACACACAGATGTATGTGCACCAATGTCTACGCAAGCCATGGGTGGATTTTCATACTTCATTACTTTCATAGATGATAGATCTGGATTCAGATATGTGTTTAATGAAACACAAGTCTGAGGCCTTTGAAAAGTTCAAAGAATATAAGTATAAAGTGGAGAAACAACCAAACATAGTATAATAACTCTTCAATCAGATCGAGGTGGTGAATACTTTGATGGAGTGTTTCTAGATTATCTCAAAGTAAATGGTATAGTCTCCCAGTGGACTCCTCCAGATTGGTATCTGAAAGGAGAAATCGAATTCTGTTAGACATAGTTCGGTCCATGATGAGCTATGCAAATCTTCCAGTATTCCTATGGGGTTATGCATTGGAAACCTCGGCATATTTACTGAATATGGTGCCTTCCAAATTTGTTCCTCAAACTTCATATGAGATATGGAAAGTAAGGAAACCGAGTCTTAAACACGTTAAGATTTGGGGATGTCCAGCTTATGTCAAGTAAGTTGACCCAGATAAGCTGGAATATCGATCTGTAAAATGTAGTTTTGTGGGATATCCTAAAGAGACTTTAGGGTATTACTCTTACACCGATCATCGGGTGTTTGTCTCCAGACATACTACCTTCTTGGAAAAGGAGTTTATCCTTGAAGGAAACAGTGGGAGCAAAATTGAACTTGATGAAGTTCAAGAAGCACAAACTACTACGGATCAAGTGGAAACACCTGTTCTGACTGAACAACCTTTTGTGGAACAGCCCATTCATAGATCAGGGAGAGTGTCTCGCCAACCTGAGAGGTATTATGGCCTTGTCATTGAGAATGACAATGAGTTGTCGATCATTGATGATGATGACCCTGTAACCTATAATAAGGCTATGAGTAGTGTTGACTCAGAGAAATGGCATAGTGCCATGAAATCCAGAATGGAATCTATGTATACGGTATACAAGAGATAGATTATAGCAGAAGGCCAGGCTTGTGGCAAAAGGATTCAAACAAAGGCAATGGATTGACTTTGATGAAACCTTTTACCTGTAGCCCTGTTAAAATCAGTTCGGATTTTGCTTGCGATTAATATGGTTTAAAGCAAGCTTCTCGAAAGATGGAACATTCGTTTTGATGAGACAATCAAAGAGTTTGATTTTATCAAAAATGTGGATGAACCATGCGTCTACAAAAGGGTTAGTGGGAGCGCGGTAACATTTCTTGTATTGTATTGAAATAGAGTTGACACACATAACAACATAGCAGACCCACTCACAAAGCTACTTTTTGAAAGTCACTTTGATCGTCATAAAGATGAGATGGGTATTACATACCAGAGTGATTGGCTTTAGTACAAGTGGGAGATTGAAAGGAATATGTCCTAAGTCCAATCATGTATTAGGATTTAGGAATAACTTTTATGTAATCTGTTTTGATTTCATTGATATTAATAAAGACTTGTTTTGTTTTTATTACGGGCTTTATCTATTTAAGTGTTTAAATAAGATATACCATAGTTTAGAGTAAAGCTTTTTATGGATTATGATGAGATCATAATAGTGAGACCTAAAAAGATGATAACTCTAAACTTAAATAGTTCCTGGTCATAGGATTACTAACTGGTAATTAATAATCCGCAAATATCGGTACATACTATGCTTGCTTCATTATGAAGGATGTATGTTCTCATAGACATTTGTGTGGTGACACTATAGCTAGTATGTAGGTGCTTATTATGGAATAAGTTCACTGAACATGACTCGCCCAGCTGAACAACTGATGGAGTTCACTCACGTGTCAGCAGTTGTTTGCTTAGTGATAGTTGTACAAGTATCCTTAGACTTGAGGTCATCATAGTCATCTTGTGTACACTGAACTATGCTTTGGTTTACTTCTTAGTCTCCAGGGACAATTATTAGGGCTCTTCTGGGTATAGGAATTTGTACACGAAGATAGTGTATGATCAATAAAGGATCTACCCCTTCCAGTGAAGGAAGCGAATGTTCAAGGCTGATCCACTTATGCTAGTTCAGGAATCTCTGGCCAGAGTAAATGAAATTAGAAAGGAGTTTCTAATTTACATAGAACTACGCATAGTAAATGGTAAGCAAGTGATTGAATTAGATAGGCTTGACACGAGATCCATGCCTTGTATTTAATCGGGACATTGTAGGGTAGAAGGAGTTTATTGTACAGTAACTATTCACTGACAGGTTCTTGGTATTCTAAGCAGTGAATTCATATTATCCGGATAGTCGCGATATGTTGAGAAGCATCACTCACGATGTAGAATAAATGTGATTAATTAATTAATCATATTTAATAAATTAGAAAATTTATATAAATAATGATAAAATAGTTTTATTATTATTTATTTCTACTACCGGCTTAATATTGAACCTACAGGGTCACACCATAAAAAGAGAATGATTTATTGGTGGAGGAATTAATTAATAATGGCTAATAATTATTTATTTGTAAAATAAATAATTAATTGGCAAATTCAATAATTGATTAAATGAGATTTAATTGATTATAAATTAATTAAGAAAAGTTCTTAATATTATTAATTAAGGATTTAATTTTTGGAAATTAAATCAAGAGAGAGAATTATTTCTAAAGTGTTTAGAAAAAGGATTAATAATTAAAAGGTGTTTTAATTATTAATGAGAATAATAAATGGGATAATAATAATAATATATATGGGAAAATTTCAGCTGAAAATTTTGTCTATAAATACACTATTATAGACCCTATTTTATTCCAACCCCAGAAACCCAAAAGTTTCAGAAAACCAAATTCTCTCCACCTCCTCCTTCTCCTAAAAGTCGTTTTCTTGGTGGATACCGGTGGAGTGCTTCACACTTGAGGAGCAACTGCTAAGGATCTCTGATCGTTGTCTCCGAATTAATTTAAAAGGTTAGATTCGATCCCTCGAATTTTTATTCACGATTTATATGCTTTTATTTGGATTTTGTGTGTGTAAAAGTGTTTTTCCACGCCCCACTGCGTTTAAAAATCCAACACCAATAACATAAAGAATCTAGCATAGTAGATGTTATGTGGTCTATTAGCTTTGTTACCTAATTTGGAACCTAATTCTAGCATGACATAGTTGCTAAAATTGAAGTACCTATCAGAAACTAGCATATAGAGCATATTAACAAGAGATGAAGTTATGGCATCAAAATTGCTAATCTTCCCAGAGAAGACCTTGATAAAGGCATCTCCAAGAAAACTCCATTCTTTCCTAAGGCCCTTCCTTCTAATACTACCTAAACTAGCAAAATCAAAAGCATAGCATAGCCTATGGAATCTAACATAGCAGATACATCTTTATCAGTGTGTGGTATCATGGCATTATTCTCAGGCAACTTAAAGCAAGACTGTATATCATCACAGTTAATGCAATAATCCTTACCTTTGAGAGAGAAGGCAATAGTCATATCTGTGGAGTTGAACTCTGCAGTTGTCCAAATCTCCTCAATCACCTCACAGTAGATGGTTGGGGCTTCCAGCATTGCATAGCTTAGTTTGCAGTTTTTGATGAAGTCTATCATCTTGTGATAATCAGAATGGGCTTCATTCTTTTCAACCAAGGCTACAAAATTATTCTTTTCATAAACAAATCCAGATTGAGACATAATTTTGACTACTGGTGCCATTGTTGTGAGTAGAGGTTGCAGAGAAAAACTTGAGAATTTTGGGAGAGAAGGAGAATAAAAATTGCAAGAAAGCGTAAAGTGAAAATAAGAATTCAATGGGCTTTTATACTTTCTTGAATTAAAACGTAAATAAAATGATTAAATGATACTTTTAAACAAATTACAGCCGTTTACGAATAAAGAAAACTGTAGAAATTCTGAAAACTGCCTTTAATACAAATACATACAACAGTTTATATCTGTATCAATGGTTAAGTAAAAGAATCAACGGCTGTGACTCACTTAAAGTAACTGATGTGACACTTCAACGTATAAGGTAAATAGTTATCCATTGATGATCAACACTATTTTATCCGTTGAGGGATAAAATTACCAGAAATGTATTTGTCTTTCAACGAATAATGAACATCCGTTGATAGAACAATTTTGGCTTTCAACGGATAGGGAATATCCGTTGATAGAATAAGTCTTACTTAAAGCCAACTTTGTTCTTGCAGCAAATTCATTTCAGGCTTCAAGGCAGATTATATAGACGACATAAATTTATGAATAATTAAGCATACCTAGCTCACTTACTAATCTTGTGAATGTTGATTCATCAAGTGGCTTGGTAAATATGTCTGCAATCTGCTTTTCACTTGGAACAAAATGAAGTTCCACTGTACCTTTCATCACATGTTCCCTAATGAAGTGGTACTTGATGCCAATGTGCTTGGTTCTTGAGTATTGCACTGGATTTTCAGTAATGGCAATGGCACTTGTGTTGTCACAGAATATAAGAATTTTGTCAACAGTTAGTCCATAGTCAAATAGTTGATTCCTCATCCATAGTATCTGTGCACAGCAACTACCAGCAGCAATGTACTTAGCTTCAGCTGTTGATGTAGAAACAGAATTTTGCTTCTTGCTGAACCATGACACAAGCTTGTTCCCTAGAAATTGACAGGTGCCAGTTGTGCTTTTCCTGTCTATTTTGCAGCCTGCATAATCTGCATCTGAGTAGCCAATTAGATCAAAACCAGACTCTCTAGGGTACCAAATTCCTAGATTTGGAGTCCCTTTGAGATATCTGAAGATTCTTTTAATAGCCACTAAGTGAGATTCTTTAGGGTCAGCTTGAAATCTAGCACAGAGACATGTAGAAAATAATATATCAGGTCTACTAGCAGTTAAATATAAAAGTGAGCCAACCATGCCTCTATAACTTGAAATGTCCACAGACTTTTCAGCCTTGTTTAATTAAAGCTTGGTGGCAGTGGCCATAGGAGTTTTTACAGATGAACAGTCCATTAAGTCAAACTCCTTTAAAAGATCATAAATCTATTTAGTTTGACTAATGAAAATTCCACCACTAACTTGTTTAACTTGTAAACCAAGAAAATAAGTTAGCTCTCCCATCATGCTCATTTCATATTTACTTTGCATTAACTTAGCAAACTTTTTACAAAGCTTATCATCTGTAGATCCATATATAATATCATCTACATAAATTTGAACAAGTATTGTAGAGCCATTAACATTTCAAAAGAAAAGAGTTTTATCAACAGTACCTCTTGTGAAATGATTATCTAGAAGAAATTTTGACAAAGTCTCATACCAAGCTCTAGGTGCTTGCTTTAGTCCATAGAGTGCTTTCAACAGATAATACACATAGTCTGGAAAGTTTGGATCTTCAAATCCTAGAGGTTGGCTTACATAAACTTCTTCCTCCAATTCCCCATTTAGAAATGCACTCTTGACATCCATTTGATAGACTTTGAAATTGGCATGGGCTGCATAGGCTAGAAAGATTCTGATGGCCTCAAGTCTGGCAACTGGAGCAAATGTTTCATCAAAATCTATTCCCTCTTGTTGAGAATAACCTTTAGCAACCAATCTGGCTTTATTCCTTATGACAATGCCATTTTCATCCATCTTGTTTCTGAATACCCATTTTGTGTCAATAGAACTCTTGTTCTTTGGCTTGAGTACCAGCTTCCATACTTTGTTCCTCTCAAATTGGTTTAGCTCCTCTTGCATTGCTAAAATCCAATCTGGATCCAATAGAGCTTCTTCCACTCTCTTAGGTTCCTCCTGTGATAGAAAGCTACTATACAGTCATTCATCTTGAGTAGCCCTTCTAGTTTGCACTTTAGATGTAGCATCACCAATGATCAGTTCAAAAGGGTGATTCTTGGTCCATTTCCTTTGAGGTGGTAGATTAGCTCTAGATGAGGTTGCCTCAGTATTGTCATGATGTGTGATAGAATATTGATTGGTTGAAACTCCCCCTGAGTTGCTGATCCTTTGAAAGGAATTGGGAGCTCTATCAACTGATGAAGTGAATTGATTATCCGTTGACAGACCGTAATCAACGGATGCTTCATTATGAACTTCAACAGATGATGCACCTTGTCTTTCAACGGATGTTGCATTGCTTCTTTCAACGGAAGCTGAATTATGACTTTCAACGGATGCAGCATTTTGTGCATTATCCAAAGGCAGATTTTGAATTCCTCTTGAGATGCCTTCTTCATCATTCTCATCTTCACTGTCATCATAATATATCTCAATGTTGTCAAATTTGAGTCCTTCATGATGTCCCTCATCTGTTAGTCCATCAATCTTTTTATCATCAAATACAACATGCACAGATTCCATGACAATGTTGGTTCTTAGATTGTAGACCCTATATGATTTTCCAACAGAATAACCAACAAATATTCCTTCATCAGCCTTTGCAACAAACTTCCCTTTGTGATCAGATTGATTCCTTAAGATGTAACATTTGCAACCAAAGACATGTAGAAAGTTTAAAGTTGGTTTTCTTCTCTTGAATAATTGATAAGGAGTCATGCCTTTTGCCTGATTGATTAGACAAATATTCTGAGTGTAACATGCACAGTTAACAGCCTCAGCCCAAAAGTAATTTGGGAGTTTTGACTCTTCAAGCATTGTCCTTGCAGCTTCAATTAGTGATCTGTTCTTCCTTTCCACCACACCATTTTATTGTGGGGTCCTTGGAGCTGAGAACTCATGCATGATCCCATTTTCTTCACAAAATAACTTCATGGTTGAATTCTTGAACTCAGTTCCATTGTCACTCCTAATATTCCTTACTTTGAAATCAGGATGATTATTGACTTACTTGATATGATTGATAATGATTTCACTAGCTTCATCCTTTGATCCAAGAAAATAAACCCATGAAAACTTTGAGAAATCATCTACAATCACTAGGCAATATTTTTTCCTTGAAATTGACAATACATTGACTGGTCCAAAAAGATCCATATGTAGCAGTTGTAATGGTTCATCAATTGCAGATTCAAGCTTCTTACTGAATGATACTTTCTTTTGCTTTCCTTTCTGACAAGCATCACACAGTCCATCCCTTGTGAATTCTACAAGAGGTATTCCTCTAACTAAGTCCTTTTTGACTAGATCATTCATTGTCTTGAAATTCAAATGGGACAGCTTCTTGTGCCATAGCCAACTTTTAACTGAGCTTGCTTTGCTGAGAAGACAAGTAATAGATTCTACATCTGTAGAGTTGAAGTCAGCTAAGTACACATTCCCTTTTCTAACTCCAGTTAGAACCACTTTATTGTCCTTCTTACTTGTGACAATACAGGCTTCAGAATTGAAGGAAACAGTATTCCCTCTGTCACATAGTTGACTGATGCTCAATAAGTTGTATTTGAGACCATCAACCAATGCAACTTCATTAATGATGACATTTTCTTTTGAAATCAAGCCATATCCCATAGTGAATCCTTTGCTGTCATCTCCAAAGGTTATGCTAGGGCCAGCTCTCTCCTTAAACTCTGTGAGCAGGGTGAAATCTCCTGTCATGTATCTTGAACAGCCACTGTCCAAGTACCATAAATTCCTTCTTTTTCCCTGCACACAACAAAATCAATCAAGTTGATTTTGGTACCCAAGTTTCCTTGGGTCCAGCCTTGTTAGTCTTTTTCCTAGACTTCATTCCTCCTGCATCTTTTGACTTAGGTAACTTTGGGTCAACCTTGATCTCAGATGTGGTTGGTTGAAGTGTAGGGTTAGTCACAGAATCATTTAGCACATTTGATTGAATTTGATAAGGCATAAATTGTGCAAACATGTTATTCCACATAGGCATATTATATGGCATTTGAGGCATACTAAATGCAGTAAAATAAAGATTATTAATATATGGCATGTTTGCAAAATGTGCATGGGGTTTCTGATGAGACATAACAGGCATAGCATGCAGAGGTGACATAGACATGTTAGGCATGGAGGGATTTGAAGGCATGGGAGCATTTTTAACAGATTTGCAATTATCAGATAGGTGATTAACACTTTTACAATGCACACAGCTTTTTCTAGGAGCATACCTATCAGGTGTGTAATTGTTATGTTTATTAATCCCTACCTTCCCATTTCTTTTAAATTTTCTTTTAGTTTCCTTTTTATCCTCAACCAACTTAAGCCTATTTTTCAGCTGATCTAAAGTCATGTGTCCTATATTCACCTTTCTGGCATCTTTGGATGTGCTAGCTCCTTCTTTGACAAAGTTCTTGAGAGTTGAACCATCTTTCTTATTGAGATTTTTATTTTTGAAATTACTTGCCTGTTTTAATTGATGAGCCTTCAACGGATGCTCTTTTTCTTCCTTCAACGGATAACTTTCATCATCCGTTGATTCCACATCCGTTGACAATCCATCAATTAATTCTAACTCCTTTTTGTTTTTCTTCCAGGCATCCTCACAGAATGATTCAATTCCCTGAACCTTGGCAATCTGAACACTAACATCCCTAGATGTTTTCCAGGCCTTGATTACCTCTTGCTCACTTTCTAACTGTTTAGAAAGAATTTCTACTTTCTTAACAGCTTCTTCTAGTTCATTCTCAACAGTCAAGCATCTAAGTTTGATCTTTTCAAGCTCAATTACCTGATCTTCTAACACAGCATTCCTATCACTTAAAAACACATTATTCTCTTTGATCCTAGTGTTTTCTTTAGCTAGTGATTTAAGGGAAACTCGCAAATGATATAATTCATTGGACATATCATTTATGGCTTCATTGCATTCATTTTTAGAAAGCTGAGAGAGATCAGTAGTAATTACCTGGTTGCTTGATGAATTAGTTTCATTTTCATCAGAATTAGCCATCAGGGCTAGGTTGACATATTCCATATCATCATCTTCATTGACTCCATCTGCTGCCCAATCATCTTGAGTGAGAAAAGCTCTTTCCTTTTGTTTGAGCAAATCAAAATACTTCTTTTTGTAATCAACTTGCTCAAATTTCTTCTTATCAGAGGTTGGCTTCCTACACTCACTTGCAAAGTGTCCACTAATGCCACAGTTATAACATTTGAACTTGGATTTGTCCACCATGTTTTTGTTGGCTTAGTGAATTTTGTATTTTTCCTAGACTTCATCTTTGCAAACCTCCTGGACAGAAAAGCTAGATGTTCATCAACATCATCAGAGTAATCCTGACTGGAATTGTCTTCATCCTCAGCTGCTTGCTCTTTACCCTTGCTTAATTCTGATTTGCTTGTGCCAATTTTGAGACTTGGCATTGTCTTCTCCTCATTCCTGGTTTCAACCTTCTCACTGTCAGCTACAAGTGCAACTGATCCTCCTTTTCTCTTCCCCTTTTCCAACAGCTCATCTTGCTCCATCTCAAGTTCATATGTCTTCAAAATTCCATATAATCTTTCAAGTGTAAAGTCCTTATAATCTTGAGAATTTCTTAGAGAAACAGTCATAGGCTTCCATTCCTTTGGTAGAGACCTTAGAAATTTTAAATTGGAGTCCTTAACTTGGTACACTCTGCCATACAGCTTCAATCCATTCAACAGTTTCTGAAATCTGTTGAAGGTATCATTCAATGATTCTCCTTCTTCAAAATGAAAATATTCATATTGTTGAATGAGAAGCTGCATTTTGTTTTCTCTAACTTGCTCAGTGCCTTCACAGATAAGCTGCACAATATCCCAAATTTCCTTAACAGTTTGGCTGTTAATGACATTGTCAAACATATCTTGATCTAGGCCATTAAACAGAATGTTCATGGCTTTCTTGTCCTTGTGAACCTCTTTAATATCTTCAACAGTCCATTCTGCTTTTGGCTTGGGAATAGACTGTCCAACAGCAACTGTTGCAGTAGCAGCTGTGGCCACCTTGTGAGGGATGTGAGGACCATTTTTAATGCAGTTGATGTAGCTTTCATCTTGAGAGAGAAGATGTAAATGCATCTTCACTTTCCAGTGATGATAGTTATCTCTTTCCAAGATTGGAATCTTTACACCAATATCCTTCTTACTCATGATGTTAGCAGAATAGATCTTTAAACTCTTTGTATGTTAAGAGCTTGCTCTGATACCAATTGTTATTCCCAGTGGACTAACAATGAGATTTACAGAAGGGGGGTTGAATGTAAATCTCAAAACTTTTTCAAGTTTTGAGTAGTTTCCAAGGCTAAGTGTTTTAGTGAGCAAATGTGTGTGAATGGATTGAAGCTAATACAGACATATATATATATTCAAACACAAATGTAAAGAACACAAAGAACTTAAAAACTTTTCTGGTGGATTTGTTGTTCCACCAGAGATGTGTTATTTCAGAAAATCTGTGATTTAATTACAGCTGCTTCCTAGTACAAACTAGATGATTTTCTCTTTGGATTTTTCTAAACAGCTCTGGAAAATTCACATCTAATTACTAGCTGCTACTTGGTTTATATATCACCAAGTTTACAAGTGAAGACAAAACTATAAAATACAATTAAAAAGCCTCTTCACATGTTTCTTCTTCATTTCTCTATCCACTGCAATTTAGGCTTAGCTGTTAATCTTTGAATACTTCCTTGTTTGCACCAGAATAAAAATGCTGTATTTTCTTGATTCCTCCTAGAGGCGTCCACATTCCAGTTTGTCTCTGTCAACGCATGTGCCTCTGTCAGCTTATGAATTGTCACTATCAACTGCTAATGAACTAAGCATCCGTTGAAGCTTTCATCCGTTGATGCCTTATCCGTTGAGGCTTTATCCGTTGAAGCTTTATCCGTTGATGTATTAACAGTTGAAGTCTTTATCCGTTGAAGCACTTATCCATTGATGGATATTATCTGTTGAAGCTTTAGAGACATCCGTTGAAGCTTTGTTTCTTATCCGTTGAAGGTCTTCAATATCAGTTGATACTTCTTCACTTATACAAAATTACATGGCATGAAATATTTACAATTAACCCTCCTATTTACATATCCATTAGTAGTCAACATGACTGTTAATTTCCTACAACATCTAAGAATTACAACTTGAATCCAGAGAATGAAATGTGCTACAATACTAAACTTATTGCTAAGTAAAACTACTCCTTCAACGGATAGCCAAGATGGTCTTATCCGTTGAGGCTACAAACACTAGATTTCTACTTAAGTGTTTTGTTTAACTTATCATCAAACTAATACACATATTCCTAACAAGTGTACCTTGAGAAATCATCCACCATTACAAGTGCATATTTATTCCTTAAAATTGATAAGACATTTACCGGCCCAAACAGGTCCATGTGAATAAGTTGCAATATTGCACTTATAGAATTCACATTTTTTGACTTGTGACTTGATATTTTCATTTTTCCTTTCTGAAAGGCTTCACAAACTTCAACTTGAGAAAACTCCATATTAGGCATGTCTCTTACTAACTCCTTTTTGACCAATGTGTTAATTGCCTTAAAATTCAAGTGAGGCAACTTTTTATGCCATATCTTGCTTTGTTCTTCTGATGCCTTGGTGTAGAAGTAACAAATTCCATCCTTATTTGCTGAGTCCAAGTCTGTAACAAATAAGCTTCCTTTTCTTGCTCCTATCAGAGCAACTTCACCAGTTTTCTTGCTGATAAAAGTGCATTCTTCTTTGTTGAATAAACTTCAAAGCCTTTGTCTGCAAATTGGCTAACACTGAGAAGATTCACTTTAAGAGTAGCTACTAGTGCTACATCATCAATGACAACATTTCCAGAAAAAATCTTTCCATATCCCATTGTGAATCCTTTGTTGTTGTCTCCAAAGGTCACCAAAGGGCCAACCTTCTCCTCAAATTATGATAGCAGGGCCTTATCACCTGTCATATGTTTGGAACATCAATTGTCTATGATCCATATGACCTTCTTCATTTTTCCCTGCACACAATGAGTTTTAAGTGTGTTTAGCAACCCAAGCAGTGTTGGGCACTTTCTTCTTGTTAACTGATTTAGCAGAAGTAGAATGAGTTATTTTAGATAAAATAGAATTCATTGATTGTTGTGCATTTTTCCTATATGTTGTAGACCAAATTTTTATTTTTTGAGGTCTACTCTCAGCTTGTGGTAATTTTTCATCACTTTCAAGTTGCAAGGGATGCAATCAAACTTGTCACAGAATGAGTAGGGATCATTTGCATCTGCTTCATTGTATTTGTAGGCTCCTTCAACTGACTTGCTAACACCCTTTTTACAAAGGTGAGTTAGGTGATTCACAGAGCCACATTTCTCACATTTCTTTCTGGGAGCATCTGCAATATAAGCAAAATTGTTACTTTTGTTTATCCCAATTTTCCCATTTCTATGTTTCTTCTTCTTTCTTGCATCTTCAGTTTTGGTTTCTTTGACAGGTGTCTTGGAACCTTGGTTGTCCATGAGATTCTCTTCAGCTTTGGAAGATTGAGTTGCTTCTGCATTTTTCTTCTCATTGTCTTCATCAGCAATTTCTTACTTGATAATTAACTCTTCTTCACTGAAGTTAACTTCACATGCCTTGAACATAGGTGAACCAACCTTTTTCAGCATTGCTGGAACATTTTCATTTTATGTTGTTTTTCCTTTGTCACCTATATTTTTCTTCTTGTTGTTCAAGGCATCATAATCAAGACCAATAACAATATTTGCACATGGCTTGTTTTTCTCATGGTATTTTCCAACCAACTCAGATGCATTCTTGAAGGACTTCAACTTCACTTCATTCTTTTCCCGTTTCTCCCTTAACACTGCTTCAATCTCACTTGCACACTTGAGCTTGTTCTTCAGATATGCATTCTCCTGTCTCACAGCTTCAAGCCCTACCAGCAACAATTCAGCTTCTTGTTTCTCATTTTAAAGCTATTCATTTACCTTTGACAGTCTGTTAACCTCTTTATTAGCAGCAACCATACTTGTATGAATGTGAAACATTTTTGTGCTCATCTTCTCTACAGTTTTCTTATATTGACTCACATTTAAATCAATGGTAGTGAGAGTTGGTACCTGTGATTTTGATGAGGATGACTCTCCTTTCTCCAAGGCCATTAGTGCATAATTTCCAACTTCCTCATCTTCATCATTATCAGAATCATCCCAACTTCTTCCCTCTGTAATATAAGCTTTGCTTTGCTGTTTCTTCAGAAGAGCTTCATACTTTGCTTTTAGTTCAAGATAAGCTTTGTCTTTCTTTGCTTTCTTGGGTTTCCTGCATTCTGTAGCAAAATGGCCTAGTTCATCACATTTAAAGCACCTTATCTTTGATATGTCAACAGATGCAGTTTTATAACCATTTTTACTATCAGATGTGTACTTCCCTTTTCATTTCTAGCTGTTGTCTTTGTTGAATGATTGTCCTTTACTCTTGAAGAATCTTGGCTTCTTTACTCTAATATTAGAGAACTTTCTTGCCATATAGGCCATTGACTGATCATCCAGGGTGTAGAACTCACCTTCTTCCAATTCCAGTATGACTTGTTCCTGTGAATCATAATTTCTTTGCTCACTTGCTGAGGATACTGGAGTCTGGGATCTTGGCTCATCATTAGAGGTTTGGCTTTCATTGAAAATTAGAGCACTTGAACCATTTACAACATGCTCTTGACCAGCTCTTAATGATTTCCTTTGAATTATCTCTAAATCAAATGTTTTTAAGATTCCATACAGAACTTCGAGGGTTATTCTGCTCAAGTATCTCCCTTCTCTGATTGCTAAAATTTTCTGTTTTAAATGATGAGAAAGTGTAAGCAAAAATTTCAAATTCACTTTTTTCAGCTTCATAGTATTTGTCATGGAGCTGCAAGTCATTTATCAGCTTATTAAACCTTTCAAACACATCAGTGATACTTTCTTTTGTCTTAGCCATGAAACCCTCATATTGTGAAATCAGTATCCTTCTTTGATTAGATCTAACTTCCCCAGTTCCTTCACAGAGTATTTCAATCTTTTCCCAGATCTGCTTAGCAGTGTCACAGTTGACAATGTTATTGTACATTACATTATCAAGTGACTCTATTAGGATCAACTACAAGCCATTGTCCAGGGAGACTTTTTTTTTCAGGCTCAGTGTACTCAGAAGGATCTTTAGGAGCATAATGAGCTGGAATGACCATATCACCATTTGTAGATTTCTCAACTCTAACCATAGGAGTGAAGGGCTCATTTTTTAGAATCTGAATGTACAGCGGATTGGCCATCCTGATAAATAACAATATTTTCTTCTTTCAAAAAGTGTAGTTAGTTTTATCAAAAGTAGGGATTTTGATGCTACTGCTTTTCTGTGTATTCATTCTTCCAAGATCTTGAATTTGTTTGCTTTCAGATTTTGCTCTAATACCACTTGTTAGGTAATGAATTACGCATAGAGGGGGGGTGAATATGTTTTTATGTTTTTCTACTTTTCTTGAAGAGTTTATAGTTGTGAACAAAGTAAATCAAATCTTGTAGAGAAATGTGTTAATACTGAAATTAAACATGCAACAATGAAGAACAAAGATCTTTCAAAAACTCACTTAATTTTATATTAAAATTAAGAATGTTTTGCTACAAAATTTCTAGGCTCTTTGTTGATAAAGAGCTTAGCTTCTTCCTTGAGTGAATACAAGATTTTCCTGATCTAAATTATATCACCTAACAAAGGACCAGTGTTAACTTTATATGATAGTTAACTACTGGTTTACACAGTGTGTAATAAGAGATGTTATTCACTTTAGTAAATTGTCACTAATCATTCCATTTTAGAAAAAGTATATCTTCCATTTTTGGCTTAGCATATCTTTGCATATTGTGTTAACTTTGATCTTCCTTTGTCAATTTATCTTCACCCTTGATCTTGCAGACTCTTCAAGCTACTTTTTATAGACTTGTCAATCAATCTGGTTGGATTGTTTGTTGATTGTTAATCTTGGATATTGAACTGGTCTGCACTTTGTACTTTGAGTTTTACCTCGAGATCTCCAGTTTGGTATATAGAGAACTTGACATCTCGATAAGTATATTGGCTTATCGAGATCTCTCATTACTTTATAGTTGATTTGACTTGTAGAGGTCTTCTTTATAGTTGATTTGACTTGTAGAGGTCTTTGAGTTCTCTATAAGTGAATTTAGCTTGTCCAGATCTCTCCACTTCATGTCTTCACTTTGGCTTATAGACATCTCTGAGTTCTCTAGTGACTAATTGACTTGTCGATAACTCAGAGTTCTCTAGTGATATTTGACTTGTCGATATCTCAAAGTTCTCTAGTGATTATTGACTTATCGATATCTCAGAGTTCTCTGATGATATTTGACTTGTCGATAACTCAGAGTTCTCTAGTGATATTTGACTTGTCGTTAACTCTGAGTTCTCTACTGAAGAAATGACTTGTCGATATTTCCAATCTTCATGTCTTCAATTTGGCTTGTCGATATCTCTGAGTTCTCTAGTAGCTTTCGTGACTTCTCTATAAGTCATTCTGGAGTTCTCGAATGACTTCTCTATAACACTAAATCTGTGACCTGTAAAAATCTTGACTTAGAACATTTTTCTCAAAACAGATGTATTCAACTTCAAGCTTCTTCATAATTCTTCTGAGTCATGATCTTCTTGATTTTCTTCCAGATGAAATTCTTAGGCTTGATATTGTTTAAAGAAAAAGACTTCATTCTGCTCTTTGATATTTCTACAGACTTTAAATATTACAATACAAAATACAAACTAAGATTACAATACAACTTAGTTAAGGTTGTCAATTTAACTTAATCTTAGTTACTACCGGTATTTCTTGGCACATAAGAGATTTTGTAAAGTTTACTATTGGCCTAGAATTCAGAAGAATTGTTATCTCTACGCCAAAACTTATGATCGATGTCAAAGGCTCGCAAGCTTCAATAGTAGTCCAACTGTGCCACTTAAGCCTGTTTCTAGTCCGTGGCCATTTGTTGTTCGGAGAATTGATTTAATATGAGAGTTGCATAAAGGTAAAGGTGGAGTAAGAATAAAACTGAACCTCTAGCCACTAAAACTGACTTCACAAAATGGACTAAAACTGAACCTCTAGCCACTATCACATAACGAAACTCAGGGAATTTGTGTTGAGGGCTATAGCCTGTAGATTTGGTGTGCCTTACAAATTAGTATCGGATAATGGGAAATAGGAAAATAATATGATAGTGAGATGAAAAAGTTGTGTAAGGATCTTCACACTCGAAAAGGTTCTTCAACAGTGTATCACTCTCAAAGTAATGATCAAATGATGTTGGCCTTAGGAACTAACTAATTAGGGTGTTGTGTCCTGTACAAATGATGTTGGCCTTAGAAATTAACTAGGGTGTTGTGTTGTATACAGATGAGGGTGTTTTGTTTTGTCCTATAATATCACCTTCTAAACAAGTACAGATGAATCTCTCTTTACCTCACGATTGTAAGGGCATCGATAAAATTGGAATTTATTAATATATACATCATTTAACCATGAACATATAATGGTTGAATTATTTTTAATTATTTTTTTAATATAATAATATATACATCAATTTAAATTTTTTAGTAAACCGTAATTAAATTAGTTATACAAAAAATATTATTTTTAATTTTAAAAATGTAATTTGATCATTATACAATACAAACTAAATATAAAAGTTTGACATTTACTAAATAATTTAAGTAAATATATAATTAATTAATTAAATATTCGTTGAATTAATGAATTAGTGGGTTGGGTCGGGTCGGGTGACTCGTGGCCGGTTACTGTCATGATTTTTCGAGTCAAATATTATCAGGCTGGATTGATATCGGACATAAAATTTGACATAAGAATATGATATGACACGAATCCAACCCGTAATAATCCTAACAAATCAAGCGATCTACATATTTAACTTTGACGACTATCTATAATTATGCATGATTGACTGCACTGTCATGTAACTTTGTTAGAAAATATGAAATCTTGCAACAACTTTTTATTGGAGAGTTATAATAGTTTACGTAAGTTATGGTGAAATATAATATTATAAGAAAAAAAAATTATACAAATAAAATTTATCATCTATTTATTGAAGATTATGCATGTTGGTCCCAAAAATTTAGACAACAAATTCTTAAAATCTAAAAAAAAATACCCGATTAAAGAAAAATAGCATGATAACTTATTTGAATTATGTGCTGGATACGACTACTTGGACTGATCTGATCAACAATAATATTTGATTTAATCCAACTACCATCGTGTTCAAACTCTGTACCTGGATAAGATATCAAAAGATATTCAATCACCTAAATATAATGTTCGAACATAAAATTCAGTTGATAGAGATTTTAATTAACTAATATAATTTTTATGAAAATTTTAATTTATTGATATCACGTAAAAATCTAATAGAAGGAAATATTTGTAGTTATATACATCATGCTTTTTTTATTGTTTCAAATCAATAAGCCATTAAAAGTAGATATCCATTATTAAAAAATTTAAAAATTTGACTTTTAAAATACACAATTGAAGAATAGTTACCATATTTGAAAATATAATTTTTTCCCGATATGATTTGTAGTCTTACAACATGATCTTTATTTTCATAAATGTATGAAATGAGTAAGATTCAGATAATAAACACTAAATTATTTTATTTTTATTTACGAAGAAATTAGTGACCGCTTGGCAAATTGGATTTCATTTGAAATTTTGGATTTCATTTGAAATTTTGGATTTGATCAAATAAAATATTTGAAAATTTGAATTTAAATTTTATTTGAAATTTAAGACATTCAAATATTAATATAAAAATAAAAATTTAAAATAATAAATCAAATTCTGTCACTTAAAATCGCCCATTTAAAATAAGATATAAGTTTACAAACACACATCAGTGTTGTGAAAAACGCATTAAGCGGCCGCTTAAGCGGAAGCGGAAGTATAAGCGCTTCGATTAATGCATAATCGGGTTTTTATACGTTTAGTATATTTTAGGCGGTCAAAAGCGGTCAAAGCCCGCTTAAGCGGTTTTTTCAGCGATTAAGCGGTTTTTTAAAAATATTAAAAAAGCAAAAAAAACTCACAAAAAACGAAATAGGCTTTAACTTTCTAATTCTAATTTTTACTTCAGAGGCGTGGGAATTGCAAAAGAGGAAAAGAGGCACTAGAGCTTGTCTCAAATCTTTGAAACTTTTCGATTTGTATAGCAGATTAGCAGTTCTTCATTCTCCAGGTTTGTCTCGAATCTTTCTTTATTCAGTTCTTCATTCTTCGATTTCTTTATTCGTATAGCATAAAGTATATGTATAGCAATATATTTTAATTTCTTAATTTAGACAACTGAACTGAATGATAGTGTAGTTTGATTTGTAATCGTTTTAAAGTACTTTATACTTTATAGAATCATTGATTATGTTATAGATAGTTGGATACTGAGATGCTCGAATAAATGATACTGAGATAGTTTCAATTAATTTGTAGGAATGGAAACCGGGGGTTCTTCAGCTGCTTCGAATTCAGAGACAATAGGTTCATTAGAGCCAGAGGTTGTGAAGCGAAAATCAGATGATGTTGGGTGGGATTATGGTGAATTAACATTGCCAAACAACTACGATAAAATCAAATGCAAGTTATGTTACAAAGCATTTAGTGGAGGAATATATCGTCTAAAACAACATATAGCTGGTCTTAGAGGTAATGTGAAGGCGTGTCCGAAGTCTACTTTATAGACAGGACAAGAAAGAACGTATCGAAGAAGTTAGGGATGATGTTGCAATCAGTAAAGACAGTGATGATGTTGTTGAACTTGACAGTGGAGGCTCTAAACCGATACGGTCACTTGGACCAATAGATCAATTTGCACGGGCGATAGATCTGGATGCATCTTTAAGAAAGACAAGACAACAAAATATTAATGACGCGCTCTTCAAAAATAGAACCAACGAAGTGCGTACTTACTTGGCTAAGTGGGTGTATGGAGCAGGGATTCCTTTCAATGCAATTAACAATGATGACTTTCATCGATTTTGTGAAGCGGTTGGACAATTTGGTCCAGGATATATCCCGCCAAGCCAACACCAATTACGGGAACCACTGCTTAAAAAAGAAGTAGAGAGGACTAAACAGTCTCTGAAAGAACAAGATGATGAATGGAAAAAATCTGGATGTTCGATAATGACGGATGCTTGGTCCGATCGGAAAAGAAGGAGTATTATGAATTTGTGTGTAAATTATAAGCTAGGAACAAGCTTCCTCTCTTCCATTGAATGTTCAAATGAGGCTCATACGGCCAAGTTTGTACATGATTATGTGGATAAGTACATTCAAGAAGTTGGACCAAACAATGTCATCCAAATGGTGACGGACAATGCATCAAATAATATGGCTGCAGTGAAGCTACTAAGAGATAAAAGGCCACATATATTCTGGACATCATGTGCTACACATACACTCAATCTTATGCTTGAAGCTATAGGTAATTCTGCAGCTTTTGTATCCAGTTTTATGCATATTTTCCCATATTTTTCTCAGTTTATTTCTGTATTTTTTGTGCATTTTTTATCCATCTTTCAAACTGTATGTGGTTCAATTATTTTATTTTACATAAACTGTATGTGTCAATTTATGGTCAATCTATTCATAAGTAGAAACGTATCAGAATTGGAGAGGTAAATAAGGCATTCAGAGTTCAGACATGTTCTTTCATGTTAGCATCGGAAGGAGGTTTGCTGCTAACAGATAATGCTTGATCTGGTAAGCTGCTTCTTGTTAGACCAATCAAACCTTTTTGTACATTAATTCTCTGTGCAGCAAGAGCTTAATAATGAGTCTGGATAAAATCTTTTAAAGTTCTTCTCTTATTTAAATAATTTATACTTCTATATATTATTCCTACACTATGAAATTTATAATCCTGCTAATGCTATACAGTAGCTATCTGCACTGTTCAGTTTATATATTATAATTTTATAAAATAGTGGCTATACTACCTGCATTTGTGTTTATAAAACAGTTTACATTGCTGGGGCAGCTGGTCTATAACCAGAACCTACCAATTAACTTTAATTACCCTGTGATAATTTATTCTCGACTCCTTTCTTATTTCAGGTAAAACTCCAAAATTTAAATTTGTGATTGATAAAGCAAAGGTTTTTGACCATCTTTATCTATACGCATCATAAAATCTTAGCTTTGATGAGAAAGTATACAAACAAAAGAGATATTGTGAGGCCATGAGTTACACGGTTTGCAAGTTCTTTTCTTACAATGCAGAGTATATTGGAGAAACAAGAAAAGCTGAAGTTTATGTTTCTCTCAGAAGAATGGGGTCAGTGCAAGTTCTTAACTAGTGCAAAAGGTGTGGCCTCTTATGCGACCATTGTTAATCAATCATTTTGGACTAATCTTGCAATGTGTTTTGAGTTGTTCAAACCTTTAGTTAAGGTTCTTAGGCTTGTTGATGAGGATTGGCGTCCATCTATGGGTTTTGTATACGGTGAACTCAAAGATGCCAAGAAAGAAATTATTAAGTTTTGCAAAAATATAAAAGAGATTTATGGCCCCATTATCGAAATCATAGACTCGAGGGCTAAGGATCGACTTGATAGCCCTTTGCTCTTGGTCGACTACTTGTTAAATCTTTATTACTATTATCGAGATGACGAGGCACAAAAAGATCCGGCATGTATGGCGGCTGTTTTGACATGTATTGAAGCATTCTTTCCTGGTGATTTTCATGTCCAGCACTTGGTTTCTAATATTGAGTTGCTGAAATATAAAGGAATGGAAGGAATGTTTGGAAAAAAATTTAGCCAAAATGGGCAGAATGGCTAATAATGATACTTTTGACGTTGGTAAGTAGATATTTAGTTGTTGCTTGTGAATTTCCATATTTGTATCTCATTCACTCTTTGACTGTATTTTATTTTTTCTGTTTTAGTTGGATGGTGGTCCAATTATGATGCCGAAACTCCAAATTTACAAATGATGGCCATGAAGATACTTTCATTAACCTCAAGTTCTTCGGGGTGTGAAAGAAATTGAAGTACATTTGAGGGAGTAAGTTGGTTGATATAGCAAAACTAATTATTGTAGAGTTATCTAAAAATTACAACTTATAACTATAAGTATTTAATCATTATGTCCCTTATATTTTTCCACAGATTCATACCAAAAAGAGGAATAGATTGGATGCTGTGAGAATGAGCCATCTTGTATATGTTTAGTTCAATTCAAAATTTTTCAACAAGAAGAAGAAAATGAAAGAAAAAGATTATGTATTACTTGCTAATGATGCTAGTATGGCTCAAGGCTGGATAGTTGACGGGGGTGATGATGATGAAGAACATTCCTTGGATTCAGACATCACACATAGTTGACGGGGGTGATGATGATGAAGAACATTCCTTGGATTCAGACATCACAATTGAGGAGCTTGGTGATGCAACTAGGAGGACTGTTCGGGAACTTGATGAGGAAGACTTTCAATCAGATGATGAAGTGAATAACAATGAAAATCTTATGTTTGATTTCGATGATGCTGATCAACAAGGCTGGTGAAACAAAGTCGTGCTTCTTAAAAAAACTTGTAATTTGATAATTCTGAATGTTCATCTTTCTCTTTCCTAAGTTGATTATGACTTTGTTAATGAGCAAGTTATTGTGCTAATAAGTAGATATTATCTCTTTAAAAAAATGTTTCATATTTAATTTAATTATATATATATAAATATTAAAAATATATATATATATATAATCCGATTAGTTATCCGTTTTTTAAACGACTTAAGCGTCTGATTTAACGCTTAAGCGTTAGAAGGTGATCTCGCCGTTTAGATCCGTGACAACACTGACACACATTAATGGAATAAAGTTACACGAGAGGGTGAATTTGGAAATGAATAGCGGTATGAGTAGTAAATTGTGGGAGCCCGATGATCGTACAAAAACCGAGTGATCTGCAATTAGTTTGAATATTGAGGGTGGTGTTTTTTGACTTGTGTGGGGAACAGGTAAGAGAGAGAGAGGTGATGAGTGATGATTTTGTTTGTTAACTAGACTAGACATTGCGGCGGTAATTTAATGTCATTTATAGTATATTTCACAACTATTTAATCATGTCATGTAGACGTACGTACCTTCTACTCTATCTCTTTGGGGCGTTTAATTCGGTATCAGGAATCACTTATGGGTTTAGAATAGGCCATACTCGTACTCATGCCTCACGCTTGATTCAATTTTTTTTGTTCTTGAACAATTCATAAAAGAATGAGTTTTTATAACTTAGGGGACGTGGGTGTAAAGAATCACTTTCAATATTATTACTTTGCTTTATCCGACAAATATTTTAATTATTAAAAATAGTTTTTATATTGAAAAAATGTAACCAATATTTATATATGTATTTAAATTTTGATATTAAATATAATAATTTATTTATTTAATAAATTAGTATTCTTTTAATATTAATTCCAATATTTAACCAATTAAAAATAAAATTTCAACTTTATATCACTTTAACCCAGTTACCGATTTCAAACTCATATCTCGCAAACTAAATAACTCACTGTATAGAGTCTATATTAGTGTCGTTCAGAGTCTTGTTTGGTTCATGAAATTCAAGAATGGGTATGAATTTAAGTTATTTCAATTTCATATTTGTCATTTGGTTCTGATAAAAAAATTTGATACACATTCCTTAAACTTTCAAGTTATGGATTTTTTATAATCAAGGGAAGAGATGATTACGAGGGAGTGGTATGAGAATTAGTTTTAATTCTACTATTTTAATTTTTATTTAAGCAGTTAAATATAAATGTTTAATATCATATTAAATCTATGAATTAAAATTTATTAAAGTAATAATAAAATTAATATATTTAATTAAATTAAAATTATTGACTTATTATATTTTAAAATAAAAATATTTGTTCTAATACTCAACCAAACACATAATATCCGATATAATACCTAATTCTCGTACTACTCTAATTCGATTGCTGATTTCAATCTGATATCACATCATGAACCAAATCACTTCAAATTATTGAGTTATTAATTACTATTTCATAAAAAATAATATGATATTTACACCTCAATAATATTTCAATAAAGAAAATATGATAAATATGTAAGTTTGACAAAACAATAAATATCATAAATATAATGTATATATCAGTTCAATTGAGATATCAAATTGGGACAAGTTAAACAAATAAGAAATAATCGGAATAATTATTGATAGCTTTTGATTATTTAAAACCATTCACTCTATTATATAATAGGATACAAAGCTTACGTCTCAATAATATTATATTGATTAGTAAAATTACAAAATCATTTTCATAAAATATAAACCTGTGAATTTGACCTTTTTAAAAACATTGTCAACAACGCATGGAGACAATTCTTGTATGAACCAAATTCGTACATGATACCGGTATTTTACGCACACACAAAAACATTGAAACAGCTTAACACGAGAATGTGAATTTCCGAATTTATTGGGTGGGGGGTATCACGTGAAGAGATTACATGGCGTTTAACACAGAAACGCGATTCATGCTTAACTCAAAACTAGTGCATGTGAGCGTTACACCCTGTGAAATACGAATGAATTATGATCCATCCTCCCTTATAATACTACTACTATTATGTTTTCTTGCAACAATGGTCTCCATCTTTGACCTTCGTCTCGATCCATTTTTGATTCTGCTAAATTTTATTTATTACTTTACCAAGGAAAAAATGGTTCACATCTGTCTATTGCTAGGTTTGAATAATAATAATAATAAATTTTGAAAGGGTCATTTTATATCTTAAATTTTTTGAGCAACCAGTTCAAATTGACATGTTATCAATGTTATCAGAGAGTTTTGATCAACGGGAGACTCGGGAGACTCGGGTTCGACTCTTTGTCACCTCCAATATTTTTATAATTTATCTTGACTAATGCACTTTCGAGTGAAGGACAGTGTTATGAGAATAATAATATAAGAACATTGATATTATAAATGAAACAATAAAGATTATAATAAACATAAAAAAGAACACAAATAGACAAAAAATAATTTTTTTATTGATCTTGAAAATAAAAATTACATCATACGTTTAAATTATAACCTCGAGAGTTTATATAGTACTTTTAGACAGTTATAGAAAACCCCGGAAAATAGGTCTAAAACACTGATTCAAGGCATATTGCAACAAATCTCCACATTGACTTGAATCCTCTCACAAAAAACAGAAGTACCAGATGCACCATAATAATGTCAAATGTACCAGAAAAAAACTCTTCTGCCTCAGTTTGCCCTTCAAGCTCCAGATTAACTGCTTTGAACATATAACAAGTCCAAATAATGTTGGAACTTGTCATATGGAACCGATTTAATGAACATATCAGCGGGATTATCAACAGTACCCACTTTCTTCACCTTGATTCTATTCTCATTCCTCATGAAATGATATCCCACACCTATGTGTTTAGCCTCTCACGATGGACTTGATCATTGGTTAAACATATTGTATTGAAACTATCACAATACACAACAGCCTGTTCACGATGCATACCAAGATCACTTATTAGTCCTTTCAGCCATATTACCTCTTTAGCAGCTTCAGCCAACGCCATGTACTTTATCTCATTAGTAGATAAAGTAACTATAGGTTGCAGAGTTGCCTTCCAACTAACAATTAAACCACCCAGAGTAAATACATAACCAATCATAGACCTCCTACTGTCAGCATCTCCAGCATAATCATAATCAGAATAACCAGTAACTAAGCATTTTGTATCATTCCCATAAACGAGATCAACATCAGATGTACCTCGAAGATAACAAAAAATCATCTTCATAGCTTGCTAGTATTCCTTTCCAGGTTGCTCCATGAAACTGCTGACTACACTACCAATATGTGCAAGATCAAGTCTAATGCAGACCATAACGTACATCAAAATTTCTACTACACTAGCATATGGGACTCAAGACATGTATTCCTTCTCAACTTCAGATTGAGGTGCAAACGCAACAGACAATCGAACATTTGCAGTATTAGGAGTATCTATAGGCTTAGTTGGTGACATGTTAAACCTTGACAATATCTTTTGAATATAACCCCTTTGTGACACAAAGAGCTTCTTTTAATCCATTTCTCTATAAATCTCCATACCCAAAAAATTTGTGCAACAACCAAATCCTTCAGCTCAAATTCAGCACTGAGAAGGCCCTTCAGTTTCTTTATATCAACCTTGGACTTAGCAACTATGAGCATGTCATCTACATACAGGAGCAAACAAGTTATCAAATCATCACCCAACTCATTGTGATACACACAATAATCATACAGACTCATGTTGTAGGCTAGCTCCACCATGTAACTATCAAATCTCTTGTACCACTGCCTAGGTTACTTCTTTAGTCCATACAAGGACTTCTTCAGCTTGTAGACATAATCTTCTTTTTCAGGAACTTCTAACCCTTCTGGTGGAGTTATATATATCTCTTTCTCCAACTCTCCATAAAAAAAAATTATCTTCACATCTAGTTGCTCAAGTTCCAAATTCTTATGTGTGATCGTTGCAAGTAGCACTTTGATGGAAGTGTGTCTAACCACTGGTGAAAAGATCTCCTTATAGTCAACCCATTCCCTATGTATGAACCCACTTACAACAACTTGAGTTTTATACTTGATTCCCTCAGTAGAAGAGATTTCATCCTTCTTCTTGAAAACCCACTTACAAATAACAACTTTTCTCCTCTTAGGCCTCCTGACTAGCTCCCTATTCTGATTCTTATTCAGGGACTCCATCTCATCCCCCATTGCAGTGAGCTATTGGGCAGATCGCCATCTGAAACAGCTTTTTTGTAGGTAGACGGCTCATGAGGATCCACCTCTTCATCCACCTACAATTGTTTAGTGGCATTTATGTCCACTTAGAATGCTCTATAAAGGTTTGGATTGATGTTTTATAACTTAAGTTATTTGTGTTTTTGATGTGTTTTGTAGTGTTTTTGCATTTCAGGCATATAACAGGGATCGAGGTGATTTAGCATTAATTTGATGCTAAAATGGTGTTAGGAAGGAGTCGTGAAGATCGCTCGTGCAAAGGCCATCAAGAAACAACAATAAAAGGAGGCAATTTCAGTTTTTCCAGAAGGACGGCGTGCTCGCGCTGTGCTAGCGGCGGCCGCGCCAGCAAAGCAGAATGTCAGAGCGCCCGCGCTGGTGAAGCGCGCACCTGGTCGGGATTCGAGATTCCTGTTTCAATTAGAAGACTTTTTTTCTGGGCTTCTAGATTCCTGATGACAACTAAAAGACGTTTTTAACAACGGAGCTTAAGGAGAAGACAGCAAGAAGACCTATAGCACAATTCAACCCAAGCGAAGAAGATCTAGTTTATTCTTGTGATTTTTTATTCTAAGTTGTAATCTTGGATGCTCGTTTCTTGTTTTGTTGAATCTAATACTCTTGTTTAACATACTTTCTTTATATTGGTTTTATAAAGACTTAGTTTATTATACCATGTGTTAGATATATTTGATAATGTCATGACTAATGTGATTTGTGTTTAGTTTTCAGATCTTTCTTAAACAGGACAAATCAGTACTTAACTGGAAATCAGCACTTATACTGAAGTCAGTAATTAAGATATCAGAACTTAAGTTGTCAGAACTTAAGTTATCAGGAGATATTTATCAGGAGATAATATCAGGACTTAAGGAGACTTTCAGTTAAGGCAGGCGGCTGATTGAAGGAAAGAAGATCAAGACAAACGCAAGAAGAGATATGCATGAAGAAGGAATTCTATGAAGAATAGAATACTTGGAAGAAAAGATATCTGATTGATATATTTACGAAGCAGAATTATATCCCATATCAATTAGCGATTATCTTGTAACTGTGTAGTATATAAACATAGACATAGGGGTTTACACGATATGTGTTATCATTATCGAGAATAATATTTATTGTAACCCTAGCAGCTCTCGTGATATTTGCTCATCACTGAGAGAGGACAGTTACATATTGTAACAAAGTTTATTATATTGAATAAAGTTTGTTTTCTGTTACTTGAGTTCTTTAATCCGATTTGATTGTGCTAAACACTTTATTCAACCCCCTTCTACAGTGTGTGTGACCTAACAAGTGGTATCAGAGCAGATCTGTTAACACACAAACAGTTTAAGATCCAAAAACAATCATGTCTGAAGAATAAACTCCAACCAAGCCCACCAAAACTGAAGAACCTCCAAAGACTCAAATCCATAGTCGATCTGAGACTATTAGAGTTCCCATACTGAAACCATCTGAATATTCCATATGGAAGGTGAGGATGTCTATGTTTCTGGAAGCTACTGATCCAGAATACCTTGACAGAATCAATGAAGGACCACACAAGCCAACCAAACTCGATGTTGTAGTTGCAGGTCAACCAACAAAGTCTGTACCAAAGGAGAAGAGTGATTACACTGCTGAAGATATCTCTTCAATTGCTAAGGATGCTAAGTACGACACTTGCTGCATAGTGTCATTGATAATGTCATGTCAAATAGGGTAATTAACTGCAAGACTGCAAAGAAGATATGGGATGCTTTGGAGACAAGATATCAGGGAACCGAATCAGTTAAGAAGAACAGGAAGACAATACTCACTCAAGAGTATGAACACTTTGACTCAAAGCCTGATGAGACATTAACTGGTTTAAATGACAGATTTGTCAAACTCTTGAATGATTTGTCACTAGTCGACAAGGAATATGATCTTGAGGATTCAAATCTTAAATTCCTGTTAGCACTTCCTAAAAGATGGGATTTGAAGGCCACCACTATAAGAGACAACTATAATCTTGAAGAAATAACTCTTGATGAAATTTATGGGATGCTCAAGACTCATGAACTTGAGATGGAACAAAGAAGCAAGAGGAAAGGAGCAAAGTCGAGGATAGTTGCTCTTAAGGCTGAGGAGGAATCTCCCAAAACAGCTACCTCAAGGAAAGGCAAGGGAAAAGCTCTCATCACAAAGTCTGATACTGAGTCATCAAGTTCTGATAGTGATGATGACTCAGAAACTGAAAGCTTGCCTGAGATGGATGCTGATGAAGAGATCATGAAGCTGTGTGCTCTTATGGTGAAAGGAATCACAAGGATTGCATACATAAAATTCAGGAAGGGAAAGAAATTTTCCAGGAAAGGTGCAAGTTCTGATAAGAAGAGTTTCAGAAAATCTGAAGGCAAAAGAGGGAAGTCTGACAGAGGAGATTACATAAATGTCAAATGCTATAACTGTGGTGAGAAAGGCCACATATCTCCTGATTGCAAGAAAGTGAAGAGTGACAAAGGCAAGGCTCTTGTCACAAAGAAGAAAAGCTGGACAGACACTTCAGATTCTGAAAGTGAGGAGAACTATGCCTTGATGGCAAATGCTGATAGCAGTTCTGATGCTGCTGAGTTAAAGGTACCTCAAACTACTTATGCCTTTCATACTGATGATATTAATGAGTTGAGAAGATATCTTAAAACCATGTTCATTAGTTATAGAGATCAAACTTTAACATGTGAAAGATTAACTTCTGAAAATCTTGCTTGTAAAAAGAGGAATGATTATTTAGAAAAAGAGTTAGTCATGTTCCATCAAACTCAGAAAGATAGAGATGATGCTTTTTATGTTAGGGATGAAGTACTTAAAATGAATGAATCTCTAAAAACTGAGTTAGAAAAGGAAAGAGAGATTATCAGAACTTGGACTAACTCTGGCAGAACAACTCAGAATTTGTTAAGTAGTGGAAACTGGAAAGAGGGCTTAGGTTATGGAGATGATAAGAATGATAAAGGAACTGTAGAAATTGAGCCTATAGTTGTTAAATAAAAACCAAAGTTAAAACCTGTTAAGTTTGTTGCTATAAAGTCTGATACTGAGAAATCAGGAGTTAAAGAGGAATTAACTTCTGACAAACTAAAACAGGAGAAGCCAACTGAAGTAAACATAGGCTTAATGACAAAGAAGCAGCTTAAGCATAAGCTGAAAGATGTTAAGAATGTAAACAAGGTAAAGTCACCTAGGAAAAATAGGAATGGAAAGGAGGGTGTGAATAAAAGTAATGATTACAAGCCTGTTCCTAATGCTCCTAGAAAAACATGTCATAACTGTGGAAATTCTAACCATCTGGCTTCTTTTTGCAGGAAAAATAATAACATAAACTCCTTACCTTCAAAGTCAGGAGTTAAGAGTCAGTCTGTTAGATATAAGCCACAAAATCCTTGTTTTCATTGTGGTAGTTTATGGCATTCCATTTATACTTGTAAGGAATATCATAGTTTGTACTATGATTATTATCAAATAAAACCTTCTTTAAAAAAAGTTAGTATTATTTCTTCTAGTGTAAGTTCTGATACAAAGTCTGATAGTGTAAATGCTGATAAGAAAAATGTTAACATAAACTCTGATGCTAAATCCGCTGCAAATGTTAACAAACTTAATAAGGCCAAAGGATCCAAGCAAGTTTGGGTACTTAAAACTAATCATTAATGGTCTTTGTGATTGCAAGGCAATTGAAAAAACATCCTAGTTATGGACAGTGGATGTTCATGACATATGACTGGAAATAAAGCCTTGCTATCAGACTTTGTGGAGAAAGCTGGCCCAAGTGTTTCTTATGGAGATGACAACGTTGGAAAAACCTTGGGATATGGCAATATCAATTTGGGGAATGTCATCATTGAAAAAGTAGCTCTGGTCTCAGGACTTAAACACAATCTGCTCAGTGTTAGTCAAATCTGTGACAAAGGTTATCATGTGAATTTCTTTGAAGAACACTGTGAAGTTATAAGCAAATCTGCAGGCAAAGCTGTTCTGAAAGGATACAGGCATGGTAACATTTATGAAGCCAAGATTTCAATAAGTACTGATGGTTCTGCAATCTGTCTGTTAAGTAGAGCATCAATTGAAGAAAGCTGGAATTGGCACAAGAAACTCTCTCATTTAAATTTCAACAATATAAATGAACTAGTCAAGAAAGATCTTGTGAGAGGACTGCCAAAATCAGTATTTGCTCCTGATGGCCTTTGTGATTCATGTCAGAAGGCAAAACAAAGAAAATATTCATTCAAGAGCAAGACTGAATCATCAATTCTTGAGCCTTATCACCTACTACATGTTGATCTATTTGGTCCAGTGAATGTCATGTCTATTGCAAAGAAGAAATATGATATGGTCATAATGGATGAGTTCACCAGATACACATGGGTGTATTTCTTGCACACAAAAAGTGAAACTGCATCTATTTTGATTGATCATGTCAAGCAATTGGATAAATTGGTCAAAGATTATGTGAAGATCATAAGAAGTGATAATGGCACTGAGTTCAAGAATTTGATCATGGAAGAGTTCTGCAAAGACCATGGAATCAAGCAGGAATTTTCTGCTCCTGGAACTCCACAACAAAATGGAGTTATTGAAAGAAAGAATAGAACTCTTATTGAAGCTACACGAACTATGCTTGATGAAGCAAAGCTACCAACCTATTTTTGGGCTGAAGCTATGCAGACTGCTTGTTTTACTCAGAATGCTACACTCATTAACAAGCATGGAAAGACACCATATGAGATGGTGAAGAAAAAGAAGCCAAATCTGAAGTATTTTCATGTATTTGGATGCAAGTGTTTTGTTCTTAAGACTCATCCAGAACAGTTATCCAAATTTGATTTAAAAGCCGATGAAGGAATTTTTGTTGGATATCCACTTTCCACAAAAGCCTTCAGATTCTACAATTTAAGAACAAGGATTGTCATGGAATCTATCAATGTCTCTTTTGATGATAAGAAGATTACTGGACTTGAAAATTTCAATGATCATGATCAGCTGAGATTTAAAAATGAAGATTTAAATTCTGATACTGTAAATCCTGACAGTCTAAATCCTGATACTGCAAACTCTGATGGATTAAACTCTGATGTTATTGAAACTGTGGTGACTACGCCAAAGGAAGATGCACCTGTGCTGGAGGAGCATACTGAAGATACAACCACATCTCAAGAAGCATCAGAACCTACAACTGGCTCTTCAAGTTCTGATTCATCAAGTTCTGATGAGCCAAGTTCTGATAATTCTGGAAACTCAAATTCTGAAGGATCCAACTCAGAGAGCATAATTTCAGGGGGGCATTAGAAAATATTGATGAAGATAGCATGGATCATGGGGGAGCATCCAGTTCTAGAGAAAACCTTCCATCTGCAAGGAAGTGGACTAAATCACATACACCTGACTTAATTATTGGAAATCCTGATGCAGGTGTCAGAACTAGAACAGCTACATCAAATGAATGTCTTTATATTTCTTTCTCAGACTGAACCAAAGAAAGTGGAAGAAGTTCTTCAAGATGCTGATTGGGTGTAAGCAATGTAGGAAGAGTTAAATGAATTTGAAAGAAACAATATCTGGACCCTAGTGCCAAGAGCAAAGAACAGATCTGTTGTTGGTACAAAATGGGTGTTCAGAAACAAAACTGATAATGATGGCATAATTACAAGGAATAAAGCAAGGCTGGTTGCAAAAGGATATTCTCAACAGGAGGGAATTGGCTATGATGAAACATTTGCACCAGTTGCTAGATTGGAAGCCATAAGGATATTTTTGGCTTATGCTGCTCACAAAAAATTTACTGTCTTTCAAATGGATGTGAAAAGTGCTTTTCTTAATGGAGAATTGGAAGAGGAAGTGTATGTTGAACAACCTCCAGGCTTTGTAGATTCCAAACTTCCAAATTATGTCTACAGGCTTGATAAAGCACTTTATGGCCTTAAGCAAGCTCCAAGAGCATGGTATGAGACTTTAGCTCAGTTTCTTCTAGAAAGTGGATTCAACAGAGGAACTATTGACAAAACACTGTTCTACCTCAACCATGGAAAGGACTTACTTTTGGTGCAAATATATGTTGATGATATCATTTTTGGTTCTACAAATGACAGACTTTGCAAGAAGTTTGCCAAACTGATGCAGTCAAGATATCAAATGAGTATGATGGGGGAACTTAGCTATTTTCTGGGCCTTCAAGTCAAGTAGAATGAAGAAGGCACTTTTATTTGTCAATCCAAGTACACCAGAAATTTGCTGAAGAAATTTGGAATGCAAGATTGTTCAAATGCATCCACTCTCATGGCCACTACAACAAAATTGGATAAGGATACTGGTACATCAGTAGATATTACTGATTACAGAGGTATGATTGGCTCCTTACTCTATCTAACTGTAAGTAGACCTGATATCATGTATGCTACCTGTCTTTGTGCAAGATTTCAAGCAGATCCAAGAGAACCTCACTTAACAGTTGTGAAAAGAATTTTCAAGTACCTAAAGGGTACAGCTGATCTAGGATTGTGGTATCCAAGAGAATCAGATTTTAAGCTAATAGGTTACTCAGATGCAGATTTTGCAGGATGCAAAATTGACAGGAAAAGCACAAGTGGAAGCTGCCAATTTCTTGGAGGCAAATTAGTTTCTTGGTTTAGCAAGAAACAAAATTCAATTTCCACATCAACTGCAGAAGCAGAGTACATTACTGCAGGAAGCTGTTGTACACAGATTCTTTGGATGAAGAATCAGTTACTGGATTATGGGTTAACATATTTTAAAATCCCTATTTACTGTGATAATCAAAGTGCTATTGCTATGACAGGTAATCCAGTTCAACACTCAATGACAAAGCACATCAGCATTAGGTACCACTTCATAAGGGAACATGTGAATGAAGGTACAGTGGAATTGCACTTTGTTCCAACAGATCAACAACTAGCAGATATCTTCACAAAACCACTGTGTGAAGCTACTTTTACAAGATTGGTAAATGAACTTGGAATGGTTTCAGGTTCTTTCTCTAAATCTGCTTAGTTATTGTTCTAATACATCAGATTTTATGATCAGTATTTACAGACTTTACTATCTTTGTGTATTCAATGCTTAAACTGAAAATTGCTTAAGTAATGGTTGTTGTCTGATATGAATTTCTAAACTCTGATAGTGATATGAATATTTCTGTGACTATTCAATCTAATGAGGATAATTGTGCTAGATGCTGACCTAGTAGTCTTCAACATACTAATGTCCCATGTTTAAAGTAATTGTTTATGTGGAAATCTTTTAACACAAGCAAATTCTGATATTGAGCTTAGTTAAGTTTACTTTGTGTATCTTATTACTAAGTCAAAAACTAGAATAGTGCTTCTTATCTGTTATGTTCTGATGTTAATAAATCTGATGGATGTACTAAGTGCTGATAAACCTCACTTATCAAAAGAAAAAGGAAAAGAAAAAGGGAATAAAAATCAGGTACTCCTTTGAGATCTAGAGTAAAAATGTGGAAGGGAAGACCCAAGTGTATTGCTGGTATTAAGTAATATGCATTAGAAAAGCAAAATAAATATTTTCTTGGTGACTTTTCACACTCTATGATTACTGGAGAAATACTCTGATAATAGCATAAATTCTGATAAGCATTCGTGACTCACTTACACTGAGAAGCCACTATAAAATGGAATTTCAAAAGATGCATAAAATGAGCACAAAACAGTTGAGGTGGACTCATGCATAAACTCATTCTAAAGTAGACTTCAGAATCATGACAGATTTTGAGCAAAGTTCTCAGTTATCCCTTATTTCTAAGATATACTGAAGTGAATCAGACTTTAATCTTTATCTGATATTTAGCTTACTGCACACACATACACTCCATATGAATGATGAAAATTACTGTGGTGATACATGTTCTTTTAGATGAACAGTTTAAGTGTCAGTTGCATAAATTCTGAGGATAAGTTATGATAGAAATTCTGATGATTAAGTTCTGAAGAAACGAAATCATTATTTGTGTGAAGAATTACAGAAATAGACATTCACCTTTCGAGTTAAGGAATCATGTTCTGATGACTGTTAAGTTCTGATATAAGTCTAAGTTCTGATATTAAATCCTGATTCTTTACTTGACTTATTTGTGGTTCAAATCTGAAACAGTCATATTTAACATTCAGAATATGTTTGGGAGAGTTATAAACAGTCAACATAATATGGGTTAGTGGTACTCGTAACTGAATAGTAATTTTTAATTGCTTCGTGTGCTCATTAACTCCTGTTTTAAGCTTCCAATGGCTGTCATTATTGCTCATCAATCTAGGGAGTCGAGGGGTCATCATTTTTACTTGGAATTGTTGCCCAGTCCTCCCGTCCCTAGGTATTCCATTGGCTATTTAAACCAACACTTCATTCCATCCCAAACATCCTTCATTTTCTCAAAAACTCACTCTCTTTTTATTCATATCACCAAAAATGGTTCGTTTCAACATGTTCTTGAACTATGAAACTTTCACTATTGAGTTGAGTTGTGCTGAATGGCAGCATGAGTGGCATGTCACTGCCATTCCTGATGAACTCTGGGATTCGGTTCCACAAGAGGTTCACACCGAACTCTTGTTTTTATCAGTGGAGTATCATCTTCATCTTGATAGATTGGAAGAAGAAAGGAGAGAACTCTCCGTCAGCAAGAACGGATCATCCGTCTTGCAGTGCTTTTCGTCTCCAGTAGGAGGAGTTAGTCCTTAGGCTTCTTAGCTTAGGACTAAAGCTGTTGATGTTAGGCATTTTAGACTAGGGCAATCTTGTAATTTTATGCATGTAATTTTTAAGTTTCATGGAATGTATTTGCTTGATATATTAATGAAATTTTATCTTTTTGCAAGATTTAGTCTCTGAGTCATTTCATATTCTGATGACATTTTAAATCCTGATACTAACCATATTCTGATGACCTTTTTAGCTCTGATACAAATCAAGTTCTGATTCTGACGTGGCAGTATTTGTTTACTTGGTTTATTTTTGGTCATTCTCTCATTGGTCATATTTTTACAAATATTGGTAAAGCAGTAATAATCATTTATTTAGTAGGAACAGTTTGTTTTTAAAATTTAAAATTAAACCGCACGTCCTTGATTAATGGGATTACTTGGTAAGTGAAACGGTTTTTCTCCTTGAAAAACTGCATGTGATAAGTAATGAACTGAATATCCATGCCCATTAATTATCTTTTACTGTTGCATGTCTGACAGGTGTCTCAACGGTTATCTTTTACCCTGTATAAGTAAAAGAGAGAAAAGATTATAAAATCTTTTATTCACTTTATCTCTTATCTCTCTCTTTTTACTTTTATTCTCTCTCACATCTACTGACGATTTTTCATACAGACATTTTATCAAACACTTTACAGGCAATTTTCTCTCTCACGTATTTCTCATGGCACCCAAGGACATAATTTTTGATGGAGCTAAGTTTGTTCCTAATAACTTCTCCGTTATTCTTAGCAAGTCAGAAGCCCCATCTGAACTTCATTTCATTCAGGACTTTCTTGCTAGTTCTGATATTGGGTATGCTTTGACCGAACCTGAAGCAGTCTCTGGTACTCAAGTACTGGAGTTCTGGAGAAGCGGAGTATATGATGATGGTGGTGCTCAAGGGTCCCCAAGTATTATTTTTTTCATCAGGGGAGGATGAGTATGTTGTGACATTGTCTACGGTTCGACAAGCACTACAGCTACTTGAGAACTGTGTTTATTCTACTGTTGAAGAGCCAGTTCTTCAAAACATGATGGCCAATCTGGGATATGAGAGGACATTGGCAAAGCTGGGCCAGTTGAAGAGATCTTTCATAAGGAGGGCATGGAGTTTCTTCTTTGATTGCATAACCAAGGCTTTTGCAAACAAATATTCCAATTTCGATGTAATTCTCATATTCAGCCAACAAATCGGGTATGCTCTTATAAATTAAACTGATTTTGACTATGCAAGTGCTGTCTTAGGTTTTATTGGGGATAGAATGACAGAAGATAGAACTACTGTTTATTTTGCTAGATTCTGTCAGCTTATCTATCTTTTCTGTTGTGATAATAAGCCCCAATCTGCTAGTGAATTAATTTCATCATTTCGACTAGCTAAAAGAGCCTTTAATGACTTATTATCTACTGATAATAAGAAGGTTGTGTTAAGACCCCTCCTAATTCCTTTATCTGTCAAACAAGCCTTAATAAACTACGATCCAGTTAAATACACTGAACTATATCCTGATGTTCAACCATTCGAACCTCATCCATCAGTACCTACCACCTCGACTTAATAACCTCAAACTTCTCAATCTCAACCTTCAGATACTACAGTGTAGCCTTCATCTTCCAAACCTAAGAGGACTAAGAAAGTACCTCAGACACAACAGAAGAGAAGGAGATTCATTCTGCAAGATGAATCAGATGTTGAGGAACAGGTTCCAGTATCAGAACCTGTTGTTATAGAAGCTGAGAAGTTCTCTTCTCAGAAGGATGTTGAGATTGGGAGTTCTAGGCCCCTCCAAAGGCTTAGAAAGCGTAATTCTGATGATACAGCTCCTACAGACTCCTCAAAAGCTAAAAGATTCAAATCATTGGCAAAAAAGCCTGAAAATTCTGGTAAAGGAATGGAAGCAGCAGCTAAGGAAGGGGGTCAGGAATCTCTGATCTCACAAGACCCAGTTGAAGCTCACAATTCTCCTAGTGCTGATCCAGACCTTCAGGCAACTCATCACTCTCCACTACATGAGCCAGAAACAACTCACATTCCCACACCTCCAGTACATCCAGTCCATACTGAAGACCCAGGTACAAGTGCTGAGATTGATATTCACAACTTGATTGTGCCTGAGGTTTTGTATCTAGAAGCTCCACCAGCTCCAATCACTCCACCACTAACACCACTTCTTGATGCTGATTTTAATCCAGAATTGCCTATAACACTTTCTCTATATCTAAATACTGAAGATCAGATTTTAGGTTAGCATCAGAATATGGATGTTGATCAGGACTTAGTTGGGGATCAGCACTTAGAGGATGATGTTGAAGCCTCCATAGCTTCTCATACTATTCTTTTATCAGAGGATGCTGCTGATGCTGATTCTATAAGTTTTGATGCTGCTAATGATGAAGTTACTGGTAAAGCTGCTGCTACAAATGTAGATGCTGATGCAGCTGGTCTATCAGGACATGCACCTCAACAAACTATTCATAAAGCTGAGATAGTCAAGAAGTTTGTTACAGGGGAAACACCAGTACCTTGGAGTGAAACTACTAGAGGACAGGAGTGGAATAAGGAGTGGAACACAGTTACCTTTGTTCCTTCTGAAAAGATTCTTGCTGAGCATCTTGCAAAAGCTGATGAAATGATGATAAATGATGATTTCAAGACTCAGCTGAGAGTTACTGCATTGAGTACAAGGCACCTTCAAGGTTAACACTCAATAACTCATGACAAGGTGAATAAAATTCAAGAAAACTTGATCCAGCAAGATATGAATCTGAAACTTGAAAAGAAAAGGTTTTTCCAACCTACCTTTGACAGAATTGCCTACATTGAGAAAACCCAAGAGAAGCAACAGTCTCAGATTGATGACATTTTGAAGAATCAAAGCTTCTCATAAAAATCAACTCAATGAGATCCAATCCTCAGTGGAATTGCTTGTCTCTCTTCTATTACCTGCTGATGCCAAAAAGGGGGAGAAAGTAATTAAGTCCAAATGCAAACCAATCAAGACACTGAAGGGAAAGTGTAACGCCCCAAATCCGGGGTCAAGATTTGGTGTTACTAAACCATTATTACATAAAGTAAAGAAATAAATAAATAACCCCTTGAGTCCGGATCTTTTACAGGTTATGGTATGAAACAATAATCTAACCTTCTACAACTCATTTCAACTATAATACAAGTGTAAATACCTTTGAACTAATGCTCTTGTCACATTCTTCTAACACCTTCAACCTCTCGCAATGGAAATTTCTCTAACTTCTGTTGTCTATCAAAGCTATTCACTTTAATCCTTATCTGTTTCTGGAAGAAATAAGAATTTACAAAGCAAGAGTGAGCCAAAAATGCCCAGCAAGTATATATTTTGAGTTTCAAGCATTAAAATTAAAGAAAACTTCCAGACAATATCTCTGAAATATTTTGAAGGGCGAAACACGAAATCATTTAAAGGATATACTTCGTTATCTTAAAATCAATTTGATTTGCATTGCTATAAATCACATAGGAAATAATGACATTTTTATAAGAGCTTCAGAGATAGCGTATCTTCAAAATAGCTCCTGGTAACACTTCATATTTGAGCAACGAATACAATAACTAATTATAAAACGACATTCAAAAAATTCCTAACTATTCAGTATCCATCATTATCGACTAAGTTTTCATAACTTAGCCTGCTAAACCAGCCTGACAAGGACGGGTTGAATAATTAAGAAGATCTCAATTCATTCAAGATTCTAATTGTCACTGCGCAACTAATGCTGCAGCAACAATCTGAACCTCGAATTTATTTAGAAACATTGAAATTTCCCGAAACTTAGTGTTAAGAAAGAATAACTTTAATCCATAATCACATTTTATTTCAAGAAGGAAGGCCATTGATGGCAATCAATAATAAATTAGACTGGACACTAGTTCACACTTATACCCTGTTGATCAGTCAGGATACAGTGCAGATCTATACCTACCTGTATACATCCAGTCGGGTCCCCAGGCACTACAGCCCATCTCAAGGCACCAATTATGTTTCGGTCCTTAGGATTAAGTAAAACTTAATCCCCAAAGTATCACTATCCAGCCCGTAGAGTATTTTGATGTCAAACCATTTTGAAGTCAAAACATCCCAATTCAGGGTTCGTAAATAACCCGAAAGAATGGGTATTTGCTCACGAGAGCAATCGAATTATAGGAACAATAATGAAAAGGAACGTGCATAATCAGAGTAATTGCAGCGAAATATAAAATAGTTAACTATTCTGAACTTATAATAGGAGCGAATAATATTTGCAGTATTTAAAAGAAATTCAGAATACTTGCAGTATGTAAAAGAATGTTCTGTAATACTTGCAGTATGTAAAAGAATGTTCTGGAATACTTGCCTCAATAAGCTTTAACCGTTATTATTGGTTGACTTTGGTTCGACTTTGACCGTTCGGCTTTATCGTCCACCTACTATCCTATTCTCGATACGATCTCAACATTCAGACCCTTTGGTTGGAACTTCGTTGATCTCGATGTCTAATCTCTAGGTCATTCCTAGTCCGATGTCACGTCACGGGTCTTCCGTCTAAAACCTACAAGGTTGAAATACCCTAATTCAGATAACCGCTTAAACTTAACATCAAATCGTCATCTTATTCTACCCATACGATTTCATAACCGAATTCATATTTATATGTATTATCGAAATACACATAGCAGTTATGGTTCACATCTTCGAAATTCGGTTCGGTATTTATTTTCAGAAAATACGTATACTCGTCGTTTTGAAAAATAGGTAATCGATTATTTATAAATTATCTTGTCTCAATCGCAGTCCAGTTCATATAATATAATTGTATATGATTATTCGACGTCTCCGATAATTATAGGTTACGTTCCCGATATTTCGGAATTAATTTCCCGAAAATCGGGCAGCGCCTCCTTTTTTTATCGGCCTACCCGTCGAGATCAAATCGACATCAATCACAACATAACAACAACCAATCATCCAATTCACAATCCATACGCCAATCCCAATCATCAATACACTTCAGTTATTAACTATTTTTATTCGTATCTTTATTCATATTTTTATGTTTTCACTCTTGTTTTTATTTTATTTGTATTTTATTTTATTCGCATTTTTGTTTCGCAACTCATTTACCAACTATTTTTATTTAATTAATAACGTAGGACTCAGATAAAAATCATCACCGTCCACCGTCGGCTCGCCGAGGCTCATCGCTGACGGCGGTAAGATTCGTGGGTTTCCTTTTATGACGGACATCCTACGCGAATCCCACCGATTAAACTAATATTTTATTCTCGCATAAAAGTATTTTATTTTCAAGAAACCGATCAATTAATCTCCTGCAGCAATAATAAATTAATAAATTTAATTCCAAAATATTCGAACCACAACACAGCCAACAACAACAACACAACACAGTCCACACGCGCCACCAGGCGCTACACACACTGAAACGTACACACATATACCTTACAATACACACACACGACACACGAACCACACGCAACACAGAGGATCGACAACAACAGGCCACACAAATGCAAGCGCGTGTACAACATAAGCCGGCCGCCTCACCGGAAGGTAACCGACGGCAGCCGGTAACTAAAGGAAAACGGCAAGAACAGAAACAGGAACGAACCACATAACCATACACACATCTGAGATATACATATAACAGAGCCAATCAAAGTATTACCGAGAAGCAACCGGAAAACGAAACCAAACACCAGCGGTACCAGAACAGGGGAGGAATACCGGTGGGGAGAAGAAAGAAGAGAAAGAGAGGGAAAAGGGAGAGGAGAGAGATGGGAGAGACAGTTGAGGGAGAGAGATAGAGAGCAAGAGAGAGATTGATTGAGTCGAGAGAGAGAGAGAGACTCGTGATTAACGGGGAAGAAAGGCGGTGGTGTGGTTGTGGGGTTTTTATTCCCCTTTTTATTATATTTTTTTTGTTGAAATCCTGGTTCGAACCGCAATTAACGACGCGTAAATAATTAATCTACGAGTAATAATAATTCAAAATTTATCTGAACCTATTTAAAATTTTTCGAAATAATTTTTAAACTCTCGAAATATATAAAAGTTAATAAAATAAAATTTTTATAATTTTTGAAGCATTCTGGAATTATATAATGATTTTATAATTTAATGGAGTCAGAAAATCTTTTAAAGATAATTAATAAATAAAATATTGATTTCTAAATTTTATAAACTCCTAAAAATAATCAATAAAATTATAAAACAACAAAAATAATTTTAGGAGCAATTTTAGCATTTATAAGAATAAATATTGAATAAAATTATTTTAAAAATGAATTAAATTCATACAACTCGATACTTAATCATAAAATTAACCTTTGCATCCAACAAATCACAAACAATAAATAATACACATCACATAGATGACCAAATCATCACACATTCAATTTGTTTAATAATTCGATAATCACATTTACCTTTTGGATCCGAAAATAGGTTACTTAGCCGCTAAGTAACTGAAAAGACGATACGATTTTAATACCAGAATTGGATAATTATCAAAATAGAGCTTCCTATAAAATACTTTATACGAAATTAAGGTAATAAGGTCTCGTCTTTTGAGAATATGGATTCTTATCGATAAATAAAATGATTTGCGTATCGAAAATTTCACACCGGGACTCGTACAGGTCAAACCGTATCCCAGATCGAAAAAGTCAAAACATGAAAAGTGTTCAGAATTATCATATTAGGTTAGGAAAGAGTTTTCGGAAGAGTTTCGGTTGTAAAAACGCAAAAATGATTGAAGTGAGACAATTTCTGATTCTAAAAAGTAATTTTATAATTATGTAAAAATAATCATTTTTAATTCTATAAATCCTTAAAAATCATATAATTATCCAAAAATTATCATAAAAATACCAAAATTATCTAGATTTAATTCTGGATAATTGGAAATTAAAATATCTCAATTTTATCAGAAATAAACATCCAAATATTATTATCCATCATCAAATAATTCACCAAAATTCACACAAAACTCACATAATAATTATTTATTGATAAAAATAATTACATAATATTTCCCGGGCGTTACATTCTTCCCCCCTTAAAAGGATTCTGTCCTCAGAATCATGCTAAAGAACAGACACTACTCCCTTTCGAGTATCTACTTAAAACTTCTCAGGACTCACTACTTTTGATCACGTTCAACGGTCTCCTACCGTCGTCAGATTTATCAGTTGCTCATGCAACCCCTAACTCAATCTTTTATTTCAAATGTTTGGAGCTAAATTACTCTTCATAGTCATATACACATAAATGCCTTATGGACTTGTTACACCTGTGACAACAAGACCAACTCATTCACAATCGTTCTATCTATCTCACTATTTCAAATGACTAAATTTACACTACCCTTCTTTTCTTTCCAATTCTAATAGTTCCTGTTCATGAAATTTCTGTTTTCACTAACTGTTCCTCTCTACTTATCATGTCTCCTTCTATTTGGTTAAATTGACCTATAATCGTTTCTAATCGTATTCAAGAATCTTTAATCGGTTTCTTGCATTTCCTATTCGTCTGCACCCGATGTCCTGAGTTCATGACATCTGATGCTTCGAAATGTTCTACATCTATTCAAAAGTTAAAAAGAAAAAAAAATATCGGCAATTGCATCTACTCACCATTTGGTAGCATACTTCTATTTTTTTTCAATCACTATCAAGTAGCTTCATCAAGCGAGAATCCCTTACTATCTGAAAGAAAGTACATTAATTGGGAACGGAATGAATTAGAACTTTATTAAAAAAAATCCGGTCTCTTGGTACTGATACTCATTTTGCTGTCCTATCAAATTAGATATCAATACGAACTTTGATGCTCACAACGTTTCATACTGAAGTCAACATCAATCATCTGCATTAATACCATCTTTGATATTCAACAACAAAGTAAGTATCAGCATAACCCAGAAGACGGATCAAAACCTATTCGTCAATTTCTAACTTTTCTAATTCTTTTAACCATTTCTCAACAACTTAATGGTATTCACTCCTTTATTTCTATTTGAAACATCTATTCTTAAATGGACCTTTCCTGTTTGATCTTTACCCACAAACTGGAGCTCATAATCAATTATAACCAGAATTCATATCTTTGAAGCTGAGAATCCAGCTGCTATTTCTCAATTCTTCGCAAGCATATCTTCAGGCGTTCAACTTGGTCTTCCTTAGTCCTTAAATTAGCGAGGATGTTATCAATAAATACAATCACGCTATCCCAATACTCCTGGTACATTGTGTTTACTTAATCTTCAAACTTACAATTTCTGATAATCGACGCGTAACCTCATATCTCCATTCTCTTTTCCATGACCGCTTTTGTGCACGGCGCAAAATACTCTTTATTTCATTATTCTTTCATTCCACATTTTTTTTAAAATTTCTTTATCATTCTTTTGATTTCACTTCTTTTCTTCACTAGTTCTTCATTCTCATCATTCATTATCTCTTATAACGAATTTCTTTTTCTTAGTAATATTAATTTATTTATTATTAGATAAGTCATTCCTGGGGTTCGCACTGGGATGAAGGCTTTTATTAATACTATTTAAATTTTTACTAATAAAATTGTCGAATTTTCTTGGTAGTTATTTCCTTAGCTTTGTTTGACGTATCACAGATTGTGCGTTTGACTTTTCTTCATTGACCATCATCTCTTTTTCCTGAGTTCACATGCGGACTTCATCAATTTCCGTATTTCATTGAATGCTTGAATTTGCGAGCTTTCCATCATTCTAAAGCAACTTCTATTTAATCGTCGTTCAAAAGAAGTGTACATTCAAATTTTTCATTAATTCATCATTCGATACGGGTACACATCCAAGTCCTTCCTGGAACGTCATTACAAATGATAAAATCTCTTTGTTTGGTCTTACATCTCCTGTTCTTGAAAATGCTCTTCTTGTTTATCGTAAAGGCTTATTCATCTAAATAAAATTTCACACATGTCTGCAGTAGCATCTCGCTAATTCTACTAAATTTTCCACTTTTACTAATGTCATTACTTCCTCAAAATTTTTAATTGCTTTGATTTCGGATCTGAAGATCATGTTAGAGCTTAACTCAATCTAATTGGAATCAATCTTCATTTAACTAATTATTAGTTGGTAAAGTTGATCAATTACCTCCTTTAGCTGATCACTTAAACCAAATGCTGACTAGCTAACTGGAATCAAAGACCAATTATATAAAGTCAGTTTGGTCATAACAACTTTCTCAAGAACCGAAAGCGCAACTATTTGGAATACTAACGAGAACGATAATATACTTCTTTGTCCTTAACCATAGGGTAATTTATGAAAATTTGGGCAATACTTCCCCTATACCATTGACTACCAGTCGGACTCACGCCAACACCATCAATCATCCAAATCATCCATAATCATGTCCACCCACTTTCATCAGTCACATCCATCCAGTCAACACAATTCAGGTTATATCGCTTTGATCGGCATAACATATATCTTTTTAATTGGGAAATTGAGTCTTACATCAACAATGATTAATATAACCATACCCTTCTCAGTCCATTCAGAATATTACGAATTGTTATTAATGAACTTAAGGTTTGATTTCATGATTCTTTTAATTTATTTCTGACCATTATTAATCGGTTTATCTTTTTAATAATTGCGCATGGTCTTCATTATTACCGTCACAATCTCGTAGAAACTCAATCGTTAGATTATTATTTCTTGAAAAATTTCACAATCGAGTTACCATTGCTTCATCTCCACTTATAGCTTCGCATCAAACTTTCATCACTGACCCGGGTATGAGCATTGAATTCACAATCACTTATTTACGAAAATTAGAAAACTTCACAATTTCTTGAAGAACACGTTCGAAATTTGATTACATTTAAGATTGCTCCCATCTTGAATCTTCACGACAAGTATCTTCCAGCGACGAAAGGATGTTTCACGTCGTAATTGCATGTCTGAGTCATTGTTCAGAATTTCCTTGATCTTTGATCGTCGTCCCGATACTCGTTTGCTCCGTTTGAAGCACACAACTTTACTTCCTTATTTTGTAATTAATGTACGATTCGCTAACCATTCATTTCACGTCGAAACCCTCTGGTTTGAAGTGCATTACGTTAACGCAATCTACCATACCGATGAGATCCTCGTAACATAAACAACTGTCTAACTTGATATCTTCGCCATGTCCACATTTGTCGGTGTATCCATTTTTCCTCGCTTGCAGATGTCCACCATTTGTCGATTTGCAGTCATATTTATGTTCGTTGTATGGTTCCACATATCACACTATTTCATTTCTTATAAAATCATCAGTGATCATACTTTGTGCACAAGGAGAGTTTGTGAACATGATTTTGATTGAAAAATGGAATAAGGAATAACAATGCAACATCCGATTGAAAGAATTTGTAAATCAGAAAATTGAAGGAAGAAAAATGAGTGAAGAATGAGACAACCATATTCGTACTCAAGATGGCCAGTCTTTCATACTATATGGCATACAGCACATGATTAGGTGGCGTCCCACCCGACTTTTCATCATTTCGACAAAACGTCATATCACAACACTGTTGTCTCAATCAGAAATCAATAGTTTGAGAAAGGAAACAATTCAAAAGGAATATATAAGAAATTTTCTTTCATTTCCGCCTCATATAATTTATCAACAGAAGAAGCTCAGACGTATTCACGAATCAAGATAAACATATACTATCGTATTAGAAGAAAGAATATCAGTGTTGATCACCTTCCATGCTTCACCTATATCTGCCTTCAGGATCGTGCGAATACAGGTTCACGATTCAAGTCACATCATTGCTTCGAAGTGCTGTCTGGAATGTCTTTACATCAAATGCTTCAATGATTTGATCTTAATCGCGTCCTCCCAAAATTTATAATCACGGCTTCAGATTCCATCTATGTCGTGTAAAATACCCATCGATCACGCAATGCCTCAATTTCGTCGATAAAAATACGATTCTTCTCCAATCATCTGGAAGATTCTGCCATTTCCTTCAATCATCCTCCGTCCATTCGAATCACGAATCTCGTTAAATTTTAATCATTTTATAAATTGGTTAAATAATATTTTTATATGTTGATTCAATTATTCATTTTATTAAACAACGATTACTTTCATTTTCCGCAGCAACCTTTAAACCTTCTCCCTACTGGTGGGTCTACTTGGCCCTTCTAATAAACAACACCGAGTCTACTTCCATTCTTCTTTTTTAGATCATTTTCTGTTTATAATAACAAGAACATAAATAGTAATTTGACAACCAATTTGTAAAATTCATTTCATGCAAAAATCCTCTGAAAGTTGCTGAAGAAAATCTTTTCCGAAATCTAATTTTAAAGTTTTAAAAATCAAATATTTGGTCGTCATTACTATATAAGTTACTTGCTATTTTCCTGATTTACCAATAAAATGTCTAATTAAAAGAATGCCCATATAAGGTCTCTCCACTTTGGTACTTCTTCCACTTTTCCTTGGATTATACATGCACTTATTAGCCGACGAAACTCCATTCACCATTATATGCCATTTTATTCCTAACTTGGACCCAACGCTGACGTCTGCCATTGTCTTTCATATTCTTGTCCCTTGACGTTATGCTTACAACCACACAGACGATTCGATGTTCTGTGTGTAGATAGGGTCGTACCCTCTTGCTAGTCTTACCTATCTCCAGGAAGGTAGATATCACTCCTCGCGCAGCTTCCAATAAGTGATAGGATCCTTCTCACCACTGCGGTGCCTTCGAAACGTGCAATGTTGGTTCTTGTTCGGGCGAAATCACGCACTAATATTCACGCAAGTATACGCGTTCGCAAGTAATATAGAATACTTTCTAGTTCGTTCCCTTAGAGACTCAGACTAAGTTATTGTCTAATTAAACTCACTCACCAATGTATGACTACTTCTCAATGTTAAGATAATAACACTTAAAATTGTTGATTAAATATTAACAATAATTAACTACTTAATTAACCACTTAACTAACACTTCAATTTATCAATAATAAAACACTCATGAGATCACAACTTCATTATTACTTCCTTCTATAGCCATTGTTATTACCTTTAGCATGTGACAGTGACGATATTAATCGAATAACACGAAACTGATAAAAGCCAACTTTCATAGTACCAATACCATTCTACCAAGCATCCACAATTAAGATAGAAGTTGAATAGTCATCAATTATGTTGAGTTCCTATATGTCTACAGAAATTGACAACACAACGATTTAAGCACAAGTTATTCCTTTTTGATTACATAGGGCAAATAAAACTGTTAGAGTTACCCACTAATCATGCACAACGTACATGAACCTATGCTAGCATGGCAAGTTCTAAATCTCAAGATCCACCGTCGCTTCACAAGAGATTAACACCCTATCTTATATGTTCGCGACGCACATAAGACGAATACGCACAACCAATACTAGATATCATGCAATCATCACATACTTAAGTATTAAACAATTAACTAAAGAATTTCATAATAAATCTGTTGCAACCCCATGATCACGATTAGCCCATAATAGAACTTATCGCCATCATGGGTTCATATGAAATCATGATAAACAAACACAAGAAAATAACAACTAAACTGATTATATTAAAACAGAGTACGTCACAAGAGTAAATAAGTCAAAGCAAGAAAACTAGCATCCAACGTTATAATGAAACAAGAATCACAAGAATATATGCTTCCTCTTCGCTGCTGTGTGCTAAATCGGTCTTCTTCCTTATCTCCTTCGCTTCTTGCGCAAAACACAATCTAAAACATAATCTATTTCCTATTCTCTATGAAAACGTCTCAAATCTACTTATATAATAGTCCCATAAAACTCAGATTACATAGAAGTTGGAAGCCAAACAGAAGTAGAAGTCTAAAATAATATATCTTTTTCCCCGACCCTGCGCGGCCGCTCAGCATTTCTGCGCGGGCGCGTAAGGCTGCTGCGCGACCGCTCAGCATTGCTGCGCGGGCGCGCAGGACCCTACTGGAAAATTTCCAGGTTTGCTCCGTTTCTTCGCCGTAATCTGCCCGTTCTTTTCCTCTCGCAATGGTGAACACATGCCAAGGCTTATTCTTGATGATTCCTTCTCCGAAATGCAACTAATACCCTGAAATGCATAAACACTAGAAAAACGCATCAAATACACAAAATACTTGATTTCAAGACACCAATTTAAGCCATTTTAAGACGTTCTAAGTGGTATAAAATGCCACTTATCACACCCCCAAACTTAAATCGATGCTTGTCCTCAAGCGTCACAGACTCAAAAACAAATAAAAATATGCATGAATGCAATCTATATGAAAATGCAACGATCCCATTACTACAATTAACCAACCAAATTGTCACGTCTCAACGAATGCAGTTAGACACTAAAGATCAATAAACTCATGCAAACGGACATACCGCCAGAAACGTGGTGTATGCAAATGCTTAACAGATATGCTTTGGAACTAGACCAATTACTATAACTAGACTGTCCTCAAGACAATCCTACGATTATACAAAGAATAAAAATTCTAGGCACAAAGTGATATACAACACTACAAGAACTCTGGAGCTTACTACGGAATCGTGCTTTTTATTTACAACTCAAATGCTTATTTGACCGTGCAATGAGTGAGGTCCACAAAAGACTTATACAATGGTATCCATGTAACGAGCGTTAGGTTAGCGGATCCCAGACTCTAAAAGCCTTAGGTCACTAGGCACAAAGTCCCCTAAGAACTTAATAACTCGAATACCAAAGAGCCCACTCTTGATCAATTATGCAAAAAATTTTTTTTTTTTTGGTAACTCTGAGCAAGTGCGTTTCGCTCCATCTTGCTCAACCCTAGACTACTCGCATAACATGCGAGCCGGCTACTAGCCATTTGACGCCTAGCCACAACTAGCAACAAATTCCATTTTTACTCCATTTTTTTTCTTTTTCATGCCTTTACCACTAAGAACCTATTATCAAATTCTAAGCATAATAAATGGATTATCCTCGAAAATAATCAGATCATAACAACAATATAGTCCTTAAGCATTCTCTAAGACTTAGTGACAATACAAGTGCTTCTAGCATGCATATCAACCTACACAACTTAATATCACTTTAATGCTATCACTACACTCGCATCAATATCACAATTCAGTCGATAAATCATTGCAAAAGGGATCATGGTATATGCATGAGCTATATGATATGACAAACAAATAAAGCTATATATATAAAAAAAAAACTATATGACAAAAATTATGCAACTATATGAACTAACTATCATGAATATGCAGCTATATGACACACACAAAATATTCCTTAACTACCACCCCCAAACTTAAAATCTTCACTGTCCCCAGTGAAGGTAGTAGAAAGGAACACATGGTATACCTACTCGGAGTCATCATCATCATCACCCTCAGTGGGTGGAGTATCAGGCGGCGGGTATGCAGAGTCCTCACCAAAAACTGGCCACTGGATATCAGCTCCAAGGCCTCGAAAAGCAGTCCCTAACGCAAGGGTGAGCTCCTGAGCAAACCTGCTCTGCGTCTCATACATGGCATCCATCCGCCGTGAAAGCCTCCTATACTGGGCATCACCCATCCCAGCACCCTCCTGAGCTCTCGAAGAACTAGCCTCACCACGCCCTGGCCTGGCCATAGTAGCACCTCGTGCTGGACGCCCTCCTGGAAGACGATAACCCAGCCCATGCTCCTCAGGCTCACCACCGGTCCACTCCTGCATCCCATTCAGAGTGCCAGAATCTATCGGAGCTGCTGGCAACTGCAACTGCTCATGAGCCGGCCAGTTCACTCCTACTGCTCGGCATAGCTTCGTAACCGTGGATGTATAAGGGATGTTCATATGCTTTGCTCCCCTCAAAAACTTCAGAATTCCTTGGTAGATAAACTCACCAAGGTCCACATAGTATTCCTCATTCAGAATTTCCCACAACAACTGTGCTCTCTCAACTGTGACCTCGTGTGCATGTGAAGAAGGCAAAATATTAGCACATATAAATGCATTCCATGCACGGGCATACCTGTTCATGGCGATCTCCGGAAAGTGACGATACTCATTATTGGCTGGACTGCGGTTCCAAACTGTGCCCGGTCGACAGAGAGTCGCACAAATCAAATCCAAGTCAAAGTCCTCAGCAGTCTTTTCATTCCAGTTCTCCTCCTCGGGCTTCCTCTCTCGCTGTCCAATCACACGGCGAATTGCCGCAGGATGATAATCAACCGTCAGCCCACGAACTACAGAAAACCCATTCTATTCAGCCTTCGCGTTCGCGTAGAACTCGCGAACAACACTCATCGGTACTGCTTCGGGTGACTCACAAAAAGCTATCCACCCCTTCTCTGCAATCATGGGCAACAACTCACCATCCCTCCCTGATGGTAAAAACCCCCTCTCCTTCAGAATCGGCTTCCCCAACAGCCTAGTGTACTCCTCCTCCGCAGCTCTGTCAGTTAACCGAGGCCTTGCAGCAGTACCCCTTGATGAATCAGCAGTAGGAACTGTGCTGCTGCTGTCAATAGTGCGTGCTCTCTTGGGTGCCATTGATTTGTAAATAAAAGTGTGTAAGAACTGATTTTTGATGTTTATGAGAGGGTTTAAGTGTAGGAAGTTTGTGGGAGATATGTGGGATAGGTGTATGTATATATAGGGTGTGGAGTAGGTTAAATTAGATTAGGAGTGGGGTTGAGGGATAAAATCATGGGGTAATGGGAAAAGAATTTGTGGATTTATGGGCTGTGATGGGTTTTTTGTGTGTTTTTGTTTTTTTTGTTTTTTTTTCTGAACTGTAAAAAAATTTTCTGGAACTCGACCCCTGCGCGGCCGCTCAGCATTTCTGCGCGGGCGCGCAGAGGGTCTCTGGAAAAAAAAAATTTCAGCCCCTGTTTTCTGATTTTTTTGTGTTTTTGGATAGGTTATTAACTTCTAAGGGTTCCTGTAACAACAATTCATGGGTTGCCTCCCACGCAGCGCTTCTTTTTCGTCATTAGCTTGACGTTCCGTACCTTTCTCACGTAGTCAACAACATGGCACTAACCACCTCTCGGTTTGCCATGTCCCCATAGTAGTGCTTCAACCGCTGACCGTTAACCTTGAATGCTTGGTCCGAATCATTCTCAAAAATTTCCACCGCTCCATGTGGAAACACAGTTTTGACAATAAAAGGTCCAGACCACCTTGATTTCAACTTCCCAGGAAAAAGTCGGAGCCGAGAGTTGAATAACAGAACTTGTTGCCCTGGCACAAATAACTTAGGATGTAGCTTCCTATCGTGCCACCTCTTCACCTTTTCCTTATACATTTTGTTATTCTCGTACGCTTGAAGTCAAAATTCATCAAGTTCATTAAGCTGAAGCATTCTTTTCTTACCAGCTGCATCTAAATCCAGGTTCAATTTCTTCAATGCCCAGTAGGCCTTATGCTCAAGCTCCTCCGGTAGATGACATCCCTTACCGTACACCAACTGAAACGGTGACATCCCAAGTGGAGTTTTGTATGCTGTTCTGTAAGCCCAAACAGCTTCATCGAGCTTTAAAGACCAATCCTTCCTTGACGGACAAACAACCTTCTCTAGAATGCGCTTTATCTCTCTGTTAGACACTTCCGCTTGACCATTTGTTTACGGATGATAGGCAGTAGCTACTCGATGATTCACATTATAACGCTGCATCATAGAAGTGAACTTACGGTTGCAAAAATGCGATCCTTCATCACTTATGATTACCCGAGGTGTTCCAAACCTTGTGAAAATTTGCTTATGAAGAAAATTTAGCACTGCCTTTGCATCATTTATCGGTAAAGCTTTAACTTCGACCCATTTTGAGACATAATTGACTGTTAGCAAGATGTACTGATTATTGCAAGACGAGATAAAAGGCCCCATGAAATCGATTCCCCATACATCAAAGACCTCGACTTCAAGCATCATATTTAATGGCATCTCATCCTTCCTTGACAAATTTCCCACTCTTTGGCAACGATCACACCTTAAAACAAACTGATGAGCATCCTTGAACAAGGTAGGCCAGAAAAAACCTGCTTGCAGAATACGAGCTGCCGTCTTCTCACCATCATAGTGTCCACCATAAACCGTGGAATGGCAGTCTCGTAATATCCCCTCCGTCTCACAGAACGGGATACATCTCCTGATGATCTGGTCAGCTCCCTGTCTAAACAAATATGGTTCATCCCATATATACCACTTCACCTCATGCAGAAACTTCTTCTTTTGCGCGGATGTCAAATTAGGAGGCATTATATTGCTGACAAGATAGTTTACAATATCTGCAAACCATGGTTCTTCCTCCTGAATTGCAAACAACTGCTCATTCAGAAAAGATTCATTGATTAACGTTCTATCTTGTGAAGTAGAATCGGGATTCTCCAACCTAGAGAGATGGTCAGCTACTTGATTCTCAGTACCTTTTCTATCTTTGATCTCTAACTCAAATTCTTGAAGTAAAAGCACCCAACGAATGAGTCTCGGCTTCGAATCCTTCTTAGAAACCAGATAGCGAATAGCTGCATGATCAATGAATACTGTCACTTTCGTACCAAGCAGATAAGATCAAAATTTCTCAAAGCCAAAGACTATAGCCAAAAGCTCCTTCTCAGTAGTGGTGTAGTTCAATTGGGCCCCATTTAAAGTTTTACTCGCATAGTAGACCACATGGAAGAGATTTTTCTTGCGCTGTCCGAGAACTGCACCTACCGCATAATCACTCGCATCACACATCATCTCAAACGGTTCTGTCCAATCTGGTGCTGTAATAACTGGTGCCGTGATCAAACTCTCCTTGAGAGTTTTGAATGCTGCCAAACATTCATCATCAAATTTAAAAAGGCACATCTTTCTCAAGTAAATTGCACAATGACTTAGATATCTTTGAAAAGTCCTTGATGAATCGCCGATAAAAACCCGCATGACCGAGAAAACTACGGATTCCTTTCACCGAATTATGTGGGGGAAGATTTTCAATGACTCCCACCTTGGCCTTGTCCACCTCCAGACCTTTGCTAGAGACCTTATGCCCAAGGATAATGCCTTCACGCACCATAAAATGACATTTCTCCCAATTAAGCACCAAATTAGTTTCCACGCATCTTTTGAGTACGGCGCGCAGATTATTCAAGCATTCATCATATGAGTGTCCAAAGACGGAGAAGTCATCCATGAACACTTCGACGTTATTTCCAATCATGTCAGAGAATATAGCCATCATACATCTCTGAAAGGTGGCCAGGGCGCCACATAACCCAAACGAAACTCTACGAAAAGCAAATGTGCCAAATGGACAAGTGAAGGTAGTCTTTTCCTGATCCTCTGGTGCAATACAAATCTGATTATACCCGGAATAACCATCCAGAAGACAAAAATACTCATGTCCCGCCAATCTGTCAAGCATTTGATCAATGAATGGGAGAGGGAAGTGATCCTTTCTTGTGGCTTTGTTCAATTTCCTATAATCCATGCATACTCTCCATCCTGTAACTGTTCGAGTAGGGATGAGCTCATTCTTTTCATTTACGACCACAGTGATACCTCCTTTCTTAGGAACACATTGTACAGGGCTCACCCACGAGCTGTCAGAAATAGGATAAATGATGCCTGCATCTAGCCATTTCAGAATTTCTTTCTTCACCACCTCCTTCATGATCGGGTTCAGTCTTCGCTGCTGTTCCACAGTTGGCTTACTACCTTCCTCTAACAGAATTTTATGCATACAATATGAAGGACTTATCCCCTTGATGTCTGCTATGGTCCATCCTATAGCCGATTTGAATTCTCTCAAAATCCTTAAGAGCTTGTCTTCCTCACTACCTGAAAGGTCAGCTGAAATAATAACAGGTAACGTAGATGAATCACCTAAAAAAGCATACCTCAAGTGTTCAGGTAATGGTTTGAGCTCCAAGGTAGGTGCTTCCTCTATTGATGGGTTGAGCTTCCCTTCAGCATTCTTAAGGTCAGAAGTACCAAGAGATTCAAATGGTATGTCGAGCTTTCGCTTCCATGGAGAAGCGTTCAGATATTGTAATTGCTCGTTGCTATCTTCATCATCGCTGTCAAAATCCCCCACTAAGGCCTTTTTCAATGCATCAGACATTAGCATGTGATCGAGTTCCGAAGTAACTGCGGAATCAATCACATCCACTTGTAAACACTCCTCATCTTCTGTAGGGAATTTCATTGCCTTGAATACGTTGAAGGTCACATCCTGATCTTGGACCCGCATAGTAAGTTCCCCTTTTTGCACATCTATCAAGGTACGGCCAGTAGCCAAGAAAGGCCTCCCCAAGATTATGGGAATCTTCTTATCTTCCTCAAAATCCAGAATAACAAAATCTGCAGGAAAGAAGAGCTTATCCACCTTGACGAGCACATCCTCAACTATGCCCCTTGGGTAAGTAATGGAACGGTCCGCCAATTATAGCGACATGTATATGGGTTTTGGATCAGGCAGATCCAACTTTTTAAAGATCGACAAGGGCATCAGATTAATGCTTGCTCCCAAATCACAAAGGCACTTGTCAAAAGTTAGATTGCCAATGGTGCAAGGAATGGTGAAGCTTCCTGGATCTTTCAGTTTTGGTGGTAACTTTTGTTGCAGAACCGCGCTGCATTCTTCCGTGAGAGCAACGGTTTCAAGGTCATCCAGTTTCACCTTCCTTGAAAGAATAGTCTTCATAAACTTCGCATAACTAGGCATTTGTTCCAGAGCCTCAGCGAAAGGTATATTGATGTGAAGTTTCTTGAACACCTCCAGAAACTTCCCGAACTGTCTATCCAGCTTTTGTTGCTGCAATCTCTTAGGAAAAGGTGGTGGAGGATAGAGCTGTTTCTCCCCTGTATTAGCCTCAGGCAGAGTGTGTTCAACAGTAGTCTTCCTTGGTTCCGCCGCTTTCTCCTTTTGCTTAGATTCTTCATCCCTAACTTCAGCTTCGACTTCTTTTGCCTTTTCAGCATCAGCTACTTTTCCAGACCTTAAGGTAATAGCCTTGACTTGCTCTTTGGCTTCCTTCCTGTCTGGTACTTCCGTGTCACTGGGAAGAGTGCCAGGTTGACGATTGAGCACTGCATTGGCTAATTGACCGATTTGATTTTCCAAGGTCTTGATAGAAACCGCCTGACTCTTGCACAACAGCTTAAGTTCCTCAAAATCAGCACTAGTAGGTGCAGCTGCACTTCCCTGTTGAGGATATGATTGCCTTGTAGCATACTGCTGTGGTTGCTGGAATCCAGGTGGGTTAAACTGTTTACTTACTCCTTGCTGATATGGTGGCTGAATAGCATTCTGATTATTTCCCCAGCTGAAATTTGGATGATTTCTGTTGTTAGGATGATAGGTTGCTGGCACAGGCTGCTGTTGTCGCTGATAATTATTCACATACTGAACAGATTCGTTGACAAGAGAACACTGATCCGTAGCATGAGAACCTGCACAAAGCTCACAAACCATAGCTATTTGATTAACTCCATACGTAGCCAAAGAATCAACCTTTATTGATAGCGCTTGGAGCTGGGCTCCAATAGCGGTGGCTGCATCAACTTCCAGAATACCTGCTACCTTGCCTGACGTCATCCTCTGAGTTGGGTTTTGATGTTCATTTGCAGCCATCGTCTCGATAAGATTATACGCCTCAGTATAGCTTTTAGCCCATAAGGCGCCTCCAGCTGCTGCATCGAGCATGGGCCGAGATTGGGCTCCCAAACCATTATAAAAACCAGTGATTACCATCCAATCCGGCATTCCATGATGTGGACATTTTCTCAACATTTCCTTGTAGCGTTCCCAAGCCTCGCACATAGATTCTGTAGGTTGCTGCGCAAACTGAGTAAGAGCACTCCTCATAGCAGCAGTCTTTGCCATTGGATAAAACTTCACCAGAAACTTTTGCGCAAGATCTTGCCATGTAGTGATGGACCCAGCTGGTTCAGAATGTAACCAGTCTTTAGCCTTATCCCTCAGTGAGAATGGGAAAAGCCTCAACTTGATAGCCTCATCAGTCACGCCATTATACTTAAAAGTGCTGCAGATCTCGACAAAATTCCTTATGTGCATGTTGGGGTCTTCAGTTGCCGCTCCTCCAAAAGAAACAGAATTCTGCACCATCTGAATAGTGCCCGGCTTGATCTCAAAGGTGTTAGCTTGAATAGCCGGATGAAGGATGCTTGACTGAATGTCATCAATTTTAGGCCGAGAAAAATCTATAAGAGCTGGATAAGCTTGAACAATACGATCTCCCATGTTTACTGGTTCCTTCTGCTCAGTTCCTGAATCCGAATCCTCAAAATCTAACTTCTCCGGTGTATCAAGAACTTCGTCTTTCTCCTCAGTTGTATCTAAGGTCCTCTTGCGAGCACGATAACGAGTTTGCATAAACGTTTGCTAAAGTACCTGAAACACAACCGAAAAGAGTAATTAACTACTACGTCCTAATCACTGAGTCCTAATGACCAATGATGGTAAGTACATAAACTAAACAAATACGCCGAGTCCCCGGCAGCGGCGCCAAAAACTTGTTAGGGCGAAATCACGCACTAATATTCACGCAAGTATACGCGTTCGCAAGTAATATAGAATACTTTCTAGTTCGTTCCCTCAGAGACTCAGACTAAGTTATTGTCTAATTAAACTCACTCACCAATGTATGACTACTTCTCAATGTTAAGATAATAACACTTAAAATTGTTGATTAAATATTAACTATAATTAACTACTTAATTAACCACTTAACTAACACTTCAATTTATCAATAATAAAACACTCATGAGATCACAACTTCATTATTACTTCCTTTGATGCCATTGTTATTACCTTTAGCATGTGACAGTGATGATATTAATCGAATAACACGAAACTGATAAAAGCCAACTTTCATTGTACCAATACCATTCTACCAAGCATCCACAATTAAGATAGAAGTTGAATAGTCATCAATTACGTTGAGTTCCTATATGTCTACAGAAATTGACAACACAACGATTTAAGCATAAGTTATTCCTTTTTGATTACATAGGGCAAATAAAATTGTTAGAGTTACCCACTAATCATGCACAACGTACATGAACCTATGCTAGCATGGCAAGTTCTAAATCTCAAGATCCACCGTCACTTCACAAGAGATTAACACCCTATCTTATATGTTCGCGACGCACATAAGACGAATACGCACAACCAATACTAGATATCATGCAATCATCACATACTAAAGTATTAAACAATTAACTAAAGAATTTCATAATAAATCCGTTGCAACCCCATGATCACGATTAGCCCATAATAGAACTTATCGCCATCATGGGTTCATATGAAATCATGATAAACAAACACAAGAAAATAACAACTAAACTGATTATATTAAAACAGAGTACGTCACAAGAGTAAATAAGTCAAAGCAAGAAAACTAGCATCCAACGTTACAATGAAACAAGAATCACAAGAATATATGCTTCCTCTTCGCTGCTGTGTGCTAAATCGGTCTTCTTCCTTATCTCCTTCGCTTCTTGCGCAAAACACAATCTAAAACATAATCTCTTTCCTATTCTCTATGAAAACGTCTCAAATCTACTTATATAATAGTCCCATAAAACTCAGATTACATAGAAGTTGGAAGCCAAACAGAAGTAGAAGTCTAAAATAATATATCTTTTTCCTTGACCCTGCGCGGCCGCTCAGCATTTCTGCGCGGGCGCGCAAGGCTGCTGCGCGACCGCTCAGCATTACTGCACGGGCGCGCAGGACCCTACTGGAAAATTTCCAGGTTTGCTCCGTTTCTTCGTCGTAATCTGCCCGTTCTTTTCCTCTCGCAATGGTGACCACATGCCAAGGCTTATTCTTGATGATTCCTTCTCCGAAATGCAACTAATACCCTGAAATGCATAAACACTAGAAAAACGCATCAAATACACAAAATACTTGATTTCAAGACACCAATTTAAGCCATTTTAAGACGTTCTAAGTGGTATAAAATGCCACTTATCAGTTCTTTATCAGCTTCCATCAACTGGTTGCCCTCGATGTGGAACTCGTTCTAATACCTAATTCTAAGTTGAATCGTAACTTCTCCTACACAAATTCTCACAAGAATCGATCGCATATCTTCAAAACCACGTGAAAAGTAGGGTAACATACCCCGTCTCCATCGATCCGTCGATTCCTCATTATTGTATAATCTGAGAACTCAATATACCTATAGCATTGTGACATTTGTCTTACACTTTCTATCGTACCAACTCCAGATCGGATCTGCTAACCCTAATTCGCATTCAACTCAACTTAACCTGAGTATGCCTAGGGTCTTTCCTATCCTGTACGACCTATCATTCCTAAATTACTCTCACCTATTCTTATTTCAGTGACCAATAACCTGCAGCTCTGATGCCAAACTTTAACGGCCCAAATCCGGGGTCAAGATTTGGTGTTACTAAACCATTATTACATAAAGTAAAGAAATAAATAAATAACCCCTTGAGTCCGGATCTTTTACAAGTTATGGTATGAAACAAGAATCTAACCTTCTACAACTCACTTCAACTATAATACAAGTGTAAATACCTTTGAACTAATGCTCTTGTCACATTCTTCTAACACCTTCAACCTCTCGCAATGGAAATTTCTCTAACTTCTGCTGTCTATCAAAGCTATTCACTTTAATCCTTATCTGTTTCTGGAAGAAATAAGAATTGACAAAGCAAGAGTGAGCCAAAAATGCCCATCAAGTATATATTTTAAGTTTCAAGCATTAAAATCAAAGAAAACTTCCAGATATTATCTCTGAAATATTTTGAAGGGCGAAACACGAAATCATTTAAAGGATATACTTCGTTATCTTAAAATCAATTTAATTTGCATTGCTATAAATCACATAGGAAATAACGACATTTTTATAAGAGCTTCAGAGATAGCGTATTTTCAAAATAGCTCCTGGTAACACTTCATATTTGAGAAACGAATGCAATAACTAATTATAAAATGACGTTCAAGAAATTCCTAACTATTCAGTATCCATCATTATCGATTAAGTTTTCATAACTTAGCCTGCTAAACCAGCCTGACAAGGACGGGTTGAATAATTAAGAAGATCTCAATTCATTCAAGATTCTAATTGTCACTGCGCAACTAATGCTGCAGCAACAATCTGAACCTCGAATTTATTTAGAAACATTGAAATTTCCCGAAACTTAGTGTTAAGAAAGAATAACTTTAATCCATAATCACATTTTATTTCAAGAAGGAAGGCCATTGATGGCGATCAACAATAAATTAGACTAGACACTAGTTCACACTTATACCCTGCTGATCAGTCAGGATACAGTGCAGATCTATACCTACCTGTATAGATCAAGTCGGGTCCCCAGGCACTACAGCCCATCTCAAGGCACCGATTATGTTTCGGTCCTTAGGATTAAGTAAAACTTAATCCCCAAAGATCACTATCCAGCCCGTAGAGTGTTTTGATGTCAAACCATTTTGAAGTCAAAACATCCCAATTCAGAGTTCGCAAATAACCCGAAAGAATGGGTATTTGCTCACGAGAGCAATCGAATTATAGGAATAATAATGAAAAGGAACGTGCATAATCAGAGTAATTGCAACGAAATATAAACAGTTAACTATTCAGAACTTAGAATATGAGCGAATAATATTTGCAGTATTTAAAAGAAATTCAGAATACTTGCAGTATGTAAAAGAATGTTCTGGAATACTTGCAGTATGTAAAAGAATGTTCTGGAATACTTGCCTCAATAAGCTTTAACCATTATTACTGGTTGACTTTGGTTCGACTTTGACCATTCGGCTTTATCGTTCATGATAGGGATAAATAAATTATGTTTGTATAATTAAATACTGCATTAATTGTACAAGCTGTGGGCTGCTAGGCCCAATAAAAAGATATATGATACTCAGACCAGAAAGGTTAAGCCTGATGGACCAGATCAGGCCTGATGGAATAAAAAAGGCCCAAAAGCCCTGATTATTAATTAATTTCGTAATTAATTAATAAGGGAAAAATCAGATGTTGGGAAGAGTCCCGATAAGGATATAAATCCTTAGAGATTAGCCTCAAGGGGACTTAAAAGGATAAGGAATCAGTTTCCTACTATCTAGGACTACAAAGTCCATTCTAATTATGAGACTTGCCCACCAAGTCTCCTATATCAAGTCCAATTCAAGGACTCCCAACATCTATATAAGGGGCCTCACCCCACAGATCAGAACTACGTTTTTTGGCTTGATTCTCTAATTCACAGAGATACGTAGGCATCTCATAAAGGCAGAATTAAGCTACGATACACGAGAGCAGCCATTAAAGGCCTTGAGCTCCCGAATCTTAGTAATAAATACAGCAAATAATAACCTTAGTTTTTTATCCATAACATTTGGCGCCGTCTATGGGAAAAGCACAACAACAACCATGGCGAGAACACGGAGAACAATTGGAGCTCTGGAGGAAGGAACACCATCAGGGACAACTCAGGTGATTTCGTCAACCGTGGAGGTTCCGCCCCATTCGACTTATGCATCTACTCAAGGGGATGCCCAGATAGGGGGAACTCAACCTCAGCCATAAGGGACAACTCCCTCGATTATTCAAGGTTGGAGGAAGTGGATATGCTGGGCGAGGCGAAGCATGAGGGCAGTCACCCCCCTATATACGAGGTTTGGGTCCTATTCCTGAGGATCGGGAATTTTCTGGTCCTTATACTGAGAGAGACTCCGAATCTTCGGATGATGAAGTGGCCCCGAGAAGGAGGCATCCTGGAAAAGAGCCAATGGCCGATGGAAGGCAACGCCCCCAAAGCACCCCAGGGGCGAATCCCCAAGAAGTGCAGGAAAGGATCAGGGCTCATGAGGCTGAAATCCAAAGGCTGAGGCATGATTTGGAGGCTCACCAGGCCACCGGACCCCAGATACCTCTCAGGGGGAGAAATCCTCCTCCTGTCATAGACCTGGATGGTCCGGTAAGAAGAAGGGTTGTTGTCCCAAGAACTGATCCAAGCAATCTCCTTCCCCTTGGAGATCCTGATGATCCAACTCCACCCTTCACAAAAGAGATAATGAATGCCCATATCTCAAGGAAATTCAAGATGCCCACTATCAAAGCCTATGATGGCACGGGAGACCCCGCTAATCATGTTAGGACATTCTCTAATGCACTGCTGCTGCAACCCGTGAATGATGCTATAAAGTGTCGGGCCTTCCCTCAAACCCTGTCGGGTATGGCTCAAAGATGGTACAGTCGCCTGCCCCCAAATTCTATTGGATCGTTCAGAGAATTAAGTCAGGCTTTTATTAAGCAATTCATCAGTGGAAGAGTCCATGAGAAAAGTTCAGCATCTCTTATGAGTCTTGTGCAGGGAGCTAAGGAATCCTTGAGAGATTACCTGAATCGTTTTACAAAGGAGGCTTTAAAAGTCCCAGATCTTGATGATAAGGTAGCCATGATAGCACTGCAACAAGGAACTAGGGATGAGTTTTTCAAGATGTCTTTGGCCAAACGACCCCCTGAGAGCATGTTGCAGCTCCAAGAGAGGGCAGGGAAGTATATCAAGGTTGAAGAAAGTATGAGGAAGACCGTAGTAAGTAATGAGCCCACTGGAGGCAAGAAGCGGAAAGCTGATTTAGAATATATTGCAAAGGACAAATATCCTAGAACTGAACAAAACCCTGATTTAACCCCCAAGAAGAGAGGACCTGGGCAAAAGTTCACTGAATACGCTAAGCTGAATGCTCCCAGAAGTCAGATTTTGATGGAGATTGAGAAAGACAGAGATATTCGCTGGCCTAAGCCCTTGAAGGCTGATCCTGCCAAGCTAGATAAGGGTAAGTATTGCAGGTTTCACAAAGATGTTGGCCATGACACCGATGAGTGTAGGCAATTGAAAGATGAAATTGAGTTTTTGATTCGAAAAGAAAGATTGAACAAGTATACTGGAGATGGAGGGGACAGAAATAATAATGGAAGGAAGAACTTTGAAGATCGTAGGAGGGACCAAGACGATCAGGGGCGAAATCCCCAACCCAGAGGGCCGGTTATAAATGCAATTTTTGGAGGACCGCGACGCCCTCGAGGACCTGTGATAAACACGATCTTTGGAGGTCCAACTGCTGCTGGATTGTCCAAAAATTCCAGAAAGGCATATACTAGAGAGGTTATGCATATTGTTGGAGAAGCCCCGAAGAGGGCCAGGACAGAAGTAACATTGGCTTTTGATGATTCGGACCTAGAGGGTGTGAAGTTTCCCCATGACGACCCGCTGGTCATAACACCAATAATAGGAAATAGCCCGGTTAAGAGGGTCCTTGTGGATAATGGTGCTTCTGTGGATATCTTGCTCCATGACACCTTTCTAAGGATGGGGTATAACGACTCCCAGTTGACACCAACCGACATGCCGATATATGGATTTGCTGGAGTAGAATGTCCTGTGGAAGGAATAATCAAATTGCCAACCACCATAGGTACGGAGCCAAGGCAAGCAACGCAGATGCTGGATTTCGTGGTGGTAAAGGCTAGTTCAACTTATAATGCTATCATGGGGAGAACAGGGATACATGCCTTCAAGGCAGTCCCCTCTTCCTACCATTCAGTCATGAAGTTTCCCACCCGAAATGGGATTGGAGAAGAGAGAGGAGATCAAAAAATGGCTAGAAGCTGTTATGTGGCCTCTTTGAGGGCAGATGGTGTCGGGGGGCAGGTTCTTCCTATTGAAGATATGGATGTTCGAGAAAATGATGAGAATAGAGGAAGGCCAGCAGAAGAATTGGTTTCGGTTCCTTTAGACCCCGAGAATCCTGAGAGGACGACTTTCATTGGAGCCACATTAGAGGAGCCCCTTAGAGGGAAGTTAGTGAAATTTTTGCAGGAAAATAGTGATGTGTTTGCATGGTCAGCAGCTGATATGCCAGGCATAGACCCGGAGTTAATTACTCACAAGCTAAACGTGGATCCAAGCCGGAAGACAGTGAAACAAAAGAAAAGAAATTTTGCCCCGGAAAGACAAGAGGCTATAAAACAAGAAGTAGAAAAGCTCTTAGAGGCTGGTTTCATTGAGGAGATTCAATTTCCAGAGTGGTTAGCAAACCCTGTAATGGTGAAGAAGGCTAATGGAAAGTGGAGGATGTGTATAGACTTCACTGATCTGAATGATGCATGCCCCAAAGACTGTTTTCTACTGCCTAGAATTGATACTTTGATTGATGCCACTGCTGGACATGAGATGCTGAGTTTCATGGATGGATTTAGCGGATACAACCAGATCAAAATGCATAAGGATGACATTCCAAAGGTATCATTTATCACTGACTTTGGTGTTTATTGTTATCTTGTTATGGCGTTTGGTCTCAAGAATGCAGGAGCCACCTATCAAAGGTTGGTGAATAAAATTTTTAAGGATCTTATTGGTAAGACTATGGAAGTTTATGTTGATGACATGTTAGTCAAGAGTCTAGTAAAGACTGATCATATATCCCATTTAAGGGAAGCTTTTGAGGTCCTGAGGTACCACAAGATGATGTTGAATCCTACGAAGTGTGCTTTCGGAGTAGGATCTGGAAAATTCTTGGGATTGATGGTCTCAAAAAGAGGAATTGAGGCTAACCCCGATAAAATAAAGGCGATCCTGGACATGGAACCACCAAAAACCATCAAGGATGTTCAGAAGCTCACAGGAAGGGTTGCTGCGCTAGGACGATTCATCTCCAAGTCAGGAGACAAGTGCTTGTCATTTTTCAAGTCACTAAAGAGCATCAAAGGCTTTGTATGGAGTGAGGAAAATCAGAAGGCATTTGAAGAGTTAAAGAAGTATATGGGCCAGGCCCCGTTGTTGGCCAAGCCAGTTCTGAATGAAGTTTTGTTCTTGTACTTGGCTGTTTCAGATAGCGCCTTGAGCGCGGTGTTGGTTAAGGAGGAACTGAAGGTCCAGAAACCCGTATACTATGTCAGCAAAATCTTGCATGGTGCTGAGTTGAATTATTCAACTATTGAAAAATTCGCTTTAGCCTTGGTAATGGCTTCAAGAAAGCTGCGTCCTTATTTTCAAGCTCACCGGATTGAAGTGCTAACAAATCAGCCACTGAGAAATATCATTCACGGTCCCAAGGCAAGTGGGAGACTGATTAAGTGGGCAATAGAGTTGGGAGAGTTCGATCTCAAGTATAAGCCGCGCACGGCTATAAAAGCCCAGGCACTAGCTGACTTCGTGGTGTAATGTACCATACCCAACCAAGAAGTCGGGGGGCAGGAAGATACCATACCTCAAGACAAGGGAGTCGACAATGGGGACAAAGAGAAGGATGATAAAAAATATTGGGTTCTCTATTTTGATGGGGCATCAAAAACAAACTCCAGTGGAGCAGGATTGGTTTTGCAAAATCCTGATGGATTCTTAATTGAGTATGCTATGAAGCTAGACTTCCCAACCACAAACAATGAGGCAGAGTATGAAGCTCTGATTGCTGGCCTTGGTCTAGCTGGGACACTTAGAGTCAAAAACTTAAAGGTCCGTGGAGACTCGAAGCTGATCATATCCCAGGTAAAGGGAGAATTTGAGGCAAGGGATGATACGATGGCTAAGTATGTACGCCTAGTAAGGGCTGTGATGACTCAATTTAATGAATGCCATGTTGAACACATTCCAAGGGAAGAAAATGCTAAGGCAGATGCGCTATCAAAGTTTGCTTCATCTGAGATAGAAGAAAGTTCAGGAAGTGTATACTTCCGTGTATTGAAGACACGAAGCATAGATGTTAAGCTTGTGGCTCCCATAGGCCTGGGGATGTCATGGATTGATCCCATCAAGGCTCACATTCAGACCGGTTGGTTACCAAGTGATGCAACTGAAGCACGGAAGTTAACTATTCGAGCACTAAGGTACTCTTTGATAGATGGGATTCTTTACAAAAGATCTTTTGTGGTTTCCTACTTGAGGTGTCTCAGGCCCGATGAGGCACGTTTGGCTCTTGAAGAAGTGCATGAAGGTATTTGTGGACAACACTTGGGGGGCAGGGCCTTAGCTCATAAGATAACTCGTTTAGGCTTCTATTGGCCAGAAATGATGGCTGATGCCAAAGAGTATGTGAAGAAGTGTGATTGCTGTCAGAAGCATGCACCAGTTGTTAGACAACCCCCCGAGATGCTGACCTCTATCAACTCCCCAATCCCCTTTGCTATGTGGGGGATGGATATTCTAGGGCCTTTTCCTATGGCCACGGCACAAAGGAAGTTTCTGATTGTAGCCATTGATTATTTCACCAAGTGGATCGAAGCCAAACCCTTGGCCAAAATCGCTACTAAGCAGGTTGCACAATTCCTATGGGAAAACATTATGTGCCGATATGGAATTCCCCGTATCCTCGTCACTGATAATGGAACACAATTCAACAATGAGGAATTCAAGAAGTATTGTGAAGAAAATGAAATTGAGTTACGATTCACCTCTGTGGCTCACCCGCAAGCCAATGGGCAAGCAGAGGTAGCAAATCGGATAATCCTGGATGGACTAAAAAAGAGGATCGAGAAGTCAAGAAATAATTGGGTGGATGAGATACTTCCAATATTATGGGCCTATAGGACTACCTGTAGAGTCACGACAGGAGCAACTCCTTTCATGTTGGCATATGGGGCAGAAGCAGTAGTTCCCGTCGAAATATCGCATTCCTCTCCAAGGATTCAGACTTTCAATGCTGTAGAAAATGAGGAAGGGCAGAGGTTAGCCCTGGATCTAATTGATGAAGTGCGAGATGAGGCATATGCAAAGATAGAAGAATATCAGAAAAAGGCTTCATTCTATTACAACCTAAGGGTTAAAGAGAGATTTTTTAAACAAGGAGATCTAGTCTTGAGAAAAATAGAGGCTTCTGGTGTTGGACAGAAAGGAAAGCTTGCCCCGAATTGGGAAGGGCCGTACAGAGTCAAGAGCGTTCAGGGTAGAGGAACCTACAAGCTGGAAACAATGGAAGGTTTTGAAGTCCCGAGGACCTGGCACGCACAAAACCTGAAGGTTTACTACATGTAAGATAGGTGAAGTACGATTCTCACTTGTCATTGACAAGTAGGTTTAAAAGCACCTTGAAGCTTTGCTTGCATAGGATTTTATATTCCAGTAGAATTTACATTGTCTAGTTATTGCTGATTAGGGTCGAACCCATGCTATGTAAGGTTTTGGAAAACCAGACTTCATATTAAAGAGTTTGAAATTATTTCTATCTAAGGTAGTTTAAAGTTCAAATACGTATTAAGATTGTAAAGTTAAACAGGAAGAGGCAAGAAAAGCAACATATAAAATATAACCCCGAAGGGTAACAAGTTTAGATATGAATAAAGTTCAAAAAGAAGATATACAAAAAGTTAGGCCTTGGAAGGCTGAGATTCCTCAGAACCACTATCCGAAGTCTCCTCGGAAGTCTCAGTCGTTTCTTCAGACGTCTCGGTTGTCCCCTCCGAAGTCCCTGTAGAAGTTCCCTCTGCAGGAGATGCTGGCTGTTGAGGCGCTGCTTTTGGAGGCTCTTCCACCCTGGCCTTCTTAGCGACAGGCTCAAACTCCTCTTCGGAAGAATCTTCCTCCTCTCCATCCTTGATCATAACAGCAAGCTTCTCAGTAACACCTCCAAGCTCTGGAACCCGCACAGGGCAAGGAAAGGGGGACTGCTCAAGGACCTATGGAAACTCATCCTGGATGGCCTCCACAGCAGCATCCCAGCCCTCTTTATAGCTAACTGGGTGAAGAAGGGCATCATGCTCCACCATCAAGTCCTTGAATTCTTGGGTGTCCATCCAGCCATCAAAGGCTTTGTCCTTCTGCGCCTTCAGAATGACATTTTCGGCCCGGGCCGTCTCTAGGTCAGAAGTGGAAGAGGCCAGTTGAGCTTCAAGGGCCTCTATTTTTTGGTTGGCCTCTTCCAACTTCTTGTTGGCATCTTCCAGGCCAACCTTCCAAGCTTTAGCTTGGTGAATTGCCCCTGGAAATGGGCGTTAGCCTGCAAGAGAAACAGCGAAAGTTCAGAAAAGAAACATGGAAAAATAAGTAAGAAGGGCATAAGTGAAGGACGTACCGTCGCCAGAGCCTGGGCTCCAAATAGCTCATTCCCCTCTAAGTCCTGTTGAAGGACAAAATCTTGATAGTCCACCGGGGAGATGGAATGCTTAGACCATTCCTTGGACAGCGCCGTGCTGCCCACGATTGAGTCCTTGCCCCGGATCCCCCAGGCAGGTTGAAAATAGGCCCCTGGCCTCTGCTTGGTGCGCAAAACTTGGCTGGGGCCTTCCTCGCTTGGCTCCATTGCCTGAAGAAGGAACTCAGGGAAGCGATCACCAAGTCGAGGGTCTTTAAAGACCTTCCCAGCCCTCTTCATCCTGGTTGTCTCCAGGTCCTTCGGCTTGGTAGCCTCCTCAATCTTCTCAGCCACTGCAACAAACAAAGTCAGTTGAAAACCAATAAAATAAAAGTGCAGGAAATAAAGGAGATAAGAAAGGGAACTTACTTTTCTTATTAACGGGCGAAAGGCCGCGTTCTACCAGGACGGTCTCCCGGATAAGGTCCCAACAATGGGAAGTACCGTTGTCTTGCGTAAGGAGGTTGAAACCCCTAGCCTCCTCCTCAGACAAAGTTATGTCATTTGGGCTCCCGTCCACGGCCAGCCCAAAGGATGATCGAAACAGGGAGCCCCAATCTCCACCTTCCCAAATAACAAACAAAAAATCTTTCTTCCACCCCAAGTTGTTGTCAGGGATGGACTTCCCATTCACGATATGGGGGATGGTGGGGCGCTGGTTGATAGAAACCCAACCCGGACTTTTATCAGGGCTGTTTTTGAACTGAAAAATCTTCCTGAAGACAGCAACAGAAGTGGGGACGTTGTGCTTGGCGCATTGCGACAGATAGCACAGAATCAACCTCCAGGAATTAGGGGGAAGTTGGCAAGGGCTGATGCCCACATCAGCCAGTAGCAAAGGAATGAATGGATGAAAAGGGAGTCTAATACATGCCCTTAGAGTATCCCTATAGACGCACAGCGCGTCCTTCTTCCACTGACAGGCCCTGTCGGCCGGACCTGCAAGAACCAGCTTAAAAGGTTCCTTGATTTTGAAGCAGCTGCTCAACTTTTCCAGCTCCTTGGGATCCCGTAAAGCACTGATATGATCGTGCGCGTCCAGATGCGCATCAGACGGATACTCGTCCCCTCGAGTGTTGATCATGTCGATTAAAGAAGTATACCTCGATCGAATAGGAAAATCATTGGACTTTCTAGCCACGTTCATTTTGGCCAAACGAGTCATTCTTTTGTCAGCCATCTGAAAAAAGTGTGAGGCACGTAAATAGGCTATCTTAAAATGGCACACAATGGAAAAATAGACACGAAAAGCAAAGGGAGGAATCTTACCTGAAGAAGCACTCCTGAAAAAGGCTTTGAGCTCCGACTTGCTGTTATTGCTCTGAGAATCTTAGCAGGAGGATAAAGAAGAAAACTAAGAAATGAGAAAGTGAGGAGTAATAGCCTTTCCTCATTCCTTTATATAGGAGGAAAAAGAAGTTGAAGGGACGAAAAGCCCATTAAGAACAAAGGCCCATAAGAAGAGGCCCAGAAAAAAGAATATTCCAGAATATACCTAGGAATTCTAGGGCATTCTAAACAGGGTGTGTTAAGCCCAGCAATATTTGATAAAGCCCAATGAGAAGGCCCAGTAATATTTGATAAAGCCCAATAAAAGAGGCCCAATGAGATTTGAAAAGCCCAATAATAGAAGCTCAGTAAAATTTAATAAGGCCCAACAAAAAGGCCAGGCCCAAATCCAATTAGGATTTGGAAAATACAATACCCTAAATTAAAGCTAAATAAAGAAGGCTAGTGAAAGACCAGGAACCTGGTCGAAATCCAGGTCGTGAATCCTGCCCGAAATCTTTCGAGCAGACACCCGAAAATAACGGGTAAAAAAGACCAGAATCCAGGTCGAATTCCAGATCGTGAATCCTGCCCGAAATCTTTCGAGCAGACACCCGAAAATAGCTGGAATAACGGGACTGAATTGAGGTCGAAGCTTCGACCAGGAATGAGGTCGAATAAACCAAGCATCTTTCAAAAAATGGGGATTAAAAACCCAGGTCGAAGTTCGACTAGGATCCTGGTCGAATTCCAGGTCGTGGATCCTAGTCGAAATCCTTCGACCAGGAAGCAAGAAAATCAAAGAATTTTCGAACAGGATTCAGGTCGAAATATCGACTAGAATCCTAGTCGAAATCCTAGTCGATAGGCTCATGACAAGAAGCTAAAAAAAAAGGGTGGAATTTTCGACCTAGATCCAGGTCGAATTTTCGACTAGGATCCTGGTCGAATTCCAGGTCCTAGATCCAGGTCGAAATTTCGACTGGGATCCTGGTCGAATTCCAGGTCGTGGATCCTAGTCGAATTCCTTCGACTAGGATGGCAAGGCTGGCCCCTATTTTCGACTAGGATCCAGGTCGAAATTTCGACTAGGATCCTGGTCGAAAAAAGGGCTGGAAATTTGAAGAATCCAGAAAATAGGGAAAATTCCAGAAAATAAGGAAAAATCCCAGAAAAATTAGGGAAAATTCCAGAAAATAAGGAAAAATCCCAGAAAATTCCAGAAAATAAGGAAAAATCCCAGAAAAATTAGGGAAAATTCCAGAAAATAAGGAAAAATCCAAGAAAAATTAGGGAAAATTCCAGAAAATAAGGAAAAATCCCAGAAAATTCCAGAAAATTAGGGAAAAATCTAGAAATTAAGGATAAATCCCAGAAAATTAGGGAAAAATCCAGAAATAAAGGAAAAATCGTTGTAAATGTGTAGGTCGCTCCACACTTTACACAAAAACGAAACTCTGTAAGGGAATGAATAGACTTAACTTCTGCGAAACCTAATCAATGTTTCCCAAAAGTTGGGGGGCAAATGATAGGGATAAATAAATTATGCTTGTATAATTAAATACTGCATTAATTGTACAAGCTGTCGGTTGCTAGGCCCAATAAAAAGATATATGATACTCAGACCAGAAAGGTTAAGCCTGATGGACCAGATCAGGCCTGATGGAATAAAAAAGGCCCAAAAGCCCTGATTATTAATTAATTTCGTAATTAATTAATAAGGGAAAAATCAGATGTTGGGAAGAGTCCCGATAAGGATATAAATCCTTAGAGATTAGCCTCAAGGGGACTTAAAAGGATAAGGAATCAGTTTTCTACTATCTAGGACTACAAAGTCCATTCTAATTATGAGACTTGCCCACCAAGTCTCCTATATCAAGTCCAATTCAAGGACTCCCAACATCTATATAAGGGGCCTCACCCCACAGATCAGAACTACATTTTTTTGGCTTGATTCTCTAATTCACAGAGATACGTAGGCATCTCATAAAGGCAGAATTAAGCTACGATACACGAGAGCAGCCATTAAAGGCCTTGAGCTCTCGAATCTTAGTAATAAATACAGCAAATAATAACCTTAGTTTTTTATCCATAACAGTTCACCTACTATCCTATTCTCGATACGATCTCAACATTCAGACCCTCTGGTTGGAACTTCGTTGATCTCGATGTCTAATCTCTAGGTCATTCCTAGTCCGATGTCACGTCTCGGGTCTTCCGTCTAAAACCTACAGGGTTGAAATACCCTAATTCAGATAACCGCTTAAACTTAACATCAAATCGTCATCCTATTCTACCCATACGATTTCATAACCGAATTCATATTTATATGTATTATCGAAATACACATAGTAGTTATGGTTCACATCTTCGAAATTCGGTTCGGTATTTATTTTCAGAAAATACGTATACTCATCGTTTTGAAAAATAGGTAATCGATTATTTATAAATTATCTTGTCTCAATCGCAGTCCAGTTCATATAATATAATTGTATATGATTATTCGACGTCTCCAATAATTATAGGTTACGTTCCCGATATTTCAGAATTAATTTCCCGAAAATCGAGCAGCGCCTCTTTTGTTTATCGGCCTACCTGTCGAGATCAAATCGACGTCAATCACAACATAACAACAACCAATCATCCAATTCACAATCCATACGCCAATCCCAATCACCAATACATTTCAGTTATTAACTATTTTTATTCGTATCTTTATTCATATTTTTATGTTTTCACTCTTGTTTTTATTTTATTCGTATTTTATTTTATTCGCATTTTTGTTTCGCAACTCATTTAGCAACTATTTTTATTTAATTAATAACGTAGGACTCAGATAAAAATCATCACTGTCCACCATCGGCTCGCCGAGGCTCATCGCCGACGGCGGTAAGATTCGCGGGTTTCCTTTTATGACGGACATCCTACGCGAATCCCACCGATTAAACTAATATTTTATTCTCGCATAAAAGTATTTTTTTTCACGAAACCGATCAATGAATCTCCTGCAGCAATAATAAATTAATAAATTTAATTCCAAAATATTCGAACCACAACACAGCCAACAACAACAACACAACACAGTCCACACGCGCCTACGCGCTGCATACACGCGCCACCAGGCGCTACACACACACTGAAACGCACACACACATACCTTACAATACACACACACACGACACACGAACCACATGCAACACAGAGGATCGACAACAACAGGCCACACACACGTAAGTGCGTGTACAACATACGCCGGCCGCCTCACCGGAAGGTAACCGGCGGCAGCCGGAAACTAAAGGAAAATGGCAAGAACAGAAACAGGAACGGACCACATAACCATACACACATCTGAGATACACATATAACAGATCCAATCGAAGTATTACCGAGAAGCAACTAGAAAACGAAACCAAACACCGAAGGTACCAGAACAGGGGAGGAATACCGGTGGGGAGAAGAAAGAAGAGAAAGAGAGAAAGAGAGAGAAAAGGGAGAGGAGAGAGATGGGAGAGACAGTTGAGGGAGAGAGATAGAGAGCAAGATAGAGATTGATTGAGTCGAGAGAGAGGGAGACTCGTGATTAACGGGGAAGAAAGGTGGTGGTGTGGTTGTTGGGTTTTTATTCCCCTTTTTATTATATTTTTTTTGTTGAAATCCTGGTTCGAACCGCAATTAACGACCCGTAAATAATTAATCTACGAGTAATAATAATTCGAAATTTATCTGAACCTATTTAAAATTTTCCGAAATAATTTTTAAACTCTCGAAATATATAAAAGTTAATAAAATAAAATTTTTATAATTTTTGAAGCATTCTGGAATTATATAATGATTTTATAATTTAATGGAGTCAGAAAATCCTTTAAAGATACTTAATAAATAAAATATTGATTTCTAAATTTTATAAACTCCTAAAAATAATCAATAAAATTATAAAACAACAAAAATAATTTTAGGAGCAATTTTAGCATTTATAAGAATAAATATTCAATAAAATCAGTTTAAAAATGAATTAAATTCATACAACTCGATACTTAATCATAAAATTAACCTTTGCATCCAACAAATCACAAACAATAAATAGTACACATCACATAGATGACCGAATTATCACACATTCGATTTGTTTAATAATTCGATAATCACATTTACCTTTTGGATCCGAAAATAGGTTACTTAGCCGCTAAGTAACTGAAAAGACGATACGATTTTAATACCAGAATTGGATAATTATCAAAACAGAGCTTCCTATAAAATACTTTATACGAAACTAAGGTAATAAGGTCTCGCCTTTTGAGAATATGGATTCTTATCGATAAATAAAATGATTTGCGTATCGAAAATTTCACACCGGGACTCGTACAGGTCAAACCGTATCCCAGATCGAAAAAGTCAAAATATGAAAAGTGTTCAGAATTATCAGATTAGGTTAGGAAGGAGTTTTCGGAAGAGTTTCGGGTTGTAAAAACGCAAAAACGATTGAAGTGAGACAATTTCTGATTCTAAAAAGTAATTTTATAATTATGTAAAAATAATCATTGTTAATTCTATAAATCCTTAAAAATCATATGATTATCCAAAAATTACCAGAAAAATACCAAAATTGTCTAGATTTAATTCTGGGTAATTGGAAATTAAAATATCTCAATTTTATCAGAAATAAACATCCAAATATTATTATCCATCATCAAATAATTCACCAAAATTCACACAAAACTCACATAATAATTATTTATTGATAAAAATAATTACATAATATTTCCCGGGCGTTACAGAAAGGATGATGGAAAAGATGACCCGGGAAACTCTGGAATGGATGGAGGTCATGGTCAAGGTAAAGGTCTTTCATCAAGTAGAACTGGAACTACAAGTAAGAGAACAAGTTCTGATACTGGGAGAAGAATAACTTCTGATACTGTTAAAAGGATAAGTTCTGATGAACATCTGGAACTTGATGAGGAAATTTCAAGACAGTTATTTCTGAAAGAAAATCCAGGAATGGACTTTGAGAGTCTAAAGGAAGAAGAAGCTAGACTTAAGTTAGAAAAAGTCAACTCCAAATCTGAAGCTTCTGTTGTTGAAAGGAAATTTCCTAAGGCTAAAGGCATTGTGATAAAAGAAAGGGTAAATCCTGAGGCAACCAAGGCCAAATCACAAATGCAGATAGATCCAAGGTCCAAGGGCAAAGAAAAAGTTGGTGAACCTGTAAAGGTTTATGTGCCTCCTATGGATGAAATAATATCTGTTGAAGATGCTAATCTTACTCTGGTTTCAAAGAAGATTTCTCAAACAACCTCTGATATGGCTCAAGTTGTTCAGAGTCAAGATATAGTAAGTTCTGATATAACACTGAAGCAAGCAACCTCTGATATAGCTCAAGTTAGCTTGATATCAGAAGATAAGTTAAAGGAAACCTCTGACATTACTCATGTTAAATCCTCAAAGTTACTCCTACCAGGATTCACTAAAGCTAAACAGACCAATCTTTGAAGACTGCAGCAAGTGGTTTTGAAGCAAGAGTTGTTACAGGAAAGGAAGCAAGAGATAAATCTGGATTGGGTAGTGTTGATGAAAGAAGAGTGCAGAACACAACCAATGATCCAACTTCCTTAAGTGAACCAGGTGTTGGAGCAACTCCTGAAAGATTGAATCAGCTTGAATCTGTACAGATGGTTTACCATACCTTCTTGAAAGAACACATCTTGTTATATTTCATGACAGATGGAAGGGTTTACCATATTAGGAAGAATGCTATACTACTGAAGTACTATGAGGAACTAGAACATGTTCTATTCTTACTTCAAGTGAAGAACAGATTAACAGATAGTGCTGCAAATTATTTGAAGACTCAAATTCATAGACAGAAGAAGCTTTATTCTGTAAGGTCTGACATCACATACTGTCCCAAGTACAGAAATCACAAAGGTGATATTGTTGAGATGAAGCCTAACTCTGCTAAGATTATAACTACCTTTCTGTGTTATAAGGCTGTAGAATTCAATCTTGAGTCTGACAAGACATATTTGATCAGACTGGATCAGGACATAAGGAAAGCAAGAATAAATGATCTCAGGGCTGCTATCTTTCAAATTGGTGAAGATACAGTTGAATTGAAGAATGCTAAAAGGAGGATGATTGATGAACTCAAATATGCTGAGAGATGTTTGTTAAAGAACTATCTCAGAACAACTCCTGACATCAAAGAGATCAGTAATTGAAGTCAAGTCAAGATCTACAACTGCTCAAATTCTGATATGTATACAGACTGAAGTTGTTATCAGAAGTTAAAGTTGGTAAAGCTTAAAGGACTGTAAGTTGTAGTTATCTAGTCAAATTCTAATTCATTTGTACTTATTGTTTTTGACATCATCAAATATCTGTTAAACTTGTATATTATGCTAATTTACAAGTTGGGGGAGATTGTTAGATATATTTGATAATGTCATGACTAATGTGATTTGTGTTTAGTTTTCAGATCTTACTTAAACAGGACAAATCAGTATTTAACTGGAAATCAGCACTTATACTGAAGTCAGTACTTAAGATATCAGAACGTAAGTTGTCAGAACTTAAGTTATCAAGAGATATTTATCAGGAGATAATATCAGGACTTAAGGAGACTTTCAGATAAGGAAGGCGGCTGATTGAAAGGAAAGAAGATCAAGACAAACGCAAGAAGAGATATGCATGAAGAAGGAATTCTACGAAGAATAGAATACTTGGAAGAAAAGATATTTGATTGATATATTTTAGGAAGCAGAATTATATTCCATATCAATTAGCGATTATCTTATAATTGTGTAGTATATAAACACAGACATAGGGTTTACACGATATGTGTTATCATTATCGAAAATAATATTCATTGTAACCCTAGCAGCTCTCGTGATATTTGCTCATCACTGAGAGAGGACAGTTCCATATTGTAACAAAGTTTATTATATTGAATAAAGTTTGTTTTCTGTTACATGAGTTCTTTAATCCGATTTGATTATGCTAAACACTGTATTCAACCCCCTTCTACAGTGTGTGTGACCTAACACCATGCTTTCATCTGAACCCACGGTGATGATGAGTTCGGTTATGGGTTAATCATTATCATGGGGTTCTAGCGGTTTTACTTATGAATTTTAATAGTTAATATGTTTTGATAACTTAGCGTGTGGTGATTGTATGATATCCTAGTTTTGGTTGTGCTTATTCATCTTATGAGCGTCATCGAACTTGTAAGATAGTGTGTTAATCTCTAATAAAGCGACAGTGAATTTAGAGGTTTAGAACTTGCCATGCTAGCATAGGTTCATGTATTTGATATGCATGATTCGTAGGTAATTTTAACCATCTTACTTGACCTATATAATCACGATAAATAACTTGTGCATTGAACCTTTATGTTGTCAAATTCTATAGACATATAGGGCCTCAATATAATTGGTGTCTTTTCAGCTTCTATCTCTTTTGTGGATGTCTGGTATTAGGGTATTCGTGCAACGAAAGTTGGCGTTTACTAGTTTCGTGTTATCTGATTAGTGTCATCATCATTGCATGCTAAGATTAGGAACAAAAAGGCTATTGAATGAAGTAGTAATGAAGTTAGAATCCCATATTTGTGTTATATTATAAAATCAACCTTTTTAATCTCTTAGTTAATTGCATGTTAGTTAATAATCTCAGTTATAAATAAAACCAATTTGTTATTCGTCTTAGCATTGAATAATAACCATATCATTGTTGCATAAGTACATTGATTAGAATTAACCTAAAAGAGTCTTTGTGGGAACGAATCTGATTTATATCTTATACTACTTGCGAACGCGTATACTTGAGTGTAATTTAGCGCGTGTTTTTTCCTTAACAAGTTTTTGGCGCCGCTGCCGGGGACTCGTGGTTATTTTTAGTTTATGTGCTTGACATTAGTGTTCGTTAAAGTTCATTGACTAGGATATTTTACTTGTTTGTTTGTTGCTTTTTCAGGTACTCTAGAGAGCGTTATGCTAACGCGTTCTCAACCTCAAAAGAGAACACTGAAAAAAGCAGAGGAGAAAGTTGAAGAAGAAATTTTAGTTGAGAAAGAAGAAGAAGCTCTTGTTGCAATGGATTACCCAGAAGCGAATACAAAGGCTTTGATGGAATATTCTCATCCAAAGATCAATGATATTCAATCTAGCATTGTCAGACCATCCATCGCGGCTAACACTTTTAAAATCAAAGCTAGCACGATTCAGATGGTGCAGAACTCAGTTCAGTTTGGGGGTTCTCCGACAGAAGACCCCAATATGCATATTTAGGATTTCATCGAGATCTGCAATATTTTCAAATTCAACAATATGTCTGAAGATGCTATTAAGTTGAGGTTTTTCCCATTCTCTCTGAGGGATAAAGCTAAGTGTCGGTTGCATTCTCTACCACCAGGTTCTATCACCAAATGGGAAGATCTTGCTCAAAAGTTCCTTACTAAGTTCTTTCCTATGGCGAAGACAGCTGCAATCAGGAATGCTCTTACTCAATTTACGCAGCAGTCTGGAGAGTCTTTGTATGAGGCTTGGGAGCGATATAAGGAGATGCTTCGAAAGTGTCCTCATCATGGGATGCCTGACTGGATGATCATTCACTATTTCTACAACGGTTTGGGTGCAACTTCTAGACCCATGCTTGATGCAACATCAGGTGGAGCCTTATAGACTAAGAGCTATAATGAAGCTTATGAGTTGATTGAACTGATGGCTGCTAATGAATACCAGAACCCAACTCAGATACTACCTCAGAGAAAGGTAGCATGAATTCTAGAGGTGGATGCAGCTACTGTTATAGCTGCTCAGCTTAAGGCTTTGATGATAAAGATGGATTCTTTGGCTAATTATGGAGTGAATCAAATCACTAGTGTTTATGAGCTTTGTGCTGGTGTGCATGAGACGGAGCAGTGTGCTATTTCTAGTGAATCAGCTCAGTTCGTAAGCAACTTTCAGAGGTCGCAGCAACCAGTTCCAGCCACCTATCATCCCAACAACCGCAATCATCCTAACTTCAGCTGGAGCAATACTCAGAATGCGGTAAAGCAGCCTTATCAGCAGTATGCTGTAAAGCAATACAACCCCCTAGTTTTCAGCAACCGTAATGTGCACCAAGATAACAACTCCAGCTGCAACAAGCTAATGAAAAATCTGAATTGGAGGAGTTGAGGTTCATGTGCAAGAGCCAAGCGGTTTCTATTAAGACCCTGGAGAATCAAATTGGGAAAATTGACAATGCCTTGCTGAATCGACAACCTGGTACACTCCCTAGTGACACTGAAGTTCCAGGAAGGAAGGAAGCAAAAGAGAAGGTTAAGGCAATTACATTGAGGTCTGGAAAGGTTGCAAATACTGAAAAATCACAAGTTTCGAAAGATGTAGTTGTGGCTGAGGAAGAAGTGCAGAAGTGGAACCAAGGAAGACTACTGTGGAACACACTCCTCCTCAGGGTAATACAGGGGAGAAACAGATCTATCCTCCACCGCCTTTTCCTAAGAGGCTGCAGAAGAAAAAGCTGGATAAGCAATTTGAGAAGTTTCTGCAGGTGTTCAAGAAACTTCATATCAATATACCTTTCGTGGAAGCTCTTGAACAGATGCCTAGTTATGCTAAGTTTATGAAAGGTATTCTCTCTCGGAAAATAAAGCTTGATGACTTAGAGACAGTTGCTCTCACGGAGGAATGCAGTGTTGTGTTGCAACAGAAGTTGCCTCAGAAGCTTAAAGATCCCGGAAGCTTCACTATTCCTTGTATCATTGGAAAAGTATCATTTGAAAAATGTTTATGTGACTTGGGAGCTAGCATCAATTTGATGCCTTCGTCTATCTTGAAGAAGTTCGACTTACCTGATCCAAAGCCTACTTATATGACTTTGCAGTTGGCCGATCGTTCTATTACATATCCACGAGGCATTGTGGAGTATGTATTGGTCAAGGTGTACAAACTTATCTTTCCTGCTGATTTTGTAATTCTTGATTTCGAGGAGGATAAAAAGATTCCCATAATCTTGGGAAGACCATTCTTGGCTACTGGACGAACTTTGATAGATGTGCAGAAGGGTGAACTCACTATCCGAGTATTGGATCAGGGTGTGACGTTCAATGTTTTCAATGTCATGAAATTTTCTACTGATAATGAGGAGTGCTTAAAAGTGGAATTGGTCAATTATGTGGTTACTTCGGAACTTGATCAAATGCTAAGGTCGGATGCCTTAGAAAAGGCCTTGTTGGGGGATTCAGATAGTGAAGATGACGAAGGTGATGAGCAGTTGCAAAATTAGAATGCTTCTCCTTGGAAGTGAATGCTGAATATACCTTTTGAATCTCTTGTATTGGAGGAGATAAACAAATCTCCAAAGCGCCTCAAGCCATCTATTGAGGAAGCTCCTACACTTGAGCTTAAACTATTGCCTGAACACTTAAGGTATGCTTTCTTAGGTGAGGCATCTACTTTTCCTGTTATTATTGCATCTGACCTTTCAGGTAGTGATGAGGAAAATCTTTTAAGAATTCTGAGAGAGTTCAAGTCGGTAATTGGATGGACTATAGCAGATATCAAGGGAATCAACCATTCTTATTGCATGCATAAAATTCCGCTAGAGGAAGGTAGCAAGCCTACTGTTGAGCAACAGAGAAGGCTTAATCCGATCATGAAAGAAGTTGTGAAGAAGGAAATTCTCAAGTGGCCAGATGCAGGGATCATCTATTCCATTTCTGACAGTTCTTGGGTGAGTCTAGTTCAGTGTGTGCCGAAGAAAGGAGGCATCACAGTTGTTGCTAATGAGAAGAATGAGCTCATTCCTACTCGAACAATCATGGGGTGGAGAGTTTGCATGGATTACAGGAAGCTGAACAAGGCCACAAGGAAGGATCATTTCCCTATTCCTTTTATTGATCAGATGCTTGACAGATTAGCTGGGCATGAATACTATTGTCTTCTGGATGGCTATTCGGGCTATAATCATATTTGCATTGCTCCAGAAGATCAGGAAAAGACTATTTTCACTTGTCCATTTGGTACTTTTGCCTTCAGAAGAGTTTCTTTTGGTTTGTGTGAAACACCTGCCACATTTCAGAGATGCATGATGGCCATCTTCTCTGACATGATTGGTCAGAATTTGGAGGTGCTTATGGAGTTCTCTGTGTTCGGTGATTCTTTTGATGAGTGTTTGCAAAATCTTGATGCCGTTCTTAAATGGTGTGTTAAAACTAGTCTGGTTCTCAACTAGGAGAAATATCACTTCATGGTACAACAAGGCATAATTCTTGATAACAAGGTCTCTAGTAAGGGTCTTGAGGTGGACAAAGCCAAGCTAGGGGTTATTGAAAACCTTCCTCCACCAATTTCTGTTAAGGGAGTCCGCAGCTTTCTTGGGCATGCGGGTTTCTATCGGCGTTTCATCAAGGACTTTTCTAAAAGCTCTAAACCCTTGTGCAATCTTCTAGAGAAAGATGTCCCATTCAAGTTTGATGATGAGTGCTTAGCTGCTTTTGAGAGCTTAAAGAAGAGCTTGATCACGACACCTGTCATAACTGCACCCATTGGGATGAACCTTTTGACATGATGTGCGATGTAAGTGACTATGCAGTTGGAGCAGTTCTTGGGAAGAGAAAGAACAATATATTTCATGTGGTCTACTATGCTAGTAAGACCCTCAATAGTGCTCAACTGAACTAAACTACTACTGAGAAAGAGATATTGGTTATTGTCTATGGTTTTGAGAAGTTTCGATCTTATTTACTTGGGACAAAGGTGACAGTTTTCACTGATCACGCTGTGATTCGCTATCTTGTCTAGAAGAAGGACTCGAAGCCTAGATTGATTCGATGGGTTCTTTTACTTCAGAAATTTAAGTTAGAGATCAAGGACAAGAAAGGTACTGATAATCAAGTCGTTGATCATCTATCTCATTTAGAAGATCCAACTGCAACTTCACAGGATAAGACATTGATTAATGAGTCTTTTCCGATGAGCAGTTGTTTGGGGTGCAAGAGGAAGAACCGTGGTTTGCAGACATTGTGAACTACCTTGTGAGTAATATTATGCCTCTAGATTTTTATTCTGCTCAAAGGAAGTGGTACATGTGGGATGAGCCATTCTTGTTTCGGCAAGGAGCTGACAAAATCATCAGGAGATGTATTCCGTACAGCAAAATGGGGGGATCTTGCGAGATTATCATTCGACTGTTTATGGAGGCCACTATGGTGGAGAAAAGACAACAGCTCGTATCCTTCAAGCAGGATTCTTCTGGCCTACGTCGTTAAATGATGCGCATCAGTTTGTTTTTAAGTGTGATCGATGCCAGCGTGTTGGTAATATGTCTAAGAGGGATGAGATGCCTCTTAATGTGCTTCTTGAGGTTGAGGTCTTCAACGTTTAGGGAATTGACTTCATGGGTCCATTTGTCTCATTGTGCAATAATTAGTATATCTTATTGGCGGTTGATTATGTCTCGAAATGGGTTGAATTCAAGGCTTTACCGATGAATGATGCAAAGGTAGTGCTTAATTTTCTTCATAAGCAGATATTCACAAGATTTGGGACTCCAAGAGTCATAATCAGTGACGAGTGATCGCATTTTTGCAATCGCAAGTTCACTGCCATGATGCAAAGATATAATGTGAATCATCGCATTGCTACAGCCTACCATCCTCAGAAAAATGGTCAAGCTGAGGTATCTAACAGAGAGATCAAGCGTATTCTAGAGAAAATGGTGTGTCCATCAAGGAAGGATTGGTCTTTGAAGCTGGATGAAGCTGTTTGGGTGTATAGGACAGCATACAAAAATCCGTTAGGCATGTCACCATTTCAGTTGGTGTATGGTAAGGTATGCCATTTGCCTGTGGAGCTCGAGAATAAAGCATATTGGGCTTTGAAGAAATTGAATCTTGACAACTTAGAAGCTCACGCGCGCTGGTGAAGCGCGCGCCAGGTTGGGATTCCAGATTCCTATTTCAATTAGAAGACTTCTTTTCTGGGCTTCTGGATTCCTGATGATAACTAAAAGATGTTTTTAACAACGGAGATTAAGGAGAAGACAACAAGAAGACCTATAGCACAATTCAACCCAGGCGAAGAAGATATAGTTTATTCTTGTGATTCTTTTTTCTAAGTTGTAATCTTGGATGTTCGTTTCTTATTTTGTTGAACCTAATACTCTTGTTTAACGTACTTTCTTTATTATTTGTTTTATAAAGACTTAGTTTATTATACCACGCTTTCATCTGAACCTACGGTGATGATGAGTTCGGTTATGGGTTAATCGTTATCGTGGGGTTCTAGCGGATTTACTTATGGATTTCAATAGTTAATATGTTTTGATAACTTAGCGTGTGGTGATTGTATGATATCCTAGTTTTGGTTGTGCTTATTCATCTTATGAGCATCATCGAACTTGTAAGATAGTGTGTTAATCTCTAATGAAGCGATAGTGAATTTAGAGGTTTAGAACTTGTCATGCTAGCAAAGGTTCATGTATTTGATATGCATGATTCGTAGGTAATTTTAACCATCTTACTTGACCTATATAATCACGATAGATAACTTGCGCATTGAACCTTTATGTTGTCAAATTATATAGACATATAGGGTCTCAATATAATTGGTGTATTTTCAGCTTCTATCTCTTTTGTGGATGTTTGGTATTAGGGTATTCGTGCAACGAAAGTTGGCGTTTACTAGTTTCGTGTTATCTGATTAGTGTCATCACAATTGCATGCTAAGGTTAAGAACAAAAAGGCTATTGAATGAAGTAGTAATGAAGTTAGAATCCAATGTTTGTGTTATATAAGAAAATCAACCTTTTTAATCTCTTAGTTAATTGCATGTTAGTTAATAATCTTAGTTATTAACAAAACCAGTTTGTTACTCATCTTCGCATTGAGTAATAACCATATCATTTTTGCATAAGTACATTGATTGGAATTAACCTAAAAGAGTCTCTGTGGGAACGAATCTGATTTATATCTTATACTACTTGCGAACGCGTATACTTGCGTGTAATTTAGCGCGTGTTTTCGCCCTAACAGCAATGCATAAGCAATCATATCCTCATAATCATACATCCTTGGAGGCTCAACCGACTCTTCTACCCCGACCAAGAGCCATAATTGGATGACGTTCTTCAGATTTCATTTTGACTAAAAGATTATGGCCTCTTAGATTCTGTTAGAACATGTGAATCACTCTCAACTAGATTCACTTGCAGTTCCACATGTGTATCAACATTACCTTTTTCTTCTAAGACAGTGGACTTCACAATAGGGTTAAGCATATAATTTTCATCAAAAATTACAATTCTACTAAGTATAACTCTAGAAGTTGACCAAATTGTATATCCCTTAACACCATCCCCGAGACCCATAAAAACACCCCTTTTAGCTCTCAGTTCTAATTTACCCTCACTTATATGATAGTAAACAGTACTGCCAAAAACTCTCAACAAGTAATAATCTGCAGGCTTACCAGACCACACCCTAAAAAGTGTTTTACAATCATGTAAAGTCCACGGTTGATCAGATAGCATATTGTGCTTACCGCTTCTACCCAAAATTTTCTAGCTAACCTAGCATGAGAAAGTATGCACCTCGCTCTCTCCAACAATGTCTGATTCATTCGTTTTGCTGTGGAGTATCACGAACAGTTCGATGACGGATAATCCCTTTATTTTTACAAAACTCAGTAAACTCAGACCAACAAAATTCTAGACCATTATCAGTTCGCAACCTTTTAATTTTCTTCCCAGTCTGATTTTCCACCAATGTGTTTCACTGCTTAAAGTGCTTGAAGGCCTCATATTTATGCCTTATAATAATTACCCAAGTCATTCTTGAATAGTCATCAATTATCGACACAAAATAGTTGTGACCACTAATATACTCAACCGGTAAAGACCCAAAAATCCTAGTGGATGTAATCAAGTGTCTCTGTTGTCCATTGAAACCCTTATTGGGAAACTTGTTGCGATAAAATTTCCAAAACACACAATGCTTGCAAAATTCAAGACTCTGCAAATAGTGCCCACAAAGAAGATCATGTTTTGCCAAAACCTGCATTCCTCTTTCGCCCATATGACCAAGCCTCATATGACATTGCTTAGTTATATCCTCCTTCTGAACTGCAATGATACAACAGTAGCAGATCTAGAAAATGTAGAACCTGCCAAAAAATATAAAGTACCACACTCCATACCTTTCAAAACTACCTTTGAATCCCTGCAGTCATACATAACTCCACCTTCACCCTTGAAACCAAACCCCTTATTGTCTAAAAGAATCAGTGATATCAGATTCTCTATCATCAGTGGAATGTGCCTGACCTCATTCAAAGTACAAAAAGAACTATCATGTGTTTGTACCCTTACTGAGCATATTCCAACTATCTTGCAGACATCACTGTTTTCCATAGAAACATTACCTCCATCTATCGACTTATAAGTCAAAAATATATGTTTGAATAAATATGGTAAGATGTCCCAAAATCAGGAACATAAGCATCATTATGTTTTACCTGATCATTGACTACTAAGGCAATATCCTCTTCTAAATATGTGTCAGTTTCTACCACAACGGCAGACTCCTTTTTTCCGATGCTTCTTTTTCTTAGGGCATTCATTTTTCCAGTGCCCCTTTTCCTTATAGTAATTACAGATCTTACTTTTTCTAGAAAAATATTATCTTTCCTAATCATGAAAGAAGCGAAAAATTCTCATATGACAGGGCAAAAACACTAGCAATAGGGCAACATCCTCATCTTCAAATTTAACATTAATATTTTGAAAATCTAACAAAAGAGTATTTAATCTATCAAGATGATCCATAAGATACATACCTTCCTGCACACGCAGGCTGAATAGATGTTGCTTGAGAAGCAATTTGTTGGGTAAGGACTTTGTCATATACAAACTTTCAAGTTTTAACCACAAGCCGACGGAAGTTTCTTCATCATCGAACTCAGTGATGACGCCATCTTCCATACATAACATGATTGTCGAATAAGTCTTCTCCTCCAGACTATTCGATTTCCCGTCATCTGCACCCTGCTTCAATTTTTTCGACAGCGGTGCCCACAGTTCTGATGCCTTCCTGCACACGCAGGCTGAATAGATGTTGCTTGAGAAGCAATTTGTTGGGTAAGGACTTTGTCATATACAAACTTTCAAGTTTTAACCACAAGCCGGCGGAAGTTTCTTCATCATCGAACTCAGTGATGACGCCATCTTCCATACATAACATGATTGTCGAATAATTCTTCTCCTCTAGACTATTCGATTTCCCGTCATCTGCACCCTGCTTCAATTTTTTCGACAGCGGTGCCCACAGTTCTGATGCTTTAGCAAGGCTCGCATCCTGATATGCCATAGACCAAAATAATTTCTCCAGGTGAACTTGTCAATCTTCACGTTTAAAGAAGACATCTTTTTGTCGAACAGATTCGCGGAACTTTAAAAATCTTAAGTAACCATCCTGCTCTTGATATCAGTTTGTTATAACGGAAACAATAAATATTATAATAAATGTAAAGAAAAAACAAAAATAAGCAGAAGACAAAAATTTTACTGATCTTGAGGATACAGATTACAACACACGTTTAAGTTACGACCTAGAGAGTTTATATAATGCTCTTAGCGGTTACAGAAAAATTCAGAACATATGCCCAAAACACTAAAATAAGACATATTTTATCACTTAAAGATTTTAAATCAACCGGTTACTTGACATATTAACAGGTCATACTTTAATATAAGTAATATTATAACATATATCTAAGTAATCGGTGAAAGAGTATTTTTCACACTTAATGTGATAAAAATCATGATATAACATATTATAACAAGCGTATGTCCAAAATCTAGAGCTTTCAATATATTATTACATCAATGTCAATTTAAATTTGAACAAGTCTTTAATTTAATACAATTTCACCATTAAAACCAAAACCAAATAATTAAAAAGGAACTGATCACGTAGGTATAAGTATGCTTGAACCTTGAAGCATCCATAACATATTTTCTACCAACTTTTACCTCTAACATAAATAAAAAAAGTGTATGCATGATCTATCTGCACTGTAATCAAGAGATAGGTTCCATACTTTTACAGTGAATTTTTGATAGTTGTATGGTGCCCTTCCCCAACCAAGGTTGGTTGGAAGTATTTTATGAGCCAACAAATCGAAGTCGTTAAAATTAAAAACAAATGGCCAGGATTAAACCCTTCAGCAATGATTCATTGTGGAAGCGGGAAATTACCTTTGTGCCCTTACTCCCTTCCGCACAATTAATGTTTTCCTCCAAATGGTTAACCATCACCCGATAACTTCTTCTACAATTTTCCGTAACATTATACTTCTCCACTAAATACAACTTCCACATATAATTGGAACCTTCTTTACAACTCTGTACCACATAAGATGCGCTTTTTCTAAGTTCTTCTTGAAATTTCCTAAACATTTCTTTTGTGTAAATAGACGAAGCATGAATTTCCAACACGGAATTAAATAATAATCTCATTTGCTTATATTCGGTCTCGTAATCGGCTTTAACCTTGTTAAGGTATTGAGTTTCCAAAGTCCTTTGTGAATTCTTAATGAATTCTTTTAACCCGGTTGAAGGTTTCACATAGTCGTCAAAGAATGAATTCATGGATTCGCTTCGTGAGCTGGTGGTCATTCCTGCGGAGAAATGTTGTTTTGTGTAAGCGCGAATCCATTGATCTTTTATGGCATACATCTCATTTAGCCAAACATGTTCCTCGAGTCCATACTTCTCAACCAAAACCTCCCACTTACCAACAAATTCAGTGGGTGACAACGACTTGTATAAATAACTATTGAAATCCGCCTTAAAATCCAGTTATTGTGTGTACAAAACCGACAATTTCTCGGGAAACTTACTATTTATGTGCCACAAACATAATGTATGTTTTTTATGTGGCAAAATCTCGGTAATAGCATTTCCCAACGCTATATCTTGATCCGTAATGATTGTTTGGGGAGGTTTGTTCCTAACGGCTTCTGTTGGGTCCCAATGTGTTTGTAGAAGGGGGGTTGAATACAAACGTTACCAAATAATCGAATAAAATGCGGAATAAAAAATGTGAAACAAAATTCAAGTTAAATAAAAATATTATTAAACTTGAAATGTGTTACAACAACTGTATCGATTACAAGGTATTAATCTCAAATCAATTATCACAAATCTAGAATAAATTCGACATGAACTTTTTCTATTTTTGCAATAATTAGAATCAAATGCTAAACGCGATTTGAGATTAAGTTCTAGGGATTTTAATCCGCTAGATTGATACACAAGAACAAGATAAATAATTCTAGTGGTTTGGATTTAACATTAACAAACTAGAAATTGATCTTGAATTTCTGCAGAGAAGATGATTTTATATTTCAAGGCGGCTGCTCTTTTGTTCTTGACTTGTGTTTTTAATGATTGATTATTGAAAGAAGGTCTTCTGCTTCTTTTTAATCAACAAACCAATAGAATTGAATTGGCATGACAATCCTATAGCTGGCAAGACTTTCGGTAGGACAATTGAATGAACTAGCAAGACAATCTGAATGAACTAGCATGACAATCAGAATGAACTAGCAAGACAATTATCCTCCTAGAGTAACTTTCGGTATGACAATGGAAAATGGCCTAGCATGACAATCGGTATGACAATCCTGATTGTCATGCTAGTTCATTTTCAATTGTCTTGCTGATTTAATGCTTGAATTTAATCCAATTAAGCTTCTGAAAATTCCTAAAATTCCTAGAATTAATTCAGAATTAATTAATCAATTAATTCAATTAATAAATAAATTATTCTTCGCAGATATAATTTATTTTCTTAATTAAATTAGATGACTTAATTAATTAATAGAGAATTAATTCTAGTCTTGAGCAGCGACCATTCTTCTGCAAATCTTCTGAAAATCACTGAAAATTATGAATCAATTCCATCACTTCAACGTTGACACTCGATGTACTGTCTGGTTCATGAGTGACTAACTTCCGTGACGTTTCTTCATGTCTTGACTTTGACACTTTGATTTTCTTCAAATTAAATCCTTGTAATTTATTGATACCCTGACGAGATCTCTGTCACTTGATTAAATCCACGATCTTGATTTATATCACTGAGGCATGATCAACTTCTTGAACTTCTTCCAGTGAATTAACTCCTCAAGTCTGTAGATGAACCTTGTCTCTGAATCCTTTGACAGATATTACTTTGCGAGATCTCTCTGACGGTAGATCCACTATTTACTTATTACATTCTTATTTGAGTTGAGTTGAATCCTCGAATATACAAATAGGTCTATGACATATGACTTACAATCTCCCCCTATTTGTTTGTTAGACAATAACACACAAATACCTAGAGGATAACTCAACTAACAAATAAGAAAAAGATATAAACATACATACAAAGTAAATAGCAGAAAAGTTCTGGATGAGATTTAACATTTTCCAGATTCCAAGTAGATGTTCCTCTAGACTGAACATATCTTCAAGTAGTTCCATCTTCATTTGTACAACCACATTTCCTGTTGAGAAGCCCATATCTCTTGCTTCTCCCCCTATGAGAATCAACTGATTAAAGAAGATCACCTTCGTTTTACCACCTCTCCCGTACAATAGAATCCGCAGATAAAAACCAATGGTACTCCCCTAACAGCTTCTTCCCTTACTAGGAAATCACCTTGTGTTTACCACCTCTCCCGTACAATAGGATCCGTAGTTACAAACAACAATGGTGTGGTGTAGTGTACATGTAGGATCTTTTTCTTACTCCCTGCTATTTCTCCCCCTTAGTTGAGGAATCCTCCAAACTATTACTTAAGCTTTTATCTCCCCCTTAAAGAAGGAATGTATGACGTCGTTAGAAGGAGTTCTCATATTTCACTTGGTTGGAAAAGAAATAACAAGTAGTTTCACTTTCTTCCTCACTGTGAGTGTGTGATCCTGTTTAGTGTACCTCACATGTGTTTCACTCTTCTCTCCACTCGTGTTTACACTCATTCTCACAAGTGTATCACTCTTCTCTCATAGCTCCATAATCCAGCTGTACCTGCAAGGAAAATCACCTTAGCCATCCTTAAGGAGGTCACAGGTGGTGCAATGGGAGTTCACAAATCCCCATCCTTGTTAAACTCGTCAGATGAATCTGAGTCATAATTTACAAGTTGCTAGTTTCCTTTTTAGGGTTCCAGATTTGAATTCTGGGAAGGTAAACAATGATCCAAAGAATTTAGCATAAAGATCATAGTTCCCTTCTAATGCCTGTGAAGACATTTCCTTGTGACTCATCAGGTAATATCTGAATCATTGTCAACAAGTTGCCGATCTGCACCTATGTCAGATCCACTATCCGCAGATGCATCCAGGGGATTTAAGCCTGGGGAGGTAGACACTGACCACTGACATATGGCTTTTGGATCAGTATCCTCTCCTAACACCTGTAAAGGCAATTGGTCCACTAACGAACCTTGAACAATCGAATCTGACCTTAAAATGGTCGAAACTCTTGTTTCCGTCAACTCATCCTTTGTGTGTGTAACCTCTCCTTGTGCATCAAGAATTGTTTATGTTTGAAGTGGTGACACTACATAGGATACCTTGGCCGACAGGCAAAATTCAATAGACTCACCCTGTTGAGAGAATGAATCTAGTAACTGTTTTTGTGCCTTTTCAGCCATTACATCTTTTTGAGAAGATGTATGGGGGCTAGCAGTTGTCTCGGTTTAAATACTACTCATCTATGTAGGAGACAGAGCTACTGGTTTGACTACAGAACCTTCCTTATGTGGTGCACTAGGCACTATCTCCCTCACGCTCATTCATACTACTTTTAGTGGTAAGAGAGTGTTGGTTGGTTCTGTTTTTGTGTTTGTCTTTACAGTCTGGGATAGATGTTGTGGGTTTTCAACCTCATGACTGTCAATGAAAGAAAGTCATTGGAGACTGAACCTGTATCACAGAACATATGGTAATAGAGAAAAAATGATTTACAATAGTGATTTCAAAAGATTTTACATCAAATAAGAAATCACTAATGTAGAAAGAAGTTTAATTTTTGTTTTTCAAAATGAATGAGTTTTTGATAAAACATTGATCACTTAGGGTAAAGTCTAAGTAATTCTCATTCATGTCAAAAGCTTACAAATATCTGCAACATAATGTTAACAACATATCATTGACCGATACTTGTCAAGTACTTTAGATACTAATTATTATGTTGCATAATCAATATATCACTGCACATATAAAACAATATGATTGTGCCTATTGATAAGATAGTTATTAATATGACGACTCTACTTATTCATATAAAATTATAACTTCTGTTAGAGTGCCATACCATGTCCTTGACGATTGCTTGAGCAGTATACTAGTTCATACCAACCTGAAGTGAGATTGTGAAGAAGAAATTGCATAGTCCAATAGATCTGCAGCTGCAAAGTCCATGAACTGTGGTGCACTGACTTCCTCTTTTAACTCACCAACCAGGAGTACACTTGTACACATCTTACTAGAGTACAATTCCAAGTGTAATGTGCAGCAGGTGCCTGATATGTCGTAATATTCTCAAGTCTCGTCACTGGTGCTATATGTTAGATACTGCTTCCTGATAATAACCTAGCACAATATACAAAATTACAATGATAACATTCCCAGCTTGCAAACAGCCATATCCCTCAGATAAACCTTTGTTGTTATCTCCAAAGGTAACCAGGGGGCCATCTTTCTCAATCCACATTTGATAGCAGGGCTCTATCTCCGGTCATATATCTTGATGATCCACTGTCAAGAATCCACACCACCGGTTACACCTGTATACTACCCTGCACTTCAAATGGATTAGACCTTCTTCGGAACCCAAACTTGGTTGGGCCCGGCATACTTGTAGAACTGTCCTTTGTCAGACAAAACAACATTTTTAATTTTAACGATCTCAACATTCTCAATGACTGAACATTTGACCTTGTAAACAGCCTTAACAAATTTCTGTTTAAGCTTAGGCACAAATGTCTCCTTTCTAGCCTTAGAAGGACTAGCAGTCTTAGACCTATCATGCTTCTTGTTATTCACATGCTGACGAGGAGTAGTCTTATCATTAGACACATACTTACCATTAAAATAAGCATACATCATATTAAAAGCACAAGACATACAATTAGCAACACCACATGCTTTATGAGAGTGATTAACAGCAGGCAATTTATGCATGGTAGACATGGCATTATTGTTATCCAACTCATGTGTGTCTGAGTTAGTCTCAGTTGCTTTCACAACTTTGACTGGAACTTTCGACTCACTTGACTTGGAAACAATCTTCTCATAAGCATGATCCTCAGCACGTATTTCTTCTTGAATAACAGAAGAGGTCGCATCAAATGGTTCAGCAATTGATGCTTTATAGAGGGGTTCATCAACACCCTTAAGCACATGTGGTACTTCCCTCCCTTTAGCACAGACATGGGGAGGGGAGTTTATGCCTAATTCTCCAATAGCAGCATTGTAATCATAACCTATTCCAGATGTTTGATTAACAGCTTGCTTACTGTAGAACTCTTTAGCCTTCGAACAAGAATTGAAGTAGGCTCTAACCTTAGTCTCAAGACCGGTGATCTTGTCTTTGAGAATAGTTTCGAGTTTTCTATAACAGTCAACTCTATTCTCTAGAAAAGATACATGTTCTTTTAATTTGTCTTGATTAATGTGCACAAGTCTTAATTCATTGACCTCTTTCTCAAGGTCTGTGATCTGTAAACTTAACAGTTCATTATCACGACGTGCACAATCTAAGTTACCTCTTAGATGATAAACCATTTCAGCATCAGAAAGTTTTACCTCTATTCTTGACGATGAAGCTTTTCCATCAATAGCCATAAGAGCAAGATTTTCTTCATCTTCATCTTCACTGTCAGTATCATCCCAGCTTCTTCCCTTTGCCAGATAAGCCCTTTCAGAGTTCTTTCTTACTTGCTTTGGCTTCCTACATTCTGTGGCAAAGTGTCCCAACTCATTGCAGTTATAGCATCTAATGGTGCCCCGATCAACCATCCCTGTTTGGTATCCACCACTGCTGGTGTTAGAGGATGAAGATCCACCTTTCTGGAATTTGTTGTAGTTGGACTTGTACTTCAGCTTGGGATTCCTCTTGAATCTGACATGGGAGAATCTCTTGACAATTTGGGCCATTGACTCGTCTTCCAATTTCTCCAGCTCTTCCAGGGAATAAAAATCATCACTTGATTGATTTGTAGTAGGAGGATCATATTCTGCTACTAACATATTTTCCTCAGCCTTGGAATACTGTACCATTCTCTCCAATTGTTGAGATTGCTGTTGTTGTTGACCTTCAGCTACAAGTGCAGTAGATGTGCTGACCATTCTATCCTTCCCGTAGACTTCCTTCTGTTGAATCTGCTCCAACTCATAAGTTTTTAACACTCCATAGAGCCTGTCCAAAGAAATCTCACTCAGATCTCTAGCTTCTCTAATGGCAGTGATTCTATGTTCAAGATGAGCTGGCAGTGTTAAAAGGAACTTTTTGTTGACCTCCCTGGTTGAATAATACTTTCCATTGATGTTCAGGTTGTTGATCAACGCATTGTACCTCTCAAACACTTCAGTAATTCCTTCTCCTGGATTTGATTTGAAATGTTCATATTCAGAGGTTAGGATTTCCAACTTGTTCTCCCTAACTTCCTCTGTGCCTTCATTAATCACCTCAATAGTTTCCCACATGTGTTTGGAATTTTTACAGTTCATCACATGTCTGTTCATCAAGGGATCAAGGGAATCAATTAATATTAATTGAAGGCTGGCATCCAAGGAGGCTTCTTCCTTCTCAGCAGGAGTAAAATCTTCAGGCTCTTTTGGATAGGTTCTAGCTTCAGTAGTCACCACACCATCTATTATTACCTCCGGTTCAATAACCATCGGAGTTTTTATACCCTTCTTTAACAAGTTTGAATATTTGGGATTTGCAACTTGTAAAAATAATAGCATCTTCTTCTTCCACATGATATAATTCTCTTTATCAAATTGTGGAATTTTAACGGTTCCAACTTTATGTGAAGTCATTATGAATTTTTGAATAAATAAAAATTCAAGGAGTTGAAAAATCACAAAAGTCTAGGATCTTGATTTGTTCGTTAATCAGAAGGCTCTGATACCAATTGTTGGGTCCCAATGTGTTTGTAGAAGGGGGGTTGAATACAAACGTTACCAAATAATCGAATAAAATGCGGAATAAAAAATGTGAAACAAAATTCAAGTTAAATAAAAATATTATTAAACTTGAAATGTGTTACAACAACTGTATCGATTACAAGGTATTAATCTCAAATCAATTATCACAAATCTAGAATAAATTCGACATGAACTTTTTCTATTTTTGCAATAATTAGAATCAAATGCTAAACGCGATTTGAGATTAAGTTCTAGGGATTTTAATCCGCTAGATTGATACACAAGAACAAGATAAATAATTCTAGTGGTTTGGATTTAACATTAACAAACTAGAAATTGATCTTGAATTTCTGCAGAGAAGATGATTTTATATTTCAAGGCGGCTGCTCTTTTGTTCTTGACTTGTGTTTTTAATGATTGATTATTGAAAGAAGGTCTTCTGCTTCTTTTTAATCAACAAACCAATAGAATTGAATTGGCATGACAATCCTATAGCTGGCAAGACTTTCGGTAGGACAATTGAATGAACTAGCAAGACAATCTGAATGAACTAGCATGACAATCAGAATGAACTAGCAAGACAATTATCCTCCTAGAGTAACTTTCGGTATGACAATGGAAAATGGCCTAGCATGACAATCGGTATGACAATCCTGATTGTCATGCTAGTTCATTTTCAATTGTCTTGCTGATTTAATGCTTGAATTTAATCCAATTAAGCTTCTGAAAATTCCTAAAATTCCTAGAATTAATTCAGAATTAATTAATCAATTAATTCAATTAATAAATAAATTATTCTTCGCAGATATAATTTATTTTCTTAATTAAATTAGATGACTTAATTAATTAATAGAGAATTAATTCTAGTCTTGAGCAGCGACCATTCTTCTGCAAATCTTCTGAAAATCACTGAAAATTATGAATCAATTCCATCACTTCAACGTTGACACTCGATGTACTGTCTGGTTCATGAGTGACTAACTTCCGTGACGTTTCTTCATGTCTTGACTTTGACACTTTGATTTTCTTCAAATTAAATCCTTGTAATTTATTGATACCCTGACGAGATCTCTGTCACTTGATTAAATCCACGATCTTGATTTATATCACTGAGGCATGATCAACTTCTTGAACTTCTTTCAGTGAATTAACTCCTCAAGTCTGTAGATGAACCTTGTCTCTGAATCCTTTGACAGATATTACTTTGCGAGATCTCTCTGACGGTAGATCCACTATTTACTTATTACATTCTTATTTGAGTTGAGTTGAATCCTCGAATATACAAATAGGTCTATGACATATGACTTACAGCTTCCAACCATGTTTTCAAAACCCATTTGTAGGAAGTCTCTTTCTCATCCCTCATTAGTGCAACACCGAACAAGATATTTTGGTAGTGGTGGTTGACCCCCATAATAGGTATAAACGGCATACAATACCTATTGGTCCTATAGGTTGAGTCAAATGAAACAACATCTCCAAAATTCGAGTACGCATTCAATGATCGATCATCAACCCAAACCAAACCTCTAACTCTATATTCTGCATCCAAATCAACTCGATAGAAAAAATTCCCAAAATTTGTTTCTTGCAATTGTCATAGCAAGGTCATCCCATTATCCGCATCACCGGAATCAAACACCCGTCGTCTTATATCACGAATGACATTACAAACATCTTGATTTGAAAAACCAAGTTTTTCCACACCACCCCATGTTTCACCAAAAAATATCATCACTTGGGCGGTTTCAATCCCCGATTTATTAAATAACTCAATCAATGCTAGGGTCGCCGAATCAATATTTTTTGACCTTTGCATGAATTGTACTTTATCCGGAGCTACCATATCATGATCATGCTTCAATTGAACCAAAGTTATTTCCCACTTATCATTTTTAACTCTATGAGTGACACACATTCAGGCATTACAATTTGTTCTAGGAATTACATCTTTAATCCTCCTTTTTTCCTTTATCTCATCTTCAACATTCTTTTTCGTAGAACCTGATCTCCCACCCTTACGACAAATATACAAGCGCGAGAATACACCATTTCCCCTTGAATATCTATGGGTACTCCTAATAATAATCTCAAATTCAATACCTCTACCATAATCTCTATAGAACTTTTCGGCTTCATCCGAAGTGCTAAAAAGCATCCCAACACAAGGGACAACACCATTCATATTTGATTTTGAAAACCTATTACTTTTTTTTCAAAACTCATTTCATCATCATCATCATCATCATCATCATCTACATTAACAAACTTTTTTTTCTATTAACATCGTCACTAGAATCACTATCATCATTTATATTCATTTTCTCTTTTCTATTAAAATCATCATCAACATCACTATTATTCATTTTTTGCTTTCCTTTTCTCATTGGATCACCCTCTTCCTCTTTTTCCATATATTCAACATCATCATCCATATCCAATTTTTTCTTAGATTTATAATCATAAGTATCAACATCTATCAATTCATTAATATCATCTACAATAAGTTTACGATAAACCGGATTTTTTCCTACGGGTGTAAAATAATCAAAATCATCATGATCACTAGATGAACTTGAATAATTAAACAAGTGTGAAGCCATTAAAAAAGGAAGAGAAAACACACCTTTAACCTTGAGCTCCAAATGAAAAATGAGGAAAAAATTGTGAAAACATGGGAAAAAAATGCTAATGGGTGTGCATTTAATGAATCTTCCGCAATGATTTATTGCGGCAGGTGACGTGGCTTCCGCAATGATTTATTGCGAAAGGAGTATTAATGACTCCAATCAACCGACGCGCCGCAGACGCGCGAAATTTAAAATTTTGAGTATCGATTCTATCATTTTTCTTTGAATTAGAAAATTTTGTAAATTAAAATTTGAAACACATAAATATATTGTCAAATATATAATAGATAAGTTATTTCGGAAGTAGACTTATTATGTTCACATCTATATACTTACAAAAATATTTTATGAAATTGTAGAATCATTTTTTCTTAATATTAAAATTATATTTCTTATTAGATAACACTCATTTCAGTAATACTACTATTAGATAATTTGGAAAAATGTATAACCGAGACGGTTTTTGATATATAAACTCATTATATACTCATTATAAACTCATGAGTTTATGAATCAAAAACCATAATATGTATGAACCAAAAATCATCTGGGGTACGCGTTTCTTGAAATAATTAAAAAAGTGTAAAATATTTATATTATAATTTTATTATTTCATGATACATAATCTTATAAAATATTAAAATTTATAAAATAATAATTTTTATTTTAATTAAAATATTTAATATTGACAACATAATTAGATCATAATGCAAGGTATTTATCTAGTAAAAAAGTTAATTTAAAGATGTCACCTTCCATGTGACTTCCGCAATGATTTATTGCTGCAATTTTGAACGACCCAAATTTGTTGGTTCCACATCCACGTGGAGCCAACCGTGACCGTGGAACTTTTGCCTTTTTTTATTGCGTGTTCTCGGTCGTTTTGCAAATTTGTAAGAGTTTGTATATATATCTTCGTTGTTTTACAAAATTGAACTCCAATCAATTAAAAATGATACTAATAATATTTAACTTTTGTGTTGATTAAACACTGTAGTAACATAAAATTTAATTTAGCATGTTACAAGCTGAAATAGAATTACAAGTAATATAAATACAATTTTTTTAATATGTTCTTTCTATTTTATGGAATTACGAATTATTTTATAATTCCAGCTGAGCAGATCACTTTACTCTTTTCACCGAGAGATCAGCACTAAATACTCAATATCCTTGCAAATATTTTCTACAGGCCCAGCCCTACCAAGTACTAAGATACCCAATGTCCATAAGAAATTACATTTTGTAGGCCTTGCTATTAGTTTTCTCTGAATAGAAAGGCAGCAGCACTGTCGAATTTCGAAATGTTGAAGTCTGTCTTTTAAATCCGAAACTGCAAAATGTCATAAATTCGAGTTGCTAAATTTTCTCAATTTTTTTTTACTTTCTAATTCTTTTCTCACATACATAGCCATAATGTCAGAAAATACAGAACTAGATATCAAGTCATGCCAGAAGGAAAAAAAACATTTAGCCACGGTAAGCTTCTTAATATACTTTACATGGATCTGGAACAAATACTTGGCTTACATCGTGGCAGAGAGCATGAGGAAAAAGGGTCAACATTTCAGTATGCCAGATTACACAAATCTCAAATCCAGGTATACATAAACCATGTCGCTAAGACACCATCTTACTGCACCACAGCTACTGCAAGAAATAAATAAGCTTTTGGAACTCTACCAACTGATCTGCAACAAAACCAATATTTAGGGAGCTTGAATTTTAGGTAAATTTGAAAACTTAAATGTTTTACTTGTATATAACACACGATATAAAAGAAAAAATAATAACAAAACTTGTGAAGTCAAATGTAGATGTATGATACGGTCTACAAATAATGAAATGATTCTACAAAATATGTAATCTGAGAGGACAAAGTATACTTCAGACAAAGTAAATTTATCCAAGAATTTTTTGAGCAGTTGGGCTGAAACTTGGCGGATACGACAAATTGTGTACTACATGACTCAACTTCAATGTATTTGGTTCAAAATTGTTACTTTAAAAATCTATGCAAGCGCAATTCATAAATAATATTACTTTAAAAATCTACGCAAGCGCAATTCATAAATAATATTCTCTTAATTTTTTATGCCAAGGAGATGGTATCAATTTTAAAATAGTTTGACTAGTATAATTTTTGGGGAACTACAAACTCAGACCTGATATGAAGCTAAAAGCTTGAAATAGAGCTTTAGCAAAAGAAGTCTCTCTCAAGCTTAGCTTTTTTCTGGAGAGCTTAGTATAGTGATTCATGAACTGGCAACAATAAATTGACTGCACCAGTCCACACGAAGCTGGACTGGTACACCTTAAACCAATCATCCCAGCTGAACTCCGAATAAATAACATTATTGCCTATATTGAATTGGTAATATATAGAATTGAATCTGGCTGTACATCTAGGTGTTTAGTAGATTCAGTCTGTTTCTTTAGACACAAATATAGCCGAATATAGCCGAAAATTGCCAAACATGTATAAACTATATACAAATTTTATCTTGACAATTCATACTATTAAGTTAGCTTACTAGAACATCACTAAATTCATGAAGATACAGACATCGAAACAACTCTAATAAAAAAAGCCATCACAACTCTGTATAAGAATAAGATAATCATACCTGACATAAGTACGCCCGACTTTTGATGTTAGAATCAACTATTTCTTTTTCTTAGCGCTACCAGGCTTTGACTTCTTATTACTAGTTTCCTTTGTAGCCTTTTCAGTTGCCTCCTGTCACAGTGAACAGCAATGATGAGATAATTGTAAACCAAATCACGGTAGCACAACACCAAAGTATAAAAGAAAAAGAAATTAGTCACGAAGTGTGTATGACATTAAAAGCATTCACTAAATGTGATAGCAAAAGACTACGTACATCAAAACTCTGTATACTAAGACACATCACCACAGATAAAGCGACTCATACGAATGTTCAAGTCAGCTCTTTTAAAATATAAAAATCAGGTAGCTACGAGTTTTATTGCTAAACATGTTGTATTTCTAGAACTTATGCACAAGATAAAGTGCATCTCTACGTCCTCACTGTTAGGCACACCAATTAAAATGTAATAAGATGTGTACGACATACAAACTTTTTATAACTATGCCCTTTTTTAATAGTATGAACAAAATATTATGATTCCAGTTTAATTTTCTTTATATTGGGTGAAATACAGTTCTTCCAAGAATATTTTGCCAATTAAGTACATGTTAGTTTTAGCATGATTCTAAAAATCGGGAATAGGCAAAATTGTAAGGTTCAGATTTGATTTTGATCTGAATGCTGTTTGCCTTTGGCAGTGGTATCTCCAGATTTCAGGTAACATATGGATATACGAGTATAGAAAACAAAACTCTCTCATGGGGGTAATTAACCATAGTGCTCGTGGTGAATATCAAGCATAGCCCACATGCCTTTGCCTCAGAAGAGAAAAAGAACACAAATTGCGTTCATCAGGTTGAACTAATTATGAAAAACTGCAAGTATAAGGTTCAACTGAAGGTTCACCAGGGTTTTCAGCTTAACATGCAGAAGCAGACACCTCTGGAAAACATCATAGGTTTCTTGAAACTCATATATGGATTTGGCAGGCTTGAGCAACCCAAGACAGTGGGTCTGCCCTTCATAGATGTTTGCAAAGATAAAGGCTGAAACTCATTTGAGGGCTTAGGAGATCCAAGTATGCATTTTGTTCCCTGAGAAAAAAATTATGAGGGTAGCCTAGAAAGATTTAATTTCCAACGATCTTCGCAAACTTTAACTAACGGTTAAAATTGTTGACTATGCCATTTCGTTTGTTTATCATCATTGTTAAAAAAGCAAGATCATCTGATGGACATAACTTACAAGCTATGATACCCGGACTAGGGTATGGGTGTAGGACACGGGGCCCATCCAAGTGTCAGACTATTAGTTTCTAAGAAAATGAGGATTCGTGAATATAGATCCGGAACTGGAATACGGGTACAGGGATTCGGCATAAAACCTTCACGTAGAAACTATACCTACTTTTTATATATTTTATAATTTGTGAATTAGTATCTTCTACCCATTAAAAAACATATACATTATTTTCAATGTTCAATTTATAGCACAAATTAATAAATAACGCAAATAATAATTTATGGACATCCCTGTGAGGCCTTGTAAATCATTTTGAACTAGATTGCTTGAAGTTGAAGTGTCCAGTTTTCATATAAAGGATCCAACTCAGATATCACACCCACATGCATGTCATGTACGGTCGAGAGTGACGCAGGTACAAGGGCAAAATTGAAGAGTCCGGGTAACTGAGCTTACAAGGCTCAAAGTTGGACCTCAGATTCCCAGGAAACTATTAGAGAACTTACAAGAACCAAATATGATTTACAAACTTCAATGATAAAAACCTAAAGTACATCTACCCATGGAGCAGCGAGTTTATCGCAGAGTAGCACTGAAGTGGAGTACTTTATCGATAGAATTCAGGAAAAAAACAATTGTATATGCTATCATTTTCTAATATTTATAAGTTTGGCACTGACAAACTCTATAATATCAAATTTCACAAATTGAGGACATAAAAGCATACCTTTCTTTTAACGGGAGCAGAGGTTTTACTCATCGGTTTAAAAAATGATTCTAGCCTGTTTAAGAAAATAGCAAATAAATCAACAGGTATCATTACGTCACAAGTCGATAGAACTTTCAGCAATTTCACTTCATTAATCTAACAGCCTCATACCGGCCTTGTGCAGACTTGTTCTTAGCTGCTTTGATTTTTTCTACTGCCTGGTGTAATTCAGAATCAAGATCAGTAAACATATAAACCTATTTGCTAACAAACAATATGGCAAAAGTTGTTCAAAAAAATCAATCAATGGCATACTTTTGTAACTCTGTCACTGTTGAACCCATTTTCATTCACGAGAAAGTTGATCAACCCCTAGAAGAAAAAACAAGAAAATATTGGACAATTATATCAAAGTGCAAAGGAAAAAAAACCATAAATAGTCTGAAATTTCAAACTAGAAGCATCTACATCTTCATCTGGAGCACTCCATTTAATATCAAGTTGCTCATCATCAGAAAGAACTGATGGTTCTTTGAAAAGACGCCGAGCCTCTTGATAAGGCCAATCATCAGGTACTTGGTATCTGCACATAGGAAGACATATAATTAGGCTTCTATGGATGTACAGAACAAAATTTAAAATTACACAAAGTTCAGAGAAGAGAACAGGGGAGGTGACCACCACTAGCTGAAAGTCATATTCATGTACAAGGTACATCGACCCATGACCACAATTAAAACAATTCTTTACTACAGATGATGACAATAACTCTTGTTTACTATCTAAACTGATATGGATATTATATAGAAGACACATTGTATTATTAGAAAAAAAGACTACAGAGCTATGCCTTCCTCTGCAAATTCAACAGTGTTAAAGATAACTTTTGTAAGAAAACTGGGGGGGGGGGGGTTCTAATTAGGAAAAAAAGGAAGCATGAACAACATCTTCCTCATAATTGCAAACCAATTCAAAGATGAAGAACGGATGGAAGGGATACCTTTCTTTGTTTAAGTTCTCCAATATACTCTCTATTGAACCATGTTGTCGGATGAGCTTCAAAGCAGTTAAACCACCAATACCTGATTACAAAGGTACATAATCAAAACAAGCATTATGCTAGTAGGGCAGGTTGCCACAAATAGAAAGACAGTGATATAATCCTCTTTTCTATCCTAAGTAGATCTTTAGGATATTTGTAGACCAAACACATAAACATACAAATGTATGAATTGTACAATGAGAATCATATTACAAGAAAATAATCTAGGAGTAGTCTTTGGAACCAACTAAGCATTCTCCAATATAAAAGGAAACGAATGCAAAAGTCACATCATATAAACTGGAACCCCAATGCTCACAAGCTTTACCCAAGTTTTTCATAAAGAGGTTTCTATGGTTCAAACCCCATACTTAGCGGATGCTTAGCCACATGCCCAAGCATTATCTTCATTCTCCAATATAAACATCACCATAAATATTGTTATAGCAGAAAGTAAAATGGAATTACCAGCCAGAGAATCATTGAACTGCACCGACTATGCATCTGTTATATATTTTTAATTTGCAACTTATTCTTTTAATTTTTATACATTTGAGTTTGACTTGTCTAATAAGGGTTTCTAAAGTAAATACAGAAGGCCACAAGGGTAACTACCTAGTTATCTGGTTAATTTTATTAAAAAAAGCACGTAAGAACTTGATATTCCCAAATACTTAATGTACTATACAATCATTAAAGACCCTTGATTTTAGCCAAAACAAAATCAATTACTAGTAAGTAGTACCCGAAGGGTCAACCCAAATTTGTAGTATATTCAATAACAGATAATGTGGGAGAAATTTTTTAATAAATTAATACCTCGAATGCTATCACAATAGTCACAGCCAGAGAGAATGCACAAATCGATGAACTGGTCCATGGTAAGATCCAATTCCTCCAACACCTGTAAATGATTAGCTGGAGAAATTATTCAACTGTAAAGCAATAAACTAATCCATAAAACAAGACAAGAAGTACCTTTGAAACATCAAACTCCATTACTGGAATTTTTCTTGAGCTAGGATCCATCAAATGGCGCAGAAACCTAGGGGCTCCAAACGTTAGTGAATCCATATCTTCAGAGGCCACAGCATACACCTGAAATGATAAAAGTTAACCAAGACTTTTCCTCTTACTCCCGATTCGATAGCAATTTTTTCGAATAAATTGATTAAAGAGCAGTCTTGGTGCATACCATGGATATGCAAACATGATAGGTTTTAGGTCTAACATTTATGTTTCGTGAATGTAGATACTGTTCAAGTATTAAGATTGTATGCATGCAGAAAAATAATTTCTAGCAGTTAGCCTGTCCAGCAGTTTCATATCATCAATAGGACACTATGGTAAAAATACGATAAGGACTCTAAGTACCCTGGATATGACAGAAGTTCTACTTTCAGTCAGGGAATCAAAATTTTAATCATATTATTTAACTTGATAAAATCAGGGTAAAGTGGATAGCCACCGAGGGATAGGCTGATACTATATAGCATAATTATTAACATTAAGATACATACCTTATCTAATTTGCAAAGTGCAGCACACTGTGCCTCGGCTTCGGAAGGAGCCTGTCAGTTAAAAACATGCAAAACACTCAATTTAAAAAAAATCATGATGTTCCTTTTGTTAGTGGTGCTGCGTTGACTGCCGGGGAAAAGGGGATGGATAGAAGTTGCTATTAATGCAAGTTTAAGAAGTTTTTGTATGCATATATGCACAATGTTACAGCAGTTATAATAATGTTTTAGCTTTACCTCAATCACAGGAACTCCCATAAGTCTGAGAAGCTTTTTGCAGTCATCATTGTGTTGCTTTGTCACCTGCAAAACCCAGAATCATCAGGCAAAACAGAAAGAGAGTAACCAAAAACAAAAAGGATTTCCATAGAAAACTAAGCACCTCTGTTACCAACATGTGACTGTCTCAATAAAGACCATATAACTCCACATTAGCATTACTAAACTCGTACAGTTCTGAGCTAGCTTAGTATGTAATGAAGTTATAATATAAACCTACATGTTCTATTTGTTTCATCTAGATTATGTATACTTTAGGTTTCATTTTTTGGAGTAGAAATCTCCATTTACGTGGAACAGGAGTTGTTAGGCCCATAACACAAGTATTAAAACATCGTCAAAATGACTTAGGACCTTGACTTCTGTTCCCATATACTTAACATAAGTTGGAAGAGTTATAAGTAGGCTACAGAATTGTAAAGGTTTAAACATCTGTATGTTAACACCTTCCTTCCGTGTAATGACTAGTATAAAGAGCTAAATAGAAAAAATGAACATGTAAGGCCATATCTGGAGGAAACTAGTGGGGATCTTTTCCTGCATTACACTGGAAAAAAGGAAAAGAACTATATTTTTGAAATTTTTAATTCAAGATGAATTGTTAGCTGGCATAATTGTCATGAAGATATGCTCTATCTCTGCATCAACAACTCGATAGAACTGGAGATAATAAAAATATCAAGAGTGTACCTTCACAGTTCTTTTACTAAACTTCTCTATCTCCTCCTGATTGCCAGACTGCATTATAACAAACATTTTCTTTAGAAAGTATTCATGATGATAACTACAAAAACCTTACATGAAACGGCATGTAATATCTCACCAGAATGAAGAAAACAAAATTATTATATATAGACACACACACACATACATATATATATATATATGTTTATATTTAGTTTCATGAAATAAGCACCTCTATGGCCTTGTTCAAATCCTCAGTGGCATCCGCCCTTCTAGAATAACTGAATATAGGAGTTTAGAAACATAAGTAAAAAGAATCTAAGCCACTTGGATGTATTAAACATTTTAAAAAATAGATAAAGCAGCCATACCGCTTTGCGAGCTCTTGGCTTTTTAACAGCGGGGGCTTTCCATCAAACACGTAACTATAACAAATAAAATATTGATGTTAAGATTTTAAAACATGAACTAATTGAGATACCCAACTTTCAAAGGAAATACAAAGGGGTTATTCAAGTAAATTACACTGGCTTCAATCCAGCTTCCAGAAGTCTGATTGTACGACTAAACATTCCCTGCAAATGACTAAACAAGAAACAACATATATACTATACATTAGTTCAACCATCTAATAAATAAACACTGAGAGAAGTGAAAATAAAACACCAGTACTCATTCTCAAAACGCATCTTGGCACCATATCAAGTCAAGGGTCTTTATAGAAAAAACCTCATTACTTTTAGGAGTAGAATAATATTTAGGTATATATTGCGCTTACCAGACCCTACTTTCAAGTGAGATATACTGCCTATATCTAGTTTGTTTTTTCTCATTTTCGAAATTCATATACCTAACATTTATCCTAGCTCGTAGACACCCCTCTTCCCCTGACTTAAGTGTGCAAATAATATAATTTATGCAATTAACCATTACTGAATAAAAATATACTCCGTAGCTTTACAAGCTAGTAGTCTTTAAGCAAAAAGTCTCTCTACTTTTTAAGTTTAGAGTTAACATCTATGTACATCTCACTCTCCCAATATCCTACTTCCAACTGACAAGTGGGATCTATCAACTATCACAAACCCAAAATGAACGGGTATGACAGGACAATTAGCCCGTGCATTGTTAAGTTTTCTCATTTCAAAAGACATGTCCCTATTGTTGCAGCGTAGTGGAATCCCCTCTTATCCAGGTAAAAAGAGATTCTAGGTTCGAACTTCAGTGGAGGTTGGGTCATGGGTGTGCACTTATTAAGACTTATGTAATTAGCCATTACCAAAAAAATACATCTTCATAACTTTTCAAGTAGGTAAACGGTCACAGAAAGATTTGCTTCACCTCTAAGTTTAGAGTTAACCGTCAGTGTACATTTCACTCTCCCCAGACCCTTTACGAGAGGAATACACAAAGTTTTGTTTCCACTAATTTGGAAAACACAAAGTTTCTGTTGTTAAATTCTACTTTCTACACATTTTCAAAACACACAAATAACATATACACGAGTAATACCTAGTAACTTCGCCAGCCTCATTCGTAAGCATCTCGGTCCCGGTTCTTCCAACAACAATCTACATTGTTCAACACCACAAAATCACAAACACACAGAGTCAAAAGACAATACTAAACGGGCATACTATATAAGATACACACAAACATATAAAAAACACATACAAGGAACTGGTAAATGCTCATGCTAGCATCAATAGCAATTTTACGGCCAAAATAGCTCTCAAATTTGTGTTCTTTCATGGCATTTGGAGCATTATCAGCCAGAAGCTTTGTTAAACCCTAAAAAATCAAGAATCATAATTACTGTAAATTGACAAAATTAAAAGGGCTATAATATTAATTCTTGAACTTAATTGTAGAATACCTTGATACCCATTTGGTAATTGAGTGAGATTCAGATGAATTCAAGAACAGATAGGATGTTATGGTCTAGGGTTTCAACTATTTCCCGCCTCTTCGAAGCTATCTTTTATATAGGACGAAAAAAAAGAGAGATTTTGTTATTTAAAATAGAGTAATGGGTTATTTTATGGTCGTAGAAATTGGAAATGGGAACCAGTTCCGGGTCGATTAGGAATTAATTAATAATCAATCGGATTAATTTGAAAAAAATAAGATATATTTTAATAATTAGGGCATTTTTACCGGCGCTTCTTATACTCAAATTTGATTCTCTATGTGACTTATTTTTTTTGCTCCCTCTGTCCCGATCATTTTTTTTATATTTTTTTTTTATTTCTCATCCAATTTCTTACATTTTTAAAATTTACCAAAAATAATCAATGGATTCCACCATTTTCCCACTTTTCCTCCATTTTCACACTACTTTTACTCCACTATGCATTAAAAATCAATTGGTCTCATCACTTCACCCCATTTTCTTTCTCTTTTTCACTACTTTATACATATTTATTAACCTCTGTACTCAAACCAAATGTAAAGAATTGAAAATTGGTTGGGACGGAGAGAGTACAAAACATAGCTCGATTATATAATATTTCGGGTTTCACTTCAATTATTTTCGGGACACCAAAATATTAAACATAGAGGTGTTTGTGATAACGGTTATTTTGAAAATTTTCAATCACATAAAAATATAAATGTAAAAATATAGTAAAAATGATCATGTAAATATTGAATATGGGAAACTATTTCATCCATAGTAAAAACAAAAAGGCGATGCACTTCAATTATTATAAAACAAAATAAGCTATCATTATTTAAATACAATTGTTAAACAGAAAATATGATTCATATAAGAACAATATTGTTAATGAGCAATTATTAAAAGATACTTATAAATGTCTTGCCTACCATTTATTAATACATAAATAAGAACTCGATAATGTTGAAATACAAAATTGTGCTAATAAGAAAAAACAAAATTATCTCTTTTGGCAAAATGAGACAATTAAAGCATAGAAGCAATTTCAAAAACATCAATATCTAAAGAAAAATTATTTTATTTTCGCAGACAAAATGATCTCCAATGTGCCGAGTAATCAGTGTAAGCCACATATCCACTTTAAATCAACCTAACAAATGAAAATATTTACAAAATTAGTTAGAACAATACACCATAATAATTTTTTAGTGCACACAAAATCATTTGTTTTGATTCAAAATTATGTAATTTACCTTTGTCTAAAGAAGTAAACCTGAGAATGATCACTGTTAACAGATATCCTGGTCCAAAAAAGGCTATTAATTTGAAAAGTAGCTGCAAAAATTTTAAAATGGAAATTTAAGTAAATCAGTCTCGTGAAATACTTTATTATTATATATACAATCAATAAGATTGTGTTACTCAATTAAAAACATTGCTCGACAATAATACCTCTGAACAAAGCAACTCTTACAGATGTAAAAATAACAATTTTCTGATGGCCTCCTTCATACAATGCCTCAAAAATTTCTGGCAACGGTGCCCACATTGAAACGCGATGCCCACTAAAACAAATGTATAAGGTGTTTAAAATTTAGATAGCTATGCTTATATTCAACCATTTCCCCTAATGTATTGCAACATTCATCAAATATCAACATGTAAATAAATCTACATTATTTCAGTATTGTTACACATTTAAATTCCCCATATAAATAAATATTACCTCTAAACGCTTAAACTGAAATGGATTATGTCCTTAGAATCAAATTTATTCATCATATTATAAGGCTGTTCCAAATTCTCGACAATTTGCAAGAACATATGTCACGAACTTAAAAATTTAATGAAAACATACATGTAGAGAAAATACAGAGAAACAATACCTATGAAGTACCGAGGTAAGTCATTGTCATCAGAATGCATTGGATTGTCCTTGAATTGGTGAAAAGGTACTAATTCAAATTTATGGGCAGGAATTATGACAAATTCAAATTTATGGGCAGGAATTATGACATCATCATTGGGGTACGAAACAACAACGGTGGCAGGGCTGAAGGTGATACTTCGCAGAATGCACAGGCCTTAAAACACCAGTTGTTGCAGAAACATGGAAGTTTGAGATGAAATAGCATCCGCCATTAATTATGATACAAGAAAACTGGTTTCAAATTGCAAGATTGATTACTGCGTGCACGTGATTATTCTGATATCACAAAAGCAAAAAGGTTAATCTTGTATACACTCGATATGATAAGACAGGTATGTAAACTATGTCACAAACATGAATAGAAGTGTACAAACAAAGTTAGAGTCGTAAGAGTGTATGTGTTAGGTCACACAACACTGTACAAGGGGGTTGAATACAGTGTATATACAATCAAATCGATTTAACACAAGTATGTAACAAAGATCAAGTATATTAAATAAACTCTGTTACAATAAGAACTGTTGTTCTCTCTCAGTGAAGAACAAATATCACTAAGAGCTGCTAGGTTACAATGTATAATCTTCTCGATAATGATAACACATATAGTGTAAACCCTAAGTCTGTGTTTATATAGTATACAGTTACAAGATAACTTCTAATTGATATGAAATACAATTATATCTCCTAAAATATATCAATCAGATATCTTTTACAAGTCTTCCAGTCTTCTAACTATTTTCATGCATATCTTCTTTAGTTTTAGTCTCGATCTTCTACTGTAAATCAGCTTCCTTCCTTATCTGTAAGTCTTCCCGCACTTAAGTTCTGATATGACCTTAAGTTCTGACTTCCAGTAAGTCCTGATTCCAGTAAGTCCTGATATGTCCTGTGTGTTAAGATCTGAAAACTAAACATGAATCATATTAGACATGACATCTCAAATATATCTAACAATCTCCCCCAACTTGTAAATTATGCAAAATATACAAGTTAATAGATTTGATGATGTCAAAAACATTTAAGTACAAATGCAATAAGAGTTTAACTAGATAACTAACTACAACTTACAGTCCTTGTAGCTTTTACCAATCTCACTGAGTCAATCTGAATCCAAAATGATTCTTGACAAAGCTTGATATCAGCTTTTCTTCTTTAATCCTCAGGACTTGAGAGAGTGTAGTCTTGACTGTGACGCCCTCCAAACCCGGGGTCTAGATTTGGGGGTCACTAGCCAATAAACCAAAATAAAATAATCACAGCGGAATAATATAATAAATATGACCCCTTTACCTGCACTGGATCGATCACAGGTTATATTATAGAACAGGCACTAATCCAAACCAAATGTTATTACAACCAAAAGTCTAATTAGGTTTACAACTTATTCAAATTTTATTACAAACCTCTAGACTTATTCAAGCGTCCCAAAATAGTCTACCTGGAAAACACACCGAACTACCTACAAGCACTTGAATTCTGATCAAACCTGGATCTCAAGCCTGCTCTGGCTTAGTTGAAAGATTAGATTGATAAACAAGTATGAGCGAAAGAAATGCTCAGCAAGTAGTATAAAATGTGCTTGAAATGATAAACCACATTCTGATAATAATTGAACAACAGAATAAAATCAATAATATTTGATTAATAATAAAAGCTTCATAAGCTATCAATAATAAACAATAATTTTTAGATTGGAATCTAACTCCGACGGACGTACTATCACATGTTGATCAGCCCGTGTGATAGCACAAGGTCATGATTAATAGAAACATGCTGGACCGTCCGTCCCGGTCACTTACGCATTCACCCAATCCATAAAACTTTTTGATCAAAGGAGTCGAATCAAAGGACATCCTTAACCATATAACTCCTCATTTCTCATGGTCCAGAGTTATCTCAACAATCGATGGCGAAATAACTAGAAAAATTAGTTATTTGCTAATCTCAATTCAATGTTCCACTGTATAGAGTAATTTATAGCAAAATATAAAACGTTTAACTATTCTGAACTTAGAATAGGTTGGAAATTGAAAGAATAAAGTTTAGAGTCAATATCAATTGAATGATAAATGAAGATATAGGTACTTGCATAATATGATTCGAAATAAACGTCACTTGAACAATAAGTGAAGTTAGGGGTACTTGCCTGGTATGCTCGATAATCTCTTATTATAACTCTGCTTATAGCTGCTGGCTACTATCTCTGTCTAACACTTGACTGCACTCCTTGCTACTTGATTCTATAAACAAAAGGACTATCTTAATTGACGAAACTAAACTCAATCGACGTAACCATACGTCTTGACATCTACCCGATCGTTTATAACTAAGCATGGCATTTTAAACTGTAAACAGATAGCATACATATCACGTAACACATAATCATGGCATTTGTATAACACGTAATTACGTATTTCATGTAACACATAAGTCAGATCATTAAAATATACATCCTAGGGCGTTCAGAATTAAAATTAGATCAATATTAGCAATTACCGATCAAATACCGACTCAAACTGATACACAAATCAAATGAAATTTCAATACAAAAGAAATTAGGACTTAAAAGTATTTTTATTGGAAGCACAATATTTTTCTGAGTCTGTACGCGTTCGTTTCGTATTAAACGGACGAACGGTTTAGTTATTATGAATAAAATAAGAAATAAATAGATTTAAATCAATTAATAATAATATTAATTGATTTTTAAATACCAAAATATAATTTTTTAAAAAACTTAAAAATAATTTTTAAGAATTATTTGAATTAATTATAAATAATTTACATTTATTTAACTATTTATAAATAAAATTAATTGATTAAATGAATTAATCAATTAATTAAACTCATAAATAATTAACTAGAATAAATTATAAATAATTAAATCAAATTATTTTTTTTTAAATAATAAAAGAAAATGATTTTAGGAATTTAAAATAATTAAGGAAATAATTTTTAGAATTTAAAAATAATAAGTAAATGATTTTTAGATATTAAAACTGAATTTTTAATTTATTTTAAAAAAGAAATATGCAAAAACAGATTTGAAATTGGGGGGTTAGGGTTTTTGTGGATTAAAGTCGGGTCAGGGGTGGGTCGACATCCGGGTCATCCGGGTCGACGAAGAACATGAAAAACCGCCGGAAAATTCTGCAGAATCCGGCGACTGCAGATTTTCCGATCAGTTTCCGACCAGGCCAAAAACGGCCCTTCACAGCACCGTTAACCCGCATTTTTGATCGAAATCTATCCCTTCCATTCCCAGCAACAACACCGCCACCCTAACAGCCACAACCACCCATCGGTTCACCTTCTCCGACGAAAATCTAGTAGAAATCGGCGACTAAGTTAAAACTCCGGCCTACAGGGGTTTTCTACTCAATTTCACACCAAAATTAACGTTTTAACTATCAAAATCAAGCCCTGAAATCACATAATCAATTCATAAATCTAAAACTATCAACCAGTCCTTATATAACCCAGAAATTCAAAATCAAAAATTAAAATTTTCAAGAACTTCGTCTTAGACTAAAACAAGATCAAATACGTGCAAATCATATACCAAAATGATGTTTATGATTCATACAATCATATACAACCATTACAAACACCAAAGAATCACAGAAAATTGAATTCGCAATTTCATCGATTCCGACGAACAAAGTTCGAACAGAATATTGCACCTTAGAACACGATTCTGGTGTCAAATGGTTCGTCTAATCACACGCTTTATTTTGAAATCAAAATCACTTGAAACGGGTAGCTGAATCGTCTGCTTGGTTTGGTTTTCTGAAATCGGTTCTTGAGACGTATCAGATAAGAAGAAATTGTGTTTATCTGCTTAGTTTCTGATTTTTATAAAATGATACAGATAAAAATTGAGAATATTTATGATCAGTAACTTATCCCGATAAATCATAAATCGATACTCAATCTCGCATTTTAAAATAAAAAAACCGAAATCAACAATTTACGGGGAATAACTTTAAAAACAATTAAATATAAAATTTAAATCAAAATTCCCTAAAAATTTCGAATATTTCAAAAATGCAGAAATACTGGGTAATTGAAATACGATTGATTTTATAAAAATAAAAACACGAATTTTGTGGACTTTGACGCCCCGGTGGGGTCCCGGTCTGTTGATTTTTGAAAAACAGAAACGATTCCTAAATTAACAGAAAATCCCGAAAACACATAAAATACATTCCAACGCGCATAAAATAAAATAAAACGAGTACCTTAATAAAGACGCTGATAAACACGCGTCCCGATTGCAGATAGATTCATATAATTGCAGTTTAAACATATATTAATCAATCGAAGAATTTTCTGGCCCATACAGAAACACACATAACAGTTGTAACATCTAATATCATGGCAATAATCACTTTAAATTTATAAAACACATAATATTTATTTATTTAACATATAATATATTCACGTAATTTTCCCCGATATTACATTGACATACTTCATCTCTTCATTCTGACTTCCAATCTGGTAGATTGCAGTCCTTAAAGCAGAGATATGGTTTCTTTCTAAACCATCCTTCAGTCTTATTACCCTAGGATGAGAAGAATCTTCATTGTAGCATAGACATTTCTCATTCAGTAACACTTCAAGCTTAGCAGAATTCTTCTTCATTAGAATTTCACTTCCATCATCTTCAACAATATTAGGAATGAATTCTGTAACTCTTGAACCAGAAATTCTTACTTTATCTCTGATGGTTTTCAATATGAAGTTTGACCATCTCCTGGTAATATCAGACTTTACCTCTAAAAGGTAATGAAAGAATTGAAGTTCTTTCAATGATTTGTTCAGCACATCTAATTCTGACATCTGATATGTCCTTCCATCTTCAAGAAATAGAATCAGATGTTCCTTGACATTGTGTTTTTCATGAGCATCCAGTACCACTTGAACAGAGATAACCTTATCAAGGTGATCTGTGTAACATCTTCAAGAGGTCTGTTAGTCAATAGAAATGGATCTCTAGTAGCAACTTCATGTCCTGTCATGATCTTAGCTTCATCAGAACCTAGCCCATCTCTGTCTCTTGGTTCTCTAGCATTTAACCCAATAGTCATGAAAGTAGACAACAATTGGCTTTTCTTTGGATCTGATGGTTTGACATTTTTCCACAGAAGTTTCTTTTTATCAGCTACTTCCATCTTGTCTAAATCAACTTGAGCACTGTCAGAGGTTGACTTGATGACTTTATCAAAACTTGTTATTTCTGTTGTAGCTTGCAGTTCTTTACTCTGAACAATTTGAGCCTTGTAAGAGGTTGTCTTGAATTCTTCAGTAATCTTCTTTCTTTTCAGAGTTTGAACATCTTCATCTTCAGCAAGAATATCATCAGTAACTTGAACCATTTTGCACATTGGCTTTAGCAGAATTTGAGGAATTTTCATCTACAGTGGCTTGGTTGGTTCATCAACTTTTCCCTTTCCTTTGTCTTTGGGATCAATCTCAGATTGTGATCTACTCTTGGCTTTAGATGCCTCAGAAATTGACTTTTCCTTGATCACAATGCCTCTTTCCTTAGGCCTTGGAGGTTTCTTTGCAACAGAAGCTTTTGGCTTTAGATTTGTCTTTTCAGCTTTAAATCTAGCTTCTTCATCCTTGAGATTTTCTAAATCCATTCCTGGATTATGCTTCAGAAATAATTTTCTAGCAATTTCCTCATCAAGTGTCTGAATCTTGGGATCCTTGTAATAGACAGTAGTCTGCTTTCTATTGAGCTTCATAGTTTGCATGAACTTTTGAGAATCTTGACTTATACCTTGTATCAGAACATCAGGCTTTATCTTCAGACTTTGCTCATCAGAACTTGATATCAGATTTTGAGTTTTAGTACTTGCTATCAGATTTTGAGTTTGAGCAGTTTCAGAACTTATCTTCTTTTGAGTAGAAGATTTGCTTGCTTCAGTAAATAGTTTCCTTGAAGAAACATTGTTGCTCTGCCCTTTACTTTGAACTTGACCTCTACCCTTGCTAGGGTTTTCCTGGTCATCAGCTTCATCATCTTTCTTCTTCAGTATTTGATCATTAGAGCATTTGGACTTAACTATCTTCTCCCCCTTTTTAGCATCATCCGATAGTAGGAGTGAGATAAGAAGTTCCACTGAAGATTGAATATCATTCAATTGAGCCTGTTGAGAAGCTTGATTAGCCAGGACCTCAGAGATTTGGGCCCGTTGCTTCTCTTGAGCTTTCTCAATTACTTCTACTTTTTCAGAAATAGGTCTGATAAACCTCTTTTTGTCAAGCTTGGTCTCCATATCTAGCTTTTCAGCTTTTTCAAGAAGTTTATCAACCTTTTCTTGAGTTTGTGAGTGTAAACCTTGAAGGTTCTTGGTAGATAGAGCAGTGATCTTGAGCTGTGTCTTGATATCAGAATTTATCACAAGCTCATCAGCTTTAGCAATGTGCACTTTCAGAACTTTAGAGATTGGAATGAAATCATAATCATTCCACTTCTTGGTCCACTCTACTCCTCTATGAATTTCATCCCAAGGTACAGGAGCATCCTGTTCAAACCAATGCTTCCTTTCCAAGTACAGGAGCTGGAGTATGTATTGAGACCCCGTCTCCAGAGCTTGATGAAGACTCATTATCCTCTAATAACACAACAGTGTGTGAGGCTATAGGAGTTTCTGATTCAACTTCATCTAAATTCTGATCTTCAGGTTCTTGATCCAGTATTGGTGTAGATGGTATCTCAGCATCAGCATTTAAGATTGGAGAATGAGTTGGAGATGTTTGAGCTGCTATAGGAGCTTCCAAATACAGAATAGTAGGAATGTGCATCCTATTGATGTCAATTTCAGGACTTAAGCCTGAATCTTCAACTATAACATCTTCGTGAAGAGGAGAAACAGGAGGTGTAACCACTGTATCCTGTATAGTGGCTTTGTCTTTAGCTGGAGGTGGCAGAGATTCAATGATAATTGGCTCTTTTAAGATCAGAGATTCCTGATCTCCTTACTCAGCTTCTTAAGTATCTTCTGATGGAGGCTTAGCCAAATGCCTCTTAGCCCTCATTTTCTTCAATCTCCTTGCCAGTGAAGGAGTTAATTTATCATCAGAGTTTAAAGTTTTTATCCTCTTCAAGGTATCAGAACCTTCAGCTGCAGTTGCTTTATGAGAATCCACAGTTTCAACTTCAACTGTCACAGGTTCTGATGCATGAACCTGTGCTTCCTCTTCACTATCAGATTCATCCCTGAGAATTATTTTCCTTCTCTTTTGTGGAGGCTGAGGAACATACTTTGTCCTTTTTGGCCTGGAAGGTGAAGGTTTGATGGTATGTGCTGATGGTTGTTGTTGTTATTGTTGGGATTGAGCTGATGGTTGGAAGTAAGTTCTGATGGTAGGTTGAGTTGGTTGAGGTTGAGAGGTGGTTGGTTGTGTAGTTATTGTAGGTGCTGATGGATGTTGGGTTGGTTGTACATCAGGATATAAGGTAGTGTAGGTGGCTGGATCAAAATTTAGTAAAAAGTGTTTGACTGATATGGGAATTTGGAGGGGTCTCAAAACAGTTTTCTTATTATCAGTAGATAATAAGTCATTAAAGGCTCTCTTAGCAAGTTTAAATGGTTCAATTAACTCACTTGCTAATTGGGGTGCATCAGAACAACAAAAACTATAAATAAGCTGACATAATCTAGCAAAGTAGACTGTATTTCTATCTTCTGTCATCCTATCCCCAATAAAGCCTAAAATAGCACTTGCATAATCAAAATGAGTTTGATTAATGAGAGCATACCCGATTTATTGACTGAGAATAGGGATTGCATCAAAATTAGAACATTTGTTGGTGAATGCCTTTATGATGCAGTCAAAGAAGAAACTCCATTCCCTCCTTATGTGTGGTCTCTGTAATTGACCTAGCTTTTCCAATGTCTTTTCATACCCCAAACTAGCCATCATCTTCTGAAGGACTGGCTCCTCAACTGTTGAACTATAGACACATTTTTCTGGCAAACATAAAGCCTGTTGAACTGTAGCCAGTGTCATTACATGCTCATCCTCCTCTGTTGAAAAGATAATACTTGGGGACCCATGAGCACCACCATCATCATACATGCCACTTCTCCAAAACTCTAGCACTCTCTAGCACTTGAGTTCCAGAGATGGCTTCTGGTTGGGTCAAAACATACCCAATCTCAGAGTTAGCAAGGAAGTCATGAATAAAGTGAAGTTCTGATGGAGCTTCACCCTTGCTAAGAATAGCGAAGTAATTATTGGGAACAAACTTAGCTCCATTGAAAACAATATATTTTGGTACCATTTCTGTTAAAAATAAGTGAGAAAATATATTATGCACAAGGTGTTTGATAAAAGTCCTGTATGAAAAAGCTTCAGAGAATATTAGAGAGAGAGAGAGAGAATAAGAGAGATTAAGAATAGAAAAGTAGGTAAAAGATTAGAAAATCTTTTAACTCCCATATGTATACTCTCTCCACTCAACAGTCCTTTTTAGAAGTAAAACAGACACTTGTACACCTGTCAGCCAATAAATAGTTATGCAGAGTTAGTGGGCACGAGAAATAAACAATAATTAACGTGCACATGCAGTTTTTCAAGACAATCACGTTTACCACTAACCCAAATGATTATGACTGTTTTTATCTCACCTAATTATATTCTGATTAAATATGACCGTTTCAGTATTTACCATAAATAAGTCAAGTAAAAAATAATGCCACGTAAGCATCAGAGTTTCCATCAGGATTTAATATCAGAACTTGACTTTTATCAGATTTTAGTAGTCATCAGAATATGGCCTCTGTACTCAAAAAGTGAATGTCTGTTTCTGTGATTCTTCATACAAATACTGACTTGTTTCTTCAGAGTTTAATCATCAGAACTTCCATCAGAACTTGTCCTCGGAATTTATGCAAATGATACTTAACTGTTTGTCAAAAACAACTTAATCACCACAGTAATTTTCATCATTCACATGGAGTGAGAGTGTGTGCATTAACAAAATATCAGATAAAGATTAAAGTCTAATAAACTTTAGTACATCTTAGAAATAAGGCATAACTAAATGAGTCACAACTATAGGATAAATTTGGGCATGAGTCCACCTCAACTGTTTGTGCTCATTTTATGCATCTTTTAGAATTCTTTTTCACAGTGGCTTCTCAGTGTAAATGAGTCACAACTGCTATAAGAATTTATGCTATTATCAGAGTATTTCTCCAGTAATCAGAGAATGTGAAAAGTCACCAAGAAAAATTTATTTGCTTTTCTAATGCATATTACTTAATACCAGAAATGCACTTGGATCTTCCCTTCCACATATTTACCCTAGATCTCAAAGGAGTACCTGACTTTAATTTTCTTTTCTTTAGATAAGTGAGGCTTATCAACATTTAGTTTATCCTTAAGATTTACTAGCATCAGAATTTGACAGATAAGAAGCAAGAATCTAGTTTGTGACTTAGTAATAAGATACACAAAGTAAATTTGACTAAACTCAAAAGCAGAATTTGCTTGTGTTAATGAATTTCCACATAAACAACTAATTCAAACATGGGATTTCAAGTATGTTAAAGACTACTAGGTCAGCATCTAGCACATTAATCCTCATTGGATTGAATAGTCACTGAACATTCAAATCACTATCAGAGTATAAAGATCCACATCAGATAACAATCAGCATTTAATGTATTACAATTTAAGCACAGATTACATGAAGATAATATAATATGTAAACACTGATCATAAAGTCTGATGCATGAGAACAAAAACTAAGCAGATTTAGAGAAAGAACCTGACACCATTCCAAGTTCATTTACCAGTCTTGTAAAAGTAGCTTCACATAATGGTTTTGTGAAGATATCTGTTAGTTGTTGATCTGTTGGAACAAAATGCAATTCTACTGTACCTTCCATCATATGTTCCCTTATGAAATGGTACCTGATGTTGATGTGTTTTGTCATTGAGTGTTGAATTGGATTACCTGTCATAGCAATAACACTTTGATTATCACAGTAAATAGGTATTTTAGAAAATTCTAACCCATAATCCAGTAATTGATTTTTCATCCAAAGAATCTGTACACAACAGCTTCCTGTAGAAATATATTCTGCTTCTGCAGTTGATGTGGAAATTGATTTATGTTTCTTGCTAAACCAAGAAACCAATCTGCCTCCAAGAAATTGGCAGCTTCCACTTGTGTTTTTCCTGTCTATTTTGCATCCTGCAAAATCTGCATCTGAGTAACCTATTAGCTGAAAATATGATTGTCTAGGATACAATAATCCTAGATCAACTGTACCCTTGAGGTACTTGAAAATTCTTTTCACAACTATTAGATGAGGTTCTCTTGGATCAGCCTGAAATCTTGCACAAAGACAGGTAGCATACATGATATCAGGTCTACTAGCAGTTAAATAGAGTAAAGAGCCAATCATACCTCTGTAGTTAGTAATATCTACCGATGAACCAGTAACTTTATCTAACTTAGTTGCAGTGACCATGGGAGTGGATGCAGTTGAACTATCTTGCATTCCAAATTTCTTCAGTAAATTTCTGGTGTACTTGGATTGATAGATGAAAGTACCTTCTTCATTTTTCTTGACTTGAAGTCCCATAAATAACTAAGTTCTCCCATTACACTCATTTGATATCTTGACTGCATTAGCTTTGCAAACCTTTCACAGAGTTTGGCATTTGTGGAACCAAATATGATATCATCAATATATATCTGTACCAAAAGTAAGTCATTTCCATGGGTGAGGTAGAACAGTATTTTATCAATTGTACCTCTGTGAAATCTACTTTCTAGAAGGAATTGAGCTAAAGTCTCATACCATGCTCTTGGAGCTTGCTTAAGGCCATAAAGTGCTTTGTCAAGCCTGTAGACATGATTTGGAAATTTTGAGTCTACAAAGCTTGGAGGTTGTTAAACATACACCTCTTCTTCCAATTCTCCATTGAGAAAAGCACTTTTCACATCCATTTGAAATACTTTAAACTTTTTGTGAGCAGCACAAGCCAAAAAGATTCTTATGGCTTCCAATCTAGCAACTGGTGCTAATGTTTCATCATAATCAATACCCTCCTGTTAAGAGTAGCCTTTAGCAACCAGCCTTACTTTGTTCCTTGTAATTATGCCATCACAGTCAGTTCTGTTTCTGAACACTCATTTTGTGCCAACTACTGATATGTTCTTTGGTCTTGGCACTAGGGTCCAGACTTTATTTCTTTCAAATTCATTTAACTCTTCCTGCAGTGGTTGCACCCAATCAGCATCTTGAAAAGCTTCTTCCATTTTCTATGGTTCATTCTGAGATAGAAAAGAATGATAGAGACATTCTTTTGATGTTGCAGTTCTAGTTATAACACCTGCTTCAGGATCTCCAGTTATTAAGTCAGGTGTATGTGATTTGGTCCACTTTCTTGCAGATGAAAGTTGATTTCTAGAACTGGATCCTCCCCCATAATTCATGTTGTCTCCATCAACATTTTCTGATGCTCCCCCTTTAGTTATGCTCTTTGAGACTTCAGAATTTGAGTTAGATTCTTCAGGATTTGAAGAATCAGAATTTCCAGAATTATCAGAATTTGGCTCATCAGAACTTGATGAAACAAAACTTGAAGAGCCAGTGACAGGTTCTGATGTTTCTTGAGAGTCTTGAGTTGTGGTAGGATCTTCAGCTTGCTCCCCCCGGACAGGTGCATATTCCTTTGGAGTTGTTACCACAGTTTCAATGACATCAGAACTTAACCCGTCAGAACTTACAGGATCAGAGTTTAAGTCATCAGAATTTAGAGTATCAGAGTTTAAATCTTCATTTTCAAATCTCAGCTGATCATGATCATTGAAATCTTCAAGTCCAGTAATCTTCTTATCATCAAAAGATACATTGATAGATTCCATGACAACCCTTGTTCTTAAATTGTAGACTCTGAAGGCTTTTGTGGAAAGTGGATATCCAACAAAAATTCATTCATCAGCTTTTAGATCAAATTTTGACAGCTGTTCAGGATGAGTCTTAAGAACAAAACACTTACAACCAAATATATGAAAGTATTTTAGATTTGGCTTCTTTTTCTTCACCATCTCATATGGTGTTTTACCATGCTTGTTTATGAGTGTAGCATTCTGTGTAAAACAAGTAGTCTGCACAGCTTCAGCCCAAAAGTAGGTTGGTAGCTTTACTTCATCAAGCATAGTTCATGCAGCTTCAATGAGAGTCATGTTCTTTCTTTCTACAACTCCATTTTACTGTGGAGTTGCAGGTGCAGAAAATTTCTGTTTGATTCCATGCACTTTGCAGAACTCTTCCATGATTGAATTCTTGAACTCAGTGCCATTATCACTTCTTATAATTTTAACAGAATCTTTGACCAACTTATCCAGCTGTCTGACATGATCAGTTAGAGTAGATGCAGTTTCATTCTTCTTGTGCAAGAAATACACCCAAGTGTATCTTGTGAACTCATCCACTACAACCATAACATATTTCTTCTTTACAATTGACATGACATTGACTGGACCAAATAGATCAACATGCAGTAGGTGATAAGGCTCAAGAATTGAGGATTCAGTTTTGCTCTTGAATGAAGATTATCTTTGTTTTGCCTTTTGACATAAATCACAAAGGCCATCAGGAGAAAATACTGATTTTGGCAGTCCTCTCACAAGATTTTTCTTTACAAGCTCATTTATGTTGTTGAAATTTAAATGAGAGAGTCTTTTGTGCCAATTCTAGCTTTCTTTAATTCATGCTCTACTCAACAGACAGATTGCAGAACCATCAGAACTTGTTGAAAGTGATTGATTAATGAGCTTCTCAATTTATATTTTTTCTTTGCATGCATTTCAAAGTGTGTTTATTTAGTAGGTATTACACACTAGATTACACAGTTTTCTATTTTATTAGATTGGATATATTTTAAACCGGTCATTACTTCCTGTTATCTTTCCAACAAATATTGAGACCCGTAGCACCTTTAAGTCTCTTTACATTCTCAACTGTTACTCTTCTCTTTTTCTATAAATTACTTTTTCTAGTCAGCCTTCTCTTCTCATTCAATTTCTTAAAATTCTTCATTCGCATCAAAATCAAGCATGTCGTCTTCATCCATGAACTCAATCTCATCATCTACGAGGGTATAGTCTTTTATGGTCCAGAAAGTGATGAAGAGAATCCGGTGGTGCTCCCACGAATCCAGAACATGGTGAATTTGAAAAAGGCGAGGGAAGCAGCAGAGAAGGCCAAGGAGAAGAAGAAGAAGGGTGACAAGGGTGGTTCTCCCCCCTCCTTTATCGCAGTAGCATAAGTTGATGTACTTCTAGGCTTGAGTGGAGGGGATGGTTGTTTTAAGTTTTTTTTAAGAAAATTATTGTTATGTTTGAACTTATTTTTGTAAGGTTTATGTTTTTTTAATGAAAAATATTTTTTATTAATTTCTGCCTCGAATCTTTTAATGTGTGAATTGTTCTTACATATCCAATTATCAGCATGATTTATCATTGATTATACTTGAATAGACTATTATAAACAACTAATTAAATGGTCTCTCTGTTGCTATAATATAATAAAATGATAAATTAATGAATAATGCTGAAATGTGGTAGATAATCATTATGTACAAGAATATAACAATGTTATTCTAGCTCTTTTTATCACATATCAAGATTTTTTTTTTTATTATTGAATATTGATTGTTAGGTAATGAATTACACACAGAGGGGGGGGGGTGAATGTGTTTTTGTATTTTTAATGCTTTTATTGAACTATTTTGGTTGTGAACAAAGTAAATCAAAAGTTGTAGTGAAATGTGTTCATGCAGAAATTAAACATGCAATAATAAAGAACACGGACCTTTCAAAACTCACTTAATTTTATATTAAAATTAAGAATGTTTTGCTACAAAATTTCTAGGCTCTTTGTTGATAAAGAGCTTAGCTTCTTTCTTGAGAGAATACAAGAGTTCTTGATCTAAAATTGTTACCACTAACAAAGGACCAGTGTTAAATTTATAATTTAGTTAACTACTGGTTTACACAGTGTATAATAAGACATGCTTTTTACTTTAGTAAACTGTTACTTATCATTTCCATTTTAGGAAAAGTATATCTTCCATTTATGGCTTAGCATATCTTTGCATACTGTGTTAACTTTGATCTTCCTTTGTCAGTTAATCTTCACCCTTGATCTTGCACACTCTTCAAGCTGCTTTTTGTAGACTTGTCAATCCAGCTGGTTGGATTGTTTATTGATTGTTAATCTTGGATATTGAACTGGTCTGCAAATTGTACTTTTTAGATTTTACCTCGAGATCTCCAGTTTGGCCTATAGAGAACTTGAAATCTCGATAAGCATATTGTATTATCGAGATCTCTAGTACTCCATAGTAAATTTGTCCTGTAGAGGTCTCTGAGTACTCTATAAAAGAATTTGGCTTGTCGAGATCTCTATGTTGAGTGGCATTTATGACACTTTATAACACTCCATTAAGCTTTAAATTGTTGTATTTGTACTCAAGTTGTTGGTGTTTTAATGTGTTTTCTAGTGTTTTTGCATTTTAGGCATTAATCTGGGATTCAGGTAAATTAGCATTGATTTGATGTTAATATGGTGTCCAAGGAATAAAGGCTCGTGAAGACCAACTCGTTGTAGCAAGAAAAGAAGGCAATTCCAGTTTTTTCAGAAGACCAGCGCCCGCGCTGTGCTAGCGCGCGACCGCGCCAGAGAAACAGAATGTCAGCGCGCCCGCGCAGGTGACGCGCGCGCCCGCGCCAGGTCGGGAATCCAATTTCCTGTTTCAATTAGAAGACTGTTTTTCTGGGTTTTTGGATTGATTGGGGTGCTATTTAAAGACAATAAAAAAAACATTTTTTATAACGGAGCTTAAGGTTTACCCAGTGCGCACCTGAAGGGTAGCGGCTGCGGGTTACCTACGATAAATAAAAAAAAAAGAAAAAAAGAAGAAGACCTATAGCACAATTCAACGAATGCAAAGAAGATCTAGTTTATTCTTGTGAATCTTTTTTCTAAGTTATAATCTTGGATTCTCGTTCTTGTTTTGTTGAACCTAATACTCTAGATTACATACGTTGTTTAATATTTGTTTATAAAGATGTTAGATATATTTGAGATGTCATGTCTAATATGTTTCATGTTTAGTTTTCAGATCTTAAAAAATAGGAAATATCAGTACTTACTGAAATCAGTACTTACTGGAAGGCAGAACTTAAGGATATCAGAACTTTGGTTATCAGAAGATAAATATCAGAAGATAGATATCAGAACTTAAGTACGGGAGGACTTACAGTTAAGGAAGGAAGCTGATTTATAGGAAAGAAGATCGAGACTAATACAAAAGAAGATATGCATGGAAAGAGTTAGGGGACTGAAAGAATTGTATAAGATATCTGATTGATATATTTTAGGAGACAGAATTATATTCCATATCAATTAGAATTTATCTTGTAACTGTGTACTATATAAACACAGACATAGGTTTACACTATAAGTGTTATCATTATCGAGAAGATCATACATTGTAACCTAGCAGCTCTCATGATATTTGTTCATCACTGAGAGAGAACAGTTCCATTGTAACAGAGTTTATTATATTGAATATATTTGTTTACTGTTACTTATGTTTGAAATCCCCTTCTACAGTGTTGAATATATCTGTTTCCAGTATCACAAACTCTATTTTTGACATATAATATACCAAATTGATCAGGAGAAAATTATCTACCAGATTATGCCATCAAATCACACAAACAACATCAAGAACAAAAATTCATATTTTAATCCATAATTAATTTGAAATAAAATAATTAAATCAGAAAAATACCTTGATTTCTGGGCAGAAATAAATGGTTGATTCAGAAAGAATATTTTGAGAGCTTCGTTTTGATATATTAAACGCCCGGATCGGAGTTCGATAACGTCTTCGTTCGTGCGTTTGATATTCAAGAACGCGGTTTTAATTCAACATTTTCTCTGTATTTTACGGGGTTTTACTGATTGATTGTGATTATATGAATAAAATGAAATAATAAAAGGGCTATATGTATTTATGGAATATTGGTTCGTGTTGGATCGTTTTTTTGGATCGTCTTGGATCGTTAAATTAGTTACTTAGCCGCTAAGTAACTGCAAAAACGATCCAATTCGATACCCATATCGGATAATTATCCAAACCGGGATTCTTATAAAACACTAAATATGAAAATAACGTAATAATATCCCGTCTTTCGAAGATACGGGTTTTGTTGGTTTACCGAAATGATTATCGTATCGAGAATCTTGCGCCGGGCCACGCATGGGTCAAACCGTAATCCGGATCGAAAAAGTCAAAACATGCAAAATGTCCGGAATTACCACATTAGGTTAGGAAGGAGTTTTCGGAAGAGTTTCGGGTTGTAAAAATGCAAAAACGGTTGAGGTTGAACGATTCCCGACTTTATAAAATAATTTTGTAATTATTCAGAAAATAATTAATAATTCATAAATCATTATAAAATCATCTATCAGTCCAAAAATTACCAGAAAAAATCACAATTATCTAAATTTTATTCTGGACATATAAAAATTAAAATACTCAAAGAATATCACATATAAACATCCAAAACATCACTTCAATTACCAGATTATTCACCAAAATTAACATAAAATCACATAAACAATTCCAAACAATAATAACAATAATATTTGAAAATATGGGATATTACAATCTACCCCCTTATAAGGATTCCGTTCTCGGAATCAGCAGAAGAAAGCACTAAGGGATCTTCTAACCAACTTCCCACTCTTGCATACTTAACTTTTCTCAAAATTTCAAATAACACTGAAATTCCTTATACCATACAATTATCACGGGAGCTTCACTCCGCACCATTGTTCCTTCCACATGTCATTTGACCAATTTCTCAATAGAATCACTTTTATTGATCGAGAGAAAGAAGAAATATAGAGAAAAAGAAAAAGAAAGAGAGAGAAATAAATAGAAAGAGAAGTAAGGAAACAGACTGGTTTCGTTATCGCCACTGATATTATAACCGCATCGCAGTCCACTGTTGCTCTTGGTAATCCCATCACATAACCATGCTTTGACTTGACCAGGATAACTGCTTAACTTGATTGGCATACCTTCGAATATTTGAAATGATAAAATCATGGAATTTCAAAAAGAAAAGAATTTTATATCATAACGGGACGAAAATCTGAATTTATGAGAAAGTGTTGTTAAAATGAAAGAATAACTGAGAGATCAATATGATCAAATGAACTTAGTGTTGCGTGTCCAAATTAAGACACTACTAAAGGTTGTTAACCTTCATGTATTCATAATACACACAAGTGATGGCGTCTCATCCAACTCCTATCACACAGACAGGTATACCTTGTGTCCCTTATAGTTAAGGTTGTTCATCTCGGTCAGAATAAAAGAATATCATGTTAGGTCACACACACACACACTGTAGAGGGGGTGAATACAGTGTATAGTACACTCAAATCGAACTTAAAGAACTTGAGTAACAGAAAACAAACTTTATTGAAACAATAAACTCTGTTACAATATAGAACTGTTACCTCTCAGTGATGAACAAATATCACGAGAGCTGCTAGGGTTATATAGAATAATAACTTCGATAATGATAACACTTCTAGTGTAAACCCTATGCCTGTGTTTATATACTACACAGTTACAAGATAATCACTAATTGATATGGAATATAATTCTGCTTCCTAAAATATATCAATCAGATATCTTCTATTCCAAGTATTCCATTCTTCACGGAATTCCTTCTTCATGCATATCTCTTCTTATGTTTTATCTCTATCTTCTTTCCTTTAATCAGCTACTGTCCTTATCTGATTGTCCTTCAGCACTTAAGTTCTGATATCTATCTTCTGATGATTATCTCATGATAATATAAGTACTGATATCCTTAAGTCCTGACTTCCAGTATAAGTACTGATCAACAGTTAAGTACTGATCTATCCTGTTCACACAAGATCTGAAAGCTAAACATAAAACATATTAGCCATGACATTATCAAATATATCTAACAATCTCCCCCAACTTGTAAATTAACAAAATATACAAGTTAAACAGATATTTGATGATGTCAAAAACATTAAGTACAAATGCATGAGAAATAGACTAGATAACTACAACTTACAGTCCTTAAAGTTTTACCAATTTCAACTTCTGATAACAACTTCAATCTGCATAAATATCAGAATTTAAGCAGTTGTAGATCTTTGACTTGGCTTCATCATCTTCTGATCTCTCTGATGTCAGGAGTTGTTCTGAGATAGTTCTTCAACAAACATTTCTCAGCATATCTTAGTTCATCAATCATTCTCCTTTTAACACCTTTAAGCTCTGCAGTATCTTCACCAGTTTGAAAGATTGCAGCTCTGAGATCATTAATCTTTGCTTTCCTTAACTCCTGGTCTAGTCTTATGACATAAGCTTTGTCAGATTCAAGATTGAATTCAAGTCCCTTAATACCAAGATACGTTCTGATCTGTGCAGTATTAGGCTTCATATCAACAATATCCCCATTGTGATCTCTGTACTTTGGAACATATCTGCTGTCAGACTTAACAGAATAAAGCCTTTTCTGTCTCTGAATCTATTCTTTTAAGTAGTTTGCAGCAGTCTCTGTTATTCTATCATCCACTTGAAGTAAGAAAAGTACATGCTCCAATTCTTCAAAATACTTCAAAGGAATGGCATTTTGTCTTATATGATAAACCCTACCATCTGTCATGAAATACAACATGATGTATTCTTTCAAGTAGGTATGGTAAACCATCTGTATAGATTCTAGTTGATCCAATCTCTCAGGAGTTGCTCCAATACCTGGTTCACTCAAGGAAGTTGGATCATCGGTAGTGTTGTGTACTCTTCTTTCATCAGCACTTCCCAATCTAGTTTTATCTCTAGCTTCCTTTCCAGTAACTACTCTTGCTTCAAAACCAATTGGAGTAGTCTTCAAAGATTGAGTCTGTTTTGCTTTAGTGAATCCTGGTAGGAGTATGTCCTGAAGGACCTGCTTCATCAGCATCTACAGTTGTAGCAGCCTCACCAGTATCTCCAAAATTTGCAGCATCAGAACTTAGAGAATCAGTATCTTCTGATAAGACAACAGTGTGAGTAGCAATGGAGGCTTCAGCATCCTCTAATTGCTGATCTGATACTAAGTTCTGATCAACAGCCATATCCTGATGCTCACCTAAAATCTGATCATCAGCATCTTGATGCAGAGAAGGTGTTAGTGATAACTCAGGAGTTTGAACATCATCAGTAACAGGTGTTGTGGAAGGATTATTTGCTGTTGGAGCTTCTAAGAAAAGTATTTCAGGCACAACCAGGTTCTGAATATCAATTTCAGCACTTGTGCCTGGATCAACAAGAGACACAGAAGGTGAATTAGCCTTGTCAGATACAGGTTCCTGAGATGGAGTTGATGGAGAAGAAGTGACTGGAGCAAATTCCTTGTCTTGTGAGATCAGAGATTCCTGATCCCCTTCCTTAGCTGCTTCCTCCTCATCATCTGAAACTGGCCTTTGTGCCCTCTGTTTCTTGTACTTCCTTGTTGATTTGGATTCCTTGGGAGTTTCAGGAACCGTCATACGTCTAAGCCTCTTGAGAAGCCTAGAACCCCCAATTGCAGAATCCTTCTGAGAAGTTGCCTTCTCAGCTTCATTTACCACAGGTTCTGAAGAGGGAATCTAATCCTCAGAATCTGATTCATCTCTCAAAGTAATGCTTCTCCTCTTTTGAGGTGTTTGAAGAACAGTCTTTGTTCTCTTTGGCTTAGAGGATGTAGGCTTCACAGTAGGTGCTGAAGAAGAAGGTTGAGCAATCTGTGAAGTGGAGAGATAGGATTTGAGATAAGTTCTGAGGGTAGGTTGAGTAGAATGAGAGGTAGGTACTGAGGTTGATGGAGTTTGGTTATGGTGAGTTGGTTGAACATTTGAGTAAACAGATTTGTAAGTAGCAGGATCAGCATTTACCAGAATCTGTTTCACAGACTGAGGAATCTGTAATTGTCTCACCATTGATTTCTTTGTGTCAGCATTTATCAGGTCGTTAAAGTACCTTTTTGCAACCTTAAAAGGTGGGGTTTGAGTGCTGACTAACTAGGGTTCAGCAGTACAATACGTATAAATAAGTTGACAGAATCTAGCAAAATAAACAACATCTCGATCCTCTGTCATCCTATCCCCAATAAAACCAATTATTCCAGTTGCAAAATCAAAATGAGTTTGATGGATAATAGCATACCCGATGTGCTGACTCAGAATTGGGATGGCATCAAAATTTGAACACTTGTTGCCAAAAGCCTTGGTGATGCAATCGAAGAAGAAACTCTATTCTCTTTTGATATTAGCCCGTTTCAACTGTCCAAGTTTCGTCAGACTCTTTTCATATCCCAAATCAGTCATTAACCCCCGAAGTTCTGATTCCTCTGGTATAGAGAAGGTACAATCTTCTGGAAGATGTAATGCTCTTCGTACTGTACCAGGAGTGACTACATAGGATGAATCACCCACTTGGAAGATAATACTGGGAGTTCCTCGTTTACCACCATCATCAAAAACTCCAGTCCTCCAGAACCGCAGAACTTGTTGACTTGAAAATAATTCAGGCTGAGTTAAGGCGTACCCAACCTCACTATGTGCAAGAAGATCTTGCACAAAGTGCAATTCAGATGGAGCTTCAGCATGATCAAGAATTGCAGCATAGTTGTTTAGAACAAACTTTGCTCCATCAATGATTAAATCCTTTGGTGCCATGTGAAAAAATATTGAGATTCAAGTATGCCTGTTAGGTGTTTGAGATAATGTCTGTATGAAAAACCAACGTGAGAAAGAATGAGAAAGAGAGTAAAAGTAAGAAGAGAGATAAAGTATAAAGAAAATAAAAGATTAAAGAAATCTTCTCTCTGTTGTTCTTATACTCTGAAAAAAATGTTACCGTTGGACACCTGTCAGACATGCAGTAATAACGGATAGTTACTGGGCTCGAGAAAACAGGAATGATTACTTACCCAGTTGCCTTGTTTCAAGGAAAAACCGTTCCATTTATCAAGAGACACGGTTTTAATTCAAAATTTAAACTGTTAGCACTGATTGAATTATTTTTCACTGCAACATTAATATTCTGAAAATGAATCATGTTAAAAATGACCGAGATAAATTCGATGAATAAGTGCTGACAGAGAATCAGAACTTAAATAAAGACAAAATATAAATGGTCATCAGAATATCAAGCAGGATTTAACAACACAAGATAAAATAACTCAGAGACAAAATCTTGAAGTAAAAACAGTTTTCATTAATATATCAAGTCAATACATATATGAAATAGAAATTACATCAATACAAGATTTTCCCTAAGCTTCTAATCCTAACGTCAACAGCTTTAGTCCTAGCTAAGAAGCCTGACAAAGCTGAGGATGAAGAAGAACAGGAAGAAGACGAGATTAAGTCATCTTCCTCTTCCTATCTTCGACGAACAAGATGGCGAGTCGTATGATTCGCTCTTGCTGACGGATAGCTTCCCGCCTTTCCTCCTCCAATCGCTCCAGATGGCGATGGTAGTCCATATAGAAGAATAGGAGGTGAGTTAGCACCTCCTGTGGGACAGAATCCCAGATCTCCTCAGGAATGGCTGTTACATGCCACTCCTGCTGCCAGTCGGCACAACTGAGCTCCATTGTAAAGGTTTGTGTGTTCAAAAATATGTTGTATCGAACCATTGTGTTTTTGACAGAAGAAGGAGGATAAGTGTGTGAGAAGAATGTGATGGAAAGACTGATGTGAAGTGGTTGTTTATATAGGCAAAAGAATGCCAAGAGACGCAAAGATATTTAATGCTGACAGGTAGAATTAATTCTACCTCGTCTCCCTAGACTTTGAAAAAGAATAACAGTCATTGGAAAGAGGAATCAAGGTCTAGACCGCACAAGATACAAGAAACAGTGGACTGTTCAAGTACAAAACCATTAATCCTAATCATAGTGACTATTAATCTTCCACTTTAACATATGCGAGTACAAACTGAGACTGTTATTAAATTTCATTCAAAGATAAGCCAAGTAAAGGATTAGACTGAGAAATCAGAACTTAGACCTATACCAGAACTTAACAGTCATCAGAACATAATTTCTTAACTCGAAAAAGGAATGCTCATCTTAGTAAATCCTCCTACAAGTTCTTAGTTATGAACGTCAGAACTTAATCATCAGAGCGTGTAACTAGAACTTGTCCTCAGAATTTGTGCAAAAATGACACAATGACTGTTTATCTAAAATAACATAGACCACCACAGAAATTTTCATCATTCAGATGGAGTGATTAGTGTGTGCATTAAGCTAAGTAACAGACAAAGAGTAAAGTCTGATTCACTTCAGTACATCTTAGAAATAAGGCATAACTAAAATTTTGCTAAAGAGCTGTCATTATCCTGAAACCTACTGATGAATGAGTTCATGCTTGAGTCCACCTCAATTGTTTTGTGCTAATTTTATGCATCTTTTGAAATTCTATTTTACAGTGGCTTCTCAGTGTAAGTGAGTCACGACTGTGTATCAGAATTTATGCTATTATCAGAGTATTTCTCCAGTAATCATAGAGTGTGAAAAGTCACCAAGAAAATATTTTGCTTTTCTAATGCATATTTACTTAATACCAGCAATGCACTTGGGTCGTCCCTTTCACATTTTTACTCTAGATCTCAAAGGAGTACCTGATTTTATTCTGATTTTTTTTTTGATAAGAAAGGTCTATCAGCACTTAGTACATTCAGCAGTTTTACTAGTATCAGAACTTAACAGATGAGTAGCATTATTCTAATTTGTGACTTAGTAATAAGATATACAAAGTAAACTTAACTAAGCTCAGTTATCAGAATTTGCTAGTGTCATAAGATTTCCACTGAAATAATTACTTCTTCCATGGAATCATTTGTTTATTGAAGATTACTAGGTCAGTATCTAGCACAGTTATCCTCATAGGATTGAATAGGTACAAGAACAAACATATCACTTATCAGAGTTTAGAAACATATATCAGACAACAGTCAGTACTTAAAGACATTTATCAATTAAGCACATAATACATAATGAGATTAATTCTGTAAATACTGAGCATAAAGTCTGATAACACAGAACAAGTCTAAGCAGATTGAGAGAAAGAACCTGAAACCATTCCAAGTTCATTTACCAATCTTGTAAAAGTAGCTTCACATAATGGTTTTGTGAAGATATCTGCCAACTGTTGATCTGTGGGAACAAAATGCAATTCCACTGTACCTTCATCCACATGTTCCCTGATGAAGTGGTACCTGATGCTGATGTGCTTTGTCATTGAGTGTTGAACTGGATTACCTGTCATAGCAATAGCACTTTGATTATCACAGTAAATAGGGATTTTGAAATATGTTAACCCATAATCCAGTAACTGATTCTTCATCCAAAGAATCTGTGCACAACAGCTTCCTGCAGCAATATACTCTGCTTCTGCAGTTGATGTGGAAATTGACTTTTGTTTCTTGCTGTACCAAGAAACCAATCTGCCTCCAAGAAATTGGCAGCTTCCACTTGTGCTTTTCCTGTCAATTTTGCAACCTGCAAAATCTGCATCTGAGTAACCTATTAGTTTAAAATCTGATTCTCTAGGATACCATAATCAGAGCAGCTGTTCCTTTAAGATACTTAAAGATTCTTTTTACAGCTGTTAAGTGAGGCTCTCTTGGATCTGCTTGAAATCTTGCACAAAGACAGGTAGCATACATGATTTCAGGTCTACTAGCAGTTAGATAGAGTAGAGAGCCAATCATACCTCTGTAGTCAGTAATATCTACTGATTTACCAGTATCCTTATCCAGTTTTGTTGCAGTGGCCATTGGAGTGGATGCACTTGAACAATCTTGCATTCCAAATTTCTTTAGCAAGTTTCTGGTGTACTTGGTTTGACAAATAAAAGTGCCTTCCTCATTCTGCTTGACTTGAAGGCCCAGAAAATAGCTAAGTTCTCCTATCATACTCATCTGATATCTTGACTACATTAGTTTGGCAAACTTCTTGCAAAGTTTGTCATTTGTAGATCCAAAAATGATATCATCAACATAAATCTGGACCAGAAGTTCCTTTCCATGGTTGAGGTAGAACAGTGTTTTGTCTATTGTCCCTCTGTTGAATCCACTTTCCAGAAGAAACTGAGCTAAAGTCTCATATCATGCTCTAGGAGCTTGCTTAAGTCCATAAAGTGCTTTATCAAGCCTGTAGACATAATCTGAATGTTTGGTATCTACAAAACCTGGAGGTTGTTCAACATATACCTCTTCCTCCAATTCTCCATTGAGAAAAGCACTTTTCACATCCATTTGAAAGACAGTAAACGTTTTGTGAGCAGCATAAGCCAAAAATATCCTTATGGCTTCTAACCTAGCAACTGGTGCAAATGTTTCATCATAATCAATTCCCTCCTGTTGAGAATATCCTTTTGCAACCAGCCTTGCCTTATTCCTTGTAATTATGCCATCACTGTCAGTTTTGTTTCTGAATACCCACTTTGTACCAACAACAGATCTATTCTTTGGTCTTGGCACTAGGGTCCAGACTTTGTTTCTTTCAAATTCATTCAACTCTTCCTGCATTGCTTGCACCCAATCAGCATCTTGAAGAGCTTCTTCTACTTTCTTTAGCTCAGTCTGAGAGAGAAAAGAATTGTATAGACACTCATTTGAAGTACCTGTTCTAGTTCTGACACCTGCATCAGGATTTCCAATTATCAAATCAGGTGTATGTGATTTTGTCCACTTCCTTGCAGATGAAATGTTTTCTCTAGAACTGGATGCTCCCCCATGATCCATGCTATCTTCATTTTCATTTTTTGATGCTCCCCCTGAAACTATGCTCTCTGAGTTGGATTCTTCAGTATTTAGATTTTCAGCACAATCAGAACTTGGCTTATCAGAACTTGACGAATCAGAACTTGAAGAGCCAGATGCATGTTCTGATGTTTCTTGAGATGTGGTAGGATCTTGAGTATGCTCCCCCTGCATAGGTGCATCTTCCTTTAACGTAGTCACCACAGTTTCAATAATATCAGAGTTTAATCCGTCAGAGTTTGTAGTATCAGGACTTAGACTGTCAGGTTTTTCAGTATCAGAATATGAGTCTTCATTTTCAAATCTCAGCTGATCATGGTCAAAGAAATCTTTAAGACCAGTGATCTTCTTATCATCAAAAGAGACATTGATAGATTCCATGACCACTTTTGTTCTCAAATTATAGACTCTGAAGGCTTTTGTGGAAAGTGGATATCCAACAAAGATTCCTTCATCAGCTTTTAGATCAAACTTTGATAGCTGTTCAGGATGAGTCTTGAGAACAAAACACTTGCATCCAAATACATGAAAATATTTCAGATTTGGCTTCTTTTTCTTCACCATCTCATATGGTGTTTTTCCATGCTTGTTAATGAGTGTTGCATTTTGAGTAAAACAAGCAGTCTGCACAGCTTCAGCCCAGAAATAGGTTGGAAGCTTTGCTTCTTCAAGCATTGTACGTGCAGCTTCAATGAGAGTTCTATTCTTCCTTTCAACAACTCCATTTTGCTATGGAGTTCCAGGAGCAGAAAATTCCTGCTTTATTCCATGGCTTTTGCAGAACTCTTCCATTATCAAATTCTTGAACTCAGTGCCATTATCACTCCTTAAAATTTTCATAGAATCTTTGACCATTTTATCCAGCTGTTTGACATGATCAATCAAGATAGATGCAGTTTCACTTTTTGTGTGAAAGAAATACACCCATGTGTATCTGGTAAACTCATCCACTATGACCAACGCATACTTCTTCTTTGCAATAGACATGACATTTACTGGACCAAATAGATCAACATGTATAAGATGATAAGGCTCAAGAATTGATGATTCAGTCTTGCTCTTGAATGAAGATTTTCTTTGTTTGGCTTTCTGACATGAATCACAAAGACCATCAGGAGCAAATACTGTGTTTGGCAATCCTCTCACAAGATCTTTCTTGACTAGTTCATTTATATTGTTGAAATTTAAATGAGAGAGTTTCTTATGCCAATTCCAGCTTTCTTCAATTGATGCTCTACTTAACAGACAGATTGTAGAGCCATCAGTACTTGTTGAAAGCTTAGCTTCATAAATGTTACCACGTCTATATCCTTTCAGAACAACTTTGCCTTTAGATTTACTCACAATTTCACAGTGTTCTTCAAAGAAATTAACATGATAACCTCTGTCACAGATTTGACTTATACTCAGAAGGTTGTGTTTAAGTCCTGAGACCAGAGCTACTTCTTTAATGATGACATTCCCAAGATTGATATTGCCATATCCCAATGTTTTTCCAATGTTTTCCATCTCCATAAGAAACACTTGGGCCAGCTTTCTCCATAAAGTCTGATAGCAGGGCCTTATTTCCAGTCATATGACCTGAACATCCACTGTCCAGAACTAGAATATTTTTCCTGTTGCCCTGCAATCATAAAGACCACTAATTATTAGTTTTAAGGACCCAGACTTGTTTGGATCCTTTGGTCTTATTAAGTTTGTTAACATTTGCAGCGGATTTAGCATCAGAGTTTATGTTAACATTTTTCTTATCAGAATTTACATTATCAGACTTTGAATCAGAATTTATACTAGAAGGAACAATGGAAACTTTCTTCAAAGAAGGTTTTATTTGATAATAATCATAGTACAGACTATGATATTCCTTACAAGTATAAATGGAATGCCATAAACTACCACAATGAAAACAAGGATTTTGTGGTTTGTATCTAACTGACTGACTCTTAACTCCTGATTTCGAAGGTAAGGAGTTAATATTCTTATTTTTCCTGCAAAAAGAAGCCAGATGGTTAGAATTTCCACAGTTATGACATGTTTTCCTAGGTGCATCAGGAACAGGTTTATAATCATTGCTTTTATTCACACCTTCCTTTCCATTCCTATTTTTCCTAGGTGATTTTACCTTGTTTGCATTCTTGACATCTTTCAGCTTATACTTAAGCTGCTTCTTTGTCATTAAGCCTATGTTTACTTCAGCTGTCTTTTCCTGTTTTAGTTTGTCAGAAGTTAATTCCTCTTTAACTTCTGATTTCTCATTATCAGACTTTACAGTTACAAACTTAACAGGTTTTAACTTTGGCTTTTGCTTAACAACAGGCTTAATTTCTTCTGTTCCTTTATCATTCTTATTTTCTCCATAACCTAAGCCCTCTTTCCAATTTTCACTACTTAGCAAATTTTGAGTTGTTCTGCCAGAGTTAGTCCAAGTCCTGATTATCTCTCTTTCCTTTTCTAACTCAGTTTTTAGAGATTCATTCATTTTTAGCACTTCATCCCTAACATAAAAAGCATCATCTCTATCCTTCTGAGTTTGATGGAATATGACTAACTCTTTTTCTAAGAAATCATTTCTTTTCTTATATGCAAGATTTTCAGAAGTTAATCTTTCACATGTTAAAGTTTGATCTCTATAGCTAACAAACATGGTTTTAAGATATCTTCTCAACTCATTAATATCATCAGTATGAAAAGCATAAGTAGTCTGAGGTACCTTTGTTTCAGCAGCTTCAGAACTGCTCTCAGCACTTTCTTTATCAGCATTTGCCATTAATGCATAGTTCTCCTCACTTTCAGAGTCTGAGGTGTCTGTCCAGCTTTTCTGCTTTGTGACAAGAGCCTTGCCTTTGTCACCCTTTACCTTCTTGCAGTCAGGAGATATGTGGCCTTTCTCACCACAGTTATAGCATTTAACATTGGTGTAATCTCCTCTGTCAGACTTTCCTCCTCTTCCTTCAGATCTTCTGAAATTCTTCTTATCAGAACTTATGCTTTTCCTGGGAAACTTCTTTCCCTTCCTGAACTTCCTGTATGCAATCTTTGTGATTCCTTTCACCATAAGAGCACACAGTTTCATCATCTCCTCATCAGCATCAGTCTCAGGCAAGCTTTCAGAATCTGAGTCATCATCACTCTCAGAACTTGATGACTCAGTATCAGACTTTATGAAAAGAGCTTTACCCTTGTCTTTCTTTGAGGAAGCTGCTTTGGGGAATTCTTCTTCAGCCTTAAGAGCAACTGTCCTTGACTTTCCTCCTTTCCTCTTGCTTCTTTGTTCCATCTCCAGCTCGTGTGTCTTGAGCATTCCATAGATTTCATCAAGAGTTGTTTCATCAAGATTGTAGTTGTCTCTTATTGTCGTTGCCTTCAAATCCCAGCATTCAGGAAGAGCTAACAGGAACTTAAGGTTTGAATCTTCAAGATCATACTCTTTATCAACCAATGACAAATCATTCAAAAGTTTGACAAATCTATCATATAAATCATTCAATGACTCATTAGTCTTTGAGTCAAAGTGTTCATACTCTTGAGTGAGTATTGTCTTGCTGTTCTTCTTAATTGTGTCAGTTCCCTGACATCTTGTTTCCAGAGCATCCCATATCTCCTTAGCAGTCTTGCAGTTGATTACCCTGTTTGACATTACATTATCAATGGCACTATGCAGTAAGTGTCGTACCTTAGCATCCTTAGCAATTGATGCTATGTCCTCAGCAGTATAATCACTCTTCTCCTTTGGTACGGTCGTTGCTGCTTCACCTGCAACTGCAACAGCGAGTTTGGTTGGTTTGTGAGGACCTTCCTTGATTCTATCCAGGTATTCTGGATCTGTTGCTTCCAGGAACATGGTCATCCTTACCTTCCATATGGGATATTCAGATGGTCTCAGTATGGGGACTCTGATGGTCTCATACCGACTCTGAATTTGTGTCTTTGGTGGTTCCTCAGTTGTGGTAGGCTTAGTTGGAGTTTCTGTGTCCGACATGATTGTGTTTGGATCTTTAACTGTATGTAAGTTAACAGATAGGCTCTGATACCAATTGTTAGGTCACACACACACACTGTAGAGGGGGTGAATACAGTGTATAGTACACTCAAATCGAACTTAAAGAACTTGAGTAACAGAAAACAAACTTTATTGAAACAATAAACTCTATTACAATATAGAACTGTTACCTCTCAGTGATGAACAAATATCACGAGAGCTGCTAGGGTTATATAGAATAATAACTTCGATAATGATAACACTTCTAGTGTAAACCCTATGCCTGTGTTTATATACTACATAGTTACAAGATAATCACTAATTGATATGGAATATAATTCTGCTTCCTAAAATATATCAATCAGATATCTTCTATTCCAAGTATTCCATTCTTCACGGAATTCCTTCTTCATGCATATCTCTTCTTATGTTTTATCTCTATCTTCTTTCCTTTAATCAGCTACTGTCCTTATCTGATTGTCCTTCAGCACTTAAGTTCTGATATCTATCTTCTGATGATTATCTCCTGATAATATAAGTACTGATATCCTTAAGTCCTGACTTCCAGTATAAGTACTGATCAACAGTTAAGTACTGATCTATCCTGTTCACACAAGATCTGAAAGCTAAACATAAAACATATTAGCCATGACATTATCAAATATATCTAACATATCAAAAGAATTTAAGATCGAATGAATAAAACTGAAAAGATTTCAAAGCTGATATTTCTGGAGAAAAATGAAATCCAGAAAAAGAGATTCTGGAACAAAATGATTAAACGAGTGTTAGGGAATATATCCTCTAATAATTACTTCTTTTTGAGAGATGTCAAAAGGAATTATAGAAAGAGAAGGTATTGCCAAAGTCTTAATACTTATATTCTATTTGAACTCTTCTATTGCCTCGCTATCCGATTCTGGACACTTCTTCATGTTCCAAGGATATCAATAATCTTCATCGTCATCGAATCGTAGTAGCCTCGAAAGATTCCACAACAGAAATTTACAGCTTCCCGGAATTCCATCCAGCTCAGCACAACCATATCAAACAAATGCGCATATCTTAACTTATTTGTTGGTACTATATCCAATAGTCCAACAAGAACTCGATATGAGCTCGAACGTCCTCACATAGCTATACACACACCTACACACTCTCGTTTCTAGTTTACTATAACCTTAGCTCTGATACCAACCTGTAACGCCCCCAAATCCGGGGTCAAGGGATTTGGTCGTCACTATAAAACCTCAATCCAAATCAACCTGTTTAATCAATAAATAAATTCCAGCGGAAGATATTTATCATAAATGACCCCAAACTAATCCAAGATCTTTTAAGGTTACAGTTCTAGAAACAAGATATCCAAATTCCACAAATAAATTTTCTCCTTCTTTTAAAACTCTTTTCAACAAATCTCAATCTCAAAATTTAACCCACTAGTATAACTTCGAAATGAAGTATACTAGGCCCAAATAAAATACACAACTATAATATAATATAATATAAACAACCTTACACAATAAAACTTACACTAGTTCACAAACCCTGGACCAAGTACCTTCCAAGAGCTTCTTCTTTGCTTCCTCGAATTACGCAGCTAAACAGCGCAAGCTAATCCTCACTGGTGATTAAATTTGAAAACAGGCAAGTATGAGCGAAAGAAATGCTCAGCAAGATCATTATAGCATGTATAGGGTCATTTTGATATAAAACCGATATCTGCATTAGAGCAGAACATTTAAAATCATAACTGTTGAATCATAAAATTTTAGTTGAGGAACCCCATAATTGATTCCTTAATTGTATTCAAAAGCATTTTGATATTTTTGAGCGAAATGCTTCAGCAATACTTTGAATCTTGATGAGAATAAAACTTGTAAAACAATATTTACGGAAATATCGTAAACCACAATAACATGAAACAATGATTACAGATGGAATCATAAACCTTACTCAAAACCAAACTCTTGAAATTAATACTTATTTTGCTGTCATATCAAATTAGATATCAATACGAACTTTGATGCTCACAACACCCATACTGAAGTCAACATCAATCATCTATACTAATACCACCTTTAATATTTAACAACAACGTAAGTATCAGCATAAATCAGAATCTGAATCAAAACTGCATTTCACCATTATTCCAAAACAGAAACAGTTGATAAATCATTTATTCTACGAATATCAAAAAAATGATATAATAACTTAGATTGGGATCATTCTCCGACAGACGTACTATCACATGTTGATCAGCCCGTGTGATAGCACAAGGTCATGATTCGTAGAAACGTGACCCCAAAAACACGAGTACTCAAACAAAAGGCAATATACATGCCTGTGGAAAAAATTGTGTCATAATATTCCATATGGCACTTAGAAATAGCCCTCCGCTGGACCGTCCGTCCTGGTCACTTACGCATTTATGATCCAATCTTAAAACCTTTATTGAAATGGGATCATAATAATCGACACCCGAAATAATTTTATTCCCCCAATACTTGGGTAGGAATATTCGCAACCAAATCACTTTTCTCAAAATCCAAAACATTTATAAATCCGATAATTGGATAAGATAAATCACTTGACTATTCTGAACATAATAGCAGATGAGTATTTGCATAAACAGAATTATTTAATTCAGCGATATGTAAAATATTTATCTATTACGAACTGAATAGGGAAAGCAATACTTGCATGATAAGATTCAAAATAAATATCACTTGAACAATAAATGATGATAGGGATACTTGCCTTTGGGTTTTTAGCAGTTAGTCACACTCGTAGAAATGCATCTATTCTGAAATTCGGTCTCAAAGCATCACCGTCTTTATTCTACTAATCCTTTGGTCTGCTGCTCATGCAGTGCTCAAACCCAATATTCTATGCTATTCAATTTTAGCCCTCATCCATTTCATCTAATTCTGATCGTCTTGAAAGACTCGCATCTATAATTAAAAGATATAACTTTAATCACCTAGACGATAATCACTCGACGAACTGCGCATCAAAAGCCTATCGTCTACCCATACGATAGCCCATACATAAATATATTAGACAAACACAGGACTCTTGATCCACATACACACATAATTCATATAGCACGTAAGCACATAACTCATGTATCATATAATTTATAACACACATCCCTCGGTTCGTCAAAAGGTTCGACTCGGTATGTTTAAAACTGAAATCGGGTCAAAATACATATTTTAGATAAATAAGCGACTCAGAATAATTTGCAAAAACAATCGAGTCCCTGAAACAAAATAATTTAGGTCTAGAAAGTATTTTTATTGAAAGCGGAATATTTTTCTGAGTCTAGAGGCGTTCGTTTCGTATTAAACGGACGAACGGTTGATTTAATAGGAATTTTTGAACATTTTTCGGAATAAAAATTGGACTCCGAATCATTTAATAATTAAATAATAGGGTTTGAACACCCAAATCTGAATTTAAAATAATTTTATAATAATTATCGAGCCTTGAAAATAATTATGAATAATATTTTAAAGCTCAAAACTATTTTTCGGAATTTTTAAATCAATTTTAAATAATTAAATCTAATTATTAAATCAATTAAAATAAATTTATAATTAATTAAATTAATTAATCAATTAATTATAAATTAATCGATTAATTAAAATAATTAAAACTAATTAAAATTAATTAATAAAATAATTTTGATTTATTTTTTAATAAATAAATAATTAAAATAATTTTCTGAATTTAAAATAGTTAAATAACCGATTTTCTGGTTTTTAAATTTATAAAAATATCATTTTTAAAATAAAACTAAACAGAAATCAAAATTTTGTGAGTTTTTAAAACTGCAGGGATTGAAATGCAAATACGAGAAAAGAACGATGGCTAAATTGCAATTTAGCCATCGTCTTCCTCCTACATTCACCGGCGACGGGCGGGGAAGCCATTAACGACGACCCCACTGCCGTCTGAAGCTTTCTGGCGAGTTGAAACTACCACCAGAAATTGCTCAAATTTTCAGGGAATGATCCCCACAACTACAGGAACACATCGGCAAGACTAGAATCATCAAACATTAACGATTTTAACCGGAAATGTGGCGCCCTCCAAACCCGGGTCAGAAATTTGGGGTCCACAACGCAAACACAATATATCAACCTGTATAAGAAATATTATTTATAATGACCCTGCTTCACAAAACCACGGATCGCAACAGGTTAAAGTATGAAAACAAGCCACAACCTTAACTTTTATTACAACGTACCAAATCCCAACTAATTTAACTTACAATTGATAATAAAATCATTCTTACAATCTGACTATCTCTATACCGCATGAAGCTTCTACTAGCTTGATTCAACTCCCTAGAACCTTAGCCCGCACTTTGGACTGAGGAACTTTACTATCATCCACATTCTTTTCAACTGTAAAAATATATAAAAGATTCGCAAAGGTGAGCTAACTAGCTCAGCAAGTCATAATAGTGATAACTTAGGTTAAACAATGATCAATTGAAATGATTCAAAGGAATTAAGTTGCTTTTTAACTCATCATTAGAATTGGATATTCATTTTTAAGTTTTAAAAACCAAGGTTAGGCTGCTGATCAGTCACGCACTAACCCCGAGCAAGCACACAACACTGCTCTAATTACTGGATCCAAGGCACACATTGGCCTAACTTGACCATTGGTATGGTCTGACCACGAATCTGGTCCACATATATAAAAACTATCCAATCCTAAAGCAGTTCCATATGATAACCATATAATTCAATAAAACAAGATCATAAACAATGATGGTTAAATATTTGCATAAAAACGTAAGGAAACTCATGGATATCTCAAGGATATATCAGGGTATGTATAAGAAACGGTTTTCAGTTTGTACCAATATCCGGTATTAGGTCAGAAATGATTTTTCAAGGTATAGTTCTTTGATGTTATAAAGAATGGTTGAAGTATAAAAGTTTATGTGTTTTCAAACAATTTTGTTTCAGTATTTTGTATTTGGTAGTGATACATTTGGAAAGTAGTATCATATTCGTGTGGTTTGTATATGAGGATCACCAAAGGATGGTTTTACAAAGAATAAGGCTTATGGCTCAAGATCAAGAAAAATCAGGGATTCAAGGGTAAATAGTTTAATGCACTTGCAATGTAAACAAGAATTATTATGAATAAGAGCGACATTTTATGAAATAGTTCGAAAATAATTGCGATATATCTTGAGGAAAAGTGTGGAAGTACTTGCCTTACAAGGCTTTACAACTACTACTACTACTGATCAATTTTGGGCCAGCTTTGCCGCTTAGGCTTTTACGTCCAACCACTAGATCCCATTGGATTCGACTTCGACACTCAGGTCTTTCTGTTGAAACTCTACTGAGCTCGTCGACTGACCACTATGTTAACTTTAGTCCATCGTCCACTTTCAGGTTCCCGACTATAACCTATAGGGTCGAAATACCCTACGTTAGACGTCTAGGTATGCCTGACATATCCTCAATACTAATTTTTACTCAATGATATTCAAACCTGACTCGTAATTATATGGATTATTATAATATAACAACACACCCAATAGTCAGGGTTCACATTCTCGAGAAATCGGTTTGGTGTTCGCTTTCCGAAAATACGTATATTTGTAATTTCACAAAATCAGGGTAATGGATTTTAGTAAATTATTTCATCATATCGTGCAATCAAGTTCCATATAGAACACATATATATTTATATAACCATTCGACGTCCCGATAATCGTTGGATATGCTCCCGTATTTTCGTAGGTAAATTTCCCGGAAATCGGACAGCGTCTCTTTTGTTTATCGGACTACCCGTCGAAACGATTCGACATCAAACCAATCAACAATACAATAATTACCACTCCAGTCAACTCAATTTCATAACCCAATCACAATTAAATACGTAATCCAAGTCTCAATACAAAATCCAAGTCTCAATACAAACTCTAAATATCGGATAAATATTTCTCGAACTAAATTAATATTTTGAAAATTTAGGACTCAGAATAAACATCATAGTCCACCGTCGGCTCGCCGAGGCTCATCGCCGACGGCGGAAAAATTTTCGGGGTTCCCGATTATTCGGGTTCCAACACAAAAATTTCACCGATTAATTCGATTAAAATCAATCGCACAAAATTATTTATATCATGAATCGTAGTCATAATTCCCTGCAATTATTAAAATAATACGGATTAATTCAGATTACTGAACCAAAACACAACCAACAGAACAGGGTAACAAAACAGGGCTACGCGCGCACAACGCGCCACAACAAGACCGCGCTAAGAAAACCGTGAACACAGGGCAGCCGGAAAATGGCCGAAAAACTGCAGCGACACCCAACTCCCCCATACAAACGCTCACACACACACAAATACAAACACACGCACACACATAAACTCACACACACAATCACATACGACTATATACAGAAGGAATTAGACTGGAAAGGTACAGAACCAACCGGAAAGAAAACGGCCGGGAAAATAAATGGTGAACCACCGCGAGGCAGAAGAACAGAGAAGAAAAACGGAAGAAAGGAGAAGATAGAGGAGGGAGAGAGAGTAGAGTGAGAGAGAGGACGAGAGATGAGAGATTGAGAGACTACAGATTGATGTTTACCATATCCAATGAATCCCACCTCTGCTTCGTTTAATTACGCGGCACGTGTCCCGTTTAATGGACACGTGTCGTGTCCTGACTGATTACAAGCCGATTCGCATCATTTTAATCGGTTTTAACGGTAAAATCTGCGAATAATTATTACCCAAACCGTACCAAAATAATCCTAAAATTTTCTAAAAATCCCAGAACTAATGAAATTAAATTTTTATAATTTTTAAAATATTTTTGAAATGCAACTCGTATCCCCCTTTCAAAATTAACGAATCGAGCTGTATTTTAAATAAATTCAGAAATTTACGAAAACAGTCTTAAAATGTTACAAATATCCCGAAGTTAATAAAAACATAAATTTTGAAATTTTAAAACGATGTTTAAAATACACTTTATATATGCTTTTATCAATGAAGCGAAACAACGAGCGCGTGAAATTAATCCCTAAAATTTCCAAAATAATTTTAAAATTCTCGGAATATTCCAAACTTAAATAAATATGAGTTTCATAATTTTTGAAGAATTTTAGAATTAAATATGGATTTTACAAATAAAAGCATTCAAAAAATCATTTAAAGATAAATAATTAATAAAATATTAATTTCTTAATTTTATAAAATCCTAAAAATAATTATTGTAATTATAAAATCATAAAAATAATTTTTGAAACATTCCCAATATTTATGCAAATAAATTTGCACCAAATCCACTTTTGAAAATGAAAACAATCCAATACGACTCCATAATTAATCACACAAACAACCCGGTATATTATAAATTACACCTATATAATAATCAACCAACACAGAGTGGTCAAAACCAATACACATATTTTATTTAATAATTTCTGTAATAATCACATATTTAAATAATTCAAAAACACACGAGTCGTTATATCTTTCCCCCCTTAAAAGGATTCTGTCCTCAGAATCTGGTCTAACTAATTAAGTGAGGATATTTGTCAAGCATATCTGACTCAAATTTCTAAGTAGACCCTTCTACTCGAAGGTTCAAACGTACTCATAATCGGTATGCACTCATTTCCAAGGACTTGCCTTTGACAATCAAGAATTTAGATCGATCACTATATACAGAATAACTTGGACAAGAGCCCCATTGGCTCCTGATCAATCACTTAATTCAAATCCAATACTTATCGCTTTAACATTGACAAGTAAAATACATTTGGTGTACACACTGACGTGACGGTCATATCACTCATGAACAACTTTATCTATATTTATCAATACCTCGAATGGTTCACAAATTTTAGGACATAACCTGTCCTTTCCACTCAGATTTATCTAGTTTCTTACAAGACTACACTTTTACTACACTACTGGTCCTATTTCTATATTCATATTCTCTCTCAATATAATTTCGCCTTCTTTCTTTGCCTACTCCGAGCTGTTTCAATCAATATTACTACGTTCTTGGTGTGCTGAATTAACTTTAGAATTTGACAACTTTCTTTCTCCCACTTTATTCTAATAGAAATGGGGACCTACACTTGCGTTCACACGAAGCTTGATACAGTGGCATTCCAAAGCTGACATTGCTGGTAAATGATCGTTCCAGTGTTTCTTTAAAATTTCACCTCTCAACATATTTTATCTTTCCTGAATCACTTTCGTACCTTGACTCTCTATTCAAGGATGATAGGCGGTACTCGTTTTCAACCTGATTTCCAAACATTTAAACATCTCTTACTCTTTCCAATTCGTTTACTAACTCCTCGGGGGTCTTATTTATATAGAATCCATTCTGTCGATATAAGGCACCTGTTACCATACAGCTTTGTTTAGGTAGTCGTTAATGGATTAATTCAGAATATTTTGTTAACCTCGGTCAAAATTTTAGTCTTGAAGACTCAACATATAGTTGCTTTCCTTCTGATCTTCGGAGAAAATCTTTGGGCATTCCATGCAGGCTTTCTTATTCTTTGAATAATTGAGGATGTTATCAATAAATTCAATTTGCTTACCCAAATACTCCTTATACACCACGTTCCTTAATTCCTTGTAGCTACCTAATACACTTATCATTTCACATAATATCATCAGAGCTTGCAATGCTCTGAACTCACTTTGATCGTAATCTCTGATATTTTCTCAGGTCAGATCTGAAGTTAATTCTCAATACATAACACACTTCTTAAATTAGGTCTCATAAGTAATCAATTCTTTATAGGGTCTCACTTCTTCTTATTCATTGTTTTGTTAAACTCCTGATAATCAGTACATACTTTTATACTTTCATTCCTTTTTCTCCCTTAACATCATTGATACACTTCATGATTTGTTTCTTGTAAAACCACTTCCTGGGTCTGCCTTATCTACTAGGCCTCCAATACTTCGCTTTAATTCTTTGGCATGTCTAACACTTCTCAATCTATTCTGAAATTCCCTTCTTATATCTGGTTATCACTATTTTTTTTAAGTTTCTATATATCTTGGCATTTCTTCAATAGATTAAATACGCGATATTGTAAATTCCCTATGGGATCTCATTCCTTAATTCTTCTGCTTGTAGCGTCCAAGTGCTGGAGGAGAATCTGGGGATATCGTGATCATTCTCCTGGGCGCATGAATTTCCTCTCACTACTGCTAACATCGTGATCCATTATCTTCTTTTGACATCTCCTTATCTTTCCCTTAACAACTTCGACTGAAATGTCATACTATTCATCCTTGCTCCTGTTTGGATTATAAACTCTGATTCCCAATTTCAACTTCTAAAATTCCATAGAAAATTCTTCCGGTATAGTCTCTTTGTCCGTTATTGCTTTCCTCTATCTTTGCTTTTCCTCGTGAATATATACTTCAACCTCTTATAGCCCGTATAGATCTTACACCTTTCTCCATACATATTATGTTTCCCAAATCTTTCAAAACGAATATTATTACTGTTACTCCCAAATTATAGGTAGGATACTTCTGCTCATAAGGTTTCGGTTGTCTGGATGCATATACAATAACCCTATTGTGCTGCATCAACACAGATCCTATTCCCTAATGAGAAGCATCACTATCAACTACCAAACCTCCTTGATACTTTTAAATTGATAAAACAGGTGCTGAAACCATTCTTTCATTTAACTCCGTAAAAATTTCCCTTCATCCTTCTCCATTTCACAAAACTTCTTGCTTTTCCTGGTTAGCTTCGTCCAAGATATTGCAACCTTCATGAAATCCTGCACCAATTTCCAATAGTAACTGACCCATGATAAAACTTCTTACTTTTGTTGGTGTTTCTGGTCTCTTTTCATTCATAGAAATTTTTAACTTCTGCTGAATCTCTTTTGATCTTCTCTACATTGACTATCTATGCTAAGAACTATATTTCATACAACTTCTTTCTTCTCCAACTTCCCAGTCATCATTAAACGCTTTGCATGGTCCTCCATTAACTTTAAGTATCACAACTATAGCTTACTCGGATATTCCTTAAAGGTATTGTCCATCCAGTTCAAATATTGATGGTATATTGGTTAATATAGATGACAATATGAGAACAATACTTAGTTCTGAAAATTATCCTTGATACATCCATATGTTTAGTCTTCAATTGGTGAAATATCAAATCTTAAATCAGTCTTATAAAAGTACTTTGCTTCCTTCGTTTGATCAAACAAATCATTGGGTCAAGCTAACAGATACTTGCTTTTGATTGTAAACTTGTTGAGCTTTCGCTAGTCGATGCATAATCTCATACTTCCATTTTCTTATTAACAATTAGTACTAGTGCACCTTATAGGATATGTCGGTCTATTTGCTTCTTCTTCGAACATCTCTTGTATTTACTTTGCTAACTTCCTCACCTTCTCATTTGGCATTCTCAGAATTATTTTTTTCATCACGACGGTCTGTCTGGACATCACGCTTTAGTAGTTAATTAATTCCTTAGAATAATATCAAATCCTCTTATCTTCCATGATATCAATTCTTCACAACTTATTGCCAGGAATCTCAATTTCACCATTGGTACTCACTTATTCAACAACCACACATTCTTGACTTGCTAGTCCTTTAATCACCACCTTATCAATTCAACAGGGTAATTCATCTTATCAACACAACCTTGAGAGATAAAAAATTAAGTTTCTCTGACATCTTTTAATACTTTAACACATAAGGTATCCACCCTGATCATCCATGTCATCACGTCCGTATTCTGAATAACATATTTCTCAGGAAAATCGCATATTCTCGTTCTTGAAAACGTATTCCTTATTGGAGTAGATTCCCTTGATTCTTAGTGGATTTTTTTTTTACTGGGCTAGTGATTTGCAATCCTCGTCATGTGCCCGTGTTTCCTTTTCATGCATAAGAGATAGATGGAACTTCGTCCGCTTGATTAAGGATACATTGATTTCTGCTTGAAAACCTCTTGCAAGGAACAACAGTACAACGAAACGACTAGAAGGATTCAAAATTCAACAAAAATTAGAGTTGAAAAGAAAGAAGTAAGGATTTGAATATGAGTGAGACAACCACATTGGTACTTAAGATGGCCAGTCTTTCGTACCATATGGCATACAACATATGATTAGGTGGCGTCCCACCCGACTCTTCGTCATTCTGACAAAGTGTCTCATCATAACACTGTTTGTCCCAATCAGAAAGCAAAATTTGAGGGAAGCCAATAAATTTGAAAGGAATGGAATATCTTTCTTTTTGATATCGTCATAAAGAATTAAGAAAAGAAGTTCATACATTTTTAGGAATTAAAAAGGAATATACGCTGTAATGTTGAGGACGAGAATGATACCGTTGGTCACCATCCACATTTCCCCTGTATTCATCTTTCGATCTTGCTCGATCATTTCCCAAAATTATCATATAACAACTTTAGAAGTATGCTAAAATGTCTTCGCAACTAAGCATTATGGTAGATTCTTACTTGTCAAGTCTCGTGTCTGTAACGTCGCACCTACACGTATAATACTTTAACAATTCGATCATAATGGTGTTCTTATCTGATAAATTCGGGCTTCCTCTTTTAATTTAGAATAACCACGAACCATACGATATAACGATCCTTTTATTAACAATATTCTTCTTTTAGAGAGGTTTGGAAATCTTTTCAATCTTTTCGATCACGCTCCGGCTTCTGTTGAATCAATGAATTCTTCGAACTCTGATAGTCCTAGTAATTGAATGTATAGTTACTCTGTACGCTGATTATGCTGTAAATTTTATCAAACAATACTTGCACCTTACTGTTAGGAATAATCAACTTCTTCATAATCGCAGGTTACCTCGTTCTTGGAATTAGCAATACTAGGTCTGAAACAGCATCTTTCCAGGTAACCCAGGCTTCCTAACAAACAAGAAACTCAAGTAGTAACTTGACAACCAATGTTTAAAAATCATTTTATTTAAAAAGGCTTTTAGAAATTTGTAAAGGAAAATCTTTTTCGAAAATTTTGTCTAAAAAGTTTTAAAAAATCACAAACTTGGTTGTCCTTACTATATGAGTTGGTTGTTGTCCTTCCGACCTATAACGAGGTACCATATTAAAGAAACAATCACATAAAAGTTTGTTCACTCCAATCTACCTTTTCTCCTTCATCGTGTCCACTTACCTTCCTTAATCGACGAAACTTCAATTGTTGTCGCACATTATCTTATTCGTAGTTTCACATCAAAGCTCCCATACTGGTGATACTCCCGACATTATCGTTACAGTAGTTAAATATAACAGACTATCCAATAGTCCACAAGTCTATTTCATAGAACAAAGTTTACCCCTATCACATCACATCATTACTTTACATATCGCAGTTATCATATCATCATCATTTAGTTTCACAAAAAAATCCCAGGTTTATACTTTTCTCTCTTACTCCTTCAAAATTCATATAGTTCATCCCATACTTATTCACGGGTGGCTTAGTCACTAAGGGCTTCTTTTAACCCGATCACAGCTATCCTCTGAAACACTTAAATCTCCTTTCTAAACTTCGTCTCATCTCTATTTATACTCAAGCGCTCACCATTTACTGTAGCTCTCGAATCCATCCTTGTAGGTACAATTGCTTCATAGGACAAGTTCTAAACTAGGGGTATAGAACAGGATGTAGGGTAGATTAAAGAGATACACTCACAGTCGAATGTCCAGTGAAACAAGAATAAACAGATGGAGGTTCTTGAATAGGTAGTCTCATATCAAGAGGTAGAAAAGTAGCGTAGAATAGCTTGAAGAAGTGCAATCGTTATAACAGAAGGTAATACCATTAATGCTGGTGGAGGAACAAGGTACAAATCCAATCTAAAAGAAGATGACGATCCTCGAACGGAAAGCTCTAAACGATCGAATGACATCAGGAAATCAGGATCTGCCATTGCCGTTGTCTGGAAATCACGTCACAAGCTGAAAATCCCGAATCGCAATACGAACTATGCCGGAGACCTACTATACCATCGCACTCAATCTCACAACGTCTTATCTTTCTACTTCCTATTCCTAATCCTAACCCTCTACCCAATCCCGACAATCTAGGCTTGTTTCAGTGACTTATAACCTGTAGCTCTGATACCAACCTGTGGCGCCCTCCAAACCCGGGTCAGAAATTTGGGGTCCACAACGCAAACACAATATATCAACCTGTATAAGAAATATTATTTATAATGACCCTGCTTCACAAAACCACGGATCGCAACAGGTTAAAGTATGAATGTTAGGTCACACTTTCACTGTAGAGGGGGTGAATACAGTGTTTATTACAATCAAATCAAACTTCAAGAACTTATGTAACAGAAAACAAACTTTATTGAAACAATAAACTCTGTTACAATCTGGAACTGTTATCTCTCAATGATGAACAAAATATCACGAGAGCTGCTAGGGTTATAGTAAATAATATTCTCGATAATGATAACACTTATAGTGTAAACCCTATGTCTGTGTTTATATACTACACAGTTACAAGATAATCGCTAATTGATATGGAATATAATTCTGCTTCCTAATATATATCAATCAGATATCTTCTATTCCAAGTATTCCATTCTTCACGAAATTCCTTCTTCATGCATATCTCTTCTTATGTTTATCTTGATCTTCTTAACTTTAATCAGCTACTGTCCTTATCTGATCATCCTTCAGCACTTAAGTTCTGATATCTATCTCCTGATGCTTATCTCCTGATAACATAAGTACTGATATCCCTTAAGTTCTGTCTTCCAGTATAAGTACTGACCAGTTAAGTACTGATTTGTTCTGTTCAAATAAGATCTGAAATCTAAACATAAAACATATTAGCCATGACATTATCAAATATATCTAACAATCTCCCCCAACTTGTAAATTAGCAAAATATACAAGTTTAACAGATATTTGATGATGTCAAAAACATTAAGTACAAATGCATGAGAAATAGACAAGATAACTACAACTTACAGTCCTTAAAGCTTTTACCAATTCAACTTCTAATAACAACTTTGGTCTGTATACACATCAGAATTTAAGTAGTTGTAGATCTTTGACTTGGCTTCATCATTTTCTGATCTCTCTGATGTCAGGAGTTGTTCTGAGATAATTCTTCAACAAACATTTCTCAGCATATCTGAGTTCATCAATCATTCTCCTTTTAACATCTTTAAGCTCTGCAGTATCTTCACCAGTTTGAAATATTGCAGCTCTGAGATCATTAATCTTTGCTTTTCTCAACTCCTGATCTAGTCTTATGACATAAGCTTTGTTAGACTCTAGATTGAATTCAAGCCCCTTAATACCAAGATATGTTCTGATCTGTGCAGTATTAGGCTTCATATCAACAATATCACCATTGTGATTTCTGTACTTTGGAACATATCTGCTGTCAGACTTAACAGAATAAAGCCTTTTCTGTCTCTGAATCTATTCTTTTAAGTAGTTTGTAGCAGTCTCTGTTATTCTGTCATCCACTTGAAGTAAGAAAAGTACATGCTCCAATTCTTCAAAATACTTCAAAGGAATGGCATTTTGTCTTATATGATAAACCCTACCATCTGTCATGAAATACAACATGATGTATTCTTTCAAGTAGGTATGGTAAACCATCTGTACAGATTCTAGTTGATTCAATCTCTCAGGAGTTGCTCCAATACCTGGTTCACTCAAGGAAGTTGGATCATCGGTAGTGTTGTGTACTCTTCTTTCATCAGCACTTCCCAATCCAGTTTTATCTCTAGCTTCCTTTCCAGTAACTACTCTTGCTTCAAAACCACTTGGAGTAGTCTTCAAAGATTGAGTCTGTTTTGCTTTAGTGAATCCTGGTAGGAGTGTTTTAGATTTATTTTCTGATATCAAGTTAACTTGAGCACTGTCAGAGGTTACTTGCTTCTTCTGAATATCAGAACTTACAATTTCTTGACTCTGAACAACTTGAGCCATGTCAGAGGTTGTTTTAAGAACTTTTCTTGAAATCAGAGCAAGATCATCTTTTCCATCAGTAATTTCTTCTTTCTCAGGAGGTACATAAGGCTTGATAGGTTCACCAACCTTTTCTTTACCCTTGGATCTTGGATCTATCTGTGGTTGTGATCTAGCCAAAGTTTCTTCAGTATGTATCCTTTCTTTGATCACAATGCCTTTATGTTTTGGAAGTAACTTTTTACCAGAAGATTCAGATTTAGATGTGACTTTCTCTGATTTAAGTCTGGCTTCTTCTTCCTTTAAACTTTCCAAGTCCATCCCTGGATTTTCTTGAAGAAATAACTGTCTTGACATTTCCTCATCAAGATCTAGAAGTTCATCAGAACTTATCCTTTTACCAGCAGCAGAACTTATTCTTTTCCCAGTATCAGAACTTGTTCTGTGACTAGCTTGTCTTGATGTAAACCTTCTACCTTGACTATGACCATAACCCATTCCAGAGTTTCCTTGGTCATCTTTTCCATCATCCTTTCCTTGCAGTGACTTGTTGGTTTTGCATTTGGACTTAATTACCTTCTCCCCCTTTTTGGCATCAGCAGGTAATAAAAGAGAGATAAGTAGTTCCACTGAGGTCTGGATTTTAGTAAGTTGCGATTGCTGAGAAGCTTGATTTATCAGAATTTGATCAATCTGAGCTTGTTGCTTCTCTTGAGTTTTCTCAATATAAGCAACCCTGTCAATGGTAGGTTGGAAGAACTTTTTCTTATCAATTTTCCAAACTTGTTCCTGTTTGATAAAGTTCTCCTGAATCTTGTGTAGCTCTGCATGAGTGTTGGAATGAAGACCTTGTAGATGTTTAGTACTCAATGCAGTGACTCTAAGCTGGGTTTTAAAATCATCAGAATGTAACATTTCATCAGCTTTAGTCAAGTGCGCAGCAAGATGTAAAGCATTTGGAACACATGAAACTGAGTTCCATTCCTTAGTCCACTCCTGACCTGCAGGAGTTTCACTCCAAGGTACTGGTGCATCCCTGATAACAAACTCCTTTACCAGTTCAGACTTAGGAAGAGTCAGTGGAGGAGTATGTCCTGAAGGACCTGCTTAATCAGCATCTACAATTGTAGCAGTCTCACCAGTATCTCCAACATTTGCAGCATCAGAACTTAGAGAATCAGTATCTTCTGATAAGACAACTGTGTGAGTAGCAATGGAGGCTTCAACATCCTCTAATTGCTGATCTGATACTAAGTTCTGATCAACAGCCATATCCTGATGCTCACCTAAAATCTGATCATCAGCATCTTGATGCAGAGAAGGTGTTAGTGATAACTCAGGAGTTTGAACAGCATCAGTAACAGGTGTTGTGGAAGGATTATTTGATGTTGGAGCTTCTAAGAAAAGTATTTCAGGCACAACCAGGTTCTGAATATCAATTTCAGCACTTGTGCCTGGATCAACAAGAGACATAGAAGGTGAATTAGCCTTGTCAGATACAGGTTCCTGAGATGGAGTTGATGGAGAAAAAGTGACTGGAGCAAATTCCTTGTCTTGTGAGATCAGAGATTCCTGATCCCCTTCCTTAGCTGCTTCCTCCTCATCATCTGAAACTGGCCTTTGTGCCCTCTGTTTCTTGTACTTCCTTGTTGATTTGGATTCCTTGGGAGTTTCAGGAACCGTCATACGTCTAAGCCTCTTGAGAAGCCTAGAACCCCCAATTGCAGAATCCGTCTGAGAAGTTGCCTTCTCAGCTTCATTTACCACAGGTTCTGAAGAGGGAATCTGATCCTCAGAATCTGATTCATCTCTCAAGGTAATGCTTCTCCTCTTTTGAGGTGTTTGAGGAACAGTCTTTGTTCTCTTTGACTTAGAGGATGTAGGCTTCACAGTAGGTGCTGAAGAAGAAGGTTGAGCAGTCTGTGAAGTGGAGAGATAGGATTTGAGATAAGTTCTGATTGTAGGTTGAGTAGAATGAGAGGTAGGTACTGAAGTTGATGGATTTTGGTTATGGTGAGTTGGTTGAACATTTGAGTAAACAGATTTGTAAGTAGCAGGATCAGCATTTACCAGAATCTGTTTCACAGACTGAGGAATCTGTAATTGTCTCACCATTGATTTCTTTGTGTCAGCATTTATCAGGTCGTTAAAGTATCTTTTTGCAACCTTAAAAGGTGGGGTTTGAGTGCTGACTAACTGGGGTTCAGCAGTACAATACGTATAAATAAGTTGACAGAATCTAGCAAAATAAACAACATCTCGATCCTCTGTCATCCTATCCCCAATAAAACCAATTATTCCAGTTGCAAAATCAAAATGAGTTTGATGGATAATAGCATACCCGATGTGCTGACTCAGAATTGGGATGGCATCAAAATTTGAACACTTGTTGCCAAAAGCCTTGGTGATGCAATCGAAGAAGAAACTCCATTCTCTTCTGATATTAGCCCGTTTCAACTGTCCAAGTTTCGTCAGACTCTTTTCATATCCCAAATCAGTCATTAACCCCCGAAGTTCTGATTCCTCTGGTATAGAGAAGGTACAATCTTCTGGAAGATGTAATGCTCTTCGTACTGTACCAGGAGTGACTACATAGGATGAATCACCCACTTGGAAGATAATACTGGGAGTTCCTCGTTTACCACCATCATCAAAAACTCCAGTCCTCCAGAACCGCAGAACTTGTTGACTTGAAAATAATTCAGGCTGAGTTAAGGCGTACCCAACCTCACTATGTGCAAGAAGATCTTGCACAAAATGCAATTCAGATGGAGCTTCAGCATGATCAAGAATTGCAGCATAGTTGTTTGGAACAAACTTTGCTCCATCAATGATTAAATCCTTTGGTGCCATGTGAAAAAATATTGAAATTCAAGTATGCCTGTTAGGTGTTTGAGATAAAGTCTGTATGAAAAACCAACGTGAGAAAGAATGAGAAAGAGAGTAAAAGTAAGAAGAGAGATAAAGTATAAAGAAAATAAAAGATTAAAGAAATCTTCTCTCTGTTGTTCTTATACTCTGAATAAAATGTTACCGTTGGACACCTGTCAGACATGCAGTAATAACGGATAGTTACTGGGCTTGAGAAAACAGGAATGATTACTTACCCAGTTGCCTTGTTTCAAGGAAAAACCATTTCAGTTATCAAGAGACACAGTTTTAATTCAAAATTAAAACCGTTAGCACTGATTGAATTATTTTTCACTGCAACATTAATATTCTGAAAATGAATCATGTTAAAAATGACCGAGATAATTTCGATGAATAAGTGCTGACAAAGAATCAGAACTTAAATAAAGACAAAATTTAAATGGTCATCAGAATATCAAGCAGGATTTAACAACACAAGATAAAATAACTCAGAGACAAAATCTTGAATTAAAAACCGTTTTCATTAATATATCAAGTCAATACATATATGAAATAGAAATTACATCAATACAAGATTTTCCCTAAGCTTCTAATCCTAACGTCAACAGCTTTAGTCCTAGCTAAGAAGCCTGACAAAGCTGAGGATGAAGAAGAACAGGAAGAAGACGAGATTAAGTCATCTTCCTCTTCCTATCTTCGACAAACAAGATAGCGAGTCGAATGATTCGCTCTTGCTGACGGATAGCTTCCCGCCTTTCCTCCTCCAGGCGCTCCAGATGGCGATGGTAATCCATCTCGAAGAATAGAAGGTGAGCAAGCACCTCCTGTGGGACAGAGTCCCAGATCTCCTCAGGAATGGCTGTTATATGCCACTCCTGCTGCCACTCGGCACAACTGAGCTCCATTGTGAAGGTTTGTGTGTTCAAAAACATGTTGTATCGAACCATTGTGTTTTTGACAGAAGAAGGAGGATAAGTGTGTGAGAAGAATGTGATGGAAAGACTAATGTGAAGTGGCTGTGTATATAGGCAAGAGAATGCCAAGAGACGCAAAGATATTTAATGCTGACAGGTAGAATTAATTCTACCTCGTCTCCCTAGACTTTGAAAAAGAATAACAGTCATTGGAAAAGGAATGTGCACATGTAACAAGAGTGAACTGTTCAAGGACGAGTGCCATTATGTTTTAACCATAGACTATTAATCTTCCACTTCAACATTTCGAAATGAATCTGAGACTGTTACCAAATTTTACTCACAGATAAGTCAAGTAAAGGGTTAGACTGAAAAATCAGAACTTAGACCTATACCAGAACTTAACAGTCATCAGAACATAATGTCTTAACTCGAACAAGGAATATCTATTTTAGTAAAGACTCATACAAGTTCTTAGTTATGAACGTCAGAACTTAATCATCAGAACGTGTAACTAGAACTTGTCCTCAGAATTTGTGCAAAAATGACACAATGACTGTTTATCTAAAATAACATAGACCACCACAGAAATTTCATCATTCATATGGAGTGATGTGTGTGTGCATTAAGCTAAATAATAATAAAGAGTAAAGTCTGATCTACTTCAGTACATCTTAGAAATAAGTCATAATTAAAATTTTGCTAAAGAGCTGTCATTATCCTGAAACCTACTGATAAATGAGTTCATGCATGAGTCCACCTCAACTATTTTTGTGCTAATTTTATGCATCTTTAAAATTCTCTTTTACAGTGGCTTCTCAGTGTAAGTGAGTCACGACTGCTTATCAGAATTTATGCTATTATCAGAGTATTTCTCCAGTAATCATAGAGTGTGAAAAGTCACCAAGAAAATATTTTGCTTTTCTAATGCATATTTACTTAATACCAGCAATGCACTTGGGTCGTCCCTTTCACATTTTTACTCTAGATCTCAAAGGAGTACCTGATTTTTTTTTCTTTTGATAAGTGAGGTTTATCAGCACTTAGTACATTCAGCAGTTTTACTAGTATCAGAATTTAACAGATGAGTAGCATTATTCTAATTTGTGACTTAGTAATAAGATATACAAAGTAAACTTAACTAAGCTCAGTTATCAGAATTTGCTTGTGTCATAAGATTTCCACAGAAATAATTACTTATTTCATGGGATCATTTGTTTATTGAAGACTAGTAGGTCAGTATCTAGCACAATTATCCTCATAGGATTGAATAGTTACTGAAACAGACATATCACTTATCAGAGTTTAGAAACATATATCAGACAACAGTCAGTACTTAAAGACATTTATCAATTAATGCACAGAATATACAAAGAGATTAATTCTGTAAATACTGATCATAAAGTCTGATAACATAGAACAAGTTTAAGCAGATTTAGAGAAAGAACCTGAAATCATTCCAAGTTCATTTACCAATTTTGTAAAGGTAGCTTCACACAGTGGTTTTGTGAAGATATCTGCTACTTGTTGATCTGTGGGAACAAAATGCAATTCCACTGTACCTTCATCCACATGTTCCCTGATGAAATGGTACCTGATGCTGATGTGCTTTGTCATAGAGTGTTGAACTGGATTACCTGTCATAGCAATAGCACTTTGATTATCACAGTAAATAGGGATTTTGAAATATGTTAACCCATAATCCAGTAACTGATTCTTCATCCAGAGAATCTGTGCACAGCAGCTTCCTGCAGCAATATACTCTGCTTCTGCAGTTGATGTGGAAATTGACTTTTGTTTCTTGCTATACCAAGAAACCAACCTGCCTCCAAGAAATTGGCAGCTACCACTTGTGCTTTTCCTGTCAATTTTGCAACCTGCAAAATCTGCATCTGAGTAACCTATTAATTTAAAATCTGATTCTCTAGGATACCATAATCCTAGATCAGCTGTTCCTTTAAGATACTTAAAGATTCTTTTTACAGCTGTTAAGTGAGGTTCTCTTGGATCTGCTTGAAATCTTGCACAAAGACAGGTAGCAAACATGATATCTGGTCTACTAGCAGTTAGATAGAGAAGTGAGCCAATCATACCTCTGTAATCAGTAATATCTACTGAATTACCAGTATCCTTATCCAGTTTTGTTGCAGTGGCTATGGGAGTGGATGCACTTGAACAATCTTGCATTCCAAATTTCTTCAGCAAGTTTCTGGTGTACTTAGATTGACAAATAAAAGTTCCTTCTTCACTCTGCTTGACTTGAAGGCCCAGAAAATAACTGAGTTCTCCCATCATACTCATCTGATATCTTGACTGCATTAGTTTGGCAAACTTTTTGCAAAGTTTGTCATTTGGAGACCCAAAAATAATATCATCAACATAAATCTGGATCAAAAGTAAATCCTTGCCATGGTTGAGATAGAACAGTGTTTTGTCAATAGTTCCTCTGTTGAATCCACTTTCCAGAAGAAACTGAGCTAAAGTCTCATACCATGCTCTAGGAGCTTGCTTAAGTCCATAAAGTGCTTTATCAAGCCTGTAGACATAATCTGGATATTTGGAATCTACGAAGCCTGGAGGTTGTTCAACATATACTTCCTCTTCCAATTCTCCATTGAGAAAAGCACTTTTCACATCCATTTGAAAGACAGTAAACTTTTTGTGAGCAGCATAAGCCATGAATATCCTTATGGCTTCTAACCTAGCAACTGGAGCAAATGTTTCATCATAGTCAATTCCCTCCTGTTGAGAATATCCTTTTACAACCAGCCTTGCCTTATTCCTTACAATTATGCCATCACTGTCAGTTTTGTTTCTGAATACCCACTTTGTACCAACAACCGATCTATTCTTGGGTCTTGGCACTAAGGTCCAGACTTTGTTTCTTTCAAATTCATTCAACTCTTCCTGCATTGCTTGCACCCAATCAGCATCTTGAAGAGCTTCTTCCACTTTCTTTGGCTCAGACTGAGAGAGAAAAGAATTGTAAAGACATTCATTCGAAGTACCTGTTCTAGTTCTGACACCTGCCTCAGGATTTCCAATTATCAAATCAGGTGTATGTGATTTTGTCCACTTCCTTGCAGATGGAAGATTTTCTCTAGAACTGGATGCTCCCCCATGATTCATGCTGTCTTCGGTTTCATTTTCTGATGCTCCCCCTGAAACTATGCTCTCTGAGTTGGATCCTTCAGTATTTAGATTTTCAGTACTGTCAGTACTTGGCTTATCAGAACTTGACGAATCAGAATTTGAAGAGCCAGATGTATGTTCTGATGCTTCTTGAGATGTGATAATATCTTGAGTATGCTCCCCCTGCATTGGTGCATCTTTCTTTGACGTAGTCACCACAGTTTCAATAACAACAGAGTTTAATCCATCAGAATTTACAGTATCAGGACTTAGACTATCAGGACTTGAGGTATCAGAATATGAATCTTCATTTTCAAATCTCAGCTGACCATGATCAATGCAATCTTCAAGTCCAGTGATCTTCTTGTCATCAAAAGAGACATTGATAGATTCCATGACCACTTTTGTTCTCAAATTATAGACTCTGAAGGCTTTTGTAGAAAGTGGATATCCAACAAAGATTCCCTTATCAGCTTTTAGATCAAACTTGGATAGCTGTTCAGGATGAGTCTTGAGAACAAAACACTTACATCCAAATACATGAAAGTATTTGAGATTTGGCTTCTTGTTCTTCACCATCTCATATGGTGTTTTTCCATGCTTGTTAATGAGTGTTGCATTTTGAGTAAAACAAGCAGTCTGCACAGCTTCAGCCCAGAAATAGGTTGGAAGCTTTGCTTCTTCAAGCATTGTTCGTGCAGCTTCAATGAGAGTTCTATTCTTCCTTTCAACAACTCCATTTTGCTGTGGAGTTCCAGGAGCAGAAAATTCCTGCTTTATTCCATGATTTTTGCAGAACTCTTCAATTATCAGATTCTTGAATTCAGTGCCATTATCACTCCTCAAAATTTTCACAGAATCTTTGATCAATTTATCCAGATGTTTGACATGATCAATCAGGATAGATGCAGTTTCACTTTTTCTGTGCAAGAAATACACCCATGTGTATCTGGTGAACTCATCTACTATGACCAACGCATATTTCTTCTTTGCAATAGACATGACATTCACTGGACCAAATAGATCAACATGAAGTAGATAATAAGGCTCAAGAATTGATGATTCAGTCTTGCTCTTGAACGAAGATTTTCTTTGTTTAGCCTTCTGACATGAGTCACAAAGACCATCAGGAACAAACACTGATTTTGGCAGTCCTCTCACAAGATCTTTCTTGATCAGTTCATTTATCTTGTTGAAGTTTAAATGAGAGAGTTTCTTGTGCCAATTCCAGCTTTCTTTAGTTGAGGCTCTACTCACTAAACAGATTGCAGAACCATCAGAACTTGTTGAAAGCTTAGCTTCATAAATGTTACCACGCATGAATCCCTTCAGAACAATTTTTCCTTTAGATTTACTAACTATTTCACAATGTTCTGCAAAGAAATCAACATGATAACCTCTGTCACAGATTTGACTTATACTCAGTAAGTTGTGTTTAAGTCCTGAGACCAGAGCTACATCTTTAATGATGACATTCCCAAGATTGATATTGCCATATCTCAAAGTTTTTCCAATGTTGCCATCTCCATAAGAAACACTTGGGCCAGCTTTCTCCACAAAGTCTGATAGCAGGGCCTTATTTCCAGTCATATGTCCTGAACATCCACTGTCCAGAACTAAAATATTTTTCCTGTTGCCCTGCAATCAAAAAGACCACTAATTATTAGTTTTAAGGACCCAGACTTGCTTGGATCCTTTGGCCTTTTTAGGTTTGTTAACATTTGCAGCGGATTTAGCATCAGATTTTATGTTAACAGTTTTCTTATCAGAACTTATATTACCAGACTTTGAATCAGAACTTACACTAGAAGGAACAACAGAAACTTTCTTTAAAGAAGGTTTTATTTGATAATAATCATAGTACAAACTATGATATTCCTTACAAGTATAAATGGAATGCCATAAACTACCACAATGAAAACAAGGATCTTGTGGTTTGTATCTAACAGACTGACTCTTAACTCCTGATTTTGAAGATAAGGAGTTAATATTCTTATTTTTCCTGCAAAAAGAAGCCAGATGGTTAGAACTTCCACAGTTATGACACGCTTTCCTAGGAGCATCAGGAACAGATTTATAGTTATTGCTTTTATTCACACCTTCCTTTCCATTCCTGTTTTTCCTAGGTGATTTTACCTTGTTTGCATTCTTAACATCTTTCAGCTTATGCTTAAGCTGCTTCTTTGTCATTAAGCCTATGTTAACTTCAGCTGTCTTTTCCTGTTTTAGTTTGTCAGAAGCTAATTCCTTTTTAACTTCTGATTTCTCATTTTCAGATTTTTCAGTTACAAACTTAACAGGTTTTAACTTCAGCTTTTGCTTATCAACAGGCTTAATTTCTACAGTTCCTTTTTCATTTTTATTTTCTCCATAACCTAAGCCCTCTTTCCAGTTTTCACTGCTTAGCAAATTTTGAGTTGTTTTGCCAGAGTTAGTCCAAGTTCTGATAATCTCTCTCTCCTTTTCTAACTCAGTTTTTAGAGATTCATTCATTTTTAGCACTTCATCCCTAACATAAAAAGCATCATCTCTATCCTGCTGAGTTTGATGGAACATGACTAACTCTTTTTCTAAGAAATCATTTCTTTTCCTAAAAGCAAGATTTTCAGAAGTTAATCTTTCACATGTTAAAGTTTGATCTCTATAACTAACAAACATGGTTTTAAGATATCTTCTCAACTCATTAATATCATCAGTATGAAAAGCATAAGTAGTCTGAGGTACCTTTGTTTCAGCAGCTTCAGAACTGCTCTCAGAACTTGATTTATCAGCATTTGCCATCAATGCATAGTTCTCCTCACTTTCAGAGTCTGAGGTGTCTGTCCAGCTTTTCTGCTTTGTGACAAGAGCTTTGCCTTTGTCACTCTTGGTCTTCTTGCAATCAGGAGATATGTGGCCTTTCTCACCACAATTATAACATTTAACATTAGCGTAATCTCCTCTGTCAGACTTTCCTCCTCTTCCTTCAGATCTTCTGCAATTCTTCTTATCAGAACTTATGCCTTTTCTGGAAAACTTCTTTCCCTTCCTGAACTTCCTGTATGCAATCTTTGTGATTCCTTTCACCATAAGAGCACACAGCTTCTTCATCTCCTCATCAGCATCAGTTTCAGGCAAACTTTCAGAATCTGAGTCATCATCACTCTCAGAACTTGATGACTCAGTATCAGACTTTATGATAAGAGCTTTACCCTTGTCTTTCTTTGAGGAAGGTGGTTTGGGGGATTCCTCTTCAGCCTTGAGAGCAACTGTCCTTGACTTTCCTCCTTTCCTCTTGCTTCTTTGTTCCATCTCAAGTTCATGAGTCTTGAGCATTCCATAGATTTCATCAAGAGTTGTTTCATCAAGATTGTAGTTGTCTCTTATTGTTGTTGCCTTCAAATCCCAACATTCAGGAAGAGCTAACAGGAATTTAAGGTTTGTATCTTCAAGATCATACTCCTTATTAACCAATGACAAGTCTTTCAAGAGTTTGACAAATCTATCATATACATCAGTCAATGACTCATTAGTCCTAGAGTCAAAGTGTTCATACTCTTGAGTGAGTATTGTCTTCCTGTTCTTCTTAACTGTTTCAGTTCCTTGACACCTTGTCTCCAGTGCATCCCATATCTCCTTAGCAGTCTTGCAGTTGATTACCCTGTTTGACATTACATTATCAATGGCACTATGCAATAAGTGTCGTACCTTGGCATCCTTAGCAATAGATGCTATATCTTCAGCAGTGTAATCACTCTTTTCCTTTGGTACGGTCTTTGCTGCTTCACCTGCAACTACAACAGCGAGCTTGGTAGGTTTGTGAGGCCCTTCCTTGATTCTATCAAGGTATTCTGGATCTGTTGCTTCCAGAAACATGGTCATCCTGACCTTCCATATGGGATATTCAGATGGTCTCAATATGGGAACTCTGATAGTCTCATATCGACTCTGAGTTGATGTCTTTGATGATTCCTCAGTTTTGGTAGGCTTAGTTGGAGTTTCTGAGTCAGACATGATTGTGTTTGGATCTTTAACTGTATGTGTGTTAACAGAAGGCTCTGATACCACTTGTTAGGTCACACTTTCACTGTAGAGGGGGTGAATACAGTGTTTATTACAATCAAATCAAACTTCAAGAACTTATGTAACAGAAAACAAACTTTATTGAAACAATAAACTCTGTTACAATCTGGAACTGTTATCTCTCAGTGATGAACAAAATATCACGAGAGCTGCTAGGGTTATAGTAAATAATATTCTCGATAATGATAACACTTATAGTGTAAACCCTATGTCTGTGTTTATATACTACACAGTTACAAGATAATCGCTAATTGATATGGAATATAATTCTGCTTCCTAATATATATCAATCAGATATCTTCTATTCCAAGTATTCCATTCTTCACGGAATTCCTTCTTCATGCATATCTCTTCTTATGTTTATCTTGATCTTCTTAACTTTAATCAGCTACTGTCCTTATCTGATCGTCCTTCAGCACTTAAGTTCTGATATCTATCTCCTGATGCTTATCTCCTGATAACATAAGTACTGATATCCCTTAAGTTCTGTCTTCCAGTATAAGTACTGATCAGTTAAGTACTGATTTGTTCTGTTCAAATAAGATCTGAAATCTAAACATAAAACATATTAGCCATGACATTATCAAATATATCTAACAATGAAAACAAGCCACAACCTTAACTTTTATTACAACGTACCAAATCCCAACTAATTTAACTTACAATTGATAATAAAATCATTCTTACAATCTGACTATCTCTATACCGCATGAAGCTTCTACTAGCTTGATTCAACTCCCTGGAACCTTAGCCCGCACTTTGGACTGAGGAACTTCACTATCATCCACATTCTTTTCAACTGTAAAATATATAAAAGATTCGCAAATGTGAGCTAACTAGCTCAGCAAGTCATAATAGTGATAACTGAGGTTAAACAATGATCAATTGAAATGATTCAAAGGAATTAAGTTGCTTTTTAACTCATCATTAGAATTGGATATTCATTTTTAAGTTTTAAAAACCAAGGTTAGGCTGCTGATCAGTCACGCACTAACCCCGAGCAAGCACACAGCACTGCTCTAATTACTGGATCCAAGGCACACATTGGCCTAACTTGACCATTGGTATGGTCTGACCACGAATCTGGTCCACATATATAAAAACTATCCAATCCTAAAGCAGTTCCATATGATAACCATATAATTCAATAAAACAAGATCATAAACAATGATGGTTAAATATTTGCATAAAAACGTAAGGAAACTCATGGATATCTCAAGGATATATCAGGGTATGTATAAGAAACGGTTTTCAGTTTGTACCAATATCCGGTATTAGGTCAGAAATGATTTTTCAAGGTATAGTTCTTTGATGTTATAAAGAATGGTTGAAGTATAAAAGTTTATGTGTTTTCAAATAATTTTGTTTCAGTATTTTGTATTTGGTAGTGATACATTTGGAAAGTAGTATCATATTCGTGTGGTTTGTGTATGAGGATCACCAAAGGATGGTTTTACAAAGAATAAGGCTTATGGCTCAAGATCAAGAAAAATCAGGGATTCAAGGGTAAATAGTTTAATGCACTTGCAATGTAAACAAGAATTATTATGAATAAGAGCGAAATTTTATGAAACAGTTCGAAAATAATTGCGATATATCTTGAGGAAAAGTGTGGAAGTACTTGCCTTACAAGGCTTTACAACAACTACTACTACTAATCAATTCTGGGCCAGCTTTGCCGCTTAGGCTTTTACGTCCAACCACTAGATCCCATTGGATTCAACTTCGACACTCAGGTCTTTCTGTTGAAACTCTACTGAGCTCGTCGACTGACCACTATGTTAACTTTAGTCCATCGTCCACTTTCAGGTTCCCGACTATAACCTACAGGGTCGAAATACCCTACGTTAGACGTCTAGGTATGCCTGACATATCCTCAATACTAATTTTTACTCAATGATATTCAAACCTGACTCGTAATTATATGGATTATTATAATATAACAACACACCCGATAGTCAGGGTTCATATTCTCGAGAAATCGGTTTGGTGTTCGCTTTCCGAAAATACGTATATTTGTAATTTCACAAAATCAGGGTAATGGATTTTAGTAAATTATTTCATCATATCGTGCAATCAAGTTCGATATAGAACACATATATATTTATATAACCATTCGACATCCCGATAATCGTTGGATATGCTCCCGTATTTTCGTAGGTAAATTTCCCGGAAATCGGACAACGTCTCTTTTGTTTATCGGACTACCAGTCGAAACGATTCGACATCAAACCAATCAACAATACAATAATTACCACTCCAGTCAACTCAATTTCATAACCCAATCACAATTAAATACGCAATCCAAGTCTCAATACAAAATCCAAGTCTCAATACAAACTCTAAATATCGGATAAATATTTCTCGAACTAAATTAATATTTTGAAAATTTAGGACTCAGAATAAACATCATAGTCCACCGTCGGCTCGCCGAGGCTCATCGCCGACGGCGGCAAAATTTTCGGGGTTCCCGATTATTCGGGTTCCAACACAAAAATTTCACCGATTAATTTGATTAAAATCAATCGCACAAAATTATTTATATCATGAATCGTAGTCATAATTCCCTGCAATTATTAAAATAATATGGATTAATTCAGATTACTGAACCAAAACACATCCAACAGAACAGGGTAACAAAACAGGGCTACGCGCGCACAACGCGCCACAACAAGACCGCGCTAAGAAAACCGTGAACACAGGGCAGCCGGAAAATGGCCGAAAAACTGCAGCGACACCCAACTCCCCCATACAAACGCTCACACACACACAAATACAAACACACGCACACACATAAACTCACACACACAATCACATACGACTATATACAGAAGGAATTAGACTGGAAAGGTACAGAACCAACCGGAAAGAAAACGGCCGGGAAAATAAATGGTGAACCACCGCGAGGCAGAAGAACAGAGAAGAAAAACAGAAGAAAGGAGAAGATAGAGGAGGGAGAGAGAGTAGAGTGAGAGAGAAGACGAGAGATGAGAGATTGAGGGACTACAGATTGATGTTTACCATATCCAATGAATCCCACCTCTGCTTCGTTTAATTACGCGGCACGTGTCCCGTTTAATGGACACGTGTCGTGTCCTGAATGATTACAAGCCGATTCGCATCATTTTAATCGGTTTTAACGGTAAAATCTGCGAATAATTATTACCCAAACCGTACCAAAATAATCCTAAAATTTTCTAAAAATCCCAGAACTAATGAAATTAAATTTTTATAATTTTTAAAACATTTTTGAAATGCAACTCGTATCCCCCTTTCAAAATTAACGAATCGAGCTGTATTTTAAATAAATTCAGAAATTTACGAAAACAGTCTTAAAATGTTATAAATATCCCGAAGTTAATAAAAACATAAATTTTGAAATTTTAAAACGATGTTTAAAATACACTTTAGATATGCTTTTATCAATGAAGCGAAACAACGAGCGCTTGAAATTAATCCCTAAAATTTCCAAAATAATTTTAAAATTCTCGGAATATTCCAAACTTAAATAAATATGAGTTTCATAATTTTTGAAGAATTTTAGAATTAAATATGGATTTTACAAATAAAAGCATTCAAAAAATCATTTAAAGATAAATAATTAATAAAATATTGATTTCTTAATTTTATAAAATCCTAAAAATATTTATTGTAATTATAAAATCATAAAAATAATTTTTGAAACATTCCCAATATTTATGCAAATAAATTTGCACCAAATCCACTTTTGAAAATGAAAACAATCCAATACGACTCCATAATTAATCACACAAACAACCCGGTATATTATAAATTACACCTATATAATAATCAACCAACACAGAGTGGTCAAAACCAATACACATATTTTATTTAATAATTTCTGTAATAATCACATATTTAAATAATTCAAAAACACACGAGTCGTTATAAGAAAATTTAATCAAAACTTCCGACGCCGCCATGACTGATTTTCCGATGAGGGCCTTCCGATTATCGTTCGTTAATTTCATAAACACCATTCGATTCGTCTGTTTATGATATATTCATTCATGTATTCAATTTCAACAGATAGCCCCCATCAAAGAAAAATCCAAATTCCAATTAAGAACATTCAAACTCTATAAACCCTAATTTTGAATTCGGGAATCAAACTCACTTTTCTACATGTTATTGAACTTTATTTTTGACATATAATATACCAAATTGTTCAGGAGAAAATTATCTACCAGATTATGCCATCAAATCACACAAACAACATCAAGAACAAAAATTCATATTTTAATCCATAATTAATTCGAAATAAAATAATTAAATCAAAAAAAATACCTTGATTTCTGGGCAGAAACAAATGGTTGATTTAGAAAGAAGATTTCGAGAGCTTTGTTTTGATATATTACACGCCCATATCGGAGTTCGATAACGCCTTCGTTCGTGCGTTTGATTTTCAAGAACGCGGTTTTAATTCGACATTTTCTCTGTATTTTACGGGGTTTTACTGATTGATTGTGATTATATGAATAAAATGAAATAATAAAAGGGCTATATATATTTATGGAATATTGGATCGTGTTGGATCATTTTTTTTATCGTCTTGGATCGTTAAATTAGTTACTGTTAGATATATTTGATAATGTCATGATTAATATGATTTATGTTTAGTTTTCAGATCTTACTTAAACAGGACAAATCAGTACTTAACTGAAATCAGCACTTATACTGAAGTCAGAACTTAAGTCATCAGTACTTAAGGTTCAGGAGATTTATCAGAAGATAATATCAGGACTTAAAGGAAATATTTAGATAAGGAAGACAGCTGATTAAAGGAAAAGAAGATCAAGACAAACGTAAGAAGAGATATGCATGAAGAAGGAATTCTATGAAGAATAGAATACTTGGAAGAAAAGATATCTGATTGATATATTTTAGGAAGCAGAATTATATTCCATATCAATTAGCAATTATCTTGTAACTGTGTAGTATACAAACACAGACATAGGGTTTACACTATAAGTGTTATCATTATCAAGAAGATTATTCATTGTAACCCTAGCAGCTCTCGTGATATTTGTTCATCACTGAGAGAGGACAGTTCCATACTGTAACAGAGTTTATTGTTTTGAATAAAGTTTGTTTTCTGTTACTTGAGTTATTAGAGTTCGATTTGATTGTGCTATACAATGTATTCACCCCCCTCTACAGTGTGTGTGACCTAACAAGTGGTATCAGAGCCTATCTGTTAACACACAAATAGTTTAAGATCCAAAAACAATCATGTCTGAAGTAGAAACTCCAACTAAGCCCACCAAAACTGAAGAACCTCCAAAGACACAAATCCATAGCCGATATGAGGCTATTAGAGTTCCCATATTGAGACCATCTGAATATCCCATATGGAAGGTGAGGATGACTATGTTTCTGGAAGCTACAGATCCAGAATATCTTGATAGAATCAAGGAAGGGCCTCACAAACCAACCAAGCTTGCTGTTGCAGTTGCAGGTGAAGCAGCAAAGTCAGTACCAAAGGAGAAGAGTGACTACACTGCTGAAGATATCGCATCAATTGCTAAGGATGCTAAAGTACGACACTTACTGCATAGTGCCATTGATAATGTAATGTCAAACAGGGTAATAACTGCAAGACTGCAAATGAGATATGGGATGCCTTGGAAACAAGATGTCAGGGAACTGATACGATTAAGAAGAACAGGAAGACAATACTCACTCAAGAGTATGAACACTTTGACTCAAAGGCTAATGAGTCATTGACTGATTTATATGATAGATTTGTCAAACTCTTGAATGATTTGTCACTGATTGATAAGGAGTATGATCTTGAAGATTCAAACCTTAAATTCCTATTGGCTCCTCCTGAAAGCTGGGATTTGAAGGCAACAACAATAAGAGACAACTATAATCATGATGAAACAACTCTTGATGAAATTTATGGGATGCTCAAGACTCATGAACTTGAGATGGAACAAAGAAGCAAGAGGAAAGGAGGAAAGTCAAGGATAGTTGCTCTTAAGGCTGAAGAAGAATCCCCCAAGGCAGTCACCTCAAGGAAAGGCAAGGGTAAAGCGCTCTTCACAAAATCTGATACTGAGTCATCAAGTTCTAGTAGTGATGATGACTCAGAATCTGAAAGCTTGCCTGAGACGGATGCTGATGAAGAGATGATGAAGCTGTGTGCCCTTATGGTGAAAGGAATCACAAAGATTGCATACAGGAAGTTCAGGAAGGGAAAGAAGTTTTCCAAGAAAGATGCAAGTTCTGATAAGAAGAATTTCAGAAAATCTGAGAGCAAAGGAGGAAAGTCTGACAGAGGAGATTATACAAATGTCAAATGCTACAACTGTGGTGAGAAAGGCCACATATCTCCTGATTGCAAGAAAGTGAAGAGTGACAAAGGCAAGGCTCTTGTCATAAAGAACAAAAGCTGGACAGACACCTCAGATTCTGAAAGTGAGGAGAATTATGCGTTGATGGCAAATGCTGATATGGCAAGTGGTGAAAGCAGTTCTGAAGCTGCTGAGTTAAAGGTACCTCAAACTACTTATGCATTTCATACTGATGATATTAATGATTTAAGAAGATATCTTAAAACCATGTTCATTAGCTATAGAGATCAAACTTTAACATGTGAAAGATTAACTTCTGAAAATCTTGCTTGTAAAAAGAGGAATGATTATTTAGAAAAAGAGTTAGTCATGTTCCATCAAACTCAGAAAGATAGAGATGATGCTTTCTATGTTAGGGATGAATTACTTAAAATGAATGAATCTCTAAAAACTGAGTTAGAAAAGGAAAGAGAGATTATCAGGACTTGGACTAACTCTGGCAGAACAACTCAGAATTTGCTATGTAGTGAAAACTGGAAAGAGGGCTTAGGTTATGGAAATGATAAGAATGATAAAGGAACTGTAGAAATTAAGCCTATAGTTGTTAATCAAAAATTTAAGTTAAAGCCTGTTAAGTTTGTAGCTGTAAAGTCTGATACTAAGAAATCATAAGTTAAAAAGGAATTAACTTTTGACAAAATAAAACAGGAAAAGACAACTGAAGTAAATGTAGGCTTAATGACTAAGAAGCAGCTTAAGCATAAGCTGAAAGATGTTAAGAATGCAAACAAGGTAAAATCACCTAGGAAAAATAGGAATGAAAAGGAAGGTGTGAATAAAAGCAATGATTATAAGCCTGTTCCTGATGCTCCTAGAAAAACGTGTCATAACTGTGGAAGTTCTAACTATCTGGCTTCTTTTTGCAGGAAGAATAAGAACATAAACTCCTTACCTTCAAAGTCAGGAGCTAAGAGTCACTCTGTTAGATATAAGCCACAAAATCCTTGTTTTCATTATGGTAGTTTATGGCATTCCATTTATACTTGTAAGGAATATCATAGTTTGTACTATGATTATTATCAAATAAAACCTTCTTTAAAGAAAGTTACTATTGTTCCTTCTAGTATAAGTTCTGATTCAAAGTCTGATAGTGTAAATTCTGATAAGAAAAATGTTAACATAAACTCTGATGCTAAATCCGCTGCAAATGTTAACAAACTTAATAAGGCCAAAGGATCCAAGCAAGTCTGGGTCCTTAAAACTAATCATTAGTGGTCTTTGTGATTGCATGGCAACAGGAAAAACATCCTAGTTCTGGACAGTGGATGTTCAGGACATATGACTGGAAATAAAGCCCTGCTATCAGACTTTGTGGAGAAGGCTGGCCCAAGTGTTTCTTATGGAGATGGCAACATTGGAAAAACATTGGGATATGGCAATATCAATCTTGGGAATGTCATCATTAAAGAAGTAGCTCTGGTCTCAGGACTTAAACACAATCTGCTGAGTGTTAATCAAATCTGTATCGAGGTTATCATGTGGATTTCTTTGAAGAACACTATGAAGTTATTAGTAAATCTACAGGCAAAGCTGTTCTGAAAGGATACTGGCATGGTAACATCTATGAAGCCAAGCTTTCAACAAGTACTGATGGTTCTGCAATCTGTCTGATGAGTAGAACATCAATTGAAGAAAGCTGGAATTGGCACAAGAAACTCTTTCATTTAAATTTCAACAATATAAATGAAATAGTCAAGAAAGATCTTGTGAGAGGACTGCCAAAGTCAGTATTTGCTCCTGATGGCCTTTGTGATTCTTGTCAGAAGGCTAAACAAAGGAAATCCTCATTCAAGAGCAAGACTGAATCATCAATTCTTGAGCCTTATCACCTACTACATGTTGATCTATTTGGTCCAGTAAATGTCATGTCTATTACAAAGAAGAAATATGCTATGGTCATAGTGGATGATTTCACCAGATACACATGGGTGTATTTCTTGCACACAAAAAGTGAAACTGCATCTATCTTGATTGATCATGTCAAGCAACTGGATAAATTGGTTAAAGATTCAGTGAAGATAATAAGAAGTGATAATGGTATTGAGTTCAAGAATTTGATAATGGAAGAGTTCTGCAAAAACCATGGAATCAAGCAGGAATTCTCTGCTCCTGGAACTCCACAGCAAAATGCAGTTATTGAAAGAAAGAACAGAACTCTTATTGAAGCTGCACGTACAATGCTTGATGAAGCAAAGCTTCCAACCTATTTCTGGGCTGAAGCTGTGCAGACTGCTTGTTTTACTCAGAATGCAACACTCATTAACAAGCAAGGAAAGACACCATATGAGATGGTGAAGAAAAAGAAGCCAAATCTGAAGTATTTTCGTGTATTTGGATGCAAATGTTTTGTTCTTAAGACTCACCCTGAACAACTATCCAAATTTGATCTAAAAGCTGATGAAGGAATCTTTGTTGGATATCCACTTTTCACAAAAGCCTTCAGAGTCTATAACTTGAGAACAAGAGTGGTCATGGAATCTATCAATGTCTCTTTTGATGATAAGAAGATTACTGGACTTGAAGATTTCAATGATCATGATCAGCTGAGATTTGAAAATGAAGACTTAAATTCTGATACTGAAAATCCTGACAGTCTAAATCCTGATACTGCAAACTCTGATAGATTAAACTCTAATGTTTTTAAAACTGTGGTGACTTCGCCAAAGGAAGATGCACCTATGCAGGGGGAGCATACTCAAGATACAACCACATCTCAAGAAGCATCAGAACATACATCTGACTCTTCAAGTTCTGATTCGTCAAGTTCTGATAAGCCAAGTTCTGATAATTCTGAAAACTTAAATTCTGAAGAATCCAACTCAGAGAGCATAGTTTCAGGGGGAGCATCAGAAAATGTTGATGAAGATAGCATGGATCATGGGGGAGCATCCAGTTTTAGAGCAAACCTTCCATCCACAAGGAAGTGGACTAAATCACATACACCTGACTTAATAATTGGAAATCTTGATGCAGGTGTCAGAACTAGAACAGCTACTTCAAGTGAATGTCTTTACAATTCTTTTCTTTCTCAGACTGAACCAAAGAAAGTGGAAGAAGCTCTTCAATATGCTGATTGGGTGCAAGCAATGCAGGAAGAGTTAAATGAATTTGAAAGAAATAAAGTCTGGACCCTAGTGCCAAGACCAAAGAACAGATCTGTTGTTGGTACAAAGTGGGTATTCAGAAATAAAACTGATAGTGATGGCATAATTACAAGGAATAAGGCAAGGTTTGTTGCAAAAGGATATTCTCAACAGGAGGGAATTGATTATGATGAAACATTTGCACCAGTTGCTAGATTGGAAGCTATAAGGATATTTTTGGCTTATGATGCTCACAAAAAGTTTACTGTCTTTCAAATGGATGTGAAAAGTGCTTTTTTCAATGGAGAATTGGAGGAGGAAGTATATGTTGAACAACCTCCAGGCTTTGTAGATCCCAAATATCCTAATCATGTCTACAGGCTTGACAAAGCACTTTATGGCCTTAAGCAAGCTCCAAGAGCATGGTATGAGACTTTAGCTCAGTTTATTCTGGAAAGTGGATTTAACAGAGGAACTATAGACAAAACACTGTTCTACCTCAACCATGGAAAGGACTTACTTCTGGTTCAGATATATGTTGATGATATCATCTTTGGTTCTACAAATGACAGACTTTGCAAGAAGTTTGCAAAACTGATGCAGTCAAGATATCAAATGAGTATGATGGGGGAACTAAGCTATTTTATGGGACTTTAAGTCAAGCAGAATGAAGAAGGCACTTTTATTTGTCAAACCAAGTACACCAGAAATTTGCTGAAGAAATTCGGAATGCAAGATTGTTCAAGTACATCCACTCCCATGGCCACTGCAACAAAACTGGATAAGGATACTGGTAAATCAGTAGATATTACTGATTACAGAGGTATGATTGGCTCGTTACTCTATCTAACTGCTAGTAGACCTGATATCATGTATGCTACCTGTCTTTGTGCAAGATTTCAAGCAGATCCAAGAGAACCTCACTTAACAGTTGTGAAAAGAATTTTCAAGTATCTTAGAGGAACATCTGATCTGGGATTGTGGTATCCCAGAGAATCAGATTTTAAACTAATAGGTTACTCAGATGCAGATTTTGCAAGTTGCAAAATTGACAGGAAAAGCACAAGTGGAAGCTGCCAATTTCTTGGAGGCAGATTGGTTTCTTGGTTTAGCAAGAAACAAAAGTCAATTTCCACATCAACTGCAGAAGTAGAGTACATTGCTGCAGGAAGCTGTTGTGCACAGATTCTTTGGATGAAGAATCAGTTACTGGATTATGGGTTAACATATTTTAAAATCCCTATCTACTGTGATAATCAAAGTGCTATTGCTATGACAGGTAATCCAGTTCAACACTCAATGATAAAGCACATCAGCATTAGGTACCACTTCATAAGGGAACATGTGGATGAAGGTACGGTGGAATTGCCTTTTGTTCCAACAGATCAACAACTAGCAGATATCTTCACAAAACCAATGTGTGAAGCTACTTTTACAAGATTGGTAAATGAACTTGGAATAGTTTCAGGTTCTTTCTCTAATTCTGCTTAGCTTTTCTTCTGATGCATCAGACTTTATGATCAGTATTTACAGATATTACTCTCTTTGTGTATTCTGTGCCTAATTGAAAATTGCTTAAGTACTGATTGTTGTCTGATGTGAATTTCTAAACTCTGATAGTGAACTGACTGTTTCTGTGACTATTCAATCCTATGAGGATAACTGTGCTAGATGCTGACCTAGTAGTCTTTAATATACTAGAGATCCCATATTAGAAGTAATTATTTATGTGGAAATCTATTGACACAAGCAAATTCTGATATTGAGCTTAGTTAAGTTTACTTTGTCTATCTTATTACTAAGTCAAAAACTAGAATAATGCTTCTCATCTGTTAAGTTCTGATGTTAGTAAATCTGTTGAATGTACTAAGTGCTGATAAACCTCACTTATCAAAAGAAAAAGTAAAAGAAAAGGGAATAAAAATCAGGTACTCCTTTGAGATCTAGAGTAAAAATGTGGAAGGGACGACCCAAGTGCATTGCTGGTATTAAGTAATATGCATCAGAAAAAGCAAAAATAAATATTTTTCTTGGTAACTTTTCACACTCTATGATTACTGGAGAAATACTCTGATAATAGCATAAATTCTGATAAGCAGTCGTGACTCACTTACACTGAGAAGCCACTGTAAAATAGAATTTCAAAATATGCATAAAATAAGCACAAAACAGTTGAGGTGGACTCATGCATGAACTCATTCAATAATAGGCTTCAGAATAAAGACAGATTTTAAGTAAAGTTCTTAGTTATGCCTTATTTCTAAGATGTACTGAAGTGAATCAGACTTTACTCTCTGTCTGGTATTTAGCTTAAATGCACTCACTTTAACTCCATATGAATGATGAAAATTACTGTGGTGGTCAATATTGTTTTAGATGAACAGTTTATGTGTCAGATTGCATAAATTCTGAGGACAAGTTCTGCTGGAAGTTATGATAAATAAGTTCTGAAGAACCGAAATCAGAATTTGTGTGAAGAATCACAGAGATAGGCATTCATTTTTCGAGTTAAGAAATCATGTTCTGATGACTGTTAAGTTCTGATATAAGTCTAAGTGCTGATATTAAATTCTGATCCTTTACTTGACTTATTTGTGGTTAAAATCTGAAACAGTCTTATTTTAAATCAGAATATGTTTGGGTGGAATATTAACAGTCAATATAATTAGGGTTAGTGGTACACGTCCATGCACAGTACTTTTTACTTGTTTCTTGTGCGCATTAAACCCTATTTTACGTTTTGGCGGACTGGGCATTTTGATAATGGCGGTGCTACTGGTACTCCCAACATTGTTTTTGAAGTGGATGATTTTGAACATGTGGTAACTCCTGGAACAGTTTGTAGGGCTCTACGTTTACCAGAAAGCTGCATTTTCTCAACACCGGAGGAACCAGTTCTACAGCAGCTCATGGCCAATTTGGGGTATGAGAAGAGTTTGGCTAAGCTTGGACAGTTGAAACGAGCACATATCGGAAAGGAATGGAGCTTTTTCTTCGACTGCATCACTAAAACCTTCGGGAATAAGTGTTCCAACTTTGATGTCATTCCAATAATGAGTCAGCACATCGGGTATGCTATTATTAACCAAACTCATTTTGATTTTGCAAGTGCTGTGCTAGGTTTTATAGGGGATGGGATGACAGAGGATATGAATGTTGTCTACTTTGCTAGATTCTGTTAGCTTATATATAATTTCTGTTGTGCTGATGAACCCCAACCTACCACTGACTTATTTCCACCCTTTAAACTTGCAAAATGGGCTTTTAATGACTTGGTAAATGCTGACCTTAAGAAAATGGTGGTTAGTCCTTTACAGATTCCTCAGTCTGTAAAACAGATCCTGGTAAATGCTGATCCTCAAACCTATAGATATGTTTATCCTGATGTTCAACCTACCACCACATCCCAAACACCACAACAACCATCAGAACATACCACTCATACATCTATACCTCAATCCTCTATCAGAACACATCTCAAACCTTCACAGATAGCTCAACCTTCATCCTCAGCACCTACTGTGAAGCCTTCATCTTCCAAGCCCAAGAGGACAAGGACTGTCCCTCAGACACTACAGAAGAGAAGGAGGATTGTTCTGAGAGATGAGTCTGATAGTAAGGAATAGGTTTCTGCATCAGAACCTGTTGTTAAAGAAGCTGAGAAGGTACCTTCTCAGAAGGATTCTGGAATTGGGGGATCTAAGCTTCTCAAAAGGCTTAGAAGAATGACTTATGCTGAAACTCCCAAGGAATCCCCACCTTCAAAGAGATACAAGAAACAGAGAGTTAAAAGGCCAGCTTCAGATGATGAGGAAGCAGCAGCTCAGGAAGGAGATCAGGAATCTCTGATCTCAAAAGAACCAGAATTTGCTGAAGCTACTGCATCTCCCTCTTCATTGTCCCCAACTCAGGAAGCTTCTACAGATAAGGCAAACACACCATCTGTGTCTCCTGTACATGAAACTGTATCTCCTGTAGACCCAGGCACAAACTGAAATTGATATTCACAACCTGGTTGTGCCTGCGGTTCTCTACTTAGAAGCTCCAACAACAATTAATCCATCAACAACACCTTTTACTGATGCTACTCAAACTCCAGAATTGTCTACAACACCTTCTCTGCATCTAGATGTTGATGATCAGAATATAGGTGAGCATCAGGATATGGCTATTGATCAGAACTTGGAAACAAATCAACACTTAGAGGATGATGCTGAAGCCTCAATTGCTTCTCATACTGTTGTTTTATCAGAAGATGCTGATTCTGTCAGTTCTGATGCTTCAAATGCTGATACTATTGGTGATGCTGCTATAAATGCTGATGCTGATGAAGCTGGTCCTTCAGGACATGCACCTCAACAGACTGTTTCTAAATCTGAACTAGTCAAGAAGTTTGTTCGAGGAGCAGTACCAGTACCTTGGAGTGAAACTCCTAGAGGACAGGAGTGGACTAAGGAATGGAACTCAGTTACCTTTGTTCCATCTGCAAAGATTCTTGCTGAGCACTAGGCAAAAGCTGATGAGATGTTAATTAATGATGATTTCAAGACACAGCTTCGAGTCACTGTATTGAGTACTAGACATCTTCAAGGTCTACATTCCACAACTCATGCAGAGCTGCATAACGTTAAGGAAGAATTGCTCAAGCAAGAGATGACTCAGAAAATTGATAAGAAAAAATTCTTCCAACCTACCTTTGACAGAGTTGCTTACATTGAAAAGACCCAAGAGAAGCAACAGTCTCAGATTGATAATATTTTGAAAAATCAAGCTTCTCAGCAATCTCAACTCGATGAAATCCAAGCCTCAGTGGAATTGCTTGTCTCTCTTCTCTTACCTGCTGATGCCAAAAAGGGGGAGAAAGTAATTAAGTCCAAATGCAAAATTGATCAGACACTGAAGGGGAAGGATGATGAAAAAGATGACCAGGGAAACTCTGGAATGGGTGGAGGTCATGGTCAAGGTAGAAGTTTCTCATCAAGAAGAGCTGAAATTACAAGTCACAGAACAAGTTCTGATGCTGGAAAAAGAATTACTTCTGCTACTGGTAAAAGGATAAGTTCTGATGAACTTTTGGATCTTGATGAAGAAATATCAAGACAGCTATTTCTAAAAGAAAATCCCGGAATGGACTTTGAGAGTCTGATGGAAGAAGAAGCTAGACTTAAGTCAGAAAAAGTCAAATCTAAGTCTGAAGCTTCTGTTGGTAAAAAGAAACTTCCAAAGGCCAAAGGCATTGTGATAAAAGAAAGAACAAATCCTGAAGCAACCAAGGCTAAATCACAATTACAGATAGATCCAAGGTCCAAGGGCAAAGAGAAAGTTGGTGAACCTATCAAGGTTTATGTGCCTCCTGTGGATGAAGAAATTACTGTTGAAGATGCTGATCTTGCTCTGACTTCAAGAAAAATTTCTAAGACAACCTCTGACAAGGCTCAAGTTGTTCAGAGTAAAGATATAGTTAGTTCTGATATCTCAAAGAAACAAGTAACCTCTGACATAGCTCAAGTTAACTTGATATCAGAAGATAAATCAAAGGAAACCTCTGACATTGCTCATGTTAAACCTTCAAAGATACTCCTACCACGATTCACCAAAGCCACACAAACTCAACCTTTGAAGACTGCTGTAAGTGGTTTTGAAGCAAGAGTGGTTACTGGAAAGGAAGCAAGAGATAAATCTGGATTGGGTAGTGCTGATGAAAGAAGAATACAGAACACAACCAATTATCCAACTTCCTTAAGTGAACCAGGTATTGGAGCAACTCCTGAAAGATTGAATCAATTAGAATCTGTACAGATGGTTTACCATACCTATTTGAGAGAACACATCTTGTTGTACTTCATGACAGATGGTAGGGTTTATCATATAAGGGAAAATATCATTCCACTGAAGTATTTTGAAGAATTGGAATATGTATTATTCTTACTTCAAGTGAATGAAAAAATAACAGAAAGTGCTGCAAACTATTTGAAGAGTCAAATTCAGAAACAGAAAAGGCTTTATTCTGTTAAGTATGACAGCATATATCTTCCAAAGTACAGAGATCACAAGGGTGATATTGTTGAGATGAAGCCTAACTCTGTTAAGATTATAACTACCTTTCTGGGTTACAAGGCTGTGGAATTCAATCTTGAGTCTGACAAGGCATATTTAATCAGACTGGATCAGGCCATAAGGAAAGCTAAAATTAATGATCTCAGGGCTGCAATCTTTTAAACTGGTGAAGATTCTGCAGAACTTAAAGATGCTAAAAGGAGGATGATTGATGAACTCAGATATGCTGAGAGATGTTTGTGAAAGAATTATCTCAGAACAACTCCTGACATCAGAGAGATCAGAAAGTGAAGCCAAGTCAAGATCTACAACTGCTCAAATTCTGATATGTATACAGACTGAAGTTGTTATCAGAAGTTAAAGTTGGTAAAGCTTTAAGGACTGTAAGTTGTAGTTATCTAGTCAAATTCTCATGCATTTGTACTTAATATTTTTGACATCATCAAATATCTGTTAAACTTGTATATTATGCTAATTTACAAGTTCGGGGAGATTGTTAGATATATTTGATAATGTCATGATTAATATGATTTATGTTTAGTTTTCAGATCTTACTTAAACAGGACAAATCAGTACTTAACTGAAATCAGCACTTATACTGAAGTCAGAACTTAAGTCATCAGTACTTAAGGTTCAGGAGATATTTATCAGAAGATAATATTAGGACTTAAAGGAAATATTCAGATAAGGAAGTCAGCTGATTAAAGGAAAAGAAGATCAGGACAAACGTAAGAAGAGATATGCATGAAGAAGGAATTCTATGAAGAATAGAATACTTGGAAGAAAAGATATCTGATTGATATATTTTAGGAAGCAGAATTATATTCCATATCAATTAGCAATTATCTTGTAACTGTGTAGTATATAAACACAGACATAGGGTTTACACTATAAGTGTTATCATTATCAAGAAGATTATTCATTGTAACCCTAGCAGCTCTCGTGATATTTGTTCATCACTGAGAGAGGACAGTTCCATACTGTAACAGAGTTTATTATTTTGAATAAAGTTTTTTTTTTCAGTTACTTGAGTTATTAGAGTTCGATTTGATTGTGCTATACACTGTATTCAACCCCCTCTACAGTGTGTGTGACCTAACAGCTACTTAGCCGCTAAGTAACTGAAAAAACAATCCAATTCGATACCCATATCGGATAATTATCCAAACCGCGATTCTTATAAAACACTATATATGAAAATAACGTAATAATATCCCGTCTTTCGAAGATACGATTTTTGTTGGTTTACCGAAATGATTATCGTATCGAGAATCTTGCGTCGGGCCGCGCACGGGTCAAACCGTAATCCGGATCGAAAAAGTCAAAACACGGAAAATGTCCAGAATTACCACATTAGGTTAGGAAGGAGTTTTCAGAAGAGTTTTGGGTTGTAAAAATGCAAAAATGGTTGAGGTTAAACGATTCCTGACTTTATAAAATAATTTTGTAATTATTCAGAAAATAATTAATAATTCATAAATCATTATAAAATCATCTATCAGTCCAAAAATTACCAAAAAAAATCATAATTATCTAAATTTTATTCTGGACATATAAAAATTAAAATACTCAAAGAATATCACATATAAACATCCAAAACATCACTTCAATTACCAGATTATTCACCAAAATTCACATAAAATCACATAAACAATTCCAAACAATAATAATAATAATATTTGAAAATATGGAATATTACAATCTACCCCCTTATAAGGATTCCGTCCTCGGAATTAGCAGAAGAAAGCACTAAGGGATCTTCTAACCAACTTCCCACTCTTGCATACTTAACTTTTCTCAAAATTTCAAATAACACTGAAATTCTTTATACCACACAATTATCATGGGAGCTTCACTCCGCACCATTGTTCCTTCCACAAGTCATTTGACCAATTTCTCAATAGAATCACTTTTACTGATCGAGAGAAAGAAGAAAGATAGAGAAAAAGAAAAAGAAAGAGAGAGAAATAAATAGAAAGAGAAGTAAGGAAACAGACTAGCTTCATTATACGCCACTGATATTATAACCGCATCGCAGTCCACTTTTGCTCTTGGTAATCCCATCACATAACCCTGCTTTGACTTGACCAGGATAACTGCTTAACTTGATTGGCATACCTTCGAATATTTGGAATGATAAAATCATGGAATTTGAAAAAGAAAAGAATTTTATATCATAACGGGACGAAAATCTGAATTTATGAGAAAGTGTTGTTGAAATGAAAGAATAACTGAGAGATCAATATGATCAAATGAACTTAGTATTGCGTGTCCAAATTAAGACACTACTAAAGGTTGTTAACCTTCATGTATTCACAATGCACACAAGTGATGGCGTCCCATCCAACTCCTATCACACAGACATGTATACCTTGTGTCCCTTATAGTTAAGGTTGTTCATCTCAGTCAGAATAAAAGAATATCAAAAGAATTTAAGATCGAATGAATTTCAAAGTGTGTTTATTTAGTAGGTATTACACACTAGATTACACAATTTTCTATTTTATTGGATTGGTTATATTTTAAACCGGTCATTACTTCCTGTTATCTTTCCAACAAATATTGAGACCCGTAGCACCTTTAAGTCTCTTTACATTCTCAACTGTTACTCTTCTCTTTTTCTATAAATTACTTTTTCTAGTCAGCCTTCTCTTCTCATTCAATTTCTTAAAATTCTTCATTCGCATCAAAATCAAGCATGTCGTCTTCATCCATGAACTCAATCTCATCATCTACGAGGGTATAGTCTTTTATGGTCCAGAAAGTGATGAAGAGATTCCGGTGGTGCTCCCACGAATCCAGAACATGGTGAATTTGGAAAAGGCGAGGGAAGCAGCAGAGAAGGCCAAAGAGAAGAAGAAGAAGGGTGACAGGGGTGGTTCTCCCCCCTCCTCTATCGCAATAGCATAAGTTGATGTAGTGCTAGGCTTGAGTGGAGGGGAGTGGTTGTTTTAAGTTTTTTTTTAAGAAAATTATTGTTATGTTTGAACTTATTTTTGTAAGGTTTATGTTTTTTTAATGAAAAATATTTTTTATTACTTTCTGCCTCGAATCTTTTAATGTGTGAATTGTTCTTACATATCCAATTATTGGCATGATTTATCATTGATTATACTTGAATAGACTATTATAAACAACTGATTAAATGATCTCTCTGTTGCTATAATATAATAAAAATGATAAATTAATGAATAATGCTGAAATTTGGTAGATAATCATTGTGTACATGAATATAACAATGTTATTCTAGCTCTTTTTATCACATAACAAGATTTGTTTTTTATTATTGAATATTAATTGTTAGGTAATGAATTACACACAGAGGGGGGGGGTGAATGTGTTTTTGTGTTTTTAATGCTTTTATTGAACTATTTTGGTTGTGAACAAAGTAAATCAAAAGTGGTAGTGAAATGTGTTCATGCAGAAATTAAACATACAATAATAAAGAACACGGACCTTTCAAAACTCACTTAATTTTATATTAAAATTAAGAATATTTTGCTACAAAATTTCTATGCTCTTTGTTGATAAAGAGCTTAGCTTCTTTCTTGAGAGAATACAAGAGTTCTTGATCTAAAATTGTTACCTCTAACAAAGGACCAATGTTAAATTTATAATTTAGTTAACTACTGGTTTACACAGTGTTTAATAAGACATGCTTTTTACTTTAGTAAACTGTCACTTATCATTTCCATTTTAGGAAAAGTATATCTTCCATTTATGGCTTAGCATATCTTTGCATACTGTGTTAACTTTGATCTTCCTTTGTCAGTTAATCTTCACCCTTGATCTTGCACACTCTTCAAGCTGCTTTTTGTAGACTTGTCAATCCAGCTGGTTGGATTGTTTATTGATTATTAATCTTGGATATTGAACTGGTCTGCAAATTGTACTTTTTAGATTTTACCTCGAGATCTCCAGTTTGGCCTATAGAGAACTTGACATCTCGATAAGTATATTGTCTTATCGAGATCTCTAGTACTCCATAGTAAATTTGTCCTGTAGAGGTCTCTGAGTTCTCTATAAAAGAATTTGGCTTGTCGAGATCTCTATGTTGAGTGGCATTTATGACACTTTATAACGCTCCATTAAGCTTTAAATTGGTGTATTTGTACTCAAGTTGTTGGTGTTTTAATGTGTTTTCTAGTGTTTTTGCATTTTAGGCATTAATCTGGGATTCAGGTAAATTAGCATTGATTTGATGTTAATATGGTGTCCAAGGAATAAAGGCTCGTGAAGACCAACTCGTTGCAGCAAGAAAAGAAGGCAATTCCAGTTTTTTCAGAAGACCGGCGCGCCCGCGCTGTGCTAGCGCGCGACCGCGCCCGAGAAACAGAATGTCAGCGCGCCCACGCTAATGAAGCGCGCGCCCGTGCCAGGTTGGGAATCCAGTTTCCTGTTTCAATTAGAAGACTATTTTTCTGGGCTTTTGGATTGATTGGGGTGCTATTTAAAGACAATAAAAAGACGTTTTTTATAATAGAGCTTAAGGTTTACCCAGTGCGCACCCGAAGGGTAGCGGTTGTGGGTTACCTACGATAAATAAAAAAAAAGAAAAAAAGAAGAAGACCTATAACACAATTCAACGAAGGCAAAGAAGATCTAGTTTATTCTTGTGAATCTTTGTTCTAAGTTGTAATCTTGGATTCTCATTCTTGTTTTGTTAAACCTAATACTCTGGAATACGTACGTTGTTTAATATTTGTTTATAAAGATGTTAGATATATTTGAGATGTCATGTCTAATATGTTTCATGTTTAGTTTTCAGATCTTAACAAATAGGAAATATAAGTACTTACTGAAATCAGTACTTACTGGAAGTCAGAACTTAAGGATATCAGAACTTAGGTTATCAGAAGATAAATATCAGAAGATAGATATCAGAACTTAAGTACGGGAGGACTTACAGTTAAGGAAGGAAGCTGATTTATAGGAAAGAAGAACGAGACTAACACAAAAGAAGATATGCATGAAAAGAGTTAGAAGACTGAAAGAATTATATAAGATATCTGATTGATATATTTTAGGAGACAGAATTATATTCCATATCAATTAGAAGTTATCTTGTAACTGTGTACTATATAAACACAGATATATGTTTACACTATAAGTGTTATCATTATCGAGAAGATCATACATTGTAACCTAGCATCTCTCATGATATTTGTTCATCACTGAGAGAGAACAGTTCCATTGTAACAGAGTTTATTATATTGAATATATTTGTTTACTGTTACTTATGTTTGAAATCCCCTTCTACAGTGTTGAATATATCTGTTTCCAGTATCACAAACTCTATTTTTGACATATAATATACCAAATTGATCAGGAGAAAATTATCTACCAGATTATGCCATCAAATCACACAAACAACATCAAGAACAAAAATTCATATTTTAATCCATAATTAATTCGAAATAAAATAATTAAATCAGAAAAATACCTTGATTTCTGGGCAGAAACAAATGGTTGATTCAGAAAGAAGATTTTGAGAGCTTCGTTTTGATATATAACACGCCCGGATCGGAGTTCTATAACGCCTTCGTTCGTGCGTTTGATTTTCAAGAACGCGGTTTTATTCGACATTTTCTCTGTATTTTACGGGGTTTTACCGATTGATTGTGATTATATGAATAAAATGACATAATAAAAGGGCTATATATATTTATGGAATATTGGATCATGTTGGATCATTTTTTTGGATCGTTTTGGATCGTTAAATTAGTTACTTAACCGCTAAGTAACTGCAAAAATGATCCAATTCGATACCCATATTGGATAATTATCCAAACCGGGATTCTTATAAAACACTATATATGAAAATAATGTAATAATATCTCGTCTTTCGAAGATATGGGTTTTGTTGGTTTACCGAAATGATTATCGTATCGAGAATCTTGCGCCGGGCCGCGCACGGGTCAAACCGTAATCCGGATCGAAAAAGTCAAAACACGGAAAATGTCCGGAATTACCACATTTGGTTAGGAAGGAGTTTTCGGAAGAGTTTTGGGTTGTAAAAATGCAAAAACGTTTGAGGTTGAACGATTCCCGACTTTATAAAATAATTTGTAATTATTCAGAAAATAATTAATAATTCATAAATCATTAAAATCACATATAAAAATTAAAATACTCAAAGAATATCATATATAAACATCCAAAACATCACTTCAATTACCAGATTATTCACCAAAATTCACATAAAATCACATAACAATTCCAAACAATAATAATAATAATATTTGAAAATATGGGATATTACAATCTACCCCCCTTATAAGGATTCCGTCCTCGGAATCAGCAGAAGAAAGCATTAAGGGATCTTCTAACCAACTTCCCACTCTTACACACTTAACTTTTCTCAAATTTCAAATAACACTGAAATTCCTTATACCACACAATTATCACGGGAGCTTCACTCCACACCATTGTTCCTTCCACATGTCATTTGACCAATTTCTCAATAGAATCACTTTTACTGATCGAGAGAAAGAAGAAAGATAGAGAAAAAGAAAAAGAAAGAGAGAGAAATAAATAGAAAGAGAAGTAAGGAAATAGACCGGCTTCGTTATACGCCACTGATATTATAACCGCATCGCAGTCCACTGTTGCTCTTGGTAATCCCATCACATAACCCTGCTTTGACTTGACCAGGATAACTGCTTAACTTGATTGGCATACCTTCGAATATATGAAATGATAAAATCATGGAATTTGAAAAAGAAAAGAATTTTATATCGTAACGGGACGAAAATCTGAATTTATAAGAAAGTGTTGTTGAAATGAAAGAATAATTGAGAGATCAATATGATCAAATGAACTTAGTATTGCGTGTCCAAATTAAGACACTACTAAAGGTTGTTAACCTTCATGTATTCATAATACACACAAGTGATGACATCCCATCCAACTCCTATCACACAGACAGGTATACCTTGTGTCCCTTATAGTTAAGGTTGTTCATCTCAGTCAGAATAAAAGAATATCAAAAGAATTTAAGATCGAATGAATAAAACTGAAAAGATTTCAAAGCTGATATTTCTGGAGAAAAATGAAATCCGCAAAAAGAGATTCTGGAACAAAATGATTAAACGAGTGTTAGGGAATATATCCTCAAACAATTACTTCTTTTTGAGAGATGTCAAAAGGAATTATAGAAAGAGAAGGTATTTCCAAAGTCTTAATACTTATCTTCTATTTAAACTCTTCTATTGCCTCGCTATCCGGTTCTGGACACTTCTTCATGTTCCAAGGATATCGATAATCTTCATCGTCATCGAATCGTAGTAGCCTGGAAAGATTCCACAACAGAAGTTTACAGCTTCCCGGAATTCCATCCAGCTCCGCACAACCATATCAAACGAATGTGCGTATCTTAACTTACTTGTTGGTACTATATCCAATAGTCCAACAGGAACTCGATATGAGCTCGAACGTCCTCACATAGCTATACACACTCCTACACACTCTCGTTTCTAGTTTACTATAACCTCAGCTCTGATACCAACCTGTAAGGCCCTAAATCCGGGGTCAAGGGATTTGGTCATCACTATAAAACCTCAATCCAAATTAACCTGTTTAATCAATAAATAAATGGCAGCGGAAGATATTTATCATAAATGACCCCAAACTAATCCAAGATCTTTTAAGGTTACAGTTCTAGAAACAAGATATCCAAATTCCATAAATAAATTTTCTCCTTCTTTTAAAACTCTTTTCAATAAATCTCAATCTCAAAATTTAACCCACTAGTATAACTTCGAAATGAAGTATACTAGGCCCAAATAAAATACACAACTATAATATAATATAATATAAACAACCTTATACAATAAAACTTACACTAGTTCACAAACCCTGGACCAACTACCTTCCAAGAGCTTCTTCTTTGCTTCCTCGAATTACGCAGCTAAACAGCGCAAACTAATCCTCACTGGAGGTTAAATTGGAAAACAGGCAAGTATGAGCGAAAGAAATGCTCAGCAAGATCATTATAGCATATATAGGGTCATTTTGATATAAAACCGATATCTGCATTAGAGCAGAACATTTAAAATCATAATTGTTGAATCATAAAATTTTAGTTGAGGAACCCCATAATTGATTCCTTAATTGTATTCAAAACCATTTTGATATTTTTGAGCGAAATCCTTTAGCAATACTTTGAATCTTGATGAGAATAAAACTCGTAAAACAATGTTTACGGAAATATCGTAAACCACAATAACATGAAACAATGATTATGGATTGAATCATAAACCTTACTCAAAACCGAACTCTTGAAATTAATACTTATTTTGCTGTCATATCAAATTAGATATCAATACGAACTTTGATGCTCACAACACCCATACTGAAGTCAACATCAATCATCTATACTAATACCACCTTTGATATTTAACAACAACGTAAGTATCAGCATAAATCAGAATCTGAATCAAAACTGCATTTCACCATTATTCCAAGATAGAAACAGTTGATAAATTATTTATTCTATGAATATCAAAAAAATGATATGATAACTTAGATTGGGATCATTCTCCGACGGACGTACTATCACATGCTGATCAGCCCGTGTGATAGCACAAGGTCATGATTCGTAGAAACGTGACCCCAAAAACATGAGTACTCAAACAAAAGGCAATATACCTGCCTGTGACAAAAATTATGTCATAATATTCCATATGGCACTTAGAAATAGCCCTCCGCGGGACCGTCCATCCCGATCACTTACGCATTTATGATCCAATCTTAAAACCTTTTATTGAAATGGGGTCATAATAATCGACACCCGAAATAATTTTATTCCCCCAATACTTGGGTAGGAATATTCGCAACCAAATCACTTTTCTTAAAATCCAAAACATTTATAAATCCGATAATTGGATAAGTAAAATCACTTGACTATTTTGAACATAATAGCAGATGAGTATTTGCATAAAGAGAATTATTTAATTCAGCGATATGTAAAACATCTATCTATTACGAACTGAATAAGGAAAGCAATACTTGCATGATAAGATTCAAAATAAATATCACTTGAACAATAAGTGATGATAGGGATACTTGCCTTTGGATTCTTAGCAGTTAGTCACACTCGTAGAAACACATCTATTCTGAAATTATGTCTCAAAGCATCACCGTCTTTATTCTACTAATCCTTTGGTCTGCTGTTCATGCAGTGCTGCAACCCAATATTCCATACTATTCAATTTTAGCCTTCATCCATTTCATCTGATCCTGATCGTCTTGAAAGAATCACATCTATAATTAAAAGATATAACTTTAATCACCTTGACGATAATCACTCGACGAACTGCGCGTCAAAAGCCTATCGTCTACCCATACATAAATATAACAGACAAACACTGGACTCTTGATCCACATACACACATAATTCACATAGCACGTAAGCACATAACTCATGTACCATATAATTTATAACACACATCCCTCGGTTCGTCAAAAGGTTCGACTCGGTATGTTTAAAACTGAAATCGGGTTAAAATACGTATTTTAGATAAATAAGCGACTCATAATTATTTGCAAAAACAATCGAGTCCCCGAAACAAAATAATTTAGGTCTAGAAAGTATTTTTATTGAAAGCAGAATATTTTTCTGAGTCTAGAGGCGTTCGTTTCGTATTAAACGGACGGACGATTGATTTAATAGGAATTTTTGAACATTTTTCGGAATAAAAATTGGACTCCGAATCATTTAATAATTAAATAATAGGGTTTGAACACCCAAATCTGACTTTAAAATAATTTTATAATAAATATCGAGCCTTGAAAATAATTTTAAATAATATTTTAAAGCTCGAAACTATTTTTTAGAATTTTTAAATTAATTTTAAATAATTCAATCTAATTATTAAATCAATTAAAATTAATTTATAATTAATTAAATTAATTAATCAATTAATTATAAATTAATAGATTAATTAAAATAATTAAAAACTAATTAAAATTAATTAATAAAATAATTTTGATTTATTTTTGAATAAATAAATAATTAAAATAATTTTTTGAATTTAAAATAGTTAAATAACCGATTTTCTGGTTTTTAAAATAATAAAAATATTATTTTTAAAATAAAACTAAACAGAAATCAAAATTTTGTGAGTTTTTAAAACTGCAGGGATTGAAATGCAAATACGAGAAAAGAACGATGGCTAAATTCTTCCTCCTACATTCACCGGTGACGGGCGGGGAAGCCATTAACGGCGATCCCGCCGCCGTCTGAAGCTTTCCGGCGAGTTGAAACTACCACCAGAAATTGCTCAAATTTTCAGGGAATGATCCCCACAACTACAGGAACACATCTGCAAGACTAGAATCATCAAACATTAACGATTTTTACCGGAAAATTTAATCAAAACTTCCGACGCCGCTATGACTGATTTTCCGACGAGGGCCTTCCGGTTATCGTTCGTTAATTTCATAAACACCATTCGACTCGCATGTTTACGATCAATTCATTCATGTATTCAATTTCAACAGATAACCCCCATCAAAGAAAAACCCAAATTCCAATTAAGAACATTCAAACTCTATAAACCCTAATTTTGAATTCGAGAATCAAACTCACTTTTCTACATGTTATTGAACTCTATTTTTGACATATAATATACCAAATTGATCAGGAGAAAATTATCTACCAGATTATGCCATCAAATCACACAAACAACATCAAGAACAAAAATTCATATTTTAATCCATAATTAATTCGAAATAAAATAATTAAATTAGAAAAATACCTTGATTTCTGGGTAGAAACAAATGGTTGATTCAGAAAGAAGATTTCGAGAGCTTCGTTTTGATATATTACACGTCCGGATCGGAGTTCGATAACGCCTTCGTTCGTGCGTTTGATTTTCAAGAACGCGGTTTTAATTCGACATTTTCTCTGTATTTTACGGGGTTTTACTGATTGATTGTGATTATATGAATAAAATGAAATAATAAAAGGGCTATATATATTTATGGAATATTGGATCGTGTTGGATCATTTTTTTTTGGATCGTCTTGGATCGTTAAATTAGTTACTTAGCCGCTAAGTAACTGCAAAAACGATCCAATTCGATACCCATATCAGATAATTATCCAAACCGGGATTCTTATAAAACACTGTATATGAAAATAACGTAATAATATCCCGTCTTTCGAAGATACGGGTTTTGTTGGTTTACCGAAATGATTATCGTATCGAGAATCTTGCGCCGGGCCACGCACGGGTCAAACCGTAATCCGGATCGAAAAAGTCAAAACACGGAAAATGTCCGGAATTACCACATTAGGTTAGGAAGGAGTTTTCAGAAGAGTTTCGGGTTGTAAAAACGCAAAAACGGTTGAGGTTGAACGATTCCCGACTTTATAAAATAATTTTATAATTATTCAGAAAATAATTAATAATTCATAAATCATTATAAAATCATCTATCAGTCCAAAAATTACTAGAATAATATCACAATTATCTAAATTTTATTCTGGACATATAAAAATTAAAATACTCAAAGAATATCACATATAAACATCCCAAACATCACTTCAATTACCAGATTATTCACCAAAATTCACATAAAATCACATAAACAATTCCAAACAATAATAATAATAATATTTGAAAATATGGGATATTACATATACTGTGGGATATGGCTTGATTTCAAAGGACAATGTCATCATTGAGGAGGTTGCTCTAGTGGATGGACTCACACATAATCTGTTTAGTATCATCCAGCTTTGTGATAAGGGCAACTCAGTCTCTTTCAATTCTGAAGTCTGTGTTATGACAAACATGAAAAGCAACAAAATGGTCCTTACTGGAGTAAGAAAAGAAAATGTGTATCTAGTTGACTTCAACTCAACAAATGCAAAATCTGTTACTTGTTTCCTCAGTAAAGCAAGTCAAGATGAAAGTTGGGTATGGCACAAGAAGCTGTCCCATCCAAACTTCAAAATCATGAATGAGCTAGTTAAAAAAGAACTGGTTAGAGGCATTCCTCAAGTGGAGTTCTCAAAGGATGGATTGTGTGATGCCTGCCAAAAAGGAAAGCAGATTAAAGCATCATTCAAAAGGAAGCTTGAATCAATAATTGAAGAACCTTTGCAACTATTGCACATGGATCGATTTAGACCAGTCAATGTATTGTCCATATCAAAGAAAAGATATTGCCTAGTAATTGTAGATGATTTCTCAAAGTTCTCTTGGACATATTTTCGAAAATCCAAAGATGAAACTAGTGAAATCATCATCAATCACATAAGGCAAGCTAACAATCATCCTGACTTCAAAGTTAGAAGAATCAGGAGTGACAATGGAACTGAGTTCAAGAATTTTGTGATGAGATCATTTTATGAAGAGAATGGGATCATGCATGAATTTTCTGCATCTAGAACTCCACAACAAAATAGAGTGGTAGAAAGGAAGAACAAATATCTTATTGAAGCTGCAAGGACAATGCTGGAAGAATCAAAGTTGCTAACATACTTTTGGGCTGAAGCTGTGAATACTACATGCTACACTCAGAATATTTCTTTGATCAATCAAGCAAAGTGCATGACACCCTATCAATTGTTCAAGAATAGGAAACCAACTCTAAATTTCTTACATGTCTTTGGCTGCAAATGCTATATCCTAAAGAATCAAACTTATCAACATGGAAAATTTGATGCTAAAGCAGATGAAGGAATTTTTGTTGGATATGCTGTTGGAAAAGCATTTAGAGTCTACAATATAAGAACCAACATTGTAATGGAATCTGTGCATGTTGTGTTTGATGATAGAAAGATTGAAGGACTGCAAGATGAAGATTTCCATGAAAGCCTCAAATTTGATAATGTTGAGATGGTTAGTAATGACAGTGATGATGAAAGTGATCAAGAAATAGTGGCTAAGGATAATGTGGAAAAATCCACTACTAATGAAGCACACAACTCAACATCTATCGAGTTACAGAATGCTTCATCCGTCGGTAGGTAATCTGCTTCATCCGTTGGTAGACAATCAGCTTCATCCGTTGAGATACAAAGTGCATCATCTGTCGGAACAATGAGAGAAGCTGAGAGTCAAGACAAATCACTTACAGAAAGAACTCCATCTTTAAGTCAAAGATCCATAAACTCAGGGGGAGTTTCTTTTAATCAAAACTCAGTCACACATCAAGACAAAAATGGGGCCTCTTCATCAAGAGCTAATCTACTACAACAGAGAAAATGGATAAGAGATCACCCTTTTGAGCTCATTATTGGTGATGCATCTTCTAGAGTTCAGACAAGGAAAGCAACTCAAGAAGAATGTATGTATAGCAGCTTCCTCTCTAAGGAGGAACCAAAGAAGGTAGAAGAAGCTCTGTTAGATCCTGATTGGGTTTTAGCTATGCAGGAAGAGCTAAACCAATTTGAAAGGAACAATGTGTGGAAGCTGGTACCCAAGCCTAAAGGGAAGAACTCAATTGACACCAAGTGGGTATTCAGAAACAAGATGGATGAAAATGGCATAGTCATCAGGAACAAAGCTAGATTGGTTGCTAAGGGCTATTGTCAACAAGAATTAATAGATTTTGATGAAACGTTTGCTCCTGTTGCAAGACTTGAAGCCATCAGAATTTTCCTAGCCTATGCAGCCCATGCCAATTTCAAAGTCTATCAAATGGATGTCAAAAGTGCCTTTCCGAATGGAGATTTGGAGGAGGAAGTCTATGTCAGTCAGCCTCCTGGTTTTGAGGATCCAAATTTTCCTGATTATGTCTACTATCTTCTGAAAGCACTTTATGGATTGAAGCAAGCACCTAGAGCCTGGTATGATACTTTTTCAAAGTTTCTCTTAAAGAATCATTTCACTAGAGGTACTGTTGATAAAACTCTATTTTTTAGAAATGTTAACGGCTCTAGCATACTTTTTCAAATTTATGTAGATGATATTATATTTGGCTCTACAGATTAAAAACTTTGCAAAATGTTTGCCAAATTAATGCAAAGTAAGTATGAAATGAGCATGATGGGATAACTAACTTACTTTCTTGGTTTACAAGTTAAGCAAGTTAGTGATGGAATATTCATTAGTTAAACCAAATACATTTATGATCTTTTAAAGAAGTTTGAACTAATGGATTGCACAACTGCAAGAACTCCCATGGCCACTGCTACTAAACTTGAATTAAACACTACTGAAAAGTCTGTGGATATTTCAAGTTATAGAGGCATGGTTGACTCACTTTTGTGCTTAAAAGCTAGTAGGCTAGATATAATGTTTGCTACCTGTCACTGTGCTAGATTTCAGGCCGATCCTAGAGAATCTCACTTAATTGCTATTAAGAGAATCTTCAGATATCTCAAGGGTACACCAAAACTTGGCATTTGGTATCCTAGAGATTCTGGTTTTGATCTAACTGGTTATTCAGATGCAGATGATGCAGGTTGTAGAATTGATAGAAAAAGTACAATAGAAACCTGTCAATTTCTAGGAAACAAACTAATATCCTGGTTCAGTACAAAGCAAAATTCAGTTTCTACTTCTACAGCAGAAGCTGAATATATTGCTGCTGGCAGTTGCTGTGCACAGATTTTATGGATTAAAAACCAATTGTTGGACTATGATATGCAAGTGGAAAGAATTCCTATTTTCCGTGATAACACCAGTGCAATTGCCATCACTGAAAATCCAGTACAACATTCAAGAACAAAGCACATAGATATCAAGTACCACTTCATTAGGGAATATGTAATGAATGGTACTGTGGAACTTCATTTTGTTCCAAGTGAAAAGCAGCTTGCAGATATATTTACCAAGCCACTTGATGAGTCAACCTTCTCTAGGTTGGTAAGTGAGTTAGGTATACTTAATTATTCTTAAATCTTTACTGATATTTTTGCAAGTTGAAATGGAGCCAGAAACTTAATTGATTTTCATGGATTTTAATTGAAAATTTAGCTAAGTCAAATTCTATATCTCGATGGATGTTCATTATCCATCGAGTTTGATCATCCGTCGAAATAGAATAGACTAGTAAAAATCAGTTACCTTTCTGGAATATTTTAAACCCGACGGATAAATTATTTTTATTCTCATCCATCGAATTGTTCAAATCCTAGCCGTTAATTTTCTAAACATTATCCAGCGGATTTACTTACAGTCTGTAAGTATATCACGACGGATAATTGACAGAATTTTGACAGTTTATTTTATTTTTAAAATGGCTGTTTTGAGCAACTTTGATTGGGTCTTTAATTTCCAACTTCAAATTTTATTCCCTTTTTTAATCTGAGAATACATAAAAGCCTTCTTCAAGTTTATTTTAACTTTTATCATTCTCAATTGCAACTAACTGCTCTCTTCTTTCTCAAAGCAAAAACCTCTTTCTCACAGCAAATTTCCTCACTTTAGCAATGGCACCAGTTGTAAAAATCATGTCTCAGTCAGGGTTCATCTATGAGAAGAACAACTTCGCTGATCTTGTGAACAAAGGGATTCTAACATCTAAATATTTTCACAAAATGATGGATTTTGTGAAGGGATGCAAGCTCAATTATGCTATGCTGGAAACACCCACCATCTACTGTGAAGTTGTGGAGGAGATGTGGACAACTGCTGTATATCAGGTGACTGACAAAACCATCACTCTCTCAATCAAAGGTAAGGAGCATTGCATTAACTGTGACATTATCAAAACATACTTTAAAATTCCAGATAACACTATTACTGAACCACACACAGATGCTAATTTAGTTACAACACTTAATTCTATTGGCTATGCTCTTCCCACCTCTAAGTTAAGTGAGATTAGAAGACTAGGTCTTAGAAAAGAGTGGAGTTATCTATGTGATGTAGTTACCAAGGTATTTTCTGGTAAAGTGAGTAACTTTGATTCTGTGAACACAGCCATGCTTAACATGCTCTATATGTTAGTTACTGATAAGTTCTATAATTTCAGTGACTTGATAATGTTTGAGTTAGGTTATAAGTTAGGGGAAATCAAAAAGAGGAGTAAAAGTGTCTATTATGCTAGATTCTTTATGATTCTTGCTAACCATCTTGTTGAGGATATTGTCATTGAGAACCCAACCAACAAACTGGATTGTTGGGTTCAAGAAAGGAGGGTGATTGCAGATCTAAACAGAGTAAGCCATCACAAAGAGGTGCCCCTTTTCTATTTTCCAATCATGGAGGACCCTCAGGTAAGTGAGGTATGCACCACTGTCTCTACTATTCCAACCTCCCAAATTTCTTTGCCTTTGAGTGTGGCTATGACATCTGTGTCAATGACCCAACAGATGCCTACCCAAGCCACCAAAACAAAATTTTCAAAATCCAAGACAAAGAAAGCCCCCTCTGGTGTCTCTAAAAAGAAACCAATTGAAAAATCTACCAAAACTAAAGAGGGGAGTGTGAAGGGTGGTAAGGTAGGTGAGGGACAAGGTGAAATCAAAGAAACCCCAAGAATAAGGATGGAGAGGTGAGTGCACCCAAGCCCAGCCACACCACAATTTCCTAACAAACTGTGATGATTAATAAGGAAATTAGCACAATTTTAGTCTCATCCTCCCAAAAGGATGTTACTATTGAAACAACTCCCAACCAGGAGCACATACCAAGAGGGTAAGGGATACAAGCTCACCCCAAACTTATGCCAGAAAGAAGAAATCCAAAATCATTGGGGATGCACAAGGAACACACATAGTGCAAACTGCAGCTAAAGACTCAGTCACTGCACCATGTCAAATTTAGTTTGATGTGGCTCCAATAAATGTGGAGTCACAACCAAAATCTTTAATCATTGAAGCCACACACACACAAGACTCTCCCACAAACTCTTTGGATGTGGACATGATTCACACATCAACACCTGATTCCCCTTCTTTAACTCTGTTGGGGAAGCCAAAAATCAGTGCAAGTCAGCATCATCTTCTAGATGATTTGTTGGCGAACTTGCCAATTCTTTCAGGGACTGTTGAGACATCTGTGCCCAAATTCTCATCAATCTGCACAGAGTCTACAATAGTTTCCACTCCAAACTCTATCATTTCTTCCATCCCGACGGATATTGTTCATCCGTCGGTTAGTGATTGTATCCCGACAGATGTGCCTAACAGCAGTCATCCATCGGATTTTCTAACTACTACACCGATGGATGTTCCTCATCCATCAGTACTCACTACACAATCTAATTTCTTAACTGTTGTCACAAGTGTAGATGATGAGCTAGTAATAGTACAATTACTTCTAGGACTGAGGGAAGGGAGTGATTTGAGTGAGAGGCTGAGTTGCTCTCAAGCAAAAGGAGAGGAAAAGAGAGAAATCATGCAGGCTATTTCTTCCAGCCTGGCAAAAGAGAGTGAGAGGAGTCCCGCCTTAGAAGGTGAAGCTGAGGGTGTGAGGGTGGGAAGCCAAGGGGATACCTTGATGCAAAAATAGAGAGAAATTGAGAGAAAAGCAGGTACATCTAAATGGGAAAAGCCCATTGTAAGTGAGTTAATGGATGTCAATGAGGCTGACAAGAGACAGCTAATTCAACAAAAATATCAAGCTATTTTAGACTCTGCCTCTTTTGAAGCTGAGACATTTACTCACCCCGTGTCAACATATCAAGTTCTAGCTGAATAGAACAATGTGGCTGCAGAAAGGATGCTCAACTTGGTGCATACAACTGAATCCATGCAAAGAGCAAATGATGCTATCACCACCATGCCTTTTACAACTGGTGATGAAATTGACTATGGAACTGGTGGTTCTGAAGAGTTCTTTGGAGATGAGGATGATGATGAAGAAGAACAAATGGACATAGGGGGAGAAGAAGGCCCTAGCTTCAGACTTGGCATGCCATCTTGGGCATTTTCCAAGGAATGTGATGAACATCACTTTAAGAACACTCTCATCCAACTCATCAAACAGACACAAACTGCTCTTCAAGCCACCACCAATGCTAGCACCAAGAAGCTTCTATAGGCACACCTCAACTCTCTACAATTACATCAAATACAATCATATCAACACAATCTGGATGTCACTTCAATCAAAACAGAGATTGACCAGGTCAAGAAGGATGTCTATGAGAGATTGGATGCTAAATTTCCAAATGCAACAATGCTTGACATCAACACACAGTTAAGGAAAAATTCTAGTCTTGAAACCAAAGTGGATTCCTTAGATACAAGACTCAAGCTGTAGAGGTCTCTCTCACAGGTATTCATTTACATCAAGCACAACAAACTCAGTTGCTTCAAAAGCTGGTGGCTGCACAGACTTCTACCTCCACTCTACTTGATGATAATAAAAAGGGCGAGAAAGAAGATTCTCTTGTCCCAGTTAGTCAAGGAGGGTCAAAAAGTGAGGGGGAGCAAGTACTAAATGTTCAAGTCAACAAAGTGATTGTGCCAACAATTACATACACAAAGCCACCAATATTGGATAGCATTGACATTATTCAATTAGCAGCTGCTAAGTTGAAGTCAAGGGAACTCATCAATCAAAGTGAAGTTGTGGCTGTTGAAAAAGCAGTAGAAGCACAGTGGAAAAAGATAGATGAAAGCATCAATGAAAGATTTGGACAAATATAGAAACCAGACAAAATCTTTCATCACCACTCACAATTCAAGCAAATCTCTGTGAAAGAAATGAGTCTAGGTAGCCTGGAAAAGGGATAGACTTCTTGCATAAAGTCTCCAAAGGCCAAATTGGTTTTGAAGCCAAAAAGGAATTATCCAAAGACATCATACAAGAACCCCTTGGATCTCATGTTTGAGACTCCAAAACCAGATGAAAAGAAGCTGTTAGCAAGGTCCATTGCATTTTTCAAGGATCCAGCTGATTCAGTACTAAAAAGAAGAATTACCAAAATATAAAGAATGGTAAAGAGATATGTGTGGTGGATGGACACCCTCAATTTGCAGCAGCTAAGAAAGAAGAAAAAGAAAGAATCAAGCAAGGAAAGAAGCAGACTGCTCTAGATGCTAAAAAGCTCAAATAGAAAAAGAAGCAAGATGCTATCTTGGCTAAACTTCAAGCTGTCAAAACTGCAACTGAGATATCTGAGAAACCACCTGTGATTACTGAAGCTCAAGATCAGAAAATGCATCAGGAACCACAACAGGAAAGAAGATTCAGATACAGTCTCCATTCAAAAAGAAAATTGGACTTCAGTGATGAGGAAATTGAAGACTACATCCCCAAAAAGTCTACAACTTCAACTTAGACATCCAAGCCCTCAGTGGTACATGAGGAATTCAAGGTGGATCCATTGAAGAACTTTCATGGTGAGCCCATAATTCCCAAAGATGAACCAATAGACTCGGATAGTTTGCCAATTCCTGAACTAAATTTACCTATATTCAACAAGCCAAATAAAACAAAGATAAGAGCAACCAAGAAAAGCAAGCCTGTAACTCTCAGAACCAAGACCTTAGCCAAATCTCAACCCACAGTCAATAAGGGAGATCTTTTGTATATATGTGGTATCAAGGAGTTTTCAGAAATAAACCTCTACTTGGATGAACTGGAAGAAGTAAGAGGAATTAATGCTCACAGACATCTTCCTGAAAGACTAGTGTTTAAATACAAGGCATGGAGAGAAATCACATGGCCTCTTCACAGGATTCTTGAAGAAAGTTGCTCTATACTAATAAAGATCTACTCATCCTTCAAGAAGAACTTTGGATTTAATGTGACTGCAAGGAGATTAGTTTTGAAGAAGATTGAAGAGCTAAGGAGTAATAAAGCCAAAGATGCACTACCAAAAACACTATCAATTCCCTTCACAAGAAACATAGTGTGTTTGAGGCCTTATTGGCTGATGGAATTCACGGATGACAAGGGTGTTAGAAGATTCTTCAGACGGGATGACCAATTGAGTATCTCTAGCAATGAGACTCTATTGGATATGCAAGAAAATCTGGATCTATCTGAAGCTGATGAACTTGAATTCCACAGACAACTCCAGAATCAAATAGAAGAAAATGACAGAAAGCTTGGAAAGAAATCCATAAAATCAAGGAAACAGAAATCATCTGCTCAGACTAGAGGAGCACCTTGACAATGATTGTGAGAACTCTTTGTACACTTTACTTTGTTCAATTTTCAAATAAATATTGTAGCACTTGTCAGTTTTATCTACTATATCTCATTCTGTACATTTAGGGTGTTTTGTTATCATCAAGTTTCTCTTAATTTATGGCTACAATTCTAGTAGACATAAATTGGGGGAGATTGTTAGGAATATATTGTGTACTTGATGATAAGATTAACAAAACACCTTAGTAGATTTAACTTAGTGAACTTGTAGCTCTTGACGTATGTTTAATTACTGTCCCGATGGATGATCTTCATAGTCCTGACGGATGATAACTGAAAATCCATCGAGAGTGTAGCTTATGTAACAATAAGTTTATAGCACATTTCTACAAGCAACAATGTGCAGATTCTGTAGGAGTATTTAAGTCATGTTGACTACTAGTTGATATACAGAATAGGGTGAATAATTGTAAATATAAGATGTCTTATAATTCTGTATAAATGAAATGAAGTCAAGTGACAGAAAAGGCTCCCGACGGATGGTTCACAAAGTCTCCCAACGGATGATCAACAAAAGCTCCCGACGGATGATCAACAATGTCCCTACGGATGATCTAATTCAAATAGCTGTTGACAGTGACAACACAGTCACATGCGTCGGGTGTTTGCAAATGGAATGTGGCAGCCTAATTGCAGGTGTTAGAGAACAAAGAAGCATTACCATTTCCATGCAATTGTGAAGACAGTCAAAGATACTGGAAAGAGTAATGAAGCAACATGATTTTAGACTAGATACATTTTATTTTATTGTCTTGTCTTATTATCATGTAACTTGGTGATATATATAAACCAAGTGTAGCAAGTAGAACATTTCAACTAAGCAAGCTTATTTTTCAGAGAAACATATCAAGCTGTATTCTGTAAGCATTTCTCTGTAGTTTTGTTTGTTCAACTTGTAAAGCAGCTGTTAGGATACTTTCAAATCCACAAGAAAGTTTTAAAAGCTTGTGTTTTTATTACTTAGTGTTTTGATTTCTATTATTCTTTTATTCCGCACTATCGCAAATCAAACACTGTTATATTTATCAAGTTAGAACATTCTTAAATTTGAAAAAGTAGCCAGAATTACATTTAATCCCCCTTATGTAATTCTTGTTGTTTTTTAAGGGAATAACAACTTATCAATCATAAATAGCTCAACCTAAGGGATCATGTTATATGCATGCACATGCAACTATATGAACTCATATATGTCCTAAATGAACAATCATGCAAAAATATGAATGAAATACAACTAAACATGCAACATGAATCTATATGAATCTATATGAACACACACAAACTAATCCTTACATTATTACCCCCAAATTTAAAATTTTCAATGTCCTCATTGAAGGTAATAATAAGGATACAAGGCATACCTAGTTAGCAGGAGGATCACCCTCTTCGGGTGGAGGATCAGGTGGCCAATAAACCTCGACACTAGTGTCTCGAAAAAAAGTACTGAGAGCATGTGTTAAAGCTTTAGCAACACGTCGGTGGATGTCATGCATGGCCTCAATACGCCGAATCAACCTTCTATACTGCATATCACCAAGACCAAATCTATCAACTGTATGTGATGTACACGAGGGACCCTCTATAAGCACGGAGGAACCAGCCGGTCACCCTTTAGATTATCATAGATATATTCCAACCCCTTGTCAGGGGGTACACCTAAAAATGCATAACTCAAATGATCTGGAAGCGGTTTGAGCCCAAGTGTGGGAGCTTCTTCAATAGACGACTCGAGACGCTCCTGAGAAATTTTCAGCTTTGCTAACCCAAGAGAATCGAATGGCATATCCAACTTTCTCTTCCACGAAGGTGCATTCAAAACCCGTAGTTGCTTTGCTTCTTCTTCATCTTCAATAACTGATTCCTCTATTAAGGATCTCTCTAAGGTATTTGACTTTGGAAATTGCTCAAGCTCCGAATTCATGACAGAGTCGACCTTCTCTACTTTAAAGAACTCCTCTTTATCTGTGGGTAACTTTATTGCCTTGAACATATTAAAAGTGACATTCTGATCTTGAACCTTCATCGTAAGCTCTCCTTTTTGCACATCGATCATAGTTCGGCCTGGAGCTAAGAATGGTCTTCCCAAAATGATGGGAATATTCTTATCTTCTTCAAAATCCAGAATTACAAAATCAGCAGGGAAGATGAGTTTGTCCACCTTAACCAAGACTTCCTCCACTATTCCTCGTGGATAAGTGATGGTCCGATCGGCCAGCTGTAAGGACATGTTTGTCAGTTTTGGCTTATACAAACCAAGTTTCTTGAAGATAGATAAGAACATCAGATTTATGCTAGCTCCCAAGTCACACAAACACTTGTCGAAAGATAGATTGCCAATGGTTCAAGGTATCATGAAGCTTCCTAGATCTTTAAGTTTAGGAGGAAGTTTCTGTTGCAGCACAACACTGCACTCTCCCATTATAGCAACGGTCTCCAACTCCTCAAGTTTAAACTTCCGAGATAGAATACCCTTCATGAACTTAGCATAGCTCGGCATCTGTTCTAGAGCTTCCGTAAAAGGTATGTTAATGTGCAACTTCTTGAAAACCTCCAAAAACTTGGCAAACTGCTTGTCGAATTTAACCTTTTGAAGCCTTTTAGGAAATGGGGGAGGCGGATAACCTTCTTTCTCCCATGTATTTTTCTCAAGAGGATTGTTTGCAACAACTTTATTCTTCGGTTCCATCTCGTCATCCTTCTGCACAACTTTTTCAGCTATAATATTTTTTTTTGGAATTGGTAAGGGTGTAGACGCACCTGCATTCTTGACAAAATTTTCAGACTCTTTATCTTGCTGAATTTGGGGGCTTGCGACCTTTTCAGACCTCAAGGTGATGGCGTTCACCTATTCTTTAACTTCCTTCTTGACTGGATTAACTTCTGTGTCACTAGGAAGCGTTCATGGTGGTCGATTCAATAAGGCGCTAGCAATTTGCCCTATTTAGTTCTCCAGAGTCTTGATAGAAATAACCTGGCTTTAGAATATAAGAGCCTGGTGTTTGCACATAATCCTCAACTCCTCTAATTCATATTTTTCATTCGAAGATTGACCTGCACCTTCATGAGTTTGTTGTTAAAGTTGGAGTTGTTGTCTTGGTGTAAATTGTTGCTGAAAACCAGGAGGATTGAATTGCTTGTTTCCAAACTGCTGGAACGGCTGTTGCATCACATTCTGATTGTTGCTTCAGCTAAAGTTAGGATGATTCCAGTTGTCAGGATGATAAGTGTTTGGAATTGGTTGCTGCGATCTCTGAAAGGTGCTCACAAATTGAGCTGATTCACTAGATATAACGCATTTCTCCGTCGCATGCGAACCTACACACAGCTCAAAAACACTGGTTATCTGATTAACACCATAGTTAGCCAGAGAATCGATCTTCATAGATAACGCCTTTAGTTGAGCAGTGATAGCCGTAGCTATATCCACTTCAAGAACTCTTTCTACCTTGCCCTGTGGAAATCTCTGGGTTGGATACTGATATTCATAGCTGCCATCAGTTCAGTTAGATCATAAGCTTCCTCATAGCTCTTTGCCCATACATGCTCCCAAACCGTTATAGAAGTAATTGATGATCATCCAATCAGGCATTCCATGATGTGGACACTTTCTCAGTATCTCCTTATAACGCTCCCAAGCTTCACATAGAGATTCCCCTGATTTCTCTGCAAACTAAGTAAGAGCATTCCTAAATGTAGCTGTCTTTGCCATAGGGAAGAATTTAGTGAGAAACTTTTGAGCAAGATCCTCCCAAGTTGCAATAGAACCAGCTGGTAGAGCGTGTAACTAACTCTTAGCTTTGTCCCTCAGAGAGAATGCGAAAAGTCTCAGTTTCACAGCATCTTCAGAAACATTATTGAACTTAAAGGTGTCGCAGATCTTGATAAAATCCCAAATATGCATATTGGGATCTTCCGTTGGAGCACCCCCAAACTGGACTAAATTATGTACCATCTGAATTATGCCAGGCTTGATCTCAAAGGTATTAGCTGCGATAGCTGACCTGACAATGCTAGATTGAATATCATTGATCTTTGGTTGAGAATAATCCATCAACGCTTTCGTTGCTGCTGGTTCTCCCATTACAATAAAAAGTAGAGTACTTGAAACATACACAAGTAAACCGTGAAAGTAAAAGAATCTGAGTCAGTGAAATTTAACGACCACCGATGTCAAGCACATAAACTAAAAATTAAAACCGAGTCCCTGACAACGGCGCCAAAAACTTGTTCGCTATAAATCAAATGCGAAAATACACGCAAGCGTACGCGATCACAAGTAGTATAAAATATAAATCAGATTATCAGATTCGTTCCCACAGAGACTGGTTTAGGTTAATTTTAGTTATGCACTTATGCAATAGAGTATGGCTATCGTTCAATGCTAAGACAAGTAACAAATTGTGTCGATTATACTAATTAAACTAGCAAACATTAACTAAGAGAATAAAAGTTGAATTACTGATATGAGAATAAACATGGGATTCTAACTTCATTTAAAACTTCATTCAAAGTCTATGTTTTTAACCCTAACATGTGATGGTGATGACAACTAATCAGATAATACAAAACTAGTATACGCTAACTTTCGTTATACGTATACCCTACTATCAAGCATCCACAAAAGAGATAGAAGTTGAATAGACACCATTTATGCTTAGTCCCTATATGTCTATAAAGATTGAAAACATATCGATTTAAGAGCAAGTTATATATCTTGATTACATAGGGTGAATAAGTTGGTTAAAATTACCCACAAATCATGCATGTCAATTCATACAATGAACCTATGCTAGCATGGCAAGTTCTAAACCTCTATATTCATTGTCACTTCAATAGAGATTAACAAACAATATTAGATGTTAGCTACGCATCAAAGACGAATAAGCAAAACCAAACTAGGAAATCATAAATCATCACACACAAAGGATTATAAAACAATTAACTATTGAAATCCATAGATAAATCCGTTAGAACCCCATGACAACGATTAGTTCATAATCGAACTCATCGTCACCATGGGTTCGAATGAAAACATGATATAAAACAATATAAGAGTATTAGGGTTTAAGACAAATTGAAAACAAGCATCAAAGTATCGCCTAAATTGAAGTATACAAAAGTCTTCTTCTCCGTAGTCGTCTTGCACTCTCTAGGTCTTCGTAATGCTCTCCCTTGGCTCCTTGTTATTAAAAACGTCTTGTTGGGAAGATGTTGTGAACTTGATGATTTTATTAACAAAACACCTTAGTAGATTTTACTTAGTGAAAAATGTAGCACTCGACGGATGATCAAATATAGTCCCGAAGGATGACTCAATATAGTCCCGACGGATGATGATTTGACATCCATCGAGTGAGTAGCTTATGTAACAATAAGTCATGAAGCATATTTCTGCAAACACCTTTGTATAGATTTTGTAGTAGCATATAAGTCATGTTGACTTTAATTAGATATGCAGAATAGGTTGATTAATTGTAAATATATGATGTCTTGTAATCCTGCATAAATGAAATGAAGTCAAGTGCCAAATAGCTCCCCGACGGATGATAAACAAAGCTATCCGACAGATGATCAACAAGACAACTCGACGGATGATCATGTACCCGATGGATGTTCCATTCAAACATTTGTTGCCAGTGAAAACACAGTCACATGCACCGAGTGTTTGCAAAAGGAATGTGGCAGCCTATTCAACTGGGTTTTTGAGAACAAAGAAACATTGCCATTTCCATGCTAGTTTGAAGATATTTAAAGATGCTGGAATAGAGTAATGAAGAAGCATAGTATTAGACTTGATAGGTTTTGTTTTATTATCTTGTCTTATTACCATGTAATCTTGGTCATATATAAACCAAGTGTAGCAAGTAGAACAGTGTGACTAAGCAATACATTTTCTCAGAGAAACAATTGTAAGCTGTATCCTTAGCATTTCTATGTAAGTTTAGTTGTTCTTATTTGTAAGCAGCTGTGAGCTATTCAAGCTTTATAGGGTTCTCTCGATATATATATGTATCTCTGGTGGATACATTCAAATCAACCAGAAAGTTTTAAAGACTTGTGTTTTTATTACTTTATGTTTTGATTCACTTCAATTTATCATTCCGCACCTTGCAAATCAATACACTCTCATATATATTTTGAGTTAGAACATTTTATAATTTAGAAAAAGTTTCAAGAATTCCATTCAACCCCCCTTCTGTAATTCTTGTTGCGTTGTTAGGGACTAACAATTGGTATCAGAGCAAGCTCTTGAAGAATAAAGAGTTTAAAGATCACAACAAACAGCAAGATGAACAAGAAGGATGTTGGAGTCAAGATTCCTTTTCTGGAAAAAGATAATTACCATCACTGGAAGGTAAAAATGCATCTCCATCTACTTTCTCAAGATGAGGCCTATGTGGATTGCATAGAGAGAGGTCCTCATGTATCAATGAGAGCTGCAACTGGAAATGAGCCATCAGTTCCCAAGCCAGGGCATGAATGGTCAGATCCTGATATTGAACAAGTCAGGAAAGACAAGAAGGCCATGAATATCCTGTTCAATGGAGTTGATGGTGACATGTTTGACAACATCATCAATTGCAAAACTGCCAAGGAAGTTTGGGATACAATTCAGATTATCTGTGATGGCGCTGAACAAATTAGGGAAAATAAGATGTAGCTGCTAATTCAACAATATGAGCACTTTCATTGTGAAGATAGTGAGTCTCTCACCGATATTTTTAGTAGATTTCAAAACTACTAAATGCTCAGAAGTTGCATGGAAGAGTCTATCAGACAAAAGACTCCAATCTTAAGTTCCTTAGATCTCTTCCAAAGGAATGGAAACCAATGACAGTCTCATTGAGAAACTCTAAAGATTACAAAGAATTTACTTTGGAGAGACTGTATGGCATCCTGAAAACTTATGAGCTTGAAATAGAGCAAGATGAGAGGATGGAGAAAGGAAAGAAGAAAGGAGGGTCCATTGCACTAGTTGCTGAGTTAGAGAAAGAGAAGGAGATGAAGATAGAAGCTATTGAGTCTACTTCAAAAGTCTGTGAAAACAAGGGCAAGGGGCTGGTAGCAGAAAATGAAGATTCTTTGAGCCAAGATGATATGGATGACATTGATGAACATCTAGCATTTCTTTACAGAAGATTTGCCAAGCTCAAGTTCAAGAAGAACTTTGGAGCAGCTAAGCCAAATAAAAATATGGTGGATAAATCAAAATTCAAATATTTCAAATGTGGCTTGGCAGGGCACTTTGCCAGTGAGTGTAGAAAGTCAGATTCCAGCAAGAAGAGGTTTGAGCCTGTGGATTATAAACAGAAATATTTTGAGTTGCTCAAACAAAAGGAAAGGGCTTTCATTACACAAGAAAATGACTGGGCAGCAGATGGTCTGGATGAGGATGGGGATGTCAGCTATGTCAACCTAGCCCTGATGGCCAAGTCTGATGAAACAGAGACAAGTTCTTCAAGTAATCAGGTAATCACCACTAACCTAGCTCATTTATCTAAAGATGAATGTAATGATGCTATCAATGACATGTCTACAGAATTATATCATTTGCGTGTCACACTTAAATCTCTCACTAAGGAAAATGCTAAAATTAAATAAAATAATTTGTTTTTAAGTGAGAGGAATAATGTGCTAGAGTCTCAGTTTATTGAATTTGAAAAATTGAGAATTGAGTGTAAGATTGATAGAGATGAATTAACTGAGTCCTTGAAGAAAGAAGAAATTTTGAAGAAGCAGCTTGAACGAGAACATGAGGTGATTAAGGCATGGAAAATATCTAGAAATGTTCATGCTCAAATCACCAAAGTTCAAGGTATTGAATCCTTTTGTGATGCATCCTGGAAGAAGAATAAGGAGAAGATGGAATCCAATTTGGTTAAAGGATTGGTAACAGATGTAGACTCGATGGATGATGAGAGTCATTCGTCAGATAACCAAAAGGATTATCTGTCGAGTGACATAAATCCTCATCCATCGGCTGTGAGCAAACCTGTAGGTGAAGCCAAACTTGCCAAGTTAAATGAAAAATTTGGATCAGTTTCCAAAAACTTCATTTCAGGAGAATCTAGTCAAGTGAAAAAGGAGAAGAAAGTGAATATTGGTCATTTGTCTATCAAGCAATTGAGTGACAGACTAGAAAAGATTGAGGTGAAAACAGAGGCTAAAAGGAAAAATAATAGAAATGGGAAAGTAGGGATTAACAAACATAGCAACTACACACCTGATAAATATGCTCCTAGAAAAATCTGTGTTAAGTGTGGTAGTGCTAATCATTTGTCTGTCAATTGCAAACTTGCCATGCCTACTCCTATGTTTGTACCCTCCCCTTTTCCCAACATGAATGCCATGCCTTCTATGCCCATGAATGTTATGTCTACACAGAATATGAATGCACAATTTGCTAATATGCCATTTACACCTAATCCTTATTATGCTGCATTTAGTATGCCCCAAATGCCATTTAGCATGCCCTACTGAAATAACATGTTTGCTAATAGCATGCCATTTCCTGTTAATCAAAATGTGCATGATAATTCTATTTTAATGAATGGTTTCAAAGGTCCAACTCAGATGACTAAGGATGAATCTGATATCCCCAAGTCAAATGAGATCAAACGTAAGAAACAGAAGAAGAAAGCTAACAAGGCAGGACCCAAGGAAACTTGGGTACCAAAATTAACTTGATTTGATTTTAATGTGTGCAGGGAAACAGAAATAATCTATGGTACTTGGATAGTGGTTGTTCAAGACACATGACTGGAGATTCTACCCTGCTCACAGAGTTCAAGGAGAGAGCTGGCCCAAGTATCACTTTTGGAGATGACATCAAGGGTTATACTGTGGGATATGGCTTGATTTCTAAAGACAATATCATCATTGAGGAGGTTGCCTTAGTGGATGGTCTCAAGCACAATTTGTTGAGCATCAGCCAACTTTGTGATAAAGGCAATTCAGTAACCTTCACTCAGAAGCCTGTATTGTGACAAACAAGAGGAACAACAAAGTGGTTCTCACTGGAATGAGAAAAGGAAATGTGTACCTAGCTGACTTCAACTTATCAAATGCAGAATCTGTTACTTGTCTTCTCAGTAAAGCAAGTCAAGATGAAAGTTGGCTATGGCACAAGAAGCTATCCCATCTAAACTTCAAGACCATGAATGAACTAGTAAAGAAAGAACTGGTTAGAGGTATTCCTCAAGTGGAGTTTTTTAAGGATGGACTGTGTGATGCTTGCCAAAAGGGAAAGCAAATTAAAGCATCATTCAGAAAGAAGCTCGATTCAACAATTGAAGAACCTTTGCAACTGCTTCACATGGATTTGTTTGGACCAGTCAATGTGTTATCCATCTCTAGGAAAAGATTTTGCCTAGTAATTGTAGATGATTTCTCAAAGTTCTCTTGGACATATTTCCTTAAGTCTAAAGATGAGGCTAGTGAAATCATCATCAATCACATCAGGCAAGTCAACAATCATCCTGATTTCAAAGTTAGAAGAATCACGAGTGACAATGGAACTGAGTTCAAGAATTATGTTATGAGAGTATTCTGTGAAGAGAATGGGATTATGCATGAATTTTCAGCAGCAAGAACTCCATAACAAAATGGAGTTGTAGAAAGAAAGAACAGATCACTTATTGAAGCTGTAAGGACAATGCTTGAAGAATCAAAGTTACCAACATATTTCTGGGCTGAAGCTGTAAATACTGCATGCTATACTCAGAATATTTCTTTGATAAATCAAGCAAAATGCATGACTCCCTACCAATTTTTCAAGAACAAGAAGCCAATTCTAAATTTTCTTCATGTCTTTGGCTGTAAATGTTATATCTTGAGAAATCAAACTGATCAGAATGGGAAGTTTGATGCTAAAGCAGATGAAGGAATTTTTGTTGGATATGCTGTTGGTAAAGCATACAGAGTCTACAATCTGAGAACCAACATTGTTGTGGAATCAATACATGTTGTGTTTGATGAAAAAAAGATTGAAGGACTACAAGATGGAGATTACCATGAGAGCCTTAAATTTGACAATGTGGAAATGATTAGTGATGACAGTGATGATAAAAGTGATCAAGAAATAGTATCAAAGGATAATGCAGAAATATCTACTATCAATGAAGCACATAATTCAACATCTGTCGAGTTGCAAAATTCTCATCCGTCGGGAGATAATCTGCTTTATCCGTCGGGAGACAATCAGCTTCATCCGTCGGTACTCAAAATTCACCATCCGTCGGGTCATCAAAAGAAGCTGAAAGTCAGAATAGATCACTTACAGAAAATTCCCCTTTCTCAAATCAAAGATCCATAAACTCAGGGGGAGTTTCTAATAATCAAAACTCAATCTCACATCAAGACAATAATGTGGCCTCTTCATCTAGAGCTAATCTACCTCAACAAAGAAAATGGACAAAGGATCACCCCTTTGAGCTCATCATTGGTGATGTATCTTCTAGAGTTGAAATAAGGAGAACAACTCAAGAAGAATATCTATACAGCAGCTTCCTCTCTAAGGAAGAACCAAAGAAGGTAGAAGAAGCTTTGTTGGATCCTGATTGGATTTTAGCTATGCAGGAGGAGCTAAACCAGTTTGAAAGAAACAAATTATGGAAGCTGGTACCCAAGCCTAAGGGAAATTATCTAATAGACATCAAATGGGTATTCAGAAATAAGATGGATGAAAATGGCATAGTAATCAGGAACAAATCTAGATTGGTCGCTAAGGGCTATTGTCTGTTAGGGCTTATACTGAAATATTCGTTTGAAGTATATACTTTAATAATAAATTATTTGAAAATCTTGAATGCATGTTTTCACATAGTCTGTATATTATATATTGTAGACAATCTAGTATCAAATGGGATAACAGAAGATTAGATTGTCAAACTCCTTATATAATATAATAAAGGTTCACAGTCTAAGTGGTATTAGACAAACCATTGGAACGGCTGAAGTATTATTTAGAAATAGTTTATCTTGACTATTGAATAATACTTGTATACTTTGTGTATATTGAACGAGATCAAAATAGTAGAATAATTGTTTCTTTTATTCTGACAATAAAGAAGAACTAAGATTCTACGATATTATTATTGCTTAGGTTCTTAATCCGGATGTAGTAATTGACACTTGTATTTAATGCACATGCCTTGATTCATACATTAAGTACTTTATTTTAAATTACGAATTTATGTATTGGGCAATGACATTATATACAGAGTGGTATATTAACTATAAAAGGAAATGGTGTCCGAAAAATATATCCGGGTGATGATGTCCTCTTGAAAGCTCATAAAGATAATTATGCTTTAGTCCTGCAGGCAGATTTGTTCTTGCATAATTATAAGGTTGAGTGGATGATCAAGGATAAAAGATATTGATTAAATTAATTGTCAGAAATTAATTTAATTAATGGACATGCGACATCTTAAACATGGGGAATTTATAAGCAATTAATATGGTAGCCGAATTAAATAATTAATTTACGGAATTAGGAAAGGTAGTGCAAATATTAATTCTTTAGTGGATTGAATTAATATTTAATGACATTGGGATTGGCCCGGAATGTCATTAGAAGGCCTGACCTAATGGTCCATGATCCCTACTGTAGCCTATAAATATTCTCATTCTCCTAAAGCTAGGGTTAACACACAAAAAACGAAATCACATCCTAGGGTTTGAGAGAGGCAGTCGTTTTTCTCAAGGAGCCATCTAGGGTTTTGGAATTTTGGAGCTTTGGGAGAGGTACACCTTGGGAGATCGAAGCCCACACTTCGTCCAAGGAGAATCAGGGAATACAGTAGAAGGTGTGGATTTGAATCGCTTGCGCCGTAGCGATTAAGGTTAATGTCTATTCGTACTCTTTTAATTAATATCATAAAACGCAGGGCCAAGATTCGATAGATCCAACATTGTTAACAAGGAATAGATTTTGATAAAATATTTGCTCCTGTTGCAAGACTTGAAGCCATCAGAATCTTCTTAGCCTATGTAACCCATGCCGATTTCAAGGTCTATCAAATGGATGTCAAAAGTGCCTTTCTGAATGGAGATTTGGAGGAGGAAGTCTACGTCAGTCAGCCTCCTGGTTTTGAAGATCCAAATTTTCCAGAATATGTCTACTATCTTTTGAAAGCACTTTATGGACTGAAGCAAGCACCTAGATTATTGCGCAAACTGAGTAAGAGCACTCCTCAGAGCTGTGTTTTTTGCCATTGGATAGAACTTTACCAGAAACTTTTGTGCAACGTCTTGCCAAGTTGTGATGGACCCAGCTGGTTCCGAGTATAACCAGTCCTTAGCTTTATCCCTCAGAGAGAATGGGAAAAGCCTTAGCTTAATAGCATCATCCGTAACACCATTATACTTGAAGGTACCACAGATCTCAACAAAGTTCCTGATATGCATGTTGGGATCTTCCGTCGGAGCACCTCCGAAAGACACAGAGTTTTGCACCATCTGAATGATGCTTGACTTGATTTCAAAAGTAGTAGCCTGAATAGCCGGATGAATGATGCTCGACTAAATGTCATCAATCTTAGGCCGCGAAAAGTCCATTAGAGCTGGATCTGCTGCTGGAACTAAACGATCACCCATGATTGATGGTTCTTTCTGCTCACTATCCTTATCCGAATCTTCAAAATCTAACTGTTCCGGAATATCCAGAACCAAATTTGTCTCCTCAGCTGTATCTAGAGTCCTCTTGCGAGTACGTGGACGTGTTTGCATAAACGCTCGCTAGAGTACCTGAAACACAACCAGAAACAATAAGTAACAAGTATTAATCAATGAGTCCTAACGACCACTGATGGCAAGTACATAAACTAAACAAATTAAAACCGAGTCCCCGACAGCGGCGCCAAAAACTTGTTAGGACGAAAACACGCACTAATAATTCACGCAAGTATACGTGTTCGCAAGTAATATAGAATACTTTCAAGTTCGTTCCCACATAAACTTAAATTAATTACGTTCAATTTCACTTACTCACCAATGTATGATTACTTCTCAATGTTAAGACAATAACACTCAGATTTGATTAACTAATTATGAATTATAATTAACTATGAGAATTAACACTTAATTGATACTTGACTTAACAATATTAAATACACATGAGATTATAACTTCATTACTACTTCCTTCAATAGCTATTGTTATTAACCTTAGCATGAAACGGTGATGATATTAATCGAACAACACGAAACTGATAAAAGCCAACTTTCGTTGTACTAATACCATTCTACCAAGCATCCACAATTAAGATAGAAGTTGAATAGGCATCAATTATGTTGAGACCCTATATGTCTACAGAATTTGACAACATAAAGATTTAAGCACAAGTTATTCCTTATGATTACACAGGACAAGTAAAACGGTTAAAGTTACCCACTAATCATGCATACACATACATGAACCTATGCTAGCATGGCAAGTTCTAAATCTCAAGATCCACTGTCGCTTCACAAGAGATTAACACCCTATCTTATATGTTCGCGACGCACATAAGACGAATACGCACAACCTATGCTAGATATCATACAATCATCACGCACTAAGGTATTAAACAACTAACTAAAGAATTCTATAGTAAATCCGCTACGATCCCATGATCACGATTAGCCCATGATAGAACTCATTGTCATCATGGGTTCAGATGAAAACATGATAATTAACACACGAGATAAACTAATAAAACTAATTATTAAAACCAGAGTACGTCACAATAGAGTATAAGGTTCAAAGTAAGAAAACTAGCATCCACTGTTACAACGAATAAAAGAATCACAAGAAAATATGCTTCCTCTTTGTTGCGGTGTGCTAAAACGGTCTTCTTCTTCTCTCCTTGTTCCTTGCTTGATACCATGATTCGTTATATGTGAATCATCTCTGAAAACTACTTAAATAGGAGTCCCACAAGACCCAACCGTCTCAGAAGTCAGAAGCCCTCAAGAACCAGAAGTCCAAAAGGTTTATTTAAAATTCACGGACCTGTGCGGGCGCGCAGCTTTCCCGCGCGGGCGCGCAGCATTCCTGCGCGGGCGCGCAGGTGCTTACTGGAAAATACTTTTTTCTGTAACTAAATTCCACGGCGTTCTGCTCCTAGCTTCCCTTGCTCAATTCCAAATACATCTTTAGGCTGATATTTGATGAAAACTCTCCTTAAACGCGAGAAATACCCTGAAATGCATATACACTAGAAAAACGCATCAAATACACAAAATACTTGATTTCAAGACATCAATTCAAGTCATTATAAGATGTTCTAAATGGTATAAAATGCCACTTATCAGTCACTATCAACTGCTCTTTTGAGTTTGAACATCCGTTGAAGCTTCATTGAATCATCCAGTGAAACTGTGGCTGATCATCCGTTGAAGGTTTGTGAATAATCCGTTGAGACTGTTTTCTTCGCAGTAACTCCATTTCATTTATACAAGATTACAAGGCATCTGATATTTACAATTAACCAGCCTATCTTGCATATCAAACTAGTAGTCAACATGACTTAAACATTCTGCAACATATAGTTCACTAAGGCATTACAATATACTGAAATGTGATACTAAACTTATTATTACATAAGCTACTCTTTCAACGGATGTTGAAGTTATCATCCGTTGAAAGCTACAAAGATACTAAATAATAACTACTAAGTGTTTTGTTTAACTTATCATCAAGTTTACAACATATTCTTAACAATCTCCCCCAATTTATGTCTACTGGAATTGTAGCCATAAATTAAGAGAAACTTGATGACAACAAAACACTCTTTGAGTACAGACTTAATTATAGTAGATAAAATTTATTGCAATTTATTAACAAACATACAGAGGAAGGTTTGTAGAGAATCTCGCAGGCCATTTTCAAGGTGCTCCTCTAGACTAAGCAATTTTAGCTTATTTCCTTGACTGTTAGAACTTCTTTCCCAACTTCACATTGTTTTCCTCAATCTGTAATTGAAGTTGCTTGTAGAACTCAAGTTCATCTCCAATTTTCTAATCCGGCTTCTTTTGCATCTACATGGGAGTTTCATTGCTTGAAATCTTTAGCTGATCTTCCAATCTGAAGAATCTTATGATGCATTTTTCATCTTTGAACTCCATTATCCAGTAAGGCCTCAAATGCACCCTATCTCCAGTAAAAGGAATGGTTCATACTCTTGGGAGTGCATTTGAATTTCTTCTGCTGTTTATTATCTCCTCAATTTTGTTCAGTACCATTTTCTTGGCAACAATGTTAAATTCTTCTTTATTGAGGAGAATATCTTCACCAAAACAGAATAGCCTTCATATAGAATTCTGTGAAGTGGCGAAGTCATCTCTTTTCCACCCTTGTACCTGAAGACTAACCTTTCTGGAAGATGTTTGTAAGCATCAATAGCTCTAACTTCTTCTAGCTCATCCAGATAAAGATTTTAGTCTGAGAATTCTTTGATGTCACAAATGAAGAGTTCATCTCCTTTATTAAAAGTAGGTTTGGGTTAGGTCACTGACTTGGATTGAAGTTTGGCAGGCTTGACCATTTTGACTGCTCTTTTCTTTGTCTTTCTTGGTTTTGCATAGATTGGAATGTTTAGATCAAGAAGAGGCAGGCTTTCCCAATCTATTGGTTCATCCTTAGGAATTATAGGTTCACCATGAAAAAGTTATGTTGGGATCAACCTTGAATTCAGCCTCCTTCAATGTAGGTATGGCTGGTTGACTTGAAGTTGTAGATGGGGTTGGCATGTATTCTTTCTTATCTTCATTGAAATCTAGCTTCCCATTTGCTAGGAGTTTGTACCTTATTTTCTTAGACTACTTTGGTTTTTCTTGCTTTCCTTCAATCAGATTCTCAGATATCACAGCAGGAAATGCAACTTCTGTGGTTGCAGGCTTCTTGGCTAGGTTCTTGGATTCTAAAACAGCTTGCTTTTGTTGTTGTTTGAGCCTCACTTTTTCTTCTTTCTTAGCCTCTGCAAACTGTGGATGTCCAGCCACTACACAGATTAGTTTACCATTGCTTTAGATCTTATAAATTCTTTTATTTGACTCTGTGTCTCTGGGATCTTTGCAGAAAGCAATATACCTTCCAAATAGTTTCTCCTCATCTGGCTTAGGGGTTTCATATATTAGGTCCAATGGAATTTTTTCTGATTTCTTTGGATATTTTCTCTTTGGCTGAAAAATCACATTGGCCTTTGGAGATTTGATTGATGAAGGTTGGCCCCTTTCCATGTTCTCTAAGCTCATTTCATTAGCTGAAATTTGTCTCAATCTAGAGAAGTGAGAAAAGACCTTGTCTTGCTTCCCAACTGGACCAAACTTCTTCTTGATGTTTTCATCAAGCTTCTTCCATTTTTCATTTAGCTCTAACTCAACTACTGCTATATCAAGCTTTTTCAATGTGTCATTTGACTCCAACTTAGCTGCTGCTATCTTGATCAGATCAATACTGTCAAAGGCTGGTGGCTTAGTGAAAGCAATTGCTGGAACAATTACCTTGCTAACTTGTATGTTGAGCACTTTTCCCCCTCACTTGTTGACTCCCCCTGGCTAACTGGAATAATAGAGTCTTTCTCCCCCTTTTTGTTAGCATCAACTTTTGTAGTAGCAGTGTTTGTTGAGCTTGATGGAGGTGTATTTGAGTGATTGAGGTTTCCAGGGTCTTGAGCCTAGTGTCCAAGGAGTCCACCTTTTTGACTAGATCAGAGTTTTTCCTAAGCTTTCTGTTAATATCTAACATTGTTGTGTTAGGAAAGGTAGCCTCCAATCTTGCAGTAATATCCTTTTTGACTTGACAAATTTCTATCTTGAGCTCAGTTACATCTTGATTTTGCTTTAGAGATTGGATGTGATGCAGTTGAAGAGACTCAAGGTGTGCTTGAAAAAGTCTTTTGGTATTGGAATTTTTAGTAGCTTGAAGAGTTGTCTGAGTCTATTGAATTATGTGAAGAAGAGTTGATTTAAACTGATGCTCATCACATGCTTTGCTAAACACCCAAGATGGAGTGTTGGTACTTGATCTAGGGCCTGCTTCTCCCCCTATGTGCATGAAATCTCCTTCATCATCATCTTCATCCCCAAACATATCCTCAGAACCACCAGTTGGATAATCAAAGTCATCACCAGATGTGGAGGGCATGATAGTGATTGCATCCTTGGCCCTTTGCATGGAGGCAGTTGTGTGCACCAAATTAAGAATTCTCTCAACAGCCACATTGTCCTGTTCAGCTAAAACTTGATAAGCTGGAACAGGGTAAGTAAATGCCTCAGCTTCATAAGAAATAGAGTCTAAGACAGCTTGATAATCTTGCTGAAATAGCTGTTTTTTTTCAGCCTCATTGACATCCCTTAACTCACTTACAATGGGCTCTTCCCATTCTTGTGTGTTATTCCCAAACAATCTAAAAAAGAATTACATAAGGGGGGTTGAATGGAATTCTGGCTACTTTTTGGTTTAAGAAAAGTTTCCTATAAACAGATAACTGGGTTTGATCTAGTAGTGGTGCAGAATGAAAGTAGTGTAGCAATCAAAATACAAAGTATTTAAATACAAGTACTTAAAAACTTTCTGGTGGGTTTAACTTTTCCACCAGAGATATATATTATGTAGAGAATTCTGTGTTACAAACTTGTACACAGCTGCTTACAAATTGAACAACAAGGATAGAGAAATTCTTTACAGATTTTGCCTTATCTATTTTTTTGGAAAATGGTCACTTACTTAGTTGTTATTCAACTTTCTACACTTGGTTTATATATTACCAAGTTACATGACAAAAAGACAAGTAAAATAAGACAAAACATTTCAAGTCTAATTTCATGCTTCTTCATTTCTCAATCCATCATCTCTGAATATCTTCTGTTTAGCATGGAAATAGAAATGCTTCTTTGTTCTCTAAACCCTACAAATAGGCGGTCACATTCCATTTGCGTACATCCAACGCATGTGACTGTTAAGTCACTATCAACTGCTCTTTTGAATTTGAACATCCGTTGAAGCTTCATTGAATCATCCATTGAAACTATGGTTGATCATCCGTTGAAAATTTGGCTGATCATCTGTTGAGACTATGTGAATCATCCATTGAAGCTTTAGTTGATCATTCGTTGAAAGCTTTATGAAACATCCGTTGAGACTATTTTCTTGGCAGTTAACTCCATTTCATTTATGCAAGATTACAAGGCATCTGATATTTACAATTAACCAACCTATCTTGCATATCAATCTAGTAGTTAACATGACCTATACATACTATAACATCTGTTCCATTAAGCCATTTTGATATGCAGGAATATGCTACTAAACTTATAGTTACATAAGCTACATTTTCAACGCATGTTGAAATGATCATTCGTTGAAAGCTACAAAAACACTTAATTAAAATCTACTAAGTGTTTTGTTCAAGTTATCATCTAGTACACAACATATTCCTAACAATCTCCCCCAATTTATGTCTACTGGAATTGTAGCCATAAATTAAGAGAAACTTGATGATAACAAAACACTCTTAAAATACAGAATGAAATAAAGTTGACAAAATGTACAAGTGTTACAATTTATTGAAAATTCTCACAAAGAAAGATTTGTAGAGAGTCTTACATATAATTTTCAAGGTGCTCCTCTAGACTTAGTAAATTTAGATCATTTCCTTGATTGCCTTGACTTCTTTCCAGCTTCACATTATTTTCCTCAATTTGATTTTGGAGTTGCCTGTAAAATTCTGATTCATCCTCATTTGTCTGATCCAGCTTTTCTTGCATCTCTTTCATAGTTTCATTTCTTGCAATCTTTAGCTGATCTTCCAATCTGAAGAATCTTCTGATATTTTTCTCATCCCTGAACTCCATAATCCAGAATGGCCTCAAATACACCCTATTTCCAGTGAAAGGTATTGTCAATACTCTTGGGAGTGCATTTGGCCCTCTCAAGCTATTCCTTATCTCCTCAATCTTGTTTAGCACCATTTTCTTGGCAACTATATTGAATCCAATGTTTTTCTTGATTGAGGAGAAGACAGCCATCAAAGTTGAAAAGCTTTCATTGAGAATTCTGTGAAGGGGCCATGTTATCTCTCTTGCAGCCTTATACTTGAAGACTAATCTCTCTGGAAGATGTCTGTAGGCATCAATAGATCTAACTTCTTCCAGCTCATCTAGATAGAGATTTATGTCAGAAAATTCCTTGATGTCACATGTGTAGAGTTGATCTCCCTTGTTGACAGCAGGCTTGGGTTTGACCAAAGACTTGGATTGAAGTTTGGTATGCTTGACTGTTTTGACTACTCTTTCCTTTGTATTTTCTTGGTTTGGTAAAGATTGGATGGTTTAGATCAGGAAGAGGCAAGCTATCACAATCTATTATTTCATCCTTAGGAACAACAGGATCACCATGAAATGTGATATTGGGATCAACCTTGAATTCATCCTCCTTCACAGTAGGTATGGTTGTTTGGCTTGAAGTTGTAGATTGGATTGGAATGTAATCTTCCTTATCTTCATCAAAGTATATCTTCCTCTTTGCATGAATTTTGTATCTGAACTTCCTTTTTGTCTGCTTTGGTTTTTCTTGCTTTTCTTCATTTACAGTTTCAGTTATCACAGCAGGCAATGTATCTTTTGTGGTTGCAGGCTTCTTGGCTAGGCTCTTGGCTTTTAGAGCAGCTTGCTTTTGTTATTGTTTGAGCCTCACCTTCTCTTCTTTCTTGGCTTCTACAAATTGTGGATGTCCAGCCACCACACAAATAAGTTTACCATTCCTGTAGATTTTAGTAATTCTGTTCTTTGACACTATGTCTCTGAGATCTTTAGATAAAGCAATAGACCTTGCAAGCAGCTTCTTTTCATCTAGCCTAAGGGTTTCATAAGATAGGTCCAGTGGATTTTTGTCTGAATTCTTTGGATAATTCCTTTTTGGTTGAAAAATCTGTTAGTAGCTAAACACCATATTAGCATTAAAACCATGCTAATTCACCCGATTCATGAAGTAAAGCCTGAAATGCAAAAATACTTGAAAATACGTTAAACACAAATAACTTGAGTATAAATACACCAACTCAAAGCTTATTAGAGCATAAATAAGTATCATAAATGCCACTTAACACACCCCCAAACTTGAATCGATGCTTGTCCTCAAGCATAAACAGACTCAAAGAACAAGAAATAAAAATGCATGGATGCAACTAATATAAATGCAATGATCCCCAATAGAATAACTCAACCAACCAATGAGCAACATATCCACAAATGCAAATATTTGCATAAAGATCAATCAAATCATACAAATCAACTTACAAACTAGAGACCTGCGTGTGTGAAGATGCTTACAGATATACTATCGTAACTAGATCAATAATCATGACTCACTACTCATCAAGGCAATCACAAGATTATAAATAGAATAAAAAGCTAGACTCAAATAACTTATAACACTTCAATTCTTATATTGGAATTTATACGGATTCATGCTTTTATTCAAACAAAACAACACATATATGCTTATTTGATCGTGCAATGAGTGAGGTCCACAAAAGAATTATACAATAGTACCCATGTAGCGAACGTTAGGTTAGCGGATCCCAGATTATACAAAGCCTTAGGTCACTAGGCACAAAGTCCCCTAAGACTTAATAACTCGAGTACTAAAGAGCCCACTCGTGATCAATTATACATAACACTTCTTTTTTTCCTTTTTTTTTCTTCTTTTTTTCTTTTTTTTTCAATTTCTGAATGAGTGTGTTTCGCTCCATCTCATTCAACCCTAGACTACTCATATAAATATGAGCCGACTACTAGCCATTTGACATCTAGCCACACAACTAGCAATGAAATACAAATTCTCCAATTTTTAAATATCCATGTCTTTTATTTTAAGAAAATACCCTAAATTTTAAATATAAACAAGCGATTAAACCTCGACAAATCAAATAAACCATGATCAAGATCTAGCACTCTAGCAACCTATAAGACTTAGTGAAATACAGTGTCTCTAGCATGCAAATCAATCCAATATGACTCAACATCACTAAATACGACATCACTACACTAGCATCAATATCACAAGTCAATCGGAAAATTTTTCTAAGGGATCATGTTATAATGCAAATGCATGAAACTACATGAACAAACTAACATAAAACTACCAAAAATTAAAAAAAAACTACATGACAAAATATGCAAACTATATGAACTAACTATCATGAATATGCAAAACTATATGAGACTCACACAAAAACTATTCCTTCAACTACTACCCCCAAACTTAAAATATTCACTGTCCTCAATGACGGTAATAGTAAGAAATCAGGCATACCTACACCGAATCAGAATCCTCACCCTCAATGGGTAGTGTGTCAGGTGTGTCAGGAGGCGGATACACAGAGTCCTCACCAAATACTGGCCCCTGAATGTTAACTCCGGTGGCTCTAAATGCAGTCCCAAGTGCCTGGGTGAGATCCTGTGTAAAACGACTATGGATGTCATACATCACATCCATCCTCCTAGCAAGACTCCTATACTGTGTCGAGCTCAAATCAGCTCCCATGTCTGCTCCTTCTTCCTCCAACGGCTGCTGCGATGGTCCTCCTTCATCTCCTAGCTGAGATCTCCATGCAGTCCTGCTCGCCTGACCAGCAGCTGGCCTCCTACCAGATAGGTGGTCAAAAGAATATCCAAGCCCCTTCAGATCGGGCTTGCCTCCATCCCATTCCTGCATCGTAGCAAAAGTAGTGCTATCGATCGGAGCACTCGGTAGCTACAACTGCTCATGTGTGGGCCAATACACACCAACTGCCACGCACAGCTTCGTCACCACTGACGCATACAGCATAGACCCCGTAGTGCTCCCCCTCAAAAACTTCAGAATCCCCTGGTATATCACCATCCCCAAGTCTACATAATCACCCTGCAGAATGCCCCATAACAGACGTGCACGCTCCACCGTAACCTCATGCACATGCGAAGATGGCATAATATTAGCACATATAAACACGTTCTATGCATGGGCAAACATGTTCATACCGGATGCCAGAAACGTAGAATACTCGGCGACTGTGCCCATCTTGATCTTCCAATGTGTGTCGGGCCGGCACAGAGTAGCAACAATAAGATCCAGATCAAAGTCGTCTGGAGTCTTGTCGTTCCAGGTACCCTGCCCCACCTTCCTTGCGGGCTGCTCAATCACGGTCCTGATGGCTTCTGCACTATACTCCATAACACTGTTTGTCCCAATCAGAGAGTAAAACTTGAGGGGAACAATTTAAATTTGGAAGGAATGCAATATCCTCCTTTTTGATATCATCATAAGGAGTTTATTAAGAAAAGAAATTCATATATTTTTAGAAATTAAAGAGGAATATACGCTGTAACATTGAAGACAAGAACGACACCATTGGTCACCATCCATATTTCACTTGTATTCATCTTTCGGGCTTGTTCGATCATAATGGCGTTCCCACCAGAAAACTTCGAATTTCCTCTTTTTAAATTTATAATAACCACGAATTATTCGACATAACGATCCTTTTGTTAATAATATTCTTCTTTTAGAAAACGTCTGAAAATCTTCCCGATCTTCTGCGATCACGCCCAGGCTCCTTTTAAATCAATGAGTTCTTTAAATTTTAATGGTCTCTACAACTGGATGAATAATCACTCTATACGCGAATTCTGTTATTAACCTTGTCAAACCGTTAGGAATAATCAATTTCTTCATAATCACGGGTTACTTTGTTCTCTAAATTAACAATACTAAGTCTAAAACAAACATCCTTCCAGGTAATCCAGGTCTTTTAACAAACAAGAAACTCAAGTAGCAACTTGACAACCAAGGTTTAAAACTTATTTTATTAAAACAGCCTTTGAAAATTTGTTAAGAAAATCTTTTTCGAGAGTTTGTTTAAGAAAATTTTGAAAATCGCACACTTGGTTGTCCTTACTATATGAGTTGGTTGTTGTCCTCCTTACCTATAACAAGGTACAAAATTAAAGAAACAATCACACAAAAGCCAATTCGCTTTAATCTACCTTTTATCCTTTATCGTGTCCATTTGCCTTCCTTAATCGACGAAAACTTTGATTGTCGTTATATGTTATCTTATTCTTAGCTTCACATCAAAGCTTCCATATTGGTAATACTCCCGAAATTATCATTGCATTAGTTAAGTAGAACAGGCTATCCAGTAGTCAACAAATCGGCTGGTGTCACATCACCTTATTACTATAAATATATTACATTGTCATAACACCATTAATTATCTTCAAGAAAGCTCTAGAACCATAATCTCCTATAATTCTCTTTTCAATACTTATCTAATTCATTCCACAAGCTGGTCATGGGTGGCCTAATCACTAATGGCTTCTTTTAATCTGATAACAACTATCCTTCGGAACACCTGAATCTTCTTTCTAAACTTCTTCTCACCTTTATTTATGTCTCAAGTACTCACCATTTACTGTAACTCCCGAATCCATCCTCGTAGGTACAATTGCTTCATAGGACAAGTTTTAAACTGGGGTATAGAACAGGGTATAGGGTAAACTGAAGAGATACACTCGTAATTGAATGTCCAGTAAAACAAAATAAGCAGATGGAGGTTCTTAAATAGATAGTCTCGTATCAAGAGCTAGTAGAATAGCATAGAATAGCTTGAAGAGGTGCAACTGTCATAATGAAAGGCAGTACCGTTAATACGGATGGAGGAACAAGGTGCAATTCAAATCCGAGAGAAGATGACGGTCCTTGAACGGAAAGCTCCAAACGATCGGATGGTACAAGGAAATCAGGATCTGCTATTGTCGTTGTCTGGAAATCACGTCGCAAACTAAGAATCCCGAGTTGCAACACGAACCGTGCCGGAGATCTACTATATAGTCACACTCATCCTCACGACGTCTTATCTTTCTATTTCCTAATCCTAATCCTAACCCTCTACCCAATCCCGACAATCTAGGCTTATTTCAGTGACTTATAACCTGTAGCTCTGATACCAACCTGTGACACCCTCCAAACCCGGGTCAGAAGTTTGGGATCCACAACACATACACAATATATAAACCCGTATAAGAAATATTATTTGCAATGACCCTGCTTTACATAACCACGGACCGCAATAGGTTAAAGTATGAAAACAAGCCACAACCTTGACTTTTATTACAACGTACCGAATCCCAACTAATTTAAATTATAACGGATAATAAAATTATTCTTACAATCTTACTAACTCTCTAACGTATGAAGCTCCTTGCTAGCTCGATCCAACTTAACTGGAACTTTAGCCCGCACTTTGGACTGAGGAACTTCACTATCATCCATATCCTTTTCAACTGTAAAATATATAAAAAGAATCGCAAGGGTGAGCTAACCAGCTCAGCAAGTCATAACAGTGATAACTGAGGTTAAGCAATATTCAAATGGAATGATTCACAAGAATCAAGTTTATTGTTAACAATCGCTAGAATTGGATATTCATTTTAAGTTTTTAAAACTAAGGTTAGGCTGCTGATCAGTCACGCACTAACCCCGAGCAAAGCACACAACACTGCTCTAACTACTGGATCCAAGGCACACATTGGCCTAACTTGACCATTGATATGGTCAAAACACGAATCTGGTCCACATATAAAAAAAACTATCCAATTCTAAAGCAGTTCAATATGATAAACAATATAATTCAATAAAACAAGATCATAATCAATAGTGGTTAAACACTTGAATAAAAATGTAAGGAAACTCATGGATACCTCAAGGGTATATCAGGGTATGTATAAGAAACAGTTTTCAGTCTGTGAAAGGATCGGGTATTAGACAAATAATGATTTTTCAAGGTATAGTTCTTTGACGTTATAAATAATGGTTGGAGTATAAAAGTTTCTGTGTTTTCAAACAATTTTGTTCTACTGTTTGGTGTTTGGTAGTTATACATTTGGGGAGTAGTATCGTATTTGTGTGATTTGGTATCTGATGATCAACAAAAGATGGTTTACAAAAAAATAAGGCTTACGGCTCAAGATCAAGAAAAATCAGGGTTCAAGGGTAAATTGTTTATAGCACTTGCAATATAAAACAGGGGTTATTTTGAATAGTAGCGACATGTTAGGAAACAGTTCGAAAATATATTTGCAATATATCTTGAAGAAAAGTTCAGAAGTACTTGCCTTACAAGGCTTTACACTATTACTAATCAACTCTGAGCCGACTCTGCCGTTCAGGCTTTAACATCTAACCACTAGATCACTCTGGATTCGACCTCAACACTTAAGTCCCTTGATTGGAACCTTACTGAGCTTTTCGACTGACCACCAATTATCTTTCATCCAATGCCAATTCTTGGGCATTCCGACTAGAACCTACAAGGTCGAAACACCCTAACTTAGATATTCGATTATGCTTGACATATCCTCGCTGACAATCTACCCGGACGTTAATAAAACCCGACTCATAACACATACAGTATTGCAATACAGGCATCAGTTAGGGTTCACGTTCTCGAAAATCGATTCGCTTTTCGCTTTCAGAAAGTACATATACTTGTTATCGTATGAAATTAGGGTTATTGGTTTTGGCAAAACGTTTCACTACAATGTACAATTCAGGTTTTGTATAAAACTTACGCTTATGTATATACTTATACTCGCTCAACGTCCCGATAATCCTCGGATACGCTCCCGTATTTTCGTAGTTCGATTTCCTGGAAATCGGGAAGCGTTTCCTTTGTTTATCGGACTACCCTTTGAAACAATTCGACGTCAAATCTTAAACACAACAATCGTAACAATTTTCCAATCACTTCTTCAAACCAACAATATCAATCAAAATTCACACATTTTCAAATTCCAACTCAATTCAAATATTAATTATTACTCGTATTTTATTTTCATTTATTTATTTTCAAAATATTAGGACTCAGATATATATCATCATCGTCCACCGTCCGGTCGTTGAAATTCATCACGGACGGCGGTAAAATTTGTCGGTGCCCGATGTATTTCGGGTTTCCATACAAATTTCACCAATTAATCCGATAATAATTTCCCGAATAAAATAACTTATTTCACAAATAATACTCAATGAATTCCCTGCAGAAAAGAATTAAAACCAATAAAAATCACAGCCCGGCAAGAAGCACGCGCAACACGCGCCCCAAACGGAAAGACAATCGGAGAATATAACGAAAAACACAGGCGGCAACAACAATTAAGTCACAGCCGCACTGTTCCTCCCATACTCACACACATACTTATATATATACATTTTCATATATATAAAACAGGCCAATCGGAATGTTACCGAGAAGCAAATGGAACAGAACCCGAGCACAGGCAGCCACCAAGGACAGCGGCGAAGAAATTAAAGAAGAGAAAGAAAGAGATTAAAGAGATGAGGTGAAGAGAGAGATGAGGATATGGGAGAGAGGAGAGAATCAGGAGAGTAAGAACCGAGAAGAAACAGGGGTGGGGTTTGATTTAATAATTTTTTTTCCTTTTATTCTGCTACTGACACGTATGGATTTGTTAAAATAAATATGGACACGTATCTGGTAATTCACATATGATTGCCACGTTTCCTTCTTGTTCTGGGACTGGGTTTTTATCCAGTAAACATAATTTAATGATATAATTTACCAATAAAACAACTTTAAATATATCCATATAAATTTTAAAATTTTATAAAAATTCTGAAACTAATAAAATAAAATTTTCATAATTTTTAGAGCATTTTTACAACGCAACTCGTACCCGCATTTCACAATTAATGAACCGAGCTGCACTTAAAACAATTTCAGAAAATCATGAAAATAGTCTTAAAGTGTTATAAATATCCCGAAGTTTATAAAAATATAAATTCCGAAGTTTTAAAACAATTTCTGAAACACAATTTATATCCGCTTTTTAACAATTAACGTAACAAGGCGCGGGTGAAATTAATCCTGAAAATTCCCAAAATAATTTTAAAATTCTCGGAATATTCCAAACTTAAATAAATATGAGTTTCATAATTTTTGAAAAATTCGGAAATTAAATACAGATTTTACAGATAAATACAATCAAAAAAATCATACAGGGTTAAATAAATGATGAGATATTGATTTTTAAATTTTATAAAATCCCAAAAATAATCATTGTAATTATAGAACCATAAAAACAATTTTAAAGATATTCCAAATATTTATGCAATTAAATTTGCACTAAATCCAGTTTTGAAATTGAACACAATTCAATACGACTCCATAATTAATCAAGCAGACAACCCGGTACACCATAAATCACACATAGATAATAATCAAACAACACATAGCGGTCAAAACCAATACACATGTTTTATTTATTTAATAATTTCTATAATCGCATATTTAAATAATTCAAAAATATACGAGTCGTTATACACTGAACCCTAAACCTTGATTCCAGTTATTGAAAGAAATTGGATAACAATGAATCAATGTTTCAGGGTTTCAAGGATTTGGTCTTTCAAAGCATAACATACAATGGTTTGAGTATGTAGGTAACTCGATTCAGTGTATAGTATTTAGTTTTTATGTATTTATGGAGTAGTATCGTATATTTGAGGTTCGTGTTTGTGTATACAACAATCAATGGTCTAGAAAGAATTAGGCTACGACTCAAGATCAATAACTGGAATCAAGGTTTAGGGTTCAGTGCTTCAAAGCACTTGCAATATAAAACAGGATAATCAATCACGACAATATCTCGAGAAAGTTCAGAACACTTGCCTGGTATTAGCTTACTACACTGCACTCGCTTCCAATCTCAACCGTCTTACTCCTCAACTACTTGTTTCCCTTTCCTACGCCTTGCCTCTTCTGCTCACATATCATAAGCATCTATCAATATTTAACTCATAGGATTCTATTCAACACATAATTTTATCTACCCTTCGTTTCACCCAAATCCGATTATCGGATTGAAAGTTACGCAAGAAATAGTAAAGATCGAATATTTAAACCGACAGTCAACCAACATATCACATATAACACATTACACGTCACATAATCAATGACATATCATTTATAAAGACATTTCGGGTCATAAATAGGCTTTCTTGTATTTAAAATGGTTTTTAAAACATTTTTCGGAATTAAAACGGGCCGTTGGATCAATTTTGGGGTAACAAACAGGGTTCGGTTGGCCAATTCTGGCTTCAAAACAATTTTATAATTATTATCGAGCCTTGGAAATAATTTAGAATAATATTTTAAAACTCAAAACTATTTTTCGGAATTTTTAAATCATTTTTAAATAATTAAATCTAATTAAATAATTAACTAAAATCAATTAATAATTAATTAAATCAATTAATTAATTAATTTTCGAATTAATTGACCAATTAATCAATTAAAAATTAACTGAAATTAATTAACTAATTAATTCAGATTTATTTTTGAATTAAAATAATTTTCGGAATTAAAATAATAATTTTTGGAATTTTTAGAAATTAAAATCGAATTTTTATAATAAAGATAAATAGGAAATATGATTTTTAAACATTTTTAAAACAGGGATCCTTAATTTGCAAAGTCTGGAAACTTCAGGGACCAAACTGCATCGTCCCCAAAGGTTCAGGTATCAAACTGCAATTTTACACACCCGTCGCCGGAAAATGCAGGGGTTGTCGGAGAACACGATTCCGGTCTCCTCACCTTACCACAAGCTCCAGATCACATCTACAAACTACCAGGAACACAATCATGCAATCAAAACAACCTAACAAGCCCTGAGTTGGCCGGAATTTGGCCGTGAAGTTTGCCAGTTTCCGGCGAACTTCGAAAATATTCAAAACACAACTCCCTTCTCTACAGACCTCGTTGATCCATGAAACTTATACGAATGGATTGCAAATTTCACAGAGAACACAATACACTATACCACAACATCTATCTATTCCAGAATAAGAAACCCCCAAATTTCAATTAAGAACATTCATACGGGTTATAAACCCTAATTTTAAAATTCGAAAATCAAACTCAAATTTGAACATGTTATTGAACTCCAAATTAGACGTATAATATATCAAAATTATCAGGAAAACAAGCTCTACAACATGCAATCATCAAATCATACAAACAACCATCCGAACAAAAATTCATATTTTTAATAAAATTAATTCGAAAATAAATAAAAATATAGAAAATAAACCTTGATTTCTGCAGTAAAACGAAGCTCAGAATCTGATAGAACACTTTAAATCCTTTGGATTGAGTACTCGAGCTTTGAAAACAGAGATCGGTAACGCCTTCGTTTTGCTGTTTGATTCTTAGAACAGTTTATGAAATTAGGGTTTTTCTCTGAAAATTATAAAATTAACTATCTGCAAATGATTTTGATATGAAATAAAATACGGGAAAAGACTATTTATAATTACGGAAAATTAGTATCCCGTTGGATCATTCCGGATATAAAACGGTACATTTATTTATAAAAACCGATCCAAACGGTATCGGTTTTCGGGATAATTATCCAAACTAGTACAATTTGTACTGCGGTCTTGGTATCAGCGCCTGGTTACACGTACTACGAGGTGATAATTGGAATAGTTTAATAAAAAGCTCCCGTTTATCGAAAATACGGGTTTTATTGATTTACCGAAACGAATATTGTATCGCAAATGTTACGTCGGGACCCGCGCAGAACAAACTGTACGCCGGATCGAAAAAGTCGAAATATGGAATATGCTCGGAATATTACAATTAGGTTAGGAAGGAGTTCTCGGAAGAGTGTCGGGTTCCAGAAACGTAACAACGGATGACGTCGGTTGGTTCCCATTTTTATAAAATAGATTTTAAATACTCGGAAAAAGATTTTATAAATTTCATATGATCCTTATAAATCCATAAATCAACATAAAAATAATTAAGAAGATATGACAATTATCTATATTTTATTTTGTACATATAAAAATTAAAATACTCAATTAATATTATTTTTAAATATCCAAACCAGATAACACTTAACAATTAATTCACAGAATAGATACTGAACACAGATAATAATCATTTAATAGCAAAAATAATTACACGATATATCCCGGATATTACATCCTTCCCCCCTTAAAAGGATTCTGTCCTCAGAATCTCCTAAGAAAATAAATGATGATACTTTTCTCTCATATCACTTTCTAACTCCCAGGTTGACTCTTCAACCTTTGGGTTTCTCCACAATACTCTTACTAGCTTTACCACTTTATTCCTCAATACTTTCTCTCTTTCCTCTAGAATTTCTATCGGACTCTCTACATATGACAAATATGCCTGAAGCTCTATTGGCTCATATTCTATTACATGCCTAGAGTCTGGATTATATTTCTTAAGCATTGATACGTGAAAAACATTGTGAATGTGCTCCATGTGCGGGGGTAACGCCAACTCGTAAGCTACTTTGCCAACGCGCTTTAGAATCTCAAAGGGTCCGACATATCTTGGGCTTAGCTTTCCTTTCTTTCCAAATCTCGTTAGTCCTTTCCATGGTGATACTTTCAGTAGTACCATGTTTCCTTCTTCAAATTCCATGTCTTTTCTGGACTGGTCTGCATATTTCTTTTGACGGTCTTGTGCTGCTATTAATCTTTTCTGGATCACTTCAACAACTTCCTTTGTCTGCTGCACCAATTCAGGTCCAAGTATTTTGCGTTCTCCTACTTCGTCCCAATGCACTGGAGATCTGCATTTGCGTCCATAAAGGGCTTCATAGGGTGGCATCCCAATATTGGCATGATAACTGTTGTTATAAGCAAACTCTACCAGAGGTAAATGTTCATCCCAACTTCCTTTAAAATCAATAGCACAAACACGCAACATGTCCTCAATTGTCTGGATCGTTCTTTCACTTTGGCCATCTGTTTGGGGGTGATGGGCCGTACTCATATTCAGTCTTGTTCCCAAACATTCTTGAAAACTCTTGCAAAATATTGAATTAAACCTTGGATCTCGATCAGATACAATAAACACTGAAACTCCATGACGAACTACGATCTCCTTCGGGTACATATGGACTAACTTGTCGAGCGAAAATCTTTCATTTATAGGCAGAAAATGAGCTGACTTGGTGAGTCTATCCACTATAACCCAAATGGCATCATGATTAGCCCTTGTCCTTGGTAATCCAACTATGAAATCCATGGTAATATGTTCCCACTTCCACTCTGGAATCTCCAATGGCTGTAACAATCCACTTGGTCTCTGATGCTCTGCTTTAACTCTCTGACAGGTATAACATTTGCTAACCCATTCTGTAATTTCCCTCTTCATATCTGGCCACCAATAATTCTCTTTTAAATCTCTGTACATCTTGGTACTTCCTGGATGGATGGAATATCTTGAACTATGTGCCTCTTGTAAAATTTCATTTTTCAGCTCCGTTACTGGTGGAATCCAAATTCTAGAAGAAAACCTCAGAATACCTTGATCATCCTTTTATGTACATAATTCTTCACCTACCAAACGATTTTGATCTTGATCCATTATATCTTCCTGACATTTCTTTATTTTCTCCAATAACTCCGGTTGGAAAGTCATACTGTACACTTTCGCTTCCTCAGGCTTGCAAATTCTAATCTCCAATTTCAATTTCTGAAATTCCTTATATAATTTCAGGTACTGATAACTCATTTAATCTTTCCTTCCGAATTAACGTGTCTGCTACAACGTTCACTTTACCGGGATGATAATTAATCGAGCAGTCGTAATCCTTGATCAATTCTAACCATCTCCTTTGACTCATATTAAGTTCCTTCTGTGTGAATATGTACTTTAAGCTTTTGTGATCCGTGAAAATCTCGCACTTTTCTCCATACAGATAATGTCTCAAAATCTTCAAAGTGAAAACTATGGCTGCTAGCTCCAAATCATGAGTATGATACTTTTGTTCGTGTGGTTTCAATTGCCTTGACGCATACGCAATCACCTTTTCGTGCTGCATTAAAACACATCCTAGTCCTTTGTAAGAAGCATCGCTATAAATTACGAAATTCCCTTGATCGTCTGGAAGTGACAAAACAGGTGCCGTGATTAATCTTTGCTTCAATTCCTGAAAACTTCCTTTGCACTTGTCGTTCCATATAAACTTTTCATTCTTTCGTGTAAGCTTTGTCAGTGGTGTTGCAATCCTTGAGAAATTATGGACGAATCGACGATAATATCCCGCCAATCCCAAGAAACTTCTTACCTCAGTGGGTGTTCTCGGTCTCTCCCAATTCATAATTGCTTCGATCTTTGCCGGGTCCACTTTGATCCCTTCGTTACTGACTATGTGTCCTAAGAACTGAACCTCTTGTAACCAAAATTCACACTTCGAGAATTTAGCATATAACTTCTTTTTCCTTAAAATCTCCAAAGCCGTTCTCACATGTTCCGCATGATCCTCTTCCGTTTTTGAATAAATTAAAATATCATCTATAAACACAATAACGAACTTGTCCAAATATTCCTTAAAAATTCTATTCATCAGGTCCATAAACGCTGTCGGGGCATTGGTCAATCCAAAAGACATTACTAGAAATTCATAATGTCCATACCTTGTTCTAAAAGCTGTCTTTGGTATATCTTTTGGCTTGATCTTCAGTTGATGATATCCTGATCTTAAATTAATTTTGGAGAAGTACTTGGCTCCCTTCAATTGGTCAAACAAATCATCAATTCTAGGTAACGGATACTTGTTCTTGATTGTAAGCTTATTGAGTTCTCTATAGTCGATGTACAGTCTCATGCTTCCATCTTTCTTCTTGACAAATAATATTGGGGCTCCCCACGGGGATACACTGGGTCTGATTACTCCTTTCTTTAACAACTCCTGCAATTGCTTCGCTAGCTCTTTCATCTCAACAGGCGCCATTCTGTACGGGGCCTTGGATACTGGTTCTGTTCTAGGTGCTAAGTCGATCGCAAATTCAATTTCTCTATCTGGAGGAAGTCCTGGTAACTCATCGGGAAACACATCTGGAAATTCATTTACTACTGGAATATCTTCAAGTTTTGCTGGCTCTTGATTTCTGTCGATCACATATGCTACGAAATGCTCGCATCCTTGCCGTAATAACTTTTTGGCTTGAATCATTGTTAAGAACTTCTTTACTTGCTTTTGGCCCTTGAACGTTACTATTCTTTCATCTGGTGTCTTCACCATTACCTTCTTATCTCGACAATCTATCTGGGCATCGTGCTTAGATAACCAATCCATTCCTAATATAACGTCAAACTCCCCTAACTTAAATGGTATCAAATCTACGTAAAATTTACTACCAGAAATCTCAATCTCACAATTCCCACAAACTTGATTAACAGATACACGTTCTTGATTTGCTAATTCCACAGTCATTATTTCATTTAAACACTCAACTGGACAATTTAACTTGCTAACAAAATCTTGTGAAACAAACGATCGGGTTGCTCCCGAATCTATTAACACTTTGGCACATAAATAATTCACATTAAGCGTACCTGCCACAACATCCGTATCCTGGATAGCATCCTTCACAAACATATCAAAAACTCTAGCCCTTGGAGTCTCATTCACTGCTGGGGTAGATCCCATAATCCTCAATACATTACTGACTGGGGCTGGTGTCTTGCAATCCCTGGCTATATGTCCTGGCTTCCCACATTTAAAGCACGTAAATCCAATGGCTGGAACCTTCACTGCTGGATTCCGGATAGGCTGAGATCCTTATTTGCTGGTTCTCTTGCTGGCTGATTTCGGCACTCCCTTGAATAGTGCCCTTTCTGGTTGCACTTGAAACAAACTACATTCAACCAATTACAAACTCCCCCATGCTTCTTCCCACATATTTGACATTCTGGAAAAGTTAATCTCAATTGATTCGGCTGATTCGCATTAACTGGACGGTTGCCCTGGCCTCCGTCGCTTGCATTTTGTCTCCTGAAATTAAAATTCCTCCCTGGCGGAAACTTGCCCTTCTTAAAATTTGGAAACTTCCCTGGTTGTGACTGGCCCTCATTCCCTTCAAATTTCCTTTTCTTGCTTTCTTTTTCCTTCTGGAATATCTCACTCTCCGTCTCTGCAATCATAGCCTTCTGTACCACTCCTGCACAAGTATCCAATTCAAAAATGGCTACCTTCCCTCTGATCCATGGTTTCAAACCTTGCTGGAATCTTTTAGCCTTCTTCCTGTCAGTGTCCACATACGACGGCACATACCTTGACAATTCCTCAAACTTACTCTCATAATCTATTACCGACATGTTCCCTTGCTTTCATTCTAAAAACTTCAGCTCCATTTGATCTTGGACAAACTGAGGAAAATACTTTTCTAAAAACAATTCCTTAAACCTCTCCCAAGTAATAACATCTGTACCTTCCAATGTCTTCACCATCTCCCACCAATAGGTGGCCTCATTCTTCAGATAATAACTTGCAAACTCAACCTTCTATTCTTCCTTTACTTTTACTAAGGCAAATGCCTTCTCTATTTCCTTTAACCAAACATTTGCTTCAATCGGCTCTAGGGAACCCTTAAATTCTGGTGGGTTTATTGCCTGAAAAGTTTTGAAAGTTACCTGGGGATTGGTCTGTCTTTGTTGTTGTTGTGCCAGGTGAACTGTTTGTTGGGCCAAGATTTGAAGAATCTGGGCTATTGCTGGGTCCATGGGTCCTGGGTTCACATTTGGATTTGTATCATCTTGGTTGTTATTGTTGTTGGTTTCTTCATTATGGGTGTTGGTGCGGGTATTTCTTCTAGGAGGCATTTTTCTGTAAAGAATCAAACAACTTATTTAGCTTTTAAACCAAATTCTTTGTAGAAAAGAAAAGTTTTATAAAACAAAAATATCTTCTTTTTGAAAACAGTTATAACTAAGTAAATTGCATACTTCTTTATAGAATATAAATAGTTATGAAAAACAGGGTACATGGTATCACAGGGGTATCACTGGTGGAATAAATAAGGTAAGGTAAAACATGTGCAATAAAGTAAATGACAGTGCTGGAAAGGAAAAAGGTACTGATATATAGATCAAAAGTTTTAGGTAGCACAAGCGTAAAGACGCTTCGGAAGTAAAAGCAAAAGGGTACAACAACCTACTCACTAGTCAGCATAGTTAGTGTATAAATACAACTCAAAAGTCTATTGATACACACTACACACTACTGTACATACTACATAACCATCACAATACTGCTCAACATCTCCATCTCTAAATCTCTGGCTCATGACAAGTCTGGACCTCCAATCTCCTCAAGCTCCTCTAGAACCCACTTAGCCCACTCCACTAGGAAATCAGGAGTGATGTCCTCATGTGTAGCCTCAGCAATCCTCACAGCAGCTGCTCTACGAAACACCTGGAGCCTCTCTCTAAGTCGCCTCTCACCACTCCCAACCTCTCTGGTACGCATGATATGCAATAACTCCTGGATCTGACCCTGTAGAAATCGCTGCTCCATAAGGCAAGCCTCAAACTGATGATATGGGACATGATAGGAAGAAAACTGGAAATGTACTCCTGTAACTGAATGACTAGTAAAGCCTGAATCAGCAGGTGGGGGTCCTCTGACAGGTGACCTCATGCCTGGAGGTGGAATAGCCTGCAGTGGTATGGGCTGCAACACAGGTGGAGGTAGAATAGCCAACACTGGTGGAACAACAGGACATGGATCCGAAGACGACACTCCAACTGAAGGCTTTGAGTGATCAGCTGATATGGGAATGAAAGAGTCGGCCATCGCTGCTATCTGAAATCATATCGCGATATAAGAATCTCGAACCACGATGCAAATCATACTAATACCTATTATACCGTAGCACTCAACCTCTCGACGTTCTATTTTTCTGTTTCTTACTTCTAATCCTAACCCTCTACCCATTCCCGTCAACCTAGGCTTGTGTCAGTGACTTATAACCTGTAGCTCTGATACCAAACCTGTGGTACCCTCCAAACCCGGGTCAGAAGTTTGGGGTCCACACACCTTATTTATAACCTGCTAATAACAATAATAAAGATAATGATAATATGCAGTGACCCTACTTACCAACCACCACGGACCGCAACAGGTTAAAGTATCCACACAAGCCAAACACACTATTATATTACAAGCGTTTAAATCCCAACTATTCCAAAATCAAAACTGAGTATTAAACATTATTACAACTTTTACGGACTTAATTATTCCAAAAGAAGCCTACAAGCTCAGCTCAATCAACCTGAACCCCTAGCTCTCGCGCTGGACTGGGGATCCTCTGTACCAACCGGTTCCTTTTTAACTGGAAAAGAACAGAAACAATATCGCACAAATGAGCTAACTAGCTCAGCAAGTCACAATGACAAAACTGAGAATAATGATCATCAGGTGAACATGGTTATAATATCAAGTGAACAATGGATTATGATTTAGAATTAGATATTATATTTTCATGTTAAAAACCAAGGTTAGGCTGCTGATCAGTCACGCACTAACCCCGAGCAAAGCACACAGCACTGCTCTAACTACTGGATCCAAGGCACACATTGGCCTAACTTGACCATTATATGGTCTGACCATGAATCTGGTCCACAATTTTATAAAAACAATCCAATTCTAACATAATAACAGAATAAACAATAATAAACAATAAACAGAATTATTAACAACATTTGATGTTCCATAATGAAATGGTTTTAATCTGTATAAGGATCAAAAGAGTATTTTCAAAGTTTGGATGCTAGGTAATGAAAGAAATTGGATAACAATGAATCAATGTTTCAGGGTTTCAAGGATTTGGTCTTTCAAAGCATAACATACAATGGTTTGAGTATGTAGGTAACTCGATTCAATGTATAGTATTTAGTTTGTATATATTTATGGAGTAGTATCGTATATTTGAGGTTCGTGTTTGGATATACAATAATCAATGGTCTAGAAAGAATTAGGCTACGACTCAAGATCAATAACTGGAATCAAGGTTTAGGGTTCAGTGCTTCAAAGCACTTGCAATATAAAACAGGAATATCAATCACGACAATATCTCGAGAAAGTTCAGAACACTTGCCTGGTATTAGCTTACTACACTGCACTCGCTTCCAATCTCAACCGTCTTACTCCTCAACTACCTATTTCCCTTTCCTACACCTTGCCTCTTCTGCTCACATATCATAAGCATCTATCAATATTTAACTCATAGGATTCTATTCAACACATAATTCTATCTACCCTTCGTTTCACCCAAATCCGATTATCGGATTGAAAGTTACGCAAGAAATAGTAAACATCGAATATTTAAACCGACAGTCAACCAACATATCACATATAACACATAATACATCACATAATCAATGACATATCATTTATAAAGACATTTCGGGTCTTAAATAGGCTTTCTTGTATTTAAAATGGTTTTTAAAACATTTTTCGGAATTAAAACGGGACGTTGGATCAATTTCGGGGTAACAAACAGGGTTCGGTTGGCTAATTCTGGCTTCGAAACAATTTTATAATAATTATCGAGCCTTGGAAATAATTTAGAATAATATTTTAAAGCCCGAAACTATTTTTTGGAATTTTTAAATCATTTTTAAATAATTAAATCTAATTAAATAATTAACTAAAATCAATTAATAATTAATTAAATCAATTAATCAATTAATTTTTGAATTAATTGACCAATTAATCAATTAAAAATTAACTGAAATTAATTAACTAATTAATTCAGATTTATTTTTGAATTAAAATAATTTTCGGAATTAAAATAATAATTTTTGGAATTTTTAGAAATTAAAATCGAATTTTTATAATAAAAATAAATAGGAAATATGATTTTTAAACATTTTTAAAACAGGAATCCTTAATTTGCAAAGTCTGGAAACTTCAGGGACCAAACTGCATCGTCCCCAAAGGTTCAGGTATCAAACTACAATTTTACACCCCCGTCGCCGGAAAATGCAGGGGTTGCCGGAGAACACGATTCCGGTCTCCACACCTTACCACAAGCTCCAGATCACATCTACAAACTACCAGGAACACAATCATGCAATCAAAACAACCTAACAATCCCTGAGTTGGCCGGAATTTGGAAGTGAAGTTTGCCAGTTTCCGGCGAACTTCAAAAATATTCAAAACACAACTCCCTTCTTTACAGACCTCATTGATTCATGAAACTTATACGACTGGATTGCAAATTTCACAGAGAACACAATCCACTATACCACAACATCTATCTATTACAGAATAAGAAACCCCCAAATTTCAATTAAGAATATTCATACGGGTTATAAACCCTAATTTTAAAATTAGAAAATCAAACTCAAATTTGAACATGTTATTGAACTCCAAATCAGACGTATAATATATCAAAATCATCAGGAAAACAAGCTCTACAACATGCAATCATCAAATCATACAAACAATTATCCGAATAAAAATTCATATTTTTAATAAAATTAATTCGAAAATAAATAAAAATATAGAAAATAAACCTTGATTTCTGCAGTAAAACGAAGCTCAGAATCTGATAGAACACTTTAAATCCTTTGGATTGAGTACTTGAGCTTTGAAAACAGAGATCGGTAACGCCTTCGTTTTGCTGTTTGATTCTTAGAACAGTTTATGAAATTAGGGTGTTTCCCTGAAAATTATAAAATTAACTATCCGCAAATGATTTTGATACGAAATAAAATACGGGAAAAGGCTATTTATAATTACGGAAAATTAGTATCCCGTTGGATCATTCCGGATATAAAACGGTACGTTTATTTATAAAAACTGATCCAAACGGTATCGGTTTTCGGGATAATTATCAAAACCAGTACAATTTGTACTGCGGTCTTGGTCTCAGCGCCTGGTTACACGTACTACGAGGTGATAATTGGAATAGTTTAATAAAAAGCTCTCGTTTATCGAAAATACGGGTTTTATTGATTTACCGAAACGAATATTGTATCGCAAATGTTGCGCCGGGACCCGCGCAGAACAAACCGTACGCCTGATCGAAAAAGTCGAAACATGGAATATGCTCGGAATTTTACAATTAGGTTAGGAAGGAGTTCTCGGAAGAGTTTCGGGTTCCAAAAACGTAACAACGGATGACGTCGGTTGGTTCCCGTTTTTATAAAATAGATTTTAAATACTCAGAAAAAGATTTTATAAATTTCATATGATCCTTATAAATCCATAAATCAACATAAAAATAATTAGAAAGATATGACAATTATCTATATTTTATTTTGGACATATAAAAATTAAAATACTCAATTAATATTATTTTTAAATATCCAAACCAGATAACACTTAACAATTAATTCACAGAATAGATATTGAACACAGATAATAATCATTTAATAGCAAAAATAATTACACGATATATCCCGGATATTACACTGACCCGGGTTTGGAGGGCGCCACAGTTTCCTATTTTACTGGAAAAGAATATAAACAAATTTGAAATAGTGAGCTAACTAGCTCAGCAAGTCATAATGACAGCAACTGAGATTCATAATGATAAATTGAAATGATATAAGGAATAAAGTATATTGATAAGCAATGATTAGAATTAGATATTCACTTTTATTTTAAAAACCAAGGTTAGGCTGCTGATCAGTCACGCACTAACCCCGAGCAAGGCTCCCAGCTTTGCACTATATACTGGATCCAAGGCACATATTGGCCTAGTATGACCACGGATCTGGTCCGACCACGAATCTGGTCCATATTTGAAAACAATCCATTTCCAGAATAATAATATGATAAACAATGTAAATCAATAAACTGAATCATAAACAACATTTATCTCGAAGCATAGGGTGATTCATAATTCCAAGAAGGTATAACAATGGAATTATAAGTATTGGCTTTCAATCAAAGAAAGAATCAGAAATTAGAAGACCAAGGGTTACAAGGATTGGTCTTCTGTTAAACAAAGCAAAAGGGTTGGTATATCAAGCAATTCAGTATCAAGAATCAGTATGTGGTATATATGTATTTATGGAGTAGTATCGTATATGTGTGGTTTGGATTTGAGAATTCAACAATCAATGGTTTACAAAGAATAAGGCTTATGGCTCAAGATAAAAAACAATCAGGGTTTAGGGCTAAGTACTTCAAAGTACTTGCAATATAAAATAAGAAGTGTTTGGAATAATGATAACATATTGAAGAGAGTTCGAGAATACTTGCAATTATAGTACGAGAAAGTTTAGGGATACTTGCCTTATCAATTCGTTTTCACTGTACTAACACTTGCAATTGGTTTTCACTCGTCAACTACTTGCTTTCCCTTTCTACGTCTCTCTTCCTATGTTAAAAATAACATGTACTTATCAATACTCATTCTCATTTTGTTCTATTCGTTACAAGCTTCTAACTACCCTTCGTTTCACCCAAATCCGACGTACGGATTGAAAGTTATGAATAAAATAGTCAAACAATGCACAAAAACAATCACATTATGCATCAATCGGATCACATATAACACGTAGCACGTAAGATATTCAATTAAAATAATTATTCAAAGAGAATTCGGGGTTAAATTAATTTTTTAGTTATTTATTACAAATTTTTGAATGTTTTTCGGAATTAAAACGGGTCTCCGAATCATTTTATAATTAAATAACAGGGTTCAAATACCCGAATCTGACTTTAAAATAATTTTATAATAATCATCGAGCCTTGAAAATAATTTTAAATAATATTTTAAAACTCGAAATTATTTTTCAGGATTTTTAAATCAATTTTAAATTATTTAATCTAATTATTAAATCAATTAAAATTAACTAATAGTTAATTAGATTAATTAATCAGTTAATATTCAATTAATCAATTAATTAAATTAATTAAAAACTAATTAAAATTAATTAATAAAATAAATCAGATTTATTTTTTAAGTAGATAAATAATTAAAACAATTTTCTGAATTAAAAATAATTTTCCAGAATTAAATATAGATTTTTAGAATTTAAAAATGAATTTTTTGAATTAAAACAGAATTTAAAAATAATTTTTAAAATAAAAGAAATCAGAAACAATTTTTGATTATGAATTAGGGAAAAAGAGGATTGAAACCGGGTTGTATCTCGGGTCGAAATCGACCCGACCGGGTCGTTCAAGAACAAACCGGCTGGTGCAGAATCCGGTGACCGGATATTTTCCCGGCGAAGCTAAGTCAGACAAACAAATGAATCGTTTGATTCGATTATGCCCTTCAATCGATTCTCTAACACTGCAGCAGCTCAGATTTGATCTCAAATCAGTTTTACCATCCCTGGAACGCAGTTTCCGACGAACTCGCCATTAACACCGGCGAGTTCGAAGGTTTTCCGGTGAAATCGATACAGACAGTCAGTACAGAAATTAAACACATAATTTGGTTCGTTTCACGACGATCTATCAACTGGTACTGACCATTTATTCCCCGAATCATTAAAAATAAAACCCCCAAATTCGATTTAGAACATTCAAAGTATTAAAACCCTAATTTTGATTTTCCAGAATTAAACATCAATTCCTATATGTTATTGAACTCCAAATTTGAAGTATAATATACAAAATGACCAGAAAAATATTATCTACACGATGGAATCATTAAATCATATCAACAACATCAAAAACAAATTTTCATAATTTAGTCTTTAATAAATTTGAAATAAAACAATTAAACATGAAAAGTACCTTGATTTTTGCACTTTAATAGGTGGTGGATTCAAAAAGAGTTTTTCGAGATCCTGGATTTGATATATTGCATGCTTGAATCGGAGTTTGATAACACCTTCGTTTGTGGGTTTGATTATGAAGAACGCAACGTTTTTAGGGTTTTTCTCTATAATTTAATAGTTGTAACTGACTGATTGTGATTTTTCGACTACAAAGAAATAATAAAAGGGCTATTTATAGAATATTGGATTGTATTGGATCGTCAAATTAGTTGCTTAGCCGCTAAGTAACTGCAAAAATGATCCGATTTGATACCCGTATTGGATAATTATCCAAATCAGGCTTTTTATAGAACACTTTTGTATGAAAATAATGTAATAATATCCCGCCTTTTGAGAATACAAGTTTTGTTGATATATCGAAACGATTATCGTATCGAAAATTGTACGCCGGGACGCGTACGGGTCAAACCGTAATCCGGATTGAAAAAGTTAAAACACGAAAAATGTCCGGAATTACCAGATTAGGTTAGGAAGGAGTTTTCGGAAGAGTTTCGGGTTGTAAAAATGTAAAAACGGTTGAGGTTGGACGATTCCTGGTTTTATAAAATAGTTTTGATAATTATACAGAAAATAATTATTAACTCTGTAAATCATTATAAAATCAAATAACGATCCAAAAAGTACCAGAAGAATATCACAATTATCTATATATTATTCTAGACATAATATAATTAACATACTAACATTTAATCACATATATACATCTATTTATCAATATCAATCAACGGATAATTCACATAATAATCACATAATAATCATATAATAATCATTTATTGATAAAATAACTACAAGCGATATCCCGGATATTACATTCTTCCCCCCTTAAAAGGATTATGTCCTCATAATCTCTTATGTAAAGAGATGAGGGTACTTTTCTCGCATATCACTTTCTAATTTCCAGGTTGACTCTTCAACCTTTGGGTTTCTCCACAGTACTCTTACTAAATTTACAACTTTATTTCTCAATATCTTTTCTCTCTTTTCTAGAACCTTTATTGGATTCTCTACATACGATAAATCTTCCTGAAGTTCTATCGGCTCATATTCCATCACGTGCCTAGATTCTGGATTATACTTTTTAAGAATCGATACGTGAAAGATATTATGAATGTGTTCCATGTGCGGGGGTAACGCCAATTCGTATGCTACCTTGCCGACACGTTTTAGAATTTCAAAAGGTCCAACGTATCTAGGACTTAGCTTTCCTTTCTTTTCAAATCTTGACAATCCTTTCCACGGTGACACTTTTAGTAACACTAGATCTCCGTCTTCAAATTCCATATCCTTTCTTGATTGATCTGCGTATTTCATTTGACGATCTTGTGCTACAATCAGTGTTCTAAAACTCGAAAAACTCGGCCGAGTACTCGGACTCGGTACCCTTTCCGCACCAATTTTGCTATCCTCGGCTACTTCTCCGATTTTGTGTTGAAATCGGGTAAAACTCGGGTTGACTTCCGAGAACTCGAAAAAATCGGTGAGAAAAAAACTGAAAGGAAAAAAAGCCCAATAATAAAAAAAGGCAACCTATAATCTAACTAATTAAGTCCAATTCTAATTATCCATTTATCATAATTATAATACTATCTACTAACTCTCTCAGGATAAACCGATCGCTATATTAATCTCTGAATCTGATTTTTCATTACTTTGATCATCAAGACAATAAGGGATGCTTTTCTCGAAAACTTGATTTTGTTTGTGAAATTGCTTTGAGTTTGGAGTTTTGAATAACATTTTTGTTACACCAAGTGTTGCTCCCCAAGTGTTTGATTTTTTGTCTCAGTCGCTTGCTTATAAATTTAGTTGTATATGTATTATGTAGGAATGGAACCTTCACCAAATATGGAATCAACGGATACTTTGAAACCCAACTCTAAAGATGTTGGATGGGAATATGCTGAATTGATAAATGCTACTAATTTTAGACAAGTCAGATGTAAATTGTGTGGTAAAGAACTTAACATTGGAATCGTGTTTATCAAGCTTATCACCGTAGCATGATTATTTATTTGATTTGCTATTAGGCTGCTGCCAAAACAACTCTCTGTAACATAATTCTATTAGGGTATCACGTGTGTTTTTTTGATGCAAGGCTATCACTTGTTGGTTTTTTATGCTATCTTTGCAAATCTACTATGTTAGTATATTTGGGTGCATTGACATCGTTCTAAAATTGGTAAACTGCATAAAAATTTAATTATATATTTCTTATGGAAAGTTAAAAACTTAATAAATAATATTATTTAAATTTAAAATATATTTTTACTCCGATTTTTCAACCGAGTACTCTTTCCGAGTACTCCCCGAGTATTCCGAGTACTCCGTACTCTATCCCTTTGCCGAGCCGAACCGAGTTCCGAGTTTTTGAACACTGGCTGCAATTAGCCTTTTCTGGATGACTTCCACCACTTCTTTTGTCTGTTGCACCAACTCGGGTCCAAGTATCTTAAGTTCTCGAACTTCTTCCCAATATACTGGTGATCGACATTTACGTCCATAAAGAGCTTCATAGGGAGGCATTCTAATACTGGCATGATAACTGTTATTGTAAGCAAATTCCACTAAGGCTAAATGCTCGTCCCAAGTTCCTTTGAAATCAATGGCACAAACACATACAATATCTTCAATATTCTGGATTTTTCTCTCTAGCTGTCCGTTTGTGGATGATAAGCCGTACTCATGTTTAATCTGGTTCCCAAGCATTCTTGAAAATTTCTCCAAAATCTTGAATTGAATCGTGGATCCCGATCAGATACAATAGACACAAGAACTCCATGACGCACTACTATTTCCTTCAAATACATGTGAACCAACTTATCCAGTGAAATTCTTTCATTAATAGGTAAGAAGTGAGCTGATTTGGTTAGTCTGTCTACTATGACCCAAATAACATCATGGTTCACTTTCGTCCTTGGTAATCCGAATATAAAATCCATAGCGATATGCTCCCGCTTCCACTCTGGAATCTCTAATGGTTGCAATAGTCCACTTGGTCTCTGGTGCTCTACCTTAACTTTTTGACACGTGTAACATTTGATAACCCATTCCGTAATTTCTCTTTTCATGTCTGGCCACCAATAATTCTCTTTCAAGTCTCTGTACATCTTGGTACTTCCAGGATGGATTGAATACCTTGAGTTGTGAGCTTCCTGTAGAATTTCATTCTTCAATTCCGTTACTGGTGGAATCCAAATTCTGGAAGAAAATTTGAGAATACCTTGATCATCTTTCTGAGTACATAATTCTTCTCCAACCAAATGATTGATATCCAGATCCATTATTTCCTCTTGATATTTCTTTATCTTCTTTAGCAATTTTGGCTGAAACATCATACTATACATCTTTGCTTCATTAGGCTTACAAATCTTGACTTCCAATTCCAATTTTTGAAATTCCTTGTATAATTCTTCTGGTATTGTTAACACGTTCAGTCTTTCCTTTCTGCTTAATGCCTCCGCTACTACGTTCATTTTTCCTGGATGATAGTTAATCATGCAATCATAGTCTTTGATCAACTCCAACCATCTTCTCTATCTCATGTTAAGCTCCTTTTGCGTGAATATGTACTTTAAACTTTTATGGTCCGTACAAATCTCACATCTTTCTCCATATAGATAATGTCTCTAAATCTTTAAAACGAATTCTATTGCCGCTAGTTTCAAGTCATGAGTAGGATACTTCTGCTCATGAGGTTTCAGTTGTCCCGATGCATAAGCAATAACTTTATCATGCTACATCAAAACACAACCTAATCCCTTATGAGAAGCATCATTATAGATTATAAAATTTCCTTGATCATCTGGAAGTGACAACACATGTGCCGTGATTAATCTCTTCTTCAATTCCTAGAAACTTTCTTCACATTTCTCGTTCCATATAAACTTCTCACTTTTCCTGGTAAGCTTCGTCAAAGGCGTCACAATCTTTGAGAAATCTTGAACAAATCTTCGATAATATCCTGCCAGTCCTAAGAAACTTCTCACTTCTATTGGTGTTCTTGGCCTTTCCCAATTCATAACAGCCTCAAACTTCGTTGGGTCTACTTTGATTCCTTCATTACTTACTATGTGTCCTAAGAATAGAACTTCTTGTAACCAAAACTCACACTTTGAAAACTTTGCATACAACTTCTTCTTTCTTAAAATTTCTAAAGATATCCTTAAATGCTCCGCATGATCTTCCGTTGACTTTGAGTAGATCAAAATATCATCGATAAATATAATTACAAACTTGTCCAAATATTCTTTAAAAATTCTGTTATCGAGGTAACATATACTTATTCTTAATCGTAAGCTTATTGAGTTCTCGATGGTCGATACATAATCTCATGCTTCCGTCTTTCTTCTTAACAAATTATACCGGTGCACCCCGTGGGGATACACTGGGTCGAATCACTCCTTTCTCCAATAGTTCTTGCAATTGCTTTTCTAATTCATTCATTTCAACTGGTGCCATTCTGTATGGAGCTTTGGATAATGGTTCCATTCCAGGTGCTAAGTCAATCGCAAACTTAATTTCCCTATCTGGAAGAAGTCCTTGTAATTCATCTGGAAACATGTCTGGAAATTCATTTACACAGGAATATCTTCCAGTTTTGTTGGCTCCTAACTTTTTTCTATCACGTAGGCAATGAAATGCTCACATCCTTGTCGTAATAGTTTCTTATCTTGAATCATCGTCAAGAACTTATTTGCTTGCTTCTGACCTTTAAACGTCACCGCTTTCTCGTCTGACGTCTTCAAAATTACCTTCTTGTTACGACAGTCTACTTGAGCATCATGCTTACATAGCCAGTCCATTCCTAAAATAACGTCAAACTCTCATAAATTAAATGGTATCAAGTCAGCGTCAAACTTATTTCCATAAATCTTAATCTCACAGTTCTTACACACTTGGTTCACAGATACACGCTCCTGATTTGATAATTCTACTGTCATAATCTCACTTAACAATTCAATTGGATAATTCAACTTATCAACAAAATATTGAAAAATAAATGATCGAGTTGCTCCCGAATCTACTAGCACCTTAGCACATAAAAGAATTCACAGTAAGCGTACCTGCCACAACATCAGTGTCCATAATAGCATCTTTCACAGACATATCATAAACTCTAGCTCTGGGAGGTTCATTCACTGCTGGAGTAGGTCCCATGATTCACAGTGTATTGTTAACTGGAACTGATGCCTTGCAATCCCTGTCTATGTATCCTGGCTTTCCGTACTTGAAACAGGTATACCCAATTGCTATAACCTTGCCTGCCTGATTTTTGGTAGGCTGATCTTTGTTGGCTTGCTCTCTGGCTGGCTGATTACGGCACTCCCTTGAATAGTGCCCCCTCTAGTTGCATCTGTAGCATACCACATTCAACTTGTTACAAACTCCTCCATGTTTCTTTCCATAGACTTGACAATCTGGTATAGCTGGCCTCTGCTGGGTTGGCTGGTTCCCAGTGGCTGGACGGTTACCTTATCCTCCATTGCCTGTATTCTGTCTGTTAAAATTCCTTCCTGGCTGGAACTTACCTTTCCTCTTATTGAAATTTGGAAACTTCCCTGTCTGGGACTGTCCTTCATTCCCTTCAAACTACCTTTTCTTACTTTTCTTCTCCTTCTGAGACATTTCACTTTCTATCTCCGCAATCATGGCTTTATGCACAACTCCCGCATACGTGTTCAATTCAAATATAGCCACCTTCGCACGGATCCATGACTTGAGTCCTTGATGAAACCTATTGGCCTTCTTCCTATCAGTGTCCACATATGATGGCACAAAACATGACAATTCCTCAAACTTACTTTCATAATCTGCCACTGATATATTCCTCTACTTGAGCTCCCAAAATTTCAATTCCATTTGATCCTGAACAAATTGAGGGAAATACTTCTCCAAGAATAACTCCTTGAATCTATCCCATGCAACGTCATCTGTACCTTCCAATGTCTTAATAGTTTCCCACCGGTAGGTGGCTTCATTCTTCATATAGTAACTTGCAAACTCAGTCTTCTGTTCCTCCTTCACCTTGACTAAGGAAAATGCCTTCTAAATTTCCTTCAACCAGACTCTTGCCTCAATGGGATCTACAGAACCCTTAAACTCTGGTGGATTCACCACCTGAAAAGTCTTAAAGGTTACCTGAGGGTTAGTCTTCCTCTGCTGTTGTTGAGTCAGGTGGACTGTCTGTTGAGCCAAGATCTGAAGAATCTGGGCTACCGTTGGGTCTATGGGACCTGGATTAACATTCTAGTTGTTACTGTCTTGGGTATTGTTGTTATTGTTGTTGGTCTCTTCATTTTGGTTGGTAGAATGGATGTTTCTTCTTGGAGGCATTTTCTGTAAAGAATCAAATAATTTATTTAGCCTTTAAATCAAATTCTTTTTATGATAAGTTTTCTTGCAAAACAAAATATCTCTTTTTGAAAACATTTTCAATTGTTGAACTAAGTAAATTGCATGTTTCTTTACAGAATGTAAACAGTTAAGAGAAAAAGGGTACAGGTAATGACAAGACTTTATAAAACAGGTATAGTAAAGTAAATAACAATACTAGAAAAGGAAGGGTACTGATATATAGGTCAAAGTTTGGTGGTACAAGCGCAAAATGTTTTATTAAAGGCAAAGGTACAACAAGTTTATCCATTATTCAGCAAATCTTGCTTATTTATATTCCCACTAAAAGTCTGATAGTACACATTACACACTATTATACATATATCAGCCATCACGTCATTCCCGTTGTCTAGCTTCAGGGAAACTCTGGCCCTCCAAGCCTCTCCAAATCCTCCAATACCTATCTGGACCACTTTATAAGAGCATCTGGGGCTGCATACTCACAATTAGCTCCATGAAGTCTGGCCTCAAGTATCCTCTAGGTCACTTGAATCTCATTTCGAAGCTCTCTCACATTTCTGTCAACATCTATAGTCCTTATGATATGCTGTAACTCCTGGATCTGTGCCAACATGGCTTCCCGTTCCAAAAGAAGAACCTCGTACCTATAGTACGAAATAGGATATGAAGTAAACTGAAAAGATGCACCCGGAATTGAATGCCCAGTGGAGTCAGAATCAGCAGATGGAGGTCCTCGAATAGGTGGTCTCACACCAGGAAGGGGAATAGCTTGTTATGGTGCAATCGTCGCAACATGTATTATAGCTGACACCGGTGGAAGAGTAGGACATGGATCAGATGACGGACTTCCGACTAAAGGCTCCGAATGATCAGATGATATCGAGATAAAGGAATCTACCATCGCTGCTATCTGAAAATCACGTCGCTAGATAAGAATCTCGAATCTTGTCACGAATCATATTAAAACCTACTGTCTAGTTGCACTCAACCTCTCGACGTTCTTTTTTTTATTTCTTAATTCTAATCTTAACCCTCTACCCATTCCTGACAATCTAAGCTTGTGGCAGTGACTTTAAATTTTAGCTCTGATGTCAAACCTGTAACGCCCTCCAAACCCGGGTCAGAAGTTTGGGGTCCATAACACACACACACACACACCATATTTAAACCTATTTATGAATATAATAATATATACAATGACCCTACTTACCATATTCCACGGATCGACGCATTTTAAAGTATCCCCACAAGCCATAACCTTATTTATATTACAAGCGATATCCCGGATAGGGTGATTCATAATTCCAAGAAGGTATAATAATGGAATCATAAGTAGTGGCTTTCAATCAAAGAAATAATCAGAAAGTAGAAGACCAAGGGTTCAACGTTTATCTCGAAGCATAGGGTGATTCATAATTACAATAAGGTATAACAATGGAATCATAAGTACTGGCTTTCAATCAAAGAATGAATCAGAAAGTAGGAGACCAAGGGTTCAAGGGTTACAATAATTGGTCTTCTCTTAAACAAAGCAAAAGGGTTGGTATATCAAGCAATTCAGTATCAAGAATCAGTATGTGGTATATATGTATTTGTGGAGTAGTATCGTATATGTGTGGTTTGTAGTTGAGAATTCAATAATCAATGGTTTACAAAGAATAAGGCTTATGGCTCAAGATAAAAAAGAATCAGGGTTTAGGGCTAAGTACTTCAAAATACTTGCAATAAAGAATAAGAACCGTTTGGAATAATCATAACATAATGAAGAGAGTTTGAGAATACTTGCAATTATAGTACGAGAAAGTTCAGGGATACTTGCCTTATCAATTCGCTTTCACTGTACTAACACTTGCAATTGGTTTTCACTCGTCAACCACTTGCTTTCCCTTTCTACGTCTCGCTTCCTCTGTTAAACATCACATGTACTTATCAATACTCATTCTCATTTCATTCTATTCGTTACAAGCTTCTAACTACCCTTCGTTTCACCCAAATCCGACGTACGGATTGAAAGTTATGAATAAAATAGTCAAACAATGCACACAAACAATCACATTATGCATAAATCGGATCACATATAACACGTAGCACGTAAGATATACAATTAAAATAATTTTTCAAAAAAGATTCGGGGTTAAAATTATTTTCCAGTCATTTAATACGAATTTTTGAACATTTTTCGGAATTAAAATGGGTCTCCGAATTATTTTATAAATAAATAACATGGTTCGAATACCCATATCTGACTTTAAAATAATTTTATAATAATTATCGAGTCTTGAAAATAATTTTAAATAATATTTTAAAGCTCAAAATTATTTTTCAGGATTTTTAAATCAATTTTAAATAATTAAATCTAATTATTAAAACAATTAAAATTATTTAATAGTTAATTAGATTAATTAATCAATTAATATTTAATTAATCGATTAATTAAAGTAATTAAAAACTAATATAAATTAATTAATAAAATAAATCAGATTTATTTTTTAAGTAAATAAATAATTAAAACAATTTTCTGAATTAAAAATAATTTTCCAGAATTAAATATAGATTTTTAGAATTTAAAAATAAATTTTTAGAATTTAAAAATGAATTTTTAGAATTTAAAAATGAATTTTTAGAATTAAAATAGAATTTAAAAATTATTTTTAAAATAAAAGAAATCAGAAACAGTTTCTGATTTTGAATTAGGAAAAAAGAGGATTGAAACCAGGTTGTATCCCGGGTCGAAATCGACCCGACCGGGTCGTTCAAGAACAAACCGGCCGGTGCAGAATCCGGTGATCGGATATTTTCTCGGCGAAGCTAATTCAGGCAAATAAATGAATCGTTTGATTCGATTCTGCCCTTCAGTCGATTCTCTAACACTGCAGCAGTTTAGATATGATCTCAAATCAGTTTTACCATCCCTGGAACGCAGTTTCCGATGAACTCGGCATAAACGCCGGCGAGTTCGAAGGTTTTCCGGCGAAATCGATACAGACAGCCAGTACATAAATTAAACGTATAATTTGGTTCATTTCAAGACGATCTATGAACTGGTACTGACCATTCATTCCCAGAATCACCATAACCATAAATAACATTTATCTTGAAGTATAGGATGATTCATAATTCCAAGAAGGTATAACAATGGAATCATAAGTACTGGCTTTCAATCAAAGAAAGAATTAGAAAGTAGAAGACCAAGGGTTCAAGGGTTACAAGGATTGGTCTTCTATTAAACAAAGCAAAAGGGTTGGTATATATGAAATAATAAAAGGGCTATTTATATTTATAGAATATTGGATCGTATTGGATCGTTAAATTAGTTGCTTAGCCCCTAAGTAACTACAAAAACGATCCGATTTGATACCCATATTGGATAATTATCCAAACTGGGCTTTTTATAAAACACCATTCTACGAAAATAATGTAATAATATCTTGTCTTTTGAGAATACGGATTTTGTTGATATATCGAAATGATTATCGTATCGAAAATTGTACGCCAGGACGCGTACGGGTCAAACCGTAATCCGGATTGAAAAAGTTAAAACACCGAAAATGTCCGGAATTACCAGATTAGGTTAGGAAGGAGTTTTCGGAAGAGTTTCGGGTTTTAAAAACGTAAAAACCTCAACCTATAAAAACGTAAAAATGGTTGAGGTTGGACGATTCTCGGTTTTATAAAATAGTTTTGATAATTATACAGAAAATAATTATTAACTCTGTAAATCATTATAAAAGCAAATAACGATCCAAAAAGTACCAAAAGAATATCACAATTATCTATATTTTATTCTAGACATAATATAATTAACATACTCACATTTAATCACATACATACATCTATTTATCAATATCAATCAATAGATAATTCACATAATAATCATATAATAATCATTTATTGATTAAATAATTACAAGCGATATCCCGGATATTACAGCTGTAGTCCAGAATTCCTCAACAACCTCACAGTAAATTGTTGGGGAATCAAGCATGGCATAGCTCAATTTGCAGTTCAATATGAAGTCCATCATCTTGTGATAGTCTTCAGATGTCCGAATTTGCTTGTTCACCAAAGCCACAAAGTTGTTCTTTTCATAAACGAACCCAGTTAAGGACATAATTTTGATTACGGGTGCCATTGCTGTGATTGAGATTAGTTGCAGAAAGAGAGTTTTTGCTTTTGGGAAGAAGAAGTTAGAGAAATTGCTTTGAAAAAGATAAAAACAAAGAATAGAAATGAAACTAGCTTTTATACTTTCTCAGAAATAAACTGTCAAAAAAGTAAAAAGTAAAATAAATTGACCAATCAAATTAACCCAAAATAGCCGTTTAAAAAAAGAAAAACTGTCACAATTCTAAGGTTATCCGTTGAAATATAAATACAGACTGTAAGTAAATTCGACGGATAATGCTCAAATTAACGGCTAAGATTGAGTGCAATTCGATGGATGATGATTAAATTACCTAGAGTCAATGGATGTTAATTTCAACGAACAATGAACATTCGTCGAGATACAAATTTTGACTTAGTCAAATTTTATCTTAGAAAGGAAATATCAACTTTTACTCTGACTGCATTTCAATTTGCTTAGACATCAAAAATAGATTAAGAGTAATTAAGCATACCAACTCACTTACCAACCTAGTGAAGCTGGATTCATCAAGTGGCTTGGTAAAGACTGCAAGTTGTTTCTCACTTGGGAAAAAATGAAGTTCCACAGTACCATTCATAACATGCTCTCTAATGAAATGATACTTAATGTCAATGTGCTTGGTCCTTGAATGTTGTACTGGATTTTCAGTAATTGCAATTGGACTTGTGTTGTCACAGAAAATAGGAATCTTATTCACCTGTAGACCATAGTCCAACAGTTGATTTTTTATCCATAAAATATGTGCACAACAACTGCCTGCAGCAATATATTCAGCCTCAGCTGTAGAAGTAGAGACTGAATTTTGCTTCTTACTGAAGCATGATACTAGCTTGTTTCCTAGAAATTAACAGGTTCCTGTAGTACTTTTTCTGTCAATTTTACAACCTGCATAATCTGCATCTGAATAACCAGTTAGATCAAAACCAGAATATCTAGGATACCAAATGCCAAGTTTTTGTGTTCCTTTGAGATATTTGAAAATTCTCTTAATAGCTACTAAATGAGACTCTCTAGGATCAGCTTGAAATCTAGCACAAAGACATGTAGCAAATATTATATTTAACCTACTGGCTGTTAAATATAAAAGTGAGCCAACCATGCCTCTATAGCTTGAAATATCCATAGACTTTTCAGTAATGTTTAATTCAATTTTAGTTGCAGTGGCCATGGGAGTTTTTGCAGATATGCAATTTATTAAGTCAAACTTTTTCAAAAGATCGTAAATATATTTTGTTTGACTAATGAATATTCTATCACTAAGTTTTTTAACTTGTAAACCCAGAAATTAAGTTAGTTCTCCCATCATGCATATTCCATATTTACTTTGCATCAATTTGGCAAACTTTTTGCAAATTTTTTCATCTCTAGAGCCAAATATAATATCATCTACATAAATTTGAACAAGTATGCTAGAGCCATTAACATTTCTTAAGAATAAGGTTTTGTCAACAGTATCTCTAGTGAGGTGATTTTCTAAGAGAAACTTTGACAAAGTATCATACCAGGCTCTAGGTGCTTGCTTCAATCCATAAAGTGCTTTCAAAAGATAGTAGACATATTCTGGAAAATTTGGGTCTTCAAAACCAGGAGACTGATTGACATAGACTTCATCCTCCAAATCCCCATTTAGAAAGGCACTTTTGACGTCCATTTGATAGACCTTGAAATTGGCATGGGCTGCATATGCTCAAAAAATTCTGATGCCATTTTCATCCTCTTATTTCTGAAAACCCACTTGGTGTCAATAGAGTAGTTTTCTTTAGGCTTGAGTACCAGCTTCCAAACTTTATTCCTTTCAAATTGGTTTAGCTCTTCCTGCATTGCTAAAACCCAATCAGGATCCAACAGAGCTTCTTCCACCCTTCTAGGTTCTTCCTGAGACAGAAAGCCGCTATATAGACATTCCTCTTGAGTTTCTTTCCTTGTTTGCACTCTTGAGGAAGCATCACCAATAATTAGTTCAAATGAGTGATCTTTAGTCCATCTTCTCTGTTGAGGTAGATTAGGTCTAGATAAAGTGGCCTCATTGTTGTCTTGATGTGTGATAGGGTTTTGATTGTCAGAAACTCCCCCTGAGTTTATGGATCTTTGACTAGAAATTGGAGTTCTTTCTGATTGTGATCTAACTTGACTTTCAAATCCTATTGATGGATCAACGGATGTCGGTCTTTGCCTCTCGACGGATGATGCCAAATTGTCTTTCAACGGATGATGCACTTGGTCTTTCTAAAGTTGTTGAATTGTGTGCTTCATTAGTTGTAGATTTTTCTGCATTGTCCTTAGACATTGGTTCTTGATCACTTTCATCATCACTATCATCATTAATTGTAACACCCCCAAATCCGGGGTCGGGGATCCGGGTTGTCACGAGTTCCATTTCCCTTAATAACACCCAATCTTAATAATTACTCAACTACTCTGTACTGTGACCCCACAATAAACACACACACCACACGTTATAGTCTCAGAGATGAACATCCAAAAAATAATCACAAGTCATTTTATTCCACAATTATCTGCCAATACACCTTAGAAGGTTTTCTGAATAAATTTACATTTTCTTTGCCATTATTACAATTCGTAAATATACATAATCTGGTACATCAAAAGTTGAAGCCTAGTCTATTGGTATTTCCCTACCTCAGCTACAGTGACTTCAACACCTATAGGAAACTGCGGAATGCTTCCTATCCGCTCGCGAATTGGGAGCTTGGTCCTGTTCATCTTATCTATCTGATGTTGTGTGATGAAAGAAGAAAGCAAGGGTGAGCAGCAAGCCCACCAAAATAATATGTATAATGATTAACAATATATGAGCCTACTCATAATACTCATGAAAGTCTTGGTCAAAAGAAATGAACCAAGTTGATATCTTAATGCGATGAAGTCGCAAAATATTCAGTATATATATATACATATATACTTTTCAAAATATTGGAAGTCCTCTTCCATGCATAATATACACAAAGTCCCAGTGTATAACTGTATAAAAATATCGTTGCAAGGTGATCTCATATATCTAACCTTGTCTCAACGTTTTTCTGAAAATCTTTGTCATGCATAAGATAATCATTTACTAGATATAAGTTTAAAAGATGAAGTTACAAGATACTCCAATATACTTATATCTTTTCCAAATACTACTTGAACTACCACCATTCAAGTTATAATTAGTTTCCAAAGTTCATCACATAGATGAGACTACAAGACCAGATTTGAATAGATTAAATCTTTAAAATATCATCAAAATAAAATGAAGTTACGAGATACTTCATTTGATGCAAACATCATTTTGAAAACTTGACCTTGCCAACACTCAACAATCGCCCAACCGTAGCCTTTCTATCGAAGTGCTCTGGGTAGTGTTGCAGAAATATCCAATTGGATGATGAACTCATTACGGGAGTTTGCCGCGCCAGGAAGACCACTTACGATGATCAGTCGTAGTAGTGCAACCCCACCATTTTCTACATGTAGAGGAGAACCTGTCGGATTTACTTGTCAACCGAACACTGAACTCCTAAGGAATGGACCGCCTTAGCGGAACTTCCAGGCCATTTGGGCCAATATAATAAGGCTGGGCCGGCGCCACTCGACCACTTACGCCACTCCTAGTTCAGATAAAATCCATGACTCTGAAACGTAAAGCTCGTTCCCCCTTTCCCCAAGTAGAAACTTGTTGATACGGCTCCACCAAGAAGTCGTATCTAGTTGGAAAGGAGAACTCACCGATATTTCCCAGGCGATGCCTGTTAATGGATTAACTTGTTCCAAGAATTTTACTTCCCGAGTGTTGGGTAAGTAATCGATTCATTTAACAAAACAGCAACCTTGTTGCGAATATAAAACACACCACAGAGCCGGATCCCTCAGGTTTTGAGCGAGTATTTAAATCCCCTTCGAAAGGAGGATCTTAAATATAAAAATGAGTTTTGGGATCCGCTCTAACTTTTAAAAATCATTTTGAAGACTCGCAAAACATTTTTAAGAATGTTTGGAGTGATGCTGATTTAACAAAATAAATCAGTCCCAATATATTAGAAAATATCTGAATATTATTATTTAAATAATATTTCCATAAAGAATAATCTTTATAAAAATAATTGAAGTAGAAGTTTTGAAACTTATACTTGAAATGAATATCAAATAACCAAAGATATACTTATATGAAAGTACTATCTTTATTTGAATAATCGAAAATAAGTTTGATTATTGACACCTTATTCTTTAATAAAATAAAGAATATATCTCAGCAAATAATCGGAGTCATAGATCCTCAAATGAATATTCAAATAATATTTATTAAATAATATAAACTGAGTCATAAGCCCTCGAATGAATATTCAAATAATATTCAGATAATAAAATAAAAGGAGTCATAAGTCCTCGAATGAATATTCAAAATAATATTCATTTAATATAAAGGAGTCATACGCCTCCGAATAATATTCGAAATAATATTCAATAATAAAATAAAGCTAAAGTTATCGAATAAACCTTATTCGATTAATAGTTTTGAAAACTATGACCATATATATATATATATAAGTATATATATATATTTATATCCATATATACAAAACCTACTCGGGATCCTCGACTCTCGGTTTTAGAAAATATTTTCACCTTTGGGTCCCTATACTAAGGGTATATGCAAATTACCGCTATCCTCTAGCATAGGTATTATCAACTGAATCAATTGAATCAACAGATATATATCAAGATTACGAAACAAACATGCATATATACCATATCAGCATGCTCCAATATATCGCAAAATTTGCTAATAACAATCATGCACTTATCACAAGATAATGCATATACATATATTTACATCACAACAACAGTATAACGGGTAGAAAACTTGCCTGAGCGACTGGGGGTTACGAATGGCTCGGGACGAGTCTGGTAACCTATAAACAACAAGTAAGTTGGAATTAAGCCAAAGTCACTTGTAAATCTATACATTAACCAACTTAGACTCTAACGCTCGCTTTGCGCTTACTGATTCTCTTAAGTCACTCGAGTACCCTCGGCTCCACCATTTTTAATAATTTAACCATTACGAGTTTTAAGGCGATTCCTTTGCGAGTGTCTTACCAACTGCCTAACACTCTTACCATAATTGCTTCATACATTAATTAACCCTTTTTGGTCTTTAATCCTATGTTTCAAATTAAGGCGAGGGGAAAAGTTTCGTTCGCGAAACGCCGTTACTTGAAACGGTCGTTTCTCCTAAACCGTGCATCGGAATCGAACGAACTACATATCAAAACGAAGCTCGTAACATGAGCTATCTAGACATGGCAATGGTCATAATCTAGCAGGGGGTTCTCGGGTCCTAATGTTATGCACAAAAACAGTCTAAAGAAAATCGGACGTTACGACGGCTATGTTTACGCGATTTCCCAATTTAAAACCATTCAAAACCAACCCAATTCAACCTCAAATCCAACATACAACCAACATCCATCCTTATCACATCATAACAACCCCAACCAATTCAATTTTAACATTCATACTTATGCCTAAGCTTGAATTTAACTATACTACATTCTTTTTACCAAAACAACAAGATTTACCAATCCGATTCAATACCATTTCAAATCCCAAACTCTAATCACAACAACAAGCTACAATATCACCCTAATAATCAAAATCATCTTATAATACATAGGAATCTAGGGTTTGGAGATGGTATACCTTCCTTGAAGAGTGGAGAATCAAGAGAATGGCTTGGAATCACCCTTAAAGTCCTTATCCAAGCTTAATCTAAACAAAACTTCAAGAACACAAATTTTAGTTCTTGAAAACACTATTCACCATCTTCTTTCATGATTTATAGAAAAAGATTGGCTTGGAATTAGAAGCTTAAACTTATAGGAAGTATGTAACTATCCATGGGGAAGCTTAGATAATTACCTTGCTAAATAGTAAGTGGAGGAGCTTGGACTTTCATTTTTTAAGAAAAGCACCCGAGAGCATGAAGAAGAAGAAGAGAGATTTTTGTGTTTTGTTTGGTGAAATGAAATGTTTTGGCTTGGTTGGTTGATTTTTGTGTTGTTTTTAGTTAATTACCTTGTTGCCCATGATTTTGTGTGGTTCTCATTCAACCACACCTCCTTCCTTCCCATGTCATGCCTATGTCATGTTGTGATGTCATCTTTCCCTCCTTGTCCTCCTCTCATTGGTTGGGTGACATCACTCCCTCTAATCCCTTTGCTTAACTTCCTAATCGTTTGCCTAATGACCGCTGATCTGTTATACGGTTCGCTTAACTTTCGTTCTCATTTATCGTTTGAAGGATCATACCCGGGATCTTATTACTTAGGTTCCCTTAACCTTTCTCAGTACATTATATTCCTTTTTATGATCCTCTATTATAATCCTTTAATTTAAATCCTTTTTATCCTGTTACCTTATACTCAATTCTTTCCGCATCTAGGGTATTTCCGGGAAAAACCAAAGTGTTCGGAATTGGATTCTGACGATCTTTACATACACTTATATACTACATAGAGTACTAATAATATCCCAGAATATCCATATCAGAACCCCTACATAGTGTGGCATGAAAAGTTTTCTCATTCAGCAAAAACACTATTCATAAGGGTTTCAAAATTTCCCAAAAATTGGGGTTATTACAGTCTCCCCTCCTTGAAAGGATTCCGTCCCGGAATCAAATAGAAAATGAAGAGGGATACTCTCTTAGCATTGCACTTTCTAACTCTCGAGTAAATTTTCCCACATTGTGGTTCTACCATCAAACTCTGACTAGTTTGATAACCCTTTTCCTAAGCAATTGTTCCTTTTTCAATCTATAACCCTTCCTGGTTGCTCCATATAGGTTACATCGGGTTGCATGTCTATGCGCTCATATGCCCTTATTTATCTGGCATCCGAATTACACTTTCTTATCATTGATACGTGGAACACGTTATGAACTTGCTACATGTTCGGGGGTAGGGCTAGCTCATATGCTAATTTCCCAAACGTCTTAATATATCCAAGGGTCCAACAATTGGTGGACTTAGCTTTCCTTTCTTTCCGAATCTCATTAACCCCTTCCAAGGGAATACCTATAACAACACTAGGTCCCCTACTTCCCATTCCTTGTCCTTTCGTGTCAAATCAACATACTTCTTATGTCCTTCCTGGCTACTACCAGTCGTCCTCTGATTAGATCTATTATATCCCTGGTCCTTTGGACTACTGCGGGTCCGAGCATCTTGCGCTCTACAACTTCATCCTAACATACGGGAGATCGACATTGTCTTCCCTCAAGGATCTCATAAGGCGATATCTCAATACTGACATATGATCTATTGTTGTAAGAAAATTCGATCCGTGTTAAGTGATCATTCCAATTTCTTTCAAGTCTATGGCACAGACTCTCATTATAGCTTTTAGCATTAGAGCTTTTGCTTCTTAATACCCATTCTTTTCCAGTTCATAATCGCTAATACCTTCCGTTCCTACTATTATACTGGTTATACTTTTGCTCGTTAGCATTCTATAACCTTTTAATAACCACGTCAACCTTAGTATCACGAACGCGTTAGAATCGGAATACCACCGTACTGATACTACTTCCTTTAGCTGCTTCCATCTTCGAAAGCTTGGTCCTTCATATAGAAGTAAAAGAATTTATTGAGAGATCACTATGATCATGAACACTTGTTATATCGCATAGTTAGTACAGAAGGTGGCCAGCCTTTAGTACTTGACAAGCAATTAAATAATAGCTGGTATCCTACTCGGCTTCTATCACACAGATAGATAGTCATTCGGCAATACCTCCCCTTCTGGAAGGGTTGTTCTTCTCAGCTTATATGAAATGAAAAGAAGAGAAAAGAACGAATTGAAGAGAATTGTATATATGAAAAAAATATACTGCCACAAAATATCTGGCTTGGAACCTACCTCTGAATTATAGAGGTTTGTCATAGGAGAACAAAACATATGTGTATATATATCAACATCAAGCATTATAGCATCGTATTTCACATGCCTATATATTTGCTATTCCGTCCATCCTTCTATGGACCCATGCTCTTCCTCGAGCTTATACACAATCACCTTTGAAACTCCCTCGACATCGAAAATCGAATCTGGGATCTCATTCTATACATCATCGTTACTAGAATTCTATGCTTGCACCGCAACCTTCCTCGTATAATAATACGACTTTCTATTGATAAGAAAGAATAACTATTCACTAGGTAGATACTCTACTTAATTAGTCTATCAATGATAACTTATACACTACCACGACTCGATTAGTGGTACTCAATCTCAACACCCATTCCAATACAACTCTCACGGTTGTATTCAGCTCAATACTCGCAGAATCATTGCTGCCTTACTATGGTCCACTACTGACCTACTGTCGTCATTCACGTTCCATGAAATCTTAATATCTAACCATACGGAGTCCATACACGTCGTATCAAATCCTTCTAAGGAGGTAACATAATCACCCTTCCTGATTCATGAAGAACACTCCTGATCCTGACATACATACATGACATGAAGCAGATAAAATTGCAGAAGAGTTTCCATCAATGCAACGATAGCAGGTTAATACTATTCTTAATCATATGCCTTCAATAGAAGACTTAACTCAAAGGTTTGTTTAGTCCTTTTTGAAATATGGTCCTGGCTTATCTCAATATAGTATCTTCTGAGATAGATAGCCCGCTCATGGCGATTACACGAATTAAACCTTTACCAACTACTATTACGGTTGGGTATTGCACAGTCATCAGAAGGAATAACAATCTTCCAACCCAAAATACAACCATCACAGCTTTAACCATCATCACTGTATCCCTCTCGCACGAGCGCCTATAATTATCCTCTTACATTTAAAGTGTCGGCCACCTCTTTGGCCTTTCCTGATAGTAATATTTCCTTACAATCAATGTCGTCTTAACCACTTTCACTAATTTTCTACCCTATTTCCGATCACTGCTTGAGTGAAGATGTTTTCCTTAAAATCAGATGGGTAAAAAAAAATATCACCATTTTTCCATAAGTTATTGCCTCAGTCTTTAGAGGTTAATCACTGTCACGACTGACCCTCAATCATAATTAGAACATCTTTTTATCTTAAGTCCTAATTGCCCTGAACAATTTCGACCATTACTGGTTCGATCCATACCTTCTCGTGGTTTAACACGTGCCCCACTTGGCATCATTATAATTACGTCATATTTCCTTTATCCACATTTCTATTCTTGAGAATTTTGAATATTACCTTTTTCCTTGTAAAACCTCTAAGGTTATCCTTAAATCCTTCATCAGGTACACCCTAGGCACAGGGCATATCAAGATACCATTTATTAATACCAGGATCATAGTCTATATACTTCTGGAAAAAAATTCTCCATTGATCCTTAAAGGTTGTTGTTACCTTAACCCTTTCCCAATCATACTGTCAAAACTCATACTGTCCCTATTAGGGGTGACATGCCAACCTTTATGCAGTCCCCTAGGATTCATTTTAAGTTACCAATGTTCTATCCTTAATTCCACCTTTAAAAGGTACCTGCATCCTTCCATGGATAAATCAAGTCATATATCCCTGATAAGGGTGTCTTATTCAATCATTCCCACCTCGATAGTATATGTCTAATTTCACAATAACATCTGTATTCAAAATGGGGTCAATCAATATGGCCTCCATAAGATAACAATGGTTATCCGCTTTTCTTGCCTAATTTGGTAATGATAACAAGGATGTTCTGGAAGATATTGGTCGTGTTCAACGTGAACCTCTTCTTAATAATTCCTTATTTACTTTTGTTGTTTATCTCAACAGTCACCTCAATGTTGGGATATCTTTCATATCTGGCGTCTCCCTTTCTGGGTATCATGCCACCGGTCTTACACTTCACCTTCTTGAAGGTCACTTCCTTCATCCAATTTTCTTAATTTCTTACTTTCTTGTCTCCTCAGTCTATCCGCGTCTCATTATTTATCCTTCGAATTATCTCAAGGTTTCCTCGAATCCTCCCAACTTACAGGGGATAAAATGTACATAACTCGTATGCCTTCAACCATCAACTTTAACTCATGGTGAATCACCCTCATACCAATGATTACATACTTTCCTATTTCTATTGCTACGAGTCTTTAGGGTTTCCTCATACCCAACTCCCTTATCATTTCTCAAACTCTATTGCCTTTATATTCCTTTCCACTTCAGTTTCTTTTTATTTTCCTTTCTCTTATCATTATTTCACGAACCAATCACAACATAAGCATTGATTTCAAACATCCCGTCATTCCGGATTCGTGTCCTCAAAACGAATCTTGATAACTTTTACAACTTAGATTCCTAATTCATCATACTCGTCTGCCTTTGTTCTGGCTCTAAAGCTTTTACGCTATCTCCATAACCTTGGGAATTACTTTCTCGAAACAATTGATTGAACTTTAATCAGTTTATTATAATCTCTTGCTTCGTGCCTTCCTTGGCCTTTCACCAGCGGATGGTCTCTCTCTTAGGAGGGTAAGTGATAAAAACAGTCTTTTGTGATTCGTCAATCATTTAGAATCTCAAATGATTCCTATATTTCCTTTAGCCAGGCTCTTGCCTCGACTGGGTCAGCTTGTTCCTTGGAACTCTGAGAGCTTAGCGACTTAAAGGTCATGAAAGAATTTCCTACCGCATTGTTTCCTCAAGGTGGTGGTTGGGGATAATAGTCTAAGTTCTTTTTAGACAGGTCCATGAATTGCCGTATAGGAGTACCGTCTCGGTCTCCTTTCCTTACTCGACTTTCTGTTTCCTTGGTATGAAATGTTTCATCCTTCTCCCATATTCGGGGTTATCTTATACGTTAAAATCCTCATTTTCCACTTCATTATGTTATGGGTTCCTTCTATCTTGATGGCGTCCTCCCTGACTATCACATTCAGGGTTTGCCCTTAATCTTATTCCTTGAACTATGACTTTCATCTAAGATCTCATCTTTAAGCTCTTGAACATTTGGAACCCAAATTCTATAGGGATACCTCATTATTCCCTTATCATCTTTCTCGGTATTAATCTCATATCTATTTGTTGGCTCTCTGCCTTCATTCATCACTTTTTCTGGCATAATATGTTCTTTTCCGATAATTCGGTCTGTATTGCAATCTCAAACAGCTTTTCGGTACCGGCTCCGGTTACCTTCACTTCTATTTCCATTTTCTCAAAATCTCTTATAAACTCTCTCAAAGACATTATCATCTTGAGTCTCTCCTTTTTTACTAAGGGCATCAGCCACCATATTGGCTTTCCCCCGAATGATAAAGAATCTCATAATCGTAATCCTTGATTAGCTCTAACCACCTTCTCTGGCGCATGTTGAGCTCTTTCTACGCGAAAATGCACTAGAGCACTTATGGCTTGTGTAAATCTCGCACTTCTCTCAATACAAGTAGTGCTTCCAATCTTTAGGGCAAAACTATTTCCACGAGCCTAAGCTCATGGATGGGGATATCGAATTTTATATTCCCTTAATTGTCTTGACATGTACGCGATTACCTTACCGTGCTGCATAAGCACGCACCCTAAGCCCTTGTGCGAAGCGTCACTACACTTCACAGAATCTCCTTTTCCATCCGGCAACGCCAGCATAGGGGTCGTCACCAACCTTTGCTTCAGTTCTTGAAAGTTGTTCTCGCATTTCTCTGTCCATTCGAACTTCTCAGTCTTACGAGTAAGCCGCGTTAAAGGGGGCTACTATCTTTACAAACTTGAACGAACCTCCGGTAGTGACCGACCAATCCTACCTCTGGTAGTTTCCCTAACCATGGTCATCAATTCCTGAGTGGTCCTTTATTCATTCTTGTCAGGATCCTCCACGGGATCCTCCTCAACAACTATCCCTTCTAGGACAACATCCTCAACCACTACATCCTCAATATCAACATCATCCGGTCCTGCATTAGGACACTCTATCGGATCCACAATCCGATCTCCAATTAGTAATAAAACATCATCGCGCTGTTGCTCCTCAACCTCAGGGTTCGGAGTCCCGCTACCATGTACGATAATGAACTGCGCTACTATCACGATATTTATAAGGGTTCCCATAAGGGTTTTAACTGTCAGTACTACGTTAGGTAGTCCGACTATGAACTTGGCAAGAGTTCTTATTATCTTAGTGAACTTATTATCTTAACGTCACATCATCTCTGAGGTTTATAACGCTTAGCTCTGATACCACTTCTGTAACACCTCCAAATCCGGGGTCGGGGATCCGGGTTGTCACGAGTTCCATTTCCCTTAATAACACCCAATCTTAATAATTACTCAACTACTCTGTACTGTGACCCCACAATAAACATACACACCACACGTTATAGTCTCAGAGATGAACATCCAAAAAATAATCACAAGTCATTTTATTCCACAATTATCTGCCAATACACCTTAGAAGGTTTTCTGAATAAATTTACATTTTCTTTGCCATTATTACAATTCGTAAATATACATAATCTGGTACATCAAAAGTTGAAGCCTAGTCTATTGGTATTTCCCTACCTCAGCTACAGTGACTTCAACACCTATAGGAAACTGCAGAATGCTTCCTATCCGCTCGCGAATTGGGAGCTTGGTCCTGTTCATCTTATCTATCTGATGTTGTATGATGAAAGAAGAAAGCAAGGGTGAGCAGCAAGCCCACCAAAATAATATGTATAATGATTAACAATATATGAGCCTACTCATAATACTCATGAAAGTCTTGGTCAAAAGAAATGAACCAAGTTGATATCTTAATGCGATGAAGTTGCAAAATATTCAGTATATATATATATATATACATATATACTTTTCAAAATATTGGAAGTCCTCTTCCATGCATAATATACACAAAGTCCCAGTGTATAACTGTATAAAAATATCGTTGCAAGGTGATCTCATATATCTAACCTTGTCTCAACGTTTTTCTGAAAATCTTTGTCATGCATAAGATAATCATTTACTAGATATAAGTTTAAAAGATGAAGTTACAAGATACTCCAATATACTTATATCTTTTCCAAATACTACTTGAACTACCACCATTCAAGTTATAATTAGTTTCCAAAGTTCATCACATAGATGAGACTACAAGACCAGATTTGAATAGATTAAATCTTTAAAATATCATCAAAATAAAATGAAGTTACGAGATACTTCATTTGATGCAAACATCATTTTGAAAACTTGACCTTGCCAACACTCAACAATCGCCCAACCGTAGCCTTTCTATCGAAGTGCTCTGGGTAGTGTTGCAGAAATATCCAATTGGATGATGAACTCATTACGGGAGTTTGCCGCGCCAGGAAGACCACTTACGATGATCAGTCGTAGTAGTGCAACCCCACCATTTTCTACATGTAGAGGAGAACCTGTCGGATTTACTTGTCAACCGAACACTGAACTCCTAAGGAATGGACCGCCTTAGCGGAACTTCCAGGCCATTTGGGCCAATATAATAAGGCTGGGCCGGCGCCACTCGACCACTTACGCCACTCCTAGTTCAGATAAAATCCATGACTCTGAAACGTAAAGCTCGTTCCCCCTTTCCCCAAGTAGAAACTTGTTGATACGGCTCCACCAAGAAGTCGTATCTAGTTGGAAAGGAGAACTCACCGATATTTCCCAGGCGATGCCTGTTAATGGATTAACTTGTTCCAAGAATTTTACTTCCCGAGTGTTGGGTAAGTAATCGATTCATTTAACAAAACAGCAACCTTGTTGCGAATATAAAACACACCACAGAGCCGGATCCCTCAGGTTTTGAGCGAGTATTTAAATCCCCTTCGAAAGGAGGATCTTAAATATAAAAATGAGTTTTGGGATCCGCTCTAACTTTTAAAAATCATTTTGAAGACTCGCAAAACATTTTTAAGAATGTTTGGAGTGATGCTGATTTAACAAAATAAATTAGTCCCAATATATTAGAAAATATCTGAATATTATTATTTAAATAATATTTCCATAAAGAATAATCTTTATAAAAATAATTGAAGTAGAAGTTTTGAAACTTATACTTGAAATGAATATCAAATAACCAAAGATATACTTATATGAAAGTACTATCTTTATTTGAATAATCGAAAATAAGTTTGATTATTGACACCTTATTCTTTAATAAAATAAAGAATATATCTCAGCAAATAATCGGAGTCATAGATCCTCAAATGAATATTCAAATAATATTCATTAAATAATATAAACTGAGTCATAAGCCCTCGAATGAATATTCAAATAATATTCAGATAATAAAATAAAAGGAGTCATAAGTCCTCGAATGAATATTCAAAATAATATTCATTTAATATAAAGGAGTCATACGCCTTCGAATAATATTCGAAATAATATTCAATAATAAAATAAAGCTAAAGTTATCGAATAAACCTTATTCGATTAATAGTTTTGAAAACTATGACCATATATATATATAAGTATATATATATATATATATTTATATCCATATATACAAAACCTACTCGGGATCCTCGACTCCCGGTTTTAGAAAATATTTTCACCTTTGGGTCCCTATACTAAGGGTATATGCAAATTACCGCTATCCTCTAGCATAGGTATTATCAACTGAATCAATTGAATCAACAGATATATATCAAGATTACGAAACAGACATGCATATATACCATATCAGCATGCTCCAATATATCGCAAAATTTGCTAATAACAATCATGCACTTATCACAAGATAATGCATATACATATATTTACATTACAACAACAGTATAACGGGTAGAAAACTTGCCTGAGCGACTGGGGGTTACGAATGGCTCGGGACGAGTCTGGTAACCTATAAACAACAAGTAAGTTGGAATTAAGCCAAAGTCACTTGTAAATCTATACATTAACCAACTTAGACTCTAACGCTCGCTTTGCGCTTACTGATTCTCTTAAGTCACTCGAGTACCCTCGGCTCCACCATTTTTAATAATTTAACCATTATGAGTTTTAAGGCGATTCCTTCGCGAGTGTCTTACCAACTGCCTAACACTCTTACCATAATTGCTTCATACATTAATTAACCCTTTTTGGTCTTTAATCCTATGTTTCAAAGTAAGGCGAGGGGAAAAGTTTCGTTCGCGAAACGCCGTTACTTGAAACGGTCGTTTCTCCTAAACCGTGCATCGGAATCAAATGAACTACATATCAAAATGAAGCTCGTAACACGAGCTATCTAGACATGGCAATAGTCATAATCTAGCAGGGGGTTCTCAGGTCCTAATGTTATGCACAAAAACAGTCTAAAGAAAATCGGACGTTACGACGGCTATGTTTACGCGATTTCCCAATTTAAAACCATTCAAAACCAACCCAATTCAACATCAAATCCAACATACAACCAACATCCATCCTTATCACATCATAACAACCCCAACCAATTCAATTTTAACATTTATACTTATGCCTAAGCTTGAATTTAACTATACTACATTCTTTTAACCAAAACAACAAGATTTACCAATCCGATTCAATACCATTTCAAATCCCAAACTCTAATCACAACAACAAGCTAAAATATCACCCTACTAATCAAAATCATCTTATAATACATAGGAATCTAGGGTTTGGAGATGGTATACCTTCCTTGAAGAGTGGAGAATCAAGAGAATGGCTTGGAATCACCCTTAAAGTCCTTATCCAAGCTTAATCTAAACAAAACTTCAAGAACACAAATTTTAGTTCTTGAAAACACTATTCACCATCTTCTTTCATGATTTATAGAAAAAGATTGGCTTGGAATTAGAAGCTTAAACTTATAGGAAGTATGTAACTATCCATGGGGAAGCTTAGATAATTACCTTGCTAAATAGTAAGTGGAGGAGCTTGGACTTTCATTTTTTAAGAAAAGCACCCGAGAGCATGAAGAAGAAGAAGAGAGATTTTTGTGTTTTGTTTGGTGAAATGAAATGTTTTGGCTTGGTTGGTTGATTTTTGTGTTGTTTTTAGTTAATTACCTTGTTGCCCTTGATTTTGTGTGGTTCTCATTCAACCACACCTCCTTCCTTCCCATGTCATGCCTATGTCATGTTGTGATGTCATCTTTACCTCCTTGTCCTCCTCTCATTGGTTGGGTGACATCACTCCCTCTAATCCCTTTGCTTAACTTCCTAATCGTTTGCCTAATGACCGCTGATCTGTTATACGGTTCGCTTAACTTTCGTTCTCGTTTATCGTTTGAAGGATCATACCCGGGATCTTATTACTTAGGTTCCCTTAACCTTTCTCAGTACATTATATTCCTTTTTATGATCCTCTATTATAATCCTTTAATTTAAATCCTTTTTATCCTGTTACCTTATACTCAATTCTTTCCGCATCTAGGGTATTTCCGGGAAAAACCAAAGTGTTCGGAATTGGATTCTGACGATCTTTACATACACTTATATACTACATAGAGTACTAATAATATCCCAGAATATCCATATCAGAACCCCTACATAGTGTGGCATGAAAAGTTTTCTCATTCAGCAAAAACACTATTCATAAGGGTTTCAAAATTTCCCAAAAATTGGGGTTATTACATTAATCATCTCAACACTATCAAATTTGAGGCTTTCATGGAAATCTCCATCTTGTACTCCTTCAATCTTTTTGTCATCAAACACAACATGTATAGATTCTGTTATTCCCTACTAATACAACAAGAATTACAGAAGGGGGGTTGAATGTAATTCTAGCTACTTTTACAAATTTAAATAAGTTCTAACTTGATAAAATATGGCATTAATAAAAATAAAGGCTTTTAAAACTTTCTGGTGTATTTGACAATATCCACTAGAGATATATATAAATATCAAATGAGAACTCTGTGAAGCTTGAATAGCTCAAGCTGCTTTACAAGTTTGAACAAATAAAACTACAGAGAAATTCTAACAGAATACAACTTGATATGTTTATCTGAAAATAAGCTTGCTTAGTTAATTGTTCTACTTGCTACACTTGGTTTATATATCACCAAGTTACATGACTAATAAGATAAGATAATAAAACAAAATTTATCTAGTCTAAAATTATGCTGCTTCATTACTCTTTCCAGTATCTTTGACTGTCTTCAAAATAGCATGGAAATGGTAATGCTTCTTTGTTCTCTAACACCTGCAATTAGGCTTCCACATTCCATTTACAAATACCCAATGCATGTGACTGTGTTGTCACTGTCAACATATATTTGAATTAGAACATCCGTCGGGATATTGATGATCATCCGCTGGGTGTTGTTATTGACCATCCGTCGGGAGCCTTTGTGAATCATCCGTCGGGAGCCTTTATGTCACTTGACTCCATTTCATTTATACATAATTACAAGACACTTTATATTTACAATTAGTCACCTTATTCTGTATATCAACTGGTAGTCAACATGACTTGTATACTCCTATAGGATCTATACATTGTTGCTTGAAGAAATGTGCTAGATTCTTATTGTTACATAAGCTACACTTTCGATGGATGTTCAGTTACCATCTGTCGGGACTATAATGATCATCAGTCGGGATAGTAATAAAGCATCCGTTGAAACCTACAAATACACTAAGTCAAATCTACTAAGGTGTTTTATTAATCTAATCATCAAGTACACACCATATTTGTAAGAACCCAAATTTTTGACATCGGTAAAAGACCTTTATATATTGTAATGTGCGGCTTAATAAAAACTTTTGCGACCACACCATATACAAGTTTTTAATTTAAGATTCCGAGTTGATATTGTGATTATACGTACCAAATGAGTGTATGTGAACACTATTAGTTTTCGAAGAACATGAACTTTGAAAAATGACCGTATCTACGAACCTTCAAGGATTACGAGAATCATAATATAATTACAAACCTGAAATCCTACAAATTTAAACTCAAGTACGAGACTTCTAAATTTAAAGGACATACAAGAAAGTATTTACCTCGTGAACCGTTTACGAAGATTTATTACGAGAATGAATAAGCGACCGAGCGAACGCGTAAGAGAATAAATAAACATATCAAGCCAAGCTAACCATACAAGCTAACTAAGGTAAGAAAGTAACCATGGTTATTAACCAAATAGTAGCCTACCTAGAGAACATGATGACCTAGCTAGTAAAAGACAACATTCCTTAAAATAAGGATTCATGTTTTTAATGATTAAAGAGCTAGACAAACTTGGTGTGTAAGCTATGAACTAGGCTTTGAAAATTGAAGCTTCTTGAGGAATAAACATTACTTATACAAAATAAATATCATAAAGTAGCCAACTCTTCCAAGACAAGCCAAACTCTCTCTCTCTCTCTCTCTCTCTCTTCAAAACACAATGCTGATTTCAAGAACACCATGAAAATAAAAATTCATATCTCATGATCTACTCATTCCAAAATCACCAAATTTTAACCAGAGATTCCTCATACGATGTACAAGGGACTTCAAAATTTCATGTCCATTGAATTAGTATAGCATAGTCAAATCCTTGCTCAAAATTGGTGGTGAATAGTAACTCCGAAAATCTCTTTTTGTTTTCTTGATTTTCATGGCATGATTTAGGATCCTTAAGCATAACCAATCCCTCCCAAGGTTCAACCATAAATAAGAGAACCTCCAAAGCTACCAAGAAATGTATAAACCTTCATCCAAACTTTTTTTAAGTTTTAAGTTTCAAGAAAGTAAGGATTTTGGATATAAGTATGGTTTTGATGATTGACTTGATATTATCTTGATGTTTAATTAATTAGTTTTAAGGTTGATGATTGTTGCCTCAAGAACATGAAGTTATTGAGAGGATTTAGGGTTGAGATGATGATTTGATGATTGTTGATGGTGGTATAATGATTTAAGACATAAACGAAACTCGGATCGTAATCGTAATCTCGTTAAAACAAAAAAAACTCAACTTAAGATTCTGCAGAAGTTCCCGAAAATATAAACTGTAGTTTCTTCAAACTTTAGACTTTATTATGATATTCAATGTTATAAGGATCGTTTAGGCGCTTGAATCACTTGATTTCAATTTACGGATCAAAAGTTATGACCGTTTTAGTAAAAGTGATTAACGCGACAAAACTGCTACAAATTACGAACTTTTAAAATATAAATGATCAACTTAAAAATATTTATAAATCATGAAATTTTTACAGAGAGTAAAAAATATAGTTTATTAGCTGTCATAACAATTTCAAGTAAAAATATTGATTTTTCAATTTTATAAAAATGTCGGAGCCCAGGTCGCGCGTAGTACGAACGTCAAAAACAACCCCTGTTAGGAAACTGCCACTTCGGGATTTTCACCCCTGTTACCAGAAAACTATTTTCAAATGATGTGTTGTAAATTTTGTCTAGATCGCACACGCGAAAATGGCGTATTGAGTTAACGGTTTGAGAGATATCGACGTTTTAGTTAAAGCGATTTGAATAGTAAAACTCTGTAGTTGACCAAACTTTTGAAATACTTTTCACCTAATTAAATTCATTTTATTAAAATGAAACTTTTATGATAAATATTACAAGCACTAAAGAAGCTCCTCAAGGTGGTTTCGTATTTAAATATTAATTTTATGATTTATTAAAAATGTTAGAGTGTGAATCACGTAATAGTAATATTCAGTAAAGTCAACTCTTGAAGATCACTTTGTCCGTCCGTTTCGACCAAGGATCGACACTTATTTCGAGTCGGTCGAATAATGAAAATTATGAAGTATTGAACTTATTAGGAATATAAGTTGGTGATGAGAGTAGGAATACTGATTAAGATTATGATGTTTGTTGATTAGAAAACCCGGAACGAGAGGAAGTCAGGAAACGTATCTTGGACTCCAGGTAAGTTTTCAAACCCTACCTTTTTGAAACTGTTGTGTTGTGTTTGTTTTCAAATAATGTCGATATATACATGATGCTATATTTACGATGTTTTACGAATTATATTATATAATATCATACGATATGATAATGATTTGGGTATATGAATATTACCGAATTTCAATCGATAACGCTAGAGAGTAGCGTTGTATATATAAGGAGTATATTTTAGACCGAGGATTGGTCAGTATAATTTTATGAAAACTCAGAAGTATTCCGGAGGAGTTTTATTTAAGAATACAAACGCTATAGTAGAGCGTGATATATAAGTTATAAGACCGAGAGTCGGTCAGTTTTTATAAAGTATAAACTCGAGAATCATCCCGGAAATGTTTTGGACCATTAAAAGTCCGTACTTATTTTATTTAAGGGACTCAACGTCCACTTACGAAATATTAAACACCTCGAACTTTTATTAAAACGATTTCCAAAGATCGTATTCCCTCAACTATATTTTATTGTTCGAATAATAAATATTTATTAACTATTCATTTATTATGGTAGAAGTATTCTCCCGTGAATATTTACTTCAGACTCGATTAAATATTAAAGATTATTAAATTACTTAAACATAAATTAGTTGAGGAATATTATTTCAAATATTCTTTTAAAGTATAATTATTCGAGGTTAATTTATTTAACAATCAATATTTAATTATTAATTATTTATTAAATGATTTATTTATGATTTAAAAATCATAAAACCTGATTTAAACTACTTTCTGATTTTCGGAAAATCAATCGAATATTTTCAGAACGTCGGAGAATATTATCTCGACTTGTTTTAATTATTTTGATTATAGTTTTAAAAGAAACTCCCCCTTATATAACAAATATGTTGGCAACGGTCAACTCACATCCTTAGTACTTCCTCCGAAAATTCTCGGAAGTGCATATATATACGTACATATCCAAGTGTACCTATCAACAAGCAATATGCTTGGGGAACAATATAAGTTCCATATATATGATGGGATTCTTACTAGAACAAGGAGGGTAGACTCCAGTACTTCGTGGACTGGGGAGACTACCAATTTACTACCACATGAGAAGGTATCTTATATACTGATGAACATGTGGAGTATGCGTACCTGAGAGGGATGGACGCAAAAATCGTGTCTTGAGAGGGATAGACGCGAAGTGTGTATTTGAGAGGGACGAACACGGAAAAGGCCCGAATGCGGCCAGGGTGATAACCGATAATAAAATGGAATCGTCCATCTACATGTAGAAAAGGTTACTATTATCGTAGTACGACTGATCATCATATGCGATGGCTCCAACGAATGTCCTATATTCTTCCAATTGGAATTGAGATGCAATACCGTAACCCAAGCCTAGGTGCTGGGTTTACCATTAAGGTATTTGCAGACTAATAAGTTAATCAAATAATTGTTTTGAAAAGAGGTGTGTATCACCAAGAAAACTACTTTGAATAAATACGTATCCTTGTACGGAGTAATATAATTTCCTTTAAAAGTCTTGTCATACTGTTGATTATTATTGCTGATCATTATTGCTCATTCTTGTTTTCTTTTAAATGTCACAACACCACAGATTACCAGTATGCCGATATGGGACTTAGTCACTTGAAATCGTGGGGAGAATCCCTTACAGCTTTGTCTCAGGTGGACCAGAGTATCCATATAGGTACAAGATGTTAGTAGTAATTATTGTAACTTCATGTAGATGTTACCAATAATTGTTTAAGATCCTGTAAAGTACATTTGAGTTTTAATAACAGATGATACTTGTTGTACGTCATTTCTAAGGCTATAACTTGTGAGTGTGTGAGATTGGGGGTTTGTGATATGAAATTATTGGATTATTGAGTTAATGCATGTTACACATGATTGAAGGATTGCGTGACGACCTAGATTCCTGACCCCGGATTTGGGGGCGTTACAGTAATGATATCAGAGCAATAAGTTATAGTACTTAGAGACGAGAGTGTTAGGAATCTGTCTAGATGCGAGATTGCGTAAGAGCTCATATAGAGTTCATCATTGGACTATCGGATGTAGCCCCAATGTGTAGGTTAGGATATGTGTATATTTGAGGTATTAAAGTATGACTAATAGAACCATTGGAGATTATCAGAATGATGAGAAGAAAAATTAGAATCATATGTGATTTGGCAATGATATGGATGTAGAACTCGGAGCTGAGTCTCCAGGGCATTTGGGGTAAAAGCGGTATTGTGACGGCCTCAACCCCGGGGTCAGGGGCTGATGTCACCAAAAATATGCTAAATTCTAACAAAACTGCTAAATAAACTTTATTATAATACACGACCCCAACCAGGAGCTGAAACAGGTTCAAGTATTATTTAGGTTACAACACACACACTAACTTATTCAAAACCAGACACTCTCACTTATTACAGCAACGGATCAGACCTCAGGGCCTGATACAAACTACCTCAGAGGAGCCGGGACCGGAGGCTGACACTCTACGCTGACCTGGTCTTCTAGACATCTGCAATAAATAAATACAAAACAAACTGCAAGGGTGAGCAATCCATTGCTCAACAGTACCTCTATATGAATAACCAGCAACATGTTGTATAAAACAATATAGGAACATATATTAAACTGATATACGAGAAATCCGTAAAATAGGTATAAACTGGATATCAAAACTAGCATGCTTTGCAAAATATCATCATCTGTAGTGTGCTGTGTAAAAATACCAGAGTTCAATTTTAGCATGCTATTTCCGTTCCAAAACCACTGTCCATTGCTGGACCAATAAATCACCGGTCCCGTTACGGGGACTATAAACTATTCAACCTTTATCAGATATATAAAAGAGGATGAATTCTAGGGACAGCTGATCAGTCTATCCCACCATAAATTTTGTTCCGGAACTCAGAGACTAGCTAGGTCTCTGTCATGCTGGACTAAGCAGACTACCAGTGCGCGCATCCGACTTAGCCTCTTACGCAACCATGCTGGGCCGTTACCTAATAACGGACCTCTTACACCAACTGACCATCCAATATCTGATTTTTTTTTATCCAGTTTCCAAAACCATTTACACCTATCTCTTTTTAAACCATTACAACACACATTCTAAAATCCCTTTTTAATTTTAATCATAATCTAGAGATAGGCATTTTTAGAAGTTACTTTTTCCCCAAAACCTCAGTTAACAAAACATATTTAAATACGGGGAATACGTAACTTAAAACGTTCTGTTCCAGTACATATTTTAAATAAACAACTATTCATATATACTGAACTGTAAAAGATTAGTTCAGGGGTACTTGCCTTGTGAAGCTTTGCACTAACTTTGGCTTAACTCTAATTGACTTGAACTACCGGGTCCTTTGACTTGAACCTACGAAATCGAAACATCCTAGGTTAAACAACCGATTAAGTTTGACTTTTCCTCACTAACTAATTACCCAACGCTATAATTTTTCGACTCGCAAGTATATTAATATCAATAACGTATACTTAATAATGGTGCACATAACAATCAGAGTTTAATTTGTATTAAACGAGATATATGTACTCGATTTATAATTTAGGGTAATTTTTTTAGAAAAATTGGACAGCGACTCCTCTGTTTATAGGTCTACACGTCGAAACATCAATCGACGTCAAATCCCAACAAAATCAATTTAGAATCGTAACATAACTAAATTTTAGTCTTGAACATAATTTATACAAATTTTATTTATTAAAATATTTAGGACTCAGAACATCGTCATCACCATCCACCGTCGACTCACCGAAGTTCATCGTCAACGGCGACATAATTTATTGGCGCCCGATATAATACGGATTCCCGAATAAATTATACCTATTAATATTATTTCCCCGCAATGAAAAATTTTATTTCACGAATATCACTCATTTATTTCCTTGCAGAAAATTAAATAAAAATCAATTTATAATAACCAAGCCCAACTGCGTAAACAGGCCCAACAGTAAAGGCCCGAATAATTCGGCCCAAACTGCAAGCCCAAACCACAAAGAGCCCAACAACACAGACCAAACGGAACAGAGAAGCACAGCGCCACCATCACGGCCAACACACACACAACACAGACACACACACACAACACAAACGCACACACACAACACATAATCATATACATATTTACATGCATATACATATATAAATTGAACCAGCCAAGCCAAATAAGCGGCGGCTCACCGGAGGAAACAAGCCGGAGAAACAAGAACGGCGGAGACCGAAAGCACCGAGAGGAAGAGGGAAAGAGACACGAACAGGAGAGTAGAGGAGAGAGGACAAGAAAAGATTTTTATGAGGGAAAAACAGAGAGAATTCGAGAGAGGCCGAGAGATGAGAGACCAAAGATTTGATGTTTATCAGGAGTAAAAGAGAAAGGCAGCACCCAACTTAACCACACGACACGTGTCCAACTTATTGGATACGTGTCATTTTATTTTTATTCCGACCGACTATAAGCCCTTCCCACCGCTTTAATCTATCGCTAATGATATAACTCGAGAATAAATTTTAATCAAAACGTTGTCAAAATAATCATAACATATTGTAAACATCCCATGTTTAGTAAAATATAAATTTCAAAATTTTAAAATGAATTTTTGAAATGTAATAAATACCCGGACTTAGCGATCGAACGAAACAAGGTGCGGTAAAAAAACATCAAAATAAATCCATGTTAATCTTAAAATATCAGAAATATCCCGGAGTACGTAAAAACGTAACTTTCGTAATTTTAAAACAATTTCTGAACTACAGCTTGTACCCGTTTTTTAACAAATAACGAGACGACGCACGGTTGAAACGATTCCCGAAAATTCCCAAAGTAATTTTAAAATTCTCAGAATAATATGAGCTTAATAAAATATAAGTTTCACAATTTTTAAAGATTCTCATAATTAAATATGGATTTTAGCATTTAACACACTCAGGAAATCATTTAAAAAATGAATAATTAACGAAATATTGATTTCTCAATTTTATAAAGTCCTAAAAATAATTATTGAAATTATAATATTAGAAACCCAATTTTAAAGACAACCCAAATATTTATGGAATTAAAATTACAATAAAATCACTTTTATAAGCGAAATAAAATCATATAACTCACCAATAAATCATATAATTCCAATCCCACATATCAACAAATCACAAATAATTAAATAACAATCAGTAACCGCTGCCAAAATCAATACACACCTTTTATTTATTTACTTAAACTTTTATTACACTTCCAAATATTAGAAATAAAATAAAAATACACGAGTCGTTATATCCTTCCCCCCTTAAAAAGATTTTGCCCTCGGAATCTTTACTAATTAAATAAGTGAGGATATTTGTCAAGCATATCTGATTCTAGTTCCCAGGTAGACTCTTCTACCCTAGGGTTTCTCCAAAGTACTTTAACTATAGGAATAGATTTATTTCTAAGTACACGCTCCTTACGATCTAATATCTGGATTGGCTGCTCCATATAGGATAAATCCGATTGAAGCTCGATCGGTTCATATTCAATTACTTGATTCGAGGCAGGAATGTACGGCTTCAACATAGACACATGAAATACATTATGGATATGCTGCCACTGCGGAGGTAAAGCTATCTCGTATGCCACTTTCCCTATTTGCTTCAAAACTTCAAATGGTCCTATATATCTCGGACTCAATTTACCCTTCTGACCGAATCGAACTAATCTCTTCCATGGCGAAACTTTTAGTAACACCAATGATCCTGTTTCAAAACTTATGTCTTTTTGATGCAAATCTGCATTCTTTTTCTGTCTATTCTGCGCGGCTTCCAATCTTTTCCGAATTAACACCACTGCTTCTTTTGTCTGCTGCACTAATTCAGGTCCTAACACTTTCTTTTCTCCTACCTCATCCCAATATAGAGGTGACCTACACTTTCGTCCATATTAAGCTTCGTAGGGTGGCATTCCAATGCTGGCATGGTAACTGTTATTATAGGAAAATTCTATTAATGGTAAATGATCGTCCCAACTTCCCTTGAAATCCAAAGCACATACCCTTAACATATCTTCAATCGTCTGAATCATTCTCTCGCTTTGGCCATCAGTTTGAGGATGATAAGCGGTGCTCATATTTAATTTAGTTCCTAAACACTCTTGAAACTTTGTCCAAAACCTTGATTTAAATCTTGGATCTCGATCTGATACTATAGACACAGGTACCCCATGCTTGGAAACTATCTCATCTAAATATATTTTAACTAGCTTTTCCAGAGAATACTTTTCATTGATTGGGAGGAAATGCGCTGACTTGGTCAATCTATCAATGATCACCCAAATGGCATCGTGATTCGATCTTGTCCTCGGCAAGCCTACCACAAAATCCATTGCAATTTCTTCCCACTTCTACTGTGGAATTTCTTGAGGCTGCAACAATCCACTGGGCCTTTGGTGCTCTGCTTTTACTCTCGGACACACGTGACACTTGCTAACCTACTCCGCAATCTCTATCTTCATTCCTGGCCACCAGAATTGTTTCTTTAAATCTTGGTACATCTTCGTGCTACCAGGGTAAATAGAAAACCTAGAATTGTGCACTTCATGTAATATTTCATTCTTCAGTTCTGCTACGTTAGGAATCCAGATGCGAGAGGAAAACTTGTATAGACCGCGGTTATCCTTTTGAGTACATAATTCTTCTCCTGTCAGATCTTCCAATTCTCGTTCCATAACTCCTTCTTGACATATTTTAATCTTTTCCATTAACGCTGGCTGGAAAGTAATCTAGTATAACGATTCCCGGTTTTCACCTGATACTCGAATTTCGATTTCCATCTTTCCCAAGTCCTGTGCTAATTCATTCGCGATACGGGCCATGTTTAATATTTCTTTTCTACTAAGGGCATCAGCTACCACATTAGCCTTACCTGGGTGATAGTTAATTGAACAGTCATAGTCCTTAATCAACTCCAACCATCTCCTTTGTCTCATGTTTAAGTCCTTTTGGGTGAATATATACTTTAAGCTTTTATGATCCGTGTAGATATCACATTTCTCTCCGTACAAGTAATGACGCCATAACTTCAAAGCAAACACTATAGCGGCCAACTCAAGATCATGAACTGGATATTTCTGCTCGTGGGGCTTTAACTGCCTAGACGCATACGCAATAACCTTATCATGTTGCATGAGCACACAGCCTAATCCTTTAAGAGAAGCATCACTGTAAATTACGAAATTCCCGGTTTCATCGGGTAATGCTAACACTGGTGCGGTCACTAGTCTCTTCTTTAACTCTTGGAAACTTTCTTCACATTTCTCCGTCCAAACAAATCTCTCATTCTTCCGGGTCAGCTTGGTTAATGGGGTTGCGATCTTGGCAAAGTCCTTCACAAATCTTCGGTAGTAGCCTGCTAATCCAAGAAAACTTCTAATTTCCGTTGGGGTCTTTGGTTGTTCCCATCTGGATACCACTTCAATCTTTGCAGGGTCTACCTTAATTCCATCCTTACCAACTATATGACCTAAAAACTGAACTTCCTCCAACCAAAATTCACACTTTGAGAACTTAGCATATAATCATTTTTTTCTCAACCTTTGTAATGTAATCCTTAGATGTCCGGCATGGTCGTCTTTGGTCTTTGAATAGATGAGGATGTCATCAATAAATACAATAACAAACTTATCCAAGTACTCTTTATACACCCGGTTCATTAAATCCATAAAAGCTGCTGGCGCATTGGTCAACCCGAATGACATCACTAGAAACTCGTAATGGCCATATCTGGTTCGAAAAGCAGTCTTTGGTATATCTTCAGGCTTGATCTTCAACTGATGGTAGCCCGATCTTAAGTCGATCTTGGAAAAACAACATGCTCCCTTCAGTTGATCAAATAAATCATCAATCCTGGGTAAGGGGTACTTATTCTTGATGGTTAACTTATTCAATTCTCGGTAGTCAATACACAATCTCATGCTTCCATATTTCTTTTTCACAAACAACATTGGCGCACCCCATGGGGATACACTTGGTCTGATTACCCCTTTATCCAAAAGTTCCTGAAGTTGTTTAGCTAGTTCTTTCATTTCTACTGGGGCCATACGGTAAGGTGCCTTTGAAACTGGTTCTGCTCCCGAAATCAAATCAATAGAAAACTCAATCTCCCGATCTGGTGGTAATCCTGGTAACTCGTCTGGAAACACATCTGGAAATTCATTAACTACCAAAATCTTCTCCAATTCGGGTATTCTCTTCTCAATGTCCACAACATGGGCTAAGTATGCTTCACAACCTTGTCTAAATAACTTCTTCGCTTTCAAGATAGAAAGAAATTGATTTTCCTGTTTTTGTCCTTGATAAACCATCCTTTTATTGTCTTCTGAGTATAACAAAACTTTCTTTTTCTTACAATCAATATTTGCCTTATGCCGAGACAACCAATCCATTCCTAAAATTATATCAAACTCTCTTAACTGAAAAGGTATTAGATCCACCAAAAAGAGATGCCCGCAAATTTCTATTCGACATCTAGGGCAAAACTGGTTTACTGAGACTTTATCCTGATTAGCTACCTCTATCGATAAAGGCTCATCTAAATTTTCCAATATCAAATTCATTTTACTTACACATTCTTTAGATATAAAGGACTTAGATGCTCCCGAATCAAATAAAACCTTAACAGGCACTGAATTTAGAGAAAGCGTACCTGCAACCACATCTGAATCTTGAGCATTAGATTTCCTGGTCATTTTAAAGGTTCCGGCTCTCGCTGTACTAGTTTCTGGTCCTTGAGATTCATTACCTCCTACATTACCCTGACTAGCCGTCTTGTAGTTTCTGGAGATGTGCCCAACCTTACCACACTTGAAGCAAGTGACTCCGACATTTCCTGGGTTACATTCTGACGCATAATGACCCTTTTTATCGCATTTAAAACACTGGACATCCTTCCGACACAGATCACTATGCTTTTTACCACATAACTTACAATCCACAACTGGTCTGGTTGACTGGACTGGGGCGGAGGCAACTGAAGTGACACCGGAATTTGTCTGAGCTATGCCTTGCCTTCTAAATCTCCGATTCTTATTCCGGCCAAACTTCCTTGGGAACTTCTGACTAGACTCCTCCTGGTCTGCATTAGCTGTACCACTTTCAAACTTTCTTTTCCGATCACCCCTTTCATTGGAGGCCAACTTCTGATCACTCTCTATCACTAGGGCGGCTTGAACTACAGAGGTATACGTCTTAAGTTGTAGGGCTACCACTCCGCTACGAATTTCCGGCTTTAGTCCTTGCTAAAATCTCCTAGCTTTCTGAATCTCGGTGTTTACATATCCAGGGGCTAGTCGAGCCAACTCCGTAAACTTGGCCTCATACTCAGCCACGCTCCTTTCTCCCTGCTTCAATTCCAAAAACTCTACTTCCAACTGACTCTGCAGACAATCCGGAAAATACTTTTCTAGGAACAGCTCCGTGAATCTAGCCCAAGAAACAGGGCCTTCTCCTTCTAAGGCACATGCAGATTCCCACCAAAAACTTGCTTCACCTTTCAGAAAATAACTAGCATAATCTGATTTAGAATCATCACTCACCTGAGTAAGGGTGAAGGCTTTCTCCATTTCTTTAAGCCAAATTCTAGCAGCAATCGGGTCTACCTCGCCCTTAAACTCTGGGGGTTTAACTGAATGAAAAAACTTGAAACTAACAGTCTGGTTCGGTTCTCTTGGCTGGGGTTGATGTTGAAGCTGTAACTGTTGTTGGATTTGTTGATGTTGTTGTTGTATAAATTGCTGCTGTTGTTGCTGCTGTTGTAGGAATTGCTGTTGTTGCTGCTGGAATTGTTCTTGCTGCTGAGCCATCTGATTAGACTGTTGGCGCAGCAAATCTAGTAATCCATCCATGACTGGGCCCCCTTCAGAGTTCCTACTGGAGGAATTGGACGGGAAATTTTTCTTGGGAGGCATTCTCCTGAAACACAACAAAAAGGTTTTATATGAAAATTGTGCCCCCGGGTAGCAACAGTTTTATGCATCAGGAGAATACGGTCACAATTAAATATTCCCTTCCCTATTTATTTGAGGTCCACCCATGATGCATAACCAAATTTAACAATCCAGCAACAATTACAACAATAACAATAACAACAATAACAAAAGTGCAATAAAATAAAACCGACAACCGTAACATCAGAAAATAATAATACAACAACAGTACAAATCCATCCAACAACTACAGTACAACACTCATAGCATACTAAGTACACAACAAAATTGGCTGTCATAGCAGCCCCACCTAATACAAACTACAATACAAAGAAAACATACATAAGAAAAGCATCTACAGAACTCCTGCAACTAACTCCGGGCTCTGTATCTCACTGCAGCAAGTCTAATCTAGCCACTGCCACTGCCACCAATGGATCCTAACTCAAATACCAACCAGTTCACAAGATCCTGGTACTGAACAACTCTAAACTCGGAGCTAATGAAACGGTCAATGGTCCGAGCTCTCTCTACTGTAGCCTGAGTCAAGGATCGAACTCTCTCCTGCACATCTGGGGAAGGGGCAGGAATACTCTGGAAAGGCCTGACCGGAATCTGGTCAAGCTGAGCTGCTAACCCTGGGCTCTGCTCTCTGATTAAAGACTGGTTCACCGCTCGGTGAATATGGTAAGGGATCGGGGATGATGCACCTGAAGGAACAGAGGGAGGAACAGGTGGTCTCGAGGTGGAAGAACTAGGACCACATCCTGGAGGGAAATCCCTAACAGCCGACACTGACCTTCGTATCCAGCAAGGACGGATACTAGGTCCTGACACACCTCCTGATACAACTGGAGGAACAGGTGGAGGAGGCATGGGAGTCTCCTCGGCTACAACATCCAAGGTCCGCTCAGAATCTGAATCATTTGAGTCTGACGGGTTTCCCCGAGAAGGAGAACTGGAGATCACTATAGGCCACTGTCAATCATAACGATATACAGGAAAGACAGAACAAGGTTAGGGCAAATCTATTAAAATATTAATAGATGCCAGGGTAACGCCGTCGGAACCCTCGACTTACACTTAAGGTTGCTCCTCGACATGAGTTGCTGACTCACACTATAGGACATACTTCCTACACCTTACTAACTCATCTCTTAACCTAAATTAGGGACTTGAACCTGTAGCTCTGATACCAACTGTGACGGCCTCAACCCCGGGGTCAGGGGCTGACGTCACAAAAAATATACAAAATTATAACAAAACTGCTAAATAAACTTTATTATAATACACGACCCCAACCAGGAGCCGAAACAGGTTCAAGTATTATTTAGGTTACAACACACACACTAACTTATTCAAAACCAGACACTCTCACTTATTACAACAACTCATCAGACCTCAGGGCCTGATACAAACTACCTCAGAGGAGCCGAGACCGGAGGCTGACACTCTATGCTGACCTGGTCTTCTAGACATCTGCAATAAATAAATACAAAACAAACTGTAAGGGTGAGCAATCCATTGCTCAACAGTACCTCTATATGAATAACCAGCAACAGGTTGTATAAAACAATATAGGAACATATATTAAACTGATATACGAGAAATCCGTAAAATAGGTATAAAATGAATATCAAAACTAGCATGCTTTGCAAAATATCATCATCTGTAGTGTGCTGTGTAAAAATACCAGAGTTCAATTTTAGCATGCTATTTCCGTTCTAAAACCACTGTCCATTGCTGGACTAATAAATCACCGGTCCCGTTACGGGGACTATAAACTATTCAACCTTTATCATATATATAAAAGAGGATGAATTCTAGGGACAGCTGATCAGTCTATCCCACCACAAATTTCGTTCCGGAACTCAGAGACTAGCTAGGTCTCTGTCATGCTGGACTAAGCGGACTACCAGTGCGCGCATCCGACTTAGCCTCTTACGCAACCATGCTGGGCCGTTACCTAATAACGGACCTCTTATGCCAACTGACCATCCAATATCTGATTTATTTTTATCCAGTTTCCAAAACCATTTACACCTATCTCTTTTTAAACCATTACAGCACACATTCTAAAATCCCTTTTTAATTTTAATCATAATCTAGAGATAGGCATTTTCAGAAGTTACTTTTTCCCCAAAACCTCAGTTAACAAAACATATTTAAATACGGGGAATACGTAACTTCAAACGTTCTATTCCAGTACATATTTTAAATAAACAACTATTCATATATACTGAACTGTAAAAGATTAGTTCAGGGGTACTTGCCTTGCGAAGCTTTGCACTAACTTTGGCTTAACTCTAATTGACTTGAACTACCGGGTCCTTTGACTCGAACCTACGAAATCGAAACATCCTAGGTTAGACAACCGATTATGTTTGACTTTTCCTCACTAACTAATTACCCAACGCTATAATTTTTCGACTCGCAAGTATATTAATATGAATAACATATACTTAATAATGGTGCACATAATAATCAGAGTTTAATTTGTATTAAACGAGATATATGTACTCGATTTATAATTTAGGGTAATTTTTTTAGAAAAATTGGACAGCGACTCCTCTGTTTATAGGTCTACCCGTCGAAACATCAATCGACGTCAAATCCCAACAAAATCAATTTGAATCGTAACATAACTAAATTTTAGTCCTGAAAATAATTTATACACATTTTATTTATTAAAATATTTAGGACTCAGAACATCGTCATCACCGTTCACCGTCGACTCACCGAAGTTCATCGTCAACGGCGGCACAATTTATTGGCGCCCGATATAATACGTGTTCCCCAATAAATTATACCGATTAATATTATTTCCCCGCAATGAAAAATTTTATTTCACGAATATCACTCATTTATTTCCCTGCAGAAAATTAAATAAAAATCAATTTATAATAACCAAGCCCAACTGCGTAAACAGGCCCAACAGTAAAGGCCCGAATAATCCGGCCCAAACTGCAAGCCCAAACCACAAAGAGCCCAACAGCACAGACCAAACGGAACAGAGAAGCACAGCACCACCATCACGGCCAACACACACACAACACAGACACACACACACAACACAAACGCGCACACACAACACATAATCATATATATATTTACATGCATATACATATATAAATTGAACCAGCCAAGCCAAATAAGCGGCGGCTCACCGGAGGAAACAAGCCGGAGAAACAAGAACGGCGGAGACCGAAAGCACCGAGAGGAAGAGGGAAAGAGACACGAATAGGAGAGTAGAGGAGAGAGGACAGGAAAAGATTTTTATGAGGGAAAAACAGAGAGAATTCGAGAGAGGCCGAGAGATGAGAGACCAAAGATTTGATGTTTATCAGGAGTAAAAGAGAAAGGCAGCACCCAACTCAACCACACGGCACGTGTCCAACTTATTGGATACGTGTGATTTTATTTTTATTCCGACCGACTGTAAGCCTTTCCCACAGCTTTAATCTATAGCTAATGATATAACTCGAGAATAAATTTTAATCGAAACGTTGTCAAAATAATCATAAAATATTGTAAACATCCCAAGTTTAGTAAAATATAAATTTCAAAATTTTAAAACGAATTTTTGAAATGTAATAAATACCCGGACTTAGCGATCGAACAAAACAAGGTGCGGTAAAAAAACATCAAAATAAATCCATGTTAATCTTAAAATGTCAGAAATATCCCGGAGTACGTAAAAACGTAACTTTCGTAATTTTAAAACAATTTCTGAACTACAGCTTGTACCCGTTTTTAACAAATAACGAGACGACGCGCGGTTGAAACGATTCCCGAAAATTCCCAAAGTAATTTTAAAATTGTCAGAATAATATGAGCTTAATAAAATATAAGTTTCACAAATTTTAAAGATTCCCATAATTAAATATGGATTTTAGCATCTAACACACTCAGAAAATCATTTAAAAAATGAATAATTAACGAAATATTGATTTCTCAATTTTATAAAGTCCTAAAAATAATTATTGAAATTAGAAAATTAGAAAACCAATTTTAAAGACAACCCAAATATTTATGGAATTAAAATTACAATAAAATCACTTTTACAAGCGAAATAAAATCATATAACTCACCAATAAATCACATAATTCCAATCCCACATTTCAACAAATCACAAATAATTAAATAACAATCAGTAACCGCTGTCAAAATCAATACACACCTTTTATTTATTTACTTAAACTTTTATTACACTTCCAAATATTAGAAATAAAATAAAAATGCACGAGTCGTTATAGGTATTATCAACACCATATGTTAATCTTTGATAACACGAGCCTTGTTACTCGTAGTTCTTATAGGTTGCCCATGAGGGGGCATCATAGGTGAAAACCATGAAGTCTAATTATTAGTATACAATTGAGGATATTGACCCAAACTAGTTGAAGGTGTCATTTTACCAATGAGGATTTGAACATCGTATTAATAACGAATTCAGCAGAGATAGTGTCCGATATACCCTTGAGGATTTTTATTTCCATTGAGGAAGATTTGAATATAATATACGAATGTCGTTATAAAATAAGTACACTACATGATATTATTAGTACGCTTAACATATAAAGTTATGATGGTTTAGCTCAGAGATCGAGAACATCGAGAATTGATGGCATGTCTATAATTGGATGGCGTAGGATTACAACGAGCGATAGTTTGATCTTAGAACCTTCTAAAAGGATAGACAAGTGAGTCTAGAGCGAAATTCTTCGGTAGAAATGATGTCAGAGAGTACGTGTATATACTCGTAGACCTCTAATATATTCGGTAACGTAAGTTCAGTTACACACACATGCCACCGAACTTATGGACTGCATTGAGATCCCTGAGAGTTCTCTTTGATCTGTTCCCAAGGGGAACTGGCTACTTGTAGTTAGTAACGGATGCGTGTAGCAGGCCCTTATTGGTTTAACATATGCTTTTGGAATATTTCTGAGTAAGGTCTTCGAGGTAAAACACCTGAATGACAAATATACTTACGAAAGTCAAGTTAGTAAATGTCTTTAAAATGATGATTGAGGGAGACAGTAGTTGAAACATGGAATTGTGAAAATGAAGAGATGGGATCATCCTCGGATGGATAATTGTTGGTGAGACTACGTAGCTGTATGAACAGTTACGTGATAACTCAACACGATAACAATAACTAGAACATGACAGGTTAATAATATTACGTCTACACAAGAAATCAGGAAGAATGAAGACAAGGCAAATACAAAGAATCAGAAGATTAGAAGAAGTCCTGAAGTCTGTCTACATGTCAATGAAAGAAGTTCATTAATATGATCATGCCTCAGTGAAGAACAAAGGTTAAAGACTTTCAGGGTTTCAGAAAGGTTGAAGATTCAGTATACAAGTGCTACCGGAATATTTCAGTGTATTGGCATTGATTGTTGATAGACAGTGTTTGAAGCATAAGAATCTGAAGAATTGAAGGCAGGATATAGACATAGGTTAATGAAGACGTTGTCTAGAGTATTAGAAATGATTCAAGTGAAAGTACAATTGTTTATTAACAGTCAGTGTTCGAAGCAATAAAGTTGAGGCAAGCTTAACAATGTAATCAAGGCTATAATACGAAGACCTGAATCGGGGTTAGTCGTCTGTGAACCAGACCAGTTGTACTAGGCGTCAACAGCTCGTGAAAGGAATCTGGGTATTATTTATAGAAGGATTGTTAAGTTGAGGAACATACTTGGATTGAACGTCTATCTGTTAAAGTACGAGAAGAGGTGCGCGGGATAATCAGCTCAACAGCTCAGGGGACTGGCGAAGCTCAAAGTTTAATTGTTAAATTAAATAAATTATTTAATGGATTTTAATATTATTTATTTAATAAACTTAAAATGATTTATCTTATAAACTTTAAATAAGTTTATTTTATAAATCTAAATTAGTTTATTTATATAAGTTATATTTAAGTTTATTTTATAAATTAATTTAATTACAATTTAAACTTAAAAAGAAAAAGAGAAAAAGAAAATAAGAAAAGAAACAAAAAAAAAGAAGAAAAAGAAACAAAAAGAAAAGAAAAAGAAAAGAAAACAAAAAGAAAAAGAAAACAAAAAAAGGAAAATAAAATACAAAAAGAAAGAAAGAAAAGAAAAACAAAAAAAAAACAAAAGAAAAACAATCAAAAGAAAACAAACGTTTTTTTGTTAAGTACATATTCATGTACTTGGTACATGTAGTAGTAGGTGTCGACACAGGGAACCCCTCCCCCCTTTTGTCATTACACACTAAGCTGTCGCCATAGAGCAAAACAAATCACCTCCTGCACTCCCTGTCGCCACAGAGCTTCTTGCCGCCACATAATCCTCAGCCACATATTATTGGATAAAAGACTATACTTTGCAGCAAAAGAGATTGAACCATTCATTTTATTTTCTGTTCATCTTCTCTCTCAAGAGAGTAATGAAAATGGCAGCGGAGATTTACAGAGGAGTTCAAGTTATTTGAATATCCGTTCATCGGAGTAACGTTATAATGACCGATTTAATTCTTGTATATTCTTAGGGGCATTATAATCGTTACCCAGTAATTAAATACTAGTATAAATAAAAGCTAGATTATTGTATATGATTTAATTTGTAAATCTTTATAGTAGTTAGGAACTTTATTGTTCTTATATTGTAGGCGGTTAATTTATTTACCGGAGTGTAGCAACACCCTCGAGGATGGATTTATATACGAATATATATTTCCCCGAATATTTTGTATTCCTAGTTTTTATCGTTCCAAACAATATTTCTCTCAAGAACACGAAACAGTAACCGAGCACTAAATATTTTATCAGATAAAGATTCGAAAAAATTTTTAATTTAGTGATTATCGTATTCACCCCTCTCTACGATAATTCGGGAACTAACAATTGGTATCAGAGCTGACTGATTGATACACAAATCAGGATCCTTAAAATAATTTATTTTATTAATTTTTCATTTACATAAATTTATTTTGTAAATCTAATTTAAAAAAATTTATTTTATAAATTTAATTTTAATAAGTTTATTGTATGAACTTAATTTAAATAAATTTATTCTATAAATCTAACTAAATTTATTTACTACTTAAATTTTAATAAATATTTTTTTTTAATTTAATTGTTTTTCGGGAGGCTGCCCGTTGATTAATATTGGCTGCCAATTTGGTTGTTATGTTTGTTTGCTTGTTTAGAATGACACGTCTTTGTATTGCTTGTACGCGCTAAAAAACAAAAGATTAGCTGCCATTTTATAAATTTAATTTAAATGAGTTTATTATTTAAACTTGAATGAGTTTATTTTTAAAATTTAATTTAAATAAATTTATTTTATAAATTTGAATTAAACTAATTTATCATATAAATTATTGTAAATAAGAATTTTTAATTTAAGTTATTTTTTAGTGTTTTAGCTGTCAGATTCGATTTGTTTTCCTCGGCAATTCACTTGCTTAACAGAAGTGGATAAATTGCTTTGTTAATTAATCAAATGGCCCCACAATTCATTTCCTGAAATTGTACTACCTGGAGTTCACGCACCGGAAGAAAAGGACGCATGCATGCGGGACTGTGCGGCGCACGCGCGAACAGCCGTTTACAGCTGTATTGCGACATTCCGCAGCTAGTCGCCACAGCCGCATGTCAAAGGTAATTCGCGCGCATGTGGATGTGTTGCGACCTGCGGTTAATACTTTATCGCCACACGACCTATAACAGGGCACGCGCAGGAGCGTTATCGCCACAGCCTCCTGGAAAAATCACTTGCACGCACAAAAACACAAATCGTCTGTTGCGACCATTATTTGTCGCCACAGAAACCTGTACTTCACACCAACTGCAGCTCAGCTCCAGGTTGTTTTGTCGCCACACAAAGAAAATCAAGGCGTACATGTGTTGCGACCTTTGCATTTCCTAGTCGCCAAAGAGTACTTAACTAACTTTTCGTAACCCTTAATTAATTTTATATTTCTGATTTATTTATTTTTCTGTAAAATTTAAATTTCTTAAATTTAAATTTTTCTTAAATAATAATTTATATTTATTTAATTTTTAAGAAAACTCGAAATTCTTGAAAATTAGATTTTATGTAAATATTTATTTTTGAATAATTTATTTTCTAAGAAAATTAAATAAATTTAAATTTCTTAAATTTAATTTTTTCTTAAATAATAATTTACATTTTATTTAATTTTTAAGAAAATTCGAAATTCTTGAAAATTAGATTTTATGTAAATATTTACTTTTGATTAATTTATTTTCTAAGAAAATTAAATATATTGGAAATTTAAATTTCTCTTAAAATATTAAATTAAGGGTACTCAGAGATTGGTAGACTCAGGATTCCTCCGGGCTTTTTAAAGTGGTTTTTAATCTTACGAAGAAAACGAAGACCATATGCTATTCAGGCGGAAATTATAGATAATGGTTTTCTTACTCCGATGGAACTGATTTCAAGACCTACAGACGAGAATTGTGGATCTTCCTCAAAGGCTTACTCCATAGGATACCACTGGGTTTTCAGACGCAGGAAATGAATGAAATTTCTATGGGTATAGTTTTTCTCGGAGATTTTAAGACAACTCTATGATTCCAGATTATACAGTCACACAGTGCCTTGTACCAATGCTATATTTATCCGGGAGTCAATGAGATCATACAGGCAGGAGTTGTGGAGGTCAGAGAGAACAGGAGTTGTGGAGGTCAGAGAGAATAGTGGGGACAAACAAACATCTCAGTTACATGCATTATAGTTGGAACCTCAGGACAGAATGTAAGAGTTACTGATAGCTGAATCAGAAGGAGCTCGGGTAGAAGTACTTGAGGGACTGGACGTCAGGGCAGTGTTTGTAACACCCCCAGATCCGGGGTCGGGGATCCGGGTTGTCACGAGATCCGTTTCCCTTAATAACACCCAATCTTAATACACAATCAACTACTCTGTACTGTGACCCCACAATAAACACACACCACACGTTATAGTCTCAGAGATGAACATCCACAAATAATCACAAGTCGTTTTATTCCACAATTATAAGTCAATACACCTTAAAAGGGTTCTGAATAAATTTACATTTCTTTGCCATTATTACAATTCATAAGTATACATAAATCTGGTACATCAAAAGTTGAAGCCTAGTCTATTGGTAGTTCCCTACCTCAGCTACAGTGACTTCAATGCCTATAGGAGGCTGCGGAACGCTTCCTATCCGCTCGCGAATTGGGAGCTTGGTCCTGTTCATCTTATCTATCTGATGTTGTGTGATGAAAGAAGAAAGCAAGGGTGAGCAGCAAGCCCACCAAAATAATATGTATAATGATTAACAATATATGAGTCTACTCATAATACTCATGAAAGTCTTGGTCAAAAGAAATGAACCAAGTTGATAACTTAATGCGATGAAGTCGCAAAATATTCAGTATATATATATATACATATATACTTTTCAAAATATTGGAAGTCCTCTTCCATGCATAATATACACAAAGTCCCAGTGTATAACTGTATATAAAAAATATCGTTGCAAGGTGATCTCATATATCTAACCTTGTCTCAACGTTTTTCTGAGAATCTTTGTCATGCATAAGACAATTATTAATTAGATATAAGTTTAAAAGATGAGGTTACCAAATACCCCAATATACTTATATCTTTCCCAAATACTACTTGAACTACCACCGTTCAAGTTATAATCAGTTTTAAGAAAACATCCCATAGATGAGACCACAAGTTAAGACTTGAATAGATTCAATCTTTGAAATATTATTGAATGAAAAGGTTATGAGATACTTTATTTAATCCCGATATATGTATATCCACATATATACCTCTTTAAACATTTCCTGGAACCTCTGTTATGTAAAGTATGAACAGAGTTTGAAACATCCAATGAATTTTGGAAAGGAAAAGAATTTTGGCATAAACCCGATATCTCGCTGATCAGGCAAAGATACCAATAAGTAACCTTTTCTACTATAGATGGATGAATTCCTCACCGGTCATCACCCTGGCCGCATTAGGACCTCGCGCTCGACCGTACCCCGGCCCCTCACGCGTTGATGGACTGCCACCCAGCCACTTACACAATAATAGACCGTACCCCGGCCTGTCGCTTATGCCGACTCAATGAGATGGGCTTACTTCCCGAACGTTGGGCAAGTAATCAATTCATTTACCAAATCTGCAACCTCGTTGCGAATATAAAATACACCACAGAGCCGGATTCCCCAGGTTTTGAGCGAGTATTTAAATCCCCTTTAAAAAGGAAGATCTTAAATATAAAAATGAGTTTTGGGATCCGCTCTGACTTTTAAAAATCATTTTGAAGACTCGAAATCACTTTAAAGAGTGTTTGGAGTAAGGCTGATTTAATGAAGTAAATCAGTCCCCAGAATATTAGAAAATATCTGAATATTATTAATTAAATAATATTCCCATAAAGAATAATCTTTATAAAAATAATTGAAGTAGAAGTATTAAAATTTATACTTGAAACGAGTATTAAATAACCAAAGATATACTTATGTGAAAGTATTATCTTTATTTGAATAATCGAAAATAAGTTTGATTATTTACACCTTATTCTTTAATAAAATAAAGAATATATCTCAGCAAATAATCGGAGTCATAGATCCTCAAATGAATATTCAAATAATATTCAATAAATAAAATAAGCTGAGTCATAATACCTCGAATGAATATTATAAATAATATTCATTAAATAAAATAAAGGAGTCATACATCCTCAAATGAATATTCAAATAATATTCATTAAATAATATAAACTGAGTCATAAGCCCTCGAATGAATATTCAAATAATATTCAATAATAATATATAAAAGAGTCATAAGCCCTCGAATGAATATTCAAATAATATTCAAATAAATAAATAAAGTTAAAGTTATCGAATAAACCTTATTCGATTAATAGTTTAGAAAACTATAACCATACATATATATAATATATATATATATAAAATCTACTCGGGATCCTCGACTCCCGGTTTTAGAAAATATTTTCACCTTTGGGTCCCTATACTAAGGGTATATGCAAGTTACCGCTATCCTCTAGCATAGGTATTATCAATTGAACCAACAGATATATTTCAAGAATATGAAACAGGCATGCATATATACCATATCACATGCTACAATATATCGCAAGAATTTGCTAAATAACCAATATGCATTTATCGCAAGATCATGCATATACAAATGTATACATCACAACAACAGTATAACGGATAGAATACTTGCCTGAGTGCTCCCGGACAGACTTACGCTTAGAGTGGGTCCGATAACCTATGAACAACAACATAAGTCGGAATTAAACCCCGGTCGCTTAAGAAACTAGACTTTAACCATTTAGAGTCCTAATGTTCGCTTTCGCGCTTAACGGTTTACTTAAGTCGCTCGAGTACTCTCGGCTCCACCATTTTTAATAAATTAACCATTAAGGGTTTTATGGAGATTCTTTCGCGAGTACCTTACCAACTACCTAATCCACCTTACATAATTGTTTCATACTCCAATTAGTCCTTTAAGGTCTTTAACCAAGGTTTCAAAGTAAGGCGAGGGGAAATGTTTCGTTCGCGAAACGCCGTTACTTAAAACGGTCGTTTCTCCTAAACCGTAAATCGGAATCGGACGAACTACATATCAAAACGAAGCTCGTAACATGAGCTATCTAAACATGGCAGTGGTCACAATCTAGCAGGGGGTTCTCGGGTCCTAATGCTATGCACAAAAACAGTCCAAAGAAAATCGGCCGTTACGACGGCTATGTTTACGCGATTTCCAATTTTTTAAACCATCCACAATCAACCCAAATCAACCTCAAATCCAACATACAACCATCCTCCATCCTTATCACATCATAACCACCCCAACCAATTCAATTTAATCTTTCATACTTATGCTTAAACTTAACTTTAATCATTCTTAAGTTTCTTTAAATCAAAACCACAAAATTACCATTCCATTACTCTACCATTCCAAATCTCAAACTCTAAATCATAACAACAACTACAACATCAACCCACTACTCAAAATCACCTTATAATATATATGAACCTAGGGTTTGGAAATGGTATACCTTCCTTGAAGTGGTGGGTGGAGCTAGGAAGCCTTAAGAAGCTTTGAGAAGCCTTAGGAAAGCTTGGATCTTCAAGAAAAACAAGAAAAAGTTCAAGTTAAAAACTTGAAAACACTATTCATTGTCTTCTTCCTTGATTAAATGAAGAAGTTAGAGAAATAATTAATGGCTTAAACTCATGATATAGCCATAACTAAGCATAAAGATGATTAGGGAATTTTCTTACCAATTTAGGATGCTTGGATCTTGATTTTGAAAATTCTATGCCTTGAAAATGTGTAAAAGCCGTGAGCAAGATGAACTCATGCCTTGGTTGTTTTGATTTTTTTGATGGAAATGATTTTTACTTGGCTTGGTTGACTTGATTTGTATTTGATTTAGCAAATTACTACCTTGCCCTTGAATTTGTGTGGTTCTTATTCAACCACACCTCCTTCCTTCCCATGTCATGCTTACCTCATCCTCATGATGTCATCCTTCCTTCCTTGTCTTCTTTCTATTGGTTGGATGACATCATTCCCATTAATCCCTTTGATTAACTTCCTAATCGTTGCCTAATGACCGCTGATCTGTTATACGGTTCGCTTAACTTTCGCTTTCATTTATCGTTTGAAGGATCATACCCGGGATCTTATTACTTAGGTTCCCTTAACCTTTCTCAATACATTGTATTCCTTTTATGATCCTCTCTTATAATCCTTTAATTTAAATCCTTTTTATCCTGTTACCTTATACTCAATTCTCTCCGTATATTGTGGATTTCCGGGAAAAATCAAAGTGTTCGGAATTGGATTCTGACGATCTTTACATACACTTATATACCACATAGAGTACTAATAATATCCCATAAGATCAATAACAGAACCCCTACATAGCGTGGCATGAAAAGTTTTCTCATTCAGCAAAAACACTATTCATAAGGGTTTCAAAAATTTCCAAAAATTGGGGTTATTACAGTCTCCCCTCCTTAAAAGGATTCCGTCCCGGAATCAGATAGAAAGCAAATAGGAATACTTGCTTAGCATTACACTTTCTAACTCTCGAGTCAATTTTCCCACATTGTGGTTCTACCACCAAACTCTGCCTAGTTTGATAATCCTTCTCCTAAGCACTTGTTCCTTTTTCACTCTATAACCCTTCCTGGTTGCTCCATATAGGTTACGTCGGGTTGCATATCTATGCGCTCATATGCCTCTATTTATCTGGCATCTGAATTACACTTCTTTAACATTGATACGTGAAACACGTTACGACCTGCTACATGTTCGGGGTTAGGGCTAGCTCATATGCTAACTTCCCAAACATCTTAATATATCCAAGGGTCCAACAAATTGTAGACTTAGCTTTCCTTTCTTTCCGAACCTCATCAATCCTTTCTAAGGGATACCTATAACATTACTAGGTCCCCTATTTCATACTCTTTATCCTTTCGTGTGAAATCAACATACTTATCATGTCCATCTTGGGCTACTACCAGCCGTCCTCTGATTAGATCTATCATATCCTTGGTCCTTTGGACTACTGCGGGTCCGAGCATCTTGCGCTCTACAACTTCATCCTAACATAAGGGAGATCGACATTGTCTTCCCTCAAGGATCTCATAAGGCGACATCTCGATAATGACATATGATCTATTGTCGTAAGATAACTCAATCCGAATTAAGTGATCATTCCAAATTCTTTCAAGTCTATTACACAGACTCTCATTATTGCTTTTAGCATTAGAGCTTCTGCTTCTCAATACCCATTCTTTTCCAGTTCGTAATCGCTACTACCTTCCGTTCCTAATATTATACTGGTTATACTTTTGCTCGTTAGCGTTCTATAACCTTTTAATAACCACGTCAACCTTAGTATCACGAATGTGTTCCCATTCCGCATACTACCACCACTTTATTACTCCTTTTTCAGTTGTTTCTATTTTCCAAAATTTGATCAATCAAATAGAAGTAAAGGAATTTGTTGAGAGATCACTATGATCATGAACACTTGTTATATCGCATAGTTAGTACAGAAGGTGGCCAGCCTTTAGTACTTGACAAGCAATTAAACAATAGCTGGTATCCTACTCGGCTTCTATCACACAGATAGATAGTCATTCGGCAATACCTCCCCTTTTGGAAGGGTTGTTCTTCTCAGCTTACATGAAATGAAAAGAAGAGAAAAGAACGAACTGAAGAGAATTGTATATATGAAAAAAATATACTGCCACAAAATATCTGGCTTGGAATCTACCTCTGAACTATAGAGGTTTGTCATAGAAGAATAAAACATATATGTATTTATATCAACATCAAGTATTATAGCATCGCATTTCACGTGCCTAAATATTTTCGCTATCCCGTCCATCATTCTATGGACCCATGCTCTTCCTCGAGCTTATACACAATTACCTTTGAAACTCCCTCGACATCGAAAATCAAATCTGGGATCTCATTCTAGACATCATCGTTACTTGAATTCTATGCTTGCACCGCAACCTTCCTCGTATAATAATACGACTCTCTATTGATAAGAAAGAATAATAATTCACTAGGTAGATACTCTACTTAATTAGTCTATCCATGATAACTTATACACTACCACGACCCGATTAGTGGTGCTCAATCTCAACACCCATTCCCATACAACTCTCATGGTTGTAATCAGCTCATTACTCGCAGAATCATTGATGCCTTACTATGGTCCACCACTGACCTACTGTCATCATTCACTTTCCATGAAATCTTAATATCTAACCATACGGAGTCCATATATGTCGTATCTAATTCTCCTAAGGAGTTAACATAATCACCATTCTTGATTCATGGAGTACACTCCTGATTCTGACATACATACATGACATGAAGCAGATAAAATTGCAGAAGAGTTTCGCTCAAAGCAACGATAGCAGGTTAATACCATTCTAAATCATATGCCTTCAATAGAAGACTTAACTCAAAGGTTTGTTTGGTCCTTTTTTGGAATATGGTCCTGGCTTATTCTCAAGATAGTATCTTCTGAGATAGATAGCCCGTTCATGGCGATTACACGAATTAAACCTTTACCAACTACTATTACGGTTGGGTATTGCACAGTCATCAGAAGGAATGTCAATCTTCCAAACCATAATTCAACCTTCACATTTTTAACCATCATCACTGTTTTCTTTTGGCACACGCGCCTATAATTATCCACTTACCTTTAGAGTGTCGGCCACCTCTTTGGCCTTTCCTGATAGTAAAATTTCCTTACAGTCAATGTCACTTTAACCATCTCCAAATAAATTTTCTACCTTATTTCAATCACAGCTTATGTGAAAATGCTTTCCTTAAAATCTGATGAGTAAAAAAAAAATCACCATTTTTCCATAAGTTATTGCCTCAGTCTTTAGAGGTTAATCACTGTCATGACTGACTCTCAATCATAATTAGAACATCTTTTATCTTAAGTCCTAATTGCCCTGAACAATTTCGACCATTACTGGTTCGATCCATACTTTCTTGTGGTTTAACACGTGCCCCACTTGGCATCATTATAATTACGTCATATTTCCTTTATCAACATTTCTATTCTTGAGAATTTTGAATATTACCTTTCTCCTTGTAAAACCTCTAAGGTTATCCTTCAATCGTTCCTCCTGTATTCCCTAGATACAGGGCATATCACAATACCATTTACTAATAGTAGAACCATTGTCTATATACTTCTGCAAAATTTCTCCACTGATTCTTAAAGGTTGTTGTTACCTTAACCCTTTCCCAATCATACTGTCAAAACTCATACTGTCCCTATTAAGGGTGACATGCCAACCTTTATGCAGTCCCCTAGGATTCATTTTAAGTTACCAATGTTCTATCCTTAATTCCACCTTTAAAAGGTACCTGCATCCTTCCACGAATAAATCAAGTCATATTTCCTTGATAGATTATCTTATTCATCATTCCCACCTCGATAGTCTATACCCAACTTCATAATAGCATCCTTATTCAAATTGAGGTCAATCCATATGGCCTCCAAAAGATAACAATGGTCATCCGCTTTTCTTTCCTGATTTGGTAATGATAACATGGATGTTCTGGAAGATATTGGTCGTGTTCAACGTGAACTTCTTCTTAATAATTCCTTATTTACTTTTGTTGTTTATCTCAACAGTCACCTCAATGTTGGGATATCTTTCATACCTGGCATCTCCCGTTCTGGGTATCAAGCCACCAGTCTTACATTTCCCATTCTTGAAGGTCACTTCCTTCCTCCAATTTTCTTAATTTCTTACTTTCTTGTCTCCTCAGTCTATCCGCGTCTCATTATTTATCCTTCGAACTATCTCAAGGTTTCCTCGAATCCTCCCAACTTAAAGAGGGTACAATATATGTATCTCTTATGCCTTCAACCATCAATTTTAACTCATGGTGGTTCATCATCATCCTGACGATTACATACTTTTCTATTTCTATTGCTATGAGTCTTTAGGGTTTCCTCATACCCAACTCCCTTATCATTCCTCAAACTCTATTGCCTTTTATATTCCTTTCCACTTCAGTTTCTTTTTATTTTCCTTTCTCTTATCATTATTTCATGGACCAACACAACATAAACATTGATTTCATACATCCCGTCATTCTGGATTCGTGTCCTCAGAACGAATCTTGATAACTTTTACAACTTAGATTCATAATTCATCATACTCGTCTGCCTTTGTTCTGTCTCTAAAGCTTTTACACTATCTCCATAACCTTGGAAAGTACTTTCCTAAAACAATTGACTGAACTTAAATCAGTTTATTCTAACCTCTGGCTCCGTGCCTTTCTTGGTCTTTCACCAGCGGGTGGTCTCTCTCTTAGGAGGGTAAGTGACAAAATAGTCTTTTGTGGTTCATCAATCATTTAGAATCTCAAATGATTCCTCTATTTCCTTTAGCCAGGCTCTTGCCTCGACTGGGTCAGCTTGTTCCTTGGAACTCTGAGAGCTTAGCGACTTAGAGGTCCTGAAAGAATTTCACACCACATTGTTTCCTCAAGGTGGTGGTTGGGGATAATAGTCTAAGTTCTGTCTAGACAGGTCCATGAATTGCCGTATAGGAGTACCGTCTCGGGTCTCCTTTCCTTACTCGACTTTCTGTTTCCTTAGTATGAAATGTTTCATCCTACTCCCCATAATTGGGGTCATCTTTTAATTTAAAATCCTCATTTTCCACTTCATCATGTTATGGGTTCCTTTTTGTCTTGGTGGCAACCTCCCTGACTATCACGTTCAGGGTTTGCTCTAACTCTTATTCCTCAAACTAGCTTTCATCTAAGATTTCATCTTTAAGCTCTTAAACATTTGGAACCCAAATTCTATGGGAATACCTCATTATTCCCTTATCATCTCTCTCGGTATTAATCTCATATCTATTTGTTGGCTCTCTGCCTTCATTCATCACTTTTACTGGCACAATATGTTCTTTTCCAATAATTCGGGCTGTATTGCTATCTCAAACAGCCTTTCGGTACCGGCTCCGGTTACCTTCACTACTATTCCCATTTTCTCAAAATCTCTTATAAACTCTCCAAAAGACATCATCATCTTGAGTCTCTCCTTTTTACTAAGGGCATCAGCCACCATATTGGCTTTCCCCGAATGATAAAGAATCTCCCAATCATTATTCTTGATTAGCTCTAACTGCCTCCTCTGGCATATGTTGAGCTCTTTCTACGTGAAAAATGTACTAGAGCACTTATGGCTTAGGTAATTCTCGCACTTCTCTCCATACAAGTAGTGCCTCCAATCTTTAGGGTAAAACTATTGCCACGAGCCTAAGCTCATGGGCGGGGATATCGAATTTCATATTACCTTAATTGTCTTGACGCAGACGCGATTATCTTCCTGTGCTAAGAAGCACCCTAATTCCTTGTGCGAAGCGTCACTACACTTCACAAAATCTCCTTTTCCATCCGGCAATGCCAGCATAGGGGCCATCACCAACCTCTGCTTCAGTTCTTGAAAGCTGTTCTCGCATTTCTCTGTCCATTCGAACTTCTCAGTCTTACGAGTAAGCCGCGTTAAAGGGGTTACTATCTTTACAAACTTGAACGAACCTCCGGTAGTGACCGGCCAATCCTACCTCTGGTAGTCGACCAAACCATGGTCATCAATTCATCAGTGGTCCTTTATCCAATCCTGTCAGGATCCTCCATGGGGTCCTCCTCAACAACTATCCCTACTAGGACAACATCCTCAATATCAACATCATCTGGTCCTGCATTAGGACACTCTATCGGATCCACAATCCGATCTCCAATTAGTAATAAAATATCATCACGATGTTGCTCCTCAACCTCAGGGTTCGGAATCCCGCTACCATATACGATAACGAACTACGCTCCTATCACGATATTTATAAGGGTTCCCATAAGGGTTTTAACTGTCAGTGCTACGTTAGGTAGCCCGACTATGAACTTGGCAAGAGTTCTTATTATCTTAGTTAACTTATTATCTTAACGTCCCATCATCTCTGAGGTTTATAACGCTTAGCTCTGATACCATTACTGTAACACCCCCAGATCCGGGGTCGGGGATCCGGGTTGTCACGAGATCCGTTTCCCTTAATAACACCCAATCTTAATACACAATCAACTACTCTGTACTGTGACCCCACAATAAACACACACCACACGTTATAGTCTCAGAGATGAACATCCACAAATAATCACAAGTCATTTTATTCCACAATTATAAGTCAATACACCTTAAAAGGGTTCTGAATAAATTTACATTTCTTTGCCATTATTACAATTCATAAGTATACATAAATCTGGTACATCAAAAGTTGAAGCCTAGTCTATTGGTAGTTCCCTACCTCAGCTACAGTGACTTCAATGCCTATAGGAGGCTGCGGAACGCTTCCTATCCGCTCGCGAATTGGGAGCTTGGTCCTGTTCATCTTATCTATCTGATGTTGTGTGATGAAAGAAGAAAGCAAGGGTGAGCAGCAAGCCCACCAAAATAATATGTATAATGATTAACAATATATGAGTCTACTCATAATACTCATGAAAGTCTTGGTCAAAAGAAATGAACCAAGTTGATAACTTAATGCGATGAAGTCGCAAAATATTCAGTATATATATATACATATATACTTTTCAAAATATTGGAAGTCCTCTTCCATGCATAATATACACAAAGTCCCAGTGTATAACTGTATATAAAAAATATCGTTGCAAGGTGATCTCATATATCTAACCTTGTCTCAACGTTTTTCTGAGAATCTTTGTCATGCATAAGACAATTATTAATTAGATATAAGTTTAAAAGATGAGGTTACCAAATACCCCAATATACTTATATCTTTCCCAAATACTACTTGAACTACCACCGTTCAAGTTATAATCAGTTTTAAGAAAACATCCCATAGATGAGACCACAAGTTAAGACTTGAATAGATTCAATCTTTGAAATATTATTTAATGAAAAGGTTATGAGATACTTTATTTAATCCCGATATATGTATATCCACATATATACCTCTTTAAACATTTCCTGGAACCTCTGTTATGTAAAGTATGAACAGAGTTTGAAACATCCAATGAATTTTGAAAAGGAAAAGAATTTTGGCATAAACCCGATATCTCGCTGATCAGGCAAAGATACCAATAAGTAACCTTTTCTACTATAGATGGATGAATTCCTCACCGGTCATCACCCTGGCCGCATTAGGACCTCGCGCTCGACCGTACCCCGGCCCCTCACGCGTTGATGGACTGCCACCCAGCCACTTACACAATAATAGACCGTACCCCGGCCTGTCGCTTATGCCGACTCAATGAGATGGGCTTACTTCCCGAACGTTGGGCAAGTAATCAATTCATTTACCAAATCTGCAACCTCGTTGCGAATATAAAATACACCACAGAGCCGGATTCCCCAGGTTTTGAGCGTGTATTTAAATCCCCTTTAAAAAGGAAGATCTTAAATATAAAAATGAGTTTTGGGATCCGCTCTGACTTTTAAAAATCATTTTGAAGACTCGAAATCACTTTAAAGAGTGTTTGGAGTAAGGCTGATTTAATGAAGTAAATCAGTCCCCAGAATATTAGAAAATATCTGAATATTATTAATTAAATAATATTCCCATAAAGAATAATCTTTATAAAAATAATTGAAGTAGAAGTATTAAAATTTATACTTGAAACGAGTATTAAATAACCAAAGATATACTTATGTGAAAGTATTATCTTTATTTGAATAATCGAAAATAAGTTTGATTATTTACACCTTATTCTTTAATAAAATAAAGAATATATCTCAGCAAATAATCGGAGTCATAGATCCTCAAATGAATATTCAAATAATATTCAATAAATAAAATAAGCTGAGTCATAATACCTCGAATGAATATTATAAATAATATTCATTAAATAAAATAAAGGAGTCATACATCCTCAAATGAATATTCAAATAATATTCATTAAATAATATAAACTGAGTCATAAGCCCTCGAATGAATATTCAAATAATATTCAATAATAATATATAAAAGAGTCATAAGCCCTCGAATGAATATTCAAATAATATTCAAATAAATAAATAAAGTTAAAGTTATCGAATAAACCTTATTCGATTAATAGTTTAGAAAACTATAACCATACATATATATAATATATATATATATAAAATCTACTCGGGATCCTCGACTCCCGGTTTTAGAAAATATTTTCACCTTTGGGTCCCTATACTAAGGGTATATGCAAGTTACCGCTATCCTCTAGCATAGGTATTATCAATTGAACCAACAGATATATTTCAAGAATATGAAACAGGCATGCATATATACCATATCACATGCTACAATATATCGCAAGAATTTGCTAAATAACCAATATGCATTTATCGCAAGATCATGCATATACAAATGTATACATCACAACAACAGTATAACGGATAGAATACTTGCCTGAGTGCTCCCGGACAGACTTACGCTTAGAGTGGGTCCGATAACCTATGAACAACAACATAAGTCGGAATTAAACCCCGGTCGCTTAAGAAACTAGACTTTAACCATTTAGAGTCCTAATGTTCGCTTTCGCGCTTAACGGTTTACTTAAGTCGCTCGAGTACTCTCGGCTCCACCATTTTTAATAAATTAACCATTAAGGGTTTTATGGAGATTCTTTCGCGAGTACCTTACCAACTACCTAATCCACCTTACATAATTGTTTCATACTCCAATTAGTCCTTTAAGGTCTTTAACCAAGGTTTCAAAGTAAGGCGAGGGGAAATGTTTCGTTCGCGAAACGCCGTTACTTAAAACGGTCGTTTCTCCTAAACCGTAAATCGGAATCGGACGAACTACATATCAAAACGAAGCTCGTAACATGAGATATCTAAACATGGCAGTGGTCACAATCTAGCAGGGGGTTCTCGGGTCCTAATGCTATGCACAAAAACAGTCCAAAGAAAATCGGCCGTTACGACGGCTATGTTTACGCGATTTCCAATTTTTTAAACCATCCACAATCAACCCAAATCAACCTCAAATCCAACATACAACCATCCTCCATCCTTATCACATCATAACCACCCCAACCAATTCAATTTAATCTTTCATACTTATGCTTAAACTTAACTTTAATCATTCTTAAGTTTCTTTAAATCAAAACCACAAAATTACCATTCCATTACTCTACCATTCCAAATCTCAAACTCTAAATCATAACAACAACTACAACATCAACCCACTACTCAAAATCACCTTATAATATATATGAACCTAGGGTTTGGAAATGGTATACCTTCCTTGAAGTGGTGGGTGGAGCTAGGAAGCCTTAAGAAGCTTTGAGAAGCCTTAGGAAAGCTTGGATCTTCAAGAAAAACAAGAAAAAGTTCAAGTTAAAAACTTGAAAACACTATTCATTGTCTTCTTCCTTGATTAAATGAAGAAGTTAGAGAAAGAATTAATGGCTTAAACTCATGATATAGCCATAACTAAGCATAAAGATGATTAGGGAATTTTCTTACCAATTTAGGATGCTTGGATCTTGATTTTGAAAATTCTATGCCTTGAAAATGTGTAAAAGCCGTGAGCAAGATGAACTCATGCCTTGGTTGTTTTGATTTTTTTGATGGAAATGATTTTTACTTGGCTTGGTTGACTTGATTTGTATTTGATTTAGCAAATTACTACCTTGCCCTTGAATTTGTGTGGTTCTTATTCAACCACACCTCCTTCCTTCCCATGTCATGCTTACCTCATCCTCATGATGTCATCCTTCCTTCCTTGTCTTCTTTCTATTGGTTGGATGACATCATTCCCATTAATCCCTTTGATTAACTTCCTAATCGTTGCCTAATGACCGCTGATCTGTTATACGGTTCGCTTAACTTTCGCTTTCATTTATCGTTTGAAGGATCATACCCGGGATCTTATTACTTAGGTTCCCTTAACCTTTCTCAATACATTGTATTCCTTTTATGATCCTCTCTTATAATCCTTTAATTTAAATCCTTTTTATCCTGTTACCTTATACTCAATTCTCTCCGTATATTGTGGATTTCCGGGAAAAATCAAAGTGTTCGGAATTGGATTCTGACGATCTTTACATACACTTATATACCACATAGAGTACTAATAATATCCCATAAGATCAATAACAGAACCCCTACATAGCGTGGCATGAAAAGTTTTCTCATTCAGCAAAAACACTATTCATAAGGGTTTCAAAAATTTCCAAAAATTGGGGTTATTACAGTGTTTCACTTGTCAGGGAAGTTTAGTCACATCAGATTCACAAGGAGTACATAAGCTATATCCAAGGATCAAGCCTATCTATTCAGAAGTAGAGATTCTTACAGATTCAGTTCAAGGGGTGATTACAAGACTGAGAATGGGACATAAATAAGATTTGATAGCTACAGGTATGACAAGACATATGTGTCAAGTAACTATCAGGGGTTTTGCTACAACAGAACAAGAAGCTTGATGTTATGCTCGCTTTCGGTCATGGGCCCTAAACAGGTCTCTTCGGGTGCATTGAATAGCTGGACTCTTATGTGTGGGCTAGAATCATGGACTAATGTGACTTGGGCCAGCACATGCGGGCTGAGCTCATGACATGCGAGCTGGGCTCATGACATACGAGCTTGGCTCATGACATACGAGCTGGGCTCATGACATGCGAGCTGGTCTCACATCTGTGAGGTAGGCTCATACTTGCCATATGGGCTCTCATACGTGAGGTGGGTTTAGGTGTCCATACGCGAGGTGGGCTCAAGTGACTTCACGCGAGGTGGGTTTAGGTGTCCATACGCGAGGTGGGCTTAGGTGCCCACACGCGGGCTGGGCCCATGAGCCCACATCTTATAAAAACAGAGGTATCATTGTATTTATTAATTGAAAAGGAAGGCGGTGCGGGCCGAGGTGACCAGGCCGGCTCGCATCAAAGGACTTTGTGTGTAACATGGAAAATGACTCATAGATGATTGAGTTGCTCGTAGATTTCGGGGCCGACACGGGTTATTCCTACAATTACGGGAAAAAATGCGGAGCTGCCGCGAGATTGTAGGAAGCGTGTGGAGCCGGTTGAGATTTACGTGACTAATTGGCTGAAGGTCTGACTTTATCATGGGCTTGGGCTGCATAGGCTGAAGAGTCCTAACCCTAGCCTACGTGACTTATTCCCTAAGAACTACGTGAGGCTTGATCCCTATATATAGGGTACGTAGGCACTTGTATGAGACATGAGTCGACACTTGGTAGAGAATAATAAAACCCTATTCTCTCTTAAGGAGTCAACATACAAGCTCAGCCACCACCACACATAACCTTCCTCTGCCTTCAAACACCGCTCTTGATCCTTGTTCCACCCATTAACCTCCACAATACTGTTATACGAAATTCTCCCTATAACAATTGGCGCTAGAATGAGGGGTTTTTTTCATCTTAGGGAGAAAGATGACCAAAGAAAGCAAACAAGCGGCGACACCAGGAAGCGGAGGAAAGAAGAAGGACCATAACGAGGTCGAACACACGCCCCCAAAGAATCAGGCTCCACCTCCACCAATTGCAACCGTGGACGGGCAGGCTATTATGACGTATCACGAAGGGCTGGCCGATCAGATGAATCAGATCAACGCCCGGATGTCAAGGGTAGAGAGAAGCTTGGTCCAGAACGCCAAGCGTAAGGTGCGCCGCCTCAAGGTCTCTCAGCGTAGCTGGAAGGGCAAAGGTCCTCAGAAGAGGCTGATCCACGATTTTGATGACGTGGCAACTGGGACCAAGCAGAAGAAAGAAACATCGCATGAAAAGGAAGATATACCCCGAGGCCAGGATGAGCGGGGCAGCCAGATCTCTACGAGGTCGGGGCAGAAGCCAGCTTCATCTGAGGCAAGGTCGACTAGCATGCTAGACCGAGTGGGTAAAAAACTAAGTGAGCATGACCTCAGGCTCAAATTAGAGAATTGCAAGAAGGAGAGAGAAGAGAAAGAGCTCGTGGATCAGAGAGGCTCGAAATGAGATCGGGCAGCGACCCCTCCAGAAAGTCGCCAACACACCTCGCCCAGGAGGGAGGAGCGACGCAGGCGCAGAGACAATCGTGAAGAGGAGTCGCAAATGCGAGCCGAAGGAGGGGGACGCCGCGAGCGACCTCAGGGCTCCACCATTCGAATAACGCGGGAGGTGACAGAGAGGGAGAAGTTGTTAGAGTAAGAGACCTAAGGAGGATCTTGGATGAGATGGAGCGAGAGAAGAGAGGGCCACCGGCCTCAGCTTCCCCCTCTCCGTTTACGGCTGCTATCCGATCATCCCCCCTACCTCGGGTATTTAGGCACAACCATGACCTTCTATTCAACGGCGAGGCCGACCCGGCGGAATACCTTATACAATTTAACACAGAGATGGAAGTTTATCAGGTGCCGGAGATGACCCGTTGCAGACTCTTCGCGGCATCACTCAGAGGTAGTGCCCAACAATGGTTCTCCATGTTGGGACCTGCTAGCATAAGGACATGGAGACAATTGGAGGACTTGTTCGTCAGATAATTTCAGTCCACCCTCCACTACTCACCTTCTGTGGCCACGTTAGCCAACATCAAGCAAAGGGAGGGGGAGCCCCTAGCAGAATACTTTCGTCGGTTCAACGCCGAGGTACCCAAGGTGAGGGGAGCCAGTGAGGAGACTATCAAGAACTTCTTGATTGCAGGGTTGAAAGAAGGGTCGAAATTCTGGAAGAGCCTCCAAGCAAGTGAGCCGAGATCCTTGGCCGAGTTCTATGAGCAAGCTGAACCCTTTAAGAGGGTAGAGAAGTCGATGAGAGAGCTGAAGATCAGCGATAATTATCGAGATAAAAGAGATCGGTCTTCGAGCCCTGACGAGAGGAGAAAGACGTATCGGCATAGCTCAAGCCCCAAAAATTCTGCCCGAGGTAAAGAGACAAGCAAAGATTCGGGGAGACCTTATACAAGCAAATGGCAGACACACACCCCTCTGGTAGCCTCTGTTGACCACATATATGCTACCTATGTTGGGAAGGGGGTATTCAGAAAGGCGACCCCTCTCACAGACTATAACAAGAGGGATACTTCAAAGTATTGCGCATATCATGAGGCCACGGGGCATGATACAGCTGATTGCAGACAGTTGAAGGATGAAATTGAGACGCTGATAAGGCAAGGGAAGCTGATAGAGTGGGTTGTCAAGGAGGTTCGAAGGCACAGAACTGATTATCATACCGTCCCTCCACCACCCCCAGAAGATAAAGAGAGGATACCTCGGGCCGGAAGCATTTATATTATTCTAGGAGGGTCTCATATTGGAGGAGACAGCCGGAAGGCGATGGAAAGGTATGCCCGAGAAGCAAAGAGCAAGCCCCTCACCAACGTCAATCATTTGAGCCAGAGACCCCAGAGCTCTTTGAAAGGGAGGCTGATGACATCGTGTTTAGGGAAGACGAGCCAATTGGGTGCATTACCCTCATACAGACGCCCTAGTTATAAAGATGAAGATTGGGACGATGAATGTTCATCGGGCAATGGTGGATACCGGGAGCTCAGCTGATGTCTAACTTATGATACATACAAGAAGCTAGGATTGCTGGATAGAGAGCTAACCTCAACAGGGGGACACTTGTACGGGTTCACGGGAAACTCGGTCGTGGTGAAAGGGACAATTCAGCTCCCGGTGACCATAGGAGAAGAGCCTTATGTGGCCACTCAGATTGCTACGTTTATAGTAGTAGATCAGCCTTGTGCCTACAACGTTATAGTGAGAAGACCCCTTATGAGGGAAATGAGGATGGTGACCTCAATCCACCACATGACGGTAAAATTCCCAACCCCCATGGGGGTCGGCTTCCTGAAGAGCTGTCAATATGAATTAAGGGTCTGTTATAACCAGGCACCCAGGGCAGCCGAGTCAGGGAATATTTCAAGGGAGATAGCTGAAGCGGGTGAGTGCGACGTCCCCATGGAAGAGGCAGAGGGCAGGAAGAGAATACGTCCCGAGAGCCACGAGACTTGTAACTTGATTTCAATCGAGGAGTTGCACGAGAACTATTTCAAGCACATGGGGATTCAGGTGGAACCACGCCCAGGGGCCTTGCTGATGGAAGCCTCTCAGCCCATCATATTGATACAAGAAGGGATTGTGGAGGAAGCGAGTGATGAAGAAGAGTGCCTGGAACAAATCGCTGCAAGGCTCAGAAAAGGGAAATGGGCACGCGAAGAAACGACAACAACCATAGATCTTCCCAATGGTTATCATTCGTACTGTCACTACGACCTCTGAACGCCTGATAAATCCGGCCCAAGCTCACCAGCCTGAGCTCGAGGATATGGAAGGTCTGACAATCCTGGAAGTGGGAGAATCTAGTGAGGCTCGAGCATACTTAGACCCAAGAATGCCCCCAATGATTGAGAGGGCTGATGCCGCAGAGGATACAATCCCGATCTTGGTAGACCCAAATGATCCCTCCAAGGTACTTAGAATAGGCTCTAACCTAAGTCCTGACTTGAGGAAGGATCTAGCCCGCTTTCTAAGGAAAAATTTGGATGTCTTTACATGGTCACACTCTGATATGACAGGGATCGACCCGAATGTCATGTGCCATCGGCTCAACTTGGACCCAAAAAAGAAGGGGGTCAGACAGAAGAGGCGGTCGATTAGTGGAGAGAGAGCAGAAGCCCTCAGAGAGGAGGTGGATAGACTAACGGAGGCAGGACTTATGAGGGAAGCCTTCTACCCCATGTGGCTGGCCAACCCCGTGCTTGTCAAGAAACCCAATGGCAAGTGGAGGACATGTATAGACTTCACCGACCTGAATAAAGCTTGCCCGAAGGATAGTTTTCCTCTTCCCCGGATCGACCAGCTGGTTGACTCTACAGCTGGGCACGTGTTACTTAGCTTTATGGATGCTTATTCAGGATACAACCAAATCCCCATGTATAGGCCAGATCAGGAGCACACCTCTTTTATTATTGATCGGGGCCTCTACTGTTACATCGGGATGCCCTTTGGGCTCCTTAATGCGGGGGCAACCTATCAGAGGCTAGTGAATAAGATGTTCAAACACCAGTTAGGGAAGACTATGGAGGCCTATGTAGATGACATGCTCGTGAAATCAAAAGAAGCAAGGGATCATGTCCGCCACCTAGCAGAAATGTTCCAGATCCTAAGGGAGTACAGGATGAAGCTCAACCCCCAGAAATGTGTGTTCGGGGTCGAATCAGGGAAGTTTTTGGGGTTTATTGTCAACTATAGGGGCATTGAGGCCAACCCCACCAAGATACGAGCCCTACTCGAGATGAGATCCCCTCGACGGGTGAAGGATGTTCAAAGCTTAACAGGGCGAGTGGCTGCCTTAAACCGCTTCGTCTCAAAGTCCTCCGATAAATGCCAGGAGTTCTTCAAAGCAATTAAAGGAGTAGGGAGGAATTTTGAGTGGACAGAAGAATGTGAGGAGGCCTTTCAGAATATAAAGAAGCATCTCAGCAGCCCTCCAATGTTGTCCAACCCAAAGGCAGGAGAAACTCTGATCCTATACTTGGCTGTCTCCGACTTTGCAAAAAGTGCGGTATTAGTCCGAGAAGAGGATGGTATCCAGCTCCCGGTATATTATGTGAGTAAAAGGCTAGCCGACGCCGAGACTCGGTACACAAGCCTCGAAAAGCTAGCATATGCTCTGATCCTGGCCTCCCGAAAGCTCAGGCCTTATTTTCAGGCGCACAAGATAGAGGTGCAAACCTCCTACCCCCTCAGAAAAGTGATGCACAAACCAGAGTCTTCTGGTCGGATGCTGAAGTGGACGGTTGAGCTCGGCCAATTCGAGGTGGATTATAAGCCAAGGACCGCAATCAAAGGCCACGCCCTGGCCGATTTTGTGCTAGAATTTCCTCCACATCAAGAAGTGGAGCCGGGAGCCCTTGTTGTCACACCTAGCATAGAAGAAGTTGGGCTGGAAAGCCAAAACAGTGCCCCATGGTGGAGCCTATTTGTGGATGGAGCCTCTAATGGTGATGGAGCAGGGGTTGGAATTGAGCTAATCAGCCCAGAGGCGCACAAGATCAGATGTACGACCCATCTGGCCTTTCATGCAACCAACAACGATGCTGAGTATGAGGCCCTGATCAGCGGTCTCAAGCTAGCCTTGGAGATGAAGGTGGAGAATTTGAACGTGTTTAGTGACTCCATGATTGTGGTCTATCAGATAAACGGAGGGTATCAAGCTAAGGGGCTGAGAACAGAGCTTTACCTGAAGTGTGCGCAGAGGATAATCGTGAGGTTCAACGAGGTGAGGCTGGAACTAATCCCGCATGGACCGAATGAAGGCACGGACGAGCTAGCTAAGCTCGGCTCATGCCGTGAGACCACTTTGCTAGGGATTGTGCCCCTTGATATACAGAGGCAACCTAGTGTGCCCGAAAACGAGGTGGGCAGCCTCAGTAATGAGCTTAGCCCCACGTGGATGACACCTATTCTAGCATACATAAAAGAAGGTTCACTTCCGGATGAGAAGAATGAGGCAAGGAAGATAAAATACAAAACAGCCCGCTATGTGATATACGATGAGATCCTATACAGAAGAGGGTTCAATATGCCTCTCCTCAAATGCATAGATGGGGATGAATGCAACTATATCCTAAGGGAAGTACACGAGGGCATTTATGGCAATCACTCGGGGGGTAGCTCTCTAGCTCAAAAAATCCTCCGTCAAGGCTACTACTGGCCAACGCTGAAAAAAGACGCCTTTGAATTCTCCCGAGCTTATGATAAGTGTCAGCGATATGCCAATTATTATAACAGCCCCGTGGCCTCTCTCATATCCCTCATGAGCCCCTGGCCCTTCTTCATGTGGGGAATTGATCTGATTGGGGAACTCCCGAAGGCCAGGGGAGGTGTCAAGTATGCGGTGGTTGCGATAGACTACTTCACTAAGTGGGAAGAGGCCGAGCCCCTAGCCACCATCACGGCAAAAAAGCTCAGGGAGTTTGTACACAGGGCTATTGTGTGTCGCTATGGCATCCCTGACAAGTTGATATCTGACAATGGGAAACAATTTGATAGCAAGGAAATGCGAGAATTTTGTGAGCAGCTGGGGATTCAGAAAAGCTTTAGCGCAGTCTGCCACCCCTAGAGTAACGGGCAGACGGAGGCTGTTAATAAAATCATTAAGCATACCTTGAAGGCAAAGTTTGAAGAAAAGAAAGGAGCATGGCCAGAGGAGCTCGCCCAGGTCTTATGATCTTACAACACTACACCCCGAACTACAACTGGAGAGACCCCTTTCTCTCTGGTGTATGGGTGTGAAGCTATGGTGCCTGTTGAAGTGGGAGCAGGATCTTTTCGAAGGGACAACTATGACTCGGAGGCAAATGAGGTCAATCATCGGCTCTATTTGGATATGATCGAAGAAACTCGGGAAGATGCTCAGATCAGGGTAGCAGCATATCAGCAGAGGACAGCTAGGCACTATAACAGTAAGGTTAGAGCCCGAACTTTCAAGGTGGGAGATTTGGTTCTGCGCCGGGTCATGCCAAACACCAAGGTGGTGAGTCACGGAGTCTTTGGAGCGAATTGGGAAGGCTCTTACAAGATAAAGTCAGTGCTCTGGGAGGGAACCTACCACCTCAATGATATGCAGGACAAGCTAATCCCGAGAGCCTAGAATGCGGAGCACCTCCGTAAATATTATCAGTAATATTATTCTTTGCAGACTTAGTATTATCTTACAATACTCCTAAGTCTCGGGGGGTAGTGCCATATAGGTGCCTCCCTGAGACCATAAGCATGTACTCCTCTTAGTTCCCATTATCTATGAATAAACGATTGATCTCTATTTGTGCACTTGATATTATAACTTTTGTTAAATACCCAGCAGGGGAGCCCATTCTTGGGAACCCATGCGAGGAAAGAATGGTTGTTATATTAACATCACAAATCAGGCCGGGCCCCGGCCCACTTGACAACAAATATGGGAGACAAGCTGGGCCACGACCCGCTTAGAAAGTTATGAGCACAAAGCAAATAAAAGATGAAGCTTAAAAGAGGGATGGGAATGTGATGCGAGCCCATACCCCAGATCGCAGACTCCCAAATGCGACCCAGGAGGCCCAGCCCTCCACCAAGCATGGCCAGGGTCGCATTATGCGGGAAGAACTTGTGAATTACTAATGACGTGAGCCTGTTCCACTTAGTATTTTCTGTTCAATTTTGCTTAAATAAAAGGTGTGAGCTGATTAAACTAGGCTCGTTGTGAAGGTGTAATACCCGCCATACGCGGCTAGAGCTATGATAGCTTTTGGTCAGTAGGGGCATGATAAGATTACACAAAAATAAAGAAAGCCAGCTAGCACAATAAAGATGAACGCGGACACAAAAGACTTAGAAATTATATAAACAAAAAGGCAAATAAGTTATGCCCTAAGGCAGAATAATTTAAATACAAACGCGAGGTAAGAAGGGTGCCCGCCTACCCAGTCAAAAGTCTAGTTCTAAAATAAAATTGCACTAAGGGTTATCAGCCTCTGCCTCCCTACGATTTTCATCATCGGCGACCCGGGCCTGCTCAGCCGCGAGCCGAGCCTCCTCAGCAATTTGGGCATCCTTTTCCATCTCTAGCTTCAACTTTTCAGCATGCCTAGCAGTGCTCACACCCAGAGCCGCCCAATCAAAATCAGGAACCTTCTTCATAAATACTTTCATAAAATTCCTGGCCCCCACGTTCCTAGCATCAGCGAGGGCGGCCTCACGGCCCTCGGTCAAGGAAGAAACTGACCCATTTAGCTCGAGCATCCTCTCTTCGAGGCTATCTTTCTCCTTCTTCCACGCCTCAGCGGCCAGGTCATGAGCTTCCTTCTGCTCCCTTAAGGCCTTGTCGTGAGCAGCGTTCAGGTCATGAGCTTCCTTCTGATTATAGTTGTTCACCTGCGTAACTTTCTCTTGCCCGTGCTCAACGACCTTACTCTAAAGGGATTTGACTTTAGACTCGAGTTTTGTGTTGGTCTGGCTGAGGGCTCGCATCTCTCGAGCCTTAGATAGATGACGATAGTATACTTCGGCCGCAGCTCGAGACAGTGCATCCTAGTTGACCTCGAGAACAGAGGAGGATCAATCCTTTACATCCTGCTCGCTGATGAGACCTTGAGCGAGCCGGCCGAATGTGGTCGCAACCATGTTGGCAGAAGAAGAAGTGGGAAGAGGAGCATCAGATGGAGCAGCCTTCTTTGGCTCAGGCTCGCCAGTTTTCCCCTCTTTGTGACCTCGATGCCTTTTTAGCCGAGGAGAAGGCCCTGAGCCTTTGAAATGCTCAGTAAGGGTCCTCATGCGAGCTGGAGGGGGGACTTGAGAGTGAGCCCCTATGGTCGCTGCAGCGGGCTGAACAGGGCGTGAAGCTACGGCTTGCTCAGCCTCTTCCATGAAGGGGATAGGGGAGATGGCCATTTCTGAAAAAGAAAAAATGAAGTGATAGATTAGTCAAGGGAAAGAAGCAATGCGAGCAGATGAAAAATGCAGAAATTAATGCAATGTGAAATAAGATCAATGCAGGACATATAAACATGCGAGCGCACGTACTCGCGCATGCGAGCAGACAGGCCCGCACATGCGAGCCCGATATTCTTACCCTTTCTGGCTCTCTTCTTAGATTTTTTCTTTTGAGGAGTCAGCCTCACTCCTTCCTTCAAAAACCCACACGCGACCAGGTTCGAGGTCGTTATGAGTTTTCGAATATCCCTGTCCGCCTTAGGAAAATCTAGAAGGCTGTCCACATTTATTTTTTCTTGTCCCACAAGGACAGTGCGAGGCGGGGTGGCTGGAGATAAAGAAAAAACGTTTCTTGTTAAAGGAACTATGGTAGAAAAGAAGAGAGCGGGCAGGGAAGACTTACATGGATTGTAATAAAAATACGTCTGGACTCGAGGCACCTCGTGGATATAGAAGTAGGGGCTCTTCCATTTCCCTGAGTTGCTCGGCCCATTGTGGATGAGGTTCTTTTTGTTGAAGCACGGCCAGACAAAAAAATAGAAGTACCCGAAGTCATTGGGGGAGTGCTTCAGGTTGAGAAAGTAGCCGAGCTGCCTCGCTGTGAAAGGAGGAAATCCACATTTGCTGTACATGATGTACAACGCGAGGGCGGTCCGGTATCCATTCGGGTTGATCTAAAGGGGTGCGAGCTGGTAGTGCTCGCAAACATCTTTGATGAAGGGATGAAGGGGTGAGGAGATTCCTAGCCTTAGTAGGAAGGTGGAAAGGACCATGCGAGGCACCCTACCTCCATTTTCCAGATGATTAAATCTGTAGCACCTCATGTGAGGCAGGGGCAGGACAACATGACCCTCGAGCTGGAATTGCTCAATGTGCTCGGCCAGATATTTCTGAGTCAGCGAGGTGGGAAGGTCGCGGCAAGCGAGCACCTTAACCTCCTCGTTTGCAGTTGAGCTCTCCTCCCCATCAGGAATGATCTGCCTCTTAAAAATAATTTCACCCTCAAGCTCGGGCTGGGCAGGAGGCACATAAGGCTCAGGAGAGGCCGCGGGGATGTAGTTATAGTTACAAATCTTGTACTGACTTGTAACATCTGCCACCTCCTCACTTTGAGGAGAGTCATAGGACTAGTGCGAGCCGTCCTCTTCACCCTCGAGTCCCAAGATGGGTATTCAGCAGCTATGGGCTCTTTTCCTCTCTTCCTGGTGTCATAGTATGCACTCCCCAGGTCGCTGTCAGTAGATTCTGAGTCAAGATGAATGGGGTCGAGGTTGTTAGCTGCAGCTTGCCTCAGGCGGGCTGCCCTCTCTTCAGCCATTTCTCTTAAAATCTCCTCAGCTCGCTCTTTATCCAAGGGAGCGGGCTCGCGGTTTAGCAGCTCTTCTACCCCAAGGAAGGCTGGTATATGAGAGAGGTCCACAGGCCTATCTCTCCAATTATAGATATTCTTCTCCCTGGTAAAATCCTCAGGGTTCGGGTCGAGGTGAATATCAAGCGAGCCGGACCCGGCTTCTCGCATCGAGTTCTCAACTCTGGCAATGTTCAAAGCCCCTTGAGGGGTGATAGCTGAGCCAGGAAAAATGGGTTGGCTAAAACGACCAGAAAGAGAAGTCAGCTCGCGTTGAAAGTCCATGGAGCCTCGCTGCTCAGGTGGATATTGGTTAAATGGAGACGGAGTAGCTGAAGAATGAACCGGGCTAGCAGAGGTGCGAGCCGGGCTCGAGGAAGAGCGAGACGATCCATAGGAGCGGGCTGAAGACGCACTCGACATCTGTAAAAGATGGTGAAAATTAGTGTGTGGCCCTAAAAAGAAAACAAAAGCAGGTATGGGGTCGCACCTAAGTGTCCTCACATCTCACACGAAATCGCACCTAAGTATCTAAGCAAGTAGACGGGCTCGCATCGAACGTTGTGATTGTGTGTGAGCTCGCATCGAATAGGTGGTGTGTGCTCGCATGGTGCATATGAACAAACATGAATGTAAATGGGCTCGAATCGAAAAATACCTGTTGGAGAGGTGTATGAAGATCCTGATGAATCTGTTCCGGGAGAATATCACCGCCGGTAGATGGTTCTTGTGGAGATTATGATCTTTGCCTTGGTAGATCCTTGAGCAAAATCAGCAGCAATTTGAGAAGTGTTCTTGGAAATGTGAGAAATGAATTGAAATCTCACATATTTATAGGGGATAGGAGAGAGAAAGGGGAAGCGACACGTGTCACCATCTCAGATGACGACGCAGATCCCCACGCCAGCTGTCCAACGACTGTCAAAATGAAAGGCACGTGAGGCGGTTCGGAGCGGCCTGGTGGACTCGCACCTGTGAGGTCATAAAAAGCTAATGTTGGAAAAAATTCCTAGCCTCAAGATGCGACCAGGAATTTTGGGGGGTAGTTGTTATGCCCGCTTTCGGTCATGGGCCCTAAATAGGTCCCCTTGGGTGCATTGAATAGCTGGACTCTCATGTGTGGGCTAGAATCATGGACTAATATGACTTGGGCCAGCACATGCGGGCTGAGCTCATGATATGCGAGCTGGGCTCATGACATACGAGCTGGGCTCATGACATGCGAGCTGGTCTCACATCTGTGAGGTAGGCTCATACTTGCCATATGGGCTCTCATACGCGAGGTGGGCTTAGGTGTCCATACGCGAGGTGGGCTCATGTGACTTCACGCGAGGTGGGCTTAGGTGTCCATACGCGAGGTGGGCTTAGGTGTCCACACGCGGGCTGGGCCCATGAGCCCACATCTTATAAAAACAGAGGTATCATTGTATTTATTAATTAAAAAGGAAGGCGGTGCGGGCCGAGGTGACCAGGCCGGCTCGCATCAAAGGACTTTGTGTGCAACATGGAAAGTGACTCATAGATGATTGATTTTCTTGTAGATTTCGGGGCCGACACGGGTTATTCCTATAATTACGGGAAGAAATGCGGAGATGCCGCGAGATTGTAGGAAGCGTGTGGAGCTGGTCGAGATTTACGTGACTAATTGGCTGAAGGCCTGACTTTATCATGGGCTTGGGCTGCACGGGCTGAAGAGTCCTAACCCTAGCCTATGTGACTTGTTCCCCAAGAACTACGTGAGGCTTGATCCCTATAAATAGGGTACGTAGGCACTTGTATGAGACATGAGTCGACACTTGGTAGAGAATAACAAAACCCTATTCTCTCTTAAGGAGTCAACATACAAGCTCAGCCACCACCATACATAACCTTCCTCCGCCTTCAAACACCGCTCTTGATCCTTGTTCCACCCATTAACCTCCACAATACTGTTATACGAAATTCTCCCTATAACACTTGACAAACAAGGATGAGTAGGGATTCGGTTGAAGAGTTGAGAAAAAGGTGGAATGTTTTCTTAGGGAAGCAGCCAGTCAAAACTTATAATGCACGGGAAAGAGTTGGGATGGATCAGATGACGGGAATTATGAATATCTTGCTTTCATAGCAATCTCTGAAGATGATCCAACTCACATATCTCAGGTTTCAATTTCTTGAACCACTGCAATATTTTGTTTTCAATATTCAATACATGATAAGATCTTAGTGTTTAAATGTTTAACACTCGCACAAGCATGAGAGCATCACACATAGATAATGCTGAACTAGTTCACTAGATTATTTTCTGGTAAATAGGATTGATGTTTAACTCATGCATGTTACATTAGATGATCTTAAATAATTGTTTGAATATTTGTTGAACATGATTAATTGCTTTAGTGAGGTACATGTTTTTCCATCATATAAGACCTTTGTTTATGCGTACTCTCTGTATCCTATTACATTGTGATTTATTCATTTGAACTGAATTATTTGTTAGGATGTATTAGTTTGCAATTGGATTGAGATAGCTAGATGATATACATCAACAGGATTGGACTAGATATAATTAGTGATTTATTTGTTAATTCTGTTTGTTCCATATCATGCCTGTCTTGCTTAATTCTTATGTGTAATTTTTCTGAATGAATGCCATGTATTCTTAAATACAATGCTTGCTTATCTTTATGCCATGAATGCATCTCTTAGTACTTGCATTAATTATAGAAGAAGCATGTTTTGGTTTATAATAGGGCAAAGACTGCTAGTCCTCCTTATGTAAGGTTGGAATCATTTTTCCCCTAGCCAAGAGACAATTTTGTCAAGGGTATTAAAATGGAGAAAATGGCCAGTCAAAGATAAGAATTAGCATGATAAGGTTGCAGCTGTTGATATCTCTGTTTATAATAAAATCTCTAATCCAACTGGACCCAAACTGATAAGTTGGGTACCAAGAACTGTTAATCCATTTGTGAGTGCAGGACATAACATGTTAATTGATTCATATGTATTCTTGGTAATTCATACTCAAGGCATATGATCAAAGAAAGAGCCTCACAATAAAATGTGATTGACATAAGCTATCCTGTCAGTAATCTTTGGAGATGACAGCAAAGGTTTTCATTAAGGGACAAACTATACAGATAAAGGGATGTCATCATGAATTGAACAATTGGTATCACTGATAACAACTAATCATTGGTGTCACTGATAACAATTGAAGCAACTTCCTTGCTGGAGAATCAAGTCACAAATCCTCTTATCAGACAGTTCTGCATCAAAGGACAAAATGTCAATTCAATGAAGGATTAGTGTCTCATCTAAAGCAGGAAGGTTGAGAAGCTTGCTCTTCTTAGAGTAAGGAAAGGATATGCTCGTGGCTAGACTAACAGAAAAGGTGAAGTCAATGGTTTCCACTATAAAGCTTCATCCGACAGAAGTTTAGCTATGGCATTAGAAGCTCTCACCCTTGAACATCAACTCAAGGAACTCTTTTGTGAAAAGTTGTTAGTGAGAGGACTGCCTCATATGGAATTTAGAAGACGTTAAATGTGAGGCATGTCAAAAAGAGAAGTCAAAGACAATTTTACACCAAAGTAAAGATATACCTTATGTAATAACCCCTAAAATTTTCAACTTTTTGTAACCCTTGTGAATAGTATTTTTGCTGAATGAGAAAACTTTTCATGCCACACTATGTAGGGGTTCTATTATGGATATTCTGAGATTTTATTAGTACTCTATATGGTATATGAGTGTATGTAAAGATCGTCAGAATCCAATTCCGAACACTTTGATTTTTCCCGGAAATACACTAGATACGGAGAGAATTGAGTATAAGGTAACAGGATAAAAAGAATTTAAATTAAAGGATTATAATAGAGGATCATAAAAAGGAATATAATGTATTGAGAAAGGTTAAGGGAACCTAAGTAATAAGATCCCGGGTATGATCCTTCAAATGATAAACGAAAACGAAAGTTAAGCGAACCATATAACAGATCAGCGGTCATTAGGCAAACAATTAGAAAGTTAATCAAAGGGATTAGAGAGAGTGATGTCACCCAACCAATGAGAAGAGGACAAGGAGGGAAGGATGACATCACAATATGACATAGGCATGACATGGGAAGGAAGGAGGTGTGGTGGATTATTAACCACATAAAATCTAGGTTAAATTGGTAATTAACCAAAAACAAAACAAAACCAAATCAACCAAGCCAAATAATTCATTCTTCATCAAAACAAAAAGAAACCAAGGCATTATTCTTCATTTGCTCTCGGCTTTTTCATTTTTAAAGGCAAGAAATTTCAAAAACTCAAGATCCAAGCTTCCTAAATTGGTGAGTTAATTCCCTAATCATCCTTATGCATAGTTATGGCTATATCATGAGTTTAAGCCTTCAATTCTTTCTCAATCTTCTTCAATAAATCAATGAAGAAGACAATGAATAGTGTTTTCAAGTTTTTAACTTGAATTTTTCTTGTTTTCCTTTAAGATCCAAGCATCCCTAAGACTTCTCAAAGCTTCTTAAGGCTTCCTAGCTACTCCCACCACTTCAAGGAAGGTATATCATCAACAAACCCTAGATTCCTATGTATAATAAGATGATTTTGATTATTAGGGTGATATAGTAGCTTAATATTTGTGGTTTAGAGTTTGGGTTGAAGTGGTATTGAAATGGAATGGTAAATCTTGTTGTTTTGGTTAAAAGAACTTAAGTATAGTTAAAGTCAAGCTTAGGCATAAGTATAAATGTTAAAAATGAATTGTTTGGGGCTGTTATGATGTGATGAGGATGGACTTTGGTTGTATGAATGGGTTGAGGTTGAATTGTGTTGGTTTTTGAATGATTTAAAATTGGGAAATCGCGTAAACATAGCCGTCGTAATGTCCGATTTTCTTTAGACTGCTTTTGTGCATAACATTAGGACCCGAGAACCCCCTGCTAGATTTTTACCATTGCCATGTTTAGATAGTTCATGTTACGAGCTTCGTTTTGATATGTAGTTCGTTCGATTCCGATGTACGGTTTAGGAGAAACGACCGTTTTAAGTAACGGCGTTTCGCGAATGGAACTTTTCCCCTCGCCTTACTTTGAAACATAGGTTAAAGACCAAAAAGGGGTAATTAATGTATGAAACAATTATGGTAAGAGTGTTAGGCAGTTGGTAAGACACTCGCGAAGGAATTGCCTTAAAACTCGTAATGTTTAAATTATTAAAAATGGTGGAGCCGAGGGTACTCGAGTGACTTAAGAGAAGCAGTAAGCGCAAAACAAGCGTTCGAGTCTAAGTTAGTTAAAGTATCGATTTACAAGTAACTTTGGTTTAATTCCAACTTACTTGTTGTTAATAGGTTACCAGACTCGTCCCGAGCCTTTTATCACCCCAAGTCGCTCAGGCAAGTTTTCTACCCGTTATAACTGTTGTTGTGATGTATATGTGTATATGCATGATCTTGCGTTAAATGCATATTTGTTATAGCAAATTCTTGCGATATATTGTAGCATGTTATATGGTACATATGCATTCCTGTTTCGTATTCTTGCCATATATATCTGTTGGTTCAGTTGATAATACCTATGCTAGAGGATAGCAGTAATATTGCATATACCCTTAGTATAGGGACCCTAAAGGTGAAAACATTTTCTAAAACCGGGTGTCGAGGATCCCGAGTAGATTTTGTATATATATGTATATATATATATATTTATATATATATATATATGGTTATATTTTCAAAACTATTAATCGAATAAGGATTATTCGATAACTTTATATTATTTATTGAATATTATTTCGAATATTATTCGAGGGCTTATGACTCCTTTATATTATTATTGAATATTACTTGGATATTCATTTGAGGATGTATGACTCCTTTATTTTATATTATTTATAGTATTCATTCGAGGTATTATGACTCCGCTTATTACTTATAATATTCTTTATTTTATTAAAGAATAAGGTCTCGATAATCAAACTTATTTTTTTTTTGATTATTCAAATAAAGATATTACTTTCGTATAAGTATATCTTTGATTATTTGCTATTCATTTCAAGTATAAGTTTTCCAACTTCTACCTCAATTATTCTTTATGGGAATATTATTTAAATAATAATATTCAGATATTTCTTTTATATTGAGATTGATTTATTTTAATAAATCAGCATTACTCCAAACATTCTTAAAAATGTTTTCGAGTCTTCAAAATGAATTTAAAAGGTAGAGCGGATCCCAAAACTTGTTTTCAAATTCAAGATCTTCCATATTAAGGGGACTTGAATACTCGCTCAAAAATCTAAGGGATCCGGCTCTGTGGTGTATTTTATATTCGCAACAAGGTTGCTGTTTTGATGAATGAATTGATTACTTGCCCAATGTTCGGGAAGTAAGCCCATCTAATTGAGTCGGCATAAGCGACAGGCCGGGGTACGGTCTATCAATGTGTAAGTGGCTGGGTGGCAGTCCATCAACGCGTAAGAGGCCGGGTGGCGGTCCAGCACAAGGTCCTTATGTGGCCAGGGTGATGACCGGTGGGGGATTCATCCATCTACTAGTAGAAAAGGTTACTTATTGGTATCTTTGCCTGATCAGCAAGATATCGGGTTTATGCCAAAATTCTTTTCCTTTCCAAAATTTATTGGATGTTTCAAACTCTGTTCATACTTTACATAACAGAGGTTCCAGGAAATGTTTAAGAGATATATATGTGGATATATATATATATATATCGGGACTAAATAAAGTATCTCGTAAATTTATCTCATTCGATAATATTTCAAAGATTGAATCTATTCAAGTCTTAACTTATGGTCTCATCTATGGGATGATTTGTTTTTAAAACCTATAATACTTTGAACAGTGGTAGTTCAAGTAGCTTTATAAATGATATAAGTATAGTGAAGTATTTGGTAACTTCTTCCCTTATTTTTGCTTATATCCAGTAAGTAATTATCTTACACTTGATAAGGTTTCCAGCAAGTTATCCATTTAGATACTTGCGTTATTGTTTACACTATATATTATCTTGCGAGCTGTAAGGCTCACTCTTGCTTTATTTCTTCATCACACAACAACAGTTAGGAAAGATGGCCAGACTCCAGCAGACCCAGCGCAAGCGCGTGGGAAGCGTCCCGCGTCTTCCCGATGATGTTGTAGCTGCTATAGCTGCAGAGGTAGATCTATTGTAGATCAGACCATCTACTTTTGAGAATCAATTATGTATAATTATGACTTGTGGTAGATAATGGCAATAAAATGTAAACTTCTTAAGTAATCATTTTGGGTTGTAATAATTTTTAAATTGTGGATTCAAAGACTTGTACTTATTTCATTTTCATCTCTGAGACTATAACGGGTTGTGGTGTGTGTTAGTACGGGGTCACAACATAAGGGTATTTATTATTAATTAAGTGAAGTGATATTGTGGAAAGAAAGACCGTGACGACCCGGATCCCCGACCCCAGATCTGGGGGTGTTACAGAAATGGTATCAGAGCTAAGCGTTATAAACCTCAGAGATGATACGACGATATAATAATAAACTCACAAAGATAATAAGAACTCTTGCCAAGTTCATGGCCGGACTACTTAAAGTAGTGCTGACAGTTAAAACCCTTACGGGAACCCTTATAAGTATCATGATAGTAACTTAGCTCGTTTAATATGTAGGCGCCTGAGATAGAGGACCCTGAGATGTTCGAGCGTGAGCATGATGAGGCACTGCTAGATGTTGAGGATCAGGAGGAGCCTGAGATGGAGGAGGATGAGGAGGACCCCTCAGAGGAGTCAGAGACGGAGGTCATTGCTATTTCAGATGAGGAGGACCCCTCAGAGGAGTCAGAGACAGAGGTCATTGCTATTCCAGAGGAGGAGGACCCGGATAAGGTCCCAGTAGCTGAGGAGCGTGTCGGACCTATGGTAGTATATGCTGGTACCCCTTTACCCACACTTCCGGTGGTCAGAGCTCCTACCCCTCCACCACTATCTTGGATCCCCTATGATGACAGCTCAGAGACCCATACTTCCGAGCCTAGGCAGACTGAGGAGGCACCCCTAGTGGCTCCAGATTCACCACCTCTTGACCCTGCCCACAGGCAGTCTTCGTTAGCTCATGGATATGTTCAGGATATACTGAGGACCCGAGTGGCTGTTGCCGAGGCCCGACTGGATGAGGCCAGGAGGGAGTTGGATGCGGAGAGGGCGGGTAGGCGTACCCGAGCTTATGAGGCTAGGGCTTCTATACCCCAATCCTTGAGGAGGGAGCTTACGGGGATAGAGCTCACGTCCTGAGCGAGACTCAGATCTCTCCAGGGGGACAGGCATGGTAGGATCTCCAGGCGGCAGGCCGACTATATCTTTCATCGTGCGATGGAAAGGGTATGGGAGCTGACCCGCTCCGGTGTGTGATTCAGGATTGACGATGGAATAGTCTAGTTGTCTAGTTAGCCGAGGCCTTAGTAAGAGCCAATTTTCCGGGATAGTTAACTTGTATATAGCATCCCTTTTTCTGACTAGACAGGTAGACTCTTGTGTATCACTTTTGGGACAGATGGCTGTAGCACTGTTGTACTTTTGACCAGATCAAACTATGTATTTCTCGCATTATGTATATATTTGTTTCCTTTCGGTTCAGTTCCTTAGTGACGAGATCACTGTTTTTATCATTATTATTACTGCACTTCGTATTAGAACTGTCATAAAATAATAGAATTACGATATACGTTCTCTCCATTATAGAGCTGTGCAAGGCACAATGTTGTATATGATTGTGACCTAATGTGGAATTTCCCAATATTTTTTTTTATTATTATCAGTATCATGCCGCCAAGAAAGATTAGAACTAGGGCAAACCCTGGATCTGAGGACCAGGGAAGCCATAACCAGGACGATAGGAACCAGGAACACAGTGAAGAGGAAGACGAGGATTATGTGGAACAGGATGACTCCCTGTATGAAGAGGAAGAGGAAACATATGATGTTGAGGGATTTAAGATAGAGGCTGAAGAAGGAGAAACTGAGGTTGAGCAACCAGTACCAAACCTAGACATGGATCCCATGGGCCAGTTCATGCAACTACTAAGGCAGAACTTGGAACGTCAACCCAACCCACCCCCTCAAGGAAATAACAATGCTGTGGCAAACTCTTTCAGGGCTTTTAAGTCCCTTAAGCCCCCTGAGTTCCACGGATCAGCCGACCCAGTTGAGGCAAGGGCATGGTTAAAGGAAATGGAGAAATCCTTTGAGATTCTGAGTATCGATGAGGCACAGAAGACTGTATTTGCTACCTACCTTCTGAAAGGAGAGGCTAACTACTGGTAAGAGGCCAAGAAAAACATGGAGACAGATGCTATTATAACCTGGGAGAGATTCAGTCAGTTGTTTCTGGGAAAGTATTTCCCGAGGTTTATGGAAAACCAGATGGAGCTCAAGTTCTTGGAGCTAAAGCAGAATAACTTGTCTGTAGCAGAGTACAAAGCGAAATTTATCGAGTTATCAAGGTTTGTGCCGGAGTTTGTAAGCACCGAGGAAAAGAAAGCTAGGAGGTTTCAGCAGGGACTGAAACCGTGGATTCAGAATAGGGTGGCAATCCTTGAGCTTACAGATTATGCCACTCTGGTGCAAAAGGCAACGATTGTAGAAGCCGGAAGTGAACAGATGCGGAAGGAAAGGGAGAAGAAGGGAATAAAGAGGAAAAGTATGAGCATGGGTGGAGGTCCCGCAGGAAGGAGCTTCCCAACTAGATTTAATCGAGGAGCAGTGTCCCTGTCGGGAAAGAACACTGGGTTTAAGCAGCCAATGAGTGTGAATGTGAGCCAGAGCGGCCAGAAGTCAAGAATGTCCTATTCCAACCAGTCTCGACCCCCATTACTTGTTTGACTACGACTACATTGAATTGTCCTGGTGTAGACTCCTTTGTCAATTCCCATTCAGGTAAACTTAAATCAGAACTTGGGCCTTCAGCTCCCTCTAAGTTCATGCTTCCATCCAAAGAACAAGAGTCATCATCATCAGAATTTACTCCAAATTCTTCAGATGGCTCTCCAGCTTGAGAAGGCATTCTGTTCACAGCAGCTTTATCTCTTTGAAGAGATTCTGTGGTGTGCACTAAATTCAAAGTCTGCTCTGCCTCCACATTGCCCTGAGCAGCCAACAATTGATAGGCTGAAACAGGGTGAGTAAAAGTGTCAGCATCCATGCAAATGTTATCAATTACAGCTTTGTAATGTTGCTGAAATTGTCTTTCCTTTTCAGCATCATCCACAATCATTGACTCACTAGTAATGGCTGGTTCCATCCTTATTTCTCCAGTACCTGCATTTCTCTCATATTCTCTCTTTTGTTGCATCAGGGTCTCACCCTGGCTCCCCACCCTCACACCCTCACCTTCATCTACTAAGGTGGGACTCCTCTCACTCACTTTTGCCAATCCTGAATGAATGGATTGCTGAGATTCACTCTTTTCCTCTCCTTTTTCCTGGGAGCAACCCAACCTCTCACTCAATGCACTCTCCTCTCTCAGTCCTAATAGTGATTGTATTACCATTAAATCTTCTGCACTTGAAATTATTGAAGTTTGAAGTTGTGCAGAGACACTCGACGGATAAGTGATATCCGTCGGGTGAGTGGTAAAGCTATCCAACGGATAACTGCTGTTAAGCTTATCCGTCGGGATACAATCACTACTCGACGGATGAGTAATATCCATCGAGAGAGTAGAAATGAATGAGGTGGGAAGAGAAACTATTGTTGACTCTGTGTTGATTGAAGTTATTTGAGGTACAGATGTCACAATAGAATCTGAAAGAATTGGCAAGTGAGCCAACAAATCATCTAAAAGATGATGCTCGCTTGCACTAGATTTTGGCTTCCCCAACAGAGTTAAAGAAGAGGAATCAGGAATTGAAGTGTTTATCATGTCCACTTCCAGTGAGTTAGTTGGTGAGTATTGTGTTACAGTGGCTTCTATAATGAGAGATTTTGGCTATGACTCCACATTTATTGGAGCCACATCAATCTGAATTTGAGAAAGTGCAGGGACTGTGTCTTTTGCACCAGTTTGTACTAAGTGTGTGCCTGTGCATCCCCAGTTGTTTTGGATTTCTTCTTTCTAGTATAAGTTTGGGGTGAGCTTGTGTCCCTAACCCTCTTGGCCTGTACTCTTGGATGAGAGCTTTGTTCAATAGCCACATCCTTTTGGGAGGATGCAGCTAGAAGTGAGCTTTTGTCCTTTTTAAGCACTGCAATTTGTTGGGAAACTGCAGTGTGGCTAGGCTGGGATTCACTCAACTTTCCAACCTTATCCTTGGGGTTTCTTTGATGTTCACCCTTTCCCTCACCTATCTTACTCTCCTTCACACTCCCCTCTTTGGCTTTGGTAGATTTTTCAACTGGTACTTTTGAGAGATACTAGAGGGGGTTTTCTTTAATTTGGATTTGGAAATTACAGTTGATTTGGCAGCTTTGGTAGGCAACTGTTTGGTCATTGTCACAGTTGCCATAGCTATGCCTGAAGTCAAAGAAATAGAGGAGATTGGAGTAGTTGAGGGTATGAATGAACTTACCTCACTTACTTGAGGTGTCAGCATTGCAGGGAAATAGAACATTGGCATATCCCTGTGATGGTTGGCTCTGTTCAAGTCTGCAATGATTCTTCTCTCTTGAACCCAACAAGCTAATTTGTTGTCTGGGTTCTCAAGTACAATCTCTTGACAAAGAAGGTTAGCCAAAAGCATAAAAAATCTAGCATATTAAACATTCTTTCCTCTTTTGGCTAAGTCACCTAGTTTAAAACCTAACTCATACACAACAAGATCACTGAAATTGTAATATTTGTCTGTAACTAGCATGTATAGCATGTTAAGCATGGAAAAGTTCACAGAATCAAAATTACTGATTTTTCCAGAAAAGACTTTAGTTACAACATCACACAAATAACTCCATTCCTTCCTAAGACCTAGTCTCCTAATTTCACTTAGTTTTGTAGTAGGAAGTGTATAATGAATGGAATTGAGCATATTGACAATATCAGTGTCAGTGTGTGGTGCAGTTACATTATCATCAGGAATCTTGAAACATGCTTTTATTACATCACTATTGATACATAAATCATTACCTTTGATGGTCAGAGTGATGGTTTTGTCAGTAGAGTTGTAGATTGCTGTTGTCCACATCTCCTCAACAACTTCACAATAAATTGTGGGTGATTCCAGCATGGCAAAACTTAACTTGCAGTTCTTCACGAAGTCCATCATCTTATGATAGTCTTCAGATTGCTGAATACCCTTATTGACCAAAGCAGTGAAGTTGTTCTTCTCATAGATGAACCCAGTCTGTGACATGATCTTTACTACGGGTGCCATTGTTAGGGAAGAAAAGCTTGAAGAGAAAGAGGATTTTTGCTTGAGAGAGAATGAAAGAACACAGTTGAATTTGAGAGTGATAAAAGAAAATGATTAGAATGAAATAAGCTTTTATACTTTACTCAAAATCAACGGATAAAAATAATAAAGAGAAGTAAATTACCCAATAGAAATTGCCTAAAATAGCCGTTTTAGAAATAAACTGTAAAAATTCCACTAATTATCCGTCGTGTAATGCTTACAAACTGTAAGTATACTCGATGGATAATGTTCAGTGAATTAACGGTTAAGATTTAGACACTTCGACGGATGAGGATAAACTGTTATCCGTCGAGTTTAAAAAAAATTCCAGAAAAATAATTGATTTTTATTTACAATTTGTATATCGACGGATGACTCAACTCGATGGATAATGATCATCCGTCGAGATGCAAATTTTGACTTAGCCAAAATTTCATCCATGACTAAAAATCAGTTAAATTTCTGGCTGCTTTTCAACTTGCAAAATAATTCAGATAAATTCAAGAGTAATTAAGCATACCTAACTCACTTACCAACCTAGAAAAGGTGGATTCATCCAGTGGCTTGGTAAAAATATCTGCAAGTTGCTTCTCACTTGGAACAAAATGTAACTCTAAAGTACCATTCATCACATGTTCCCTTATGAAATGGTACTTGATGTCTATATGCTTTGTCCTTGAATGTTGCACTGGATTTTCAGTGATGGCAATTGCACTTGTGTTGTCACAGAAAATAGGAATCCTTTCAACTTACAAACCATAGTCTAGCAATTGATTTTTCATCCATAAAATCTGTGCACAGCAACTGCCAGCAGCAATATATTCAGCTTCAGCTATAGAAGTAGAAACTGAAATTTGCTTTTTACTGAACCAGGACACAAGCTTGTCTCCTAAAAATTGACAGGTTCCTGTTGTGCTTTTTCTATCAATTCTGCAACCTGCATAATCTGCATCTGAATAACCAGTTAGATCAAAACTAGAATCTCTAGGATACCAAATGCCAAGTTTTGGTGTTCCTTTGAGATATCTGAAAATTCTCTTAATAGCTATCAAGTGAGACTCTCTAGGATCAGCCTGAAATCTAGCACACAAACATGTAGCAAACATTATATCTGGCCTACTAGCTGTTAAGTACAGAAGTGAGCCAACCATGCCTCTATAACTTGAAATATCCACAGACTTTTCAGTAGTATTTAGTTCAAGCTTAGTTACAGTGGCCATGGGAGTTTTTGCAGATGTGCAATCCATTAGATCAAACTTTTTTAGAAGATCAAAAATATATTTAGTTTGACTAATGAATATTCCATCACTAACTTGCTTAACATGTAAACCAAGAAAGTAAGTTAGTTCTCCCATCATACTCATTTCATACTTGCTTTGCATCAGTTTGGCAAACTTTTTACAAAGTTTCTCATCTGTAGAGCCAAAAATAATATCATCTACATAAATTTGAACAAGTATGCTAGAGCCATTAACATTTCTGAAAAATAGAGTTTTATCTACAGTACCTCTTGTGAAGTGATTTTCCAAAAGGAACTTTGATAAAGTCATACCAGGCTCTAGGTGCTTGCTTCAGTCCATAAAGTGCTTTTAGTAGATAATAGACATACTCTGGGAAATTTGGATCTTCAAAGCCAGGAGGTTGACTTACATACACTTCTTCCTCCAAATCTCAATTCAGAAAGGCACTTTTGACATCCATTTGATAGACCTTGAAATTGGCATGGGCTGCATAGGCTAAGAAGATTCTGATGGCTTCAAGTCTTGCAACAGGAGCAAATGTTTCATCAAAATCTATCCCTTCTTGCTGACTATAGCCTTTAGCAACCAATCTTGCTTTGTTCCTTACTACTATTCCATTTTCATCCATCTTGCGTCTGAATACCCATTTGGTGTCTATTGGATTTTTTCCTGCAGGCTTGGGTACCAGCTTCCATACTTTATTCCTTTCAAATTGGTTTAGCTCCTCCTGCATAGCTAAAATTCAATCAGGATCTGACAAGGCTTCTTCTACCTTCTTTGGTTCTTCCTTAGACATGAAGCTGCTGTATAGACATTCTTCTTGAGTTGCTCTCCTGGTTTGAACTCTGGAAGAAACATCACCAATAACCAGTTCAAAGGGGTGATCTTTTGTCCATTTCCTTGGTTGAGGTAGATTAGCCCTAGATGAAGAGACCTCAATATTGTCTTGATGTGTGATTGGGTTTTGATTGCTAGAAACTCCCCCTGAGTTTGTGGATCTTTGATTTGAGATAGGGGTACTTTCTATGGGTGATCTGCCTTGACTTCCTGCTCCTTTTGATAACCCGACGGATGGTGAATTTTGAGTACCGACGGATGAGGCAGGTTGTCTTCCGATGGATAATACAGATTGCCTTCCGACGGATGAAGCATTATGTAACTCGACGGATGTTGAGTTTTGTGCTTCATTTGTGGTAGATTTGTCTGCATTATCCTTAGACACTGTTTCTTGATCACTCTCATCATCACTTTCATCACTGACCATCTCAACATTATCGAATTTGAGGCTCTCATGGTAATCTCCATCTTTTAGTCCTTCAATCTTTTTGTCATCAAAGACAACATGTATAGATTCAACAACAATGATGGTTCTTAGATTGTAGACTCTATATGCTTTACCAACAGCATATCCAACAAAAATTCCTTTACCTGCTTTAGCATCAAACTTCCCATTTTGATCAGTTTGATTTCTCAGAATATAGCATTTACAGCCAAAGACATGAAGAAAGTTTAGAGTTGGCTTCTTGTTCTTGAAAAATTGATAAGGTGTCATGCATCTTGCTTGATTAATCAGAGAGATGTTCTGAGTGTAGCATGCAGTGTTTACAGCTTCCGCCCAGAAATATGTTGGTAATTTTGATTCTTCAAGCATTGTCCTAGCAGCTTCAATAAGAGATCTATTCTTTCTTTCCACTACTCCATTCTGTTATGGAGTCCTTGCTGCTGAAAACTCATGCAAGATCCCATTTTCCTCACAAAATGCTCTCATGACATAGTTCTTGAACTCAGTTCCATTATCACTCCTGATTCTTCTAACTTTGAAATCAGGGTGATTGTTAACTTTCCTTATGTGATTGATGATGATTTCACTAGCCTCATCTTTGGACCTTAGGAAATAAGTCCAAGAGAACTTTGAGAAATCATCTACAATTACTAGGAAAAATATTTTCTTTGAAATTGACAATACATTGACTGGTCCAAACAAATCCATGTGAAGCAGTTGTAGAGGCTCTTCAATTGCTGAATCAAGTTTCTTCCTGAATGATGCTTTAATCTGCTTCCCTTTTTGGCAGGCATCACACAGTCCATCCTTTGTAAACTCCACCAGAGGAATGCCTCTAACTAGCTCTTTCTTTACCAGCTCATTCATGGTCTTGAAGTTCAAATGGGATAGCTTCTTGTGCCATAGCCAGCTTTCATCTTGACTTGCTTTACTAAGAAGACAAGTTACATATTCTGCTTTAGTTGAGTTGAAGTCATCTAGGTACACATTTCCTCTTCTCACACCAGTGAGAACCACTTTGTTGTTTTGATTATTAATCACAACACAGGTTTCTTTGTTGAAGGTTACTGAGTTGCCTTTGTCACAAAGCTGGTTGATACTCAACAGATTGTGTTTGAGACCATCCACTAAGGCAACCTCTTCAATGATGACATTGTCCTTTGAAATCAAACCATATCCCACAGTATAACCTTTGATGTCATCTCCAAAAGTGATACGTGGGCTAGCTCTCTCTTCAAATTCTGTGAGCAGGGTAGAATCACCAGTCATGTGTCTTGAACAACCACTATCCAAATACCAAAGACTCCTTCTGTTTCCCTGCACACATCAAAATCAAATCAAGTTGATTTTGGTACCCAAGTTTCCTTGGGTCCTGCCTTGTTAGCTTTCTTCTTCTGTTTCTTAGGTCTTAACTCATTTGACTTAGGAATTTCAGATTCTTCCTTAGTCATTTGGGTTGGGCCTTTGAAACCACTAGATGCAACAGAATTATCATGCATGTTATGGCTAACAGGAAATGGCATGCTTGGTGCAAACATGTTATTCCAGTAAGGCATGCTAAATGGCATTTGAGGCATATTGTATGCAGCATAATATGGATTAGGTGCAAATGGCATATTAGCAAACTGTGCATTCATGTTCTGTGTAGGCATAGCATTAACAGGCATGGGAGGCATGGCATTCATGTTATAGAATTGAGGCTGAACAGACATGGGAGTAGGCATGGCAGATTTGCAATTAACAGACAAATGATTTACACTACCACACTTGACACAAATTTTTCTAGGAGCATATTTGTCAGGTGTGTAGTTATTATGTTTGTTAATCCCTACTTTACCATTCCTATTATTTTTCCTTTTAGTCTCTATTTTTACCTCTATCTTCTCAAGTCTGTCACTTAACTGTTTGACAGTCATGTGACCAACATTAGCCTTCTTCCCTTTCTTGGCTTGACTTGACTCTCCTGAAACAAAGTTCTTGGAAACAGACCCATACTTATCATTTAGCTTGGTTAATTTGGCTTTGCTAATGGGTTTGCTTACAGCCGACGGATGAGGATTTTTATCATTCGACGGATAACACTTTTTGTTATCTGACGGATAGTCCTCATCATCCGTCGAGTCTACATCTGTCAGCAACCCATCTACCAAAATAGGTTCTAGTTTCTCCTTATTCTTTTTCCAGGCTTTATCACAAAAAGACTTAATTCCTTGAACCTTGGTGATTTAAGCATGAACATCTCTGGATGTTTTCCATGCTTTAATCACCTCTTGTTCATGATCGAGCTGCTTCTTTAAAATTTCTTCCTTTTTCAAGGACTCAGTTAATTCTTCCTTGGCAATTCTACACTCAATTTTTGGTTTTTCAAACTCAACAAACTGAGACTCAAGCACATTATTCCTCTCACTCAAAAACAAGTTGTTTTCTTTGATTTTAGCATTTTCTTTAGTGAGGGACTTAAGTGTAACACGCAAATGATACAATTCTGTAGACATGTCATTTATTGCATTATTACACTCAGCTTTAGATAAATGTGCAAGGTTTGTAGTGATTACCTGATTGCTTGAGGAACTTGTCTCTGTTTCATCAGACTTGGCCATAAGGGCTAGATTGACATAGCTGACATCCTCATCTTCATCCAAACCATCAGCTGCCCAGTCATTCTCTTGTGTAATAAAAGCCCTTTCCTTCTGTTTGAGTAGATCAAAGTATTTTTGCTTATAATCCACAGACTCAAAATTTTTCTTACTGGAATCTGACTTTCTACACTCATTTGCAAAATGCCTTGCCAAGCCACATTTGAAACACTTGAATTTTGATTTATCCACCATGTTTCTATTTTGCTTGACAGCTCCAAAGTTCTTCTTGAACTTGAGCTTGGCAAATCTTCTTGAAAGGAATGCTAGGTGCTCATTAATGTCCTCCATGTCATCTTGGCTCAATGAATCTTCACTTTCTGCAGCTAGCCCTTTACCCTTGCTTTTAAAGGCCTTTGAAGTTGATTCCACAGCTTCCATCTTCATTTCCTTATCCTTTTCCAGTTCAGCAACTAGTGCAATGGGTCCTCCTTTCTTCTTTCCTCTCTCCATTCTTTCATCCTGCTCTATCTCAAGCTCATAGGTCTTCAGAATGCCATACAGTCTCTCCAAAGTAAACTCCTTATAATCCTGTGAGATTCTGAATGAGACTGTTATTGGTTTCCATTCCTTTGGAAGAGATCTGAGAAATTTCAGATTGGAGTCTTTAGTCTGATAGACTCTTCCATGCAATTTAAGAGCATTTAGTAGCTTTTGGAATCTACTAAAAATGTCAGTGAGTGACTCACTTTCTTCATTGTGAAAATGCTCATATTGCTGAATCAGGAGCTGCATTTTATTTTCTCTTACTTGCTCAGTACCATCACAGATTATCTGTATTATGTCCCAAACTTCCTTGGCTGTCTTGCAGTTGATGATGTTATCAAACATGTCTACATCCACACCATTGAACATAATGTTCATGGCCTTTTTATCTTTCCTGACTTGTTCAATATCAGGATCAGACCATTCATACCTTGGCTTTAGAACAGATGGTTCATTTCCTGTTGCAGCTCTCATTGGAACATGAGGGCCTCTTTCTATGCAGTCCACATAGGCCTCATCTTGAGAAAGCATATGAAGATGCATCTTTACCTTCCAATGATGGTAATTATCTTTATCAAGAAAAGGAATCTTGACTCCAACATCTTTCTTGTTCATCTTGCTGAATTGTTTTGATCTTTAAACTCTTTATAGATTAAGAGCTTGCTCTGATACCAATTGTTAGTCCCTTAACAATATAGCAAGAATTACAGAAGGGGGGTTGAATGGAATTCTTGAACCTTTTTCTTGAAATAAAAATGTTCAACTCGATTATGGATATATTTGTTTTGATTAGCACAATGCAGAATGTAAACTTGAATGAATCAAAACATAAGTAATTAAAAACAAGAGTCTTTAAAAACTTTCTGGTGGATTTAAACAATTCCACCAGAGATATATATAATATATCGAGAGGACTCTGTGTGCAGAAATGCTCACAGCTGCTTACAAAATAGAACTGCTGAGAATACAGGAAATGCTAAAGATTGTGCTTACAAAGATTTCTCTGTTTTTATATTTCTCAGCTATCTCAGTTATTTGCTACTCTCTTGGTTTATATATTACCAAGATTACAAAGTCAAAAAGACTGAATAAATATAAAAACTACCAGTCTTAAGCTTTGCTACTTTTCGTCCTCTATTACCCACTTAATGGGCTTCCACAGTATAATTGTACATATCTCGACGGCTGTGCTCAGCTTTCACTGTATCAACTGCTGTTTGAATTCTTTACATGATCATCCGTTGGACCTTATGAACATCTGTTGGATATATGATCATCCGTCGACTTTCTGAACATCCGTTGATGGCTTCATTGATCATCCGTCGACTGCTATGTTAAACATCCGTTGATAGTCATTTGATCATCCGTCGAAGCTTTGTTAATCATCCGTTGGTAGCTATTTTGGCACTTGACTTCATTTCACTTATACAGAATTACAAGAGATTGCTTATGTATAGTTAATCAACCTATTCTGAATATCTAGTTAAAGTCAACATGACTTATATGCTACTACAGATTCTATACAAAGGTGTATATATCACTGTGCTATAAACTTATTATTACATAAGCTACTCACTCGATGGATAATGAGTTAATCATCCGTCGGGACTATAATGAGTTATCCGTCGAGACTAAAACTCTTATCCGTCGAGTGCTACATTATTTCACTAAGTAAAATCTATTTAGACATTTTGTTTAAGTGATCATCAAGTTCACAACATATTCACAACAGAAACAATTCTATCCTCCACCACCTTTTCCTAAGCGATTGCAAAAATAAAAGATGGACAAGCAATTTGGTAAGTTTCTGGAGGTGTTCAAGAAACTTCACATCAACATACCTTTCGCTGAGGCTCTTGAGCAAATGCCTAGTTATGCAAAATTCATGAAAGGTATTCTTTCAAGGAAGGTGAAACTGGATGATCTTGATACCGTTGCTCTAACGGAAGAGTGCAGTGCCATGCTACAACAAAAGTTACCTTCAAAGCTTAAGGATCCAAGAAGCTTCACCATTCCTTGCACCATTGTCAAGTTGTTATTTGACAAGTGCCTTTGCGATTTGGGAGCAAGCATCAATCTGATGCCGTTGTCTATCTTCAAAAAGCTGAATTTGCCTAATCCGAAGCCCACCCACATGTCTCTACAATTGGCCGATCGTTCAATTATATACCCACGAGGCATTGTGGAGGACGTGCTAGTAAGGGTGGACAAACTCATCTTTCCTACAGATTTTATCATTCTCAATTTCAAGGAAGATAAGAAGATTCCCGTAATCTTGGGAAGACCTTTTTTGGCTACAGGCTGCACCTTGATAAGTGTACAAAAAGGTGAACTCATTATGAGGGTGCAAGATCAAGTTTTGACATTCAATATGTTAAATGCGATGAAATTCCCTACGGAAGATGAGGAGTGCTTAAAGGTGGCTTTGATCGATTATGTAGTTACTTCAGGACTGGATCATGAGCTAAGGTCCGATGCCTTAGAAAAAGCCTTATTGAGAGATTTTGACAGTGAAGATGGTGAAGGCAATGAGCAGCTAAAATATCTAAATGTTTCTCCTTGGAAACAGAAGCTAGACATGCCATTTGAATCTCTTGAAAATACTGATCTCAAGAATGCAGAGGGAAAGCTCAAACCATCTATTGAGGAAGCACCTACTTTGGAGCTTAAACCATTGCCTGAACATTTGAGGTATGCTTTTTTAGGTGATGCATCTACTTTTCCTGTTATTATTGCATCTGACCTTTCAGGTAGTGAAGAGGACAAGCTCTTGAGGATTCTGAGAGAATTCAAATCGGCCATCGGATGGACTATAACATATATAAAAGGGATCATCCCTTCGTACTGCATGCATAAAATTTTGCTAGAGGAAGGTAGCAAGCCGACTATTGAGAAACAGCGAAGGCTTAATCCTATCATGAAAGAAGTGGTAAAGAAAAAAAATTCTAAAGTGGCTGGATGCAGGAATCATATATCCTATTTCTGACATTTCTTGGGTGAGCCCCGTGCAATGTGTACCTAAGAAAGGAGGTATTACTGTGGTAGCAAATGAGAAGAACGAGCTCATCCCCATTGGAACAGTCACAGGTTGAAGGTTATGCATGGACTACAGGAAGTTGAATAAAGCCACGAGGAAGGATCACTTCCCTCTTCCATTTATTGATCAGATGCTTGAAAGGTTGGCTGGTCATGAGTATTATTATCTTCTGGATGACTATTCGGGCTACAATCAGATTTGCATTGCACCAGAAGATCAAGAGAAGACTACTTTCACTTGTCCATTTGGCACGTTTGCTTTTCGCATAGTTTCTTTTGGTTTATGTGGTGCACTGTTAAGCACAAAGCATGTGCTAAATAAATCACGCAAGTATACGCGTTCGCAAGTAATATAGAATGATTTCTAGTTCGTTCCCACAGAGACTCTGATTAATTATATTTAATTAACTTACTCACCAATGTATGATTATTCTTCAATGCAAAGACAATAACAATCAAGGTTGGGTTACTAATATTAACTACGAGAATTAAACACTTTGAATTAACAATATTAAACACACATGAGATCCTAACTTCATTACTACTTCATTCAATAGTTATCGTTATTAACCTTAGCATGTAACGGTGATGATATTAATCGAACAATACGAAACTGATAAACGCCAACTTTCGTTGCATGAATACCATTCTACCAAACATCCACAATTAAGTTAGAAGTTGAATAGGCATCAATTATGTTGAGACCCTATATGTCTACAGAATTTGACAATAGAACGATTTAAGCACAAGTTATTCATTATGATTACATAGGGTAAGTAAAACGGTTAGAGTTACCCACTAATCATGCGTACCATGCATGAACCTATGCTATCATGGCAAGTTCTAAATCTCAAGATTCACTGTCGCTTCACAAGAGATTAACAGGCTATTTTACATGTTCGCGACGCATATAAGACGAATAAGCACAACCTATACTAGATATCTTATAATCACCACATACCAAGATATTAAACAATTAACTAACGAAATCCATAGTAAATCCTCTAGGATCCCATGATCAAGATTAGCCCATAATAGAACTCATCGTCACCATGGGTTCATATGAAAGCATGATAATAACACACGATATAAAACTAATAAAAATACTGAATAAATAATGAAGTACGTCACAAGAGTATTAAGGTTCAAAATATAAAGAACTCTAGCATCCACTGTTACAACGAATAAAAGAATCATAAGATAAACGTATGCTTCCTCTTCTTCGTTGTTGCGTGCTAAAACGGTCTTCTTATCTTCTTGCCCTTGCTCTTGATCTCGATGATCGGGAAAACGTCTTCTAAAAAGGCTTATATAATAACCCACAAGAACCAGCGCCAACAGAAGCCCAATAGAACTTGAATAATAAAATCCAGATTCTAATTTTTCATCCCCAGGCGGCCGCCTGCTACCTCCAGGAGGGTGCCTGTTAGGTCGCCTGCAACCTCCAGGAGCGCGCCTGCAACCCTTCTGGAAAAATCTCTGATTTTCTCCTGTCTTTGCTGATTTCTTCGCACAACACCCCTGGACTGATTCCTAGCATTCCACATGCTTTATTTGATGAAAGACACCTATCTAAGCAAGTTGTACCCTGAAATACAAAAACACTAGAAAACACGTTAAATACACAAAATACTTGAGTTCAAGACACCAATTCAAGCCGTTATGAAGCGGTCTAAGTGGTATAAAATGCCACTTATCACACCCCCAAACTTGAATCGATGCTTGTCCTCAAGCGTCACAGACTCAATCCAATAATAAAACATGCATGAATGCAATTATATGAATGCTGCGATCCCCTCGCGATGACAAAACCAACCGACAAATGACATATCAACAAATGCAATTAGGCGACTAAAGATCAATCAAATAACGCAATCTAACATACAACTAGAAACGTGGTGAGTGCGATTGCTTAACAGATATGCTTCGAAACTAGATCAATAACCATAACTTAATTATCCTCAAGGTAATCACACGCTTATACGAAGAATATATTCTAGACACAAAATGAATTATAACACTACAAGATTATTGGAGTTTATTAGGGAATCATGCTTTTATTCAACACATAAAACAAATGCTTATTTGTTCGTGCAATGAGTGAGGTCCACAAAAGATTTTTGCAATGGTATCCATTTAACGAGCGTTAGATTAGCAGATCCCAGACAATAAAAGCCTTAGGTCACTAGGCACAAAGTCCCCTAAGAACTTAATAACTCGAATACCAAAGAGCCCACTCGTGATCAATTATGCATTGAACCATATTCTTTTTTTTCATTTCTCTTTTTTTTCGTTTTTTTTCTTTTTTTCAATTTCTGAGCAAGTTCGTTTCGCTCCATCTTGCTCAACCCTAGACTACTCACATACAATATGAGCCGGCTACTAGCCATTTGACGCCTAGCCATAACTAGCAATGAATTCCAATTTTTTTCTCCAATTTTTATCGTTTCATGTCTTTTATCATTAAAAGCCTATCATGCATTCTAAGCATAAGCAATAGATTAACCTCAAAAACCATCAAACCATGACAAAAATCTAGCCCTTAAGCATACTCTAAGACTTAGTGAAATTACAAGTGTTTCTAGCATGCATATCAACCTAACTTGATTCAACATCACCTTAACGCTATCACTACCCTCGCATCAATATCACATATTAATCGGTAAAGCAACACAAAGGGATCATGGTATATGCATGAGCTATATGAAATGACAAATAAAGCTATAAATCCTTAAAAAAAACTATATGGAAAAAATATGGAACTATATGAACTAAACTAACATGAAAATGCAACTATATGACACAGGGAAATTACGATATTCGTTGGATCCCATTTTGAACTTCCACACTGTGCGCGGCCGACAGAGAGTAGCCATAATCAAGTCTAAATCAAAGTCCTTAGGGGCTTTGTCATTCCCGAGCTCCTCTTGTGGTTTCCTCAATCGCTGGCCAATCACCCGGCGAATCGCCTCGGGCTGATAATCAACAGTAAGCCCACGAACAACAGAAAACCCATTCTTTTCGGCCTTGGCTTTCACGTAGAACTCGCGAATGATACTCATCCGAACCGCCTAAGGAGACTCGCAGTATGCAATCCAACCCTTCTTGGAAATCATCGGTAACAAATCACCATCCCTCCCTGATGGCAATAACCCCCTCTCCTTCATAATAGGCTTAGTGAGAAGCCTGGTGTACTCTTCTTCAGCAGCCCCATCCAACAATCGGGGCCTCGCAATAGTGTTCCTCGAAGAATCAGCAGTCGGAACGGTGTTGCTGCTACCTACAATTTGTGCTCTCTTTGGGGCCATGGAAACTGAGAATAAGGGTTTAAGAGATTGTGTTTGGTGTATAGGAGAGAGTTTGTACAGTTAAAAGTGTGTGGGCTGTGTATGGAGAGGTTGTGTGTATATATAGGGCAAAAGTAGGGTTAGAATTTGAATAGGAGTGGGGATTATGGTAGGATATGGGGTTTAAATTGTGGGTTAATGGGGTATAAACTGTTTTTGTGTGTTTTGTTTTACTTGTTTTTTTTTGGCTGGAAATTTTTTTCTGAAGTCAGGGTCGCAGGCGGGCGCCTGGAATCAGCAGGCAGGCGCCTGCTAGCAGGCGGGCGCCTGCTAGCAGGCGGGCGCCTGCTAGCAGGTGGGCGCCTGCTCCTGTCAGGCGGGCGCCTGCTCCTGTCAGGCGGGCGCCTGCAGGGCTTATGGAAAAAAAATTCCTGCAACAATTTTTTTGATTTTTTTGGATTTTTGGATAAAGGACTATATTCTAAGGTGTCCTATGGTCTCATATCTCGGGTTGCCTCCCATGAAGCGCTTTTTTTATGTCAATATCTTGACGTGGAGTTATGCGATCAAGTTGACAATAAAATGGCACTAACCACTTCACGGTTTGCCGTATCCCCATAGTAGTGCTTCAATCTCTGACAATTTACTTTGAATGCTTGGCCCAGATGGTTCTCAAAAATCTCCACCGCTCCATGTGGAAACACAGTTTTGACGATAAATGGTCCAGACTACCTTGATTTCAACTTCCCAGGAAAAAGTCGGAGACGAGAGTTGAATAAAAGAACTTGTTGCCCTGGCACGAATGACTTAGGTGATAGCTTCCTGTCATGCCACCTTTTTACCTTTTCCTTGTACATTTTGTTGTTTTCGTATGCTTGAAGTCGAAATTCATCAAGTTCATTTAACTAAAGCATTCGCTTCTTCCCAGCTGCATCTAGATCAAGGTTTAAATTCTTTAATTCCCAATAAGCCTTATGCTTAAGCTCCACAGGTAACTGACATCCCTTATCATAGACAAGTTGAAATGGGGACATCCCAAGTGGAGTCTTATACGCTGTTCTATAAGCCCAAACAGCTTCCTCGAGCTTCAAAGACCAATCTTTCCTTGATGGACAAACGACTTTTTCTAGAATGCGCTTGATCTCTCTATTAGACACTTCAGCTTGACCATTAGTTTTCGGATGATAGGCAGTAGCGATGCGATGATTCACATTGTAGCGTTGCATCATAGAAGTGAACTTATGATTGCAGAAATGCGACCCTTTGTCACTTATAATAACTCGTGGCGTTCCAAACCTTGTGAATATCTACTTATGAAGAAAATTCAACACTACCTTTGCATCATTAGTCGATAGAGCCTTGACTTCTATCCATTTTGAGACATAATCGACTGCCAGGAAGATGTACTGATTATTACATGACGAGATAAATGGTCCCATGAAATCGATTCCCCAAACATCGAAGACCTCAACTTCAAGCATCACATTTAAAGGCATCTCATCCTTTTTGGAAAGGTTCCCAACTCTTTGGCAACAATCACACCTTAAAACGAACTGATGTGCATCCTTAAACAATGTAGGCCAGAAAAAACCTGCTTGAAGAATACGAACTGCTGTCTTTTCACCACCATAATGTCCACCATAAACTGTGGAATGACAGTCTCATAATATCCCCTCCGTCTCACAGAATGGGTTACATCTCCTGATGATCTGGTTAGCTCCCTATCTAAACAAATATGGTTCATCCCACATGTACCACTTCACTTCATGCAGAAACTTCTTCTTTTGAGCCGCCTTCATATTAGGAGGCATTATATTGCTAACAAGATAGTTCACAATATCTGCGAACCATGGCTCTTCCTCCTGAATTGCGAACAACTGCTCATCCGGAAAAGATTCGTTGATCAATGTCTTATCATGTGAAGTGCAAATGGGATTATCCAATCTAGAGAGATGGTCAACTACCTGATTTTCAGTACCTTTTCGATCCTTGATCTCTAACTCGAATTCCTGTAGCAAGAGAACCCAACGAATAAGTCTAAGCTTCGAATCCTTCTTTGAGACTAGATAGCGGATGACAGCGTGATCAGTGAATACTGTCACCTTTGTCCCAAGTAGATAAGATCAAAATTTTTCGAAACCATAAACTATAGCCAAGAGCTCTTTCTCAGTTATGGTGTAGTTCAGTTGGGCTCCATTTAGCGTCTTACTAGCATAGTAGACCACATGAAAGATATTATTTTTTCGCTGCCCAAGGACTGCTCCCACTGAATAATCACTTGCATCACACATCATCTTAAAAGGTTCTCTCCAATCAGGTACCGTAATAACTGGTGATGTGACTAAACTCTTCTTGAGAGTCTCGAATGCTGCCAAGCATTCATCATCAAATTTGAAAGGCACATCTTTCTCGAGAAAATTGCACAATGGCTTAGATACCTTAGAGAAGTCCTTGATTAAACACCGATAAAAACCCGCATGACCAAAAAAACTACGGATTCCTTTTACAGAGATAGGTGGCGGAAGATTTCAATGACGCCCACCTTGGCTTTATCCACCTTAAGACCCTTACTAGAGAATTTATGCCCAAGAATGATGCCTTGTTATACTATGAAGTGACATTTTTCCCAATTGAGCACCAGATTGGTCTCAATGGACCTTTTGAGCACCAAACGGAGATTATTCAGGCATTCATCATACAAATTTCCAAAGACGGAGAAGTCTTCCATGAACACTTCGACATTATTTCCAATCATCTCAGAGAATATAGCCATCATGCATCTCTGAAAAGTGGCTGGTGCACCACATAAACCAAAAGAAACTCTGTGAAAAGCAAACGTGCCAAATGGACAAGTGAAAGTAGTCTTCTCTTGATCTTCTGGTGCAATGCAAATCTGATTGTAGCCCGAATAACCATCCAGAAGACAATAATACTCATGGCCAGCCAATCTTTCAAGCATCTGATCAATGAATGGAAGAAGGAAGTGATCCTTCCTTATGGATTTATTCAACTTCCTATAGTCCATGTATACCCTCCAACCTGTGACTGTTCGAGTGGGGATGAGCTCATTCTTCTCATTTTCTACCATGGTAATACCTCCTTTCTTAGGTACATATTGCACGGGGCTCACCCAAGAACTGTCGGAAATAGGATATATGATTCCTGCATCCAGCCATTTTATAATTTCTTTCTTCACCACTTCTTTCATGATAGGATTAAGCCTTCGCTGTTGCTCAACAGTCGGCTTGCTACCTTCCTCTAGCAGAATTTTATGCATACAGTACGAAGGGCTGATCCCTTTTATATCTGCTATAGTCCATCCGATGGCCAATTTGAATTCTCTCAGAATTCTTAAGAGCTTGTCCTATTCACTACCTGAAAGGTCTGATGTAATAATAACAGGCAAAGTAGATGCATCACCTAAAAAAGCATACCTCAAATGTTCAGGCAATGGTTTAAGCTCCAAAGTAGGTGCTTCCTCAATAGATGGTTTGAGCTTTCCCTCTGCATTCTTGAGATCGGTATTTCCAAGAGATTCGAATGGCATGTCTAGCTTTCATTTCCAGGGAATAGCATTTAGATATTGTAGCTGCTCATTGCCTTCATTATCTTCACTGTCAAAATACCCCAATAAGGCTTTTTCTAAGGCATGAGACCTTAGCTCATGATCAAGTCCTGAAGTAACTACGAAATCGATCAAATCCACCTTTAAGCACTCCTCATCTTCCGTAGGGAATTTCATCGTATTGAACACATTGAAGGTCACATCTTGATCTTGCACCCTCATTGTGAGTTCACCTTTTTGCACATCTATCAAGGTACGGCCTGTAGCCAAGAATGGGCTTCCCAAGATTATGGGAATCCCCTTATCTTCCTCGAAATCTAGAATGAAAAAATCTGCAGGGAAGATGAGTTTGTCCACCCTTACTAGCACTTCCTCCACAATGCCTCATGGGTATGTAATCGAACGATCAGCCAATTGTAGAGACATGTGGGTGGGCTTCGGATCAGGCAAATTCAGCTTTTTGAAGATAGACAATGACATCATATTGATGCTTGCTCTCAAATCGCGAAGGCACTTGTCAAATGACAACTTGCCAATGGTGCAAGGAATGGGGAAGCTTCCTGGGTCCTTAAGCTTTGGAGGTAACTTTTGATGCAGCATGGCACTACACTCTTCCGTTAAAGGAACGGTATCAAGATCATCCAGTTTCACCTTCCTTAAAAGATTACCTTTCATGAATTTCGCATAACTAGGCACTTGCTCAAGAGCCTCAGCGTAAGGTATATTGATGTGAAGTTTCTTGAACACCTCCAGAAACTTTCCAAATTGCTTGTCCAGCTTTTGTTTTTGCAATCGCTTAGGGAAATGTGGTAGAGGATAGAGCTGTTTCTCCCCTGTATTACCCTCAGGCAGTATGTGTTCAACAGTACTCTTCCTTGGTTCCGCCTCTTTCTCCTTTTGCATTCCTTCTTCCTCTACAACTTCAACTTCTATATCTTTTGCTTTCTCAACATCAACAACTTTTCCAGACCTTAAGGTGACAGCTTTGACTTGCTTTTTAGCTTCCTTCCTGCCTGGCACTTCAGTATCGCTGGGAAGTGTGCCAGGTTGACGATTGAGCAAGGGATTGGCTATTTTTCCAATTTGATTTTCCAAGGTCTTGATAGAAACAGCCTGACTTTTGCACAATAACTTCAATTCCTTGAAATCAGCACTAGAAGGTAGAGCAGCACCTCCTTGTTGAGGATATGATTGCCTATGAGCAGCTTGCTGAGGTTGCTGGAATCCAGGTGGATTAAACTGTTTATTAGCAGCTTGCTGATATAGTTGCTGAATAGCATTCTGATTATTGCTCCAGCTGAAATTGGGATGATTTCTGTTATTAGGATGATAAGTAGCGGGCACAGGATGCTGTGATCTCTGAAAATTATTCATATACTGAACAGATTCAGTAACAAGTGAACACTGATCCGTAGCATGAGCGCCTGCACAAAGCTCAAAGACACTAGCTATTTGATTTACACCATAATTGGCTAGAGAATCGACCTTCATGGTCAGCGCCGAGAGCTGCGCTGTAATAGCTGTGGTTGCATCAACTTCCAGAATACCTTCTACCTTCCCAGATATCATCCTTTGAGTCGAGTTTTGATACTCATTTGTAGCCATAGTTTCAATGAGATTATAGGCCTCAGTATAGCTTTTGGCCCACAAGGCGCCTCCAAAAGCTGCATCGAGCATGGGTCGAGATTGGACCCCCAAACTATTATAGAAACTAGTGATCACCATCCATTCAGGCATACCATGATGTGGACACTTTCTTAACATATCCTTGTAGCGCTCCCAAGCCTCGCACATGGTTTCTCCTGGCTGCTGCCTAAATTGAGTAAGAGCACTCCTCATAGCTGCATTTTTGGCCATTGGATAGAACTTCACCAGAAACTTTTACGCAAGATCTTGCCAAGTAGTGATGGACCCAGCTAGTAAAGAATATAACCAGTCCTTAGCTTTGTCCCTCGGAGAAAATGGGAAAAGCCTCAGCTTGATAGCCTCATCAGTAACACCATTATATTTGAAAGTACCACAGATCTCGACAAAGTTCCTGATATGCATGTTGGGATCTTTAGTCGCAGCCCCTTCGAAAGAAATATAATTTTGCACCATCTGAATAGTGCCCGACTTGATTTCAAAAGTATTGGCTTCAATAGCCGGATGAATAATGCTTGACTTGAATGACATCAATTTTAGGCTGAGAAAAGTCCATAAGAGCTAGATCAGCTTGAGCTAGACGATCACCCATTATTTCAGGTTCTTTCTTTTCACTCTCTTTATCCGAATCTTCAAAAACTACCTTCTCTGGAAAGTCAAGAGCTTTATCTGTTTCCTCAGCTTTATCCAGATTTCTCTTGCGAGTACGAGAACGTGTTTGCATAAACGCTCGCTAGAGTACCTGAAACACAATCGGAAGCAGTAAGTAACAAGTCTTAATCACTGAATCCTAACGACCACTGATGGCAAGTACATAAACTAAAAAAATTAAGACCGAGTTCCCGGCAGCGGCGCTAAAAACTTGTTAGGCATAAAACATGCACTAAATAAATCATTCAAGTATACGCGTTCGCAAGTAATATAGAATGATTTCTAGTTTGTTCCCACAGAGACTCTGATTAATTATATTTAATTACTTACTCACCAATGTATGATTATTCTTCAAGGCCAAGACAATAACAATCAAGGTTATGTTACTAATATTAACTACGAGAATTAAACACTTTGAATTAAAAATATTAAACACACATGAGATCCCAACTTCATTACTACTTCATTCAATAGTTATCGTTATTAACCTTAGCATGTAACGGTGATGATATTAATCGAACAACACGAAACTAATAAACGCCAACTTTCGTTGCACGGATACCATTCTACCAAGCATCCGCAATTAAGATAGAAGTTGAATATGCATCAATTATGTTGAGACCCTATATGTCTACAGAATTTGACAATATAACGATTTAAGCATAAATTATTCATTATGATTACATAGGGTAAGTAAAACGGTTAGAGTTACCCACTAATTATGCGTACCATACATGAACCTATGCTAGCATGGCAAGTTCTATATCTCAAGATTCACTGTCGCATCACAAGAGATTAACAGGCTTTCTTACATGTTTGCGACGCATATAAGACGAATAAGCACAACCTATACTAGATATTATACAATCACCACATACCAAGATATTAAACAATTAACTAACGAAATCCATAGTAAATCCGTTAGGATCCCATGATCATGATTAGCCCATAATAGAACTCATCGTCACCATGGGTTCATATAAAAGCATGATAATAACACACGATATAAAACTAATAAAAATACTGAATAAATAATGAAGTACGTCACAAGAGTATTAAGGTTCAAAGTATAAAGAAAACTAGCATCCACTGTTATAACGAATAAAAAAATCAAAGATAAAAGTATGCTTCCTCTTCTTCATTATTGCATGCTAAAACGGTCTTCTTATCTTCTTGCCCTTGCTCTTGATCTCGATGATCTAGAAAATGTCTTCCAAAAAGGCTTATATAATAACCCACAAGAACCAGCGCCAACAAAAGCCCAATTGAACTTGAATAATAAAATCCAGATTCTAATTTTTTGTCCCCAGGCGGCCGCCTGAGCGCGCGGCCGCCTGCTAGCGCGCGGCCGCCTGCAACCTCCAGGCGCGCGCCTACAACCCTTTTGGAAAAATCTCCGATTTGCTTCTGTTTTTGCTGATTTCTTTGCTCAACTCCCCTAGCCTGATTCCTAGCACTTCCATATGCTTTATTTGATGAAAAACACCTATCTAAACAAGTTATACCCTGAAATACAAAAACACTAGAAAATGCGTTAAATATATAAAATACTTGAGTTCAAGACACCAATTCAAGCCGTTATGAAGCGCTCTAAGTGGTATAAAATGCCACTTATCATGCACCTGCCACTTTTCAGAGATGCATGATGGCTATATTCTATGAGATGATTGGAAAAATGTCGAAGTGTTCATGGACGACTTCTCCGTCTTTGGAACGTCGTATGATGAATGCCTGAATAATCTACGTTTGGTGTTTAAAAGGTGTATTGAGACCAATATGGTACTGAATTGGGAAAAATGACACTTCATGGTACAACAAGGCATCATTCTTGGGCATAAGGTCTCTAGTAAGGGTCTTGAGGTGGATAAAGCCAAGGTGGGCGTCATTGAAAATATTCCGCCACCTATTTCTGTGAAAGGAATCCGTAGCTTTCTCGGTCATGCGAGTTTTTATCGACGTTTCATCAAGGACTTCTCTAAGATATCTAAGCCGTTGTGCAATTTGCTCGAGAAATATGTGCCTTTCAAATTTGATGATGAATGCTTGGCAACATTCTAGACTCTCAAGAAGAGTTTAATCACAACACCAGTTATTACGGCACCTGATTAGAGAGAACCTTTTGAGATGATGTGTGATGCAAGTGATAATGAAGTGGGAGCAGTTCTTGGGCAGTGAAAGAATAATATCTTTCATGTGGTCTACTATGCTAGTAAGACACTAAATGGAGCCCAACTGAACTACACCACTACTGAGAAAAAGCTCTTGGCTATAGTTTATGGTTTCGAAAAATTTCGATCTTATCTACTTGGGACAAAGGTGACAGTGTTCACTGATCACGCTGCCATCCACTATCTGGTCTCAAAGAAGGATTCGAAGCCTAGAATTATTCGTTGGGTTCTCTTGCTACAGGAATTCAAGTTAGAGATTAAGGATCAAAATGGTACTGAAAATCAAGTAGCTGACCATCTCTCTAGATTGGAGAATCCCAATTGTCCTTCACATGATAAGATATTGATCAATGAATCTTTTTTGGATGAGCAGTTGTTCGCAATTCAGGAGGAAGAGCCATGGTTCGCAGATATTGTGAACTATCTTGTTAGTAATATAATGCCTTCTAATATGAAGGTGGATCAAAAGAAGAAGTTTCTGCATGAGGTAAAGTGGTACATGTGGGATGAACCATATTTGTTTAGACAGGGAGCTGACCAGATCATCAGGAGATGTATCACATTCTGTGAGACAGAGGGGATATTACGAGACTGTCATTCCACAGTTTATGGTGGATATTATGGTGGTGAAAAGACAGCAGCTCGTATTCTTCAAGCAGGTTTTTTCTGGCCTATGTTGTTTAAGGATGCACATCAGTTCGTTTTAAGGTGTGATCGTTGCCAAAGAGTTGGGAATCTTTCCAAAAAGGATGAGATGCCTTTAAATGTGCTACTTGAAGTTGAGGTCTTCGATGTTTGGGGAATCAATTTCATGGGACCATTTATCCCGTCCTGCAATAATCAGTACATCTTGCTGGCAGTCGATTATCTCTCAAAATGGGTAGAAGTCAAGGCTCTACCGACTAATGATGCAAAGGTAGTGTTGAATTTTCTTCATAAGCAGATATTCACAAGGTTTGGAACGGCATGAGTTATCATAAGTGACGGAGGGTCACATTTCTGCAATCGTAAGTTCACTTCTATGATGCAACGCTACAATGTGAATCATCGCATCACTACTGCCTATCATCCATAAACTAATGGTCAAGCTGAAGTGTCTAATAAAGAGATCAAGCGCATTCTAGAGAAAGTCATTTGTCCGTCAAGGAAAGATTGGTCTATGAAGCTTGATGAAGCTGTATGGGCTTATAGAACAGCATATAAGACTCCACTTGGGATGTCCACGTTTCAACTTGTCTATGTTAAGGGATGTCATTTACCTGCGGAGCTTGAGCATTAGGCTTATTGGGCATTGAAGAAGTTAAACCTTGATCTAGATGCAGCTGGGAAGAAGCGAATGCTTCAGTTAAATGAACTTGATGAACTTCGACTTCAATCGTACGAAAACAACAAAATGTACAAGGAAAAGGTAATAAGGTGGCATGATAGGAAGCTATCACCTAAGTCATTCGTGCCGGGGTAACAAGTTCTTCTATTCAATTCCCGTCTCCGACTTTTTCCTGGAAAGTTGAAATCAAGGTGGTCTGGACCATTTATCGTCAAAACTGTGTTTCCATATGGAGCGGTGGAGGTTTTTGAGAATGATCCGGGCCAAGCATTCAAATTAAATGGTCAGAGATTGAAGCACTATTATGGGGATACGAAAAACCGTGAAGTGGTTAGTGCCGTTTTATTGTTAACTTGATCGCATAACTACACGTCAAGCTAATGACGTAAAAGAAGTGCTTCTTGGGTGCCAAACCAAGATATGAGACCATAGGACACCCTAGAATATAGTCCTTTATCCAAAAACCCAAAAAAATCAGAAAAAAAGTTGTAGGAAATTATTTTTCCAGAAGCCCTGTAGGCGCTCGCCTGACAGGAGCATGCGGCCGCGCGCTAGCAGGCGCTCGCTTGCAACCCTGCTTTCAGAAAAATTGTTTTCCAGCCGAAAAAAAACAAAAAACAAACAAAAACAAATTTTAACCCATTAACTCACGATTTCCCCCATACCATACCACAATCCCCACTCCTAATCAAATTCTAACCCTACCGTTGCCCTATATAAACATACAACCTCTTCATACACATCCCACACACTTTCAACTCTACAAAATCTCTCCTACACACCAAACTCTCAAACCCTTATTCTCAATTCTTATGGCCCCAAAGAGATCACGAACTGTAGGGAGCAGCAGCACCATTCCGACTGCTGATTCTTCGTGGAACACTACTACGAGGCCCTGATTGTTAGATGGGGATGCTGAAGAAGAGTACACCAAGCTTCTGACTAAGCCTATTATGAGGGAGAGGGGGTTATTGCCATCGGGGAGGGATGGTGAGTTGCTACCGATGATTACTGAGAAGGGATGGATTACATTCTGTGAGTCACCCGAGGCGGTTCGATGAGTATCGTTCGCGAGTTCTATACGAACGCTAAGGCCGACAAAAATGGGTTTTCTGTTATTCGTGGGCTTACTGTTGATTATCAGCCCGAGGCGATTCGCCGGGTGATTGGACAGCGACAAAGGAAACCACAAGAGGAGCATTGGAATGAAAAGGCCCCTGAGGACTTTAATTTGGACTTGATTATTGTTACTCTCTGTCGGTCGTGCACAGTATGGAAGTTCAAAAGGGGAACCAACAAGTATCATAATTTCTCTACTGGCGCGATGAACAGGTATGCTCGTGCTTGGAATGCATTTATGTGTGCTAACATTCTTCCTTCTGTGCATTCACATGAGGTTACAATGGAGAGGGTGAGGTTGTTATGGGGAATTCTGAATGAGGAATATTATGTGGACCTTGGTGAGTACATCTACCAAGGGATTTTGAAGTTTTTTAGGGGATCGCAATACTCTATCCCGTATGCCTCTATTGTCACAAAGCTTTGCAAGTCAATTGGAGTCCAGTCGCCTTCGTATAAGCAGCTGCAGATGCCGACCACTCCTATTGATTCATCGACTTTGAATGCGATGCAGGTTTGGATGGGGGGAGAACCCGAGCCACATGGTTTGGGGTATCCCCTTTCAGGAGGAGTTCCAGCAGCTGGTGTTACCATGGTTAGGCCCAGTCAGGCTCAGCGAGAGGCAGGCTCTTCGAGAGCCCAGGGAGGAGATGGTTCGGGATTGGCTGATGTCCAGTAAAGGAGACTTTCGAGGAGGATGGATGCGATGTATGAGTTGCATAGTAGGTTTGCGGATGAGCTCACCCAAGCACTTGGGACTGCATTTAGAGTCCTTGAAGCTGATATCCAGTGGCCCGTTTTTGGTGAGAGTTCTGCTTATCCACCTCCTGACACTCCACCCTCGGAGGGTGATGATGATTCGTTTGAGTAGGTATACCCTGTGTTCCTTTCTATTACCTTCACTGGAGAAATGAAGATTTTAAGTTTGGGGGTGGTAGTTAATGAACATATTTGTGTGTGTGTCATGTAGTTGCATTTTCATGTTAGTTTAATACATATAGTTGCATATTTTTGCCATATATTATTTTTTGGATTTATAGCTTTATTTATCATGTCATATAGCTCATGCATAAACCATGATCCCTTTGTATTGCTTTACCGATTAATATATGATATTGATGCGAGTGTAGTGGTAGCGTTAAAGTGATGTTGAATCTGTTTAGGTTGTTATGCATGCTAGAAACACTTGTAATTTCACTAAGTCTTAGAGTATGCTTAAGGACTAGATTGTTGTCATGGTTTGATGGGTTTTAAGGTTAATCTATTGCTTATACTTATAATGCATGATAGGCTCTTAATGATAAAGGACATGAAAAGATAAAAATTGGAGATAAAAATTGGAATTCATTGCTAGTTATGGCTAGGCGTCAAATGGCCAGTAGCTGGCTCGTATTGAATGCGAGTAGTCTCGGGTTGAGCAAGATGGAGCGAAACGCACTTGCTCAGAAATTGAAAAAAAAAGAAGAAAAAAAAGAAAGAGAAAAAAAAGAGAAAAAAGAATATGGTTTAATGCACAATTGATCAAGAGTGGGCTCTTTGGTATTCGAGTTATTAAGTTCTTAGGGGACTTTGTGCCTAGTGACCTAAGGCTTTTATAGTCTGGGATCCGCTAACCTAACGCTCGCTAAATGGGTACCATTGCATAAGTCTTTTGTGGACCTCACTCATTGTACGATCAAATAAGCATTTATTTTATGTGTTGAATAAAAGCATGATTCCGTAATAAACTCCAACAATCTTGAAGTGTTATAAGTAGTTTCGAAGCATATCTGTTAAGTATTCGCACACACCACATTTCTAGTTGTATGTTAGCTTGCGTGATTTGATAGATCTTTAGTCGCCTAATTGCATTTGTTGATATGTCATGTGTGGTTGGTTTAGTCATCGCGAGGGGATCGCTGCATTCATATAGTTGCATTCATGCATGTTTTATTCTAGGTTTGAGTCTGTGATGCTTGGGACAAGCATCGATTCAAGTTTGGGGGTGTGATAAGTGGCATTTTATACCACTTAGAGCTCTTCATAACGGCTTGAATTGGTGTCTTGAACTCAAGTATTTTGTGTATTTGACGCGTTTTCTAGTGTTTTTGCATTTCAGGGTATAACTTGCTTAGATAGGTGTTTTTCATCAAAATAAGCTTAAGGAAGTGCTTGGAATCAGTCCAGGGGAGTTGAGCGAAGAAATCAGCAAAAACAGAATGGCGTGTGCCTGGAGAAAGCAGGCGGCCGCGTGCTAGCAAGCGCCCGCCTGGTGGTAGAAGGCGACCACCTGAGGACGGAAATTTAGAATCTGGATTTATTTAATTCAAGTACAAATGGGCTTCTGTTGGCGCTGGTTCTCTTGGGTTAATATATAAACCTTATGGGAAGATGTTTTCTTTATCGAGATCAAGAAGAGCAAGGGCAAGAAGATTGAGAAGACCGTTTTAGCATGCAACAACGAAGAAGAGGAAGCATACGTTTATCTAGTGATTCTTTTAATTCGTTGTAACAGTGGATGCTAGTTTTCTTTATGCTTTGAACCTTAATACTCTTGTGACGTACTTCATTATTTATTCAGTATTTTTTAGCCTTATATTGTTGTGTTATTATCATGCTTTCATATGAACCCATGGTGACGATGGGTTCTATTCTGGGCTAATCGTGATCATGGGATCCTAGCGGATTTACTATGGATTTCTTTAGTTAATTGTTTAATACCTTGGTATGTGGTGATTATATGATATCTAGTATAAGTTGTGCTTATTCGTCTTATATGCGTCGCAAACATATAAGATAGCCTGTTAATCTCTTGTGAAGCGATAATGAATCTTGAGATTTAGAACTTTCCATGCTAGCATAGGTTCATATATTGTATGCATGATTAGTGGGCAACTCTAACCGGTTTTACTTACCCTGTGTAATCATCATGAATAACTTGCGCTTAAATCGTTATGTTGTCAAATTCTGTAGACATATAAGGTCTCAACATAATTGGTGCCTATTCAACTTCTATCTTAATTGTGGATGCTTGGTACAATGGTATTCGTGCAACGAAAGTTGGCGTTTATCAGTTTCGTGTTATTCAATTAATATCATCACCATTACATGCTAAGATTAATAACAATAACTATTGAATGGAGTAGTAATGAAGTTAGGATCTCATGTGTGTTTAATATTGTTACTTCAAGTGTTTAATTCTCGTAGTTAATATTAGTTAACCAACCTTGATTGTTATTGTCTTGGTATTGAAGAATAATCATACATTGGTGAGTAAGTGTAATTGAATATAATTAATCAGAGTCTCTATGGGAATGAACTAGAAATAATTCTATATTACTTTGCGTGATTTATTTAGCGCATGCTTTGTGCCTAACAGTCATTTTCTTCTATTTGATTCCGGAGTTGTCTGTGAAATTCAAGTTCACCCGCTTCAGATAGATCCAGTTTTTCTTGCATTTCCAATAGAGTCTCATTGCTAGAAATACTCAATTGGTCATCCAGTCTGAAGAATCTTCTTACACCTTTGTCATCCATGAATTCCAGCAGCCAATAAGGCCTCAAATGCACTCTACTTCCTGTGTGGGGAATTGTTAGAGTCTTTGGGAGTGCATCTTTGGCTTTATTACTCCTTAGCTCTTCAATCTTCTTTAGAACTAGTCTTCTTGCAGTCACATTGAATCCAAAGTTCTATTTGAAGGATGAGTAGATATTAATCAATGCAGAACAGCTTTCTTCAAGAATCTTGTGAAGAGGCCATGTGATTTCTCTTCCTGCCTTGTATTTAAACACCAGCCTTTCAGGAAGATGTCTGTGAGCATGAATTTCTCTTACTTCTTTCCAGTTCATCCAAGTAGAGGTTTATATCAGAAAACTCCTTGATATCACAGATATACAAAAGATCTCCCTTGTTGACTTTGGGTTGAGCTTTGGCTGGAGTCTTGGTTCTGAGAGTCACAGGCTTCACTTTCTTGATTGCTCTAGTCTTTATTTTCTTTGGCTTTTTCAAGATATGTAGATTTAGTTTAGGAATTAATAGACTATCCCGGTCTATTGGCTTATCCTTTGGAATAATAGGCTCACCATGAAAGTTCTTCAATGGATCCACCTTGAATTCCTCATGTACCACTGAGGGCATGGATGTCTGAGTTATAGTAGTAGATTGTTTGGGAATGTAGTCTTCCATTTCCTCATCACTGAAGTCCAATTTCTTCTTGATTCTTTGCTTGCACCTTGCTTTCTTTATCTGTTGAGGTTCCTGTTGCATTTCCTAATCCTTAGCTTCAGTGATCATAGGTGGTTTTTCAGACATTTCAGTTGTAACTTTCACAGCTTGAAGCTTGGCCAAGATAGCATCTTGCTTCTTTTTCTGTTTGAGCTTTTTAGCATCTAAAGCAGCCTGCTTCTTTTCTTGCTTGATTCTTTCTTTTTCTTCTTTCTTAGCTGCTGCAAACTGAGGGTGCCCAACCATCACACATATCTCTTTATCATTCCTATAGATTTTGGCAATTCTTCTTTTAAGTACTGAATCAGCTGGATCCTTGTAAAATGCAATTGACCTTTCCAACAACTTCTTTTCATCTGGCCTAGGTGTCTCAAACATAAGATCCACAGGGTTTTTGTCTGAGAATTTTGAGTAGTTCCTTTTAGGCTTCATAATTAGATTGGCTTTTGGAGATTTGATACATGATGTTTGGCCTTTTTCCAAGCTACCAAGACCCATTTTATTCACTGAAATTTGTGTGACTTGAGAGTAGTGATGAAAAGTCTTGTCTTGTTTCTGTACTTGTCCAAATTTCTTTTGGATGTCTTCATCAATCTCCTTCCAATCTATTGTGCTTACTAGCCCCTTCTCAGCTGTTGCTACATCAATCTCTGTCAGTTTCTCATTTCATCTCAGTTTTTCTGCTGCTAAATTGATGAGATCAATGCTATCTATAGCTGGTGGCTTAGTGAAAGCAATTGTTGGCACAATTGCTTTGCAGACTTGTATGTTTAGCACTTTTTTCTCCCCCTCACTTCTTGACCCCTCTTGACTAACTGGTACAAGAGAGTCTTCTTTTTCCCCCTTTTTGTTATCATCAAGTAGAGTAGAGGGAGAAGTTTGTGCTGCCACTAGCTTTTGAAGCAAGTTAGTTTGTTGTGCTTTATATAACTAGATAGCTGTGAGAGAGGTCTCTACAGCTTTGAGTCTTGTGTCTAAGGAGTCAATTTTGGTTGCAAGATTAGCATTCTTCCTTAACCATCTGTTGATATCAAGCACTGTTGTGTCTGGAAATTTAGCATCCAACCTGTCAGAGACATCCTTCTTGACTTGAGTAATCTCTGTCTTGATTGAAGTGACATCTAGATTGTGTTGAAGATCCTGAATTTGATGCAACTGAAGAGAATCAATGTGTGCCTGTAGGAGCTTCTTGGTGCTTGCATTGGTTGTTGATTGAAGAGCAGTGTGTGTATGATGAATGAGTTGACTTAGAGTAGATTTAAAGTGATGTTCATCACACTTCTTTGAAAATGCCAAAGATGGCATACCAGATCTAGAACTAGGGCCTAATTCTCCCCCTAGGTCCATGGGCTCCTCTTCACTATCATCACCATCATCTCCAAAGAAATCTTCTGACCCACCAGCTTCATAGTCAATATCATCACCAGCTGTAGAAGGCATGGCTGTGATGGCATCCTTTGTTGTTTGCATTGATTGAGTAGTATGCACTAAATTCAGCATCTTTTCTGGATTTTCATTGCTCTGTCCAGCCAAAAGTTGATAAGCTGGAACAGGATGAGTAAATGTCTCAGCATCAAAAGAGATGGAATCTATGATAGCTTGACTATGCTGAGATAGTTTCTCTCTTTCTATATCACTGACATTCATTGACTCACTAACAATGATGTCCACCCTTATTTCTCCTGTACCTGCATTTCTCTCATTTTCTCTCTATTCTTGCATCAAGGGCCCCCCTTGGCTCACCACCCTCACACCCTCACCTTCACCTACTAAGGTGGAACTCCCCTCACTCACTTTTACCAGACCTGAAAAATTGGTCTGCATTGGATCACTCATTTCCTCTTCTTTTGCCTGGGAGCAACCCAGCCTCTCACTCAATTCACTCCATGCTCTCAGTCCTAAAAATGAGTATACTAATATTAGATCATCTGCACTTGTGATAATTTTTGGAATTTGAAGTTGTGCAGAGAGTACCGACGGATGAGAAACATCCATCGAGCTAGTAGTTTGGCTAGCCGACGGATGACTGCTGTTAGGCACATCCGTCGGGATACAATTACTACTCGACGGATGAACAATATCCACCGGATTAGAAGAAATGAATGAGTTTGGAGTGGATACTATTGTAGACTCTGTGCAGATTGATGAAAATTTGGGCACGGATGTCTCAATAGACTCAGAAAGAATTGGCAAGTGAGACAACAAATCATCTAAAAGATGATGCTCACTTTCTTGGATTTTTTGCTTCTCCAAAAGAGTTAAATATGGAGAATTTGGAGGTGATGTATGAATCATGTCTACATCCACCGAGTGTGTGGGTGAATTTGGTGTTTCAGGTGCTTCACTTATCAATGATTTTGGCTGTGACTCCACATTTATTGGAGCCACATCAATCTGACTTTGAGATGGTACATTGACTGAATCCTTAGTTCCGGTTTGCACTGTGTGTGTTCCTTGTGCATCCCCAAGGGTTTTAGATCTTTTCTTTCCGGCATAAGTCTGTGGTGAACTTGTGTCCCTAACCCTCTTGGTCTATGCTCCTGGGTGGGAGCTTGTTTCAATAGTAATATCCTTTTCGGAGGATGAAACTAGAATTGAGTTGATTTCCTTATTAACAACCACAGTTTGTTGGGAAACTGTGGTGTGGCTAGGCTTGGGTACACTAATCTCACCAGCCTTATTCTTAGGGTTTCTTTGATTTTCACCCTGTCCCTCACCCAACTCACTTCTCTTCACACTCCCCTCTTTTGGTTTGGTGGATTTTGCAACTGGTTTCTTTTGAGAGATACCAGAGGGGGCTTTCTTTGTTTTGGTTTTTGAAGTTTTTGATTTAGTAGCTTGGGTAGGCATCTGTTGCGTCATTGACACAGATGCCATAACTACACTAGAAGGCAAATAAACTTGTGAGGTTGGAAGAGTGGAGACAGTGGTGCTTACCTCACTTACCTGAGGGCCCTCCATGATTGGAAAGAAGAAGAGGGGAACCTCTTTGTGATGGCTTGCTCTGTTGAGGTCTGTAATGATTCTCCTTTCTTGAATCGAACAATTCAGTTTGTTGGTTGGGTTCTCAACAATAATATACTCACTAAGATGGTTAGCAAGCATCATAAAGAATCTAGCATAGTAAACACTTTTACCTCTCTTATTAAGTTCTCCTAACTTATAACCTAACTCAAACATGATCATGTCACTGAAATTAAAGTACTTATCAGTAACTAGCATATAAAGCATGTTAATCATGGAAATGTTAACATAATCAAAATTGCTCACTTTACCAGAAAATACTTTGGTAACTACATCACACATATAACTCCACTCTTTTCTAAGACCTAGTATCCTAATCTCACTTAATTTAGAGGTAGGGAGAGCATATCCAATAGAATTAAGCATGTTAACTAAAATAGCATCAGTGTGTGGAACAGTAGTAGTGTTATATGGTATTTTGAAGCATGCTTTGATAATGTAACTATTAATGCAATGCCCTTTTACCTTTGATTGAGAGAGTGATGGTTTTGTCTGAAGATTAGTACACAACAGTTGTCCACATCTCCTTCACAACTTCACAATAGATATTGGGTGATTCCAGCATAGCATAACTGAGTTTGCAGACCTTCACAAAGTCCATCATTTTGTGAAAATCTCCAGATTGTGGAATCTCCTTATTTACCAGAGCTACAAAGTTGTTCTTTTCATAGATGAAACCAGACTGGGACATGATTTTGACTACTGGTGCCATTGTTAAAGTAGATAAATTTGCAGAGATAAAGAGAATATTTGCTTTGGAGAAGAAGGGAGTTAGAGCACTTCAATTAAGAATGATAAAAGAAAACAATGATAATGAGTTTTGCTTTTATACCATCTCAGAAATAAACTGACAAAATTAATAAAGAACCAATCAAAATAGCCCAAAATAGCTGTTTAAATTAAAATAAACTGTCAAAATTCTATTTATTATCCGTCGTGATATACTTACAGACTTAAGTAAACCCGATGGATACTGTTTAGAAAATTAACGACTATGATTTGGACAATTCGACGGATGAGAATAAATCATTTTATCAGTCAGGTGTAAAAATATTCCACAAAGGTAATTGATTTTTATTAAGATATTCTATTCCGACGGATGATCGAACTCGATGGATAATGAGCATCCGTCGGGATGTAATTTTTGACTTAGCTAAATTTCATCCAAAACAGAAAAATCAATTAAATTTATGGCTGCATTACAACTTGCAAAAATATCAGAAAGAATTCAAGAATAATTAAGCATACCTAACTTACTTACCAACCTTGAAAAGGTCAATTCATCCAGATGCTTGGTAAAGATATCTGCAAGCTACTTTTCACTTGGAACAAAATGCAGTTCCACAGTACCATTCATTACATGTTCCCTAATGAAGTGGTACTTGATGTCTATGTGCTTTGTTCTTGAATGTTGTACTGGATTTTCAGTAATGGCAATTGTACTTGTGTTATCACAGAAAATAGGAATTCTTTCCACTTGTAGACCATAGTCTAGCAATTGGATTTTCATCCATAAAGTCTGTGCATAGCAACTGCCAGCAGCAATATATTTCGCTTCTGCTGTAGAGGTAGAAACTAAATTTTGCTTTTTACTGAACCAGGATACTAGCTTGTTTCCTAGAAATTGACATAAGCTACATTCTTATTGTTACATAAGCTACACTCTCGATGGATGTTCAGTTACCATCCGTCGGGACTATAATGATCATCCTTCGGATAGTAATAAAGCATCCGTCGAGAGCTACAAATACACTAAGTCAAATCTACTAAGGTGTTTTTTTAATCTAATCATCAAGTACACAACATATTCTTAACAGATTCCATAACAATGTTGGCTCTAAGATTGTAGACTCTATATGCTTTTCCAACTGCATATCTAACAAAAATTCCTTCATCATCTTTGGCATCAAACTTTCCATGTTGGTCAGTTTGATTCCTTAAGATAAAGCATGTACAACCAAAGAAAGTTTAACGTTGACTTCCTGTTCTTGAACAATTAGTAGGGTGTCATGCATTTTGCTTGATTAACCAAAGAAATATTTTGAGTGTAGCATGCAGTATTTACAGCCTCTGCCCAGAAATATGTTGGTAATTATCCAACAAAAATTCTTCATCAGCTTTGGCATCAAACTTTCCATGTTGGTCAGTTTGATTCCTTAAGATAAAGCATTTAGAACCAAAGAAAGTTTAATGTTAACTTCCTGTTCTTGAACAATTGGTAGGGTGTCATGCATTCTGGTTGATTAACCAAAGAAATATTCTGAGTGTAGCATGCAGTATTTACATCCTCTGCCCAGAAATATGTTGGTCATTTTGATTCTTCCAGCATTGTTCTTCCAGCTTCAATAAGAGATCTGTTTTTCCTTTCCACCACTCCATTTTATTGTGGGGTTCTTGCTGCTGAAAACTCATGTATGATCCCACTCTCTTCACAAAATAATCTCATCACAGAATTCTTGAAGTCAATTCGATTGTCATCATGATTCTTCTTACTTTGAAATCAAGATGATTGTGGACTTGTCTTATGTGATTGATGATGATTTCACTAGCTTCATCTTTAGACTTTACAAAATATGTCCAAGAGAACTTTGAGAAATCATCCACGATTACTAGACAGTATCTTTTCTTTGAGATAGACAATACATTGACTGATCCAAATAAATCCATGTGTAGTAGTTGTAGAGGTTCTTCAATTATTGAATCAAGCTTCTTTCTGAATGATGCCTTGATTTATTTTCCTTTATGACAGGCATCACACAAACCATCCTTGGAAAATTCCACCTGTGGAATTCCTCTTACCAAATCTTTCCTCACTAGCTCATTCATAGTCTTGAAGTTAAGGTGTGACAACTTCTTATGCCACAACCAACTTTCATCTTGAATTGTCTTACTGAATAGACAGGTGATAGATTCTGCATTAGATTAGTTGAAGTCATCTAGGTACACATTTCCTTTTCGTACTCCAGTAAGAACCACTTTGTTGGTTTTCTTGTTGGTCACAACATAGGCTTCAGAATTAAATGTTACTGAGTTACCCTTATCACAAAGCTGGCTGATACTCAACAAATTATGCTTGATTCCATCCATTAGGGAAACTTCCTCAATGATGTCATTATCTTTTGAAATCAAGCCATATCCCATAGTATAAGCCTTGTTGTCATCTCCAAAAGTAATACTTGGGCCATCACTCTCCTTGAACTCAGTGAGCAGGGTAGAATCTCCAGTCATGTGCCTTGAGCACCCACTATCCAAATACCAAAGATTCTTTCTGTTTCCCTGCACACAACAAAAATCAAGTTAATTTTGGTACCCAAGTTTCCCTAGGTCCTGTTTTGTTAGCTTTTTTTTTAGGTTTCTTAGATCTGTCCACATTTGACTTAGGTATTTGAAGTTCATCCTTTATCAATTGAGTAGAGCCCTTAAAACCATTCATCATTGCAGAATTATCATGCAGATGTTGATTAACATGGAAATGCATATTTTGTGAACATGTTGTTCCAGTATAGCATGCTAAATGGCATTTGTGGCATACTAAATGCAGCATAGTTAGGAGTTTGTGCAAATGGCATGTTAGCAAACTGTGCATTCAAATTATGTGCAGGAATAACATTCACAGTCATGGTAGGCATACTGGGAAATGAAGGAGGTGCAGACATGGAAGCAGGCATAGCAAGTTTGCAATTAACAGACAAATGATTAACACTGCCACACTTAACATAGATTTTTCTTGGTGCATATTTATCAGGTGTGTAGTTGTTATGTTTGTTAATCCCTACTTTCCCATTTCTATTATTTTTCCTTTTAGATTTTTCTCTCACTTCAATTTTCTCGAATCTGTCATTTAATTGCTTAATAAACAGATGCCCTACATTGACTCTCTTCTTTTGTTTCACTTGACTTGTTTCTCTTGGAACAAATTTCTTAGAGACTGATCCATATTTTTCATTTAATTTGGCTAGCTTAGCTTTGCTAACTGGTTTACTTCCACTCAACGAATATGGCTCACTGTCTTTTGACGGATACTCTTTTTGATTATTCGATGGATAATTTTCATCATCCATCGAATCCACATCCGTTGAAAGTCCTTTAACCAAATTGGAATCAAACTTCTCCTTTTTCTTTTTCTAGGCTGCATCACAGAAAGATTCTATGCCTTGAACTTTAGTAATTTGAGCATGTACATCTCTAGATGATTTCCATACCTTAATTACTTCCTGTTCTCGTTCAAGCTGCTTTCTTAAAATATCCTCTTTCTTAAGGGATTCAGTCAATTCATCTTTAGCAATCTTGAATTCTATTTTCAGTTTTTCAAACTCAACAAATTGAGTTTCTAACACAGTATTTCTTTCACTTAAAAATAGATTGTTCTCTTCAAGATTAGTGTTTTCCTTAGTGAGAGACTTGAGTGTAAAACGCAGATGGTATAATTCAGTAGACATGTCATTTATGGCATCATTACGCTCAGCTTTAGACAACTGTGATATATTAGTGGTGATTACCTGATTACTTGATGAACTGACCTCTATTTCATCTGATTTGGCCATAAGTGCTAGATTGACATAGCTTGTATCTTGTATCTTCATCATCTTCTAATCCATCTGCAGCCCAGTCATTTTCTTATGTGATGAAATCCCTTTCCTTTTGTTTGAGTAACTCAAAGTATTTCTGTATATAATCAACAACCTCAAACTTCTTTTTACCAGAATCAGACTTTCTACATTCACTAGAAAAATGACCAGCTAAGCCACACTTGAAACATTTGAATTTAGACTTATCAACCATGTTTCTGTTGGGCTTGGATGCTCCAAAATTCTTCTTAAATTTGAGCTTGGCAAACCTCCTGGATATAAAAGAAAGATGCTCATCTATGTCATCCATGTCATCTTGACTAAGCTGGTCTTCATGTTCAGCTACTAGCCCTTTTCCTTTGCCTTCACAAACTCTAGAGTTTGGTGCAGATTCAATAGCTTCAATCTTTGTATTCTTCTCCTTTTCTTGGTCATCCACTAATGGAATGGACCCTCCCTTCTTTCTTCCTTTCTCCAGTTTCTCTTCTTGCTCTATTTCAAGATCATAGGTCTTTAGAATTCCATACAGTCTATCCAAGGTGAATTCCTTGTAGTCTTATGAGTTTCCTAGTGAGACTGTCATGGGTTTCCAATCCTTTGGTAGAGATCTAAGAAATTTGAGGTTTGAGTCCTTTGTTTGATAGACTCTTCCATACAACTTTAGAGCATTTAGTAGCTTTTGAAATCTACTAATTATGTCGGTGAGTGACTCACTTTCTTCACTGTGAAAATGTTCAGATTACTGAATCAAGAGTTGTATTTTGTTTTCCCTTACCTGCTCAGTTCCATCACGTATAACTTGAATAGTTTCCCAGACCTCCTTAACAGTTTTGCAGTTTATGATGTTGTCAAACATGTCACCATCAACACCATTAAACAAAATTTCCATGGCCTTTTTATCCTTTCGAACTTGTTCAATGTCTGGATCAGACCATTCTGCTCTAGGTTTCCAGACAGATGCTTCATTTCCTGTAGTAGCTCTCATAGGGACATGTGGACCTTTCTCAGTACAGTCCACATAAGCTTCATCTTGAGATAGGAGATGCAGATGCATCTTCACCTTCCAATGGTGAGAGATTTCTTTATCCAGAAATGGAATCTTTACTCTAACATCCTTTTTGCTCATCTTGTTTATTGTTGTGATCTTTAAACTCTTTGTTCTTCAAGATCTTGCTTTGATATCAATTGTTATTCCCAAACAATCTAAACAAGAATTACAGAAGGGGGGTTGAATGGAATTCTGGCTATTTTTTGGTTTTAAGAAAAGTTCTTCTATAGATAACTGTGTTTGATCTAGCAGTGGTGCAGAATGAAAGTAGTGTAGAAATTAAAACACAAAGTATTTAAATACAAGTACTTAAAAATTCTGGTGGATTTAACTTTTCCACCAGAGATATATATTATGTAGAGAACTCTGTGTTACAAACTTGTACACAGCTGCTTACAAATTGAACAACAAGAACAGAAAAATTCTTTATAGATTTTGCCTTATCTATTTCTTTGGAAAAATGCTCACTTACTTAGTTGTTATTTAACTTTATACACTTTGTTTATATATTACCAAGTTACAATACAAAAAGACAAGTAAAATAAGAAAAAACATTTCAAGTCTAATTTCATGCTTCTTTATTTCTCAATCCTGCATCTTTGAATATCCTCTGTTTAGCATGAAAATGGAAATATTTCTTTGTTCTCTAAACCCTGTAAATAGGCTGCCACATTCTATTTACATACATCCAACGCATGTGACTGTCAAGTCACTATCAACTGATCTTTTGAATTTGAACATCCGTTGAAGCTTCATTGAATCATCGTTGAAACTATGGTTGATCATCCATTGAAACTTTAGCTGATCATCCGTTGAGACTATGCTACTCATTCGTTGAAGCTTTAGTTGATCATCCGTTGAAAGCTTTATGAAACATCCATTGGGACTGTTTTCCTGTCAGTTAACTCCATTTCATTTATGCAAGATTACAAGGCATCTGATAATTACAATTAACCAACCTATCTTGCATATCAATCTAGTAGTTAACATGATCTATACATTCTACATAATATGTTCCATTAAGCCATTTTGATATGCAGGAATGTGCTACTAAACTTATAGTTACATAAGCTACACTTTCAACGGATGTTGAAATGATCATCCGTTGAAAGCTACAAAAACACTTAATTAAAATCTACTAGGTGTTTTGTTCAAGTTATCATCAAGTACACAACATATTCCTAATATTATGTACCTGCTTTTCTCTCATAATCTCTCTGTTCTTGCATCAAGGGCTCCCCTTGGCTTCCCACCCTCACACATGCATCTTCACCTACTAAGGTGGGACTCCACTCACTCACTTTTGCCAAGCTGAAAGAAATATCTTGCATAATTTTACTCTTTTCCTCTACTTTTGCCTGAGAGCAACTCAGCCCCTCACTGTGTTCACTCCCTTCCCTCAATCCTAAGACTGATTGTACAGCTACTAAATCATCTGCACTTGTGACAACATTTGAGATTTCAAGTTGTGCAGTGATTGTCAACGGATGAGAAACATCCGTCAAAGTAGTAGTTAATAGTGCCAATGGATGATTATTGTTAAGCACATCTGTGGAGATACAGTCACTAGTCAACGGATGAAAAATATGCGTTGAGATAGTAGAAATGACAGAGTTTAGAGTGGAGACTACTGTAGAATCTGTGGTGATTAATTTCAGATTTGGCACAGATTTATCAGTAGAATCAGAAAGGAATGGGAAGTGAGCCAACAAATCATCTAAAAGATGATGCTGACTTGCTATAGATTTTGGCTTCTCCATGAGAGTTAAATATGGAGAATCAGGAATTGATGTGTGAATCATGTCCACATCCAGAGAATTTGTGGGTGAGTTTTGAGTGTGAGGTGCTTGTATCACCAAAGATTTTGGCTGTGACTCCTCATTTACAGGAGCCATATCAATCTGACTTTGAGAAGGTGTTGTAACTGAGTCTTTGACTGCAGTTTGCACCGTGTGTGCACCCTGTGTATCCCCAAGTATTTTGGATTTCTTCTTTCTAGTATAAGTTTGGGTGAGCTTGTTTCCCTAACCCTCTTGGTCCGTGCTCTTGGTTGAGAGCTTGTTTCAATAGTAACATCCTTTTGGGAGGATGAAACTAGTAATTAGCTTATATCCTTATTAATCACTACAGTTTGTTGGGAAACTGTAGTGTGGCTAGATTTGGTTACGCACACATCTCCATCCTTATTTTTAGGGCTTCTTTTATGTTCACCCTGTCCCTCACCAGACTTACTTCCCTTCACACACCCTCTTGGTTTTTAGTAGATTTTACAACTAGATTCTTTTGAGAGAAACTAGAGGGGGCTTTCTTTAACTTGGATTTTGAAATTTTTGGTTTTGTGGCTTGGATAGGCACCTGTTTGGTCACTGTCACAGGTGCCATGGTGCCATGGCCACAGTTGATTGCAAAGAAATAGGTGGTTTAGAAGTAGTAGGGACAGAAATATTTACCTCACTTACCTGAGGCTGCTCCATGATTGGCATGTAAATAAGAGGGACCTCACTGAGGTTGTTTGCCCTATTCAAGTCAGCAATAACCCTTCTTTCTAGAACCCAACAATCAAGCTTGTTGGTTGGTTTCTCAATGATAAGGTCTTCAGAAACAAAGTGAGCCAGTAACATAAAGAATCTAGCATAATATATGTTTTTAGATCTTTTCTTAATGTCCCCTAGCATAAAAGATAATTCAAACAAGACAGACTCACTAAAGTTATGATACTTATCATTAAGCATCATATATAACATGTTTCCAAGTGAGTAAGTCACAACATCAAAATTACTAATTTTTCCAGCAAATACTATAATAAAAGAGTCATACAGAAAGCTCCACTCCTTTTTGAGGCCTTTTCTTCTAACATTACCTAGCTTGGTGGGGTCAAAAGCATAGCCCATAGAACTGAGCATAAAATTCACATATGTTTCTATGTGTGGAGTCAGTGTATTATTCTCAGGCACTTGAAAACACGCACAAATTATATCACTATTTATGCAGTAATTTGTACCTTTAAGAATAAAGGTAATGGTTTTGTCACTTGAGTTGTAAACAACAGTGGTCCATATCTCTTCAACCACTTCGCAGTAGATAACAGGAGACTCTAGCATAGCATACTTCAGTTTGCAATTTTGAATGAAATCCATCACTTTGTAATAATCTTCAAAAGCAGCAATCTCCTTATTCACTAATGCGATGAAGTTGTTCTTTTCATACACAAACCCAGATTGGGACATGATCTTGACTACTGGTGCCATTGCTGAGAATGAGAGTGATTTGCAGAGAGAAAAATATTTTGCTTTGGAGAAGAAAGAGTTAAAGAAATTGCTTGAGAAAGATAGAAGTAAAGAATAGAAATGAAATTATCTTATATACTTTTTCAGAAATAAACTGTCAAAAAGTAAAATAAAGTAACCAATCAAATTAGCCAAAAAATTGTCATTTAAAAATAAAGAAAACTATCAAAATTCTAAGATTATCCGTTGAAATTTACATACAGGCTGTAAGTAAATTCGACGGATAATGCTTAAAATTAATGGATAAGATTGAGTGCAGTTCGACGGATAATGATAAAAGTACCCAGAGTCACAATTGATACTTCAACGGATGATATAATTTGACGAATATTCATATTCAACGGATAACGAACATCCGTCGAGATATAAATTCTGACTTTTCCAAAATTTTATCTTTTTCAGGGAATATCAAATTTTACTCTGGCTGCATTCCAATTTGCTTAGACATCAAAACGAATTAAGAGTAATTAAGCATACCTAACTCACTTACCAACCTATTAAATATTGATTTATTAAGTGGTTTAATGAAGATGTCTACAAGTTGCTTCTCACTTGGAACAAAATGAAATTCCACAGTACCATTCATGACATATTCCCTAATGAAGTGGTACTTAATGTCAATGTGCTTGGTCCTTTAATGTTCTACTGGATTTTCAGTAATTGCAATGGCATGTGACGCACTCCAAACCCAGGATCTAAATTTGGGGGTCACTAGCCGATAAACAAAACTAAAATAGGAACAATGGAATAATATAATTGATATGACCCCTTGCATGCAACTGGATCGATCACAGGTTATAGTATGGAACAGGCACTAATACAAACCAAGTGTTATTACAAACCATAAGTCTAATTAGTTTTACAAATTATTCAAATTTTATTACAAACCTCTATAGACTATTCAAGCATCCCAAACTGACTACCTGGAAAACACACCAAATTATCTACAAGTACGCTTATCCTGATCCAACCTGGAACTCAGGCATGCTCTGACTTAGCTGAAAGATTAGAATAATAAACAAGTATGAGCGAAAGAAAAGCTCAGCAAGCAGTATAAGGTGTACTTGAAATGATCAACCACATTTTGATATAAACTGAACAACAGGATAAACCAGTGATATTCGATCAACAATAAAATCTAAACAAGCTATCAGCAATAAAATATAATTTTTAGATTGGAATCTAACTCCGACGAATGTACTATCACATGCTGATCAGCCCGTGTGATAGCACTGGCTCATGGTTCGTTGAAATATGTCCCAAAATATGAGTACTCAAATAAAAAGGATATATATCTGCCTGTGGCACAAATTATGTCATAATATTCCATATAACACTTAGAAATAGCCCTCCGCTGGACCGTCCGTCCCGGTCACTTACGTATTCATCCAATCCATAAAACATTTTGATTAAAGGAGCCGAATCAAACGACATCCTTAACAATATAACTCCCCATTTCTCATGGTCCAGAGCTATCTCAATAACCGATGGCGAAATAACTAGAACAATTAGTTATTCGCTAATCTCAATTCAAAGTTTCACTGTATAGATTAATTTGTAGCGAAATGTAAATTGATTAACTATTCTGAACTTAGAATAGTATAGAAATTGAAAGAATAGAGTTCAGATTCAATGTCACTAAATGATAAGTGAAGATATAGATATTTGCATAACAACATTTATAATAAACATCACTTGAATAATAAGTGAATGCAATGATACTTGCATCATATAATTGAAAATAAACGCCACTTGAACGATAAGTGAAGTCAGGGATACTTGCATGGTCTGCTCAATAATTTCTTATTATAACCCTGGCTTATAGCTGCTGGCTACTAACTCCGTCTAGCCTTTAACTGCACTCCTTGCTACTTGATTTTATAAACAAAAGGACTAATTTAATTGACAGAACCAAACTCAATCGACGTAACTATACGTCTTGACATCTACCCGATCATTTATAACTAATCATGGCATTTTAAAATTGTAAACAGATAACATGCATATCACGTAGCACGTAACCATGATATTCATATAACACTTAATCATATATTTCATGCAACAAATAAATCAGATAATCAGCTCATAGGTCTCAGTACGTTCAGAATTGAAATCAGGTCAACAATCGTGTTTACCGATCATATACCGACTCAATGGGACTAACAAATCAAATGACATTGCAATACATAAGAAATTAGGACTCAAAAGTATTTTTATTGAAAGCGTAATGTTTTTCTGAGTCTGTACGCGTTTGTTTCGTATTAAACGGACGAATGTTATTTTATTATGAATTAAATAAGATTTAAATAGAATTAAATCAATAATAATAATATTAATTGATTTTTAAATACCAAAACATAATTTTTAAAAGTTTAAAAATAATTTTTAGGAATTATTTGAATTAATTATTAATAATTTATATTTATTTAACTATTTATAAATGAAATTAATTGATTAAATGATTTAATCAATTAATTAAATTCATAAATAATTAACTGAAATGAATTATAAATAATTAACTCAAATTATATTTTTGAAAATAATAAAAGAAAATAATTTAGAAATTTAAAATAATTAAGAAAATAAGTTTTAGAATTTAAAAATATAAGTAATGATTTTTTAAAATAAAGTAATTGATTTTTAGAATTTAGAAAAAAAGAATTTTGAAATAAAAGTAAAAAGAAATTATCATAACAGGTTTTAAAAATAAGCTTTGGAAATTTTCGGATTGAAACCGGGTTTTAATTAGAACTAATGAGTTGGGGATTCGGGTTAACGGGTCGGAGCCGGGTTGGGGAAGAACACCAAGAACACCGTCGGTTTTTCCCCAGATTCCGGCGAGGCCAAATCCGGCGAAACTGTTAGATATATTTGTGATGTCATGTCTAATCTGATTTGTTTAGTTTCAGAACTTACTATCAGAACTTAACTGGAAATCAGAACTTACTGAAGACAGGAAGTTATCAGAACTTAAGCCATCAGGACTTACATCAGAACTTAAGTGCGGATACACTTCAGGGATGAAAAGCGGATGATTTACATGAGAGGATCTGGATTAAACACAAGAAGATATGCTTGGAGAGTTATACAACTAAAGGACTACAATAGATAATCTCTGATTGATGTATTTTAGGAAATAGAACATATCATATCAATTAGAAGATATCTTGTAACTGTGTAGTATATAAACACAGATTAGGGTTTACTCTATATGTGTTATCATTCATGAGAATATTATTCATTGTAACCCTAGCAGCTCTTAGTGATATCATACAGCACTAAGAGAGTATATTAAACCTACTGTAACAGAGTTTGATATATTGAATAAACTTGTTTTCTGTTATATACTTGTGTTTATAATCGAATTGATTGTAGATACTATATTCAACCCCCTTCTATAGTATCATTGAGGCCTAACAGAAACCCCGGTAGCTGTCTCCCCCGCCAAACGAGCTCCAACCAGGCCTAAACACAGTCGATTCGGCCTCATTTTTCAGCTAGGATCAATTAAACATTTCTCCAAAACTCGGAAATAATCAACAACATCAACAATCAACCCGGAGCTTGACGATTTCCGGTGAAAACACTATGAAAACCGATGAGTCGAGCTCCAGTCCGGCAAACGACGATCCCGACAATCCTTAAAATCGACCCTCAATACACAAAAATAATGCTTAGATCCTTTACAATTCGTTCCCAGTAATCACAATATCAACAATTCACGAACAAGTTCAGAAATTCAAAATTATGAATCGATTAAAATTAAAAACTCGGGATAACATCAATCGAACACAATCATATACAAAATTTATACGTACAGCTTCAAATTAATATGGTAAAACAATCAACACAGTCCCAAAATCATTAATCAATTCGAATCAAAATGACAAAAACGACGAACATCATTTTTGCTAATTAGTGCACCTTAGAACGAGTGGTTGGTGCCAAAAGTTCGGCCTATTCACGAGCTTTAATTTGATATATAGCACACAAATAGCGGATCACTGTAACACCTTCAATCGATTGATTTTGTTCAAGAACAAACCGTCACCCCTAATTATAATTTCTGATTTTTGTATTATTTTTAGTAATTTCTGAAAATAAAGTAAAATAAAATAAAATAAATCAGCTATTTATATATACATAAATTTAATACCCCAAAATAAATTAAGGGTGTTTTTATTCCCATAATTAAATAATTAAGCCCCAAAATAATAATTACGGGGAATAATTTTAAAAATGATAAATTATAAAATTTGTATCAAAATTTCCCAAAAATTGCGAATAATGCAAAAATACAAATATAAAGGGTATATGAAATACAGATAATTCTATACAGATAAAAACATGGATTTTGTGGGCTTTGGCGTCCCGGTGGGGTCCCGGTCCGTTTGTTTTTGAAAAACCAAAACGATACTTACATTAACAAGAAAACCCGAACTCGCATAAAATACATTCAAATGCACATAAACGAGATAAAACGAATACCTCGATAAAGACGCAAGTAAATACGGGTCCAAAGTACAGATCGATTCATATAATTGCAGTTTAAACACATGTTAATCAATCGAAAAAAAATTCTGGTTCCCACGGAAACACAAATAGCATTTAAAACATGTAATATCATGGCAATAAATATTTTAACTTATATAAACACATAATATTTATTCATTTAACATATAATATTCACTTAATTTTCCCGGATATTACATCCTTCCCCCCCTTAACAGGATTCTGTCCTCAGAATCAGCCTAGGAAAATAAGTGAGGATATTTGGTTCGCATTTCGCTTTCCAACTCCCAGGTCGACTCTTCAACCTTGGGATTTCTCCACAAGACTCGCACTAAAGACACCGACTTATTCATAAGCACTCTTTCTTTCCTCTCTAAGATCTGCATTGGACGCTCTACAAAAGATAAATCTAGCCGAATCTCGATTTGCTCGTATTCTATCATATGATTCAAATCAGGAAAATAACTCTTCAACATTGACACATGGAACATGTTGTGGATATGCTGCATGTGAGGTGGTAATGTTAGTTCGTAAGCAACCTTTCACACACGCCTCAAAATCTCAAAAGGGCCAACATAACACGGACTCAACTTTCCTTTCATTCCAAATATGGATAAACCTTTCCAAGGTGAAATCTTCAATAGCACTGCTTCACCAACTTCAAATTCTATATCCTTTATGGCTGGATCAGCATACTTGTGTTGACGATCTTGAGCTACTACTAATCGTTTCTGAATGAGTTCTATTTTCTCTTTCGTATGCTGGATCAATTCTGGACCCAAAATCTTTCTTTCACCAACTACTTCCCAACATATTGGAGATCTGCATCTTCTCCAGTACAAAGCTTCATAAGGCGGCATTCCAATACTGGCATGATAGTTGTTGTTGTAGGAGAATTTAACTAATGGCAAATGTTCATCCCAACTTCCTTCAAAATCTAGTGCACATACCCTTAGCATGTCTTCAATAGTTTGAATCATCCTTTCACTTTGACCATCTATCTGCGGATGATACGTGGTACTCATATTCAGCTTCGTTCCGAGACAATCTTGAAAACTTCTCCAAAATCTTGAATTAAATCGAGGATCTCTGTCTGAAACTATAGATACTGGAACTCCATGTCAAACTACAATTTCCTTCAGGTATAGTTGAACCAATTTATCCAATGAGAATCTTTCGTTGATAGGAAGAAAATGCGCTGACTTCGTCAATCTATCAATAATAACCCAAATAGCATCATGATTCACCTTGGTCCTCGGTAATCCAACTACGAAATCCATTGCAATATGCTCCCACTTCCATTCTGGAATGTCCAATGGTTGTATCAGTCCACTAGGCCTTTAATGTTCCGCTTTGACTCGATGGAAAGTGTAACACTTACTTACCCATTCAGCAATCTCTTTCTTCATACTTGGCCACCAAAAGTTTTCTCTTAAGTCTCTGTACATCTTCTTACTTCCGGGATGAATTGAGTATCCGGAGGTATGAGCGTCTCCAAGAATTTCGTCTTTCAGCTTGGCTACATTGGGTATCCTTATTCTGGAAGAAAATATTAAGATTCCTTTATCATCCTTTTGACTCCCTTTCTCTTCTCCTGTCAACTCTTCTTGCTCATGGCTCAGTACTTCTTCCTGACATCTTCTTATCTTCTCTAATAGTTCTAGTTGAAAAGACATTGCACATAACATATCTGTAGACATACTTGAAATACTGACCTCTATTTCAAGCTTCTCAAATTCCTTGATCAATTCCTCAGATGAAATGATCATGTTTAACCTTTCTTTCCTGCTCAGAGCGTCTGCCACCATATTCGCTTTTCCTGGATGATAGTTGATAGTACAGTCGTAATCCTTGATCAGTTCTAACCATCTTATTTGCCTCATGTTCAATTCCTTCTGGGTGAAAATATACTTCAAACTCTTGTGGTCCGTGTAAATCTCTCACTTTTCCCCTTACAGATAATGCCTCTATATCTTCAGTGCAAACACTATAGCTGCCAATTCAAGATCATGTGTTGGATACTTCTCTTCATGTGGTTTCAGCTGTCTTGAAGTGTAGGCTATCACTTTGTCATGCTGCATCAAAACACAGTGAAGATACCAATCTATTCTTTAATTCATGGGAACTTTCCTCGCACTTCTCGTCCCATTCAAATTTCTGGTTCTTTCTGGTGAGCTTTGTCAACGGCGTAGCTTTCTTCGCAAAATCTTGCACGAATCTTCTGTAGTAACATGCCAATCCCATAAAACTTCTTACTTTTGTTGGTGTTTTTGGCCTCTCCCAGTTGATTATGGCTTCAATCTTTGACGGATCTACTTCCACTCCTTTATTGCTAATCACGTGCCCAAGAAATTGTACTTCTTTTAACCAAAATTCATACTTGGAAAACTTTGCGTACAATTTCTCCTGTCGCAGTGTCTCTAGAACTATCCTTAAATGCTCTGCATGCTCTTCTTCTATCTTGGAGTAGATCAGAATGTCGTCTATGTACACAATCACAAATTTATCCAAATACATCTTGAATACTCGATTCATTAGATCCATGAAAGCTGCTGGTGCGTTAGTTAATCCAAATGCCATCACTAGAAACTCATAATGCCCATATCTGGTTCTGAATGCGGTCTTCAGAATGTCTTCTGGCTTGATCTTCAGTTGATGATATCCAGATCTTAGATCAATCTTAGAAAATCATACAGCGCCTTTCAGTTGGTCAAACAAATCATCGATCCTCGGCAACGTATACATGTTCTTAATGGTCAGCTTATTCAATTCTCGATAGTCAATACACATTCGCATGCTTCGATCTTTCTTCTTGATAAATAACACTGGTGCGCCCCACGGAGATACACTGGGTCTTATAACTCTTTTCTCCAAAATATCTTGCAGTTGAATTGCCAATTCCTTTATCTCCACTGGTGTCATTCGATACGGAGCTTTAGAAACTGGTTCTGTTTCGGGTGCTAAATCAATCACAAACTCGATCTCTCTATCTAGAGGTAATCCTGGAAGATCGTCTGGAAAGACATCTGGAAATTCATTGACAACCGGAATAGATTCTTGTGATGGTACCTCTTTGCTGGTGTCTATCATATGGGCCAAATACGCCTCGCAATTCTGACGCAGTAACTTCTTTGCTTGAGCTATCGTTAAGAACTTCTTTTCTTTCTTACTCCCTCGAAATATTACCTTCTTCTTATTATCCAATGTCTAAAGTCTCACTTTCCTATTCTTACAATCAATCTGAGCGTTATTCTCTGACAACCAATCCATTCCTAAGATAATATCAAATTCTCCCAACTTAAAAGGTATCAAGTTGGCATAAAAATGATGTCCCGCTATCTCGATATCACACTTCAGACACACTCGGTCGACGGGAACTTGATTCTTATTAGCTAGTTCTATCATTAATGCTTGTTCTAACAATTCAACTTTGCAATGCAATTTACCAACAAAATCTTGAGAAATAAATGACCTTGTAGCTCCAGAATCAATTAAAACTTAAACATCTATGGAGTTGACTGGAAGCGTACCTGCAACCACATCTGAACTTTGGACTGCATCCTTCATAGTCATGTTGAATGTTCTGGCTTTGGGTTGAGCTGGTGGTCCTTCAATCCTTGGTACATCCTGAGATAGAGCACCTGTAATCCTTAGTGTGTTGCTCGTAGTACCTTATGTTGGGAAATTTCTGGCAATATGTCCTGGCTTCCCACACTTATAACAACCAGTTCCCACATTCTGACCTTGGGTTGGATTTTGACACATATTAGCAAAGTGTCCCTTCCTGCCATATTTGAAACATGTCATATTGGCGTTGCAATTCCCAAAGTGCTTCATATCATAAAACTGGCAATCCGGTACTGGTGGATGATTGGGCATCTGCTGATTTGAATTCTAAAAACGGTTTCCTTGTCCTCCATTTCCTGATTGAGGTCTTCTGAATCCCACATTCTTGTTACCTTAAAAATCTGGCCTTTTGTTGAAACGGCCTTGAAAATTTCCTTGTTGTTGACCTCCTCCTGAGGTTTCTATTTTCCTTTTCTTTCCATCCTTTTCCCTCTGAGACATGTCGCTTCTGCTTTCGATCACAATCACTTTCTGAACCACTGCCACATATGAAGTCAATTCAAACATGGCCACTCTGTTCTGAATCCAAAATTTCAATCCCTGTTCGAACCTTCTTGCTTTCTTTTCATCTTTATCAACCTGTTCTCACACGATCCTAGCTAACTCAGTAAACTTAGCTTCATACTCAGCGACAGTAAGATCACCCTGTGTCAGGTTCAAAAACTTGAGCTCCATTTGATTCTTCATGTACCTCGGGAAATACTTCTCTAAGAACATCTGTATAAACCTCTCCCAAGTTACAACTTCACCTCCTTCCAACGCTCGAGTGGATTCCCACCAATAGTTTGCCTCGCCCTTCAGAAAGTAGCTTACAAACTTGGTCTTCTGTTCATCTCCTGCTCCAAATAAGTCAAAATCCTTCTCGATCTCTTTAAGCCATACATTGGCTTCCATGGGGTCAGAACTTCCCTTGAATTCAGGTGGCTTCACAGCTTGAAACTGCTTAAAAGTCACTGCAGGTGGTGCTGCTGCTTGCTGTTATTGCTGTTGCTACTGTTGTTACTGATGCGTAAGATGCAACATCTGTTGCTGCATCAGTCCTAACATCTGGACAATCGCTGGATCTGTATGACTATCGGTACGATCCTCTCCTGAATTACTCCTTCTCTTTGGTTCCATTATTTTGATAAGAAACAAGCAATATATATAATAATCTGTCAAGCATTGTGTCAAATATGTAGCAATTCTTTAGCATATCAAAATTCTCGAGCATTATCTTTTTTCAAAATATCATAAACTTGCCACCATATTAACATATGCGACATGATTATCACATAATCATGTTTATTATCTCAAGAATGATAACACAAAGAAAATTTTATGAAGAATTATCCAAACCTCTTAAACTCTTGCTCAAAATCTCAAATAAACCAACAAATGGTGGATAGGGTTGTAACACAACCTTCTAACCTCTTTTATCAATTCTTACTACTCTCAGAATCCAACAAAATAGCAACAAATTGGCACAAAGGCCAAGAGCCAAATGCAAAACAGGGTACCTGAATAACTAAAATATAACCTAGCCCGAAAATCTAAATTTAACCCTATAAGAGCTAAACTACACGTGCTTATCTTATGTGATCTTCCTATGACTCACTTATGACAATCCTAAGCCTGTTTCAGTGACCATAACCTATAGCTCTGATACCAACCTGTGACACACTCTAAACCCGGGGTCTAGATTTCGGGGTTACTAGCCGATAAACAAAACTAAAATAGGAACAACAGAATAATATAATAGATATGACCCATTGCATGCAACTGGATCGATCACAGGTTATAGTATGGAACATGCACTAATACAAACCAAGTGTTATTACAAACCATAAGTTTAATTAGTTTTACAAATTATTCAAATTTTATTACAAACCTCTAGACTATTCAAGCGTCCCAAACTGACTACCTGGAAAACACACCAAACTATCTACAAGTACACTTCTCCTGATCTAACTTGGAATTCAGGCCTGCTCTGACTTAGCTGAAAGATTAGAATAATAAATAAGTATGAGAGAAAGAAAAGCTCATCAAGCAGTATAAGGTGTACTTGAAATGGTCAACCACATTTTGATATAAACTGAACAACAGGATAAAACCAGTGATATTCGATCAACAATAAATGCTAAACAAGCTATCGGCAATAAAAGATAATTTTTAGATTGGAATCTAACTCCGACGGACGTACTATCACATGCTGATCAGCCCGTGTGATAGCACTGGTTATGGTTCGTAGAAATATGTCCCAACATAGGAGTACTCAAATAAAAAGGCAATATATTTGCCTGTGGCACAAATTGTGTCAAAATATTTCATATAACACTTAGAAATAGCCCTCCGCTGGACCGTCCGTCCCGGTCACTTACGTATTCATCCAATCCATAAAATATTTTGATCAAAGAAGCTGAATCAAACGACATCCTTAACAATATAACTCCCCATTTCTCATGGTCCAGAGCTATCTCAATAACCGATGGCGAAATAACTAGAACAATTAGTTATTCGCTAATCTTAATTCAAAGTTTCACTATATAGAGTAATTTGTATCGAAATGTAAAATGATTAACTATTCTGAACTTCGAATAGTATCGAAATTGAAAGAATAGAGTTCAAAGTCAATGTCACTAAATGATAAGTGAAGATATAGATATTTGCATAACAAGATTTATAATAAACATCACTTGAATAATAAGTGAAGGTAAGGATACTTGCATCATATAATTGGAAATAAACGCCACTTGAACGATAAGTGAAGTCAGGGGTACTTGCATGGTCTGCTCAATAATTTCTTATTATAACCCTGGCTTATAACTGCTGGCTATTGACTCTGTCTAGCCTTTGACTGCACTCCTTGCTACTTGATTCTATAAACAAAAGGACTAATTTAATTGACAGAAACAAACTCAATCGACGTAACTATACGTCTTGACATCTACCCGATCGTTTATAACTAATCATGGCATTTTAAAATTGTAAACAGATAGCATGCATATCACGTAGCACGTAATGATGATATTCATATAACACTTAATCATATATTTCATGCAACACATAAATCAGATAATCAGCTTATAGGTCTCAGTACGTTCAGAATTGAAATCAGGTCAACAATAGTGTTTACCGATCATATACCGACTCAAAAGGACTAACAAATCAAATGACATTGCAATACAAAAGAAATTAGGACTCGAAAGTATTTTTATTGAAAGCATAATGTTTTTCTGAGTCTGTACGCGTTCGGTTCGTATTAAACGGACGAACAATTATTTTATTATGAATAAAATAAGATTTAAATAGATTTAAATTAATTAATAATAATATTAATTGATTTTAAATACCAAAATATAATTTTTAAAAGTTTAAAAATAATTTTTAGAAATTATTTGAATTAATTATAAATAATTTACATTTATTTAACTATTTATAAATGAAATTAATTGATTAAATGATTTAATCAATTAATTAAATTCATAAATAATTAACTAAAATAAATTATAAATAATTAACTCAAATTAGATTTTTGAAAATGATAAAAGAAAATAATTTAGGAATTTAAAATAATTAAGAAAATAAATTTTAGAATTTAAAAATATAAGGAAATGAATTTTTAAAATAAAGTAATTAATTTTTAGAATTTAGAAACAAAGAATTTTGAAATAAAAGTAAAAAGAAATTATTATAACAGGTTTTGAAAATTAGCTTTGGAAATTTTCGGATTGAAACCGGGTTTCAATTAGAACTAACGGGTTGGGGATTCGGGTTATCGGGTCGGATCCGGGTTGGGGAAGAACACTAAGAACACCGCCGGTTTTTCCCCAGATTCCGGCGAGGCGAAATCCGGCGAAACTGTTAGATATATTTGTGATGTCATGTCTAATCTGATTTGTTTAGTTTCAGAACTTACTATTAGAACATAACTGGAAATCAGAGCTTACTGCAGACAGGAAGTTATCAGAATTAAGCCATCATGACTTACATAAGAACTTAAGTGCGGATACACTTCATGGATGAAAAGTGGCTGATTTACAGGAGAGGATCTGGATTAAACAAAAGAAGATATGCTTGGAGAGTTGTACAGCTAAAGGACTACAATAGATAATCTCTTATTGATGTATTTTACGAAATAGAACATATCATATCAATTAGGAGATATCTTGTAACTGTGTAGTATATAAACACAGATTAGGGTTTACACTATATGTGTTATCATTCACGAGAATATTATTCATTGTAACCCTAGAAGCTCTTAGTGATATCATACATCACTGAGAGAGTAGATTAAAACTACTGTAACAGAGTTTGGTATATTGAATAAACTTGTTTTCTGTTACATACTTGTGTTTATAATCGAATTGATTGTAGATACTATATTCAACCCCCTTCTATAGTATCATTGAGGCCTAACAAGTGGTATCAGAGCCAATCTGTTAAGCTTATAAACAGTTAAGATCCAAACAAACAATCAATCATGCCTGATCAATCAAAAACACAAGACCCTCAAGAACCTGCAAAGGTTCAACCCATTCAAAATACCAGTAGATATGAAACCATCAGGGTTCCTATGCTCAGGGTGTCTGAGTACCCTGTATGGAGTGTGAAAATGACTGTGTTTCTGGAAGCTACAGATCCAGAATATTTAGACAGAATTTATGATGGTCCACACAAGCCCACAAAGCTTTCTGTTGCAGTTGGGAATGAGCCACAGAAGATGATTCCCAAAGAAAAGAGAGAACTCACCACTGAAGACATCTCTTCACTAGGCAAGGATGCAAAATTAAGACACTTGCTTCATAGTGCACTTGAAAATGTCATGTCAAACAGGGTGATTGGATGCAAGACTGCAAAATAAATCTGGGATGCATTGGAAGTGAGATGTCAAGGAACCAATGCCATAAAAAAGAACAGGAAGACAATACTCACACAGAAGTATGAGCACTTTGACTCAAAATCAGATGAGTCATGAACTGATACATATGACATATTCATAAAGCTGTTGAATGATCTGTCACTAGTGGATAAGGAATATGATCCAAAAGATTCAAATCTGAAATTCCTAGTAGCTCTTCCTGAAAAGTGGGATTTGAAAGCTACTACAATAAGAGACAACTATGAACTTGCTGATATGTCTCTTGATGAAATCTATGGGATGCTCAAGACTCATGAACTTGAGATGGAGCAAAGAAAGAAGATGCATGGAGGGAAGTCTAAGACAGTTGCTTTAAAGACTGAAGAAAAGCTAATTATCTCTAGGAAGGCAAAAGGAAAGGCTCTCATCATACAGTCTAATTCAGAGTCATCAGATTCTGATAATGATGATTCGGAACTTGAAAACTTATCTGAAGTGGATGTTGATGCAGAGATGATGCAACTGTGTGCTCTTATGGTGAAGGGTATCACAAAGATAGCCTACAAGAAATTCAGAAAGGGTAAGAAGTTTTTCAGGAAAGGTGGAAGTTCTGACAAGAAAGGGTTCAGAAAGACTGAAGGTAAAGGAGGAAAGTCTGACAGAGGAGACAACTCAAATGTCAAATGCTACAATTATGGTGAAAGAGGCCACATCTCTCCTGATTGCAAGAAAGGAAAAGGTGATAAAGGCCAGACACTTATCACAAAGAAGAAAAACTGGGCAGACACTTCAGAATCTGAAGAAGAGGTGAACTATGCCTTAATGGCAAATGCTGATAGCAGTTATGATACTGCTGAACTAAAGGTACCTCTATCAACTCTTGCTTTTGATACAGAAGATATTACTGAGTTGAGATTATTTCTAAAAAACATTTATATTAGCTATAGAGATCAGACTTTAGCGAATGAAAGATTAAAATCTGAAAATCTGAAGTACAAAAACAGAAATAGCTATCTTGAAGAAGAGTTAGTCAAGATGAACACTATTCAGACAGTGAGAGATAATGTTGTGTATGTTAAGAATGAATTGCTTAAACATAATGATTATCTAAAAACTGAATTAGAAAAAGAAAGAGAAATCATCAGGACTTAGACTAATTCAGGCAGAACAACTCAGAATATTCTAAGTAGTGGAAACTGGAAAGAGGGGTTAGGTTATAAAGATGGTAAAAGTGAGAAATGGACTTTGCCAATTAAGCCAATTGCTATCAAACAGACTGAAAAGAAAAAGGTAAATCCTGTTAAATTTGTTGTAAAAACTGTTGTGTCTGATTCTGAAGAGATGAAAGACTCTAAAACAGAAGTTAAAGAAAAGTCAACTTCTGACAAATTAAAACAGGATAAACCAGCTTTGGTAAACATTGGCTTAATGAGAAAGAAGCAGCTTAAGTATAAGCTGAAAGAGATTAAAAATGTGAACAAGGTAAAGGAAGCTAGGAAAAATAGGAATGGAAAGGAAGGTGTGAATAAAAGTAATAATTATATGCACGTTCCTAATGCTCTTAGAAAGAAATGCTATAATTGTGGAAACTCTAACCATCTTGCTTCTTTTTGCAGGAAAAATAAAGATATAAACTCTTTACCTCCTCGATCAGGAGTTAAGAGTTAGTCTGTTAGGTTTAAACCACAAAATCCTTGTTTTCATTGTGGTAGTTTATGGCATTCTATTTATACTTGTAAGGAATATCATAGTTTGTACTATGATTATTATGAAATAAAACCTGATATGAAGTCTGATAAAAAGCATGTTAGCATAAACTCTGAAACTAAATCCGCTGCAAATGCTAACAAACTTAACAAGGCCAAAGGATCGAAGCAAGTCTGGGTCTTTAAAACTAATCAATAGTGGTCTTTGTGATTGTAGGGCAACATGAAAAACATCCTGGTTCTGGACAGTGGATGTTCAGGACATATGACTGGAAATAAAGCCCTGCTATCAGACTTTGTGGAGAAAGCTGGCCCAAGAGTTTCTTATGGAGATGGCAAAATGGGATAGACTCTGGGATATGGCAATATCAATCTTGGGAATGTCATAATTGAAACAGTAGCTCTTGTCTCAAGACTTAAACATATTCTGCTAAGTGTGAGTCAAATTTATGACAGATGTTATCATGTGGATTTCTTTGAAGAACACTGTGAAGTTGTAAGTAATTTTATAGGAAAAGTGGTTATGAAAGGTTACAAACATGGTAACATATATGAAGCCAGACTTTCAACAAATTCTGATGGTTCTGCAATCTGTCTGTTAAGCAGCGCATCAATTAAAGAAAGCTGGAATTGGCACAAGAGACTCTCTCATTTAAATTTCAACAACATAAATGAGCTAGTAAAGAAAGATCTTGTGAGAGGACTGCCAAAATCAATATTTGCTCCTGATGGTCTTTGTGACTCATGTCAAAAGGCAAAACAAAGAAAATCTTCATTCAAGAGCAAAACTGAATCCTCAATTCTTGAGCCTTATCGCTTACTGCATGTTGATCTATTTGGTCCAGTCAATGTTATGTCTATTGCAAAAAAGATATGCTATGGTTATAGTGGATGACTTCACAAGATACACTTTGGTGTATTTCTTGCACAAGAAGAATGAAACTGCATCTACTCTAACTGATCATGTCAAACAGCAGGATAAGTTAGTCAAAGACTCTGTTAAAATAATAAGAAGTGATAATGGCACTGAGTTCAAGAATTCAATCATGGAAGAGTTCTGCAAAGAGCAAGGAATAAAGCAGGAATTTTATGCACCTGGAATTCCACAGCAGAATGGAGTTGTAGAAAGAAAGAACATGACTCTTATTGAAGTTGCACGAACTATGCTTGATGAAGCAAAGCTACCAACCTATTTTTGGGCTGAAGCTGTGCAGACTGCTTGTTTTACACAGACTGCTACACTCATAAACAAGCATGGAAAAACACCATATGAGATGGTGAAGAAAAAGAAGCCAAATCTGAAATACTTTCATGTATTTGGATGCAAGTGTTTTGTTCTTAAGACTCATCCTAAACAGCTGTCAAAATTTGATCTAAAAGCTGATGAAGGAATTTTTGTTGGATATCCACTTTCTACAAAAGCCTTCAGAGTCTACAATTTAAGAACAAGGGTTGTCATGGAATCTATCAATGTATCTTTTGATGATAAAAAGATTACTAGACTTGAAAATTTCAATGATCATGATCAGCTGAGATTTGAAAATGAAGATGTAAATTCTGATTCTTTAAATTCTGATGACCTAAATCTTGATCCTGTAAGTTCTCACGGGTTAAATTCTGATGTCATTGAAACTGTGATAACTGCTCTAAAGGAAAATGCACCTGTTCAGGGGGGAGCAAGCTGATGATCATACCATATCTCAAGACTCTCAATAAGCATCATAACTAGTCACTGGCTCTTCAAGTTATGATTCATCAAGTTCTGATGAGCCAAATTCTGACAATTCTGGAAACTCTAATTCTTCAATTCCTGAAGGATCCAACTCAAATTCTGGAATATCAAAGAGCATAACTTCAGGGGGAGCATCAGAAAATGCTAATGGAGACAGCATGGATCATGGGGGAGGATCCAGTTCTAGAGATCAACTTCCATCTGCAAGGAAGTGGACTAAATCATACACACCTGACTTAATAATTGGAGATCCTGAATCAGGTGTCAGAACTAGAATAGAAACAATAAATGAATGTCTCTATCATTCCTTTCTATCTCAGACTGAACCAAAGAAAGTGGAAGAAGCTCTTCAAGATGCTAATTGGGTGCAAGCAATGCAGGAAGAGTTAAATGAATTTGAAAGAAATAAAGTCTGGACCCTAGTACCAAGACCAAAGGACAGATCAATTGTTGTTACAAAATGGGTGTTCAGAAATAAAACTGACAGTGATGGCATAATACAAGAAACAAAGCAAGGCTGGTTGCTAAAGGTTACTCTCAACATGAGGGCATTGACTATGATGAAACATTTGCTCCAGTTGCTAGATTGGAAGCCATAAGAATCTTTTTGGCTTATGCTGCTCACAAGAAGTTTAAAGTCCTTCAAATGGATTTGAAAAGTGCTTTTCTCAATGGAGAATTGGAAGAAGAGGTATATGTTGAACAACCTCCAGGCTTTGTAGATCCAAAATTTCCAAATCATGTCTACAGGCTTGACAAAACACTTTATGGACTTAAGCAAGCTCCAAGAGCATGGTATGAGACTTTAGCTCAATTTCTTCTGGAAAGTGGATTTCACAGAGGCACAATTGACAAGACTTTATTTTATCTCAACCATGGAAAGGACTTACTTTTGGTACATATATTTATTGATGATATCATCTTTGGCTCTACCAATACAAAACTTTGTGAAAGATTTTCCAAGTTAATGCAGTCAAGATATCAAATGAGTATGATGGGAGAGAGTTATTTTCTGGGACTTCAAGTCAAACAAATTGAAGAAGGTACTTTTATCAGTCAATCCAAGTACACCAGAAACTTACTCAAGAAATTTGGAGTGCAAGACATTTCTACTGCATCAACTCCCATGGCCACTGCCACTAAGTTAGATAAAGATACTGGAGCATCAGTAGATATTACTAACTACAGAGGTATGACTGGCTCTTTACTGTATTTAACTACAAGTAGACCACATATCATGTATGCTACCTGTCTCTGTGCAAGATTTCAGGTTGATCCAAGAGAACCTCATCTAATAGCTGTGAAATGAATTTTCAAGTATCTAAAGGGTATAGCTGATCTAGGATTGTGGTATCCTAGGGAATCATATTTTAAGCTAATTGGTTACTCAGATGCAGATTTTGCAGGATGCAAAATAGACAGAAAAAACACTAGTGGAAGTTGCCATTTTTTTGGAGGTAGATTGGTTTCTTGGTTTAGCAAGAAACAGAAATCAATTTCCACATCAACTGCAGAAGCAGAATATATTGCTGCGGGAAGCTGTTGTGCACAGATTCTTTGGATGAAGAATCAGTTATGATACTTATCATTAAACATCATATATAACATGTTTACAAGTGAGTAAGTCACAACATCAAAATTACTAATTTTTCCAGCAAATACTTTAATAAAAGAGTCACAGAGAAAGATCCACTCCTTTTTGAGGCCTTTTCTTCTAACATCACCTAGCTTGGTGGGGTCAAAAGCATAGCCCATAGAACTGAGCATGGAACTCACATCTGTGTCTATGTGTGGAGTTAGTGTATTATTCTCGGGCAATTGAAAACAAGCACAAATTATATCACTATTTATGCAGTAATTTGTACCTTTAAGAGTAAAGGTAATGGTTTTGTCACTTGTGTTGTAAACAGCAGTGGTCCATATCTCTTCAACCACTTCGCAGTAGATAACAGGAGACTCTAGCATAGCATACTTCAGTTTGCAATTTCGAATGAAATCCATCACTTTGTAATAATCTTCAGAAGCAGCAATCTCCTTATTCACTAATGCGACGAAGTTGTTCTTTTCATACACAAACCCAGATTGGGACATGATCTTGACTACTGGTGCCATTGCTGAGAATGAGAGTGATTTGCAGAGAGAAAAATATTTTGCTTTGGAGAAGAAAGAGTTAGGGAAATTGCTTGAGAAAGATTGAAGGAAAGAATAGAAATAAAATAATCTTATATACTTTTTCGGAAATAAACTGTCAAAAAGTAAAAAGTAAAATAAAGTAACCAATCAAATTAGCCCAAAATTGCCATTTAAAAATAAAGAAAACTATCAAAATTCTAAGATTATCCGTTGAAATATACATACAGGCTATAAGTAAATTCGACGGATAATGCTTAAAATTAATGGTTAAGATTGAGTGCAGTTCAACGGATAATGATAAAAGTACCCAGAGTAATAATTGATACTTCGACGAATGATATAATTCAATGAATATTCATTTTCAACAGATAATGAACATCCGTCGAGATATAAATTGTAACTTAGCAAAAATTTTATCTTTTTCAGGAAATATCAAATTTTACCCTGACTGCATTCCAATTTGCTTAGACATCAAAACGAATTAAGAGTAATTAAGCACACCTAGCTCACTTACCAACCTAGTAAATATTGATTCATTAGTGGTTTAATGAAGATGTCTGCAAGTTGCTTCTCACTTGGAACAAAATGAAATTCCACAGTACCATTCATGACATGTTCTCTAATGAAGTGGTACTTAATGTCAATGTGCTTGGTCCTTTAATGTTGTACTAGATTTTCAGTAATTGCAATGGCATGTGACGCACTCCGAACCCGAGGTCTAGATTTGGGGGTCATTAGCCGATAAACAAAACTAAAATAGGAACAACGGAATAATATAATAGTTATGACCCCTTGCATGAAACTGGATCGATCACAGGTTATAGTATGGAACAGGCACTAATACAAACCAAGTGTTATTACAAACCATAAGTCTAATTAGTTTTACAAATTATTCAAATTTTATTACAAACCTCTAGACTATTCAAGCATCCCAAACTGACTACCTGGAAAACACACCAAAGTATCTACAAGTACACTTCTCCTGATCCAACCTGGAACTCAGGCCTGCTCTGCCTTAGCTGAAAGATTAGAATAATAAACAAGTATGAGCAAAAGAAAAGCTCAGCAAGCAGTATAAGGTGTACTTAAAATGATCAACCACATTTTGATATAAACTGAACAATAGGATAAACCAGTGATATTCGATCAACAATAAAAGCTAAATAGACTATTAGCAATAAAAGATATTTTTTAGATTGGAATCTAACTCCGACGGATGTACTATCACATGATGATCAACCCGTATGGATCATGGTTCGTAGAAACATGTCCCAAAATACGAGTACTCAAATAAAAAGGCAATATATCTGCCTGTGGCACAAATTGTATCATAATATTTCATATAACACTTAAAAATAGCCCTCCGCTGGACCGTCCATCCTGGTCACTTACGCATTCATCCAATCCATAAAACATTTTGATCAAAGGAGCCGAATCAAACGACATCCTTAACAATATAACTCCCCGTTTCTCATGGTCCAGAGCTATCTCAACAACCGATGGTGAAATAACTAGAACAATTAGTTATTCACTAATCTCAATTCAAAGTTTCACTATATAGAGTAATTTGTAGCGAAATATAAAATGATTAACTATTCTGAACTTAGAATAGTATAGAAATTGAAAGAATAGAGTTCAGATTCAATGTCACTAAATGATAAGTGAAGATATAGATATTTGCATAATAGGATTTATAATAAACATCACTTGAATAATAAGTGAAGGTAAAGATACTTGCATAAGATAATTGGAAATAAACGTCACTTGAACGATAAGTGAAGTCAGGGGTACTTGCCTGGTCTGCTCAATAATTTCTTATTATAACCCTGGCTTATAGTTGCTGGCTACTGACTCCGTCTAGCCTTTGACTGCACTCCTTGCTACTTGATTCTATAAACAAAAGGACTAATTTAATTGACAGAACCAAACTCAATCGATGTAACTATACGTCTTTACATCTACCCGATCGTTTATAACTAATCATGGCATTTTAAAATTGTAAACGGATAGCATGCATATCACGTAGCATGTAATCATGATATTCATATAACACGTAATCATATATTTCATGCAACACATAAATCAGATTATCAGCTCATAGGTCTCAGTACATTCAGAATTGAAATCAGGTCAATAATAGTGTTTACCGATCATATACCGACTCAAAGGACTAACGAATCAAATGACATTGCAATACAAAAGAAATTAGGATTCGAAAGTGAAAGGCATATGTCATATCCTATTTGTTTATTCGAGGATTTAACTCAACTCAAATAAGAATGTAACAAGTAAATAGTAGATCTACCGTCAAAGACATCTCTCAAAGTAACATCTGTCAAAGGATTCAGAAACAATGTTCATCTATAAACTTGAGGAATTACTTCACTGGAAGAAGTTCAAGAAATTGATCAAGCCTCAGTGATATAAATCAAGATTGTGGATTTAATCAAGTGACAGAGATATTGTCAGGGTATCAAATAATTACAGGGATTTAATCTGAAGAAAATCAAGTTATTAAAGTCAAGACATGAAGAAACGTCACGGAAGTTAGTCACTCATGAACCAGACAGTACATCGAGTGTCAACATTGAAGTGGTGGAATTGATATATAATTTTCAGAAGATTTTCAGAAGAATGGTTGTTGTTCAAGAGTAGTATTAATTTTAATTAAGTCATGTAATTTAATTAGGAAAATAAATTATATCTGCAAAGATTAATTTATTGATTAATTGAATTAATTCATTAATTAATTCTGAATTAATATTATGAATTTTCAGAATTGATTTTGAATTTATATTCAATATTAATTCAACAAGACAATCAATTGAACTGGTATGACAATCAATTGTCATACCGAAAGTCATACTAGTTCAAATGGATTGTCATACCGAAAGTTCTACCAGCTATGGGATTGTCTTGCTAGTTCAAATGATTATCTCACCGATTGTAAGTCATATGTCATAGCCTATTTGTATACTCGAGGATTCAACTCAACTCAAATAAGAATGTAATAAGTAAATAGTGGATCTACCGTCAGAGAGATCTCGCAAAGTAATATCTGTCAAAGGATTCAGAAACAAGGTTCATCTACAGACTTGAGGAGTTAATTCACTGGAAGAAGTTCAAGAAATTGATCAAGCCTCAGTGATATAAATCAAGATCGTGGATTTAATCAAGTGACAGAGATCTCGTCAGAGTATCATTAATTACAAGGATTTAATCTGAAGAAAATCAAAGTATCAAAGTCAAGACATGAAGAAACGTCACGGAAGTTAGTCACTCATGAACCAGACAGTACATCGAGTGTCAACGTTGAAGTGGTGGAACTGATTCATATATTTCAGTGATTTTCAGAAGATATTCAGAAGAATGGATGCTGCTCAAGATTAGTATTAATTCTCTATTAATTAATTAAGTCATATAATTTAATTAAGAAAATAAATTATATCTGCAAAGATTAATTTATTTGATTAATTGAATTAATTGATTAATTAATTCAGAATTAATATTAAGGTTTTTCAGAATTTTTAATTGGTTAAAATCTGTTTTAATTCCAAAAAGACAACTGATTGTATTAGTATGACAATCGGTATGACAATCAATAGTCATACCGAAAGTCATGCTAATTCAGTTGATTGTCTTACCAGAATTATTATTAGATTAAAATCACTTATTAATTCAGTAAGACAATCTGATTTAAACTACTATGACAATCGGTATGACAATTGATAGTCATACTGAAAGTCTTGCTAGTTCATTCTGATTATCTTGCTAGTTCTAAGGATAGTCCTACCGACTGTCTTGCTGAGCTCAGGATTGTCTTTCCAGTTCATTTTCATTCGGTTGGTTGATAAAAGAAGCAGAAGCAGCCATTCAACATAATATTCATACAGAACACAAGTCAAAACAAGAACACAACAGAAAAGAAAAAGAAGAAAAATATTTCATCCTTCATCTGCAAACTTCAAGATTAAATTTCTAGATTGTAAAGTTAAATCCAATCAACTAGAAATCTTTATCTTGTTCTTGTGTAACAATCTAGCGGATCAAAATCCCTAGAACTTAATCTCAAATCGCGTTTAGCATTTGATTCTAATTATTACAAAAATAGAAAAAGTTCATGTCGAATTTATTCTAAATTTGTGATAATTAATTCGAGATTAATTCCTTGTAATCGATACAGTTGTTGTAAGACCTTTCAAGTTTAATAATATTCTTATTTAACTTGAATTTTGTTTCATATTTTTTTATTCCGCATTTATCGATTATTTGGTGATGTTTGTATTCAACCCCCCCTTCTACAAACACATTGGGACCTAACACCGATTGTCTTGCTAGTTCAATCAATTATCATGCCGATTGTCTTGCTAGCTCAACAGATTGTCTCACCGATTGTCTTGCCAGTTCATTCGACATCTGTTGATTTAATTATTAAAAGACAACAAAAGCAGACATTCAATTGACCTACCATCATTCAATACAGTTCAACCAACTCAAGAACAAACAGAAGCAGCAGCCGCAAAAATAGTTTATCTCTCAACTGCATTTCAAGTTCATTAATTTCTAGTCATTAAAGTTAAATCTAAACCACTAGAAATCATTCTCTTGTTCTTGTGTAACTATCTAGCGGATCAAAATCCCTAGAACTTAATCTCAAATTGCTTCTAGCATTTGATCTTTTTATTTCAAAAATAGAAAAAGTTCATGTCGAATTTATTCTAGATTTGTTATAATTTATTTGAGATTAATTCCTTGTAAATGATACCGTTGTTGTAACACCTTTCAAGTTTAATAATAGTTTTATTTAACTTGAATTTTGTTTCACTTTTTTATTCCGCATTTAAAAAAAAACAGTAAAGTTTGTATTCAACCCCCCCTTCTACAAACATATTGGGACCTAACAATTGGTATCAAAGCCTTCTGATTAACGAACAAATCAAGATCCTAGACTTTTGTGATTCTTCCACTCCTTGAATTTTTATTTATTCAAAAATTCATAATGACTTCACAAAAAGTTGGAACCGTTTAAATTCCACTGTTCGATAAAGAAAATTATATTATGTGGAAGAAGAAGATGCTCTTGTTCTTACAAGTTGCAAATCCCAAATATCTGGACGTGTTAAAGAAGGGTCCAAAAATTTCGATGGTTATTGAACCAGAGGTTATAAAAGATGATGTTGTAATTACCAAAGCTAGAACCTATGTAAAAGATCCTGATGATTTTTCTCCTGCTGAAAAGGAAGAAGCCTCCTTGGATGCCAGCCTTCAATTAATTTTAGTTGATTCCCTTGATCCCTTGATGAACAGACATGTGAAGAACTGTAAAAATTCCAAACACATCTGGGAAACTATTGAGGTGATTAATGAAGGCACAGAGGAAGTTATGGAGAAAAAGTTAGAGATCCTAACCTCTGAATATGAACATTTTAAGTCCAATCCAGGAGAAGGAATTACTGAAGTGTTCGAGAGGTACAATGCTTTGATCAACAACCTGAACATAAATGGAAAATACTATTCAATCAGGGAGGTCAACAAAAAGTTCCTTTTAACACTGCCAACTCATCTTGAACATAGAATCACTGCCATAAGAGAAGCGAGATACTGAATGAGATTTCTTTGGAAAGGCTCTATGGTGTGTTAAAAACCTATGAGTTGGAGCAAATTCAGCAGAAGGAAGTCTACGGGAAAGGTAGAGTGGTCAGTACGTCTACTGCTCTAGTAGCTGAACAACAACAACAACACCAACAATCTCAACAGTCAGAGAGAATGTTAAAGTCCTCCAAGGCTGAGGAAAATGTGATAGTAGCAGAATTTGACCCTCCTACTACAAATCAATCTGGTGATGATTTTTACTCCTTGGAAGAGCTGGAGCAATTGGAAGATGAATCAATGGCCCTGATTGTCAAGAGATTCTCTAATGTCAGATTCAAGAGGAATCCCAAGTTTAAGTACAAGTCCAACTACAACAGATTCCAGAAAGGTGGATCTTCATCCTCTAACACCAGCAGTGATGGATACAAAACAGGAATGGTTGATCGAAGCACCATTCGATGCTTTAACTGTAATGAGTTGGGACACTTTGCCACAGAATGCAGGAAGCCAAAGCAAGGTAGGAAGAACTCTTATGATTCAAATCAGAAGAGTAAATCGGAAAGGTCTTATCTGGCAAAGGGAAGAAGGTGGGATGATACTGACAGTGAAGATGAAGAAGTTGAGAATCTTGCTCTTATGGCTATTGATGGAAACACTTCATGGTCAAGAAAAGAGGTAAAATTTACTGATGCTGAATTAGTTTTTCATCTAGGAGGTTCCTTAGATTGTGCTCTTCGTGATAATGAAATGTTAATTCAATAAATCAAAGATCTTGAGAAAGAGGTTAATGAATTAAGACTTATGCACATTAATCAAGACAAGTTAAATGAACAAGTATCTTTTCTAGAGAATAGAGTTAACTGTTATAAACAACTCGAAACTATTCTCAAAGATAAGATCACCGGTCTTGAGACTAAGGTTAAAGCTTACTTTAATTCTTGCTCGAAGGCTAAAGAGTTCTACAATAAGCAAGCTATTAATCAAACATCTGGAGTAGGATATGATTACAATGTTGCTATTGGAGAATTAGGCATAAACTCCTCTCCTCATGTCTGTGCTAAAGGTAGGGAAGTACCACATTTGCTTAAGGGTGTTGATAAACTCCTCTATAAAGAATCAATTGCTGAACCATTTGATGAGACCTCCTTTATTATTCAAGAAGAAATACGTGCTGAAGATCTTGCTAATGAGAAGGTTGTTTCCAAGCCAAGTGTGTCGAAAGCTTCAGTCAAATTTGTGAAAGCAACTAAGACTAACTCAGACACACATGAGTTGGATAACAAAAATGCCATGTCTACCATGCATAATTTGCCTGTTGTTAATTTCCTCTCATAAAGTATGTGTTAGGAATATATGTGCATTAGTTTGATGATATGTTTAACAAAACACTTAAGTAGAAATTTAGTGTCTGTAGCCTCAACGGATAAGACCACTTTGGCTATCCGTTGATGGTGTAGCTTTACTTAGAAATAAGTCTAGTATTGTAGCATATTTCAGTCTCTGTATTTAAAATTGTAATTCTTAGAAGTTGAGAGAAACTATGAGTCATGTTGACTACTAGATGATATGCAGATAGGAAGGCCAATTGTAAATATTTCATGCCTTGTAATTTTGTATAAATGAAGTGGTATCAACGGATGACTTAAAGACCTTCAACGGATGAGAAGCTAAGCTTCAACGGATGTCTCTAAAGCTTCAACGGATAACATCCTTCAACGGATGAGAGCATCAACGGATGAAAGCTTCAACGGATAACATCCTTCAACGGATGAAGTCATCAACGGATGAAAGCTTCAACGGATGTTCTGCTAATTAGCCGTTGATAAGTGGTAGTTGTACCTACAAACAGAGGCACGTGGGTTGACAGAGAAAACCTGAAATGTGGTAGCCGAATTTCAGGATCAACAGAAAAAGCAGCCGTTCTTCTTTAGTACAAAGTTGCAATAGTCAACAAAGTACTTGAGTGAACAGGAAAAGAAGCAAGTGAAGAACTTATTTTACTATTGTAATTTTATATTGTTTTTCACTTGTACACATGGTAATATATATAAACCAAGAAGAAGCTAGTAATTAGAGAGAGATTTTCCAGAGCTGTTAAGAAATATCTTGAGAGAAAATTCATCTAGTTTGTACTAGGATGCAGCTGTGATCAACATTGTTGAACACAGATTTTCTAATATACCATCTCTGGTGGAACAACAAATCCACCAGAAAAGTTTTTAAAGTTTGTTGTGTTCTTTACATTTTGTGTTTGAATATATATCTGTCTGCATTAGCTCAAAGCAATTCATACACTTGTTCATCTAGAACACACTGCTTTAATAAACTTCTCAAAACCTGAAAAAGTTTTGAGATTTACATTCAACCCCCCTTCTGTAAATCTCATTGTTAGTCCTCTAGGAATAACAATTGGTATCAGAGCAAGCTCTTGACACACAAAGAGTTTAAAGATCTTGGAATCTAACAAAGATGAGTAAGAAGGATATTGGAGTAAAGATCCCAGTTCTTGACAAAGACAGTTATCACCACTGGAAGGTGAAAATGCACCTTCATCTACTCTCCCAAGATGAAGGTTATGTAAACTGCATTGAGAATGGTCCTCACATTCCCCACAAAGTAGCCACAGTTGCTACGGCCACAATTGCTGTTGGTCAATCCATTCCAAAACCTAGAGCAGAATGGACAATGGAAGACACAGAAGAAGTCCACAAGGATAAGAAGGCTATGAACATTTTGTTTAATGGTCTTGACAAGGACATGTTTGATAATGTGATAAATTGTTCAACTGCCAAAGAGGTTTGGGACACAGTTCAGCTGCTGTGTGAAGGTACAGAACAAGTAAAAGAGAACAAAATGCAGCTTCTCATTCAACAGTATGAGTACTTTCATTTTGAAGAGAATGAATCTTTAAATGACACATTCAATAGATTCTAAAAGCTGTTGAATGGACTGAAGCTGTATGGTAGAGTGTACCAGATGAAGGATTCAAATCTTAAATTTTTGAGATCCTTACCAAAGGAATGGAAACCCATGACTGTTTCCTTAAGAAACTCTCAGGATTATAAGGACTTTACTCTTGAAAGATTATATGGAATCTTGAAGACTTATGAACTAGAGTTGGAACAGGATGAGGTATTGGAGAGGGGGAGAAAGAAAGGAGGTTCAGTTGCATTGGTAGCTGAAAATGAGAAAGCATGCAGAAAAGAAACTGTGAGATCTACATCAAGCTCCAAAGATGGTGTAAGAAATCCAGAATCAGACAAGGGTAAAGAGCAAGTTGCTGAAAATGAAGACAACTCCAGTCAAGATGACTCTGATGGTATTGATGAGCATCTTACATTTCTGTCCAGGAGATTTGCAAAGATGAAGTTCAGGAAAAACACTAGAGCCACTAAACCCTATAAGAACATGGTGGACAAATCCAAGTTCAAGTGTTTTAATTGTGGTATAAGTGGACACTTTGCAAGTGAGTGCAGAAAGCCAACCTCTGAAAAGAAGAAATTTGAACAAGTAGATTACAAAAAGAAATATTTTGATCTGCTCAAACAGAAGGAAAGGGCTTTCATTACTCAAGAAAAGGACTGGGCAGCTGATGGAGATGAAGAGGATGAAGATGTGGATTATGTCAACCTTGCTCTCATGACTGATTCTGAAGAAAACGAAGTTAGTTCATCAAGCAATCAGGTAATCACTACTGATTTAACACAGCTTACTAAAGAAGAGTGCAATGATGCTTTCAATGACATGTCTACTGAATTGTATCATTTGCGTGTGTCTCTTAAATCCCTTGCTAAAGAAAATAGTAGGATCAAAGAAAACAATCTGTTTTTAAGCAATAGAAATACTGTGTTAGAAAATAAGTTGATTGACCTAGAGAAAACCAAATTGCATTGTATATCTGTTGAGAATGAACTAGCTGAATCTGTTAAGAAAGTAGAAATACTTTCCAATCAATTAGAGAAAGAGCAAGAGGTGATTAAAGCCTGGAAAACATCTAGGGATGTAAGTGCTCAAATTGCCAAAGTCCAAGGAATTGAATCATTCTGTGAAACTGCCTGGGATAAAAATAAAAAGAAACTGGAATTAATTGATGGACTGTCAACGGATGTGGAATCAACGGATGATGAAAGTTATCCGTTGAAGGAAGAAAAGGAACATCCGTTGAAGGTTCCTCAATTAAAACAGGCAGATGTTTCTAAAAGAGAAAATCTAAAGAAACTCAACAAAAAGTTTGGTTCAACTTCAAAGAACTTTGTCAAAGAAGAAGCAAGCACATCCAAAGATGTCAGAAAGGTGAATGTAGGGCACATGACCTTAGAACAGTTAAATAATAGGCTCAAGATGGTTGAGGATAAAAAGGAATCCAAAAGGAAATCCAACAGAAATGGGAAGGTAGGAGTTAACAAACATAACAATTACACACCTGATAAGTATGCTCCTAGAAAAAGCTGTGTGCATTGTAGTAGTGTTAATCATCTATCTGCTAATTGTAAATCTATTAAGAAATCTCCCATAACTGTACCCTCTTCCATGCCTAACATGTCTGTATCACCTCTACATGCTATGCCTGTTATGTCTCAACAAAATCCTTATGCACATTTTGCAAACATGCCATATTTTAACAATCCTTATCTTGCTGCATTCAGTATGCCTCAAATGCCATACAATATGCCAATGTGGAATAACATGTATGCACAATCCATGCCTAATAATTCTATAAATGTGCTGGATAATGTTGTGACTAACCCTACACCTCAACCAACCACATCTAAGACCAAGGTTGACTCAAACTCACCTAAGTCTAAAGATGCAGGAGGAATGAAGTCTAGGAGAAAGGCTAACAAGAATGGACCCAAGGAAACTTGGGTACCAAAATCAAATTGATTGATTTTGTGGTGTGCAGGAAAATAGAAGAAATCTATGGTACTTGGACAGTGGCTGTTCAAGACACATGACTGGAGATTTCTCCCTGCTCACAGAGTTTAAAGAGAGAGCTGGCCCCAGCATAACCTTTGGAGATGACAGCAAAGGGTTTACTATGGGATATGGCTTGATTTCAACAAGGAATGTCATCATTGAAGAAGTTGCATTAGTTGATGGTCTCAAGCACAACTTACTGAGCATCAGTCAACTATGTGATAGAGGGAATACAGTTTCCTTCAATTCTGAAGCCTGTGTTGTCACTAGTAAGAAAGACAACAAAGTGGTTCTAACTGGAGTTAGAAAAGGAAATGTGTACTTAGCTGACTTCAACTCTACAGATGCAGAATCTATTACTTGTCTCTTCAGCAAAGCAAGTTCAGTTGAGAGTTGGCTATGGCACAAGAAGCTATCCCATTTGAATTTCAAGACAATGAATGATCTAGTCAAAAAGGACTTAGTAAGAGGAATTCCTCTTGTTGAATTCTCAAGGGATGGTCTGTGTGATGCTTGTCAGAAAGGCAAACAAAGGAAAGCATCATTTCAGAAGAAGCTTGAAACAACAATTGATGAACCATTACAGCTGCTACATATGGATTTGTTTGGACCAGTCAATGTATTGTCAATAGCAAGAAAAAGATATTGCTTAGTGATTGTAGATGATTTCTCAAAGTTCTCATGGGTCTGTTTTCTTGGATCAAAGGATGAAGCAAGTGAAATCATTATCAATCACATCAGGCAAGTCAATAATCATCCTGACTTGAAGGTAAGAAACATCAGGAGTGACAATGGAACTGAGTTCAAGAATTTGACATTAAGGCTGTTCTGTGAAGAAAATGGAATCATGCATGAGTTCTCAGCTCCAAGAACACCTCAGCAAAATGGGGTAGTTGAAAGAAAGAACAGATCTTTAATTGAGGCTGCCAGAACAATGCTTGAAGAATCAAAGTTACCAACATATTTTTGGGCTGAAGCTGTTAATTGTGCCTGTTTCACTCAAAATATTTCTTTGATCAATCAAGCTAAAGGCATGACTCCTTATCAGTTGTTCAAGAAAAGAAAACCAACTCTAAACTTTCTTCATGTCTTTGGATGTAAATGTTTTATACTGAGGAATCAATCTGACCATAAAGGGAAGTTTGATGCAAAGGCTGATGAAGGAATATTTGTTGGTTATTCAGCTGGAAAATCTTATAGGGTCTACAATCTAAGAACCAACATTGTTATGGAATCTGTGCATGTTGTGTTTGATGATAAAAAGATTGATGGACTAACAGATGAGGAACATTATGAGAGACTCAAATTTGACAATATTGAAATATATTGTGATGATAGTGAAGAAGAGATTGATGGAGACGACACTTCAAAAGGAATACAAAATTTGCTCCTGGATAATGCACAAAATTCAGCATCCGTTGAAAGACATTGTGCATCATCCGTTGAAGTACTTAATGAAGCATCCGTTGATCATAGCTCATCAACTGATAATCAATTTACATCATTAATTGATGGAACTCCAAGTTCCCTGCAAAGGACCAACAACTCAGGGGGAGTTTCAACTAATCAAAACTCTATCTCACATCATGACAATACTGAGATCACCTCATCTAGAGCTCATCTTCCACCTCAAAGGAAATGGACCAAGAATCATCCCTTTGAACTGATCATTGGTGATGCATCATCTAAAGTGCAAACAAGAAGAGCTACTCAAGATGAATGTCTGTATAGTAGTTTTCTATCTCAGGAGGAACCTAAGAAAGTGGAAGAAGCCTTATTGGATCCAGATTGGATATTAGCTATGCAGGAAGAGCTAAACCAATTTGAGAGAAACCAAGTTTGGAAGCTGGTACCCAAACCAAAGAACAAGAGTCCTATTGATACAAAATGGGTATTCAAAAATAAGATGGATGAAAATGGCATTATCATAAGGAATAAAGCCAGATTGGTTGCTAAAGGCTATTCTCAGCAAGAGGGAATAGATTTTGATGAGACATATGCTCCTGTTGCAAGACTTGAAGCTATCAGAATCTTTCTAGCCTATGCAGCCCATGCCAATTTCAAAGTCTATCAAATGGATGTCAAGAGTGCATTTCTAAATGGGAAATTAGAGGAAGAAGTCTATGTAAGTCAACCTCCAGGATTTGAAGATCCAAATTTTCCAGACTATGTGTATTATCTGTTGAAAGCACTCTATGGACTGAAGCAAGCACCTAGAGCCTGGTATGAAACATTATCAAAATTTCTTTTGGAGAATCACTTCACTAGAGGTACTGTTGATAAAACTCTCTTCTTTAGAAATGTTAATGGCTCTAGTATACTTGTTCAAATTTATGTAGATGACATAATATTTGGTTCTAAAGATAATAAACTTTGTAAAAAGTTTGCTAAGCTAATGCAAAGTAATTATGAAATGAGCCTAATGGGAGAACTAACCTATTTTCTTGGTTTACAAATTAAACAAGTTAGTAATGGAATTTTCATTAGTCAAACTAAATATATTCATGATCTTTTAAAGAAGTTTGACTTAATGGAATGTTCATCTGCAAAAACTCCCATGGCCACTGCCACCAAACTTGAATTAAATAAGACTGAAAGGTCTGTGGACATTACAAGTTATAGAGGCATGGTTGGTTCACTTTTATATTTAACTGCTAGCAGACCAGATATAATGTTTGCTACATGTCTGTGTGCTAGATTTCAAGCTGATCCTAGGGAGTCTCACTTAATTGCTATCAAGAGAATTTTCAGATATCTCAAGGGTACACCAAATTTAGGAATTTGGTATCCTAGAGAATCTGGCTTTGATCTAATTGGTTATTCAGATGCAGACTATGCAGGTTGCAAAATAGACAGGAAAAGTACAACAGGCTCCTGCCAATTCCTGGGAAACAAGCTTGTATCATGGTTTAGCAAAAAGCAAAATTCAGTCTCTACTTCTACAGCTGAGGCTGAATACATTGCTGCTGGAAGTTGCTGTTCTCAAATGTTATGGATGAGGAATCAACTCCTTGATTATGGACTTCATGTTGATAGAATACCTATCTTTTGTGACAACACAAGTGCCATAGCCATAACAGAGAATCCTGTGCAGCACTCAAGGACCAAGCACATTGATATTAAGTACCACTTCATCAGGGAGCATGTCATGAATGGTACAGTGGAACTACATTTTGTTCCAAGTGAACAACAAATTGCTGACATATTTACCAAGCCACTTGATGAATCAACATTCACAAGATTGGTAAGTGAGCTAGGTATGCTTAATTACTCTTAAAATTCATGTCTTCTTTGCAATTTGATGTGAAGCCTGAAATATATTAGTTGCTAGAACAAATTTGACTTTTAACAAAGTTTATTCCATCAACGGATGTTCCCTATCCGTTGAAAGTCGAAATTGCTCTATCAACGGATATTCATTATCCGTTGAAAGACAAGTATATCTCTGGAACTTTTATCCGTCAACGGATAAAGCTGAAGTACCTTTCAACGGATGACAATTTACATTATCCGTTGAAATGTCACATCAGACGTTTGAGGTGTTTCACAGCCGTTGATTCTATTTTCTTAACCGTTGATACCATACATACATCTGTATGTATTGGTTTTAAAGGTAGTTATTAGAATACTTACAGTTTATTCTTAAACGGCTGAAATTCACTAACACCTATTTATTGATTAATCCTTTATTTATTTCTTTTTCTTTGAAAGCATATAAGCCCTTCTGATTGTTCATTATTACTTTACGCTTTCTTAGAATTTCAAGCATTTACCATTTTCTCTCTGCAAAACCTTCAAGTTATTCTCTGCAATTTCTACTCACAACAATGGCACCAGTCGTGAAGATTATGTCTCAATCTGGGTTCATCTACGAGAAGAACAATTTCATAGCTCTGGTAGAAAAGAATGAAGCCCACTCAGATTATCACAAAATGATGGACTTCATCAAAAACTGTAAACTTAGCTATGCAATGCTGGAAGCCCCAACGATTTTCTGTGAAGTAGTTGAGGAGATTTGGACAACTGCTGAGTTCAACTCCATGGATATGACTATCTCCTTCACTCTCAAAGGTAAAAATCACTGTATTAACTGTGATGACTTACAAGCATGTTTTAAATTACCTGAGAACAATGCCATGACACCACACACTGATAGTGATGTATCCAGCATGTTAGATTCCATAGGTTACTCTCTTAACTCTGCTAATTTAGGGGGTATTAGACGAAAAGGCCTTAGGAAAGAATGGAGTTTTCTTGGGGATGCCTTCATAAAGGTTTTCTCTGGGAAAATTAGTAATTTTGATGCCATAACTTCATCTCTTGTTAATATGTTCTATATGCTTGTTTCTGATAGGTACTTTAACTTTAGCAACTATGTGATGCTAGAATTAGGTACTAGATTAGGTAACAAAGCTAATAGACCTAATAACATCTATTATGCTAGATTCTTTATGTTATTGGCTAACCATGTTGCTGAAGGTTTAGTCATTATCAATGAGAATAATAAACTCAAGTGCTGGGCACAAGAGAAAAGAGTTCTTGCAGACTTATTGAGAATGGATCTCAACAGCAGTGTGCAATTGGTATATTTACCAATCATGAATGCACCCCAGGTAGGTGAGGTAATTGCTTCTACAACTCCTACTTCTTCCAACCCCTCTATTTCTTTATCTTCTAGTGTGGCCATGAAATCTGTGTCAATGCCCCAACAGATTTCTACCAAGGTCACCAAATCTAAACTTTCAAAATCCAAGACAAAGAAAACCACCTCTGTTGTTTCTCAAAAGACAACAGTTGTAACAACAACCATTAACCCTGAGGGAAGTGAACAGGGTGTGAGTGGTGAGGGGAGGGGTGAACATCAAAGAAACCCCCAGGATAAGGAAGGAGAGTTGAGTGCTTCCCAAGCTAGCCAAGCCCCAGTTTCTCAAAAAGCTGTGGTGGTTGAAAAGGTTTCTAGCACATCCCTAGTAGCATCCTCCCAAAAGGATGTTACTATTGAAAAGAGTTCCCAACCAGGAACACAGAACAAAAGAGGGAGGGACACTAAAGCCAAACACTCACCTACAAAAGCTTTTATTAGAAGAAAGAAGGCTAGAACCCAATCTTCTACACAGGGTGCACACACTGCACAGATACATCCATCTGTCTCTGTGCCTTCTCAAACTCAGTTTGATGTGACTCCAATAAATGTGGAGTCACAGCCCCATTCTCTCACAATAACTACACATCAATCACCAAATACTTCTTCACCATCTCTGGATGTGGATATGTTATTCCCATCAATTCCTGATTCTCCCTCTTTACAACTCAGGGAGGAGCCCCACTCAAATACAGGTGATCATCATCTTTTAGATGATTTGTTGGATCACCCGCAAATTCTTTCAGATATAATTGAAGGATCTGTATCAACACATATCAAATCAATCTATACAGATTCAACAATTATATCACTTTCAATTTCATCTTCTTTTCCTTCTTCAACGGATATCACTCATCCGTTGACAAGTGGTTGCTCTTCAACGGATAAGCTTAACAGCAGTTATCCGTTGATAACAACAGTTTCAACTTCAACGGATATTCCACATCCGTTGATAGTCTCTACACAAATAACTGAAATGATTCCAAGTGTAGAAGACATGAATACTGTGCAATCACTTTTAGGATTGAGGGCAGGGAGTGAAAATTTGAGTGAGAGGCTGGGTTGCTCCCAGGCAAAAGGAGAGATTGAGAGCACAAAAATGCATGCTATTTCTTCCAGCATGGCAAAAGTCAGTGAGTGGAGTACCACCTTAGAAGGTGAAGGTGAGGGAGTGAGATGTGTGAGCCAGGGGGAGCCCCTGATGCAAGAACATAGAGAAAAAGAGAGAAAAGCAGGTACAGTTGATACAAGGGTGGAACCAGCCATTGCTCATGAGTCAATGATTGTGGATGATGCTGAAAAGGAAAGACAATTTCAGCAACATTACAAAGCTGTAATTGATAACATTTCCTTGGATGCTGACACTTTTACTCATCCTGTCACAGCCTATCAAATGTTGGCTGCTCAGGGCAATGAGGAGGCAGAAAGGACACTACATCTAGTGCACTCAACAGAATCTCTTCAAAGGGATAAAGCTGCTATTAACAGGATGCCTTCTAAAGCTGGTGAGCCATCTGAAGAATTTGGAGTAAATTCTGATGATGATGACTCTATTTCTTCTGATGGAAGCATGAACATAGGGGGAGATGTAGACCCTAGTTCCATTCCTAATCTACCTGAATGGGCCTTGACTAAGGAGCATAGAACAGGTGAATTCAATGTCCACTTGGTCAAACAAATCATCACTATTCAAAAGGCCATTCAGAACACTTCAAATGCAAATATCAAGGCTATCCTCCAAGCTCACCTGGACTCACTGCACCTCATGAAGTTGCAGAAAGTAAAGCAAAATATGAGTCTAGATGATCTCAGGAAGGATATTGCTGACTTGAAATCCTTCACTTCAGAAAAATTGGATTCAGTCATGCCCTATGGTACTTTGCAGGACTTGGTTTCGAGATTGAAAAAGGAATCAGTTACTGAACAAAGGCTGGCCAAGTTGGAAGACAGAGTTCAAGGAATTGAAGACTCTGTGGCCACCCTTCTTCTCAACCAACAATCTCAAACCAATCTCCTAATGCAGCTGGCAAAAGCACAAGGCTTGACCCCTCTCCTTGATGATAACAAAAAGGGGGAGAATAAAAGGGAAGGGGAAGGAGAGCCCTCTACAAAGATTCAGATATCTAAAGTGCTAGTTCCTGCCATCACTACCTCTCCAATCATTCAAATCAAGGGAAAACCTGATGGAATTGATTTGATTCAGCTAGCAGCAGCTGAAATACAAATGAAAGAACAATGGAGGAAAATTGATGAAAGGTTACAATTGGTGTTTGGTTCTACACAAAATAAATCAACATCTGTGAAATTTAGCACAAAGATTGAACCAATCAACATGGAGCTCAAGCCAGTAGGGAGAAATAAGGTTGGAGAGACTTCTTTCAAGAATTTAAAACCTATGGTTCTAAAGCCTAACACTAGATCCAGTATGGACTCCACAAAGAATCCCCTAGACTTTGCTCAGATAAAGGAAGTAGACTTTCCTCTTCCAAAACCTGATGGAGACAAAGTTCTAAGTGCAAGCATCATAAAGAAGAAGGAGACCAAGGACAAGGGTGAGAGAATGAACATGGCCTTTATCTATAGAGAGGGAAAGAGTATCTGTGTGATGCAAGGACATCCCAAATTTCTAAAGGCTAAAAGGGAAGAAACCAGAAGGTTGAAGAAAGAAGCTGTAAAACTCAAGGCTGACAAAAGAGCACAAGCAAAGCTTGAAAAACAGCTAAAGTCAAGCCAAGTTGAAGAAATGAAAGGAATTGAAGTCAGGGGTGAAGAAAAGATTGCTAACTTAGATGAGGTTCTTGGGAGCATATTTGGTGAAAATATGGAGGAAAGAGAGGAATGGCAGAAGGGAAACAGAAGAAAGGCCAAGGCACACAGAAGGAGTGAAGATAACCCTGAAGATACCAAATCTATATCTAAACCACTACCTTCCATACCTGAACCTTTTGTTGCTGATCCCTCTATAAATATCCATGGTGAACCAATCATTCCAAAAGAGGAACCTATTGATTGGGACAACATCACATTGCCTACCTTTGTAACCAATATACCACTACCAAAGAAACAGAAAAGAAAATCTAAATCTACACCTCCCCTAACCTCTAAGAAATTCACTCAAAAACAAAAACCTAACCCTAAGCCACCCATTTCTAAAGATGATTATGTTCACATCTGTGACATAAAAGAAGCTTCAGACATTAATCTCTATCTGGATGAGCTGGAGGAAGTAAGGGGAATAGCTGCCTACAGACAGCTACCAGAGAGATTGGTGTTCAGATATAAGGGAGCTGGGGAAAGAACATGGCCTCTCTACAGGATTCTAAATGAAGGCTACTCTACCTTGATCAGAGTCTTTTCAGCCATCAAAAAGGATTCTGGCTTTACCAGAACAGCCAAGACTGAAATTCTCAACAAGATTGCCAACATAAGGAAGACTTGGAGGGAACCAAATGCTTTGCCCAGAACCTTACTCATACAAGAAAGGGGAACTAAAATTCACAAATCACCTCATTGGTTGATGGAATTTAGAGATGACAAAGGAGTCAGAAGATTTTTCAGACTTGAAGACCAACTCAAGATTGCCAGCAATGAAACTCTCAAGGAAATGCAATCTAAGTTGGATATCAGTGATGAAGATGAAGCTGAATTCTTCAGACAACTCCAACTCCAATTTGAGGAAAATGACAAAGGGCTAGGAAAGAAAACCAGGGAACAAAGAAGAAAATGATGATTTGCTCAGGCTAGAGGAGCACCCTTGGAAATACTGTAAATCTTCAATTACCTCCTAGTACATACACTTTTGCAGCACTTTTATATTTCTACATAGTTTCAATTCAAATATTTGTTAAGTGTTTTGTTATCATCAAGTTAACCCTGAATTTATGCCTACAATTCTTATAGACATAAATAGGGGGAGATTGTTAGGAATATATGTGCATTAGTTTGATGATATATTTAACAAAACACTTAAGTAGAAATTTAGTGTCTGTAGCCTCAACGGATAAGACCACTTTGGCTATCCGTTGATGGTGTAGCTTTACTTAGAAATAAGTCTAGTATTGTAGCATATTTCAGTCTCTGTATTTAAAATTGTAATTCTTAGAAGTTGAGAGAAACTATGAGTCATGTTGACTACTAGATGATATGCAGATAGGAAGGCCAATTGTAAATATTTCATGCCTTGTAATTTTGTATAAATGAAGTGGTATCAACGGATGACTTAAAGACCTTCAACGGATGAGAAGCTAAGCTTCAACGGATGTCTCTAAAGCTTCAACGGATAACATCCTTCAACGGATGAGAGCATCAACGGATGAAAGCTTCAACGGATAACATCCTTCAACGGATGAAGTCATCAACGGATGAAAGCTTCAACGGATGTTCTGCTAATTAGCCGTTGATAAGTGGTAGTTGTACCTACAAACAGAGGCACGTGGGTTGACAGAGAAAACCTGAAATGTGGTAGCCGAATTTCAGGATCAACAGAAAAAGCAGCCGTTCTTCTTTAGTACAAAGTTGCAATAGTCAACAAAGTACTTGAGTGAACAGGAAAAGAAGCAAGTGAAGAACTTATTTTACTATTGTAATTTTATATTGTTTTTCACTTGTACACTTGGTAATATATATAAACCAAGAAGAAGCTAGTAATTAGAGAGAGATTTTCCAGAGCTGTTAAGAAATATCTTGAGAGAAAATTCATCTAGTTTGTACTAGGATGCAGCTGTGATCAACATTGTTGAACACAGATTTTCTAATATACCATCTCTGGTGGAACAACAAATCCACCAGAAAAGTTTTTAAAGTTTGTTGTGTTCTTTACATTTTGTGTTTGAATATATATCTGTCTGCATTAGCTCAAAGCAATTCATACACTTGTTCATCTAGAACACACTGCTTTAATAAACTTCTCAAAACCTGAAAAAGTTTTGAGATTTACATTCAACCCCCCTTCTGTAAATCTCATTGTTAGTCCTCTAGGAATAACAGTATGTGGTGTTCCTAATTGTATGTCTTGTGCTTTTAATTTGATGTATGCTTATTTTAACGGTAAGCATGTTTCTAGTGACAAGACTACTCCTCATCAGCATGTGAATAATAGGAAGCATAATAGGTTTAGGACTGCTAGTCCACCTAAAGCTAGAAAGGAGACATTTGTGCCTAAGCCTAAACAGAAATTTGTTAAGGCTGTTTACAAGGTCAAATGTCCAGTCGTTGAGAAAGTTGAGAACATAAAAGTTAAGAATGTTGTTTTGCCTGATAAAGGCCAATTCTACAAGTATGCCGGACCCAACCAAGTTTGGGTTCCGAAGAAGGTCTAATCCATTTGTATTGCAGGGCATTAAACAGGTGGAACCGGTAGTGTGGATTCTTGACAGCGGATCGTCAAGACATATGACCGGAGATAGAGCCCTGCTATCAAATGTGGTTGAGAAAGCTAGCCCAGTGGTTACCTTTGGAGATAACAGCAAAGGTTTAACTGAGGGATATGGCTGTTTGCAAGCTGGAAATGTTATCATTGAAAATGTGTTTATTGTGAAAGGACTTGAACACAATCTGCTTAGTATCAGTCAGTTATGTGACAAGTGTTGGATTTTTAACGCAGCGGGGTCATGGCAAAACACTTTTACACATACAAAATCCAAATAAAAGCATATAAATCGTGAATAAAAATTCGAGGGATCGAATCTAACCTTTAAAAATAATTCGGAGACAACGATCAGAGATCCTTAGCAGTTGCTCCTCAAGTGTGAAGTACTCCACCGGTATCCACCAAGAAAATGATGTTAAGGAGGAGGAAGGAGGTGGAGAGAATTGGGTTTTCCAAACTTTTTGGGTTTTCGGGTTAGAATAAAAATAGGGTCTATAATAGTGTATTTATAGGCAAAATTTTCAGCTGAAATTTTCCCATAAATATTATTATTATCCAATTTATTATTCTCATTAATAATTAAAACACCTTTTAATCATTAATTCTTTTTCTAAACACTTTAGAAATAATTCTCTCTCTTGATTTAATTTCCAAAAATTAAATCCTTAATTAATAATATTAAGAACTTTTCTTAATTACTTTATAAACAATTAAATCTCATTTAATCAATTATTAAATTTGCCAATTAATTATTTATTTTACAAATAAATAATTATTAGCCATTATTAATTAATTCCTCCACCAATAAATCATTCTCTTTTTATGGTGTGACCCCGTAGGTTCAATATTAAGCCGGTAGTAGAAATAAATAATAATAAAACTATTTTATCATTATTTATATAAATTCTCTAATTTATTAAATATGATTAATTAATTAATCACATTTATTCTACATCGTGAGTGATGCTTCTCAACATATCGCGACTATCCGGATAATATGAATTCACTGCTTAGAATACCAAGAACCTGTCAGTGAATAGTTACCGTACAATAAACTCCTTCTACCCTACAATGTCCCGATTAAATACAAGGCATGGATCTCGTGTCAAGCCTATCTAATTTAATCACTTGCTTACCATTTACTATGCGTAGTTCTATGCAAATAAAAACTCATTTCTAATTTCATTCACTCTGGCCAGAGATTCCTGAACTAGCATAAGTGGATCAGCCTTGAACATTCGCTTCCTTCACTGGAAGGGGTAGATCCTTTATTGATCATACGCTATCTTCGTGTACAAATTCCTATACCCAGAAGAGCCCTAATAATTGTCCCTGGAGACTAAGAACTAAACCAAAGCATAGTTCAGTGTACACAAGATGACTATAATGACCTCAAGTCTAAGGATACTTATACAACTATCACTATGTGAACAACTGCTGACACGTGAGTGAACTCCATCAGTTGTTCAGCTGTGCGAGTCATGTTCAGTGAACTTATTCTATAATAAGCACCTACATACTAGCTATAGTGTCACCACACAAATATCTATGAGAACAGACATCCTTCATAATGAAGCAAGCATAGTATGTACCGATCTTTGCGGATTATTAATTAATAGTTAGTAATCCTATGACCAGGAACTATTTAAGTTTAGAGTTATCATCTTTTTAGGTCTCACTATTATGATCTCATCATAATCCATAAAATGCTTTACTCTAAACTATGGTATATCTTATTTAAACACTTAAATAGATAAAGCCTGTAATAAAAACAAAACAAGTCTTTTATTAATATCAATGAAATCAAAACAGATTACAAAAAAAGTTATTCCTAAATCCTAATTCATGATTGGACTTAGGACATATTCCTTTCAATCTCCCACTTGTACTAAAGCCAATCACTCTGGTATCTAATACCCATCTAGTCTTTATGACGATCAAAGTGACTTTCAGAAAGTAGCTTTGTGAGTGGGTCTGCTATGTTGTTATGTGTGTCAACTCTAATTTAATACAATACAAGAAATGTTACCGCGCTCCCACTAACCCTTTTGTAGACGCATGGTTCATCTTCGTTTTTGATAAAATCAAACTCTTTGATTGTCTCATCAAAATGAATGTTCCATCTTTCGAGAAGCTTGCTTTAAACCATATATGGTTCGCAGTATCTTACACACTAGGTTTTCATTTCTCTTAGAAAGAAAACCATCTGGCTATTTGCCAGATCTCATAGTCGTAGTAAGCAGCAATCGTAAGCAAAATCCGAACTGATTATAACAGGGCTATAGGTAAAAGGTTTCATTAAAGTCAATCCATTGCCTTTGTTTGAATCCTTTTGCCACAAGCCTGGCCTTAAAGGTCTCCACCTGGCCATCTGCTCTAATCATTCTTTCGTATACCGTATACATAGATTCCATTCCGGATTTCATGGCACTATGCCATTTCTCTGAGTCAACACTACTCATAGCCTCATTATAGGTCACAGGGTCGTCATCATCAATGATCGACAACTCATTGTCATTCTCAATGACAAGGCCATATTACCTCTCAGGTTGGCGAGACACACTCCCTGACCTATGAATGGGCTATTCCACAAAAGGTTGTTCAGTCAGAACAGGTGTTTCCACTTGATCCGTAGTAGTTTGTGCTTCTTGAAGTTCATCAAGTTCAATTTTGCTCCCACTGTTTCCTTCAAGGATAAACTCCTTTTCCAAGAAGGTAGCATGTCTGGAGACAAACACCCGATGATCGGTGTAAAAGTAATACCCTAAAGTCTCTTTAGGATATCCCACAAAACTACATTTTATGGATCGATATTCCAGCTTATATGGGTCAACTTACTTGACATAAGCTGGACATCCCCAAATCTTAACGTGTTTAAGACTCGGTTTCCTTTCTTTCCATATCTCATACGAAGTTTGAGGAACAGATTTGGAAGGCACCTTATTCAGTAAATATGCTGAGGTTTCCAATGCATAACCCCATAGGAATACTGGAAGATTTGCATAGCTCATCATGGACTGAACTATGTCTAACAAAGTTCGATTTCTCCTTTCAGATACCAATCTGGAGGAGTCCACTGGGAGACTATACCATTTATTTTGAGATAATCTAGAAACACTTCATTAAAGTATTCACCACCTCGATCTGATCGAAGAGTTATAATACTATGTTTGGTTGTTTCTCCACTTCATACTTATATTCTTTGAACTTTTCAAAGGCCTCAGACTTGTGTTTCATCAAACACATATCCGAATCCAGATCTATCATCTATGAAAGTAATGAAGTATGAAAATCCACCCATGGCTTGCGTAGACATTGGTCCACATACATCTGTGTGTACCATTCTTAGCAAATTTGCAGACCTCTCTCCATGTCTACTAAATGGAGACTGCAATGCCACTATAAAGTGAGATTTTCATCATCCCTTTTCTTTTATTAGTTTGTTCAATCTGAAGTAAATTATGTCACATATATACAGACCATTATTTAAAGTACCACGTCCATAAAGAATATTCTCTCTAAGAATAGAACATTCATTATTCTCAATAATAAATGAAAATCCATCCAAGTCTAACATGGGAATAATATTCCTCACAATCGAGGGAACAAAATAACAATTATTTCAAACAATAGTCTTGCCCGTAGGCCTATGTAAATGAAATGATTCTACATCTTCAGCAGCAACTCTTGCTCCATTTCCCATCAGTAGAATCACCTCCTCTTCCTCAAGAGTCCTACTTCTCCTTGGTCCCTGCAATAATTGCAGACATGAGAACCACAGGCGGTATCTAATACCCAAGTAGAAATTTGATTTAATGATATATTCACTTCTATCATGAACATACCTGAATCAGAAGCGGTAGTCTCACTACCCTTCTTCTTCTTCAATTCTGCAAGGTAAACCTTGCAGTTCCTCTTCCAGTGCCCCACCTTGTTACAGTGAAAGCAAACAACTTTGCTCTTGGGGTCTTCAGCTTTTGGTGGAACCGGCATTTTCTCACCTACTTTCTTCTTCTTGGAAGAGTTCCTCTTCCTTTTCTTAGGATTGGAACCTTCACCAATTAGAAGAACAGAACTCTTCTTAGGGGAAAAATTCGATTCCGCAGTCTTCAACATGTTGTGGAGTTCAGGCAGGATGACATCCAACTTATTCATGTGAAAGTTCACAACAAACTGTGAGAACGAACTCGGAAGCGATTGCAAGACCAAGTCTTGGCTCAGCTCCCCATCCATGGCAAAACCAAGTTGTCCAAGACGTTCAATCAAATTGATCATCTTAAGTACATGGTCATTCACAGATGATCCCTCAGACATCCTACACCCGAACAGCTCCTTCGATATCTCATATCGAGCTGTCCTCCCTGCCATATCATACAACTCTTGTAGATGCATGAGGATAGTGTGAGCATCCATATGCTCATATTGCTTCTGTAGCTCAATGTTCATGGAAGCTAGCATGATGCATTGAGCAACATTTGCATCATCTATCCACTTACGATACACAACATATTCATCATTATGTGCATCACTAGCAGGTTCAGTAGGCTTAGGTGAGTCAATCACGTATTCCAACCTCTCAATCCTGAGAACAATTCTCAAGTTTCAAAGCCAGTCAGCATAATTAGGACCAGTCAATTTGTGAGCATCCAATATGCTCCTGAGTGATAGTGCAGAAGACATAATGTATATTATAAATCTGTAAATGATAAACACATAACAACACTTAGCAAATATTCGATTTCATTTTAAAATACTATATGAATCGGGTCTTTATTCATAAGTGGCTCCCACTAGTTTACCTAATTTATTCAACCCCCTACGTGAAAAATTAAGCATTCATAATGCTAGTGGGAATAGGGATCCTACATTCCATTACACAACCCCGGCTGTGGTACGAAACGCCATGTAATGTTCAATAGGCAGACAACTCTTGTCAATTACATCTAATGTTATTCCCTAATCAAACTTTAGCCTCTTGAATAATTGAGTCACGGTTGTGACACGATAAACTCAATATTCTAAGTCAAGTCTAACCCAACATTCAGTACAATTGAATCAGTCCCCAAAGGCCCGCGGTTGTGGCACGTAACGACCTTTAGATTCTTATTCAATGTACACATCTCTATGTAATAGACAAGTATTTCTTATTTCGAAAACAAAGCCCTCGGCTGTGGCACGAAATGACAATGATTCAAAAATAAGAACTACTTTTCTATCATGTTGGAAGGCTATGACCGACACAAGCCCGTTGTATCATTGGCCAATTACTACTTGATATTATTTAATTTTAGAGGGATTATATTACGTTACAATCATAATCATATTATAAAGAGATTCTTCCTTTTAAATTAAATATTTCAAATCAATAATCAATAATCAGATGATTCCCAGATTGGGTGGAGCATTGTCAAGAGGCGTCACTTAATAACCCTTTCTTACAGATAGAAATCTGTTGTTGACAGAATCATCCTTTCTCTCATATCGAAAATTCATATTCAATTACGTGTTTCGCAAACACGAGAATCTCATGATTGTATTCATAATATTGTTCTTAAGGTTATGAAACAATTTCACTATACTAGGTTGTCTAACAAATGCCTTATGTTCATTTAAGTTCACCTAAATCTATCATCGCATGATAAACTAAGCATATATCACATATATCAACATGAATAAACATCAAGGTAGGCATGTTATATCATCTAGCATATTAGTCTAAGCATTATATATCTCTATGTATCATATGAAGCATTTAAAAGCAATTAAAAACAGTAAAAAAACAGCTTTAAAACACTTCATGGAAATATAAACAGTTCAAAACTTTTATATAAACTAAAATTGATCACTCCATTAGATCCGTCTCGGAAAAATGAATCCAACGGTATATTGCACGACCAAAACGGAGTTACGAAACTCCCAGAAAATCAATTTTAAAATCAACAGAGGGGCTGTAACGCATTACAGGAACGCGTTACAAGCCCTGTAACGTATTCCGGTGATGCGTTACAGCCTTTTAAGCCATTTAAAAGGTGTAACGCATTCCGTGAATGCGTCACAGGTGTGTAACGCATTCCCGGAATGCGTGACACCCCTTTTTTTTCAGCAGCCGTCTTTTTCTTCTCGAACGCCGCGCCTGACAGCGCCTGACAGCCGTACAACAGCCATCAACATACAACAGTACAGAAAACACAGCACTGTGCTCTCTTTACCATCCAACAAAACAAATATATATATATATATATATACTATATATACATATATTTACTTATTTAATTACGAATTTTAATTGTAACAACTTCAAGAATTCATAATAAAAAATCTATACATCCTAAAATTATGAAAAAAATACCCAGACGATCTACAACACTTGTAGAACCCAGATCATCATTCAAAATTATTCTGAGAAACGATTTCTCATCAGACAAAATTAATCCATAATATAACTTGTAAAAATCATAATTAATTCATACAAGCACATAAAATTCTGAAATTTTTACCACAGATCTATATGCATATAACCTAAGCTCTGATACCATTGTTGGTTTTTTAACGCAGCGGGGTCATGGAAAAACACTTTTACACATACAAAATCCAAATAAAAGCATATAAATCGTGAATAAAAATTCGAGGGATCGAATCTAACCTTTAAAAATAATTCGGAGACAACGATCAGAGATCCTTAGCAGTTGCTCCTCAAGTGTGAAGCACTCCACCGGTATCCACCAAGAAAATGATGTTAAGAAGGAGGAAGGAGGTGGAGAGAATTGGGTTTTCCAAACTTTTTGGGTTTTCGGGTTAGAATAAAAATAGGGTCTATAATAGTGTATTTATAGGCAAAATTTTCAGCTGAAATTTTTCCATAAATATTATTATTATTATCCTATTTATTATTCTCATTAATAATTAAAATACCTTTTAATCATTAATTCTTTTTCTAAACACTTTAGAAATAATTCTCTCTCTTGATTTAATTTCCAAAAATTAAATCCTTAATTAATAATATTAACAACTTTTCTTAATTAATTTATAATCAATTAAATCTCATTTAATCAATTATTAAATTTGCCAATTAATTATTTATTTCACAAATAAATAATTATTAGCCATTATTAATTAATTCCTCCACCAATAAATCATTCTCTTTTTATGGCGTGACCCTGTAGGTTCAATATTAAGCCGGTAGTAGAAATAAATAATAATAAAACTATTTTATCATTATTTATATAAATTCTCTAATTTATTAAATATGATTAATTAATTAATCACATTTATTCTACATCGTGAGTGATGCTTCTCAACATATCGCGACTATCCGGATAATATGAATTCACTGCTTAGAATACCAAGAACCTGTCAGTGAATAGTTACCGTACAATAAACTCCTTCTACCCTATAATGTCCCGATTAAATACAAGGCATGGATCTCGTGTCAAGCCTATCTAATTTAATCACTTGCTTACCATTTACTATGCGTAGTTCTATGCAAATTAGAAACTCCTTTCTAATTTCATTCACTCTGGCCAGAGATTCCTGAACTAGCATAAGTGGATCAGCCTTGAACATTCGCTTCCTTCACTGGAAGGGGTAGATCCTTTATTGATCATACAATATCTTCGTGTACAAATTCCTATACCCAGAAGAGCCCTAATAATTGTCCCTGGAGACTAAGAACTAAACCAAAGCATAGTTTAGTGTACACAAGATGACTATGATGACCTCAAGTCTAAGGATACTTGTACAACTATCACTATATGAACAACTGCTGACACGTGAGTGAACTCCATCAGTTGTTCAGCTGTGCGAGTCATGTTCAGTGAACTTATTCTATAATAAGCACCTACATACTAGCTATAGTGTCACCACACAAATGTCTATGAGAACAGACATCCTTCATAATGAAGCAAGCATAGTATGTACCGATCTTTGCCGATTATTAATTACCAGTTAGTAATCCTATGACCAGGAACTATTTAAGTTTAGAGTTATCATCTTTTTAGGTCTCACTATTATGATCTCATCATAATCCATAAAAGGCTTTACTCTAAACTATGGTATATCTTATTTAAACACTTAAATAGATAAAGCCTGTAATAAAAACAAAACAAGTCTTTTATTAATATCAATGAAATCAAAACAGATTACATAAAGAGTTATTCCTAAATCCTAATTCATGATTGGACTGAGGACATATTCCTTTCAACAAGGGCCACTATGTTTTATTCGACAAGCTGAAGTGTTAGATCTTACACAAGAAAAGTGAAAAACCATCCTTGATGGGAATCCGGAAAGGAAATCTGTTCGTAGCTGACATGAACTCTGGAAGCAGTCCTGAAGTCAATTGTTTCTATGCAAAGGCATCGTCAAATAAGAGTTGGCTATGGCACAAGAGACTTTCCCATCACAATTTCAAAACAATGAATTCTCTTGTCAAAAGAGAATTGGTCAGAGGTCTGCCTCAACTGGAATTTTCCCCAGAAGGACTGTGTGAGGCATGCCAGAAAGGAAAGTCAAAGAAGCAATTCACAAAGGCACTGACACATCCTCCATAACTGGTGTTCTTCAGTTATTGCACATGGATTTATTTGGGCCAGTTAATGTTCTTTCGATGTAAAAAAAGTGCTACTGTCTTCTGATAGTTGATGACCATTCCAAGTATACATGGGTTTTATTCCTCCACAAGCTGTGATTGATCATATCAAGTTGATCGATTTAGATTCTAATGTCCTGTTAGAGCGATAAGGTCAGATAATGGAACAGATTTCAAGAATTCACTTCTTAATGGATTCTGTACAGATAAAGGGATTACCAGACAATACTCAGCTCCTAGAACCCCTCAGCAGAATAGAGTGGTAGAAAGGAAGAATCGTACATTGATTGAAGCTGCAAGAACTATGTTAAGTGAATCAGGTATCTAATGTACTTTTGGGTTGAAGCTGTCAATACCACATGTTATACTCAGAATCAAACTCTAATCAACAAGGACTTCATGAAGACTCCGTAGGAGATTATGAATGAACAGAAACCTTCTATCAAATACTTTCATGTATTTGGTGCCAGATACTTCGTGCTCAAGGATGGAGATGATCGTCGTGGCAAGTTCGAGGCAAAGTCATATGAGGGTATTGTTATTGGTTATGGAAGATGATCATACAGGGTGTATATCATCGATCAACACAGAGTAATTGAAAGTGTCAATGTTACATTTGATGACACTAAACTACCAAGTATCCAAACTGAAGATCCTTCCGAGCAACTGAAGTTTGATGATATGTCAGATTCAGAATCAGATAATGATCAAGTACCTGAGGTTGCTGCTGGTGAAGAACCTGTTAATTATGATGATACCCAAGGTAATGGTGATGGAAATATTGGCAACAATGGAGATACCACTGCTACTGACGGAGAATCATCATGTCAACCTGACAATAACTCAGGGGGAGATGCTGAAGGATCAACTAGTAGGACACAACATCCCAATGTATTTCGAGGCGAATCATCAAGATCAAATCTTCCAAGACAGACTGTCTGGAATAAAGCTCATCCTTTTGAGTTGATTATTGGTGATCTAGATGTTGGAGTCAGAACTAGACGTCCTACTCAAAATGAATGTTTGTTATCATGATTTCTTTCTGAGATGAAACCTAAGAAGAATGAGGAAGCACTGACTGATCCAGATTGGGTGATTTCTATGCAAGACGAACTCAATCAGTTTGAACATCAACAAGTCTGGAAACTCCTATACCTACACACAAGAAAGTTGTTGGTACTCGGTGGGTATTCAGGAATAAACTAGATGAAGATGGTGTGGTTACAAGGAACAAAGCAAGACTGGTAGCTAAAGGGTATTGTCAAGCTGAAGGCATTGATTATGATGAAACTTATGCTCCCGTGGCTAGACTTGAGGCCATCAGGATATTTCTGGCATTCGCAGCATTCTCGAACTTTAAAGTTTATCAAATGGATGTCAAGAGTGCATTTCTGAATGGAAAGCTGGATAAAGAAGTGTATGTAGAGCAACCTCCTGGTTTTGAAGATCCAGATCATTTGGACTATGTCTACTTTCTTTTCAAAGCTATCTATGGTCTCAAACAGTCTCCGAGAAAATGGTATGACACTCTTTCTGAATTTCTTATTGAAAATGGCTTTATTAGGGGTGTCATAGACAAACCTCTCTTTTCTAAAAAGCATAAAAATGATATTATATTAGTCCAAGTCTATGTGGATGATATAATATTTGGGTCTACTAATGATAGTCTTTGTAAGAGATTTGCTAAGTTAATGCACATCAAATTTGAAGTGAGCATGATGGGAGAGCTGAAGTTCTTTCTTGGATTACAAGTAAATCAAAGGTTAGATGGAATATTTATTTGTCAATCCAAGTATCTCAAGGAACTCCTCAAAAAGTACAATCTAGAGGATTCTGCATCAGCAAGGACTCTGTCATCTACAGCTGTCAAGCTTGGACCATGTGAAAACTCCATTAAGGTAGATGTCACAAGCTACAGAGGTATGATTGGGTCGTTACTCTACAGAGATATTATGTATGCTACATGCTTATGTGCAAGGTTCCAAGCGGATCCTAGAGATATTCAGCTCGTTGCTGTTAAACGAATCTTGAGATATCTTAAGGGAATACCAAATCTAGGTATTTGGTACCCTAAAGAATCTGGTTTTAACCTTGTTGGATATACAGATTCAGATTACGCAGGAAGTGTTGTTGATAGGAAAAGCACCTCAGGGAGTTGTCAATTCCTAGGTAGCAGGCTAGTCTCATGGTATAGCAAGAAACATCAAACAGTTTCCAACTCAACGGCCGAGGCTGAATATATTGCTGCTGGAAGCTGCTGTGCTAAGATCTTGTGGATTAGGAACCAGCTACGGGACTATGGCTCTGTATTGAACAAAATTCCTATTCTATGTGACAATACAAGTGCAATAGCCATCACCAATAACCCTGTGCAGCACACGAGGACCAAGCACATCGACATCATGTATCATTTCACAAGAGAGCATGTCATGAATGGTACTGTTGAACTATTTTTTGTTCCAACAGAAGAACAAATAGCAGATATTTTCACTAAATCTCTTGATGAATCCACATTTACCAGATTAGTTGGTAAATTGGGTATGTTGAATAGTTTTAGTGATTAAACTAGTTAATATCTGAGATCTGTTCTTGAATGAATTTACGAATGAATTTGTCATATGAAAAATTCATTCACAAATTTATTTTATCATTTATACCATAGTTATTGCTTTTATATGTAATTTTATTATCCTATCTTATTTATTTATTTAACTTGTTAATTTTAATATCTCAAAATATTTTATTTTCTCTAAAAATCCTTTTTCTATGAATTTTATTTGCTAAAATTCAAAAGAAATCTATTTTGGACTAAAATATAGTTATTTTCGAATATTTTAATTTTGTAAATATTTTCTGTAGTTTTACTATATTAATATAATTTTTTATTTGTATTTTCTGTAATTATAAATATTGTTTATGTTTTTTTAACTGCAATGACAATCGGCAAGACTATTGAAATTGTCTTGCTGAAAGTGATTCCAGTTTAACTTTGTTTATTTTATTTTTCAGTATAGTTTTATACTGGCAAGACAATCGGTATGACAATCAATTGTCTAGCCAGTTATAAAACTTATATTATATTTATTTCTATTTTCATTTTGTACTAGAATGAAAATCGGTATGACTATCGATTGTCTTTCCAGTTCATTCGTTTAAAATTCCTTTTAGTTTGTACTGGTATGACAATCGGTATGACTATCGGATTGTCATACCAGTTCTTTTTTATTTTCTTTTAAAATTCCAAACGTTTTCCTGGTATGACAATCGGTATGACAATCCCGGATTGTCATACCAGTTGTAGTACTTAGGCTCATTTTTTTGTTGTTGTTTTCTTTTTCATATCAGTTACCCAGTCTCTCTCTCTCTCTCTCTCTCTCTCTCTCTCTCTCTCTCTCTCTCTCTCTCTCTCTCTCTCTCTCTCTCTCTCGTCTTCAAGAACTCGAACAGACCCTCTCCTTTTTTTCTTCCAATCAAAACCACCAATCGCCGAGACTTCTTCCTTGCTCGAGTTTTTACTCAGCATAACAAAACTTCACTCCTAATATATATACATATGTGTGTATACTTACAGAAGTGCTGCCAGTTTTATCTTAAAAATTTTAATCAGTTCTTTTAATTGAAATTGGGTGTATTTTTAACTTTGTTTTTATATTCAAAAATCCAATTCATTTTTTAAACTTAAATAAGGTATTGTGTTGTGTGTTTGCATAATCTGAAATTACTAGTGTGTTTGTGGGATACAAACCACATTTTTTTCTAAATTTTTTGGATATAATTGAATTAATTCGAATTATTAATTAATTTTTAATTCGAATTTTCTTAATTTAATTCTTAAAATTCTGAAAGTGTGTGTTTTATTGAATTTTTAATGGCTCTCAATTTCCATATTGTCTCGCATAATCATGTTGGTTATTTTAATCCAGAAAATTGTAATGTTGAAAAATTTAAGCCATGGATTAGATTTTAAATGATCATTCGATTGTTAGCTCTGCTATTAAATCAAATGTTCTATTAAATGTCGACTTGCTTAGATTGATTTGCACAACTTCTACCGTGGCCGCTGATTCTAACTCTTTTTCATTCACCGTGGCAAACACACAGTATGTAGTTGATGAAACAGTTATTAATAGAGCTTTAAATTTTCCAATGGACAATTTCAGTAATTTACCCTCTGATAATGAGATTTCAAACTTTTTCCATGCTATTAACTATCAGGGGGTGATTAATTTGACTAAGCTGTCTAAATCAAATTTGGTTTCTGAATGGGATATTTTCATCGATACACTTTCCAAAGTGTTTGCCAACTGCACTAAATCCAATTTTCATAACATCACTTCCACTTTGCAGTATATTGGTCTTGCGGTTATTTTCAATCAAAGGATCAATTTTGGAAAATTACTTTTACCCATTATTCTGAGACGTCTCACTGCAGCTAAGCGTGATCATTCTATGAATCATAGGGTTTCTTGCTACTACGCTCGATTTTTTATGATTATAGCAGAACATCTTCTCACACCTGAGCATAAGGCTCTTTTTGCTAACTCATCAGTAGCTGAACCACCTCCGGTAAGCAAAAAGATCTACACACACCAATACACAACCTTTAAATTCATGCAAGTTCCAGTACTTGTATCTGCTTTCATGGCCACCTTCATTCCTTTACCAGTTTATACTCTTCCCGGTCATGAACAACAAACTCAACCTCCAGTGGTTCAAGCCACCCAGGCACAAACTTCAGATGCTCTTCCACTGCAGGTAATAATTCCTGACTCTCAAACTATTACTACTTCTGATGTAAGACCCCCAGCGGTTGATAGGGCTGACCATAAAGTTGTAGAACCACAGCTTCAATCCCAGGTCATAGAGCCAAACACAGAGTCACAACCTATCTCAAACTCTCCCCCACTGTCAAAAATGTTACCGAGAAGGTTAGTTGGAAGTAGTGTGTTTTTAGATGTGGATGAACCCTCAGCTCTGCCTCCTCCCAAGAAGAGAAAAACATATATTAAGGCATCTGAAGCCCATCCTTGTCCTCCCAATAGGACATGGACTTTGAAATGGCCACTGAACAGTTATCCGAGACATTCTCTCAACATGATGAATCTATTGAAATTCGCCATAGGGCCATGGCATCTTGTACTGAGTCAATGTAATAACCCCAAAATTTTGGACTTTTTGTAACCCTTATGAATAGTGATTTTGCTGATTATGCTGAATAAAAAAACTTTTCCTACCACACTTTGTAGAGGTTCTTTTATTGTTATTCTGAGATCTTATTAGTACTCCATATGGTATATAAGTGTATGTAAAGATCGTCGGAATCCAAATTCGAACACTTTGATTTTTCCCGAAAATCCACCAGATACCGAAAGAATTGAGTATAAGGTGACAGGATAAAAAGGATTTAAATTCAAGGATTATAAGAGAGGATGATAAAAGGAATATAATGTATTGAGAAAGGTTAAGGGAACCCAAGTAATAAGATCCCGGGTATGATCCCTCAAACGATAAACGAAAACGAAAGTTAAGCGAACCGTAGAACAGATCAACGATCATTAGCCAAGTAATTAGGAGTTAATCAAAGAGTTTAGGGATGATGATGTCATCACACCAACAAGAAGAGGACAAGTGTGGGAAGATGACATAAGCATGACCAAAAGGGAAGGAAGTGTTGGTTGATTATAAACCACACAAATTTTACCATGGTTAAAAGGTAATTAAGCAAAACAAAGACAAAACAACCAAGCCAACAATTCATAACACAAAACACAAAGTTGACTTCACCTTTCCATGCAAAGAAGCTCTCGGCCCCTTTCATTTTTCAAAGAAATAAAAACTCAAATTCAAGTTCCAAGCCTTGTTAATTAGTGAGGTAATTATCTAAGGTTCCTTGTACATAGATATAGATATCCTATGAATCTAAGCTTCAAATTCATTCACAATCTCTTCCTATAATTCATGGAAGAGGAGAGTGAATAGTGTTTTTTAAGAACTTGAAATTTTGATCTTGCGTTTTTGTTTAGATAAAGCTTTAGTAAGGATTTTCCAAGGTTGTTTCAAGCTCATTAGTTACTCCTACTCTCAAGGAAGGTATAATCTCTTAACCTAGCATTGTTATTGAATGTTAAGAGCTATTATGAGTAGTACAGTTCATGAGAGGCATGATTATTGTGTATTTAGAGATTGGTTGGTTTTGTGATGTTTTTGGAGTTGTAAATCTTGATTATTAGTTAATGAACTTAAGTAAGCTCTTAGTTCATGATTGAGAAGTAGTATAAATTGGAAATCTTGAGATATTAGGGCTGTTGTAGTAGTGTATGGATGAAGTTTGGTTGTAACAATGATTGTGGGTTGATTGTGGATTGAATTGGAGTAGTATAAAATTTGGTAATCGCATAAAAATAGCCGTCGTAATGCCCGATTTACATTAGACGGTTTTTGTTCTTAACATCAGGACCCGTGAACTCACTGTAAGTTTTTGACCATTGCAATGACTAGATAGTTCATTTTACGAGCTTCGTTTTGATATGTGGTTTGTTTGAATCTGATGTACGGTTTAGGAGAAACGACCGTTTTAAGTAATGGCGCTTCGCGACCGAACCATTACCCCTCGCCTTATTTTGAAACCTTGTTTAAGGCCCTTAAATGACTAATTGGAGTATGAACCAATTATGTAAAGTGGGTTAGGCAGTTGGTAGGGGACTCACGAAAGAATCACCTTAAAATTCTTAATGGTTAATTTATTAAAAATAATGGAGCTGAGGGTACTCGAGCGACTTAAGTGAATCATTAAGCGCAAAAGCGAGCGTTAGAGTCTAATTGGTTAAAGTCTAGATTCTTAAGCGACTTTGGTTTAATTCCAACTTATATGTTGTTTATAGCTTACCAGACTCGTCCCAGGCCTTTTACCACCCCCAGTCGCTCAGGCAAGTTTTCTACCTGTTATACTGTTGTTGTGATGTATATATGTATATGCATTATCTTGTGATAGATGCATGATTGTTCTTAGCAAAATCTTGCGATATATTGGAGCATGCTGATATGGTTTATATGCATTCCTGTTTCATAATATTGATATCTAATTGTTGATTCATGCTTATAAGTTGCATAATACCTATGCTAGAGATAAGTAGTAGTTGCGTATACCCTTAGTATAGGGGATCCAAAGGCGAACATTTTCTAAAACCGGGAGTCGATGTTCCCGAGTATATTATATATATTTATATATATATATAGATATAGTTTTCAAAACTATTAATCGAATAAAGTTTATTCGATAACTTTATTTTTATTAATGAATATTACTTTGAATATTCATTCGAGGACTTATGACTCTGTTGATTCTATTTAATGAATATTATTTTGAATATTCATTCGAGGACTTATGACTCCGCTTATTTACTAAATAATATTCTTTATTTTATTAAAGAATAATGTTTCGATAATCAAACTTATTTTCGATTATTCAAATAAAGATTGTACTTTCGTATAAGTATATCTTTGGTTATTTAATATTCATTTCAAGTATGAGTTTTAAAACTTCTATTTCAATTATTTTTATAAAGATTATTTTTTATGGGAATATTATTTAAATAATAATATTCAGATATTTTCTAATGTATTGGGACTAATTTATTTTATTAAATCAGCATTACTCCAAACATTCTTAAAAATATTTTCGAGTCTTCAAAATGATTTTTTAAAGTTAGGGCGGATCCCAAAACTCATTTTTTATATTTAAGATCCTCCTTTCGAAGGGGATTTAAATACTCGCTCAAAACCTGAGGGATCCGGCTCTGTGGTGTATTTTATATTCGTAACAAGGTTGCTGTTTTGATAAATGAATTGATTACTTACCCAACGTTCGGGAAGTAAGTCCATATAATTGAGTCGGCATAAGCGACAGGCCGGGGTACGGTCTATCAAAGTGTAAGTGGCTGGGTGGCAGCCCATCAATGCGTAAGAGGCCGGGTGGCGGTCTAGCACAAGGTCCTAATGAGGCCAGGGTGATGACCGGTAGGGGATTCATCCATCTACTAGTAGAAAAGGTTACTTATTGGTATCTTTGCCTGATCAGTAAGATATCAGGTTTATGCCAAAATTCTTTTCTTTCCAAATTCATTGGATATTACAACTCTGTTCATACTTTACATGACAGAGGTTTTCAGGAAATGTATGAGAGATGTATATGGATATATATATCGGGACTTAATGAAGTATCTCGTAACTTCATTTCTTTTGAATGATATTTCAAAGATTGAATCTATTCAAATCTAATCTTGTAGTCTCATCTATGTGATGAACTTTTGAAACTGATTATACCTTGAACGGTGGTAGTTCAAGTAGTATTCGGAAAAGATATAAGTATATTGGAGTATCTTGTAACTTCATCTTTTCAACTTATATCTAGTTAATGATTATCTTATGCATGACAAAGATTTTCAGAAAAACGTTGAGACAAGGTTAGATATATGAGGTCACCTTGCAACGATATTTTTATTCAAGTTATAAACTGGAACTCTATGTATATTATGCATGGAAGAGGATTCTAAGATTTTGAAAAGTATATATACTTATATACTGAATATTTTATGACTTGGTTGTGTTAAGATATCAAACTTGGTTCATTTCTTCTTGACCAAGACTTTCACGAGTACTATGAGAATGCTCATATATTGTTAGTTATTATACATATTATTTCGGTGGGCTTGTTGCTCACCCTTGCTTTCTTCTTTCATCACACAACAATAGATAGAAAAGATGAACATGACCAAGCTCCCAATTCGCAAGCGCTTAGGAAACGTTCCACAGTTTTCTGGAGGCGTTGATGTCGCAGTAGCTGAGGTAGGAATTACCAATAGGCTAGGCTTTCAACTTTTGATGCACCAGACTTATGTATCCATATGAATTGTAATAATGGCAAGGAAATGTAAATTTATTCAGAAACCCTTTTGTGGTATAATGACTTTTAATTGTGGAATAAAATAACTTGTGTTATTTTTGGTATTCATCTCTGAGACTATAACTTGTGGTGTGTGTGTATATTGTGGGGTCACAGTATGCAGTAGTTGGTTGATTATTAAGATTAAGTATTATTAAGGGAAATGGAACTCGTGACAACCCGGATCCCCGGCCCCGGATTTGGGGGTTTTACAGAAATGGTATTAGAGCTAAGCATTATAAACCTCAGAGATGATGCGACGTTAAGATAAGAAGTTTACTAAGATAATAAGAACTCTTGCCAAGTTCATAGTCAGATTACCAAACGTAGTACTGCCAGTTAAAACCCTTATGGGAACCCTTATAAATATCGTGATAGAAGCGTAGTTCGTTATCGTATATGGTAGTGGGACTCCGAACCCTGAAGTTCAAGAGCAATAATATGATGATATTTGACTACATATTGGGGATCAGATTGTGGATCCAATGGAGCACCCTAATGAGGGACCAAATGATGTTCATATTAAGGATGTAGCGGTTGAGGATGTTATCCCAGAAGGGATTATTGCTGAAGAGGATTCTGTGGAGGATCCTGACAAGAATGAAGAAAGGACCGATGAGAAATGGATGACCTTGGTCAGGACGACTACCAGAGGTAGGATTGGCCGATAACTACCGTAGGTTCATTCAAGTTTGTAAAGATAGTAGCCCCTTTAACGCGGCTTACTCGTAAGACTGAGAAGTTCGAATGGATAGAGAAATGCGAGAACAGCTTTTAAGAACTGAAGCAAAGGTTTGTGACGACCCCTATGTTGGCGTTGCCGGATGGAAAAGGAGATTTTGTGAATTATAGTGACGCTTCGCACAAGGGCTTAGGGTGCGTGCTTATGCAGCACGGTAAGGTAATCGCGTACATGTCAAGATAATTAAGGGAATATGAAATTCAATATCCCACCAATGATCTTGAGCTCACGGCAATAGTTTTTCCCTAAATATTGGAGGCACTACTTTTATGGAGAGAAGTGCGAGGTTTACACAAACCCCAAGAGCTCAAGTATATTTTCACACAAAAAGAGCTCAACATGCACCGGAGGAGGTGGTTAGAGCTAATTAAGGATTACGATTATGAGGTTCTTTATCATCCAGGGAAAGCTAATGTGGTGGCCGACGCCCTTAGTAGAAAGGAGAGACTCAAGATGATAATGTCTTCGGAAGAATTGGTAAGAGATTACGAGAAAATGGAAACAGAAGTGAAGGTAACCGAGCCGGTACCGAAAAGCTGTTTGAGATTGTATTACAGCCCGAATTATTGAAAAAGATCATATTGTGCCAAGAAAAATTGATGAATGAAGGCAGAGAGCCAATGACTGGAGAAGAGATTGATACCGAGAAAGATGATAAGGGAATAATAAGGTGTTCCTACAGAATTTGGGTTCCAAATGTTCAAGAGCTTAAAGATGAGATCTTAGATGAAAGCCCTAGTTTGAGGAATAAGATTTAGAGCAAATCCTGAACGTGATAGTCAGGGAGGTCGCCATCAAGATAGAAGGAACCCATAACATAATGAAGTGGAAAATGAGTATTTAAAACATGTAGGATGACCCTGATTATGGGGAAGAGGAGGGAACGTTCAGACTAAGGAAACAGAAGTCGAGTAAGGAAAGGAGACCCGAGACGGTACTCCTATACGATAATTCATGGACCTTTCTAAACAGAACTTAGACTATTATCCCCAACCACCACCCTGAGGAAATAATGCGGTGAGAAATTTTTTCAGGACCTTTAAGTCGCTAAGCTCTCAGAGTTCCAAGGAATAAGCTGACCCAGTCGAGGCAAGAGTCTGGATAAAGGAAATATAGGAATCATTTGAGATTCTAAATGATTGACGAATCACAAAATACTGTTTTTGTCACTTACCCTCCTAAGAGAGAGGCCACCCGCTGGTGAAAGGCCAAGAAAGACATAGGGCCAGCGATTATAATAAACCGATTAAAGTTCAGTGAATTGTTTTCCGGAAAGTACTTCCCAAGGTTATAGAGATAATGTAAAAGCTTTAGAGCCAGAACAAAGGCAGACAAGTATGATGAATTATGAATTTAAGTTATAAAAGTTGTCAAGATTCATTTGGAGGACAAGAATCCCAGAACGACGTGATGTTTGAAGTCAATGATTAGTGGGTTCATGAAATGATTGTAAGAGAAAGGAAAATAAAAAAGAAACTAAAGTGGAAAGGAATATAAAGGCAATAGAGTTTGAGGAATAATAAGGGAGTTGGGTATGAGGAAACCCTAAAGACTCATAGTAATAGAAATAGAAAAGTATATGATCGTCAGGATGAGGGTGATTCACCATGAGTTAAAGTTGACGGTTGAAGGCATAAGAGATACATATATTTTATCCCCTTTAAGTTGGGAGGATTCAAGGAAACCTTGAGATAGTTCGAAGGATAAATAATGAGACGCGGATAGACTGAGGAGACAAGAAAGTAAGAAATTAGGAAATTGGATGAAGGAAGTGACCTTCAAGAATGTGAAGTGTAAGTAACGCATGTGAATTGATACCCAAAAAGGGGGACACCAGGTATAAAAGATATCCCAACATTAAGATGACTGTTGAGGTAGATAAAGAGGTAAATGAGTAGTTAGAACTAAAAAGTTCACGTTGAACACGACCAATATCTTCTAGAACATCCCTGTTATCATTACTAAATCAGGCAAGAAAAGCGGATAACCGTTGTTATCTTTTGGAGGCCATATTGATTGACCTCATTTTGAATAAGGATGTTATTGTGAAATTAGGTATAGACTATCGAGGTGGGAATGATTGAATAAGATAATATATCAAGGATATATGACTTGATCTATCCAGGGAAGGATGCATGTACCTTTTTAAAGGTGGAATTAAGGATATAACCTCGATAACTTGAGATGAATCCTAGGGGAATGCATAAAGGTTGGCATTTCGCCCTTAATAGGGACATCATGAGTTTTGGCAGTATGAATCGGAAAGGATTAAGGTAACAACAACCTCTAAAGATCAGTGGAGAAAGTTTTCAGAACTATATAGACAATTGTTCTAGTATTAGTAAATGGTATCTTGATATGCCATGTACCTAGGGAGTACCAGATGAAGAATTTAAGGATAACCTTAGAGGTTTTACAAGGAAAAAGGTAATATTCAAAGTTCTCAAGAATAGAAATTTTGATAAAGGAAATATGACATAATTATAATAATGCCAGGTGGGCACGTGTTGAACCATAAGAAAGTATAGATCGACCCAATGAAGGCCGAGATTGGTGAAAACAAGTAGGACCCAAGATAAGAGACGTCCTAAGTATGATCGAGAGTCAGTCGTGACAATGTTAACCTCTAAAAGACCGAGGCAATAACTTATGGAAAAATGGTGATATTTTTTTCCACCAAAGCGTAAGGAAGAGCATTTTTACACAAGCAGTGATTGGAAATGAGGTAGAAAATTTAGTTGAAGATCATTTAAAAGACATTGATTGTAAGGAACTATTACTATCAGGAAAGGCCAATGAGGTGGCCGACACTCTAAGTGTAAGAGAGAAATTATAGGTGCTCATGCCAGAGGAATACAGTGATGATGGTTAAAGCCGTGAAAGTTGTATTATGGTTTGAAAGATTGACATTCCTTCTGATGATTGTGTGATACTCAACTGTAATAGTAGTTTGGTAAAGATTTAATTCATGTTATCGCTGTGAGTGGGCTACCTATCTTAGAAGGTACTATCTTGAGATTAGCCAGGACCATGTTATGAAAGGACAAAATGAACCTTTGAGGTTCATGTCTCCCAATAAAGATATATGGTTAATTATTGTATTAATTTGCTATCGTTGGTTTTATCGAAACTCTTCTGCAATTTTATCTGCTTCATGTCATATATGTACGTCAGGATCAAGAGTGTTCTTCATGAATCGTGAATGGTGATTATGTTACCTTCTTAGAAGAAATTGATATGACAGATATGGACTCCGTATGGTTAGCTATTAAGATTCCAAGGAAAACGAATGACTACCGTAGGTCCATGGTTGACTATAGTAATGCAGCAATGATTCTGCGAATAATGAGATGATAACAACCGGGAGAGTTGTATTGTAACGGATGTTGAGATTGAGTACCACTAATCGGGTCGTGGTGATGTATAAGTTATCATTGATAGACTAATTAAGTCGATTATCTACCTATTGAATATTTATTCCTTCTTATGAATAGAGATTTGTATTACTATACGAGGAAGGTTGCAGTGCAAGCATAGAATTCTAGTAACGATGATGTCTAGAATGAAATCCCAGATTTGATTTTCGATGTCGAGGGAGTTTCAAAGGTGATTGTGTATAAGCTCGAGCAAGAGCATGGGTCCATAGAATGATGGACGGAATAGCAAAAAAATTCAGGCACGTGAATTACGATGTTATAATACTTGATGTTGATATATATACGTATATGTTTTGTTCTCCTATGACAAACCTCTATAGTTCAGAGGTAGATTCCAAGCCAGATATTTTGTGGCAGTATATTTTATATATGTACAATTCTCTTCAATTCGTTCTTTTCTCTCCTTTTCATTTCATATAAGCTGAGAAGAACAACCCTTCCAGAAGGGGAGGTATTGCCGAATGACTATCTATCTGTGTGTAGAAGCCTAGTAGGATACCATCTATTGTTTAATTGCTTGTCAAGTACTAAAGGTTGGCCACCTTCTATACTAACTATGCGATGTAACAAGTGTTCATGATCATAGTGATCTCTCAATAAATTCTTTTACTTCTATATGATGGATCAAGCTTTCGAAGATTGAAGCAGCTAGAAATGAAGTAGTATCAGTACGGCGGTATTCCGATACTAACGCGTTCGTGATACTAAGGTTGACGCGATTATTAAAAGGTTATAAAACTCTAGCAAGTAAAGGTATATCTAGAATAGTATCCTGTACAGAAGATAGTAACGATTACGAACTGGAAAAGAATGGGTATTGAGAAGCAAAAGCTATAATGCTAGAAGCTGTGATGAGAGTCTGTGTAATAGTCTTGAAAGAATTTGGAATGATCACTTAACGCGGATTGAGTTTTCTTACGACAATAGATCATATGTCAGTATCGAGATATCGCCTTATGAGATCCTTGAGAGAACACAATGTCGATATCCCTTATGTTAGGATGAAGTTGTAGAGCGCAAGATGCTCAGACCAACAGTAGTCCAAAGGACCAAGGATATAATAGATCTAATCAGAGGACGACTGGTAGTAGCCCAAGATGGACATAACAAGTATGCTGATTTGACACGAAAGAACAAAGAATAGGAAGTAGGGGACCTAGTGCTGTTATAGGTATTCCCTTGGAAAGGATGGATGAGGTTCGGAAAGAAAGGAAAGCTAAGCCCACGAATTGTTGGACCCTTGGATATATTAAGACGTATTGGGAAGTTAGCATATGAGCTAGCCCTACCCCCGAACATGTAGCACGTTCATAACGTGTTCCACGTATCAATGTTAAGGTAGTGTAATTCGGATGCCAGAAAAATAGGGGCGTATGAGCGCATAGACATGCAACCAGACGTAACCTATATGGAGCAACCAGGAAGGGTTATAGATCGAAAAGGGACAAGTACTTAGGAGAAGGGTTATCAAACTAGTCAGAGTTGGTGGTAGAACCATAATGTGGGAAAATTGACTTAAGAGTTAGAAAGTGTTATGCTAAGAAAGTACCCCCAATTGTTTTCTATCTGATTCCGGGACGGAATCCTTTTAAGGAGGGGAGACTGTAATAACCCCAAAATTTTGGACTTTTTGTAACCCTTATGAATAGTGATTTTGCTGATTATGCTGAATAAGAAAACTTTTCCTACCACACTTTGTAGAGGTTCTTTTATTGTTATTCTGAGATCTTATTAGTACTCTATATGGTATATAAGTGTATGTAAAGATTGTCAGAATCCAAATTCGAACACTTTGATTTTTCCCGAAAATCCACCAGATACCGAAAGAATTGAGTATAAGGTAACAGGATAAAACGGATTTAAATTCAAGGATTATAAGAGAGGATCATAAAAGGAATATAATGTATTGAGAAAGGTTAAGGGAACCCAAGTAATAAGATCCCGGGTATGATCCCTCAAACGATAAATGAAAACGAAAGTTAAGCGAACCGTATAACAGATCAGGGATCATTAGCCAAGTAATTAGGAGTTAATCAAAGAGGTTAGGGATGATGATGTCATCACACCAACAAGAAGAGGACAAGTGTGGGAAGATGACATAGGAGGATGACATAAGCATGACCAAAAGGGAAGGAAGTGTTGGTTGATTATAAACCACACAAATTTTACCATGGTTAAAAGGTAATTAAGCAAAACAAAGACAAAACAACCAAGCCAACAATTCATAACACAAAACACAAAGTTTACTTCACCTTTCCAAGCAAAGAAGCTCTCGGCCCCTTTCATTTTTCAAAGAAAGAAAAACTCAAATTCAAGTTCCAAGCCTTGTTAATTAGTGAGGTAATTATCTAAGGTTCCTTGTACATAGATATAGATATCCTATGAATCTAAGCTTCCAATTCATTCACAATCTCTTCCTATAATTCATGGAAGAAGAGAGTGAATAGTGTTTTTCAAGAACTTGAAAGTTTAGATAAAGCTTTAGTAAGGATTTTCCAAGGTTGTTTCAAGCTCATTAGTTACTCCTACTCTCAAGGAAGGTATAATCTCTTAACCTAGCATTGTTATTGAATGTTAAGAGCTATTATGAGTAGTATAGTTCATGAGAGGCATGATTATTGTGTATTTAGAGATTGGTTGGTTTTGTGATGTTTTTGGAGTTGTAAATCTTGATTATTAGTTAATGAACTTAAGTAAGCTCTTAGTTCATGATTGAGAAGTAGTATAAATTGGAAATCTTGAGATATTAGGGCTGTTGTAGTAGTTTATGGATGAAGTTTGGTTGTAACAATGATTGTGGGTTGATTGTGGATTGAATTGGAGTAGTATAAAATTTGGTAATCGCGTAAATATAGCCGTTGTAATGCCCGATTTATGTTAGACTGTTTTTTTTCTTAACATCAGGACCCGTGAACTCACTGTTAGGTTTTAACCATTGCCATGATTAGATAGTTCATTTTACAAGCTTCGTTTTGATATGTGGTTCGTTTGAATCCGATGTACGGTTTAGGAGAAACGACCGTTTTAAGTAACAGCGCTTCGCGACTGAACCATTACCCCTCGCCTTACTTTGAAACCTTGGTTAAGTCCCTTAAATGACTAATTGGAGTATAAAACAATTATGTAAATTGGGTTAGGAAGTTGGTAGGGGACTTGCAAAAGAATCGCCTTAAAATTCCTAATGGTTAATTTATTAAAAATGATGGAGCCGAGGGTACTCGAGCGACTTAAGTGAATCATTAAGCGCAAAAGCGAGCGTTAGAGTCTAATTGGTTAAAGTCTAGATTCTTAAGTGACTTTGGTTTAATTCCAACTTATATGTTGTTTATAAGTTACCAGACTCGTCCCAGGCCTTTTACCACCCCCAGTCGCTCAGGCAAGTTTTTTACCTGTTATACTGTTGTTGTGATGTATATATGTATTTGCATTATCTTGTGATAGATGCATGATTGTTATTAGCAAAATCTTGCGATATATTGGAACATGCTGATATGGTTTATATGCATGCTTGTTTCATAATATTGATATCTAATTGTTGATTCATGCTTATAAGTTGCATAATACCTATGCTAGAGATAAGCAGTAGTTGCGTATACCCTTAATATAGGGGACCCAAAGGCGAACATTTTCTAAAACCGGGAGTCGATGTTCCCGAGTATATTATATATATTTATATATATAGATATAGTTTTCAAAACTATTAATCGAATAAGGTTTATTCGATAACTTTATTTTTATTAATGAATATTACTTTGAATATTCATTCGAGGACTTATGACTCTGTTTATTCTATTTAATGAATATTATTTTGAATATTCATTCGAGGACTTATGACTCCGCTTATTTACTAAATAATATTCTTTATTTTATTAAAGAATAATGTTTCGATAATCAAACTTATTTTCGATTATTCAAATAAAGATCGTACTTTCGTATAAGTATATCTTTGGTTATTTAATATTCATTTTAAGTATGAGTTTTAAAACTTCTACTTCAATTATTTTTATAAAGATTACTCTTTATGGGAATATTATTTAAATAATAATATTCAGATATTTTCTAATATATTGGGACTGATTTATTTTATTAAATCAGCATTACTCCAAACATTCTTAAAAATGTTTTCGAGTCTTCAAAATGATTTTTAAAAGTTAGGGTGGATCCCAAAACTCATTTTTTATATTTAAGATCCTCCTTTCGAAGGGGATTTAAATACTCGCTCAAAACCTGAGGGATCCGGCTCTGTGGTGTATTTTATATTCGCAACAAGGTTGCTGTTTTGATAAATGAATTGATTACTTACCCAACGTTCGGGAAGTAAGTCCATCTAATTGAGTCGGCATAAGCGACAGGCCGGGGTACGGTCTATCAAAGTTTAAGTGGCTGGGTGGCAGCCCATCAACGCGTAAGAGGCTGGGTGGCGGTCCAGCACAAGGTCCTAATGAGGCCAGGGTGATGACCGGTGGGGGATTCATCCATCTACTAGTAGAAAAGGTTACTTATTGGTATCGTTGCCTGATCAGCAAGATATCAGGTTTATGCCAAAATTCTTTTCTTTCCAAATTCATTGGATACTACAACTCTGTTCATACTTTACATGACAGAGGTTTTCAGGAAATGTATGAGAGATGTATATGGATATATATATATCGGGACTTAATGAAGTATCTCGTAACTTCATTTCTTTTGAATGATATTTCAAAGATTGAATCTATTCAAATCTAATCTTGTAGTCTCATCTATGTGATGAACTTTTGAAACTGATTATACCTTGAACGGTGGTAGTTCAAGTAGTACTCGGAAAAGATATAAGTATATTGGAGTATCTTATAACTTCATCTTTTCAACTTATATCTAGTTAATGATTATCTTATGCATGACAAAGATTTTCAGAAAAACGTTGAGACAAGGTTAGATATATGAGATCACCTTGCAACGATATTTTTATTCAAGTTATAAACTGGAACTCTATGTATATTAGGCATGAAAAAGGATTCTAAGATTTTGAAAAGTATATATACTTATATACTGAATATTTTGTGACTTGGTCGTGTTAAGATATCAAACTTGGTTCATTTCTTCTTGACCAAGACTTTCACGAGTACTATGAGAATGCTCATATATTGTTAATTATTATACATATTATTTCGGTGGGCTTGTTGCTCACCCTTGCTTTCTTCTTTCATCACACAACAATAGATAGAAAAGATGAACAGGACCAAGCTCCCAATTCGCAAGCGGTTAGGAAACGTTCCACAGTTTTCTGGAGGCGTTGATGTCGCAGTAGCTGAGGTAGGAATTACCAATAGGCTAGGCTTTCAACTTTTGATGCACTAGACTTATGTATCTATATGAATTGTAATAATGGCAAGGAAATATAAATTTATTCAGAAACCCTTTTGTGGTATAATGACTTATAATTGTGGAATAAAATGACTTGTGTTATTTTTGGTATTCATCTCTGAGACTATAACTTGTGGTGTGTGTGTATATTGTGGGGTCATAGTACGCAGTAGTTGGTTGATTATTAAGATTAAGTATTATTAAGGGAAATGGAACTCGTGACAACCCGGATCCCCGACCCCGGATTTGGGGGTGTTACAGTCAAACACACTTCTATTACTCACAATGGAAGCATACATACCAATAGATGACACTCAGGACACAGTGAGAGGAGTGCACATTGAGTCTGTTACAGTATCTGCCATAGTTATGGCAGAAGAGCAGTCACATGCTTCAGAGGGAAAATCTGACTCTCAGCCACCTCTAATAGAGTCAATTTCTCCCCTCCCAGAACCAACACCTCTGGCTCCCTCACGGGATTCTTCACTCACAGATTTATCTGGAGAAAGTGGAGGGCAACTCGGTCAATCTATCCCTGAAGTAATTCAGACATCTATTTCACATGAAAAGATAGATTTGACTGAGGATCGGGACTCGCGAATTCCCATTACACCACCACTGACCTCTCTTGAAGAGGCTAGGGTGATTTCAATTGCAGGTACAAACGACCAGCAATAGGATGGCTCCTCACGAACAATTATACTGAGAGAAACACAAGCACGTGAGTTGAGTGAACCAGAAATGAGAGATATTCAGGTGAGCGCGCACACAGACACAAACACTAAAAACCTGTTAGCTCAGATTGCTGCTCTGAAGGAACAACTTGCTAAAAGTCAGGCTGAGGCTCAAACATTCAAAGCACAAGTGGTTGAACGGTCTTCTTTTTCCACCTCTGTCAACAATCAACTGGCACTCATCAGGAATGATATCTCAGATTTGAAGACCACTGTTGTACCCAAGCTTAACTCCATTCAGGAATCTCCAATTTTAACACCTGAAGACATTTCAAACTTCTGCTCTATCCATACTAGAGTGAATTTTCTTGAAGACCGGATTGAAGCGAACCATTCACTGGACCTCTCCAGATTCTTGAGGATAGAAAGGGGCATGATACATCTCAATGAAGGGATTAATCACTTATACTCCATGATCAAAAATTCTCACTGTCCTAATGAAGAGCAAAGGATTTTCTTTGAAGGGCCGTCTGGTGGAGGCTCGGGATCTGGAGGTAATGGAGGTCATAAAGGGTCTAAAGGAACAGCTATAGAGGATTCCTCAACTAAGGGGGAGAAACAAGGGAGAAGTGGAAAAGAAAAAGAAAAAGATTCTTATGTTGGAGAGACAAGGAAGGCTGATGATGAATACTATAGTGGAGAGCAAGATGAATTTGATATTCTTGATGTTCCAAATGTTACCAATGAACTAGTCATGGAAGATAAAGCTGGTATCTTTGAAGCTGAAGAGGAAAGTCATTTTGAAGACTGGGAAGAGGAAGCATCAGTGAATCCTGTTTTTGAGAAAGAGTTCCAGAAGCAACAGTCAGAGTTGAAGAGAAACGAAGTTGAACTTAAAAATATATCTCAGATCATTGACATGAAGAAAGAAATCCAAAGAACAGAAACTTTTGAAAATCAACGTCTTCATGACATCGAAGATGAAGAAAGGAGAAGAGATGTCAGTCTGAAGATTGGTGTAAAATGGGATGAAGCAAGAAGAGTACTTGATATACCTCAGCTGAGCACAAACAATGATAGGGAGTTTCTACATCTTCTCGACAAACTGAAAATTTCTGTTCGAAACAATGACGTGTACATGGATGCTATTAAGACTGAAATCTCAAGGATCTTAGCTGCTTTTGACAGAATATTAAATGAAATAAGCATCTTTGTATATTGTCATAATGAAGGATCTTTCAAGGTATCACTTCACTTGTTTGAGAATTGTTCTCTATCCGAGATTTAGGTTCTTCTCAACAAAGTCAAAAGAAGCTCAGAATTGAATGAAGTCCTTCATGAAAGGCTCAAAGAGTTTGCTAGCAGGGCTAGTCCTCAAGTGGTCAACTTCCCCTTTCAGGTAAGATTCTTTAAGTCTGACTGTCTTCAAATCTGCCATCTCGATTCACAATCTTTTTAAGACTACTCTGCTAAGCATCTTGTCTGGATGGAACATCATTTAAGAACTGCTGCATACTCATCTGTGTTGAAAACTCAAGTTGTTGATATGATTCAAGCTTATTGTGAAATGAACATCAAAAGGTACAATCAGTTTAAGAATAAGCTAAAGTCAGTTACGGTTCAACTAGTTAAACCAGGCAGTCTCTCTTCAGAAAGGGATCGTGTCTATGACAAGGAGTTGCTGCAAGATTTGGAAGAAGGTGAATTCGGAAGTGAAGATAACTGAATTAAAATAGCTCAAAACTTAATGTAATATGCTTAGAGCTTTATGAATCAAGATAGACAAATGTATTCATATGCTCAGACTAGAGGAACATCTATCTTGTATTCACTTGTAAATTTCTTTTGGAATCTGGAAAATGTTAAATATAATCCAGAACTTTTCTGCTATTTACTTTGCATTTCTGTTTATATCTTTTTCTTATTTGTTAGTTGAGTTATCCTCTAGGTATTTGTTGTTATTGTCTAACAAACAAATAGGGGGAGATTGAAAGGCATATGTCATAGCCTATTTATTTATTCGAGGATTTAACTCAACTCAAATAAGAATGTAACAAGTAAATAGTAGATCTACCGTCAAAGAGATCTCTCAAAGTAACATCTGTCAAAGGATTCAGAAACAATGTTCATCTACAGACTTGAGGAATTACTTCACTGGAAGAAGTTCAAGAAATTTATCTAGCCTTAGTGATATAAATCAAGATTGTGGATTTAATCAAGTGACAGAGATCTTGTCATGGTATCAAATAATTACAGGGATTTAATCTGAAGAAAATCAAGTTATTAAAGTCAAGATATGAAGAAATGTCACGGAAGTTAGTCACTCATGAACCGGACAGTACATCGAGTGTCAACATTGAAGTGGTGGAATTGATACATAATTTTCAGAAGATTTTCAGAAGAATGGTTGATGTTCAAGAGTAGTATTAATTCTCTATTAATTAATTAAGTCATATAATTTAATTAAGAAAATAAATTATATCTGCCAAGATTAATTTATTGATTAATTGAATTAATTGATTAATTAATTCTGAATTATTATTATGAATTTTCAGAATTGATTTTGAATTTATATTCAATATTAATTCAGCAAGACAATCAATTGAACTGGTATGACAATCAATTGTCATACCGAAAGTCATACTAGTTCAAATGGATTGTCATACCGAAAGTTCTACCAGCTATGGGATTGTCTTGCTAGTTCAAATTATTGTCTCACCGATTTTTTTGCTAGTTTAATAATAGTTTTATTTAACTTGAATTTTGTTTCACTTTTTTATTCCGCATTAAATTCGATTAGATGGTAAAGTTTGTATTCAACCCCCCTTCTACAAACATATTGCGACCTAACAGAAAGTATTTTTCTTGAAAGCGTAATGTTTTTCTGAGTCTGTACGCATTCGTTTCATATTAAACGGACGAACGGTTATTTTATTATGAATAAAATAAGATTTAAATAGAATTAAATCAATTAATAATAATATTAATTGATTTTTAAATACCAAGATATAATTTTTAAAAGTTTAAAAATAATTTTTAGGAATTATTTGAATTAATTATAAATAATTTACATTTATTTAACTATTTATAAATGAAATTAATTGATTAAATGATTTAATCAATAAATTAAATTCATAAATAATTAACTAAAATAAATTTAAAATAATTAACTCAAATTAGATTTTTGAAAATAATAAAAGAAAATAATTTAGGAATTTAAAATAATTAAGAAAATAATTTTGAGAATTTAAAAATATAAGTAAATGATTTTTTAAAATAAAGTAATTGATTATTAGAATTTAGAAAAAAGAATTTTGAAATAAAAGTAAAAAGAAATTATCATAACAGGTTTTGAAAATAAGCTTTGGAAATTTTCAGATTGAAATCGGGTTTCAATTAGAACTAACGGGTCGGGGATTCGGGTTATCGGGTCGGAGCCGGGTTGGGGAAGAACACCAAGAACACCGCTGGTTTTTTCCCAGATTCCGGCGAGGCCGAATCCGGTAAAACCCCGGCAGCCGGTCTCCCCCGCCAAACCAGCACCAACCAGGCCTAAACACAGTCGATTTGGCCTCATTTTTCAGCTAGGATCAATCAAACATTTCTCCAAAACTCCGAAATAATTAACAACATCAACAATCAACCCGGAGCTCGACGATTTCCGGTGAAAACACATGAAAATCGACGAGTCGAGCTCCAGTCCAGTGAACGACGATCCCGACAATCCTTATCCCAAAATCGACCCTTAATACACGAAAATAATGCTTAGATATACACGAAAATAAATAAAATATATCTTCTATTTATATATACATAAATTTAATACCCCAAAATAAATTAACAAGAAAACCTGAACACGCATAAAATACATTCAAATGCACATAAACGAGATAAAACGAATACCTCGATAAAGACGCAAGTAAATACGGGTCCAACTTACAGATCGATTCATATAATTGTAGTTTAAACACATGTTAATCAATTGAAAAAAAATTCTGGTTCGCACGGAAACACAAATAGAATTTAAAACACGTAATATCATGGAAATAAACATTTTAACTTAAATAAACACATAATATTTATTCATTTAACATATAATATTCACTTAATTTTCCCAGATATTACATGGCACTTAAGCTGTCACAGAAAATAGGAATCTTATTCACCTATAGACCATAGTCCAATAGTTGATTTTTCATCTATAAAATCTATGTACAACAACTACGAGCAACAATATATTCAGCCTCAGCTGTAGAGGTAGAGACTGAATTTTGCTTTTTACTGAACCAAGGTACTAGCGCTTATTTCCTAGAAATTGACAGGATCCTGTTGTATCTTTTCTGTCAATTTTACAACCAGTATAATATGCATCTGAATAACAAGTTAGATCAAAATCAGAATCTCTAGGATACCAAATTCCAAGTTTTGGAGTTCCTTTGAGATATCTGAAAATTCTCTTAATGGCTACTAAATGAGATTCTCTAGGATCAGCTTGAAATCTAGCACAAAGACAAGTAGCCAACGTTATATATGACCTACTGGCTGTTAAATATAAACGTGAGCCGACCATCCCTCTATAACTTGAAATATCCACAGACTTTTCAGTAGTGTTTAATTCAAGTTTAGTTATAATGGCCATGGGAGTTTTTGCAAATGTGCAATCCATTAAGTCAAACTTCTTCAAAAGATCATAAATATATTTGGTTTGACTAATTAATATTCCATCACTAACTTGCTTAACTTGTAAACCAAGAAAGTAAGTTAGTTCTCCCATCATGCTCATTTCATATTTATTTTTCATCAATTTGGTAAACTTTTTGCAAAGTTTTTCATCTGTAGAGCCAAATGTAATATCATCTACATAAATTTTAACAAGTATATTAGAGCCATTAACATTTCTATAAAATAAAGTTTTATCAACAGTACCTCTTGTGAAATGATTTTCTTAAGAGAAACTTTGATAAAGTGTCATACCAGGCTCTAGGTGCTTGCTTCAATCCATAAAGTGCTTTCAAAAGATAGTAGACATATTCTGGAAAATTTGGATCTTCAAAACTAGGAGGCTGACTGATATAAACTTCCTCCTACGAATCTCAAATCATAAAGGCACTTTTGACATCCATTTGATTAGACCTTGAAATTGGCATGGGCTGCATAGGCTAAGAAAATTTTGATGGCTTCAAGTCTTGCAACAGGAGCAAAAGTTTCATCAAAATATATTCTGTTAGGTCACACAACACTATAGAAGGGGGTTGAATATAGTGTTTATACAATCAAATCGATTTAACACACAAGTATGTAACAATAATCAAGTTTATTCAATATAATAAACTCTGTTATAACTTAGAACATTTGTTCTCTCTTAGTGATGTATATGAATATCACTAAGAGCTGTTAGGTTACAATAAATAATGTTCTCGTTAACCTAACACATATAGTGTTAACCTAAGTTGTGTTTATATAGTACACAGTTACAAGATATCTTCTAATTGATATGGAATATAATTCTGTCTCCTAAAATATATCAATCAGATATTATCTTCTACAAGTCTTCTAGCTGTCCACTTCTTCATACATATCTTCTATTGTTTTAGTCCAGATCCTCTCCTATAAATCAGCCGCATTCCTTATCTGAAGTTCCCGCACTTAAGTCCTGATATAAATCCTGACGACCTTAAGTTCTGATATAAGTTCTGACTTCAGTAAGTTCTGACTTCCAGTAAGTCCTGATATTAAGTTCTGAAACTAAACACAACATATTAGTCATGACATCACAATATATATATAACAATCTCCCCCAACTTGTAAATTATGAAAAATAGACAAGTTAATAGATTTGATGATGTCAAAAACATTTAAGTACAAATGCAATGAGAGTTTATTTAAAAAAGTAACTACAACTTACAGTCCTTGCAGCTTTTACCAATCTTACCGTATCAACCTGTATCCAAAATGATTCCTGACAAAGTTTGATATCATCTTCTCTTCTGCATTCCTCAGGAATTTAGCTAATGTAGCCTTGACTTGCTTCACCTCTTCATTCTGACTTCCAATCTGGTAGATTGCAGTCCTAATTGTTGAGATGTGATTTCTTTCCAAACCATCACCAAGTTTGATTACTCTGGGATGTGAAGAGTCTTCATTATAGCATAGACACTTTCCCTTCAGAATTACTTCTATGGTAGCAGAATTTTTCTTCATTGGGATTTCTCTTCATCATCTTCAACTATCTTGGGAACAAATTCTTCCATCCTTGATCCAGAGATTCTGGCTTTATCTCTTATGGTCTTCATTAAGAAATTTGACCAATTCCAGGTAATCTCAGACTTTATCTCCAAAAGATAATCAAAGAATTGAAGTTCTTTCAGAGATTTGTTCAGCACATATGATTCTGACATTCTATATGTCCTTCCATCTTCAAAAAATAAAATCAGCCTTTCCTTTGGATTTTTCTTATCATGAACATCCATTATCACTTGAACATATATAACCTTGTTAAGGTGTTTCTGTGTAACTTCCTCAAGATGTTTTTTAGTTAATAAGAATGGAACTTTAGTAAGTACTTCAACTTCTGTCATCACCTTGGCTTCTTCAGAACCTAATCCAGTTATGTCTCTTACTTTTCTGGCTTTTAAACCAATAGTCATGAACTGAGATAGCAGCTGACTTTTCTTAGGATAGATGGCTTAACATTTTTCCATAGAAATTTCTTCTTATTAGTAACTGTCATTTTATCCAAATCAACTTGAGCTTTGTCAAAGGTTGATGATGACTTCAGAACTTGATCAATAACTGCTTCCTTATCCTTTTGAGTAGCTTCCAGTGTTTGAGTAGATTTAGCTGTATCAGAAGTTACCTCTGTGCTTTTTCTTTTCAAAGGTTCAGCTTCCTCTGCTATCAGATTATCATCATCATGCATTGAAGCTTGATAGACAGGATTTACTGGAACTGAAGGAAGTTTCCTTTTCTGCTTTATTACTGGTTCACCAACTTTTGCTTTCCCTTTCCATTTGGGATCAATCTCAGCTTGTGATATTGGCTTGAGCTTTGAATCATCAGAAGTTGATTTTTCTTTGATCACAATGCCTTTTTCCTTAGGCCTCGGAGGTTTCTTAGCATCAGAAGCTTTAGATTTAAGATTTGTCTTCTCAGCTGCAAATCCTTCCTCCTTAAGATTCTCTAAATCCATTCCAGGATTATGTTTGAGAAATAATCTTCTAGCAATTTCTTCATCAAGTGTCTGAATCTTGGGATCTTTATAGAAGACCGTAGTCTCCCTTCCCTTAAGCTTCAGAGTCTATAAGAACTTCTGAGAGTCTTTACTTTCAGCTTGAATCAAAACATCAGAACTTGATATCAGATTTTGAGTATCAGAACTTGCTATCAGAGTTTGAGCATTCACAGCTTCAGAACTTGAATTCTTCTGTGTAGAAGATTTGCTAGAATCAGGATTTAGTTTCTGTGAAGAAACTTTGCTGCTTTGCCTTTGACCTTGACCTTTGCCCTTGCTAGGGTTTCCCTGGTCATCTCCTTTGTCATCCTTCTTCTTCAGTACTTAAGTAGTTGAGCATTTGGACTTAACTAACTTCTCCCCCTTTTTGGCATCATCTGATAGGAGTTTAGAGAGAAGAAGTTCTACTGAAGACTGAATCTCATCCAATTGATTTTTTTGAGCAGCTTGATTCTGTAGGACCTCAGCTAGTTGGGTCTGCTGTTCTTCTTGAACTTTCTCAATGGCTTCAACTTTCTCTGAAATGGGTCTGATAAACCTAGATTTGTCTAGTTTGAGTTGCAGGTCGAGCTTATCAGCTTGCTCCTGAAGTTTATCAACTTTGGCATGAGTAGTAGAGTGTTGGCTTTGAAGACTTTTAGTACTAAGAGCTGTGACTTTAAGTTGAGCTTTAAAGTCAGAATTAGCCATCAACTCATCAGCTTTTTCAATATATTCTGACAGAACTTTTGAACTTGGAGCAAAGTCAGGGTCATTCCACTTTTGAATCCATTCAACTCCTCTGTGAGTTACTTCCCATGGAACAGGGGCTTCTTGATCAACAAATTTTAGCAATGCCTCCTTTCCAAGAATTGGAGCAGTTACTGGTGCATTTGTTGGAGCACTATCTCCGGAACTTTCCAAATCCTCCTCATCTTCTGACAGAATCAGAGTTTGTGTAACAGAAAGAGAAGCTGGAGCAACTTCATCTGTGTCAGGATCTAAGTGCAGAACTGGAGTTGAAGGCATATCAACATTTACTGTTGGAGAAACATGTGGAGTTAGCACTTGTCCTTGAGGAGCTTCCAGAAATAGAACAAATGTTATATTCGGCTATGGATATCAATTTCAGGACTTAATCCTGAATCTTCAACTTGAACATTTTCTTTGATGGGAGAGATGGTAGGTGTATTCACTGTATCTTGAACATTGGCTTCAACTTGAGGTGGAGGTGGCAAAACTTCAATTATCATAGGTTCTGATGGGATCAGAGATTCTTGATCCCCTTCCTCAGCCTCTGCAAATTGAGAGTATGTAATCTTCACACCTGCTGTCTTCTTTGATCTTCTTGATGGATCTTTTTCTTTTCAGAATTTCAGAATCTGCAGCTTCAGTCTCTTTCTGAAGAATTACCTTATCAACTTCTACTTCCTTCTGAAAAGTAACATTTTCAGCTTCTTGTGTCACAGGTTCTGATGCATGAACCTGGACTTGCTCATCTTCATCAGATTCATCCCTTAAAATCATCTTCCTTCTTCTCCTTGGTGGAGACTTGGGCACGCTGATAGTTCTTTTAGGCTTGAGCCTTGATGTTGTAGCAGATTTTACAACTAGGACTTTGTGAGAAGTACCAGAGGGTGACTGAGAGGATTGTGGTGATTTGAAATATGTTCTGATGGTTGACTGTGGTTGTGGTTGAGAAGATTGAGTTGTTGGAGTACTGGTGGTAGGTGCTGATAGAGGTTGAGAGGGTGCAACATCAGGAAATTGGGGTGTGTATGTGTTGGGGTCAGAGTTTACTAAGAACTGTTTTACTAAAGTAGGAATTTGAAGGGGTCTTAGTACCTATTTCTTATTATCATTAGATAACAAGTCATTGAAGGCCATTTTAGCAAGTTTAAAAGATTGACTCATTTTACTAGCCAATTGGGGCGTATCAGAGCAACAAAAACTGTAGATAAGTTGACAGAATTTAGCAAAGTAAATAGTATTTGGGTCCTCTTTCAACCTATCCCCAATAAAACCCAATATAGCAGGAGCATAATCAAAATGAGTTTGGTTTAGAAGAGCATACCCTATTTGCTGACTCATTATTGGGATTGCATCAAAGTTGGAGCACTTGTTTGCAAAGGCCTTTGTAATACAGTCAAAGAAGAAACTCCACTCCCGCCTGATGTGGGGTCTCTTCAATTGTCCCATCTTGGACAAATATTTTTCATAGCCTAAGTTTGCCATCATCTGTTGTAGAGTTGGCTCCTCAACTGGTGAATTGAAAATACAATTTTCTAGAAGATGTAAAGCTTGTCGAACAGTGGACAAAAGTGACCACATGCTCATCCTCCCCTGTTGTAAAGATAATACTTGGGGACCCATTTGCACCACCATCATCATAAACAGCAGACCTCCAAAACTCCAGAATCTGCTTGCCTGAGAGAGACTGGGGTTGGGTCAGTGCATAGCCTATTTCACTTCGAGCAAGAAAGTCTTGGATGAAATGAAGTTCTGAAGTAGCCTCGTCCTTAGAAAGAATAGCTATGTAGTTATTTGGAACAAACTTGGTTCCATCATAGATTAGATCTTTGGGTTCCATTTCTGTTAAGAAATAACTGAGAAAAGATGTGTATGAAAGGTGTTTGATAAAATGCCTGTATGAGAGTCCGTCAGAAAATAGAGAGAAAAAGAGAGAGAGAGAGAGAGTAAAAGAAATAAGATAGAAAGTAAGAGTAGGTAAAAGATTATAAAATCTTTTAACTCTTAATATATATACTCTTTCCACTTAACGGTTCTTTTTGGAAGTAAGAAAGACATTTTACACCTGTCACGCAGTAAATAGTAAAAACAGTGGTTAGTGGGCACGGGTAAATGTGCAGTAATTATTGCTCACATGTTGTTTTTCAAAATAAACACGCAACCCATAAAACAAATGATTATCACTGTTGTTAACTCACTTAATCATGTTCTGAGAAAAATGACCGTTACAGTAAATACCAAAAATAAATCAAGTAATTTACTAATGCCACGTAAGCATCAGAACTTCCATCAGGATTTGCATCAGTATTTGACTATTATCAGAATTTAAATGTCATCAGAACATGGCTTCTCTACTCAAAAAATGAGTGACTGTGTCTGTGATTCTTCACACAAATACTAACTGGTTTCTTCAGAGTTTTTAATCAGAACTTTCATCAGAACTTGTCCTCAGAATTCATGCAAATAATACTTAACTGTTTATCTGAAACAACTGAATCACCACAGTAATTTTCATCATTCATATGGAGTGATAGCGTGTGTGCATTAGCAAATGATCAGATAAAGAATAAAGTCTGATAAACTTCAGGTATCTTAGGAATAAGGCATAACTAAGATGAATGTTTAAAATCTGTCTTTAATTTTGAAATCTACTATAGAATGAATGTATGCAAGAATCCACCTCAACTGTTTGTGCTCATTTTATGCATTTTTTGACATTCTTTTTACAGTGGCTTCTCAGTGTAAATGAGTCACAACTGCTATCAGAATTTATGCTATTATCAGAGTATTTCTCTAGTAATTAGATAATGTGAAAAGTCACCAAGAAAAATTTATTTTCTTTTCTAATGCACATAACTTAATACCAGTAATGCACTTGGATCTTCCCTTTCACATAAATTACTCTTGATCTCAAAGGAGTACATGATTTCAATTTTTTTTCATTTTATTTTCTTCAGATAAGTGAGGCTTATCAAGCATGTTAGTTCATCCATAAGATTTACTGACATCAGAATTTGACAGATAAAAAGCATTAATCTAGTTTGTGACTTAATAATAAGATACACAAAGTAAATTTGACTAACATCAAAATCATAGTTTGATTGTGTTATTGATTTTCACATAAATAACTAATTCAAACATGGGATACACAGTTTGTTAAAGTCTACTAAGTCAGCATCTAACAATTAATCCTCATTAGAGTGAATAGTCACAAAACATTCAAATCACTATCAGAGTATATAGAATCACATCAGATAACAATCAATATTTAATATGGTACAATTTAAGCACATATTATATTGAGAGAAGACAATCTATAAATACTGATCATAAATTCTGATGCATGAGAACAAAAACTAAGCAGATTTTGAGAAAGAACCTGAAACCATTCCAAGTTCATTTACCAGTTTTGTAAAAGTAGCTTCACAGAGTGGTTTTGTGAAGATATCTGCTAGTTGTTGATCTGTTGGAACAAAATGCATTTCCACTGTACCTTCCATCACATGTTCCCTTATGAAATGGTACCTAATGCTGATGTGCTTTGTCATTGAGTGTTGAACTGGATTTCCTGTCATAGCAATAGCACTCTGATTATCACAGTAAATGGGTATTTTAGAAAATTCTAACCCATAGTCCAGTAACTGATTCTTCATCCAAAGAATCTGTGCACAATAACTTCCTGCAGCAATATATTCTGCTCTGCAGTTGATGTGGAAATTGATTTTTGTTTCTTGCTAAACCAATAAACTAATCTGCCTCCAAGAAATTGGCAGCTTCCACTAGTATTTTTCATGTCTATTTTGCATCCTGCAAAATCTGCATCTAAGTAACCTATTAGCTTAAAGTCTGATTCTCTAAGATACCACAATCCTAGATCAGCTGTACCCTTGAGGTACTTGAAAATTCTTTTCACAGCTAATAAATAAGGTTCTCTTGGATCTGCCTGAAATCTTGCACAAAGATAGGTAGCATACATGATATCAGGTCTACTTGCAGTTAAATAGAGTAATGAGCCAATCATACCTTTGTAGTTAGTAATATCTACAGATGCTCCAGTATCTTTATCTAACTTGGTTGCAGTGGCCATGGGAGTAGATGCAGTTGAACAGTCTTCCATTCCAAACTTCTTGAGTAAATTTCTGGTGTACTTGGATTGATTTATGAAAGTACCTTCTTCAGTTTGCTTGACTTGAAGTCCCAGAAAATAGCTAAGTTCTCCAATCATACCCATTTGATATCTTGACTGTATTAGCTTTGAAAACTTATCACAGAGTTTGGCATTTGTAGAACCAAAAATGATATCATCAACATAAATTTGGACTAAAAGTAAGTCCTTTCCATGGTTGATATAGAACAGAGTTTTATCAATTGTGCCTCTGGTAAATCCACTTTCCAGAAGAAATTGTGCCAGAGTTTCATACCATGCCCTTGGAGCTTGCTTTAGGCCATAGAGTGCTTTATCAAGTCTGTAGACATGATTGGAAAATCTTGGATCTACAAATCCTGGAGGTTGTTCAATAAATACCTCTTCTTCCAATTTTCCATTGAGAGAAACACTTTTTACATCCATTTGAAAGACTTTGAACTTTTTGTGAGCATCATAAGACAAAAAGATTCTTATGGCCTCTAATTTAGCAACTGGAGCAAATGTTTCATCATAGTAAATACCCTCCTTTTGAGAGTAACCTTTAGCAACCAGCCTTGCTTTTTTTTTTCTTATAATTTTGCCATCACTGTCAGTTTTATTACGGGGCACCCATTTTGTGCGAACAATTGATCTGTTCTTTGGTCTTGGCCTTAGGGTCCAGACTTTATTTCTTTCAAATTCATTTAACTCTTCCTGCATTGCTTGTACCCAATCAGCATCTTGAAGAGCTTCTTCCACTTTCTTTGGTTCTGTCTGAGATAGAAATGTATGATAGAGACATTCATTTGTTGTTGTTGTTCTAGTTCTGACATTTGCTTCAGGATCTCCAATGATTAAATCAGGTGTGTGTGATTTAGTCCACTTCCTTGCAGATGGAAGTTGATCTCTAGAACTGGATCCTCCCCCATGATCCATGATGTCTCCATCAGCATTTTCTGATGCCCCCCTGAAGTTATGCTCTCAGAGATTCCATAATTTGAGTTGAATCCTTCAGGAATTGAAGAATCAGAGTTTTCAAGATTATCAGAGTTTGGCTCATCAGAACTTGATGAATCAGAACTTGAAGAGCCAGTGACTGGATCTAATATTTCTTGAGAGTCTTGAGATGTGGTGTGATCATAAACTTGCTCCCCCTGAACAGTTGCATTTTCCCTTGGAGCAGTTACCACAAATTCTATGACATCAGAATTTAATCCGTCAGAACTTACAGGATCAGGATTTAAGTTATCAGAACGTACATAATCAGAATTTACAACTTCATTTTCAAATCTCAGCTGATCATGATCATTGAAATCTTCAAGTCCAGTAATCTTTTTATCATCAAAAGATACATTGATAGATTCCATGACAACCCTTGTTCTTAAATTGTAGACTCTGAAGTCTTTTGTGGAAAGTGGATATCCAACAAAAATTCCTTCATCAACTTTTAGATCAAATTTTGATATATGTTTAGGATGAGTCTTAAGAACAAAAATTCCTGCTTTATTCCTTGCTCTTTGCAGAACTCTTCCATTATTGAATTCTTGAACTCTGTGCCATTATCACTTCTTATAATTTTGACAGAATCTTTGACTAATTTATCCAGCTCTCTGACATGATCAGTTAGAGTAGATGCAGTTTCATTCTTCTTGTGCAAGAAATACACCCAAGTGTATCTTGTGAACTCATCCACTATAACCATAACATATTTCTTCTTTGCAATTGACATGACATTGATTGGACCAAATAGATCAACATGTAGTAAGTGATAAGGCTCAAGAATTGAGGAGTCGGTTTTGCTCTTGAATGAATATTTTCTTTATTTTTCCTTTTGACATGAATCACAAAGACCATCAGGAGCAAATACTGATTTTGGCAGCCCTCTCACAAGATCTTTCTTTACTAACTCATTTATGTTGTTGAAATTTAAATGAGATAGTCTCTTGTGCCAATTCCAGCTTTCTTCAATTGATGCTCTGCTTGACAGACAGATTGCAGAACCATCAGAACTTGTTGAAAGTCTGGCGTCATATATTTTACCAAGTCTGTAACCTTTCAGAACCACTTTTCCTGTAGAATACTGACAACTTCACAGTGTTCTTCAAAGAAATCCATGTGATAACCTCTGTCACAGATCTGACTTACACTTAGAAAATTGTGTTTAAGTCCTGAGACAATAGCTACTAAGTGTATTATGACATTCCCAATATTGATATTGCCATATCCCAAAGTATTTCCCATGTTGCCATCTCCATAAGAAACTCCTGGGCCAGCCTTCTCCACAAAGTCTGATAGCAGGGCTTTATTTCCAGTCATATGTCCTGAACATCCACTGTCCAGAACCAGGATGTTTATCCTGTTGCCCTGCAATCACAAAGACCACTTTTAATTAGTTTTAAGGACCCATACTTGCTTGGATCCTTTGGCCTTATTAAGTTTGTTAGCATTTGCATCGGATTTAATTTCAGAGTTTGTGCTAACATACTTTTTGTCAGACTTTGTATCAGACTTTATGTCAGACTTTATATCAGACTTTATATCAGAATTTATACTAGAAGGAATTACACTAACTTTCTTTAAAGAAGGTTTTATTTCATAATAATCATAGTACGAACTATGATATTCCTTACAAGTATAAATAGAATGCCATAAACTACCACAATAAAAATAAGGATTTTGTGGTTTAAACATAACAGGCTGACTCTTAACTCCTGATCTAGGAGGTAAGGAGTTTATATCTTTATTTTTCCTGCAAAAAGAAGTAAGATGGTTAGAGTTTCCACAATTATAGCAATTCTTTCTAGGAGCGTTAGGAACATGCATATAGTTATTGCTTTTATTTACACCTTCCTTTCCATTCCTATTTTTCCTAGCTTCCTTTACCTTGTTCACATTTTTAATATCTTTCAGCTTATGCTTAAGCTGCTTCTTTGTCATTAAGCAAACATTTACCGCAGTTGGTTTATCCTGGTTCAATTTGTCAGAAGTAGATTTTTCTTTTACTTCTGATTTAGAGTCTTTCATCTTTTTAGAATTAGACAAAACAGTTTTTACAACAAATTTAACAGGATTTACCTTTGGCTTTCCAGTCTGTTTAATAGCTATTGGCTTAACTGGCAAAGATTCTTTTCCACTTTTATCATCTTCATAACCTAAACCCTCTTTCCAGTTTCCACTACTTAGAATATCCTTAGTTGCTCTACCTGAGTTAGTCCAAGTCCTAATTATCTCCTTTTCCTTTTCTAGTTCAGATTTAAGAGATTTATTCAATTTTAGCAGTTCATCTCTAACATACAAAGCCTCATATCTTTCTTTCTGAGTTTGAAGGAGTATAACTAACTCTTTTTCTAAGTAGTCATTTCTGTTTCTAAGATCAAGACTTTCAGAAGTTAATCTTTCATTTATTAAAGTCTGGTATCTAAAACTAATGAACATGGTTTTAAGATATAATCTTAATTCAGTAATATCATATGTATGAAAAACAAGAGTTGAATGAGGTACCTTCAATTCAGCAGCATCAGAACTGCTATCAGCATTTGCCATCAAGGCATAGTTCACCTCTTCTTCAGATTCTGAAGTGTCTGCCCAGTTTTTCTTCTTCGTGATAAGTGACTGGCCTTTATCACCTTTTCCTTTCTTGCAATCAGGAGATATGTGGCCTCTTTCACCACAGTTGTAGCATTTGACATTTGACTTGTCTCCTCTGTCAGACTTTCCTTTTTTGCCTTCAGACTTTCTAAACCCTTTCTTTTCAGAACTTCCACCTTTCCTGTATAACTTCTTGCCCTTTCTGAATTTCTTGTAAGCTATCTTAGTAATGCCCTTCACCATAAGAGCACACAGTTGCATCATCTCTGCATCAACATCAACTTCAGATAAATTTTCAGATTCTGAATCATCATCATCAGAATATGATGACTCTGAATCAGACTTTATGATGAGAGCCTTTCCTTTGCCTTTCTTTGAGATAATTACTTTAAGAGATTTCTCCTCAGCTTTAAGAGCAACTGTCTTTGACTTTCTTCCATGCCTTTTGCTCCTTTGATCCATCTCAAGTTTATGAGTCTTGAGCATACCATAAATTTCATCAAGAGTAGTTTCAGCAAGGTCATAGTTGTCTCTTATGGTTGTAGACTTCAAATCCCAATTTTCAGGCAGAGCTAAAAGGAATTTTAGATTTGTATCTTCAAGATCATATTCCTTGTCCACTAGTGACAGATCATTCAAGAGTTTGGCAAACCTGTCATATAAATCAGTTAATGATTCATCAGCTTTTGAATCAAAGTGCTCATACTCTTGAGTGAGTATAGTCTTCCTGTTCTTTTTGATTGTATTAGTTCCCTGGCATCTTGTCTCCAAAGCATCCCATATCCCCTTTGCAGTCTTGCATCCAATTACCCTGTTTGACATAACATTGTCAATTGCACTATGCAGCAGATGCCTTACCCTTGCATCCTTGGCAATAGATGAGATGTCTTCAGTTGTGTAATCACCTTTCTCCTTTGGTATCATCTTTGCTGGTTGATCAGCAACTGCAACAGAAAGCTTGGTAGGATTAAATGGTCCATCATTAATTCCATCAAGGTATTCTGGATATGTGGCTTCCAGAAATATAGTCATCTTTACCTTCCATATAGGATACTCAAATGCTCTTAGAATGGGAACCCTAATACTCTCTTATCGACTGTGAGTTTGATGGTTTTGAGTATCTTGAGTTTTGGTGGGCTTAGTTGGGGTTTGTGTTTCTTTAGACATGATTGTAAACTGGATCTCACTGTTTGTATATCAACAGAGATGCTCTGATACCACTTGTTAGGTCACACAACACTATAGAAGGGGGTTGAATATAGTGTTTATACAATCAAATCGATTTAACACACAAGTATGTAACAATAATCAAGTTTATTCAATATAATAAACTCTGTTACAACTTAGAACAATTGTTCTCTCTTAGTGATGTATATGAATATCTATAACGACTCATGTATTTTTGAATTATTTAAATATATAATTGTGGAAGTATTAATGAAATAAAATATGTGTATTGGTTTTGACCGCTATGTGCTGTTTGATTATTGATATGTGATCTATAATATATCCGGTTGTTCGTGTGATTAATTATGGGGTCGTATTGGATTGTTTCATTTTCAAAAATGGATTCGGTGTAAATTTATTTGCGTAAATACTTGGAATGTCTCAAAAATTGTTTTTACGGTTTTATAATTACAATAAATATTTTTAGGATTCTATAAAATTGAGAAATCAATATTTTATTAATTATTTATCTTTAAATGATTTTCTGATTATGTTTATTTGTAAAATTCATATTTAATTCCATATTTCTTCAAAAATCACAGAATTCATATTTTACTAAGTTTATAATATTCTGAGAATTTTAAAATTATTTTGGAAATTTTTGGGATTAATTTCACCCGCGCGTTGTTTCGTTTAATTGTTAAAAAGCGGGTATAAATTGCGCTCCAGAAATTATTTTAAAATTACGAAATTTATGTTTTTATAAACTTGGGGATATTTGTAACATTTTAAGATTATTTTCGCGATTTTCTGAATTTGTTTTAAGTGTAGCTTGGTTCGTTAATTGTGAAATGCGGGTACAAGTTGTGTCTCAAAAGTACTTTAAAAATTATGAAAATTCTATTTTATTGGTTCGGGATATTTGCAAAATTTTAAGTTTACTTCGGAATTGTTTCGATTAATATTTATTCGCCATATTATATCGTTAAAGGGCAAGAAGCGATACAAATCGACTAGCTATCCGGGGGGGGTTTACGTGTCAAATAATTGGACACGTGTTGCGAGCATAAGAAAAATCAGTTGCTCAGAAAAAAAACACAATAGAAACCTTGTTCCTGCTCTTTCCTCACCATCCCATTTCGATCTCTCTCGATTTTTCTCTCGGCCACACTCTTGAATCCTCTATGTTTCTCACCTCTCTCTCGATCCTTTCTTTTCTTTCTCCCCATATCCGTTTCTCTTTCTTCTCCTGACTCCTGGTTCTGTGCTTGGCCGCTGTGTTTCTCGCCGGTTCCGGCCACCGCCGCCGCCCCATCTCTGGTTGGTTCTAGCTCCTTAGCTTGTTTATGTCTGATTGTATATATACACATATGTATGTATGCATATGTGTTACAATTGGGTATTAAGGTCGCACTTCTTCTTGATTTCCCTGTTCTGGCTGCCTGAGTCAATTACACGCGTGAGCGTGTTTCGTTTATGATGATTGATATTTTATTATTAATTCTTATTTTTCTGATGGATTGAAATGATGAAACCTGAATGATTGTTTGGGATTTATTCGATTATTTCCTATAAATTTGAAGTAAAAATTTAAGGTATTTACTCGAATTATTTAGTATTATCTTTCGAATAAATTTCTGTAATTATTTGGTTTATATTTCGAAAGTTATAATATTTAATCGGTGAAGGTTCGCGATGGAAACCCAATTTATACGGGCACCCGCGAATCTTTGTCGCCGTCGGCGATGAGACGGTGGATTGTGATGACCCGGTTCTGAGTCCTAATATTTTAAAATAAATTAATCCATGAAATTATCTTTGAAACGAGAATTTAATTTTACATTAAAGTCGAGTACGTAATTTAGTTGACGAATTATGATTGGATTAATTGTTGGGTTGAACTAGTGGTTGGGATTGTGGTGGTTGTGAATTTAATTGTTGTTGGTTTGACGTCGATTGTATTCGACGGGTAGTCCGATAAGCAAAGGAAGCTCTGCCCGATTTTCAGGAACGTACCCTGTAACATATCGGAACTACCAGTCGAATGTAAATAGTTATATAGTTATACGTAAATATTCTGTAAAATATAGCGGACAATTTGTTTCCTAAAATGATAAGTATATGTGTTCACCGAAAACGAATATTGAATTGAGATTTGAGTATATGAATCATGTATGTTGTGTGATGGCCTCAACCCCGGGGTCAGGAGTTGACGTCACCAACAACAATAATAACAATCATAAATCAGCCAAGTCATTCATAAAACATAACTACGACCCCTTTAAGTATGATTTAGGCTACAACTAATACAAACCAACTTACAACAATCTTTCTGACGCAGCTAACACAGCAACTCAACAGACCATCTTTGGTTCAGCACAACTACCTCAGAGGAGCCTGACACGAAAGAAGCTGAAACTCTGCTCTGACTACCGCGCAAGAATCTCCTAGGCATCTGCAATACATATGTAAAATATTCTGCAAGGGTGAGCAATCAATTGCTCAGCAGTACCATTATATGAATAACAAGTAAAACAATTTAAAGTAAAGCGGTTATAGGAACAGAATTCATATCTTGCCGGAAACATGTAAAACAGATATAAACTGGATATCAAAACTAGCATGCTTTCAATAAAACAAACGTAGTAGTATGCTGTGTACAAATACCAGAGTTTAATTCTAGCATGCCATTTTCATTTCCAAATCCACTATATAACTTACTTGTTCCGTTACGAGAATCACAAAGCCAAATTAGATACTTACGGATATGTGAAGATAGTTGATCAGGCTATCAACACCGGACAGCTCCCACTGCCATCCTATATACCTGTTTCGGAACTCAAAGACTAGCTAGGTTTCTGACCTGCTGGACTAATCGGTTATATAGTGCGTGCAACCGAATTATCCTCTTACGCCACCTCAATAGGCCTACTCTGGCCCCAATGTATCCCATATCTGACCGTTTTATCCAGTTTTCAAAACACTTATACCTATTTCAATTTCAAAATCATTTATTTAACCAGCACACATATAAAATCCATTTCGCAAATCATTTCATTCGAGATAGGTACCTTTCGAGGTTACTTCTCCCCAAAACAATTTGAAAACAGTGATTTATAACTACAGGGGATACGTAACTTAAAACGTTTCTGTTCCATTATGAGAATAAAACATTTAGCTTTTTATATGCACTGAACCATAAAAGAATGGTCAGGGGTACTTGCCTTGCAGAGCTTTACGACTATCACTAACTGAATTTTGATAGACTTGAATGTTCAGGCTCTCATGGACAAATGACTATCTCACTAGAAGACATCCCTGCTTCGCAGCAATCTATCTCAAGATAGTATCCAAGACTCTCAGGGTTCTTTGCTTGGGAACCTCGAGGCACTTGCCGACTGATCACTAGATTATCTTAATTCGATATCAATTCCTGAGTCCTTCGACCAGAACCTACAGAGCCGAAATACCCTATGTTAGACGTCTAGGTATGCTTGACATATCCTCAACACCAATTCTACCCAAAGATATTTAAACCCGACTCGTAATTATATACATTATTACAATACAATAACACATCCAACAGTCAGGGTTCACGTTCTCGAAATTTTACGAAATCAGGGTTATCGATTTGGCAAAATAGTTCATCACAAAGTACAATCAAGTTTCGCACAGAATATATATATATATACTTATTTATACTCGTTCGACGTTCCAATAATTACAGGGTATGTCCCGAATTTCTGAATTTAATTTCCAAAAATTCGGGCAGCACTTCCTCTGTTTATCGGCCTACCCGTCGAACAACTCGACGTCAATTCACAACCAATCACACAATCCAACAATCACCACCACAATTCATTAACGATACAACTTTTAAATAATCAATTATTATTCGTATTTTTATATTTTTAATTAGTAGGATTCAGAAATATCATCACGGTCCACCGTCGGCTCACCGAGGCTCATCGCCGACGACGGTAAAATTTATTGGTGCCCGATACTTGCCGGGTTTCCAAATAAATTCTACCGATTTACAATTAATAATTTCCCGCACAAATTTTATTTCACGAATCCTTCATCAATTTATTCCCTGCAGAAAATAGGAATTAATATTTAATAAAATTATTAATCAGTCAATCAATAAATACACACATAACAGGAAACAGGGTAGATACACACACACGCGTGTTAATCTCACGCGCCACCGCCTTCCTGCCGGAAAACAAGGAGGGCGACGCGCAGTTATATACACAGACGTGCGTATACACCCAACAAAACTGATTTGAACAGCCATGGAACAGAGAATAAAGTCAAAATGGAGAGAAGAACAACAGTAATCGGCAATAACAACAACACATACGCAAACAAATACCGCACAACCACTGTTCATCATTGAAATATACACACGCACATGTGTGTATATATCTTCACCTACAACCCTGACTGAATCAAGGCCATACGGCCGGAACAGCCAGGTCGCCGGGAAAATAAAGAGAGCAGCGGCTAAATACTGGAAAGAAAGGAAGCATCTACGGTTGGAGAATATGCGGCGGCAGCGGGGAAAAGATATATGAGGAGAATGAATTAATAGGAAGAACAGGGAATCGAGATAATTGAGAGATGGATACAGGGGAAGGGGTAAGCACAATGGTGCTTATCTCTTTTTTTCTTTGATTAACGAATTTAGCACTAACAAATGAATTAACAGAATACTGCCACGTATCACTAATTTAACAGGAAATCAACACGTGTACTATAACACCGGATAACTTAACGCTGAACCCTATTTTCACCATTTAACGAACCAAGATGCGCACAAAAGAAATTCAGAATATTACAAAATTAACCTTAAAATGTTAGAAATATCCCGGAATAGATGAAAATGTAATTTTCGTAATTTTAAAACAATTTCTGAAGCACCATTTATACCCGCTTTAACAAATAACGATTCAACGCGCGGGTGAAAATAATCCCAAAAATTCCCAAAATAGCTTTAAAATTCCCGGAATATTTCAAACCTAAATAAATATGATTTTCATAATTTTTGAAGAACTCAGGAATTAAGTACAGATTTTACAAATAAATACAATAAAAAAATCATACAGGGTTAAATAATTGATGAAATATTGATTTCTAAATTTTAAAAAATCTCAAAAATAAATATTTTTATAAAGCCATAAGAACAATTTTAGAGACATTTCAAATATTTATGCAAATAAATTTGCACTAAATTCACTTTTAAAAGTGAAAACGATTCAATACAACTCAATAGTTAATTACGTAAATAACCCGGTACACCCTAATTCACACAGAGATCATAATAAAATAACATATAGCGATCGAAACCAGTGCACATATTTTATTTGACTATTTATCTAATAATTACACTTTTAAATAATATAAAAGTATACGAGTCGTTATATCCTTCCCCCCTTAAAAAGATTATGTCCTCAGAATCTGGTCTAACTAAACAAATGAGGATATTTGTCAAGCTTATCTGACTCTAACTTCCAGGTAGACTCTTCTACTCGGAGATTTATTCATCGCATACTCACTATAGACATAAGTTCATTACTAGGGACTCGCACTTAACGATCCAGGTGTGGATTGGTCATTCCACGCAGAATAATTTTGGATAAGAGCGCACTGGCTTTTAATCAATAACTTGGTCTGAATCAGATACATATCGCCTTAATATTGATATGCAAGATACATTATATATATATATATACTGCAACTGCAGCAGCCACGTCAACTCATGGCAACTATACCTATATTTATCAATACCTCGAATGATTCACTATATTGAGGACTCAACTTGTCCCTTCTGTTCAAACTTAACCAATCTCTCTCAGGGTAAAACTTTCATCTATACCCCGATCCTCATTCTATATATTCATATCCTTTCTATATAAATCCGCTTTCTTTCTTTGTCTATCCCGAGTTGTTTCAACTCTCTTCCGAACCAACTCCACTACACTCTTGAGGTACTGAGTTAATTCAGGATTTAACAATATCTCTACTCCCACTTTTCCTCAATAGAGTGAGGACCCACGCTTATGTCCATACAAGATTTTGCCAAATAGCATTCTCTTACTAACGTGATACTATTAGCATAGAAAACTCAATTCACAGTAGGTAATTACTCCAGTTTCCTTTATAAATTCCAAAATATATACTCTTAATATAGCTTATATTGTTTGAATCGTCTTTTCACTTTTACCATTTGTTTGGGGATGGCAAGTGATACTTATATTTCACTCAATACCTCAAGCATTCCTGGAACTTCGTCCAAAACCTCAAGTAAATCCTCAGATTTCAATCAGCCACAATAAAAACAAGGACTTCATACTTTGACACAATTTTATTCAAATACAACTCTGTTAGCTCAAACAAGGGTACCTTTCATTAATTGGGAGAAAACATGCAAACCTCATCGATTTATCAACAATTGCCCAGAAGTTCCTTGTCATGTCTTGGTACGCCCGAATGCTTCCAGGTAAATAGGATTCTAGAAGTGTGGGCTTCTCTTTATATTTTACTCTTCAGCTTAGTCATATTGAAATTCGTGCTCTAGCGGAAAAATCCAAACATACCTCTACTGTCCTTTTAGTTGCAACTTTCCTTTCCTTTTAAACTATCCACTTCTTGATTCATAACTTCTTCTTAACACTTCTTGATTCCTCTCATTCCTTCCAACTAAAAAGTGATCCCATACAATTACTCCTCATTACCTCCAGGTACTTAAATCTTTAATTTCTAACTTCTTCCATTCTTCCGCTAACTCTTCGATAATCTTAATAATATTAAAATTTCTTTTCTATTCAAGACATCTATCCCTGAATGGACCCTTCTTGATGGGTAGTCACTTAAACAACCATGGCTCATACTAAATTTTGATCAAATTCTCATACTTTTGAAGCTTAGTATTCAATTGCTACTTCTCAATCTTTCGCAAACATTTCTTCAAGTATTCAACTTAGCCTTCCTTAGCCCTTAGATAGGCGATGATGTTATCAATAAATACAATGTGCTTTTCCAAGTACTCCTTATACATCATGTTCTCTAAATCTTTATAGACGATCCATACACTTGTCACTCCATATGATATTATCAATCTTGCAATGCTCTAACTTATCCTAATCGCAATCCTTGACATGCCCTCATGCTGTATCTTAAATCAATCCCGTAGAAATCACACACTCCTTGAATTAGGTCACATAAGTAACCAATCCTTTATAGAGGTTAACTATTCTTATTTATCATTTTGTTAAATCCCCGATAATCAGTATACAATCTCATAATTTCATCCCTCTTCCTTAATAACATCACCAGTGCATCCCAGGGGTCTCTATCTAGTATACTCACTTCCCTTCCAACCACTTTCACAACTATCACACTAATTATTTCGTTCCACTGATCTCTAGAGACTCCAGGGCATTTATTTACTACTCAAAATTCCTCCAGCTTAAGTATTCTCTTCTTCGTATCCTTACAGATGGTGGATCTACCTCATATCCTTAGCTTATTATATATTTTTTTTCGCATGATTGGAAGAATTCCTTATATTGCTTCTGCCTCCAGAAACTTATCTTACTATTGGCTTCTGTACACTTTACACTTCGCTTCTTCTAAAACCACTCCTGGTCATAGCACAGGGCAACCAACTCAATCCTAAAATCACATCAAACCCTTCTAACTCGGAGGGTGACAAATCAACTGCAACTACGTCCAACTTCTAAACACTTGTGATGTAGTATCTTGAATAACCGTTCTACAACTCCTTGTAACATGCCCACTTTCTCCATAATTGTAATACATAACTCCTGGGTTACTTTCCGAGGCATAATAACCCTTGTATCCACACTTGAAACATTGCACACTCTTTTTGCACACACCACTGCATCTCCTATCACAGGACTTGCAATCCACTGCTCACTTGACTGACCGGGCTGGAGTGGAAGCAACTGAAATAGCCCTAGATCTATCTTGAAATAAATTCTATCTCCGAAATCTCTTACCCCTATTCCGGCCAAACCAATTCTCCAATCCCTGAGTGGATTCTCCTTGGTTTGCTTTATCCTTAACACCTTCCGACTTCCTTTTCTTATCCCTTTCGTCTCTAATAGTCAACTTCTGCTCATCTTCCATTATTAGGGCGACCTGAACCATAGAAAATTATGTGTTGACTTGCAACGCCACAACTCCTCTGTGAATTTCAGGCTTCAACCCTTGTTGGAACCTCCTTGCCTTCTGACTCTCCGTACTTACATACTCAGGAACTAATCGGCCAATTCTATAAACTTGGCCTCAAATTCCAACACACTTCTTTCTCCTTGTTTTAGTTCTAGAACTCAATTTTCATTTAACTCCGTACACAACCTGGGAAATACCTTTCCAAAAACAACTCAGTAAACCTAGCCCATGAAACAGGGCCTTCTCCTTTTAACGATCTGGTTGCCTCCCACCAGTAATTCGCTTCATTCTTTAAGAAGTAATTTACATACTCAGTCTTAAAATTTTCACTTACTTGGACAAAATTGAAAGCTTTCTCCATTTCCTTTTTAACCATGCTCTAGCAGCTACTGGATTAGGTTCACCTTTAAACTTAGAAGGGTTAACATTTTGAAATAAACACTTGAGTTTACTCCTTGCTGTTGCTACTGCAACAGTAGTTACCGCCACTAAACCTGTTAGATTAACTGCAACTGTCGTTGCTACGGCTGGCGCAACAAATCTAGAATTTCATTTATAGTTGGACCCTTCGCAAAACTACTACTATTTTCTTTAAACTGGGTAGCTTTCTTAGGTGGCATTTTCCCGAGACATACAAATAAGTTTATTTAAAACATAACAAAACATTTAACAAAATATCACCGTTTTTAAACAGTGCACCTGTATCAGGAAAATGTTGCCCCAATAAATTACCCATGTCCTTAATATCGGGGTCCGTGTACAAAATAAATCTAGATTAATAGCACTAGAAATCATAGCAACAATGACAGTACCAGAATCAATAACAGTTTAGGAAAACTAAAATACAAAGGAACTAACACTGTAGCATGACTCCTCAATACAACAGCAACTAACCACTTCCCGTCACTGCTCTATTACCTCATTAACACCAATATGGTATACAATGAAACTTGGCCGGCTATAACAGCCACCAATTACACAGAATCCACTAGTAATTCATGTCAAGCTTAAGGATTGCTAGACTCCTCTAGGCACTATGGTCCAAATTTCAGCCAACCATTCCTCCAGGGATGATTTCTTATCTCCTATCATAAATTTATCTTTTACAGGGTTAACTTTTGTAAAATCACAACCTTCAATATCGAATCATAAATCCTCTCTACTATTATCATTTCTGGGATAGCTAGCAATCCAATGTACATCTTATATTTCTTCCAGACATTCCACTCTCAACTACTTTCGATGACCAGGACTGTCTAATCACAAAAGCTACTGACAATCCACTGCCTCGGGACTTCAAATGAAATTTCAAAATCAAGGAATCAATCAAATAAGGAGGAATAGTGAGAAAGATATAGGTATGATTGAGAGCAACCATACAAGTACATAAGATGGCCAGTCTTAGTACTGCACAGTTCACAACACATAACTCGGCGGCGTCCCACCAGACCCTTTTGTCACATAGACAAATGGTCAATTCATATGTATTATTTGCCCCAATCAACCAAAAAGTCAACAAGGAAAGAAACAACGTTTAAATAAGAAATTCACAAATAGAAAAGAAAGAATTTGATTTGTAACGAGATCAACAGAACCCTAACTAGCTTACTTCGGGTTCACAACTTTCACAGGAAAATAAGCAACTTATGGAATAAGAAACAATTACTCTGGAAACAAATATATTTCAAGAAAGAAATAGAAGAGTTCAAAGATACCAACTCTCATTCTAATCCACATTCACTATAAACTTGGTCGTCATAGCAGCCTCTGACTATTGTCACGCTATCCGAACTCACCGAAGTCACACAATCAGTCCAATAACATTCCTTGACACAAAAAATGCGATATTTAGAAATAACGTTGGCGTCTTCTCCGCTGACACAACAAGAGCCCGCTCACTGCTGAATTGTAATAACCCCAATTTTTGGAAATTTTTGAAACCCTTATGAATAGTGATTTTGCAGATTATGCTGAATAAGAAAACTTTTCATTCCACACTATGTAGGGGTTCTGTTATTGATATTCTGAGATTTTATTAGTACTCTATATGGTATATAAGTGTATGTAAAGATCGTCAGAATCCAATTCCGAACACTTTGATTTTTCCCGGAAATCCACCAGATACAGAAAGAAGTGAGTATAAGGTAACAGGATAAATAGGACTTAAATTCTAGGGTTTTTAAGAGGGGATCATAAAAAGGAATATAAAATATTGAGGAAGGTTTAGGGGAACCCAAGTGATAAGATCCCGGATATGATCTCTCAAACGATAAACGAGAACGAAAGATAAGCGAACCGTAAAACAAATAAGTGACCAAGAGACAAGCTTGTACAAGAAGCCAAGGATTGTGACATCATCAAACCACAAGGTGTGGACAAGTGGAAGCATTATGACATGTGCAAGGTGACATAAGCATGACATAAGGGAAGGAATTGTTGGATGATTGTAAGCCACACAATATTTACCATGGTAATAACCTAATTAAAAAGCAAAACAAACACAAAAATCAAAAGCAACCAAAACAAAAACATTTTCTTCTTCCCCCACTCTTTGCTCTCGGCTTTTCCATGAAAAGCAAAGGAGAAATTTTCAAAATTCAAGCTACACACCTTCATAATTCAAGAGGTTTGTTTCTTTAGCTTCCATAATTCATAACTTAGATGAGCCATAAGTTTAAGCTCAAGATTCCATGTTTAACATGGCTAATCAATTCATCAAAGTTCTTGGTGAATAGTGTTTTCAAGAAACTAACTTTGTGTTTTCTTATGTTTCTTCAAGATCCAAGCTTAGTAGAGATAGTTAGTGGTTACTTAAGGCTTCCTAAGTGATTCTCCACTCTCCGAGGAAGGTATAACTTCTCAAACCCTTAATCTTAAGTTTTGTTGTTTTGGATTTCATAATTTTTAGATGATGGGTTAGTGTAATGGGTGTGTACTCTTGTTTAGAGCTTTGTTTAGTAAGTGGTTTTGTTGATTTTGGAGTTAGGAGTGATACTTGTTGGATTTGATGTTCTTGGTCACATTTTGACTTGGTTTAGATAAATAAGTTGAGATATTGGGTTATGGTTGAATGATATTGTGTTGTGGTTGAATGATGGTGGAATGGTGATGATTGGTGGTGGTTTGATATTGATTGGAATGGTTTAAAATTTTGGGAAATCGCGTAAACATAGCCGTCGTAATGGCCGATTTACTTTAGACTGTTTTGTTCTTAACATCAGGACCCTTGAACTCACTGTTAGGTTTTGACCATTGCCATGTTTAGATAGTTCATATTACGAGCTTCGTTTTGATATGTGGTTCGTTTGAATCCGATGTACGGTTTAGGAGAAACGACCATTTTAAGTAACGGCGTTTCGCGAACGAACCATTACCCCTCGCTTTACTTTGAAACCTTGGTTAAGGACCTTAAATGACTAATTGGAGTATGAAACAATTATGATAAGTGCATTAGGCAGTTGGTAAGACACTCGCGAAAGAATCGCCTTAAAACTCGTAATGGTTAATTTATTAAAAATGGTGGAGCCGAGGGTACTCGAGCAACTTAAGTGAATCGTTAAGCGCGAAAGCGAACATTAGGACTCTAAATGGTTAAAGTCTAGTTTCTTAAGCGACCGGGGTTTAATTCCGACTTATGTTGTTGTTCATAGGTTATCGGACCCACTCTAAGCTTAAGTCTATCCGGGAGCACTCAGGCAAGTTTTCTACCCGCTATACTGTTGTTGTGATGTATATATGTATATGCATTGTCTTGTGATAAATGCATGTTGGATTATTAGCAAATTCTTGCGATATATTGTAGCATGTGATATGGTATATATGCATGCTTGGTTCGTAATCTTGATACATATATCTGTTGATTCAGTTACATAATACCTATGCTAGAGATAAGCGGTATTTGAGTTTACCCTTAGTATAGGGGATCAAAAGGTGAACATATTTCTAAACCGGGAGTCGATGTTCCCGAGTATAATATATATATTTTTATATATATATGATTATAGTTTTCAAAACTATTAATCGAATAAGGTTTATTCGATAACTTTAACTTTATTTTATTTAATGAATATTATTTGAATATTCATTCGAGGACTTATGACTCTGTTTATTATATTTAATGATTATTAATTGGATATTCATTTGAGGATGTATGACTCCGTTTATTTTATTTAATGAATATTATTTATAATATTCATTCGAGGTATTATGACTCCGCTTATTATTTAATAATATTCTTTATTTATTAAAGAATAATGTTTCGATAATCAAACTTATTTTCAATTATTCAAATAAAGATAGTACTTTCATATAAGTATATCTTTGGTTATTTAATACTCATTTCAAGTATAAGTTTTACAACTTCTACTTCAATTATTTTTATAAAGATTATTCTTTATGGGAATATTATTTAAATAATAATATTCGGATATTTCTAATATATTGGGACTGATTTACTTCATTAAATCAACATTACTCCAAACACTCTTTAAAGTGTTTTCGAGTCTTCAAAATGATTTTTAAAAGTTAGAGCGGATCCCAAAACTCATTTTTTTATATTTAAGATCTTCCTTTTAAAGGGGATTTAAATACTCGCTCAAAACCTGAGGGATCCGGCTCTGTGGTGTATTTTATATTCGCAACGAGGTTGCTGTTTTGGTAAATGAATTGATTACTTACCCAACGTTCGGGAAGTAAGTCCATCTATCGAGTCGGCATAAGCAACATGGGCTCAGTGGGCGTCCATGATAGTGTAAGTGGCTCAGTGGGAGTCCATCAAATGCGTAAGTGGCTGAGTGGCAGTCCAGCATAAGGTCCTATTGCGACCAGGGTGATGACCAGTGGGGAATTCGTCCATCTACTAGTAGAAAAGGTTACTTATTGGTATCTTTGCCTGATCAGCAAGATATCGGGTTTATGCCACAATTCTGTTTCCTTCCAAAAATTTATTGGATGTTACAACCTCTGTTCATACTTTACATGACAGAGGTTTTCAGGAAATGTATAAAGAAGATGTATATGTGGATATATATATATATCAGAACTTAATGAAGTATATCATAACTTCATTTCCTTCAATAATACTTCAAAGATTTAATCTATTCAAATCTTGTCTTGTAGTCTCATCTATGTGATGAACTGTTGAAAGCTCATTATAACTTGAACGGTGGTACTTCAAGTAGTATTCGGAAAAGATATAAGCATATTGGAGTATCTTGTAACTTCATCTTTTAAACTTATATCTAGTTAATGGTTGTCTTATGAATGACAAAGATTTTCAGAAAAACGTTGAGACAAGGTTAGATGTATGAGATCACCTTGCAACGATATTTTTATACAGTTATAAAATGGAACTTTGTGTATATTATACATGTCAGAGGATTTCAAAGATTGTGAAAAGTATATATGTATATATATACTGAATATTTTGCGACTTGGTCGCGTTAAGATATCAACTTGGTTCATTTCTTCTTGACCAAGATTTTCATGAGTACTATGAGAATGCTCATATATTGTAAAGCATTATACATATTATTTTGGTGGGCTTGTTGCTCACCCTTGCTTTCTTCTTTCATCACACAACATCAGATAGACAAGATGAACAGGACCAAGCTCCCAATTCATGAGCGGTTAGGAAACGTTTCGCAGTTTCCTGTAAGCGTTGATGCCGTTGTAGCTGAGGTAGGAGCTACCAGTAGGCTAGGCTTTCAACTTTTGTTGTGCCAGACTTATGTATATTTATGAATTGTAATAATGGCAAAGAATATGTAAATTATTCAGAAACCCTTTTTATGGTGAAATGGTTTATAATTGTGGAATAAAATGACTTGTGTTTTTTTTGGTATTCATATCTGAGACTATAACTTGTGGTGTGTGTGTGCATATTGTGGGGTCACAGTACGCAGTAGTTGGTTGACTGTTAAGATTAAGTATTGACAAGGGAAATGGAACTCGTGACAACCCGAATCCCCGACCCCGGATTTGGGGGTATACATGAATCCTCGCAATCAAACTCGTTTTCTCGAGGGAAAACTAGAAATCTCTACCGAATGTTACTAATAATACATATACAAAGGAGACGTACTCTAGGTTAGGGCAGTTCCAGTCAATCCTTAATAATCGTCAGGGTTACGTCTCCGAAACCCTTGACTAAATTCATAGACTCACTCCTCTGATTGAGTTGCTGACTTACATCTATCTACAAACCTTTCTTCACTCTTTTGACTCTACTCATAACCTAAATCAGGAACTCAAACCTGTAGCTCTGATACCAAATGTGATGGCCTCAAACCCGGGGTCAGGAGTTGATGTCACCAACAACAATAATAACAATCATAAATCAGTCAACTCATTCATAAAACATAACTACGACCCCATTTCCAAGACCTTTTCCAGGTTTAAGTATGATTTAGGCTACAACTAATACAAACCAACTTACAACAATCTTTCTGACGCAGCTAACACAACAACTCAACAGACCATCTTTGGTCCAGCACAACTACCTCAGAGGAGCCTGACACGAAAGAAGCTGAAACTCTGCTCTGACTACCGCGCAAGAATCTCCTAAGCATCTGCAATACATATGTAAAATATTCTGCAAGGGTGAGCAATCAATTGCTCAGCAGTACCACTATATGAATAACAAGTAAAATAGTTTAAAGTAAAGCGGTTATAGGAATAGAATTCATATATTGCCGGAAACATGTAAAACAGATATAAACTGGATATCAAAACTAGCATGCTTTCAATAAAACAAACGTAGTAGTATGCTGTGTACAAATACCAGAGTTTAATTCTAGCATGCCATTTTCATTTCCAAATCCACTATATAACTTACTTGTTCCGTTACGAGAATCACAAAACCAAATCAGATACTTACGGATATGTGAAGATAGTTGATCAGGCTATCAACACCGGATAGCTCCCACTGCTATCCTATATACCTGTTCCGGAACTCAGAGACTAGCTAGATCTCTGACCCGCTGGACTAATCGGTTATATAGTACGCGCAACCGAATTAGCCTCTTACGCCACCTCAATAGGCCTACTCTGGCCCCAATGTATCCCATATCTGACCGTTTTATCCAGTTTTCAAAACACTTATACCTATCTCATTTTCAAAATCATTTATTTAACCAGCACACATATAAAATCCATTTCGTAAATCATTTCATTCGAGATAGGTACCTTTCGAGGTTACTTCTCCCCAAAATAATTTGAAAACAGTGATTTATAACTACAGGGGATACGTAACTTAAAACGTTTCTGTTCCATTATGAGAATAAAACATTTAGCTTTTTATATGCACTGAACCATAAAAGAATGATCAGGGGTACTTGCCTTGCAGAGCTTTACGACTATCACTAACTGATTTTGATAGACTTGAACGTTCAGGCTCTCATGGACAAATGACTGTCTCACTAGATGACATCCCTGCTTCGCAGCAATCTATCTCAAGATAGTATCCAGGACTCTCAGGGTTCTTTGCTTGGGAACCTCGAGGCACTTGCCGACTGATCACTAGATTATCTTAATTCGATATCAATTCCTGAGTCCTTCGACCAGAACCTACAGAGCCGAAATACCCTATGTTAGACGTCTAGGTATGCTTGACATATCCTCAACACCAATTCTATCCAATGATATTTAAACCCGACCCGTAATTATATACATTATTACAATACAATAACACATCCAACAGTCAGGGTCACGTTCTCGAAATTTTACGAAATCAGGGTTATCGATTTGGCAAAATAGTTCATCACATCGTACAATCAAGTTTCACACAGAATATATGTATATACTTATTTATACTCGTTCAACGTTCCGATAATTACAGAGTATGTCCCAAATTTCTGAATTTAATTTCCAAAAATTCGGGCAGCACTTCCTCTGTTTATCGGCCTACCCGTCGAACAACTCGACGTCAATTCACAACCAATCACACAATCCAACAATCACCATCAAAATTCAATTAATGATACAACTTTTTAAATAATCATTTATTATTCGTATTTTTATATTTTTAATTAGTAGGACTCAGAAATATCATCACTGTCCACCGTCGGCTCGCCGAGGCTCATCGCCGACGGCGGTAAAATTTATTGGTGCCCGATACTTGCCGGGTTTCCAAATAAATTCTACCAATTTACAATTAATAATTTCCCGCACAAATTTTATTTCATGAATCCTTAATCAATTTATTCCCTGCAGAAAATAGGAATTAATATTTAATAAAATTATTAATCAGTCAATCAATAAATACACACACAACAGGAAACAGGGTAGACACACACACACGCGTGTTAATCTCACGCGCCACCGCCTCCCTGGCGGAAAACAAGGAGGGCGGCACGCAGTTATATACACAGACGTGCGTATACACCCAACAAAACCGAACTGAACAGCCATGGAACAGAGAATGAAGTCGAAATGGAGAGAAGAACGGCAGTAATCGGCAACAATAACACATACGCAAACAAATACCGCACAACCACAGTTCATCATTGAAATATACACACGCACATATGTGTATATATCTTCACCTACAACCCTGACTGAATCAAGGCCATACGGCCGGAACAGCCAGCTCGCCGGGAAAATAAAGAGAGCAGCGGCTAAATACTAGAAAGAAAGGAAGCATCAACGGCTGGAGAATATGCGGCGGCAGCGGGGAAAAGATATATGAGGAGAATGAATTAATAGAAAGAACAGGGAATCGAGATAATTGAGAGATGGATACAGGGGAAGGGGTAAGCACAATGGTGCTTATCTATTTTTTTTCTTTGATTAACGAATTTAACACTGACAAATGAATTAAAAGAATACTGCCACGTATCACTAGTTTAACAAGAAATCAACACGTGTACTATAACACCGGATAACTTAACGCTGAACCCTATTTTCACCATTTAAGGAACCAAGATGCGCACAAAACAAATTCAGAATATTACAAAATTAACCTTAAAATGTTAGAAATATCCCGGAATAGATGATAATGTAATTTTTGTAATTTTAAAACAATTTCTGAAGCGCCATTTATACCCGCTTTAACAAATAAACGATTCAACGCGCGGGTGAAAATAATCCCGAAAATTCCCAAAATAATTTTAAAATTCCCGGAATATTTCAAACCTAAATAAATATGATTTTCATAATTTTTGAAGAACTCAGGAATTAAGTACGATTTTACAAATAAATATAATAAAAAAATCATACAGGGTTAAATAATTGCTAAAATATTGATTTCTAAATTTTATGAAATCCCAAAAATAAATATTGAAATTATAAAGCCATAAGAATAATTTTAGAGACATTTCAAATATTTATGCAAATAAATTTGCACTAAATTCACTTTTAAAAGTGAAAACGATTCAATACAACTCAATAGTTAATTATGTAAATAACCCGGTACACCCTAATTCACACAGAGATCATAATAAAACAACACATGTGGCGCCCTCCAAACCCGGGTCAGAAGTTTGGGGTCCACACACACACCTTAATTATAACCTACTTATAACAATAATAAAGATAATAATAATATATGCAGTGACCCTACTTATCAACTACCACGGACCGCAACAGGTTAAAGTATGCACACAAGCCAAACACACTAATATATTACAAACCGTTCAAATCCCAACTATTTCAAACTCACACTGAGTATCAAACATTATTACAAACTTAAATTATGCCAAAAGAAGCCTACTAGCTTAGCTTCCTCAACCTGAACCCCTAGCTCTCGCGCTGGACTGGGGATCCTCGCTACCAACTGGTTCCTTTTTAACTGGAAAGAATATAAACAACATCGCACAAATGAGCTAACTAGCTTAGCAAGTCAAAATGACAAAACTGAGAATAATGATCATCAGGTGACTATGATTATGATATCAAGTGAACATTGGATTATGATTTAGAATTGGATATTATACTTTTAATTTAAAAGCCAAGGTTAGGCTGCTGATCAGTCACGCACTAACCCCGAGCAAGGCACACAGCATTGCTCTAACTACTGGATCCAAGGCACACATTGGCCTAACTTGACCATTATATGGTCTGACCACGAATCTGGTCCACAATTTTATAAAAACAATCCAATTCTAACATAATAACAGAATATGCAATAGTAAACAATAACCAAAATCATTAACAACAATGAGTGTTTAACAATGAAAGGTTTTCAATCTTTGTAAGGATCAAATAAGTAGTTTAAAAGCTTGAACGCTGGGTAATGAAAGAATTGGATAACAAAAGAATCAATATTTCAGGGTTTCAAAGATTTGGGCTTTCAAAGCATAGGATACAATGGTTGAATGTACAAGTAATTCAGTTCAGTGTTTGGGATTTTGTTTGCATGTATTTATGGAATAGTATCGTATACTTGAGGTTCAAGTTTGGGTTTACAATAATCAATGGCTTAGAAAGAATATGGTTCATAGCTCAAGAATAATAACTGAAATCAGGGTTTAGGTTTCCGTGCTTCAAAGCACTTGCAATGTTAACAAGACTATCAAGAATTACAATGTCTTGAGAAAGTTCAGAACACTTGCCTGGTATTAGCTTACTACTCTGCACTGACTTCCAATCACAACCGTCTTACTCTTCAACTATCTGTTTTCCTTTCCTACGTCTTGCCTTTTCTGCTCACATATCATAAGTATCTATCAATCATCAACTCATAGAGTTCTATTCAACACACACTTCTATCTACCCTTCGTTTTACCCAAATCCGATTAACGGATTGAAATTTATGCAATAACGAAGTAAACACCGAATATATAGACTGATAGTCAAACAACAGGTCACGTATAACACATAATACATCACGTAATCAATGACATATCATTTATAAAGAAGTCTCGGGTCATAAATGTGCTTTCGGGTATTTAAAATAATTTTTAAAACATTTTTCAGAATTAAAACGGGTCGTTGGATCAATTTCGGGTTAATAAACAGGGTTCGGTTGGCCAATTCTGGCTCCGAAACAATTTTAGAATAATTATCGAGCCTTGAAAATAATTTAGAATAATATTTTAAAGCTCGAAACTATTTTTCAAAATTTTTAAATCATTTTTAATAATTAAATCTAATTAAATAATTAATTAAAAATCAATTAATAATTAATTAAATCAATTAATCAATTAATTTTCGAATTAATTGACTAATTAATCAATTAAAAATTAACTGAAATTAATTAACTAATTAATTCAGATTTATTTGTGAATTAAAAATAATTTTCGGAATTAAAATAATAATTTTTAGAATTTTCAGAAATTAAAAATGAATTTTTATAATAAAAATAAATGGGAAATATGATTTTTAAACATTTTTAAAACAGGAATCCTATTTTTGCAAAGTCTGGAAACTTCAGGGACCTAACTGCATCATTTTTAAAACTACAGGGGCCTGTTTGCAATTTTACCAACCCCGCCGCGACTTCGCCGGAGTGTGGCCGGAGAACACGATTCCGGCCACCTCAGGCCGCCAAACTGTCCAGATCACAACTACACCTCACCAGGAACATATTCATGCAATCAAATCATTATAATCATTCATGTTTTGGCCGGAAATTGGCCAAGAACATCGCCGGTTTCCGGCGAACATCGAAAATATTTAAAACACAACTCCCTTCTCTACAGACCTCGTTGGTTCATGAAACTTATATGACTGGATTGCTAATTTCACAGAGAACACAACCCACTATAACACAACATCAATCTATCACAGAATAAGAAACCCCCAAATTTCAATTAAGAACATTCATACGGGTTATAAACCCTAATTTTAAAATTCGAAAATCAAACTCAAATTTGAACATGTTATTGAACTCCAAATCAGACGTATGACATATGAAAATCATCAGGAAAACAAGCTCTACAACATGCAATCATCAAATCATACAAACAATCATCCGAACAAAAATTCATATTTTTAATAAAATAAATTCGAAAATAAATAAATTTTTAGAAATTAAACCTTTGATTCTGCAGTGAAACAAAGCTCAGAATCTGATAGAACACCTCAAATCCTTCGTTTTGGTTACTCAAGCTTTAAAAACAGAGATCGGTAACGCCTTCGTTTTGCTGTTTGATTCTTAGAACAATTTATGAATATAAGATTTTTCTCTGTAAAATTATATAATTATCTGTCTGCAAATGATTTTTATACGAAATAAAATACGGTAAAAGGCTATTTATAATTACGGAAAATTAGTATCCCGTTGGATCATTCCGGATATAAAAGGGTACGTTTATTTATAAAAACTGATCCAAACGGTATCGATTTTCGGGATAATTATCCAAATCAGTACAGCTTGTACTGCGGTCTTGGTCTCAGCACCCAGTTACACGTACTACGAAGTGATAATTGGGATAGTTTAATAAAAAGCTCCCGTTTATCGAAAATACGGGTTTTATTAATTTACCGAAACGAATATTATATCGAAAATGTTGTGCCGGGACCCGCGCAGGACAAACCGTACGCCGGATCGAATAAGTCGAAACATGGAAAATGCTCGGAATATTACAATTAGGTTAGGAAGGAGTTCTCGGAAGAGTTTCGGGTTCCAAAAACGTAACAACGGTTGACATCAGTTGGTTCCCGTTTTTATAAAATAAATTTTAATTACCCGGAAAAAGATTTTAAAAATTTCATATGATTCTTATAAATCTATAAATCAACATAAAAATAATTAGGAAGATATGACAATTATCTATATTTTATTTTGGACATATAAAAATTAAAATACTCAATTAATATTATTTTTGAATATTCAAGTACATATATCACTTAACAATTAACTCACAAAATAGATACTGAACACACATAATAATTATTTAATAGTAAAAATAATTACACGTTATATCCCGGATATTACAACACATAGCGATCGAAACTAGTGCACATATTTTATTTAACTATTTATCTAATAATTACACTTTTAAATAATTTAAAAGTATACAAGTCGTTATATGTTGCGTGTACTTTAGTAATGTATATAAGTACGAGTTGGGATTGTTATCATTTAGGTACGATTGGTATCGAGGATATGTCAAGCATAACTGAGCGTCTAACATAGAGTATTTTGCCCCTGTAGGTTCTAGTCGGGAAACCGAAAATGGACATTGGACTAAAGATGACCTAGTAGGCAGTCGACGAGCTCAGTAGAGTTTCAACAGAAAAATATGAGTGTCGAAGTCGAATCCAATGGGATCTAGTGGTTGGGCGTTAAAGCCTGATCGACAGAGTCGGCTCAAAGTTAATCAATAATAGTTGTAAAGCCCAGTAAGGCAAGTATTTCTGAACTTTTCCCCAAAAATACATCACAAATGTTTTCGAACTGTTTCATAACATGTCGTTAGTATTCCAAATATCTCCTGTTTTATATTGCAAGTGCTTTAGACTATTTACCCTTGAACCCTGATTTTTTCTTGATCTTGAGCCGTAAGCCTTGTTCTTTGTAAACCATCTTTTGTTGATCCTCAAATACCAAATCACACAAATATGATATCACTCCCCAAATGTATAACTACCAAATACCAAACACTGGAGCAAACATTTTTTGAAAACACAGAAACTTTTATACTCCAACCATTCTTTATAACATCAAAGAACTATACCTTGAAAAATTAGTATTCGTCCAATACCTGATCATTTTACAAACTGAAAACTGTTTCTTATACATACCTTGATATACCCTTGAGATATCCATGAGTTTCTTTATGTTTTTATTCAAATGTTTAACCATCATTGATTATGATCTTGTTTATCGAATTATATTGTTTATCATATTGAACTGCTTTAGAATTGGATAGTTTATATATATATATATATATATGTGGACCAGATTCGTGGTCAGACCTTATCTATGGTCAATTTAGGCCAATGTGTGCCTTGAGTCCAGTAGTTAGAGCAGTGTTGTGTGCTTTGCTCGGGGTTAGTGCGTGACTGATCAGCAGCCTAACCTTGGTTTTAAAAACTTAAAATGAATGTCCAATTATAATGATTGTTTAGCAATAAACTTGATTCCTCTGAATCATCTCGTTTGATAATTGATTTATCTCAATTATTGTCATTGTGACTTGCTGAGCTAGTTAGCTCACTCTTGCAAATCTTTTTATGTATTCTACAGTTAAGAAGGATACGGTGGATAGCAGGATTTCCCAGTTCAATGTACGAGCTAGGATTCCAGATTGAGTTGGATCGAGCTAATAGGAGCTTATTGCAATAGTAAGATAGTAAGATTGTAAGAATAATTTTATTATCAGTTGTAAGTTAATTTAGTCGGGATTTGGTATGATGTAATAAAAGTTAAGGTTGTGTCTTGTTTTCATACTTTAACCTGTTGCGATCCGTGATTGTGTAAAGGAGGGTCATTGCAAATAATATCTTATATACAGGTTCATATATTGTATATATATTGTGGACCCCAAACTTCTGACCCGGGTTTGGAGGGCGCCACAGGTTGGTATCAGAGCTACAGGTTATAAGTCACTGAAACAAGCCTAGATTATCGGGATTGGGTAGAGGGTTAGGATTAGGAATAGGAAATGGAAAGATAAGACACTGTGAGGTTGAGTGTGACTATATAGTGGGTCTCCGGCACGATTCATGTTGCGATTCGGGATTTTTAGCTTGCGATGTGATTTCCAGACAACGGCAATGCCAGATCCTAATTTCCTGGTATTATCTGATCGCTTGGAGCTTTCCGTTCGAGGATCGTCATCTTCTCTCAGATTGGATTTGCACCTTGTTCCTCCACCAGAATTAATGGTACTACCTTCTGTTATGACAGTTGCACCTCTTTAAGTTATTCTACGCTATTCTACCACCTCTTGTCATGAGACTACCTATTTAAGAACCTCCATTCATTTATTCTTATTATACTAGACATTCGGTTGTGAGTGTATCTCTTCAGTTTACTACACCCTGTTCTATACCCCCAGTTTAGAACTTGTCCTATGGAGCAATTGTACCTATGAGGATGGATTCGGGAATTGCAGTAAATGGTGAGTACTTGAGATATGAATAAAGGTGAGAAGAAGTCTAGAAAGAAGAGTCAGGTGTTCCGAAGGATAATTGTTACCAGATTACCAGAAGCCATTAGTAATTAGGTCACCCATGACTAGCTTGTGGAATGGATTAGATAAGCATTAAAAAGAGAGAGTTAGAGGAGATTAGGGATCTGGAGTTTTCTTGAAATTAGATAGTGGTGTTATGACAATGTGATATATTTATAGTAACAAGGTAATGTGACATCAGCCGATTGGTTGACTATTGGATAGCCTGTTTTACTTAACTACTGCAACAATAATGTTGGGAGTATTACCAGTATGGGAACTTTGATGTGAAGCTACGAATAAGATAACATGCAACGACAATTGAAGTTTTCGTCGATTAAGGAAGGCAAATAGACACGATAAAGAAGAAAAGGTAGATTGAAGTGAACGGACGTTTATATGATTGTTTCTTTAATTTGGTACCTTGTTATAGGTAAGAAGGACAACAACCAACTCATATAGTAAGGACAACCAGATTTATAATTTTCAAAAATTTTAACAAGTTTTCGAAAAAGATTTTTCCTTACAAAATTTCTAAAAGCCTTTTTGAATAAAATAAGTTTTAAACCTTGGTTGTCAAGTTACTACTTGAGTTTCTTGTTTGATAAAAACCTGGGTTGCCTGGAAGGATACTTACTTCAGACTTAGTATTGTTAATTCAAAGAACCATGTAACCCGTGATTATGAAGAAGCTGATTATTCCTAAATGGTAAGGTGTAAATGTTGTTTGACAAGGTTAATATCAGAATCCCTGTACAGAGTGATTATTCATCAAGTTGCAGAGACCATTAAAGCCTAAAGAATTCATTGATTTAAAAAGAGCCTGAGCGTGATCGAAGAAGATTGGGAAGATTTACAGACTTTTCTAAAAGAAGAACATTATTAACAAAAGGATCATTATGTGGAATGGTTCGTGGTTATTCTAAATTAAAAAGAGGAAACCCGAAGTTATCTGATGAGAACGCTATTATGATCGAACAAGCTCGAAAGATGAATACAAATGAAATGTGGATGGTGACCAATGGTATCTTTCTTGTTTTCAATATTACAACGTATATTCCTTTTTGATTCTTAAATAAGTATGAATTTTTTTTAAATAAACTCCTTATGATGATATCAAAAAGGAGGATATTGCATTCCTTCTAAATTTATTTGTTTCCCACAAGTTTTGCTTTTTGACTGGGGCAAACAGTGTTATGGTGAGACACTTTGTCAGAATGACAAAGAGTAGGGTGGGACGCCACCTAATCATGTGCTGTATGCCATATGGTATGAAAGACTGGCCATCTTAAGTACCAATGTGGTTGTCTCATTCATATTCAACTCCTTACTTCTTCTAACTTTTCAACTCCATTTTTTGTTGAATTGTGAATCTTTCCAGTTGCTTCGTTGAAAGAGTTTTTCAAACAGAAATCAGCGTATTATGGACCAAGCGGGCAAAGTTCCATCTACCTCTCACGCATTGGAAGCAAACAAGGGCATATGGCGGGAATTGCAAATCACTAACCCAGTCAGGGATGCATTAAGAATCTAGGGAATTTACCCCAATAAGGAATACGTCTTCGAGAACGAGAATATGCGATTTTCCTGTGAAATATATTATTCAGAATACGGACGTGATGACATAGATGATTATGGTGAATACCTTATGCGTTAAAGTATTGGAAGAGGTGGAAGAAACTTGATTGTTTATTCCCTAAGGTATTGTTGATAAGATGATCTACCTCGTTGAATTGATAAGATTATTACTAAAAGATTAGCAAATCAAGGATGTGTAAGTGTTAAATAAGTAAGTACCAACGGTGGAATTGAGATTCTGGCAATAAATTATGAAGAGTTGATATCATTTGAGATAAGAGGATTGGACATTATTCTAAGAGATAGATTAACTATTTAAGCATGATGCCCAGACGAACCGTCAAGATGAAGAGATAATCCTGAAAATGTCAAATGAGAATATGATGAGGTATAAAGGAAGAAAAAGGGTAAAGAAATTTGTTAACGGTGATTAAAATGTGAGCATTATGGTGATTATGAGAAAAATAAAAGTCAGAAGCAAACAAAATTTGATAATTTTATAACAATTAAAAGAGTTTCAAGATATGTTTCCAAATGAGTTATCAACATTTCCTCCAGATAGAGAAATGAAGCTCGCGATTGACTTAGCACCTGAAACGAAGCTAGTGACCAAGGCCTTACACGAAATAGCACCAGTTAAAATGAGGAAGTTAGCAAAGCAGATGCAAGAGATGTTAGAAGAAGGAGCGATTAAACCTAGTGTACCCCATAAAGTGCACCAGTACTAATTGTTAATAAGAAAATGGAAGTATGAGATTATGCGTCGACTAAAGAAAGCTCAACAAGTATATTATTAAGAGCAAGTATCTGTTACCTTCGCCCAATGATTTGTTTGATCAGACGAAGGAAGCAAAGTACTTTTATAAGGCTGATTTCAGACTTGGTATTTCACCAAATGAAGATTAGACCTATGAATATATCAAAGATAATTTTCAGAACTAAGTACTATTCTCGTATTGTCATTTGGATTAACCAATATACCAGTAATATTTGAACTTGATAGACAGAATCTTTAAGGAAGATCTGGATAAGCTGTAGGGTAACACTTAAAGTCAACGGAGGACCATGCAAAGCATTTAATGATAACTGAGAAGTTGGAGAAGAAAGAAGTTGTGTGAAATGTAGTTCTTAGCATAAATATTCAATGTGAAGAAGATCAAAAGAGATCCAGTAGAAATTAAAGTTACTATGAATAAAGGAAGGCCAAAAGCACCAACAAAAGTAAGAAGTGTGATCATAGGCCGGTTACTATCGAAAATTGGTGCAAGATTTCTTGGAAGTTGCAATATCTTAGACGAAGCTAACCAGGAGAAGCAAGAAGTTTATATGAAGTAGAGAAGGGTAAAGAAAGTTTTAAGGAGTTAAGTGAAAGAATGGTTACAACACCTGCTTTATCATTTTGAAAGTATCAAGGAGATTTGGTAGTTATAGTGATGCTTCTCATAAGGGAGTAGGATGTGTATTGATGCAGCACAATAAAGTTATTGTATATGCACCTAGACAACCGAAACCTTATGAGCAGAAGTATCCTACTCATAATTGGGACTAACAGTAATAATATTTGTTTTGAAAGATTGGAAAACATGATATGTATGGAGAAATGTGTAAGATCTATATGGACCATCAGAGTTTGAAGTATTCGCGGGGAAAAGCGAATGTAGTGGAAAACGATAAGCAAAAAGGAGAGAACGAACATAGAGACTGCACCAGAAGAATTAACTATAGAATTCTGAAGGTTGGAATGGAAAGCTAAAGTTCATAATCCAAAAGGAACAAAGATGGATAATATGACCTTTCAGTTGAAGTTGTGAAGGGAAAGATAAGATGTCAAGAGAAGATAATGGATCACGGTGTTAACAATTAGTAAGAGGAAATTTATGCGCCCAGAAGAACGATCACGATATTCCCCGGTTTTCTTCCAGCACTTGGATGCTACAAGCAGAAGAATTAAGATATGAGATCCCATAGGGAATTCACAATATCGAATATTTAATCTACTGAAGAGATGCCAAGATATATTGAAAGATAAAGAAAAATAGTGATAACCAGGTATAAGAAGGGAATTTCAAAATAGATTGGGAAAGTGTTGAACATGTCAAAGAATTAAGGTGAAGTATCAGAGGCCTAGTGAACAGGGCAGACCAAGGAGTGGTTTTACAAGAAGCGAATCATAAAATGTATCAGTGGTGTTGTTAGAGAAAAGGAATGAAATTATGAGATTATGTACTGGTTAGCAGGAGTTCAATAAAACAACGAATAAGAATAAGTGACCCCTATAAAAATTGATTACCTATAAGACCTAATCCAAGAAGTGTGTTATGTCTTGAGGATTAACTTAAGATCCGGCCTGAGAACATATCAGAGATTATGATTAAAGTGAGTTAAGGGCATTGCAAGCTCGGATGATATTATGTGAAATAACAAGTGTATCAGGTGATTATAAGGAATTAAGGATCATGGTGTATAAGGAGTACTTAGACAAGCAAACTATATTTATTGATAACATCCTCAGCTACTCAAGGAATACGAAAGTCTGCATAGGATGTCCAAGGATTTTTTTTTCTCCAAAGATCAGAAGGAAAGCAACTATACGTTGAGTTTTTAAGAATGAAATTTTGACCAAGGTTAACAAAGGATTCTGAATTAATCCATTAACAACTACCTAAGCAAAGCCGTATGGTAACAGATGCCTTATGCTGACAGAAAGGATTGGATGTAATTAAAGACCACCGAGGAAGTAATAGAGGAATTAGAAAGAGTGGAATCTGAAGTTCAAATACTTAACGGTGATAATACGAGAATATATGAGATTACTTTTCCACCCTAACTGATGAAAAAGAGTAAGAGATGTTTAAATGTTTGGAAACTAAGTTGAAAACGAGCACTGCCTATCATCATTAAATGGAGGGTCAAAGTACGGAAGTAATTCAGGAAATGGAAGATATGTTGAGAAGTTGATTTTTAAAGAAACACTTGAATAATCATTTATCATCGATGTCAGCTTTGGAATGCCACTTTACCAAGCTTCATGTGAATGTAAGTGTAGGTCCTCATTTTTTTTATTGAGATAAAGTGAGAGAAAGAAAGTTGCCAAATTCTAAATTAACTCGGCACACCAAGAGCGAAGTAATATTGATTGAAGCAGCTCGGAGTAGACAAAGAAAGAAGGCGAAATTATATCGAGAAAGAATATGAGTATAGAAATAAGACCAGTAGTGTTAGTACAAGTTTCATCTTGAAAAAGACTAGATAAGTCTAAGTAGAAGAGACAGGTTAAGTCCTAAAATTAGTGAACCATTCGAGGTATTGATAAATATAGATAAAGTTATTCATGAGTTGACGTTACCGTCACAACAGTGTGCACATATAGTGTGTTTAACCTATTAATGTTAAAGCGATAAGTATCTGATTTGAATTAAGTGAGTGATTAGGAGCCAATGGGCTCTTGTCCAAGTTTGTTCTGCATATAGTGATCGATCCAAATTCTCGATCGTTAAAGGTGAGTCCTTGGAAATAAGTGTATATCTATAGTGATTATGTTTGAAATCCTCGAGTAGGAGAGTCTACTTGAAAATTAGAGTCAGATATGCTTGACGAATATCCTCACTTATTTAGTTAGATCAGATTCTGAGGACAGAATCTTTTTAAGGGGGGAAGGATATAACGACTCGTGTATTTTTGAATTATTTAAATATGTAATTGTGGAAGTATTAATGAAATAAAATATGTGTATTGGTTTTGACCGCTATGTGCTGTTTGATTATTGATATGTGATCTATAATATATCGGGTTGTTCGTGTGATTAATTATGGGGTCGTATTGGATTGTTTCATTTTTAAAAATGGATTCGGTGCAAATTTATTTGCGTGAATACTTGGAATGTCTCAAAAATTGTTTTTATGGTTTTATAATTATAATAAATATTTTTAGGATTCTATAAAATTGAGAAATCAATATTTTATTAATTATTTATCTTTAAATGATTTTTTGATTATGTTTATTTGTAAAATCCATATTTAATTCCAGATTTCTTCAAAAATCACAGAATTCATATTTTACTAAGATTATAGTATTCTGAGAATTTTAAAATTATTTTGGAAATTTTTGGGATTAATTTCACCCGGGCGTTGTTTCGTTTAATTGTTAAAAAGCGGGTATAAATTGCGCTCCAGAAATTATTTTAAAATTACGAAATTTATGTTTTTATAAACTTGGGGATATTTGTAACATTTTAAGACTATTTTTGCGACTTTCTGAATTTGTTTTAAGTGTAGCTTGGTTCACTAATTGTGAAATGTGGGTACGAGTTGTGTTTCAAAAGTACTTTAAAAATTATGAAAATTCTATTTTATTGGTTTCGGGATATTTGCAAAATTTTAAGATTACTTCGAAATTGTTTTGATTAATTTTATTCGCCATATTATATCGTTAAAGGGCAAGAAGTGATACAAATCGACTAACTATCCGGGGGTTTACGTGTCAAATAATTGGACACGTGTTGCGAGCATAAGAAAAATCAGTTGCTTAGAAAAAAAAACACAACAGAAACCTTGTTCCTGCTCTTTCCTCACCATCCCATTTCGATCTCTCTCAATTTTTCTCTCGACCACACTCTCGAATCCTCTCTGTTTCTCACCTCTCTCTCGATCCTTACTTTTCTTTCTCCCCATATCCGTTTCTCTTTCTTCTCCTGACTTCTGGTTTCGTGCTTGGCCGCTGTGTTTCTCGCCGGTTCCGGCCACCGCCGCGGCCCCATCTCTGGTTGGTTCTAGCTGCTTAGCTTGTTTCTGTCTGATTGTATATATACACATACGTATGTATGCATATGTGTTACAGTTGGGTATTAAGGTCGCACTTCTTCTTGATTTCCCTGTTCTGGCTGCCTGAGTCGGGTTACACGCGCGAGCGTGTTTCGTTTATGATGATTGATATTTTATTATTAATTCTGATTTTTCTGATGGATTGAAATAATGAAACATGAATGATTTTTTGGGATTTATTCGATTATTTCCAATAAATTCGAAGTAAATATTTAAGGTATTTACTCGAATTATTTGGTATTATCTTTCGAATAAATTTCTGTAATTATTTGGTTTATATTTCGAAAGTTATAATATTTAATCGGTGAAGTTTCGCGATGGAAACCCAATTTATACGGGCACCCACGAATCTTTGCCGCAGTAGGCGATGAGCCTCGGCGAGCCGACGGTGGACTGTGATGACCCGGTTCTGAGTCCTAATATTTTAAAATAAATTAATCCGTGAAATTATCTTTGAAACGAGAATTTGATTTTACATTAAAGTCGAGTATGTAATTTAGTTGACGAATTGTGATTGGATTAATTGTTGGATTGAACTGGTGGTTGGGATTGTGGTGGTTGTGCATTTAATTGTTGTTGGTTTGACGTCGATTGTTTTCGACGGGTAGTCCGATAAACAAAGGAAGCGCTGCCCGATTTTCGGGAACGTACCCTGTAACATATCGGAACTACCAGTCGAATGTAAATAGTTACATAGTTATACTTAAATATTCTTTAAAATATAGCGGACTATTTGTTTCCTAAAACGATAAGTATATGTGTTCACCGAAAACGAATATTGAATCGAGATTTGAGTATATGAATCATGTATGTTGCATGTACTTTAGTAATGTATATAAGTACGAGTTGGGATTGTTATCGTTTAGGTACGATTGGTATCGAGGATATGTCAAGCATAACTGAGCGTCTAACATAGAGTATTTCGCCCCTGTAGGTTCTAGTCGGGAAACCTAAAATGGACATTGGACTAAAGATGACCTAATAGGCAGTCGACGAGCTCAGTAGAGTTTCAACTGAAAAATATGAGTATCGAAGTCGAATCCAATGGGATCTAGTGGTTGGACGTTAAAGCCTGAGCGACAGAGTTGGCTCAAAGTTAATCAATAATAGTTGTAAAGCCCTGTAAGGCAAGTATTTCTGAACTTTTCCCCAAAAATACATCGCAAATGTTTTCGAACTGTTTTATAACATGTCGTTAGTATTCCAAATATCTCTTGTTTTATATTGCAAATGCTTTAGACTATTTTCCCTTGAACCCTGATTTTTTCTTGATCTTGAGTCGTAAGCCTTGTTCTTTGTAAACCATCTTTCGTTGATCCTCAAATACCAAATCACACAAATATGATATCACTCCCCAAATGTATAACTACCAAATACCAAACACTGGAGCAAACATTGTTTGAAAACACAGAAACTTTTATACTCCAACCATTCTTTATAACATCAAAGAACTATACCTTGAAAAATCAGTATTCGTCCAAAACCTGATCATTTTACAAACTGAAAACCGTTTCTTATACATACCTTGATATACCCTTTGAGATATCCATGAGTTTCTTTACATTTTTATTCAAATGTTTAACCATCATTGATTATGATCTTGTTTATCGAATTATATTGTTTATCATATTGAACTGCTTTAGAATTGGATAGTTTTTATATATATATATGTGGACCAGATTCGTGGTCAGACCATATCTATGGTCAATTTAGGTCAATGTGTGCCTTGAGTCCAGTAGATAGAGCAGTGTTGTGTGCTTTGCTCGGGGTTAGTGCGTGACTGATCAGCAGCCTAACCTTGGTTTTAAAAACTTAAAATGAATGTCCAATTCTAATGATTATTTAGCAATAAACTTGATTCCTCTGAATCATCTCGTTTGATCATTGATTTATCTCAATTATTGTCATTGTGACTTGCTGAGCTAGTTAGCTCACTCTTCCAAATCATTTTATATATTCTACAGTTAAGAAGGATACGGTGGATAGCAGGATTTCCCAGTTCCATGTACGAGCTAGGATTCCAGATTGAGTTGGATCGAGCTAATAGGAGCTTATTGCAATAGTAAGATAGTAAGATTGTAAGAATAATTTTATTATTAGTTGTAAGTTAATTTAGTCAGGATTTGGTACGATGTAATAAAAGTTAAGGTTGTGGCTTGTTTTTATACTTTAACCTGTTGCGATCCGTGATTGTGTAAAGCAGGGTCATTGCAAATAATATCTTATATACAGGTTCATATATTGTGTATGTGTTGTGGAGCCCAAACTTCTGACCCGGGTTTGGAGGGCGCCACAATATCACTAAGAGCTGCTAGGTTACAATAAATAATGTTCTCGTTAACTTAACACATATAGTGTAAACCTAAGTTGTGTTTATATAGTACACAGTTATAAGATATCTTCTAATTGATATGGAATATAATTTTGTCTCCTAAAATATATCAATCAGATATTATCTTCTACAAGTCTTCTAGATGTCCACTTCTTCATGCATATCTTCTATTGTTTTAGTCCAGATCCTCTCCTGTAAATCGGCCGTATTCTTTATCTGAAGTTTCCGCACTTAAGTCCTGATATAAATCCTAACGGCATTAAGTTCTGATATAAGTTCTGACTTCAGTAAGTTCTGACTTCCAGTAAGTCCTTATATTAAGTTCTAAAACTAAACACAACATATTAGTCATGACATCACAAATATATCTAACATATTCCTTCTTAGCAACCCATTTATCTTTGTTCCTGAATATTATGCCATTTTCGTCCATCTTATTTCTGAATACCCACGTGGTGTCAATTGGGGTCTTTCATTTAGGCTTGGATACCAACTTCCATACTTTATTTCTTTCAAATTGGTTTAACTCCTCCTGCATAGCTAAAACCCAACAGAGCTTCCTCTACCCTTTTTGGTTCTTCCTGAGATAGAAAGCCGCTATAGAGACATTTTTCTTGAGTTGCTTTTCTTGTTTGCACCCTTGAAGATACATCACCAATGATTAGTTCAAATGGGTGATCTCTAGTCCAGTTTCTCTGTTGAGGTAGATTAGCTCTAGATGAAGAGACCTCATTGTTGTATTGATGTGTGACAGAGTTTTGATTGGAAGAAACTCCCCCTGAGTTTGTGGATCTATGATTAGAAGTTAGGGTTCTTTCTGAATGTGATCTGACTTGGCTTTCAACTCCTACTCTTGGATCAACAGATGTTGTTCTTTGCCTTTTGACAGATGATGCGGATTGTCTTTCAACGGATGATACACTTGGTCTTTCAACGGGTGTTGAATTATGTGTTTCATTAATTGCAGATGTTTCTGCATTGTCCTTAGATATTGGTTCTTGGTCACTTTCATCATCACTATCTTCACAAATCATCTAAAAATTGTCAAATTTGAGGCTTTCATTAAATCTCCATCTTGCAGTCCTTCAATATTTTTATCATCAAACATAACATGTCCAAATTTAATAACAATGTTGGTTCTGAGATTCTAGACTCTATATGCTTTTCCAACTGCATATCCAGCAAAAATTCCATCATCAGCTTTGGCATCAATCTTTTCATGTTGATCATTTTGATTCCTCAAGGTATAACATTTACATCGAAAGACATGAAGAAAGTTTAATGTTGGCTTCCTGTTCTTGAACAATTGGTAGGGTGTCATGCATTTTTCTTGATTAATCAAAGAAATATTCTGAGTGTAACATGCAGTATTTACAACTTCTGCCCAAAAATATGTTGGTAACTTTGACTCTTCCAACATTGTTCTTGCATCTTCAATAAGAGATCTGTTCTTTCTTTCCACCACTCCATTTTGTTGTGGAGTTCTTGCTGCTGAAAATTCATGCATGATCCCATTATCTTCACAAAATAATCTCATCACATAATCCTTGAACTCAGTTCCATTGTCACTCCTGATTCTTCTAACTTTGAAATTAGGATGATTGTTAACTTGCCTTATGTGATTGATGATGATTTCACTAGCTTCTTCTTTGGATTTTAGAAATTATGTCCAAGAGAACTTTGAGAAATCATCTACAATTACTAGAAAATACCTTTTCCTTGAGATGGACAATATATTGACTGGTCCAAATAAATCCATGTGCAGTGGTTGTAAAGGTTCTTCAATTGTTGAATCAACCTTCTTTCTGAATGATGCCTTGATCTGTTTTCCTTTTTGACAGGCATCACATAATCCATCCTTTGATAATTCCACTTGAGGAATGCCTCTTACCAAATCTTTTCTGACCATCTTATTCATAGTCCTGAAGTTAAGGTGGAATAGCTTCTTCTGCCATAGCCAATTTTCATCTTGACTTGCCTTGCTAAATAGACAAGTGACAGATTCTGCATTTGATGAGTTAAAGTCAGCTAAGTACACATTTCCTTTTCTCACTCCAGTGAGAACCACTTTATTGCTTTTATTGTTGGTCACAACACAGGCTTCAGAATTAAATGTTACTGAGTTGCCCTTATCACAAAGCTGGATGATACTCAACAAATTGTGCTTGAGTCCATCCACGAGGAAAACTTCCTCAATGATGACATTATCTTTTAAAATCAGTTATATCCAACAGTATAACCCTTGATGTCATCTCCAAAAGTAATACTTGGGCCAGCTCTCTCCTTGAACTCAGTGAGCAGGGTAGAATCTCCAGTCATGTGCCTTAAGCAACCACTATCCAAATACCAAAGATTCTTTATGTTTCCCTACACACAACAAAATCAAATCAAGTTGATTTAGGTAACCAAGTTTCGTTGGGTCCTGTTTTGTTAGCCTTATTCTTAAGTTTCTTGGGCTTTTCCTCATTTGACTTAGGCATTTTAAATTATTCCTTAGTAAATTGAGCAGAACCTTAAAACCATTCATCATTGCAGAATTTTCATGCACAGGCTGGTTATCATGGAAAGGCATATTATGTGCAAACATGTTATTCCAGTATGACATTTGTGGCACATTTTTGGCATACTAAATGTGCAGGCATAACATTCACATGCATTGTAGGCATACTGGGAAATGAAGGAGGTGCATACATGGGAGCAGGCATCGCAAGTTTGTAATTGAAAAATAAATGATTAACACTACCACAGTTAACACATATTTTTCTTGTTGCATATTTATCAGGTGTGTAGTTGTTATGTTCGTTAATTCCTACTTTCCCATTCCTATTGTTTTTTGTTTTAGACTCTACTTTCACTTCAATTTTCTCCAATCTGTCATTTAATTGTTTAATAGGCAGATGCCCTACATTGACTCTCTTGTTCTGTTTCACTTGACTTGTTTCTCCTCGAACAAAGTTCTTAGAAACTGATCCATATTTTTCATTTAATTTAGTTAACTTGGCTTTGCTTACTGGCTTACTTTCACTCAATGGATGTGGTTCATTGTCTTTCGAAGGATAATCCTTTTGATTATTCGATGGATAATGTTCATCATCCGTCGTATCCACATCCGTTGAAAGTCCTTCAACCAAATTGGAATCAAGTTTCTCCTTGCTCTTTTTCAGGCTGCATCACAGAAGGATTCTATACCTTGAAATTTAGTAATTTGAGCATGGACATCCCTAGATGATTTCCATGCCTTAATTACCTCATGTTCTCGTTCAAGTTTCTTTCTTAAAATCTTCTCTTTCTTTAAGGATTCAGTTAGTTCATCTTTCGCAATCTTGCACTATAACGCCCCCAAATCCGGGGTCAGGGGATTTGGTCGTCACCATAAAACTTCAATCCAAATTAACCTGTTAAATCAATAAATAAATGCCAGCGGAAGATAATTATCATAAATGACCCCAACTAATCCAAGATCTTTTAAGGTTACAGTTCTAGAAACAAGATATCCATATTCCACAAATAAAATTTTCACTTTCTTTTAAAACTCTTTCCAACAAATCTCAATCTCAAAATTAAACCCACTAGTATAACTTCGAAATGAAGTATACTAGGCCCAAATAAAATATACAACTATAATATAACATAATATAAACAACCTTACACAATAAAACTTACACTAGCCCGCAAACCCTGGATCAACCACCTTCCAAAAGCTTTTTCTTTGCTTCCTCGAATTACGCAGCTAAACAGCGCAAGCTAATCCTCACTGGAGGTTAAATTTAAAAACAGGCAAGTATGAGCGGAAGAAATGCTCAGCAAGATCATTATAGTAAATATAGGGTCGTTTGATATAAAACCGACATCTGCATTAGAGCAGAACATTTTTAAAATCATAGTTGCTGAATCATAAAATTTTAGTTGAGGAACCCCAGAATTGATTCCTTAATTGTATTCAAAAGCATTTTGATATTCTTGAGCGACATGCTTCAGCAATACTTTGAATCTTGACGAGAATAAAACTCGTAAAAACAGTGTTTACGGAAATATCGTAAACCACAATAACATGAAACAATGATCATGGAATGCATCATAAACTTTACTCAAAACTCAACTATTGATATTAATACTTATTTTGTTATCATATCAAATTAGATATCAATACGAACTTTGATGCTCACAATACCCATACTGAAGTCAACATCAATCATCTATACTAATACCACATTTGATATTTAACAACAACGTAAGTATCCCCAAAATCAGAAACTGAATCAAAGCCACAATTTCACTTTTAATCCAAAACAGAATCAGTACTTTTAATCCAAAACAGAATCAGTTAATAAATCATTTATTCTATGAATATCAAAATGATATGATAATTTAGATTAGGATCATCCTCCGACATACGTACTATCACATGCTGATCAGCCTGTGTGATAGCACAAGGTCATGATTCATAGAAACGTGACCCCAAAAATACGAGTACTCAAACAAAAAGGCATAACTAGCCTGTGGCAAAATGGTGTCATAATATTCATATGGCACTTAGAAATAGCCCTCCGCTGGACCGTCCGTCCCGGTCACTTACGCAATTATGATCCAATCTTAAAACCTTTTATTGAAATGGGGTCATGATACTCGACACCTGAAATAATTTTATTCCCCCAATTCTTGGGTAGGAATATTCGCAACCAAATCACTTTTCTCAAAATCCAAAACATTTATAAATCCGATAATTGGATAAGTAAAATCACTTAGCTATTCTGATCATAGAATAGCAGAAGAATACTTGCATAAACAGAATCATTTAATTCAGCGATATGTAAAACATTTATCTATCTTGAACTGAAGAGGGAAAACAATACTTGTATAATAAGCTTCAAAATAAATAGCACTTGAACAATAAGTGATGATAGAAATACTTGCATAAAATGATTCGAAATAAACATCACTTGAACGATAAGTGAAGTCAGGGATACTTGCCTTTGGGTTTTTAGCAGTTAGTCACACTCGCAAACACGCATATATTCTGAAATTCTGTCTTAAAACATCACCGTCCTTCTTTTCAACACTTGACTGATATGCTGCTCCTGCGATTGCTAGAAGCCAGTTATCCAATTCCATTCCATCTCACTCTTTATCCAACATCTTGTCTTGATCAACTCGAATGATCCGCATCTATAAATTAAAAGATATAGCTTTAATTGTCTAAACGATAATCACTCGACGAACTGCGCGTCAAAATCCTATCCTCTACCCATACGATAGCCCACACATAAATATAACAGACAATTACAGGACTCTTGATCCACATACACACATAATTCATATAACACGTAATCACATAACTCACGTATCACATTATTCATATAACACAGGACTCGTTACGTTTAAAACTGAAATTGGGTCAAAATACGATTTATTGATCAATAATCAACTTAGAATGATTTGTAAAACAAATAAACTTTCGAAAAAAATGATTTGGGTCTCAAAAGTATTTTTAATAAAAGCGGAATATTTTTCTGAGTCTGTACGCGTTAGTTTCGTATTAAACGGACGAACGGTTTATTTATTATGAATTTTTGAACATTTTTCGGAATTAAAACGTGTCTCCGAATCATTTATAACTAAATAATAGTGCTCGAACACTCGAAATAATTTTATAAGAATTATTGAGCCTGGAAAATAATTTCAAATAATATTCTCTTGGAAATCGGACAGCACCTCCTCTATTTCTCGGACTGCCAGTCGATATCATATCGACACAACCAACAACAATCAACACAATAATTTATATTTACGCGTATAAACACTCCAGAAATGAATAACAAGGCCACCTGAACCAAAACTCGGACCAAAAGTGACTTCTCCAACAATTTCTAAAAATTATGAAATAAATATATAAACACTAACATGCTATAATATACACAAGTACGAAGGCGGAATTTCGGAATCGTTACCCAAAATAAATTCTGATCAACCCGAAGAGAAAATCTGATGTCCGGAAAATATCTCCAGAAAAATCCGAAATTAATGGTCATAGACATATACACGCTGAGATACCATGTGGAGTAATCACCACCTCCAAACTCTTTTTCTACGCCCCGAAAATAAATTAAAACGGAAATATAACGGAAATATGCCCCACAATTTTTCTTCTCAAAACCTTGCAATATATATACCTATGCGTAGGTATCGAAGCACTGATCATTTATATATAAAACAATTGAAATTTGGACAGATGGTTTGAAAGATATGAATTTTTGAATAATTAAAATATATACTGTTAGAGAAAAGAGAGAGAAAAGAGAGACAGAGACAGAAGAGGTGTTCGTGGAAAAGGGGGAAGTGAACAAGCAGGGGGTTTCTTTCTTTCTTTTATTATTTTTTTTTAACAAAAACGTGCACACCAAAATATGACACGCATATATACTACCAACCCTGCACGTGTCCTTATGTCATGCTGCAAGTTCATTTCTGCCGACATTTTAATTTCTAACGATCCGATTTGCGGGTAAAAATAATAAAAACAATTCCCAAAATAATTTTAAAATTTCCCAAATATTCAAAAACTAGTAAAATATAAATTTGTAATTTTTTAAAACATTTTTGGATTTAACATTAAACCCGCATTTTGATATTTAACGAACCAACTTACGTGTGAAACTAACTCGAAAATTACCGAAATACTTCTAAAATTCTCGAAATATTTAAAAACCAATAAAATAAAATTTTCATAATTTTTAAAGCATTTTTGACTTGCGCGCTATACCCGCATTTTACAATTAACGAACCGAGCTGCACTGGAAACAAATTCAGAAAATCACGAAAATAGTCTTAAAATGTTACAAATATCCCGAAGTTTATAAAAACATAAATTTTAAAATTTTAAAACAATTTTTGAAACGCAATTTATACCCGCTTTTATCAATTAAACGATTCAACGCGCGGGTAAAATTAATCCTACAAATTCCCAAAATAATTTTAAAATTCTCAGAATGTTCCAAACTTATATAAATATGAGTTTCATAATTTTTGAAGAATTTTGGAATTAAATACGGATTTTACAAATAAATGAAATGTAAAAATCATATAGGGCTAAATAATTGATGAAATATTGATTTTCAAATTTTATAAAATCTCAAAAATAATTATTGTAATTATAAAGTCATAAAAATAATTTTAAAGATAATTTAAATATTTATGAAATTAAATTTTCAATAAAATCACTTTTAAAGACAAAAACAAAACGATATGACTCAGTAATTAATAATACAAATAATCCTCAATCACAACTAAGTCCCACACAGTTAATATTACATACAACACATAGCAAACAGAATATCTATCCAATCCCTAATATTACTAAACGAACTCAATTTACCGATATCAATAAAATGATCGGTTTTCAAATAAACTTTTGAAAATAATACATTTAAGTGAATATTTTTAGAAATTAACAAGGATCGATTTAACACTCAACAATTAGCACATTACCATTTAATAACACAAACTCGTCAAATAGGAATAAAATATCCACCATTTTATTCCTTCTAAATCAGAAAATCACATAAACATATTCAAATGTTAATAATAATAATTCTGAAAATACGGGATATCACAATCTACCCCCTTATAAGGATTCCGTCCTCGGAATCAGCAGAAGAAAGCACTAAGGGTTTTCTAACCAACTTTCCATTTCCAAATAACCTCAATTTTCCATAATCTCAAACAAATCTTGTATTCCTTGCATAATAAAACTTTTACAGGAGCTTTACTGTGTACCACTGTTCCGTCTAATTCTTTGACCAATTCCTCAATAGAATCACTTTTACTAATCGCGAGAAAGAAGAATAAAAAGAAAGATAGAGAGAAGAAAAGAAAGAAAGATAGAGAGAGAAATAAAGAAATGGATTGACTTCGCTATACGCCACTAATATTATAACCGCATCGCAGTCCACTGCTGCTCTTGGTAGTCCCATCACATAACTCTGCTTTGACTTGACAAAGATAACTCAGCTTAATCTTATTGGCATACCTTAGAATATTTGAGATGATAAAAATCATGAAATTTCAAAAAGAAAAGAATTTGATACCATAATGGAACCAAAATCTGAATTTGAGAAAAAGTATTGTTGAAATACAAGAATAGCTGAAAGATCAATATGATCAAACGAACTTGGTATTGCGTGCCCAAATTAAGACACTACTAAAGGTTGTTAACCTTCATGTATTCACAATACACACAAGTGATGGCGTCCCATCCAACTCCTATCACACAGACAGGTATACCTTGTGTCCCCTATAGATAGGGTTGTTCATCTCAGTCAGAATAAAAGGATATCAAAGAAATTAAAAATTAAATGAATAAACTGAAAAGATTTCAAAGTTGATATTTCTCGAGAAAATGAAATCCAGAAAACAAAATTCTGGCACCAAATGAGCAAGTGGTGTCACATCACCAAGAAACTATCCACCAAATAAGAAAAGTGGAAGTTAAATTATCATAACTTGTCAGAGCTATCAAAACCTGAAAAATAGGCTTCATGACAGCCTCTGGCACATTTAAAACACAGATAGGTTGAAAATGAGTGTTAGGGAATATATCCTCTAACAATCACTTCTTTTGAGAGAGGCTAAAGGAAATTATAGAAAGAAAAGGTATTGCCAAAGTCTTAATATTTATCTTCTATTTGAATTCTTCTGTTGACTCGTCATCCGATTCTCGCACTTCTTCATATTCCAGGGATATCGATAATCTTCATCGTCGTCAAATCGTAATAGCCTCGGAAGATTCCACCATAAAAGTTTGCAGCTTCCTGGAGTTCCATCCAGCTCAGCACAACCATCTCGAACGAATGCGCCTATCTTAACTTACTCATTGGTACTATATCCGATAGTCCAACAGGAACTCGATATGAGCTCAAACGTCCTCACATAGCTATACACACTCCTAGACACTCTCGTTTCTAGTTTACTGTAACCTCAGCTCTGATACCAACCTGTAACGCCCCCAAATCCGGGGTCAGGGGATTTGGTCGTCACCATAAAACTTCAATCCAAATTAACCTGTTAAATCAATAAATAAATGCCAGCGGAAGATAATTATCATAAATGACCCCAACTAATCCAAGATCTTTTAAGGTTACAGTTCTAGAAACAAGATATCCATATTCCACAAATAAAATTTTCACTTTCTTTTAAAACTCTTTTCAACAAATCTCAATCTCAAAATTAAACCCACTAGTATAACTTCGAAATGAAGTATACTAGGCCCAAATAAAATATACAACTATAATATAACATAATATAAACAACCTTACACAATAAAACTTACACTAGCCCGCAAACCCTGGATCAACCACCTTCCAAAAGCTTTTTCTTTGCTTCCTCGAATTACGCAGCTAAACAGCGCAAGCTAATCCTCACTGGAGGTTAAATTTAAAAACAGGCAAGTATGAGCGGAAGAAATGCTCAGCAAGATCATTATAGTAAATATAGGGTCGTTTGATATAAAACCGACATCTGCATTAGAGCAGAACATTTTTAAAATCATAGTTGCTGAATCATAAAATTTTAGTTGAGGAACCCCAGAATTGATTCCTTAATTGTATTCAAAAGCATTTTGATATTCTTGAGCGACATGCTTCAGCAATACTTTGAATCTTGACGAGAATAAAACTCGTAAAAACAGTGTTTACGGAAATATCGTAAACCACAATAACATGAAACAATGATCATGGAATGCATCATAAACTTTACTCAAAACTCAACTATTGATATTAATACTTATTTTGTTATCATATCAAATTAGATATCAATACGAACTTTGATGCTCACAATACCCATACTGAAGTCAACATCAATCATCTATACTAATACCACATTTGATATTTAACAACAACGTAAGTATCCCCAAAATCAGAAACTGAATCAAAGCCACAATTTCACTTTTAATCCAAAACAGAATCAGTACTTTTAATCCAAAACAGAATCAGTTAATAAATCATTTATTCTATGAATATCAAAATGATATGATAATTTAGATTAGGATCATCCTCCGACGGACGTACTATCACATGCTGATCAGCCTGTGTGATAGCACAAGGTCATGATTCATAGAAACGTGACCCCAAAAACACGAGTACTCAAACAAAAAGGCATAACTAGCCTGTGGCAAAATGGTGTCATAATATTCATATGGCACTTAGAAATAGCCCTCCGCTGGACCGTCCGTCCCGGTCACTTACGCAATTATGATCCAATCTTAAAACCTTTTATTGAAATGGGGTCATGATACTCGACACCCGAAATAATTTTATTCCCCCAATTCTTGGGTAGGAATATTCGCAACCAAATCACTTTTCTTAAAATCCAAAACATTTATAAATCCGATAATTGGATAAGTAAAATCACTTAGCTATTCTGATCATAGAATAGCAGAAGAATACTTGCATAAATAGAATCATTTAATTCAGCGATATGTAAAACATTTATCTATCTTGAACTGAAGAGGGAAAGCAATACTTGTATAATAAGCTTCAAAATAAATAGCACTTGAACAATAAGTGATGATAGAAATACTTGCATAAAATGATTCGAAATAAACATCACTTGAACGATAAGTGAAGTCAGGGGTACTTGCCTTTGGGTTTTTAGCAGTTAGTCACACTCGCAAACACGCATATATTCTGAAATTCTGTCTTAAAACATCACCGTCCTTCTTTTCAACACTTGACTGATATGCTGCTCCTGCGATTGCTAGAAGCCAGTTATTCAATTCCATTCCATCTCACTCTTTATCCAACATCTTGTCTTGATCAACTCGAATGATCTGCATCTATAAATTAAAAGATATAGCTTTAATTGTCTAAACGATAATCACTCGACGAACTGCGCGTCAAAATCCTATCGTCTACCCATACGATAGCCCACACATAAATATAATAGACAATTACAGGACTCTTGATCCACATACACACATAATTCATATAACACGTAATCACATAACTCACGTATCACATAATTCATATAACACAGGACTCGTTACGTTTAAAACTGAAATTGGGTCAAAATACGATTTATTTATCAATAATCAACTTAGAATGATTTGTAAAACAAGTAAACTTTCGAAAAAAATGATTTGGGTCTCAAAAGTATTTTTAATAAAAGCGGAATATTTTTCTGAGTCTGTACGCGTTCGTTTCGTATTAAACGGACGAACGGTTTATTTATTATGAATTTTTGAACATTTTTCGGAATTAAAACGGGTCTCCGAATCATTTATAACTAAATAATAGTGCTCGAATACTCGAAATAATTTTATAAGAATTATTGAGCCTGGAAAATAATTTAAAATAATATTCTCTTGGAAATCGGACAGCACCTCCTCTATTTCTCGGACTGCCAGTCGATATCATATCGACACAACCAACAACAATCAACACAATAATTTATATTTACGCGTATAAACACTCCAGAAATGAATAACACGACCACCTGAACCAAAACTCGGACCAAAAGTGACTTCTCCAACAATTTCTAAAAATTATGAAATAAATATATAAACACTAACAAGCTATAATATACACAAGTACGAAGGCGGAATTTCGGAATCGTTACCCAAAATAAATTCTGATCAACCCGAAGAGAAAATCTGATGTCCGGAAAATATCTCCAGAAAAATCCGAAATTAATGGTCATAGACATATACACGCTGAGATACCATGTGGAGTAATCACCACCTCCAAACTCTTTTTCTACGCCCCGAAAATAAATTAAAACGGAAATATAACGGAAATATGCCCCGCAATTTTTCTTCTCAAAACCTTGCAATATATATACCTATGCGTAGGTATCGAAGCACTGATCGTTTATATATAAAACAATTGAAATTTGGACAGATGGTTTGAAAGATATGAATTTTTGAATAATTAAAATATATACTGTTAGAGAAAAGAGACAGAGAAAAGAGAGACAGAGACAGAAGAGGTGTTCGTGGAAAAGGGGGAAGTGAACAAGCAGGGGGTTTCTTTCTTTCTTTTATTATTTTTTTTAACAAAAACGTGCACACCAAAATATGACACACATATATACTACCAACCCTGCACGTGTCCTTATGTCATGCTGCAAGTTCATTTCTGCCGACATTTTAATTCCTAACGATCCGATTTGCGGGTAAAAATAATAAAAACAATTCCCAAAATAATTTTAAAATTTCCCAAATATTCAAAAACTAGTAAAATATAAATTTGTAATTTTTTAAAACATTTTTGGATTTAACATTAAACCCGCATTTTGATATTTAACGAACCAACTTACGGGTGAAACTAACTCGAAAATTACCGAAATACTTCTAAAATTCTCGAAATATTTAAAAACCAATAAAATAAAATTTTCATAATTTTTAAAGCATTTTTGACTTGCGCGCTATACCCGCATTTTACAATTAACGAACCGAGCTGCACTTGAAACAAATTCAGAAAATCACGAAAATAGTCTTAAAATGTTACAAATATCCCGAAGTTTATAAAAACATAAATTTCAAAATTTTAAAATAATTTTTGAAACGCAATTTATACCCGCTTTTATCAATTAAACGATTAAATGCGCGGGTAAAATTAATCCTACAAATTCCCAAAATAATTTTAAAATTCTCAGAATGTTCCAAACTTATATAAATATGAGTTTCATAATTTTTAAAGAATTTTAGAATTAAATACGGATTTTACAAATAAATGAAATATAAAAATCATATAGGGCTAAATAAATGATGAAATATTGATTTTCAAATTTTATAAAATCTCAAAAATAATTATTGTAATTATAAAGTCATAAAAATAATTTTAAAGATAATTTAAATATTTATGAAATTAAATTTTCAATAAAATCACTTTTAAAGACAAAAACAAAACGATATGACTCAGTAATTAATAATACAAATAATCCTCAATCACAACTAAGTCCCACACAGTTAATATTACATACAATACATAGCAAACATAGTATCCATCCAATCCCTAATATTACTAAACGAACTCAATTTACCGATATCAATAAAATGATCGGTTTTCAAATAAACTTTTGAAAATAATACATTTAAGTGAATATTTTTAGAAATTAACAAGGATCGATTTAACACTCAACAATTAGCACATTACCATTTAATAACACAAACTCGTCAAATAGGAATAAAATATCCACCATTTTATTCCTTCTAAATCAGAAAATCACATAAACATATTCAAATGTTAATAATAATAATTCTGAAAATACGGGATATCACATGCACTCTATCTTCAATTTTTCAAACTCAACAAATTGAGTCTCTAGCACATTGTTTCTTTCACTTAAAAACAAATTGTTCTCTTTAATTTAAGTTTTTTCTTTAGTGGGAGATTTGAGTGTAACACGCAGATGATATGACTCAGTAGACATGTCATTTATAGCATCATTACACTCAGCTTTTGATAAATGAAGAGGGACGTAGCGATGGATTTTGTTGTAGGCTTGCCAAGGACGAAAGCCAATCACGACGCCATTTGGGTAATTATAGACCGATTGACAAAGTCAGCTCATTTCATTCCTATCAATGAGAGATACACAGTCGATAGACTGGTGGACATTTACCTTAAGGAAATAGTGACGCGACATGGAGTCCCAGCGTCCATTGTCTCAGACCGAGACCCAAGGTTCAACTCCAGATTTTGGAGGAGCTTTCAGGAATGTGCGGGGACCAAGTTAAATATGAGTACCGCGTACCATCCCCAGACGGATGGACAGAGTGAAAGGACCATCCAGACACTAGAGGATATGTTGAGAGTCTGTGCAATAGACCTTAAAGGAAGTTGGGATGATCACCTGCCGTTGATCGAGTTTTCTTATAACAATAGCTTTCATGCTAGCATCGGGATGCCGCCTTATGAGGCCTTGTACGGAAGAAGGTGTCGATCTCCCTTATACTGGGATGAAGTAGGAGAGCGGAAGATGCTCGGACCCGAAGTGGTCCAAAGGACCAAAGATATAGTGGATCTTATCAGAGGGCGACTTGTAGCAGCCCAAGACAGACAGAAGAAATATGCAGACCTAGCCCGAAAGGACAAGGAATATGAAGTAGGGGACTTAGTACTGTTGAAAGTATCCCCTTGGAAGGGATTAATGAGGTTCGGAAAGAAAGGAAAACTAAGCCCAAGATACATTGGACCTTTTGAGATATTAAGACGGATTGGAAAGTTAGCTTACGAGCTAGCCCTACCCCCTAATTTGCAACAAGTTCATAACGTGTTCCATGTGTCAATGCTAAGGAGGTATCATCGAGATGCCAGGCACATAGTGGAGTACGAACAGGTGGATATGCAGCCAGATCTAACTTACGTGGAGAAGCCAGTAAGGATTATGGATAAGAAGGAGCAGGTGCTTCGGAACAAGGTGATCAAGCTAGTCAGAGTACTATGGCAGAATCATAATGTGGAAGAATCGACTTGGGAACTAGAGAGCGCAATGCTAGAAAAGTACCCCCAATTGTTTTCTGTTTGATTCCGGGACGGAATCCTTTTAAGGAGGGGAGACTGTAATAACCCCAAAATTTTTCAACTTTTTGTAACCCTTGTGAATAGTGTTTTAGCTGAATGAGAAAACTTTTCACGCCACACTATGTAGGGGTTCTGTTATGGATATTCTGGGATTTTATTAGTACTATATGGAGTATATAAGTGTATGTAAATATCGTCAGAACCCAATTCCGAACACTTTGGTTTTTCCCGGAAATCCACAAGATACGGAGAGAATTGAGTATAAGGTAACAGGATAAAAAGGATTTAAATTAAAGGATTATAATAGAGGATCATAAAAAGGAATATAATGTATTGAGAAAGGTCAAGGGAACCTAAGTAATAAGATCCCGGGTATGATCCTTCAAACGATAAACGAGAACGAAAGTTAAGCGAACCGTACAACAGATCAGCGGTCATTAGGCAAACGATTAGGAAGCTAATCAAAGGGATTAAGGGGAGTGATGTCATCCAACCAATAGAAAGAAGACAAGGAAGGGAGGATGACATCATAAGGGTGACATAAGCATGACATGGAAGGAAGGAGGTGTGGTTGATTTAGGACCACACAAATTCAAGGACAAGGTGGTAATTTGCTAAATCAAAAACAAAACCAAGCCAACCAACTAGCAAATCATTTCATCAAAAAATCAAAAATCAGCCAAGGCATTATTCTTCATATTAGCTCTCGGCTTTCTTCATTTTTCAAGGCCAAAATTTTCAAAAAATCAAGATCAAAGCATCCTTAATTGGTAAGAAAATTCCCTAACCATCTTTATGCTTAGTAATGGCTATATCATAAGTTTAAGCCATTAATTCTTGCTCTAGCTTCTTCATTTAATCAATGAAGAAGACAATGAATAGTGTTTTCAAGTTTTTTTAACTTGAACTTTTTCTTGTTTTTCTTGAAGATCCAAGCTTTCCTAAGGCTTCTCCAAGCTTCTTAAGGCTTCCTAGCTCAACCCACCACTCCAAGGAAGGTATACCATTTTCAAACCCTAGGTTCATATATATTATAAGGTGATTTTGATGAGTAGGATGTTATTGTAGTTGTTGTTATGATTAGAGTTTGAGATTTGGAATGGTAGTGAAATGAAATGGTAATTTTGTGGTTTTGATTTAAAGAAACTTAAGAATGATTAAAGTAAAGTTTAAGCATAAGTATGAATGGTTAAATTGAATTGATTGGGGTTGTTATGATGTGATAAGGATGGGTGTTTGTTGTGTGTTGGATTTGAGGATGGTTTGTGTTGATTGTGGGTAGTTTAAAAAATGGGAAATCGCGTAAACATAGCCGTCGTAATGTCCGATTTTCTTTGGACTGTTTTTGTGCATAGCATTAGGACCCGAGAACCCCCTGCTAAATTGTGACCACTGCCATGTTTAGATAGCTCATGTTACGAGCTTCGTTTTGATATGTAGTTCGTTCGATTCCGATTTACGGTTTAGGAGAAACGACCGTTTCAAGTAACGGCGTTTCGCGAACGAAACTTTTTTCCCTCGCCTTACTTTGAAACCTAGGTTAAAGACCAAAAAGGGTTAATTAATGTGTGAAACATTTATGGTAAGTGTGTTAGGCAGTTGGTAAGTCATTCGCGAAGGAATCGCTTTAAAACTCATAAAGATTAAATTATTAAAAATGATGGAGCCGAGGGTACCCGAGTGACTTAAGCGAATCGGTGAGCGTAAAACAAGCGTTAGAGTCTAAGTTAGTTAAAGTATAGATTTACAAGTGATTTTGGTTTAATTCCAACTTACTTGTTGTTTATAGGTTACCAGACTCGTCCCGAGCCTTTCTCACCCCCAAGTCGCTCAGGCAAGTATTCTATCCGTTATACTGTTGTTGTGATGTAAACATATGTATATGCATTATCTTGTGATATTGCATGATTGTTGATAGCAAATTTTTGCGATATATTGTAGCATGTGATATGGTATATATGCATGCCTGTTTCATATTCTTGAAATTTATATCTGTTGGTTATTTGATAATACCTATGCTAGAGGATAGTTGTATCTTGCATATACCCTTAGTATAGGGACCCAAAGGTGAAAATATTTTCTAAAACCGGGAGTCGAGGATCCCGAGTAATCTTGTATATATGGATATGGATATATATATATATATATATTTATATATATATATATATGGTTATAGTTTTCCAAACTATTAATCGAATAAGGTTTATTCGATAACTTTAAACTTTATTTTATTATTGAATATTATTTTGAATATTATTCAAGGACTTATGACTCCTTTTATTTATTTAAATGAATATTATTTTGAATATTCATTCGGGGACTTATGACTCCTTTTATTTATTTATTGAATATTATTTGAATATTCATTCGAAGGCTTATGACTCTTTTATATTATTTATGAATATTATTTGAATATTCATTTGAGGATGTATGACTCCTTTATTTTATTTAATGAATATTATTTATAATATTCATTCGAGGTATTATGACTCAGCTTATTTTATTTATTGAATATTATTTGAATATTCATATGAGGATCTATGACTCCGATTATTTGCGGAAATATATTCTTTATTTTATTAAAGAATAAGGTGTAAATAATCAAACTTATTTTCGATTATTCAAATAAAGATAATACTTTCATATAAGTATATCTTGGGTTATTTAATACTCGTTTCAAGTATAAATTTAATACTTCTACTTCAATTATTTTTATAAAGATTATTCTTTATGGGAATATTATTTAATTAATAATATTCAGATATTTTCTAATATTCTGGGGACTGATTTACTTCATTAAATCAGTCTTACTCCAAACACTCTTTAAAGTGTTTTCGAGTCTTCAAAATGATTTTTAAAAGTCAGAGCGGATCCCAAAACTCATTTTTATATTTAAGATCTTCCTTTTTAAAGGGGATTTAAATACTCGCTCAAAAACCTGGGGAGTCCGGCTCTGTGGTGTATTTTATATTCGCAACAAGGTTGCAGATTTGGTAAATGAATTGATTACTTGCCCAACGTTCGGGAAGTAAGCCCCTCTCATTGAGTCGGCATAAGCGACAGGCCGAGGTACGGTCTATTATTGTGTAAGTGGCTCAGTGGGAGTCCATCAAATGCATAGGTGGCTGAGTGGCAGTCCAGCATAGGTCTTAATTATGACCAGGGTGATGACCAGTGGGGAATTCGTCCATCTACTAGTAGAAAAGGTTACTTATAGGTATCTTTGCCTGATCAGCGAGATATCGGGTTTATGCCAAAATTCTTTTCCTTTCCAAAATTCATTGGATGTTTCGAACTCTGTTCATACTTCACATAACAGAGGTTCCAGGAAATGTTTTCGGGATATATATATATGTGGATATGTATATATATCAGGACTAAATAAAGTATCTCATAACTTTTTCATTCAATAATATTTCAAAGATTGAATCTATTCAAGTCTTAACTTGTGATCTCATCTATGGGATGTTTTCTTAAAACTTATAATACTTTGAACGGTGGCAGTTCAAGTAACTTTATATGATATAAGTGTGATGTAGTATTGGTAACTTCATTCCTTGTTTTTACTTATATCTAGCAAGTAATTATCTTGCATATGATAGAGATGCTATTAAGTATCCATTTAGATACTTATATTATTGTTATCACTATATATATTGCGAGCTGTAAGGCTCACTCTTGCTTTATTTCTTCATCACACAACAACAGTTAGGAGAGATGGCCAGACTCCAGCAGACCCAGCGCAAGCGCGTGGGAAGCGTCCCGCGTCTTCCCGCTGATGTTGTAGCTGCTATAGCTGCAGAGGTAGATCCATTGTAGTTTAGACCATCTACTTTTGAGAATCAAATTATGTATAATTATAACTTGTGGCAGATAATGGCAATTAACTGTAAATTATCAAGTAATCATTTTGGGTTGTAATAATTTTAAATTGTGGATTCAAAGACTTGTACTTATTTCAATTTCATCTCTGAGACTATAACGAGTTGTGGTGTGTGTTAGTGTGGGGTCACAGCATGAGGGTATTTATTAGTAATTAAGTAAAGTGATATTGTGGAAAGAAAGACCGTGACAACCCGGATTCCCGACCCCGGATCTGGGGGTGTTAGAGAAATGGTATCAGAGCTAAGCGTTATAAACCTCAGAGATGATGCGACGATAAAATAATAAACTCACAAAGATAATAAGAACTCTTGCCAAGTTCATGGTCGGACTACTTAAAGTAGTACTGACAGCTAAAACCCTTACGGGAACCCTTATAAGTATCATGATAGTAATTTAGCTCGTTTAATGTGTAGGCGCCTGAGATGGAGGACCCTGAGATGTACGAGCGTGAGCATGATGAGGCATTGCTGGATGTTGAGGATCAGGAGGAGCCTGAGATGGAGGAGGATGAGGAGGACCCCCCAGAGGAGCCTGAGACGGAGGTCATTGCTGTTTCAGATGAGGAGGACCCCTCAGAGGAGTCAGAGACAGAAGTTATTGCTATTCCAGATGAGGAGGACCCGGATGAGGTCCCAGTAGCTGAGGAGCGTGTTGGATCTATGGTAGTGTATGCTGGTATCCCTTCACTTCCGGTGGTCAGAGCCCCTACCCCTCCACCACTATCTTGGATTCCTGATGATGACAGCTCAGAGACCCATACTTCCGAGCCTAGGCAGACCGAGGAGGCACCCTCAGCGGCTCCGGATTCACCACCTCTTGACCCTGCCCAGAGGCAGTCTACGTTAGCTCATGGATATGTTCAGGATGTTTTGAGGACCCGAGTGGCTGTTGCCGAGGCCCGACTGGATGAGGCCAGGAGGGAGTTGGATGCAGAGAGGGCGGGTAGGCGTACCCGAGCTTATGAGACCAGGGCTTCTATACCCCGCTCCTTGAGGAGGGAGCTTACGGGGATAGAGCTCACGTCCCGAGCGAGACTCAGATCTCTCCAGGGGGACAGGCATGGTAGGATCTCCAGGCGGCAGGCCGACTATATCTTCCGTCGTGCGATGGAAAGGGTTTGGGAGCTGACCCGTTCGGGTGTGTGATTCAGGATTGATGATGGAATAGTCTAGTTGTCTAGTTAGCCGAGGCCTTAGTAAGAGCCAATTTTCCGGGATAGTTGACTTGTATATAGCATCCCTTTTTCTGACTAGACAGATAGACTCTTGTGTATCACTTTTGGGACAGATGACTGTAGCACTGTTGTACTTTTGACCAGATCGAACTATGTATTCTCGCATTATGTATATATTTGTTTCCTTTCAGTTCAGTTCCATAGTGACGGGATCACTGTTTTATTATTATTATTACTGCACTTCGTATTAGAACTTTCTTAAAATAATAGAATTGCGATATACGTTCTCCCCATTATAAGAGCTGTGCAAGGCACAATGTTGTATATGATTGTGACCTAACGTTGAATTTTTCCCAATAATTGTTTTTATTATTATCAGAATCATGCCGCCAAGAAAGATTGGAACTAGGGCGAACCCTGGGTCCGAGGACCAGGGAAGCCATAATCAGGACAATAGAAACCAAGATCACAGTGAAGAGGAAGATGAGGATTATGTGGAACAGGATGACTCCCTGTATGAAGAGGAAGAGGAAACATATGATGTTGAGGGATTTGAGATAGAGGCCGAAGAAGGAGAAACCGAGGTTGAGCAACCAGTACCAAACCCAGGCATGGATCCCATGAGCCAGTTCATGCAACTCCTAAGACAGAATTTGGAACGTCAACCCAACCCACCCCCTCAAGGAAGTAACAATGCTGTGGCAAACTCTTTCAGGGCTTTTAAGTCCCTTAAGCCCCCTGAGTTCCACGGATCAGCCGACCCAGTTGAGGCAAGGGCATGGTTAAAGGAAATGGAGAAATCTTTTGAGATTTTGAGTATCGATGAGGCACAGAAAACTGTATTTGCTACCTACCTTCTGAAAGGAGAAGCTAACTACTGGTGGGAGGCCAAGAAAAACATGGAGACAGATGCTATTATAACCTGGGAGAGATTTAGTCAGTTGTTTCTGGGAAAGTATTTCCCGAGGTTTATGGAAAACCAGATGGAGCTCAAGTTCTTGGAGCTAAAGCAGAATGATTTGTCTGTAGCAGAGTACGAAGCGAAATTTACTGAATTATCAAGGTTTGTGCCGGAGTTTGTGAGCACTGAGGAAAAGAAAGCTAGGAGGTTTCAGCAGGGACTGAAACCATGGATTCAGAATAGGGTGGCAATCCTTGAGCTTACGGACTATGCCACTCTGGTGCAAAAAGCAATGATTGTAGAAGTCGGAAGTGAACAGATGCAGAAGGAAAGAGAGAAGAAAGGAATAAAGAGGAAAAGTATGAGCATGAGTGGAGGTTCCGCAGGAAGGAGCTTCCCAACTAGGTTTAATCGAGGAGCAGTGTCCCTGCCAGGAAGGAACACTGGGTTTAAGCGACCAATGAGTGTGAGTGTGAGCCAGGGCGGCCAGAAGTCAAGAATGTCCTATTCCAACCAGTCTCGACCCCCATTGCCAGCCTGTAACAGATGTGGAAGGAATCACACTGGGGAGTGTAAAGGAAGGCCAGTAACCTGTTTTAAGTGCGGTCGGGAGGGCCACTATTCAACTAAGTGCCCATCATCAACCCCTGCTGTTGTTCCAACCACCAATTGTCATCAGTGTGGACGCCAGGGTCATTGGAAGAAGGATTGCCCAATGAACAAACCAGCAGCTTCGGGAGCAAGCAGGGCTGCTTCTAATAAGCCACCTACTGCGAGGACTTTCAACATGACAGTCCAGGATGCTATGAAAGATTCAGATGTGATAGCAGGTACCCTTTCTCTAAATTCAGTCAGTGCAATTGTTTTATTTGATTCGGGAGCAACTAAATCTTTTATATCAAAGGACTTTGCGCGTAAGTTAAGACTTAAGGCTAAACCTTTGATAGAACCCTTACAAGTAGAAATAGCCAATCATGAAATTATTCCTGTTAACCAGATTCACCCCGCCTGCGAGATAGGCATAGGGGAGCAATCTTTCAGTGTTGATCTGATTCCTTTTAAATTAGGGGAGTTTGATGTGATTTTGGGAATGGACTGGCTATCTAGCAACGATGCTCAGATAGACTGTAAAGGGAAGAAAGTTAAGTTAAATATCCCCGGGAAGAAAGAAGTTATATTTAGAGGAAAGAGGCAGACGCAGAAATTTTTGACTATGGCTCAGGCCAAAAGGATGCTACGAAAAGGAAGTGAGGCTTACCTAGCCTATGTGGTGGACACACAGAAGGAGGTGCCCAACTTACAAGATATTCCAGTAGTCAACGAATTTGAAGATGTATTCCCCCAAGACCTTCCGGGATTACCACCCGATAGAGTGATTGAATTTGCTATTGAGTTGGCCCCAGGGACGGCGCCAGTTTCAAAAGCACCTTACCGGTTAGCCCCGTTAGAAATGAAGGAATTAGCTATCCAATTGCAGGAACTCTTGGATAAGGGTATGATAAGACCCAGTGTGTCTCCGTGGGGAGCACCAGTTTTATTTGTTAAGAAGAAAGATGGGAGCATGAGGTTGTGCATAGACTATCGAGAGTTGAACAAGCTAACCATAAAGAACACGTACCCATTACCTAGAATAGACGATCTGTTCGACCAGCTAAAGGATGCTGTTTATTTTTCCAAGATTGACCTGAGAACTGGATATCACCAACTAAAGATTAAGCCCGAAGATATTTCCAAGACAGCGTTCCGTACCAGGTATGGGCATTATGAGTTCTTGGTAATGTCCTTTGGATTAACCAACGCCCCAGCGGCCTTCATGGATTTAATGAATAGAGTATTTAAGAAGTACTTGGACAAATGTGTGATAGTTTTTATCGATGATATTTTGATCTACTCAAGGACTGAGGCAGAACATGCAGAGCATTTGAGGATAGCTCTAGGAATACTCAGAGAGGAGCAGTTATATGCCAAATTCTCGAAGTGTGAATTCTGGCGGAATGAAGTACAGTTTTTAGGACATGTGATCAATAAAGAAGGAGTATTGGTCGACCCCTCCAAGATAGAGGCAGTCTCAAATTGGGAAAGGCCAACCACACCCACAGAGGTGAGGAGTTTCATAGGATTGGCCGGCTACTATCGTAGATTTGTGCAGGACTTTGCGAAGATCGCAGCCCCTTTGACACGACTTACTCGTAAGACAGAGAAGTTTGAATGGACGGAGAAATGCGAGAACAGTTTTCAGGAATTAAAGAAAAGGTTGATAACGGCTCCGGTATTGGCATTGCCGGATGGAAAAGGAGATTTTGTGATATATAGTGACGCGTCGCACAAAGGATTAGGATGTGTGCTTATGCAGCACGGTAAAGTTATCGCGTATGCATCGAGACAACTGAAGGAATACGAGGTTAGATATCCTACTCATGACCTTGAGCTCGCGGCAATAGTATTTGCTTTAAAAATTTGGAGGCACTACTTGTATGGAGAGAAGTGCGAGATTTTCACAGACCATAAGAGCCTCAAGTACATATTTACGCAGAAAGAGCTCAACATGCGCCAGAGGAGATGGTTAGAACTAATCAAGGACTACGATTGTGAGATTCTCTATCATCCAGGGAAAGCCAATGTGGTGGCTGATGCCCTTAGTAGAAAGGAAATACTCAGAATGATAACGACCTCGGAAGAGTTGATAAGGGATTTTGAGAAAATGGAAATAGAGGTAAAGGTAACCGGAACCGGAACTGAAAAGCTTTTTGAGATCTCAATACAGCCAGAATTATTGGAAAAGATCAGATTGTGCCAAGAGAAAATAATGAATGAAGACAGAAAGTCAATGACTGGAGAAGAGATCCATACTGAGAAAGATGATAAAGGGATAATGAGGTACTCCTACCGAATTTGGGTTCCGAATGTTCAAGAACTTAAAGATGAGATTTTGGATGAAAGCCATAGTTCAAGGTATTCCATTCACCCAGGAAGTACCAAGATGTATAGGGATTTGAAGGAATATTACTGGTGGCCCAACATGAAGAGGGACGTAGCAGAATGGGTGAACAAGTGTTTGACTTGCCAAAGAGTAAAGGCAGAGCACCAGAGACCCAGTGGACTTTTGCGACCCCTGGAGATTCCCGAATGGAAATGGGAACAGATAGCGATGGATTTTGTTGTAGGCTTGCCAAGGACGAAAGCCAATCACGACGCCATTTGGGTAATTATAGACCGATTGACAAAGTCAGCTCATTTCATTCCTATCAATGAGAGATACACAGTCGATAGACTGGTGGACATTTACCTTAAGGAAATAGTGACGCGACATGGAGTCCCAGCGTCCATTGTCTCAGACCGAGACCCAAGGTTCAACTCCAGATTTTGGAGGAGCTTTCAGGAATGTGCGGGGACCAAGTTAAATATGAGTACCGCGTACCATCCCCAGACGGATGGACAGAGTGAAAGGACCATCCAGACACTAGAGGATATGTTGAGAGTCTGTGCAATAGACCTTAAAGGAAGTTGGGATGATCACCTGCCATTGATCGAGTTTTCTTATAACAATAGCTTTCATGCTAGCATCGGGATGCCGCCTTATGAGGCCTTGTACGGAAGAAGGTGTCGATCTCCCTTATACTGGGATGAAGTAGGAGAGCGGAAGATGCTCGGACCCGAAGTGGTCCAAAGGACCAAAGATATAGTGGATCTTATCAGAGGGCGACTTGTAGCAGCCCAAGACAGACAGAAGAAATATGCAGACCTAGCCCGAAAGGACAAGGAATATGAAGTAGGGGACTTAGTACTGTTGAAAGTATCCCCTTGGAAGGGATTAATGAGGTTCGGAAAGAAAGGAAAACTAAGCCCAAGATACATTGGACCTTTTGAGATATTAAGACGGATTGGAAAGTTAGCTTACGAGCTAGCCCTACCCCCTAATTTGCAACAAGTTCATAACGTGTTCCATGTGTCAATGCTAAGGAGGTATCATCGAGATGCCAGGCACATAGTGGAGTACGAACAGGTGGATATGCAGCCAGATCTAACTTACGTGGAGAAGCCAGTAAGGATTATGGATAAGAAGGAGCAGGTGCTTCGGAACAAGGTGATCAAGCTAGTCAGAGTACTATGGCAGAATCATAATGTGGAAGAATCGACTTGGGAACTAGAGAGCGCAATGCTAGAAAAGTACCCCCAATTGTTTTCTGTTTGATTCCGGGACGGAATCCTTTTAAGGAGGGGAGACTGTAATAACCCCAAAATTTTTCAACTTTTTGTAACCCTTGTGAATAGTGTTTTAGCTGAATGAGAAAACTTTTCACGCCACACTATGTAGGGGTTCTGTTATGGATATTCTGGGATTTTATTAGTACTATATGGAGTATATAAGTGTATGTAAATATCGTCAGAACCCAATTCCGAACACTTTGGTTTTTCCCGGAAATCCACAAGATACGGAGAGAATTGAGTATAAGGTAACAGGATAAAAAGGATTTAAATTAAAGGATTATAATAGAGGATCATAAAAAGGAATATAATGTATTGAGAAAGGTCAAGGGAACCTAAGTAATAAGATCCCGGGTATGATCCTTCAAACGATAAACGAGAACGAAAGTTAAGCGAACCGTACAACAGATCAGCGGTCATTAGGCAAACGATTAGGAAGCTAATCAAAGGGATTAAGGGGAGTGATGTCATCCAACCAATAGAAAGAAGACAAGGAAGGGAGGATGACATCATAAGGGTGACATAAGCATGACATGGAAGGAAGGAGGTGTGGTTGATTTAGGACCACACAAATTCAAGGACAAGGTGGTAATTTGCTAAATCAAAAACAAAACCAAGCCAACCAACTAGCAAATCATTTCATCAAAAATCAAAAATCAGCCAAGGCATTATTCTTCATATTAGCTCTCGGCTTTCTTCATTTTTCAAGGCCAAAATTTTCAAAAATCAAGATCAAAGCATCCTTAATTGGTAAGAAAATTCCCTAACCATCTTTATGCTTAGTAATGGCTATATCATAAGTTTAAGCCATTAATTCTTGCTCTAGCTTCTTCATTTAATCAATGAAGAAGACAATGAATAGTGTTTTCAAGTTTTTTTAACTTGAACTTTTTCTTGTTTTTCTTGAAGATCCAAGCTTTCCTAAGGCTTCTCCAAGCTTCTTAAGGCTTCCTAGCTCAACCCACCACTCCAAGGAAGGTATACCATTTTCAAACCCTAGGTTCATATATATTATAAGGTGATTTTGATGAGTAGGATGTTATTGTAGTTGTTGTTATGATTAGAGTTTGAGATTTGGAATGGTAGTGAAATGAAATGGTAATTTTGTGGTTTTGATTTAAAGAAACTTAAGAATGATTAAAGTAAAGTTTAAGCATAAGTATGAATGGTTAAATTGAATTGATTGGGGTTGTTATGATGTGATAAGGATGGGTGTTTGTTGTGTGTTGGATTTGAGGATGGTTTGTGTTGATTGTGGGTAGTTTAAAAAATGGGAAATCGCGTAAACATAGCCGTCGTAATGTCCGATTTTCTTTGGACTGTTTTTGTGCATAGCATTAGGACCCGAGAACCCCCTGCTAAATTGTGACCACTGCCATGTTTAGATAGCTCATGTTACGAGCTTCGTTTTGATATGTAGTTCGTTCGATTCCGATTTACGGTTTAGGAGAAACGACCGTTTCAAGTAACGGCGTTTCGCGAACGAAACTTTTTTCCCTCGCCTTACTTTGAAACCTAGGTTAAAGACCAAAAAGGGTTAATTAATGTGTGAAACATTTATGGTAAGTGTGTTAGGCAGTTGGTAAGTCATTCGCGAAGGAATCGCTTTAAAACTCGTAAAGATTAAATTATTAAAAATGATGGAGCCGAGGGTACCCGAGTGACTTAAGCGAATCGGTGAGCGTAAAACAAGCGTTAGAGTCTAAGTTAGTTAAAGTATAGATTTACAAGTGATTTTGGTTTAATTCCAACTTACTTGTTGTTTATAGGTTACCAGACTCGTCCCGAGCCTTTCTCACCCCCAAGTCGCTCAGGCAAGTATTCTATCCGTTATACTGTTGTTGTGATGTAAACATATGTATATGCATTATCTTGTGATATTGCATGATTGTTGATAGCAAATTTTTGCGATATATTGTAGCATGTGATATGGTATATATGCATGCCTGTTTCATATTCTTGAAATTTATATCTGTTGGTTATTTGATAATACCTATGCTAGAGGATAGTTGTATCTTGCATATACCCTTAGTATAGGGACCCAAAGGTGAAAATATTTTCTAAAACCGGGAGTCGAGGATCCCGAGTAATCTTGTATATATGGATATGGATATATATATATATATATATATTTATATATATATATATGGTTATAGTTTTCCAAACTATTAATCGAATAAGGTTTATTCGATAACTTTAAACTTTATTTTATTATTGAATATTATTTCGAATATTATTCAAGGACTTATGACTCCTTTTATTTATTTAAATGAATATTATTTTGAATATTCATTCGGGGACTTATGACTCCTTTTATTTATTTATTGAATATTATTTGAATATTCATTCGAAGGCTTATGACTCTTTTATATTATTTATGAATATTATTTGAATATTCATTTGAGGATGTATGACTCCTTTATTTTATTTAATGAATATTATTTATAATATTCATTCGAGGTATTATGACTCAGCTTATTTTATTTATTGAATATTATTTGAATATTCATATGAGGATCTATGACTCCGATTATTTGCGGAAATATATTCTTTATTTTATTAAAGAATAAGGTGTAAATAATCAAACTTATTTTCGATTATTCAAATAAAGATAATACTTTCATATAAGTATATCTTGGGTTATTTAATACTCGTTTCAAGTATAAATTTAATACTTCTACTTCAATTATTTTTATAAAGATTATTCTTTATGGGAATATTATTTAATTAATAATATTCAGATATTTTCTAATATTCTGGGGACTGATTTACTTCATTAAATCAGTCTTACTCCAAACACTCTTTAAAGTGTTTTCGAGTCTTCAAAATGATTTTTAAAAGTCAGAGCGGATCCCAAAACTCATTTTTATATTTAAGATCTTCCTTTTTAAAGGGGATTTAAATACTCGCTCAAAAACCTGGGGAGTCCGGCTCTGTGGTGTATTTTATATTCGCAACAAGGTTGCAGATTTGGTAAATGAATTGATTACTTGCCCAACGTTCGGGAAGTAAGCCCCTCTCATTGAGTCGGCATAAGCGACAGGCCGAGGTACGGTCTATTATTGTGTAAGTGGCTCAGTGGGAGTCCATCAAATGCATAGGTGGCTGAGTGGCAGTCCAGCATAGGTCTTAATTATGACCAGGGTGATGACCAGTGGGGAATTCGTCCATCTACTAGTAGAAAAGGTTACTTATAGGTATCTTTGCCTGATCAGCGAGATATCGGGTTTATGCCAAAATTCTTTTCCTTTCCAAAATTCATTGGATGTTTCGAACTCTGTTCATACTTCACATAACAGAGGTTCCAGGAAATGTTTTCGGGATATATATATGTGGATATGTATATATATCAGGACTAAATAAAGTATCTCATAACTTTTTCATTCAATAATATTTCAATAATTGAATCTATTCAAGTCTTAACTTGTGATCTCATCTATGGGATGTTTTCTTAAAACTTATAATACTTTGAACGGTGGCAGTTCAAGTAACTTTATATGATATAAGTGTGATGTAGTATTGGTAACTTCATTCCTTGTTTTTACTTATATCTAGCAAGTAATTATCTTGCATATGATAGAGATGCTATTAAGTATCCATTTAGATACTTATATTATTGTTATCACTATATATATTGCGAGCTGTAAGGCTCACTCTTGCTTTATTTCTTCATCACACAACAACAGTTAGGAGAGATGGCCAGACTCCAGCAGACCCAGCGCAAGCGCGTGGGAAGCGTCCCGCGTCTTCCCGCTGATGTTGTAGCTGCTATAGCTGCAGAGGTAGATCCATTGTAGTTTAGACCATCTACTTTTGAGAATCAAATTATGTATAATTATAACTTGTGGCAGATAATGGCAATTAACTGTAAATTATCAAGTAATCATTTTGGGTTGTAATAATTTTAAATTGTGGATTCAAAGACTTGTACTTATTTCAATTTCATCTCTGAGACTATAACGAGTTGTGGTGTGTGTTAGTGTGGGGTCACAGCATGAGGGTATTTATTAGTAATTAAGTAAAGTGATATTGTGGAAAGAAAGACCGTGACAACCCGGATTCCCGACCCCGGATCTGGGGGTGTTACACATGGGAAGGAAGGAGATGTGGTGGCTTTTTAACCACACAAAATCAAGGGCAACTAGGTAATTTACTAAAACAAACACAAAAATCAAACCAACCAAGCCAAGCAAATCATTTTTCATCAAAATCAAAAAGAAACCAAGGCATTGTTCTTCATGCTCTCGGCCAAAACAGAACCAGCACACTAAAACTGCTGTATCTCCTTCATTTCTCACTCAAATATTGTGTTCTATAGCTCATTGGAAAGGTATTGAGATGACCTACAACTCTTGTTCACAAGTCTCGTCCAAATAATCATGGTAAGACCCTCATTTTTACAGTTCTTTAAATCGGACTTTTAGAAACTTCAAAGCCTAACTTTGTGTTCTTGATTTCTTTGGAAAGATCAAGCTTGTAGGAGGCTCCCTAAGGCTTCCTAGCAACTTAGCACCTCCCAAGGAAGGTATAAACTTCAAACCCTAGCCTTTACTTTATTTGTTAGTAAGTTTAATGGTTGGTTTTGTGAAATGAGAAGCATGGATTGTGATTATTAGTAGTTTGGTTTGATTTGGAAGTGTTTTGGTAATTGAAGCTTGATTATAGTTCATAGGTCTTGATTGTGGTTGTTTGAGTTGAAAACCTTGGAGATTATGGACTGATGTGGTATGGTTTCGGTGAAGTTTTGTTGTATTGATGGTTATGAGTTGGTTGGTGGTTAATTGGAGTAGTTTAAACATTGGTAATCGCGTAAACATAGCCGTCGTAATGTCCGATTTACTTTAGACTGCTTTTGTTCATAACATTTGGACCCGAGAACTCCCTGCTAGATTATGACCATTGCCATGTTTAGATAGTTCATGTTACGAGCTTCGTTTTGATATGTAGTTCGTTTGATTCCGATGTACGGTTTAGGAGAAACGACCGTTTCAAATAACGGCGTTTCGCGAACGAATCATTTCCCCTCGCCTTACTTTGAAACATAGGTTAAAGACCAAAAAGGGTTAATTAATGTATGAAACAATTATGGTAAGAGTGTTAGGCAGTTGGTAAGACACTTGAGAAGGAATCGCTTTAAAACTCGTAATGGTTAATTTATTAAAAATGGTGGAGCCGAGGGTACTCGAGTGACTTAAGAGAATCAATAAGCGCAAAATAAGCGTTAGAGTCTAAGTTAGTTAAAGTATAGATTTACAAGTGACTTTGGTTTAATTCCAACTTACTTATTGTTTATAGGTTACCAGACTCATCCCGAGCCTTTTATCACCCCAAGTCGCTCAGGCAAGTTTTCTACCCGTTATAACTGTTGTTGTGATGAATATATGTATTTGCATTATCTTGCGATAGATGCATGTTGGTTAATTAGCAAATGATGCAATATATTGAAGCATGCTGCTATGGTATATATATATATGCATGCCTGTTTCGCATTCTTTCCATATATATCTGTTGATTCAGTTGATAATACCTATGCTAGAGGATAGCGGTAATTTGCATATACCCTTAGTACATGGACTCAAAGGTGAAAATATTTTCTAAAACCGGGAGTCGAGGATCCCGAGTAGATTTTGTATATATGGATATAAATATATATATATACTTATATATATATATGGTCATAGTTTTCAAAACTATTAATCGAATAAGGTTTATTCGATAACTTTAACTTTATTTTATTATTGAATATTATTTCGAATATTATTCGAAGGCGTATGACTCCTTTATATTAAATGAATATTATTTTGAATATTCATTCGAGGACTTATGACTCCTTTTATTTTATTAATGAATATTATTTTGAATATTCATTCGGGGACTTATGACTCCTTTTATTTATTTATCTGAATATTATTTGAATATTCATTCGAGGACTTATGACTCTTTTATATTATTTATTGAATATTATTTTGAATATTCATTCGGGGACTTATGACTCCTTTTATTTATTTATTTGAATATTATTTGAATATTCATTCGAGGGCTTATGACCCTTTTATTTATTTATCTGAATATTATTTGAATATTCATTCGAGGGCTTATGACTCTTTTATATTATTTGAATATTCCTTCGAGGGCTTATGACTCAGTTTATATTATTTAATGAATATTATTTGAATATTCATTTGAGGATCTATGACTCCGATTATTTGCTGAGGTATATTCTTTATTTTATTAAAGAATAAGGTGTCAATAATCAAACTTATTTTCGATTATTCAAATAAAGATAGTACTTTCATATAAGTATATCTTTGGTTATTTAATACTCGTTTCAAGTATAAGTTTTAATACTTCTACTTCAATTATTTTTATAAAGATTATTCTTTATGGGAATATTATTTAAATAATAATATTCAGTCATTTTCTAAATATTCTGGGGACTGATTTACTTCATTAAATCAGCTTTACTCCAAACACTCTATAAAGTGTTTTCGAGTCTTCAAAATGATTTTTAAAAGTTAGAGCGGATCCCAAAACTCATTTTTATATTTAAGATCTTCCTTTTTAAGGGGATTTAAATACTCGCTCAAAACCTGAGGGATCCGGCTCTATGGTGTATTTTATATTCGCAACAAGGTTGCAGTTTTGGTAAATGAATTGATTACTTACCCAATGTTCGGGAAGTAAGTCCATCTATTGAGTCGGCATAAGCAACATGGGCTCAGTGGGCGTCCATGATAGTGTAAGTGGCTCAGTGGGAGTCCATCAAATGCATAAGTGGCTGAGTGGCAGTCCAGCATAAGGTCCTATTGCGACCAGGGTGATGACCAGTGGGGAATTCATCCATCTACTAGTAGAAAAGGTTACTTATGGGTATCTTTGCCTGATCAGCAAGATATCTGGTTTATGCCAAATTCTTTTTCTTTCCAAATTTATTGGATATTGCAATTCTGTTCATACTTTACATGACAGAGATTTTCAGGAAATGTATAAAGAAGATGTATATGTGGATATATATATATATCAGAACTAAATGAAGTATATCATAACTTCATTTTCTTTAATAATATTTCAAAGATTTAATCTATTCAAATCTTGTCTGGTAGTCTCATCTATGTGATGAACTGTTGAAAGCTCATTATACTTTGAACAGTGGTAGTTCAAGTAGCTTTATAAATGATATAAGTATAGTGAAGTATTTGGTAACTTCATCCCTCGTTTTTACTTATATCTAGTAAGTAATTATCTTACTCATGATAAAAGATTCTAGTAAGTATCCATTTAGATACTTATATTATTGTTATCACTATATATTATCTTGCGAGCTGTAAGGCTCACTCTTGCTTTATTTCTTCATCACACAACAACAATTAGGAAAGATGGCCAGACTCCAGCAGACCCAGCGCAAGCGCGTGGGAAGCGTCCCGCGTCTTCCCGATGATGTTGTGGCTGCTATAGCTGCAGAGGTAGATCTATTGGTAGATCAGGCATTCTATTTTTGAGAATCAAATTATGTATAATTATAACTTGTGGCAAATAATGGCAATTAACTGTAAATTTATCAAGTAATCATTTTGGGTTGTAATAACTTTTAAATTGTGGATTCAAAGACTTGTACTTATTTAAATTTCATCTCTGAGACTATAACGGGTTGTGGTGTGTGTTAGTGTGGGGTCACAGCATAAGGTTATTATTATTAATTAAGTGAAGTGATATTGTGGAAAGAAAGACCGTGACGACCCGGATCCCCGACCCCGGATCTGGGGGTGTTACATAGACTTTCTGCATTCACTAGA